>NW_028270165.1:55490656-56714650 GCF_037043375.1 Chiloscyllium plagiosum
GCCTAACCCGGTCGCCCAGAACCCCGGTTCCCTGGATACCCAGATATATCTGACTGGCAACAACTGCCGCTGCCGGCCACCCGGATATATCCACCTGGCAACAGTACCAACGGCCATCCACCCTGGCTGACCAGGTTCGCCTATTCCAGTCACCAGCACTCCGGTTCCCCGGATATATCCAACTGGCAGCAACTACCGCTGCCTACCCCGGTCGCCCGGATAAATCTTTTAAGACCTTTCTTACCCGGGTCTTGTGCACAGAAGAGTCACCCGACCGAACCTGCCGTGTCTGCCCATCTTGTTTTCAGGGTCTCTCAGTCCGGATCACGCTCTCCCAAAGCCGCTGCGGAAACAAGGGGAAACCAGAGATCCCGAAATCAGCAAGGTGCACCTTTTCCGTTTCTCCAAGAATGCCGAGCGACCGGAGTTTGGGATCCCAGAACGAGCCCCCAAATCTGTTAGAAACAAAATTCAATAAAATTTAGACGAGACCACCAAAACTGGAAACAAGACAATTTATTGCGAACTTGCAACTAAGGGCTTCAATTGCAGAAGCAAATGGGCAAATTAGAACTCAGGTTAGTGTACAGTTATACCCTTTGAGCTGAGTGAGGTCATCTCTCCAGACTCCTAATTACCCAATCTCTCTTACTGTGCCAGACCACTGCCCAGATGCACTCCACCCTTATTACTTCCCCCTTCCCCAGGTTGGCAACCTTCCTTTCTGTAAATGCTGACACATACATTTATTTTGTCGACAGTACATCAAGATCTGGTTTAACATTTTGTATCAATTCTGCTGGTACATTCCATCCTCGGACATTTCATTAACTTGTATCGTTTTGTATACCTTAAGCATTTTGATTATCTCAGCTTTTTGCTGAAAGCATAATTTTTAAAAAATAACTTTTTGTGATAATAATTACACACCAAAGTTAGTGTTTAATTAACCACAATTATACACTGAAACGTAAAGATACTCTTCCCTAAATACCTGTAGGGTTAATAGTTCTCTTGCTGTACCCCTTTTTTGTATGCTTTTTCTTTATCTGCAAAAACAACACTTTACCCCATTTCTAACAGACTATCATTAATTTCACAAGGGAACGGCTGTGAATGTTATCACTTGGTGTCCTGTTCACACAGATTCACCGATGCTGAGGCAAACGTTCTTAATTGCCTCACAACATCCTGTTATCACTTGGTGAGCCCAGGTGTGCCTATCTTTAAGTTCTCTCCTCTTTCTGAGCCTTCCTGCCTGTTTATTTTCTAGTGCAGTAAATGCATTCAATAATTGTGGGTGGCACGGTGGTACAGTGGTTAGCACTGCTGCCTCACAGCGCCGGAGACCCGGGTCCAATTCCCGCCTCAAGCGACTGACTGTGTGGAGTTTGCACGTTCTCCCCGTCTCTGCGTGGGTTTCCTCCGGGTGCTCTGGTTTACTCCCACAGTCTAAAGATGTGCAGGTCAGGTAAATTGCCCGTAGTGTTAAGTAAGGGGTAAATATAGGGGTATGGGTGGGTTGCGCTTCGGCGGGTCGGTGTGGACTTGTTGGGCTGAAGGGCCTGTTTCCACACTGTAATGTAATCTAATTCAGCATTACGTTTTAGTCTGAATGTTTAAAGATAAGTTTTAAGACTATATACTTTCTCACCCAGATGCCCACACCCTCATTCTTCCCTTTGATTGCACTGCGATCACTGAAAGAGAAGGCTAATCCAAACGAATGCCCTTCAAGGTGGTCCTGCCATCAACATCCTGCAGAACGGCACCACCATCTTCGCAGCTCATCTGGTCATATTTATCATCGCCATCGACACGTGTGGGTGAGCCATCGGATTGCAAAAGGAGCATCTTCTGGGGCAAATCTATATCACTAAGGGACCGCATAATCTTAGCAATTAAATACCTAACAATACCAATACCGACAAACAGACATAGCTAAATTGATAAGCCAATTGTACCATCAGCCCGATCTGCAGTTTCCCCAACTGGTCCCTTCAGTCATTCTGTCAAGGAATGCCTGGATCTCTTCTTATATCTCAGTAATATTGCCAGTGAGATCGGGAATGCCCATAGTGCATTTATCTTGGACAATGGTGCAGACCTCACCCTCCTGGGGGAGTATATAGTCTAAGGCATACTGATTCTGCACAGAGTAAAGACACAGGTCTGATAATCCCAGTTTACTCTGTTCCAGAGCCTCTTTTAGTCTTATTTCCTTGAATGATCAGGCCGCAAAAGAGGGAATTGCGGTTCTTTTAACTTGTCACTCCGGCCGATCCTTCCAACCCCAGGGTACTCTGGATTCCCCAGCCTATCGGGTGTCCTGTATTGTCACCCAGTCCCTTGGGATCCTTCCAGTTGGAGCAAGGTTGGCTGAGACCGACCGCTGCATCCTCCTCAGATGGAGGTTCCATAGACTTGTCCACTGGCCAGGACAAGGTACTGTTGTGGGAACAAGGGCTCTGATAGTGACCTTATGAGGGACATCTTTGCCATCCAGGACAAGGAAATTGGTAGCTTTACCTTAGCTGAAGAAATAATAGTCTGGTTTGGTGTATATTAGGGAGAGTTTGTCAAAATAGGTTACTGAAATGTTACAGCAGGGGGTCTGGTCAGGTCTACAGGAGTAAAGGGTCGACGTTTTGCAAGAGGAGTTGCTTGAGCGCTGTAAAAATGGGCCAAGTGACTCGAGCACTCGCACTGTATGGGAGACAATGGTCCTCAGAATGCTGTTCCCATTGGGCTCTCCCTTAGCTCTATTGTACATGGTCTTGGTGACAGTATCAGGTTCTGAAAAGAGAAAAGGCCTATAAATGCGCATGGGAAGGGTTCAGTTCCAGGAACATGTGCCACATAAGGCCTACTGTACGCCAGCCAGTGTTACACCAGCTGTTTGTATACACAGACCCGAGGTTATTGGAAAACGATATTTCTCTTCGCAGGGTCGGCAGTAGGAAGTCTGACGAATAGAATGGAATCGGGGACTGAGGACGGGGCAAGTAAGTCATCTCCCGATAGAGAGGAGTAACATATTACTACCTCTGGGGTGAAGAGCGTTCTGTGGGCCTGTATAAATACGTTGTTTGTGGATTGAGGAGTTTCCCCTATCAGGCTTCCCTTTTCTCAAGTCGGCCCGTCCTGCAAAATGGGATGGTGTTCCTGGGCATCCTTAAAATATTTACCATAATAACGGGGTTGATCATTTTTATCCTCACTAGGCTTGCGTCTGCAGGTAAAATCAAGAAAACATGGTAACGACATGGTAACTCCCACTGATTTCTACTGTCCAGATGGACCATCTGGTCTTTCTGATGTAAGAGTCCATTGCAATAATCAATCTTCATCACGTCAAAGGCGTCTGGTCCGGTGCACTGGACGACATCTCCTCAGCATGGGTGGTGGATAATCTCTGATCATTTCTGGTCACATCCATAGTTAGTGGCTTTCCCCATCAGGATGTTGTACGTGATCAGAAAGGTGAGGAGATAAGCGATCCCCCACATGTCCCTCCTCTTAGTTCAAGTACCTGTAATAAGATTAACATTAGAACAACAGCAAAATTCAAAACCCATCGACAATGGTGCAGTTGGACCCAAGCTGAGTGCCCAGTGACTTTGACCACCATAGGGGTGGGAAGTAAAACCTGGAAGGGGCCATCCCAACGAGGTTGGAGACCTTTGCCAGTCCAGGTCTTGACGAGCACGAACGAACCAGGCTCTACCCGTGACGAGGCTGAAAGGGAGGGTACATCGCTGTAGGCCGTACGCTCCTGGGAGTAAAAGGCACGCATAACACTAGTTAGAGCAAGAACATAACCAATCATTGCTTCGGTCATGTGGTGGAAGTGGACTCAGAAGGGAGTTGAATCGTTCCAAGGGGTATGGAGGCGGTGACCAGAGAGACTCTCAGCTGGAGACAGTCGTGTCTTGCTCGCAGACATGGATCGCATCTGGAATAAGGCCACAGGGATTAGCATAACCAGGAGAGGCCATACTCTGCCACTAATTTGGCAAGTTTAGTCTTGAGTCTGGTTAAAACATTCAACAAGGCCGGCCGTCTGAGGATGATAAGCACCATGCAGTTGCCGACAAATACAAAGCTGGGAACAGAGTTCTCCGTTAATATTACCTACAAAGTGTGGTCCATTGTCCGAGCCAATGCACGCAGGTATACTGAAGCGGGAATTATTTCCTTAAACAAAATTTTCATCACAGTCTCAGCAGTAGCATTAGGAGGAGGGTAGGATTCAATCCACTTCGAAAAGACATCAGCAATAAGCAAAACACATTTATAGCAACTCAACTCATTTCTCCAACTCAATGAAGTCCAGTTGAAGTGTCTCCAAGGGACCCTCCATCAAGGGAGTTCTCGTAGAGATACTTGAACTAAGAGGTGGAGGATCGTCTACCCACAAACCTGTTTGATCACGTCCAACATCCTGATCGGGAAAGCCACTGACTGAGTATCGATGCAATCCGGTACAATCTGAGATTATCCTGATGTCATATGGTGCACCAGATCAGACGCTTTCAACGTGGAGTCGCTTGAGCGATGGCGTGAGCTGCCAGAGGAAGTGGTGGGTGCTGTTACGATGACAAGTTAAAAGGCTCCTGGACGGTCATCTGAATATGAAGGGTTCAGTTGGGTCAGGGCCAAGTGATGGCAAATGCAACTGGAGTCATAGAGATGTACAGCACAGAAAGAGACCCTTCGGTCCAACTCGTCCTTGCTGACAAGATAGCCAACCCAATTTAGTCCCAGCTGCCAGCTCCCGCCCCAATAGGGGCCAAGTGATGGCAAACGTGACTAGATTAATTTAGGATATCTGGGCAGGTTGGGTCAAAGGGTCTGTTTCCGTGCTGTGTGACTCTAATTGTCTTCAGTGAAAGCAGAAGTGTGGTTATGAAGGCTGGACTTTCAGAGCATGTTCTGCCTGACTGGAAGCAGAAGAGTTTGACTGAAGTGTGTCAGTGTTAATGCCTTGATGTCTCATTTTGCTTCCACCTTCTCGGGGTCGATAACCATTTTGTGTCTGGTCCTTCCTCAAGAAGCTGCGTGGCAGGTTTACCCTGAATTGACACTTTTTTTTTGCTTCCCAAAATCAGACCTGCTCACTCTCAGCAGTATCCCAGTGTTGTGAAAGATATTAACTTTCAGTTGGAGGTATCCAAAATTCAGAGAGATGTCAGTCTTGATGTTTTTGCTTTTTCTGCCCCTGTAAGATCCTGAATCAGCACCTTCAGGGGAATTAGTTAGAGCGGAGTGAGAACAGAGGGGGAGAGAGAGTGGGATGGTGCTTTCAATTTTGTGGAACAACAAAAGAATATTCCACAGAAAGTAGAATTGCTTGTTCTGAATTTCTACCCTGCACTGATAGTGATGACTTTTGTAATCTCTTTTTGCAGAGTATTTGAACATCTGAAGATTGAAGTTTCAAAATCAACAGATGAAGGGCTTATGCCCGAAACATTGACTCTCCTGTTCCTCAGATGCTGCATGACCTGTTGTGCTTTTCCAGCGCCACATTTTTTGACTGACTCTCCAGTGTCTGCAGTCCTCACTTTGACGTCAATGTCTGACAGTCACTCAATCCATCGGGACCGCAACGATTTTTGACTGTGATTTCTGTGAGAGGGATCAATGCTTTTCGGTTCCTGTTTGAGGACGTTTTCAGTATCATTGGGACTGGACGAGAGCCCCCACTGTTGCAGCGCACTGTGTGTGGAGCCTGAAACAGTTATACAGCCTGGAAAGGGGATTTCACGGCAGGGAGGGGCTCTACATGTGTTTGTGTGCAGCTGAAGCTGTGGCCAAGGAGAAACCTGAGGAATCCTGCCCCGTGGAGGAACCGTGGAAGTGTGGCGACTGTGGGAAAGGTTTCCGTGTCCTGTCTGCCCTGGAGACTCATCGGCGCAGTCACACCGGGGAGAGGCCATTCCCTTTCACCCACTGCGGGAAGGCCTTCAGACATTTCTCCCAACTGTTGGCCCACCAGCGGGTCCACACGGGGGAGAGGCCTTCAGCTGCCCCAAGTGCGAAAAGGGCTTCAGCACATCTTCCACCCTGCTGAGGCATCAATGGATCCACACCGGGGAGAGGCCCTTCACCTGCTCTCAGTGCGGGAAGGGCTTCACCTACTCCTGCAACCAGCGGAATCACCACCGAGTTCACGTGCCATCGCAGGGGGATTGAAGGAGTGACGGCCGAGTGCCATTATTGATTGGATATCAACCCGGTTCTGGGGACTCCCGGGTTCGAATCCCCCCACGACAGATGGCAGAATTGGTATTCGGTCAGAAATGTGGAGTTCGGAATCTAACGATCAGACTGTTTCAGGGAGGGGGTGGTGCGGGGGAGAAAGCCCCCATCTGATTCACTCTCCCCCTTGTTAGGGAAGGGAACCGCCATTGTGGGAAAGGATTCACTCAGTCGTTCCAGCTGCATCCTTTACCCGGTCTGGCCTACACGTGACTCCAGACCCACAGCAGTCTGGTTGACTCTACACTGCCCCTTCCTGGCAAATGAGCGGGGCGAAACTTACTTGGAGACATGGTATGGGTTGAAATTGCTAAGTGAGGCAATACTTCCTCCGGGTTACGGCTGTACCAAGGATCCGATTACAAAGGGACAACTTGGTGCTGACCAATAGTAAAGACAGTGAGGGGGGTGGGACAGGGGAGGTGTGGTGTGTGCACTTTGACCTTGAGGTGCTCAAAAAGCAACTGCTTTTTCTCTGCCTTTTTCCTGGGTGGGGGGGATCTGAAGCTGTAACAAAGTTGGGTTGCAATAAAGGTTACCTGAACTTACCGCCGGGCTGACTCTCATTGAAAGCTTTGAGCTCCAAGAGGTTTTTGTTTTAAAGCTGCTCATTTCTAAGTTTAGAACATAGAACAAAGAACATAGAACAACACAGCGCACAACAGGCCCTTCGGCCCTCAATGTTGCGCCGACCTGTGAACTATTCTCAGTTCGTTCCCCTACACTATCCCAAAATCAACCATGCGCTTATCTAAGGAATGTTTAAATCTCCCTAATGTGGCTGAGTTGACTACCTTAGCAGGTAGGGCATTCCACACCCTTACCACTCTCTGCATAAAGAACTTGCCTCTGACATCTGTCTTAAATCTATCACCCCTCAATTTGTAGTTCTGCCCCCTCGTACAAGCTGATGTCACCATACTAGGAAAGAGTCTTTCACTGTCTACCCTATCTAATCCTCTGATCATCTTATATGTCTCTATCAAATCCCCTCTTAGCCTCCTTCTTTCCAATGAGAACGGACCCAAGTCTCTCAGCCTTTCCTCATAAGACCCTCCCTCCAGACCAGGCAACAACCTGGTAAATCTCCTCTGCACCGTTTCCAATGCTTCCCACATCCTTCCTGAAATATGGGGACCAGAACTATACACAATATTCCAAGTGTGGCCGCACCAGCGTTTTGTATAGTTGCAGCGTGATATTGCGGTTCCCCGGAACTCAATCCCTCTACGAATGAAACCTAACACACCGTATGCCTTCTTAACAGCACTATTCACCTGCGTGGCAACTTTCAGGAATCTATGCACATGGACTCCAAGATCACTGCCTTCCTGTTATTCTTCCCAAAGTGAACCACCTCACATTTAGCTGCATTGAACTCCATTTGCTACCTCTCAGCCCAATTTTGAGTTTATCCAAGTCCCCCTGCAACCTATAACATTCTTCCAAACTGTCCAGTACTCCACCGACTTTAGTGTCATCTGCAAATTTACTAATCCATCCACCTATGCCTGCGTCTAAGTCATTTATAAAAATGACAAACCGTAGTAGTCCCAAAACAGATCCTTGTGGCACACCACTAGTAACCAGACTCCAGGCTGAATATTTTGCATAAACCACCACTCGCTGCCTTATTTCAGAAAGCCACTTTCTAATCCAAACTGCTTAATCACCCTCAATCCCATGCCTCTGCATTTTCTCCAACAGCCTACCATGTGGAACCTTTACGGAGGTCCATGTACACCACGTCAACTGCCCTATCCTCATCTACATGCTTGGTCACCTTCTCAAAAAGCGCAATGAGGTTTGTGAGAAACGATCTGCCCTTGATGAAACCATGTTGACTATCTGAAATCAAATTGTTGCTTGCTAGATGATTTTAAATCCGATCTCTAATATTCCTTTCCAAAAGCTTTCCTTCAACAGAAGTAAGGCTCACTGGTCTATAATTACCTGGGTCATCTCTGCTGCCCTTCTTGAACAAGGGCACAACATTTGCAATCCTCCACTCTGGTACTAAACCTGTCGACAATGACGACTCAAATATCAAAGCCAAAGGTTCTGTGATCTCCTCCCTCGCTTCCCAGAGAAACCTCGGATAAATCCCATCTGGCCGAGGGCACTTGTCTACTTTCACTCCTTCTAGAATTGATAACACCTGTGTGCAACTAACCTTGATCCTTTCGAGTCTAATATCTCGTACCTCATTCTTCTCCTCTACAATATTCTCCTTTTCCTGAGTGAAGACCGATGAGAGATATTCATTAACACCTCTCCAATCTCCACAGGGCCCACACTCAACTTCCCACTTCTGTCTTTGATTGGCCCTATTCCTACCCTAATCATCCTTTTATTCCTCACATACCTATAGAAAGCTTTAGGTTCTCCTTTATTCTATTTGGTAAAGACTGTTCATGTCCTCTCTTTGCTATTAACTCTCTCTTTAAATCCTTCCTAGCTGATCTGTAACTCTCCATCGCCTCTTCTGAACCATCTTGCCTCATCAACACATAAGCCTCCTTCTTCTTTGTCACAAGAGATGCAATGCAATTTCTGTTGTAAACCACGGTTCCCTTACCTTATCACTTCCTGACTGACAGGGACATACCTGTCAAGGACACACAATATCTGTTCCTTAAACCAGCTCCACATTTCAATTGTTCCCATCCCCTGCATTTTGCTACCCTATTCTATGCATCCTAAGTCTTGCCTAATTGCATTATAATTGCCCTTGCCCCATCGATAACTCTTGACCTGCGGCATGTTCCTATCCCTTTACATCGCGAAATGAAACCTAACTGAATTATGGTCACTCTCTCCAAAGTGCTCACCTTCCACTAAATCAAACACCTGGCCTGGTTCATTACCAAGCACCAGATCCAGTTTGACCTCCCCTCCTGCACACACTGGACAAAAACTGATCCATACGACGTACTAGAGTGAAAGCATTTCCAGTCAATGTTGGGGAAGTTAAAGTCCCCCATAATGACCACCCTGTTCCTTTCACTCCTACCCAGAATAATTTTGCTAATCCCCTCTTCCACCTCCCTGGAACTCTGCGGAGGCCTTTAAAAAAACTCCAAGCAGTGTGACCTCTCCTCTCCTGTTTCTAACCTCAGCCCACATTACCTGAGTAGATGAGTCCTCATCAAAAGTTCTGTCAGCCACCGTTATACTATCCTTGACTAACAAGGCCACGCCTCTCCCTCTTTTACCGCCTTGGCTGTTCTTAATGAAAGATCAAAACCCTGGAACCTGCAACATCCATTCCTCACCCTGCTCTATCCATGTCTCCAAAATGGCCACAACATCCAAGTCCCAGGTACCTAGCCGTGCTGCAAGCTCACCTACCTTATTGCAGATACTCTGGCGTTGAAGTAGACACACTTCAAACCAGTTCGCTGTCTGCCAGCACATTCCTGTGACCCTGAAATCCTGTCCCTGTGATTCCTACTCTCATCCTCCTATGCACTACAGCTACACCCCCGGTTCCCATCCCCCTGTTGCTCTAGTTTAAAGCCACCCGAATAGCACCAGCAAATTTCCCACCCAGGATATTAGTACCCCTCGGTTCAAGTGAAGACTGTCCTGTTTGTACAAGTCCCACCTTCCCCAGAATGAGCCCCAATTATCCAAAAACCTGAAACCCTCCCTCCTGCACCATCCTTGCAGCCACGTGTTCAGCTGATATCTCTCCCTATTCCTTGCCTTGCTATCACGTGGCACGGGTAACAAACCAGAGATAACCACTCTGTTTGTTCTAGCCCTCAGCTTCCACCCGAGCTCCCTGAAATCCTGCCTTACATCCCTATCCCTCTTTCTGTGGGAGATTAGAAATGTTGTTTTTGCAGATGGGTGAGGTGGGGTAGTGGGGGGAAGGGAAGCGAAATTCTTGTAGTATGTAGCATACGTAAGGCTAAGACTTTAATGAATATAGAGGGTCTTTTCAAGAAAATAGTTTTAAGCTAGGAAATAACTTGAAAGTGTTGTAGTTGACCACAAAAAGAAGCAACAGGGGCATTTCACAATAAAGCTTATAGTATGATAAGAGAAACTGGATAAAAGAATAAGATGTAACAAACAAGGAACAAAGAATGCAGACAAGGACAGCAGGATGGCCAGATAAGAAAATAACTCACAAGTGAGGTAATCGGCTTATGATCGGATGGGAAAAGGGAGGCGTGATTCCGCAACTTGTAAACTGAATAAGAAAGCTAACATGCTCTGTTTTGGCGCGCATTTCTGCTTGATTGCAGAAGCGTCTGGTACTTGCAAGACTGTAATAAATTGTTCTTGTTTCCAAGGCTTTGTCTCACGCTGATTGATTTGTGAGTGAGTTCTGTTTCTCACAATTGGGGGCCTCGTTCCGGGAACCAAAACTCAGACCGCTTGACACTCTTGGGATGACGGGGAGGTGTACCTCGCCGATTTCGGTGATCTCCGACTCCCTTGCTTGTCGTTGGCGGTTTGGGCGAGTACGATCCGGACTGGGAGATTTATGGCCGGACGTCCAGAAGAATATTCAAAAGCTCAAGGAGTCGTTGCGGGAAGCTCAAAGTGTCTGTGAGATACGGTGTCTGTGTGTGTGTGAGATAGAGAGAGAGAGAAAGAGAAAGAGCTGTACAGCAACTAGAAAGTTTAACTCTTTGTGATTTGGTTTGAATGCACATTTGCTTGTTGGTGATTGAATGTTTCTACTTTGTTCCCTGGAGCTCGAGATCCGGGACTGTTTTGAATCTGATTTCTGCTATGGAAATTTTAACATGATTTCTTTTAAGGTTAAGGATTTTACAGATTATAAAATAAAATGTTAACTCCTGTTCTTTTTACAGGTCATGACTGCCTTACTATCAGCTTCTAACTAATCTCTTTTATCCTTACATAAAAGTGATTTATGGAGAACAGTTGAAGTCTCAAAAAGCATATAGTTGGTCAGATTAATCGGACGAGTAAGGTGTCTAGTCAGGACCCTGAAGGGGGTGTGGAAGAGGGTGACACCGGACCTCGTTAAGATTAATTAAATTAGCAACAATGGTAGGCAAGGTAAGTTGCCTGGGTAACGATCGATCTGTAAATAACGTTAAAGGGGAATATATTTCACCTGACAGTCCTTTGGGGAGAATGTTGGGAAATTGGGAACACAACTCCCAGACGCGGGGGAAAGATAAGGCTATAATGGTAAATTACTATTGTTGTTTTGTCTGGACTAGATAAAATATTAAGGCGCCTGGTATTTTTTGGCCCAAATATGGGTCCGATGAGGATTGGCTGTGTCAAGATCTTAATATATATGTCAATCGGAAAGAAGCGTACAGTCAAAAAGTGTCCAATTATGCGGTTTGTTGGATAGGGAGCGCAGGAGTAAAATTATGTCCCATGAATAGGGAGGAATCAGGGAAAGAACAGAAAAAGAATGAACAAGGGAAGCCACAATGGGACCCCTTAATGTGTTTGCCGCCCCCATGTACTACAATCGGGTATGTAAATGCTCCCTTAACTAGCAGTGAAGTTAGGGTCTTTACAAAGGAAATGAAAAGTTTAATAGAGGATCTGGTTGGACTAGCCGAATAATTAGAGCAATTCTTAGGGCCTAATTTATATACCTGGGGAGAACTGATGGCAATTTTAGGAACGTTATTTTCAGGGGAAGAACGAGGTATGATTAGGAGGAGAAAGTGAGGTCTGCAGATGCTGGAGATCAAAGTTGAAACTTTATTGCTGGAACAGCACAGCAGGTCAGGCAGCATCCAGGGAACAGGAGATTCAACGTTTCGGGCACAGGCCCTTCTTCAGGAATGATTAGGAGAGCAGCTTTATAGGAATGGGAAACCAGGCACCCAGTTGGGGAAGAAGGGGCCCCAGCTGAACAGAAATTCCCAAATGTTGACCCACATTGGGAAAATAATGACAGAGAAGACAGGGAGTCAATGCGGGATCTATGAGAAATGGGAATATTAGGAATTAAAGAGGTGGCACCAAGATCATAAAACTTTGTTAAGGCCTTTGAAGTACGACAAGAGAAGGATGGAACCCCTTCTGCATTTCTTAAAAGGCTCAAGGAGGCCACAAGGAAGTGTTTGGGAATGGATCCCGATAATCAGATAGCACAGGGACTCTTAAAGGTCCAGTTTGTAACGGAATCATGGCCGGACATACAAAAGAAATTACAGAAATTAGATGGATGGAGTGAAAGACTGATGGAAGAGGTGTTACGAGAGGCACAGAAAGTGTATGTGAAAAGGGAAGACGAGAAGCAGAAACAGAAAGCCAAAATGATGGTGGAGGCAGTAGAAGAAATAACAAAAAGGAGACTGGGGTCAAGGGATAACAGGAAGGGTTGGGGAGGACACGAAAGACAAGGGTCAGATACCTGGGAAAGGAGGCAACAAACCAGAGATAACCACTCTGTTTGTTCTAGCCCTCAGCTTCCACCCTAGCTCCCTGAAAGCCTGCCTTACATCCCTATCCCTCTTTGTTTTGTGGTTAGCACTGCTGCCTCACAGCGCCAGAGCCCCCGGTTCAATTCCCCTCCCACGTCTGCGCGAATATCCTCCCATTTTCCAAAGACGTGCAGGTTAAGGTGAATTGGCCAAGCTAAATTGCCCCGTAGTGTTAGGTGACGGGGAATGGGGCTGGGTGTTTTGCTCTTCGGCAGGTCGGTGTGGACTTGTTGGCCCGAAGGGCCTGTTTCCACACTGGAGGGAATCTGATCTAAAGTTCTGGAATTTATATATTGATGAACTGAAACCTGCAACCCATTCTAAAAGATGAAGGACTCAGCAGCGGTCGAGGTTTGTTCCAAATATTGCATCGGTTGCATGACAGTGTGATGTTTTGCTATTAATTCTGTGTCTTAGGATCCTGCAGCACAGCTACCGGCAGAAGAAGCAACGCTGCAGAAGCCAGTGCTTCCAAATACACCTGGGTGGGCGGGGAGTACCATAAGGGGCGTGGTTTAGATTGGAGGGTGGGCGGAGCACATGGGCGGGGCGTGCTCGTGATTTGGTCGCGAGCTAGTAGGCGGGGCAAGGCGGCTATCCTGGAGGCGCGCGGCTTTGTGGGCGGTTGAGCGTGAGGGCAGGGGGCGTGGTTTGACTCGCGCGGGGTCCGCGGCGTAGGGGCGGGGTTTGGTTCGCGAGGTGGAAAGGAGTTTGTGCCCTCGAGCCGGGGCTTGGTATCGATGGGGCGGGTTTACATGCAGCGTTCCAAAGTGCGGGGTGAGCGAACTGCGTTCGGAAGGGGCGGGGTTTACGAGTGCGTCCGGAAGGGGCGGGGTTTACGAGCTGCGTCCGGAAGGGGCGGGAGTTTACCATCGGCGTTCGGAAGGGGCGGGGTTTATGTGCCGCTTTGGCGGAGGGGGCGGGACCAGGGCCAGGTGGCGTTGACACACCCGAAGCCGGAAGTGTGCCCGCGGCCTGTTTCCTCCGCTGGAGCTTCGGCTGCAGTAAGTAAGGTAAAGCTTTATCAATATTTCCTTTTAAAGAGTTTGTATTTAATAACCAGTAATGGTTACTCAATATCATCATAAAGTCCCAAAATGCAATTCTTTTCAATCCATAGCAGATCAGCACTAAGAGTTAATTTTCTACGGGATTCAACAGCCTCAGCACTAAAACGGCTGTGAATGTTGCCACTCCGTTAATATTACCTACAAAGTTGGTCCATTGACCGAGCTAATGCACGCAGGTATACTGAAGCAGGGAATTATTTCCTTAAACAAAATCTTCACCACAGTCTCAGCAGTAGCATTAGGAGGAGGTTAGGCTTCAATGCACTTCGAAAAGACATCAGCAATAAGCAAAACACATTTATGGCAACTCAACTCATTTCTCCAACTCAATGAAGTCCAGTTGAAGTGTCTCCAAGGGACCCTCCATCAAGGGAGTTCTCGTAGAGATACTTGAACTAAGATGTGGGGGATCGCCTACCCACTAACCTGTTTGATCACGTACAACATCCTGATCGGGAAACCAGACTGAGTATCGATGCGATCTGGAACGATCCAAGATTATCCTGATGTCATCTGGTGCACCAGATCAGACGCTTTCAACGTGGCGTCGCTTGAACGATGGCGTGAGCTGCCAGAGGAAGTGGTGGGTGCTGGTACGATGACAAGTTAAAAGGCTCCTGGACTGGCATCTGAATATGAAGGGTTCAGATGGGTCAGGGCCAAGTGATGGCAAATGCAACTTGAGTCATAGAGATGTACAGCCCAGAAAGAGACCCTTTGGTCCAACTCGTCCTTGCTGACAAGATAGCCAACCCAATTTAGTCCCAGCTGCCAGCATCCGGCCCAGAGAGAGGCTAAGTGATGGCAAACGTGACTAGATTAATTTAGGATATCTGGGCAGGTTGGGCCAAAGGGACTGTTTCCGTGCTGTGTGACTCTAATTGTCTTCAGTGAAAGCAGAAGTGTGGTTGTGAAGGCTGGACTTTCAGAGCATGTTTTGCCCTGACTGGGAGCAGAAGAGTTTGACTGAAGTGTATTGGTGTTAATGCCTTGATGTCTCATTTTGCTCTCACCTTCTCGGGGTCATTAACCATTTTGTGTCTGGTCCTTCCTCAAGAAGCTGCATTGCAGGTTCGCCCTGAATTGACACTTTTTTTTTGCTTCCCAAAATCAGACCTGCTCACTCTCAGCAGGATCCCAGTGTTGTGAAAGATATTAACTTTCAGGTGGATGTATCCAAAATTCAGAGAGATGTTAGTATTGATGTTTTTGCTTTTTCTGCCCCTGTAAGATCCTGAATCAGCACCTTCAGGGGAATTAGTTAGAGCTGAGTGAGAACAGAGGGGAGAGAGAGTGGGATGGTGCTTTCAATTTTGTGGAACAACAAAAGAATATTCCACAGAAAATAGAATTGCTTGTTCTGAATTTCTACCCTGCACTGATAGTGATGGCTTTTGTAATCTCTTTTTGCAGAGTATTTGAAGATCTGAAGACTGAAGTTTCAAAATCAACAGATGAAGGGCTTATGCCCGAAGCATTGACTCTCCTGCTCCTCGGATGCTGCCTGACCTGCTGTGCTTTTCCAGCGCCACATTTTTTGACTGACTCTCCAGCGTCTTCCGTCTTCACTTTGATGTCAATGTCTGACAGTCACTCAATGCATCGGGACCGCAACGATTTTTGACTGTGATTTCTGTGAGAGGGATCAACGCTTTTTGGTTCCTGTTTGAGGACGTTTTCAGCATCAGTGGAACTGGACGAGAGACCCCACTGTTGCAGCGCACTGTGTGTGGAGCCGGAAACAGTTATACGGCCTGGAAAGGGGATTTCACGGCACAGAGGGGCTCTAAACGTGTTTGTGTGCAGCTGATGCTGTGGCCATGGAGAAACCCGAGGAATCCCGCCCCGTGGAGAAACCGTGGAAGTGTGGCGACTGTGGGAAAGGCTTCCGTGTCCCGTCTGCCCTGGAGACTCATCGGCGCAGTCACACTGGGGAGAGGCCATTCCCCTGCACCGACTGCGGGAAAGCCTTCAGACATTCCTCTTACCTGTTGGCCCACCAGCGGGTCCACACGGGGGAGAGGCCCTTCAGCTGCCCCAAGTGCGGGAAGGCCTTCAGCAATTCCTGCACCCTTTTGAGGCACCAGCATGTCCACACCGGGGAGGGGCCGTTCACCTGCTCTCGGTGCGGGAAGGGCTTCACCTGCTCCTCCACCCTGCAGAGTCACCAGCGGATCCACACAGGAGAGAGACCCTTCAGCTGCTCTCAGTGCGGGAAGGCCTTTACCCACGTCTCCTCCCTGATGACCCACCAGCGTATCCACACGGGGGAGAGGCCATTCACCTGCTCTCAGTGCGGGAAGGGCTTCACCTGCTCCTTCAACCTCCAGACCCACCAGCGGGTCCACACGGGGGAGAGGCCCTTTAGCTGCCCAGAGTGCGGGAAGGCCTTTACCCAGGTCTCCACCCTGCTGAGGCACCAGCGGGTCCACACGGGGGAGAGGCCCTTCAGCTGCCCCGAGTGCGGGAAGGCCTTCAGGAATTCCTCCACCCTGCTGGCCCACCAGTGGGTCCACACGGGGGAGAGGCCCTTCAGCTGCCCCGAGTGCAGGAAGGGCTTCAGGTATTCCTCCCACCTGCTGACCCACCGGCGGGTCCACACGGGGGAGAGGCCCTTCAGCTGCCCAGAGTGCGGGAAGGCCTTTACCCAGGCCTCCACCCTGCTGAGGCACAAGCGGGTCCATACGGGGGAAAGGCCTTTCAGCTGTCCCGAGTGCGGGAAGGCCTTCAGCAATTCCTCCACCCTGCTGACCCACCAGCATGTCGACACGGGAGAGAGGCCCTTCAGTTGCCCTGAATGCGGGAAGGCCTTTACCCAGGTCTCCAACCTGCTGAGGCACCAGCGTGTCCATACGGGGGAAAGGCCTTTCAGTTGCCCTGAATGCGGGAAGGCCTTCAGCGATTCCTCCACCCTGCGGAGTCACCGGCATGTCCACACGGGGGAGATGCCGTTCACCTGCTCTCAGTGTGGGAAGGGCTTCACCTGCTCCTCCAATCTGCGGATCCACCAGCGTATCCACACGGGGGAGAGGCCCTTCAGCTGCCCCAAGTGCGGGAAGGCCTTCAGCAATTCCTGCGCCCTGTTGAGGCACCAGCATGTCCACACCGGGGAGGGGCCGTTCACCTGCTCTCGGTGCGGGAAGGGCTTCACCTGCTCCTCCACCCTGCAGAGTCACCAGCGGATCCACACAGGAGAGAGACCCTTCAGCTGCTCTCAGTGCGGGAAGGCCTTTACCCACGTCTCCTCCCTGATGACCCACCAGCGTATCCACACGGGGGAGAGGCCATTCACCTGCTCTCAGTGCGGGAAGGGCTTCACCTGCTCCTTCAACCTCCAGACCCACCAGCGGGTCCACACGGGGGAGAGGCCCTTTAGCTGCCCAGAGTGCGGGAAGGCCTTTACCCAGGTCTCCACCCTGCTGAGGCACCAGCGGGTCCACACGGGGGAGAGGCCCTTCAGCTGCCCCGAGTGCGGGAAGGCCTTCAGGAATTCCTCCACCCTGCTGGCCCACCAGTGGGTCCACACGGGGGAGAGGCCCTTCAGCTGCCCCGAGTGCAGGAAGGGCTTCAGGTATTCCTCCCACCTGCTGACCCACCGGCGGGTCCACACGGGGGAGAGGCCCTTCAGCTGCCCAGAGTGCGGGAAGGCCTTTACCCAGGTCTCCACCCTGCTGAGGCACCAGCGGATCCACACCGGAGAGAGGCCGTTCACCTGCTCTCAGTGCGGGAAGGGCTTCACCTACTCCTCCAACCTGCGGAAACACCAGCGAGTTCACGTGCCATCGCAGGGGGATTGAAGGAGTGACGGCCAAGAGCCATTATCGATTGGACTATCAACCCGGTTCTGGGGACTCCCGGGTTCGAATCCCGCCACGACAGATGGCAGAATTGGCATTCGGTCAGAAATGTGGAGTTCGGAATCTAACGATGAGACTGTTTCAGGGAGGGGGTGGTGCGGGGGAGAAAGCCCCCATCTGATTCACTCTCTCCCTTGTTAGGGAAGGGAACCGCCATTGTGGGAAAGGATTCACTCAGTCATTCCAGCTGCATCCTTTACCCGGTCTGGCCTACACGTGACTGCAGACCCACAGCAGTCTGGTTGACACTACACTGCCCCTTCCTGGCAAATGAGCGGGGAGAAACTTACTTGGAGACAGGATATGGGTTGAAATTGCTGATGAGGCAATACTTCCTCCGGGTTTTGGCTGTACCAAGGATTCGATTACAAAGGGACAACTTGGTGCTGGCCAATAGTAAAGACAGTGAGGGGGGTGGGACAGGGGAGGTGTGGTGTGTGCACTTTGACCTTGAGGTGCTCAAAAAGCAACTGCTTTTTCTCTGCCTTTTTGCTGGGGGGGATCTGAAGCTGTAACAAAGTTGGGTTGCAATAAAGGTTACCTGAACTTACCACTGGGCTCAGACTCTCATTGAAAGCTTTGAGCTCCAAGAGGTTTTTGTTTTAAAGCTGCTTATTTCTTTCAGCCTCCTGCACTAAGTTTAGAACATAGAACAAAGAACATAGAAAAATACAGTGCACAACAGGCCCTTCAGCCCTCGATGTTATGCAACCTGTGAACTATTCTCAGCTCGTTCCCTGACGCTATCCCAAAATCAACCATGCGCTTACCTAAGGATTGTTTAAATCTCCCTAATGTGGCTGAGTTGACTACCTTAGCAGGTAGGGCATTCCACGCCCTTACCACTCTCTGCATAAGGAACATGCCTCTGACATCTGTCTTAAATCTATCACCCCTCAATTTGTAGTTATGCCACCTCGTACAAGCTGACGTCACTATCCTAGGAAAGAGTCTTTCACTGTCTACCCTATCTAATCCTCTGATCATCTTATATGTCTCTATCAAATCACCTCTTAGCCTCCTTCTTTCCAATGAGAACGGACCCAGGTCTCTCCGCCTTTCCTCATAAGACCCTCCTTCCAGACCAGGCAACAACCTGGTAAATCTCTTCTGCACCGTTTCCAATGCTTCCCACATCCTTCCTGAAATATGGGGGCCAGAACTATACACAATATTCCAAGCGTTTTGTATAGTTGCAGCGTGATATTGCGGTTTACTGGAACTCAATCCCTCTACGAACGAAACCTAACACACTGTATGCCTTCTTCGCAGCACTATCCACCTGAGTGGCAACTTTCAGGGATCTATGCACATGGACTCCAAGATCACTGGCTTCCTGTTATTCTTCCCAAAGTGAATCACCTCACATTTAGCTGCATTGAACTCCATTTGCCACCTCTCAGCCCAATTCTGCTAATCCATCCACCTCTGCCTGCACCTAAGTAATTTTAAAAATGACAAAACGCAGTAGTCCCAAAACAGATCCTTGTGGCACACCACTAGTAACCAGACTCCAGGCTGAATATTTTCCATAAACCACCACTCGCTGCCTTCTTTCAGAATGCCAGTTTCTAATCCAAACTGCTAAATCACCCTCAATCCCATGCCTCTGCATTTTCTCCAACATCCTACCATGTGGAACCTTTACGGAGGTCCATGTACACCACGTCAACTGCCCTATCCTCATCTACATGCTTGGTCACCTTCTCAAAAAACTCAATAAGGTTTCTGAGCCACGATCTGCCCTTGATGAAACCATGTTGACTATCTGAAATCAAAATTGTTGCTTGCTAGATGATTATAAATCCGATCTCTAATATTCCTTTCCAAAAGCTTTCCTTCAACAGAAGTAAGGCTCACTGGTCTATAATTACCTGGGTCATCTCTGCTGCCCTTCTTGAACAAGGGCACAACATTTGCAATCCTCCACTCTGGTACTAAGCCTGTAGACAATAACAACTCAAATATCAAAGCCAAAGGCTCTGCTATCTCCTCCCTCGCTTCCCAGAGAAACCTCGGATAAATCCCATCTGGCCGAGGGCACTTGTCTACTTTCACTCCTTCTAGAATTGATAACACCTGTGTACAACTAACCTTGATCCTTTCGAGTCTAATATCTCGTACCTCATTCTTCTCCTCTACAATATTCTCCTTTTCCTGAGTGAAGACCGATGAGAGATATTCATTAACACCTCTCCAATCTCCACAGGGCCCACATTCAACTTCCCACTTCTGTCTTTGATTAGCCCTATTCCTACCCTAATCATCCTTTTATTCCTCACATACCTATAGAAAGCTTTAGGGTTCTCCTTTATTCTATTTGTTAAGGACTGCTCATGTCCTCTCTTTGCTCTTAACTCTCTCTTGAAATCCTTCCTAGCTAATCTGTGACTCTCCATCGCCTCATCTGAACCATCTTGCCTCATCAACACATAAGCCTCCTTCTTCTTTGTAACAAGAGATGCAATTTCTGTTGTAAACCACGGTCCCCTTATCACTTCCTCCCTGCCTGACAGGGACATACCTATCAAGGACACACTATATCTGTTCCTTAAACCAGCTCCACATTTCAATTGTTCCCATTCCCTGCATTTTGCTACCCTATTCTATGCATCCTAAGTCTTGCCTAATTGCATTATAATTGCCCTTGCCCCATCGATAACTCTTGACCTGCGGCATGTTCCTATCCCTTAACATCGCTAAATGAAACCTAACTGAATTATGGTCACTCTCTCCAAAGTGTTCACCTTCCACAAAATCAAACATCTGGCCTGGTTCATTTGCCAAGCACCAGATCCAGAGTGACCTCCCCTCTTGTCGACCTTCGACATACTGTGTCAGAAAGCCCTCCTGCGCACACTGGACAAAAACTGATCCATACGACGTACTATAGTGAAAGCATTTCCAGTCAATGTTGGGGAAGTTAAAGTCCCCCATAATGAACACCCTGTTCCTTTCACTCCTACCCAGAATAATTTTGCTAATCCCCTCTTCCACCTCCCTGGATCTCTGCGGAGGCCTATAAAAAAACTCCAAGCAGTGTGACCTCTCCTCTCCTGTTTCTAACCTCAGCCCACATTACCTGAGTAGGTGAGTCCTCATCAAAAGTTCTGTCAGCCACCGTTATACTATCCTTGACTAACAAGGCCACGCTTCTCCCTCTTTTACCGCCTTGGCTGTTCTTAATGAAAGATCAAAACCCTGGAACCTGCAACATCCATTCCTCACCCTGCTCTCTCCATGTCTCCGAAATGGCCACAACATCCAAGTCCCAGGTACCTAGCCGTGCTGCAAGCTCACCGACCTTATTGCGGATACTCTGGCGTTGAAGGAGACACACTTCAAATCACTTCGCTGTCTGCCAGCACATTCCTGTGACCCTGAAATCCAGTCCCTGTCCTTCCTACTCTCATCCTCCTGTGCATTGCAGCTACACCCCCCGGTTCCCATCCCCCTGCTGAGCTAGTTTAAACCCACCCGAATAGCACCAGCAAATTTCCCACCCAGGATATTAGTACCCCTCTGGTTCAAGTGAAGACTGTCCTGTTTGTACAAGTCCCACCTTCCCCAGAATGAGCCCCAATTATCCAAAAACCTGAAACCCTCCCTCCTGCACCATCCTTGCAGCCACGTGTTCAGCTGATATATCTCTCTATTCCTTGCCTTGCTATCACGTGGCATGGGTAACAAACCAGAGATAACCACTCTGTTTGTTCTAGCCCTCAGCTACCACCCGAACTCCCTGAAATCCTGCCTTACATCCCTATCCCTCTTTCTGTGGGAGATTAGAAATGTTGTTTTTGCAGATGGGTGAGGGGGTGTAGTAGGGGGAAGGGAAGCGGAATTCTTGTAGCATGTAGCATACATAAGGCTACGACTTTAATGAATATAGAGGGTCTTTTAAAGAAAATAGTTTTAAGCTAGGAAATAACTTGAAAGTGTTGTAGTTGACCACAAAAAGAAGCAGCAGGGGTATTTCACAATAAAGCTGAAGTTTATACTGATTCCTCAATAAAGTGATTCCGCAATTTGTAAACTGAATAAGAAAGCTAACATGCTCTGTTTTGGCGCGCATTTCTGCTTGATTGCAGAAGCGTCCAGTACTTAGAAGACTGTAATAAATTGTTCTTGTTTCCAAGGCTTTGTCTCAGGCTGATTGATTTGTGAGTGAGTTCTGTTTCTCACAATTGAGGACCTTGTTCCGGGGTCCAAGACTCAGACCGCTCGACACTCTTGGGATGACCGGGGATGTGCACCTCGCCGATTTCGGTGATCTTCGACTCCCTTGCTTGTCGTTGGCGGTTTGGGCGAGTACGATCCGGACTGGGAGACCCTGGAAACAAGGCGGGCAGACGCGGCGGGTTAGGTCGGGCAGCTCTTGTGCACCGGACCCGGGTAGGGAAAGGTCTTAAAGGATATATCCGGGTGACCGGGGGCAGCAGTATTTGCTGCAAGAATTGCTGCGAGACGGGGCACACCGAAATTACCAGGTAACTCTGTGCACAGACCAAGGTCAGAAGAGAGACCTTTTATGTCTTGCCTTGGTGGTCGGGACATATAAAAGTATGGGGAATTGGTGATATATAAAATTAAGCATATGTCAATGGAAAACAGCCAGTGTCAGAAGGGCTAGTAGTTGAAGGGCTACTGAGGATGCCCTTCATAACTAACTTATGACCAGACGTCCAGATGAATATTCAAAAGCTAGAGGAGTCGTTGCGGAAAGCTCAAAGTGTCTGTGAGACACGGTGTCTGTGTGTGTGTGTGTGTGTGAGAGAGAGAAAGAGCTGTACAGCAACTAGAAAGTTTAATCCGGTGTGATTTGGTTTGAATGCACATTTGTTTGTTGGTGATTGAATGTTTCTGCTTTGTTCCCTGGAGCTTGAGATCCGGGACTGTTTTGAATCTGATTTCTACTATGGAAATTTTAACATGATTTCTCTTAACGTTAAGGATTTTATAGATAATGAAATAAAGTGTTAACTCCTGTTCTTTTTACAGGTAATGACTGCCTTACTATCAGTTTCTAACTAATCTCTTTTATCCTTACATAAAAGTGATTTATGGAGGACAGTTGAAGTCTCAAAAAGCATATAGTTGGTCAGATTAATTGGACGAGTAAGGTGTCTAGTCAGGACCCTGAAGGGGGTGTGGAAGAGGGTGACACCGGACCTCTTTAAGATTAATTAAATTAGCAACAATGGGAGGCACGGGGAGTTGGCTGGGTAACGATCGATCTGTAAATAACGTTAAAGGGGAATATATTTCACCCGACAGTCCTTTGGGGAGAATGTTGGGAAATTGGGAACACAACTCCCGGACGCGGGGGAAAGATAAGGCTACAATGGTAAACTATTGTTGTTTTGTCTGGACTAGATAAAATATTAAGGCGCCTGGTATTTTTTGGCCCAAATATGGGTCCGATGAGGATAGGCTGTGTCAAGATCTTAATATATATGTCAATCGGAAAGAAGCGAACAGTCAAAAAGAGTCCGATTATGCGGTTTGTTGGATAGGGAGCGCGGGAGTAAAATTATGTCCCATGAATAGGGAGGAATCAGGGAAAGAACAGAAAAAGAATGAACAAGGGAAGCCACAATGGGATCCCTTAACATGTTTGCCGCCCCTATTTACTAATCCCCGGAACGAGCCTACAGCTCCTGAAGTAGAACCGTGTCCAGACACAGAAATGGGAACGGACTCTGAACTAAAAGATGCAGAACCTGGGGGGGGGGGGGGGCAGAGTCACTCGAGCCACCACATGTAAAGGAGGGGCAGAGATATTGGAAAATGTAAAATTATGTCCCTTACAAGAGGTTCCGATTGGGGAAGGTACAATCGGATATGTAAACGCTCCCTTAACGAGCAGTGAAGTTAGGGTCTTTACAAAGGAAATGAAAAGTTTAATAGAGGATCCGGTTGGACGAGCCGAACAATTAGAGCAATTCCTAGGGCCGAATTTATATACCTGGGGAGAACTGATGGCAATTTTAGGAACGTTATTTTCAGGGAAAGAACGAGGTATGATTAGGAGAGCAGCTTTATAGGAATGGGAAAAGAGGCACGCAGTTGGGGAAGAAGAGGCCCCAGCAGAACAGAAATTCCCAAATGTTTTTTTTAGATTAGATTACTAGATTAGATTAGATTACATTACAGTGTGGAAACAGGCCCTTCAGCCCAACAGGTCCACACCGACCCGCCGAAGCGAAACCCACCCATACCCCTACATTTACCCCTTACCTAACACTACGGGCAATTTTAGCATGGCCAATTCTCCTGACCCTGCACATCTTTTAGACTGTGGGAGGAAACCGGAGCACCCGGAGGAAACCCACGCAGACACGGGGAGAACGTGCAAACTCCACACAGTCAGTCGCCTGAGGCGGGAATTGAACCCGGGTCTCTGGCGCTGTGAGGCAGCAGTGCAAACCACTGTGCCACCGTGCCGCCCACAAATGCTGACCCTCATTTGGAAAATAATGACAGAGAAGATAGGGAGTCAATGCGGGATCTATGAGAAATGGGAATATTAGGAATTAAAGAGGTGGCACCAAAATCATAAAACTTTGTTAAGGCCTTTGAAGTACGACAAGAGAAGGATGGAACCCCTTCTGCATTTCTTAAAAGGCTCAAGGAGGCCACAAGGAAGTGTTTGGGAATGGATCCCGATAATCAGATAGCACAGGGACTCTTAAAGGTCCAGTTTGTAACGAAATCATGGCCGGACATACAAAAGAAATTACAGAAATTAGATGGATGGAGTGAAAGACAGATGGAAGAGCTGTTGCGTGAGGCACAGAAAGTGTATGTGAAAAGGGAAGACGAGAAGCAGAAACAGAGAGCCAAAATGCTGGTGGAGGCAGTAGAAGAAATAACAAAAAGGAGACTGGGGTCAAGGTCTAACAGGAAGGGTACGGGAGGACACGAAAGACAAGGGTCACATACCTGGGAAAGGAGGCAACAAACCAGAGATAATCACTCTGTTTGTTCTAGCCCTCAGCTTCCACCCTAGCTCCCTGAAATCCTGCCTTGCATCCCTATTCCTCATTTTTTTGTGGTTAGCACTGCTGCCTCACAGCACCAGAGCCCCCGGTTCAATTCCCTCCCCCCCCCCCCCCCACCCCCGTGCCGTGTCTGCGTGGTTTCCTCCCACAGTCCAAAGACGTGCGGGTTAGGGTGAATTGGCCAAGCTAAATTGCTCCGTAGTGTTTGGTGACGGGGAATGGGGCTGGGTGTTTTGCTCTTCGGCAGGTCGGTGTGGACTTGTTGGCCCGAAGGGCCTGTTTCCACACTGGAGGGAATCTGATCTAAAGTTCTGGAATTTATATATTGATGAACTGAAACCTGCAACCCATTCTAAAAGCAAAGCAGCGGTCCAGGTTTGTTCCAAATATTGCATCGGTTGCATGACACTGTGATGTTTTGGTATTAATTCTGTGTCTTATGATCCTGCAGCACAGCTACCGGCAGAAGAAGCAGCGCTGCAGAAGCCAGTGCTTCCAAATACACCTGGGTGGGCGGGGTTTACCCTGGGGGCGGGAGTTTACGATCTGCGTTCTGAAGGGGCGGGGCTTACGCGTCGCCTTGTCGGAGGACGGGGCGGGACCAGGGCCATGGGGCGTGGCCACCCCCGAAGCCGGAAGTGTGCCCGCGGCCTGTTTCCTCCGCTGGAGCTTCGGCTGCAGCAAGTAAGGTAAAGCTTTATCAATATTTCCTTTTACAGAGTTTGTATTTAATAACCAGTAATGGTTACTCAATATCATCATAAAGTCCCAAAATGCAATTCTTTTCAATCCATAGCAGATCAGCACTAAGAGTTAATTTTCTACGGGATTCAATAGCCTCAGCACTAAAATGGTCTCACAAGGAAACTGCTGTGAATGTTATCACTTGGTGTCCTGTTCACACAGATTCACCGATGCTGAGGCAAATGTTCTTAATTGCCTCACAGCATCCTGTTATCACTTGGTGAGCCCAGGTGTCCCTATCTTTAAGTTCTCTCCTCTTTCTGAGCTTTCCTGCCTGTTTATTTTCTAGTGCAGTAAATGTATTCAACAATTCAGCATTACATTTTAGTCTGAATGTTTAAAGGCAAGTTTTAAGACTATATACTTTCTCACCCAGATGCCCACACCCTCATTCCTCCCTTTGATTGCACCGCGATCACTGAAAGAGAAGGCTAATCCAAACGAATGCCCTTCAAGGTGGTCCAGCCATCAACATCCTGTAGAGCAACACCACCATCCTCGCAGCTCATCTGGTCATATTTATCATCGTCATCGACATGTGTGGGTGAGCCATCGGATCGCAAAAGGAGCATCTTCTGGGGCAAATCTATATCACTAAGGGACCTCATAAGCCTAGCAATTAAATACCCAACAATACCAATACCGACAAACAAACATAGCTAAATTGATAAGCCAATTGTACATGAGCCCAATCTGCAGTTTCCCCAACTGGTCCCTTCAGTCATTCTGTCAAGGAATGCCTGGATCTCTTCTTGTATCTGAGGAATATTGCCAGTGAGATCGGGAATGCCCATAGTGCATTTATCTTGGACAATGGTGCAGACCTCACCCTCCCAGGTGAGTATATAGTCTAAGGCATACCGATTCTGCATAGGGTAAAGACACAGGTCTGATAATCCCAGTTTACTCTGTTCCAGAGCCTCTTTAGTCTTATTTCCGCGAATGGTCAGGCCGCAAAAGAGGGAATTGCGGTTCTTTTGACTTGTCACTCCTGCCGATCCTTCCAACCTCAGGGTACTCTGGATTCCCCAGCCTATTGGGTGTCCTGTATTGTCACCCAGTCCCTTGGGATCCTTCCAGTTGGAGCAAGGTTGGCTGACACCGACCGCTGCATCCTCCTCAGATGGACGTTCCATCGACTTGTCCACTGGCCAGGACAAGGTACTGTTGTGGGAACAAGGGCTCCGATGGTGACCTTATGAGGGACATCTTTGCCATCCAGGACAAGGAAATTGGTAGCTTTACCTTTACCTTAAGAAATAATAGTCTGGTTTGGGGTATATTAGGGAGAGTTTGTCAAAGTAGGTTACTGAAATGTTACAGCAGGGGGTCTGGTCAGATCTACAGGAGTAAAGGGTCGACGTTTTAGATTAGATTAGATTAGATTACTTACAGTGTGGAAACAGTGATGAATAGATTGGAATTGGAGACTGGGGACAGGCAAGTAAGTCATCTCCCGATAGAGAGGAGTAACATACTACTGCCTCTGGGGTGAATAGCGTTCTGTGGGCCTGTATAAATACGTTGTTTGTGGATTGAGGAGTTTCCCCTATCAGTCCACACCGCCCTGCCGAAGCGCAACCCACCCATACCCCTACACATCTACCCCTTACCGAACACTACAGGCAATTTACCATGGCCAATTCACCTGACCTGCACTTCTTTGGACCGTGGGAGGAAACCCACGCAGACACGGGGAGAATGTGCAAACTGCACACAGTCAGTCGCCTGAGGCGGGAATTGAACCCGGGTCTCTGGCGCTGTGAGGCAGCAGTGCTAACCGCTGTGCCACCGTGCCGCCCACGGTGGCACAGAGGAGTCGCTTGAGCACTGTAAAAATGGGCCAAGGGATTCGAGCACTCGCACTGTATGGGAGACAATGGTCTTCAGAATGCTGTTCACATTGGGCTCTCCCTTAGCTCTATTGTACATGGTCTTGGTGACAGTATCAGATTCTGAAAAGAGAAAAGGCCTATAAATGCACAAGGGAAGGGTTCCGTTCCAGGTCCAGGCCGCATAAGGCCTGCTGTACCCCAGCCAGTGTTAGACCAGCTGTTTGTATACACAGACCCGAGGTATTGGAAAGTGATATTTCTCTTCACGGGGTCGACAGTAGGAAGTCTGATGAATAGATTGGAATCGGGGACTGGGGACGGGGCAAGTAAGTCATCTCCTGATAGAGAGGAGTAACATACTACTGCCTCTGGGGTGAAGAGCGTTCTGTGGGCCTGTATAAATAAGTTGTTTGCGGATTGAGGAGTTTCCCCGATCAGGCTTCCCTTTTCTCGAGTCGGCCCGTCCTGCAAAATGGGATAGTGTTCCTGGGCATATTTACCATAATAACAGGGTTGATCATTTTTATCTTCATGAGGCTTGCGTCTGCAGGTAAAATCAAAAAAACATGGTAACGACATGATAACTCTCACTGATTTCTACTGTCCAGATGGACCATCTGGTCTTTCTGATGTAAGAGTCCATTGCAATAATCAATCTTCATCACGTTCCACACGTCAAAGGCGTCTGGTCCGGTGCACTGGACGACATCTCCTCAGCATGGGTGGTGGATAATCTCTGATCATTCCTGGTCGCATCCATAGTTAGTGGCTTTCCCCATCAGGATATTGTACGTGATCAGAAAGGTGAGGAGATAAGCGATCCGCAAATGTCCCTCCTCTTAGTTCAAGTATCTGTAATAAGATTAACATTAGAACAACAGCAAAATTCAAAACCCAACTGGACAGGGTCCACTCCTCTTGTTGAGATCCAGGATTCTCTCCTCCTCTTCCCCCCTTTTGATTGGTGCGGTCAATCAATTTACAACGGTGCAGTTGGACCCAAGCTGAGCTCCCAGCGACTGGGACCGCCGTAGGGGTGGGAAGTAAAACCTGGAAGGGGCCATCCCAACGAGGTTGGAGACCTTTGCCAGTCCAGTTCTTGACGAGCACCAACGAACCAGGTTCTGCCCGTGACAAGGCTGAAAGGGAGGGAACATCGCTGTAGGCCGCACGCTCCTGGGAGTGAAAGGCACGCATAACATTAGTTAGAGCAAGAACATAACCAATCATTGCTTCGGTCATGTGGTGGACGTGGACTGAGAAGGGTGCCGAATCGTTCCAAGGGTACGGAGGCGGTGACCAGAGAGACTGTCAGCTGGAGACAGTCATGTCTTGCCCGCAGATATGGATCGCATCTGGAATAAGGCCACAGGGATTAGCATAACCAGGAGAGGCCAGACTCGGCCATTAATTTGGCAAGTTTAGTCTTGAGTCTGGTTAAAACATTCAACAAGGCCGGCCGCCTGAGGATAAGCTCCATGCAGTTGCTGACAAATACAAAGCTGGGAACAGAGTTCTCCGTTAATATTACCTACAATGTTGGTCCATTGACCGAGCTAATGCACGCAGGTATACTGAAGCGGGAATTATTTCCTTAAACAAAATCTTCACCACAGTCTCAGCAGTAGCATGAAGAGGAGGAAAGGCTTCAATCCACTTACAAAAGACATCAACAATAAGCAAAACACATTTATAGCAACTCAACTCATTTCTCCAACTCAATGAAGTCCAGTTGAAGTGTCTCCAAGGGACCCTCCAGCAAGGGAGTTCTCGTAGAGATACTTGAACTAAGAGGTGGGGGATCGCCTACCCATGGACCTGTTTGATCACGTCCAACATCCTGATCGGGAAAGCCACTGACTGAGTATCGATGCGATCTGGAATGATCTGAGATTATCCTGGTGTCATTTGGTGCACCAGATCAGACGCTTTCAACATGGAGTCGCTTGAGCGATGGCGTGAGCTGCCAGAGGAAGTGGTGGGTGCTGATACGATGACAAGTTAAAAGGCCCCTGGATGGGCATCTGAATATGAAGGGTTCAGTTGGGTCAGGGCCAAGTGATGGCAAATGCGACTGAAGTCATAGAGATGTACAGCACAGAAACAGACCCTTCGGTCCAACCCGTCCTTGCTGACAAGATAGCCAACCCAATTTAGTCCCAGCTGCCAGCACCCGGCCCATATAGGGGCCAAGTGATGGCAAACGTAACTAGATTAATTTAGGATATCTGGGCAGGTTGGGCCAAAGGGTCAGTTTCCATGCTGTGTGACTCTAATTGTCTTCAGTGGAAGCAGAAGTGTGGTTGTGAAGGCTGGACTTTCAGAGCATGTTTTGCCCTGACTGGGAGCATAAGAGTTTGACTGAAGTGTGTCGGTGTTAATGCCTTGATGTCTCATTTTGCTCCCACCTTCCCGGGGTCGTTAACCATTTTGTGTCTGGTCCTTCCTCCAGAAGCTGCGTTGCAGGTTCACCCTGAATTGACACTTTTTTTTTGCTTCCCAAAATCAGACCTGCTCACTCTCAGCAGGATCCCAGTGTTGTGAAAGATATTAACTTTCAGGTGGAGGTATCCAAAATTCAGAGAGATGTCAGTCTTGACGTTTTTGCTTTTCTGCCCCTGTAAGATCCTGAATCAGCACCTTCAGGAGAATTAGATAGAGCAGAGAGGGAACAGAGGGGGAAGAGGGTGTGGGAGTGCTTTCAATTTTGTGGAACAACAAAAGAAAAGAATATTCCACAAAGTAGAATTGCTTGTTCTGAATTTCTACCCTGCACTGATAGCGATGACTTTTGTAATCTGTTTTTAACCGTGTATTTGAAGATCTGAAGACTGAAGCTTCAAAATCAACAGATGAAGGGCTGATGCCCGAAACATTGACTCTCCTGCTCCTCAGATGCTGCCTGACCTGTTGTGCTTTTCCAGCGGCACACTTTTCGACACTGACTCTCCAGCGTCTGCAGTCCTCACTTTGACGTCAATGTCTGACAGTCATGCAATCCATCGGGACTGCAACGGTGTTCATCTATGATTCTGTGAGAAGGAGCAAAGCATTTTGGTTCCTGTTTGAGTAAGTTTTCAGCATCAGTGGGACTGGATGAGAGACCCTACTGTTGCAGCGCACTGAGTGTTGAGCCTGAAACAGTTATACGGCCTGGGAAGAGGAATTCACGGTGGGGAGGGGCTCCACACGCATTTGTGTGTAACTGAAGCTTCGGCCATGGAGAAACCTGGGGAATCCAGCCCCGTGACAACTGCAGGAAAAGCTTCTGTGTCCCGTCTGTCCTGGAGACTCATCGGCGCAGCCACACCAGGGAGAGCCCGTTCCCCTGTCCCATCTGCGGGAAGGGCTTCAGCACTTCCTCCACCCTGCTAACCCACCAGCGGATCCACACTGGGGAGACGCCCTTCAGCTGCCCAGTGTGCAGGAAGGCCTTCAGCGATTCCTCCACCCTGCTGAGGCACCAGCGGGTCCACACGGGGTAGAGGCCCTTCAGTTGCCCCGGGTGCGGGAAGAGATTTACCCAGGCCTCCAACCTGCTGACCCTCCAGCGGATCCACACAGGAGAGAGGCCCTTCAGCTGCCCCCTGTGCGGGAAGGGCTTCACCAGCTCTACCAACCTCCAGAGGCACCAGGGAGTTCATGTACCATTGCAGGGGGATTTAAGGCACGATGGCTGAGTGCCATCGTGCCTTAAATCGCTGCAGGTTATAGTCCAACAGGTTTATTTGTAAGTGTAAGCTTTTGGAGCACTGCTGCTTCATCGGGTAGCTGTGGAGCAGGATCATAAGACACAGATTTTATAGCAAAAGATCACAGTGTCATGCAACTGATAGGATATATGAAACAAACCAAGATTGCTGTTAAGTCTTTCACCTTTTAGAATGTGTTGCAGGTTTCAGTTCATTATTATGTAAATCCCAGAACATCTTTTGATTCACATTCTCAAGATGACTTAAGTTTTTTTTAAAAAAAGTGACAACTCAGCCCAGACAGCCCCGATAAAGGTGTGAGGTTCGAGTGTGTCAAATGTCTCAATTTTGAATCAGACTGGTTCTATTTCCAAAGTAGGAATTTATAAAATATTACATGGATTGACTGCCTGCAGACTGTGCACTTTTTGAGCAAAATTGAATGTATCTACAAACATAATTCTGCCAATACAAATTTGCCCAAAAAGTGATATGTGAGTTTATGCATGAGTGCACATAAGAGTGTGATGGAGTATATGCCTGAGAGTGTGTTGAGAGTGTATGTGTGCGTGTCTGAGAGAGCACGTGTGTATGAGTGAGGTATGAATAAAAGCAAGGGCTTGCGCTTTGCTAAAGTAAGGTAGGTCAGGACTTGTACAGTTAATGGTAGGGCCCTGTGTCATGCTGTAAGAGAGAGACATGATGGGGTTCAGGTACACAGTTCTTTCAAAGTTGCTTCACTGCGAGACAGGGTGGTTAAGAAGGCGTTTAGCATACTTGCCTTCATTGTTCACCCCATTGAGTATAGGAGTTGGGACATCATGTTGAGGTTGTACAGGATGTTGGTGAGGCCACTTTCAGAGTACTGAGTATGGTTCTCGTGTCCCTGTAACAGGAAGAATACTATTAGAGAGGGTTTGGTAAAGATTTACCAGGATGTTGCCAGGACTGGACGGTTTGAGTTATAATGAGAGGCTGGGACTTTTTTCACTGCAGCACAGGAGGTTGGGGGGTGACATTATTGAGATTGATAAAATCATGAGGAGTGGAGGTAAGGTGAATAGCAAAGGGCTCTTCCTTAGCATTGGGGAGCTCAAGACTAGGGGGCATATTTCTTTAAAGTGAGAGGAGAGAGATTTAAAAGGAACCCAAGGGGCAATGTTTTGACAGAGGGCGGTTTACACGTGGAATGAACTTGCTGAGGATGTGGTCAATGCAGGTACGTTTACAAAGTCTAAACGACATTTGGATGGGTACATGAATAGAAAGGTTTAGAGGGATTTGGGCCAAACGCAGGCAAGTGAGGCTAGTTTAGTTTGGGAACCCTGGTCGCCATGGATGAGTTGGACCAAAGGGTCTATTTCTGTGCTGTCTACCTCTCTGAACCAGAAGTGATCTTATTGAAACCAGTAGAATTCTGAAAGGGGCTTGACAGGATAGATGCAGATAAAATGCTCCTTTGTGGTGGGAGTCATAGAATCCCAACAATGTGGAAACAGGCCATTCAGCCCATCTATTCCACACTGGCCCTCTGAACAGCATCCCACACATACCCACCCCCTTACTCTGTATTTCCCATTGCCAATCCACCCTAAGTTTCACATCCCTGGTCACTATGGGTAATTTAGCACAGCCTATCCACCCTAAGGTCTACACCCTAATCTGTAAATTACTTTCTCAAAAAATGTAATTTAAATGTAGAGTTTTTCTCTAAGAAAAATGTTAGTCTGACTCAACATTCGGGCGCAGACAGAATTCACACTTATTGTTAGAAAAGCTCTGCATTTGAATGACATTCTTGAGAAGGTAACAAAAAAGAAGTTCTGGGATTAACAAACCAAAGAGCAGAAACCTCTTCTAAAAGATGAAGGATTTAATCTAAAATTGTTTGATATGTCACATTTCCATGACCCTAGACTCCTTTGGATATAAATTGTGATCATGATCTCATTCTCCACAACTACCTGATGAAGGAGCGGCGCTCCGAAAGCTAGTGCTTCCAAACAAACCTGCTGGATTATAACCTGGTGTTGTGTGATGTTTAACTTTGTCCATGGGAAACACATGAGTTGTGGGACTGGTAACAGTTCTTATTTTGTGATCTATTCCAAGTGAAATTTCTCCTCTGTGCAGGCACGGGTGAACAGTTTGTTTTTGTGCTTTGTGCGAGATCGGGCTAGCAGCTTTTAAATCCTTATGTTAAGCAGTTCAAGTAAACTGTCAATCAGCAATTATATTCCGAGAGTGGTACTTCCAGCTCTGGTAATCCTGTTGCATCAACAGAGAGGGAGAGGTTGTCACATCTAAAGAGCAGACAGAAAAGTTATTTCGCTTGTTGAGTCGGTTCCTCACTCAGATGAGACCGGATACTGCTTTTAATGGATCATAATTAAATGCTACAATGGAACACCTTAAATTCAAGGAATTTTGAAAGGGCAAACGAACAGTAACTTTGAACAGAAATGTTCTTCCATTTCCAACCTTGGTTGAGCCAAATGAAGCATTTTTACTGATAGCTCCATAATCATGTTCCTGCTGGATTTTTTTCAGGGCAAACCATTTCTGGTGGGAGAAATTCTGCATCCTGGGAAGGCGGGGAAATGAGAAAAAAAGCTGTTGAAAGCTTTGAACTGTGGGCCCATGAGCTCTCGTGGGAGCAGTGCATTTGCCAAAAACATTTCGGAGGAATTCTGTTTACCTGTTGGACCGAAAATAGTTTCCCCACTGAACGTTAAACAGGTATTGAGAACGTTGCGCATTATAGAGTGTGTTCCTGAGGATCGGAGGAGGATTGAATTTGCCAACGTGAACCACACTTTGCAGAGAGAGGAAATTTCTCTGGATGGAATAGGTTGATGGAAGTCAATAATTGTCAGATTATTTCATGAAAATAACAGCTGGTATGGGGATCCCAAAAGAGGGGCGTCTGTAATGAGCTTTCATAATTTATGGTGAGTCTATTAACAAACGAATGTTGCCATTTGCTCTCAAGTTAGCTCAGATTCAATTTGAAATTCTTAAATGAGTTGAATAAGTGGTAAAAAGTAAATATTTATTGCACTTTTCTGAAATTCTCTGCACTGCCATTGTATTTGGTTAAACAAAATATGTATCTCTCTTCATAACTTTGATATCACCACAAATCCTAGGAACCCCATCCAGGACAAACATATAAATAGAAAGTAGGAGACAACAGCTTCGCTTCACTTGGAAGTCACCACTGATGATGTTACCTAGCCAGGTAATGAAATGTCTGGATATCAAACCTACAGCTCAGCGAGCAAACCTGCACCCTAAACATTCTACTTTGCTGAAAGACTGCACAATCTGCAGGCAGTCAATACATGTAATATATTGTCAATTCCACTTTGAAAATAGATAATGGGCCCACTACCTTTTGGATGTGAGCATAAGTGGTATAGTAAGTAAGTTTGCTGATGACACCAAAATTGGAGGTGTAGTGGACAGCGAAGGAGGTTACCTCAGATTAAAATGGGATCTTGATCAGATGGGCCAATGGGCTGAGAAGTGGCAAATGGAATTTAATTTAGATAAATGTGAGGTGCTGCATTTTGGGAAAGCAAATCTTAGCAGGACTTATACACTTAATGGAAAGGTCCTAGGGGGTGTTGCTGAACAAAGAGACCTTGGAGTGCAAGTTCATAGCTCCTTGAAAGTGGAGTCGCATGTTGATAGGATAGTGAAGATGGTGTTTTGCATGCTTTCCTTTATTTGGTCAGGATATTGAATACAGGAGTTGGGAGGTCATGTTACTGCTGTACAGTTGGAATATTGTGTGCAATTCTGGTTTCCTTCCTATCAGAAAGATGTTGTGAAACTTAAGGGTTCAGGAAAGATTTACAAGGATGTTGCCAAGACTGGAAGATTTGAGCTCTTGGGAGAGACAGAACAGGCTGGGGCTGTTTTCCTGGAGCGTCAGAGGTTGGGGTCTGACCTTATAGAGGTTTATGAAATCATGAGGATCATGGATAGGATAGATAGACAAAGTCTTTTCCCTGGGGTGGGAGAGTCCAGAACTAGAGGGCATAGGTTTACAGTGAGAGGGGAAAGATATGAAAGAGACCTAAGAGGCAACCTTTTAATTTAGAGGGTGGTACGTGTATGGAATGAGCTGCCAGAGGAAGTGGTGGAGGCTGGTACAATTACAACACTTAAAAGGCAACTGGAGGGATATGGGCCCCATGCTGGCAGGTAGGACGAGATTGGGTTGGGATATCGTGCACAGGGATGTGCAGGTTAGGTGCATTAGTCAGGGGTAAATGTTGAGCAATAGGGGTAGGGGAATTGTGTGGGTGGATTACCCTTCGGAGGATCGGTGTGTAGTCTTTGGACCGAGTGGCCTGCTTCCACACTGTGGGGAGTTTCTGAAGGGGAAGGGATTTTTGTAAACTGTGCAAGGTAACGCAGGTGTAGTGCGGGGGCCTGCTGTTGGCCTTGCTCTGCCCCTTGCTCCTCCCCCTGTTGTTGAGCTGTCTAACAAACAGCTACTCTTTCTCTGCCTTTTTGCTGGGGGCATCTGAAGCTGTAACAATGTTGGGACACAATAAAGGTTACCTGAACGTTCTGCCGGACTCAGACTCTCATTGAAAGCTTAGAGCTCCAAGTGGTTTTTGTTTTAAAGCTGCTCATTTCTTGCAGCCTCCTGTACTAAGTTTCCAATGTTGTGTATCAGATGGAGCAGTGACTGAGTAGCTGGTTTCGTTAGAAGTTTAAATTTTTCGGGAGTGCAGGCACTGCATCGTTTCATCGGCAGTTTACTGGCAACACTGGGAAGTATGGGTTGTGTTCATTAGAAAGGAGGTGGAGGTGCTGCTGTTGGACTAGGTGGGACAAGGTTTAAAAACCACAACACCGGGTTATAGTCCAACAGGTTTATTTGGAAGCACTAGCTTTCAGAGTGCTGCTCCTTCATCGGGTAGCTGTGGAGCAGGATCATAAGACACAGAGTTAAGAGCAAAAGATCAGTGTCATGCAACTGATATGATATATTGACACATGTAGATTGCTGTTAAGTCTTTCATCTTTTAGAATGGGTTGCAGGTTTTATTTCATTAATGTGTACATCGCAGTACTATTATTAAGTCGTATTCTCAAGATCACTTAAGGTTTTTTTTAGAAACAGGTGACAGCTCAGCCCAGACAATGCATGAAAGGTGTGTCAGTATCCCAATCTTAAATCAGACTGGTTCTATTTCCAAACTCGGAATTTATAAAATATTATATGGACTGACTACCTGCATGTTGTGCGCTTTTTGTGCAAAATTGAATATATCTGTAAATATTATTCTGCAAATGCACCCCATCGTTATATGTGTGTGCGCGCGTGTGTGTGTGCATATGCTTTGTAAAGGGAGTGTGATGGAGGAGAAGCCTGTGAGAGGGTGTGTGTACATCTGAGAGAGAGCGTACGTATGAGAGAGGTATAGATAGAAGTGAGGGGTTGCATTTTCCTAAAATCAGGGCAGGACTTGTACAGAGGATATGTGGTGGGGGGGTGGGGGGGGGTTCAGGTACATACTTCATTGACAGTTGCATCACTGGTTGGAAGGGTGCTTCAGAAGGCATTCAGCCCACTTACCTTATTTGTTCACACCATTGAATAAAGGAGTTGGGACATCATTTAGAAGTTGTACAGGATGTTGGTGAAGCCACTTGTAGAGTACTGAGAACACTTCTGGTGGCCCGGTAATAGGAAGAATACTATTACAGAGGGTTCAGTAAAGATTTACCAGGATGTTGCCAGGACTGGAGGGTTTGAGTTATAAGGAGAGGCTGAGACTCTTCACTGGAGCACAGGAGGTTGAGGGGTGACCTCATTGAGATTGATATAACCGTGAGGGTTCTCGGTAACATGAGCATCAAAAATAGCGAGGACGCTGCACGGTTATGTCAAGTGACGGGGGGGGGGGGGGGGGTAGAAATTGTGGCATTTGGACACTTTAAATCCATCAGGAACAGCATCTCCATACAGCATACTGCGCATGTCAGGTGAGGTGCCAGAAGACTGGAGGTTGGCTAATGTGGTGCCACTGTTTTAGAAGGGTGGTAAGGACAAGCCAGGGAACTTTAGACTAGTGAGCCTGACGTCAGTGGTGGGCACATTGTTGGAGGGAATCCTGAGGGACAGGATGTACATGTATTTGAAAAGGCAAGGACTGATTAGGGATGGTCAACATGGCTTTTTGTGTGGGAAATCATGTCTCACAAACTTGATTGAGTTTTTTGAGGAAGTCACAAAGAGGATTGAGGTAGGCAGAGCAGTAATGTGATCTATATGGACTTCAGTAAGGCGTTTGACAAGGTTCCCATGGGAAACTGATTAGCAAGGTGAGATCTCAAGGAATACAGAGAGAACTAGCCATTTGGATACAGAACTGGCTCAAAGGTAGAAGACAGAGGGTGGTGGTGGAGGGTTGTTTTTCAGACTGGAGGTCTGTGACCAGTGGAGTGCCACAAGGATCGGTGCTCGGTCCTCTACTTTTTGTCATTTACATAAATGATTTGGATGCGAGCATAAGAGGTACAGTTAGAGGGAGAGGCTGAACAGGCTGGGGCTGTTTTCCCTGGAGTGTCAGAGGCTGAGGGGTGACCTTATAAAGGTTTACAAAATTATGAGGGGCATGGACAAGATAAATAGACAAAGTTTTTTCCCTTGGGTTGGGGAGTCCAGAACTAGAGGGCATAGGGTGAGAGGGGAAAGATATAAAAAAGAGACCTGCGGGGCAATTTTTTCACACAGAGCGTGGTACGTGTATGCAATGAGCTGCCAGAGGGTATATGAATAGAAAAGGTTTGGAGGGATGTGGGCCAGGTGTTGAGGGGCGGGACTAGATTGGGTTGGGATATCTGGTCGGCATGGACGGGTTGGACCGAAGGGTCTGTTTCCATGCTGTACACTTCTGACTCTATGCTGGTTCAGCAAAAGCCGCGCATGCTCTGTCTGCAGAAACATTACAAACCCTTCTTCAAATGGACCAATGAGAAGCCAGACAAGGAGCCTGGTCCTCCTGCCAATCAGAACTCCCCAATTGTCTGAATGCGGAAGATGGACCATCAGGTTCTGAAGCTGCTGCTCTTCTCCAAATGAAGATCGAGCTTCACCTCAGACTGCAATTTCCTTCCTCTATCCGCCATCTGTGAGTACGGCACTGTCTTTACCATTTCATTTTTTCATTCTGGGATTAAATTGTTGACTTGCAGCATCTGAAAAGAAAGCGAATGACTCCAGGGAGGGGACAGAGTCAGGAAACGTTGGTCCAGGTCTGTGTCTCAATTGGCAAACGCACAGCAAATGCAGTCCCACAGTGTTAAGTTATAACCTCGGTTATGAAAAAATAACTGCCAAAAGGAGGTACGTTGTTTCAATGGTGACGTATTGGGATGTGGAGAAAGTGAGGACTGCAGATGCTGGACGTGAGAGTCGAAAAGTGTGGCACTGGAAAAGCACAGGAGGTCAGACAGCATCCGAGGAGCAGGAGAATCGACGTTTCAGGCACGAGCCCTTCCTCAGGAATGATGTGTGGATGTAAAAAGTGGCCTCAGCGTCCTTCCACACCAGTCACTGCCAGTTGTCAGACGGATGCAGCAAGCAATCAGCAAGGCAAGAGGTATATTAGCAAGAGGAATTGACTTCAGAAGTAGGGATGTCTTCCTGCAGTTAGGGGGTCATTGAATATATTCAAGGCTGAGTTCATCTGATTTTAGAACAACCATGAAGTGGATGTTTATAGGGGAAGGCAAGTAAAATGGTTTTAAGACCAGTACAGAACAGTTAGAGTCATACAGCACAGAACAGACCCTTTAGCCCAACTAGTCCATGCTGACTATATTCACAAACTAAACTAGTCCCACCTGCCTGTGTTTGGCCCATATTCCTCTGAACCTTTCCTATTCATGTACTTATCCAAATATCTTTTAAACGTTGTTACTCAACCTGCATCCACCATTTCCTCTGGACATTCATTCCACACAAACCACGGTTTAAAAAAAAGGTGCTCCTCGTGTTTTTTAAATCTTTCTCCTCTCACCTTAATTTGCAGCCTAATCTTGAAACGACACATGCCAATCACCTTATCTACGCCCCTCATGGTTTTGTAAACCTCTATAAAGAGAGCAACGAACCTTATAGCACAGGAACAGGCCCTTCAGCCCTCCCAGGCTATGCTGATCGAGATACTCTATCTAAACCTGCCGCCTATTTTCTAAGGATCTGTATCCCTCTGCTCCTTGCCCATTCATGTCTCTGTCTAGATACATCTTAAATGACGCTATCGATCCCACCCCTACTGCCTCCACTGGCGATGCATTCGAGGCGCCCACCACCCTCTGTGTAAAGAACTTTCCATGTATATCTCCCTCAAACCTTTCCCCTCTCACTTTGAACTTGTGACCCTGAGTAATTAAGTTTTCCCCTCTGGGAAAATAATTCTTACTATCCACCCCTGTTTACACCCCTCATGGTTTTTAGGCCTCAATCAGGACCCCCCCTCAACCTCCTTATTTCCAATGAAAATAATCCTAATCTACTCAATCTCTCCTTATAGCTCGCGCTCTCCAGAACAGGCAACATCCTAGTGAACCTCCTCTGCACTCTCTCCAAAAGTATCCACATCCTTTTGGAAATCTGGTGACCGGAATTGTACGCAGTATTACAAATGCGCCAAACCAAAATCTTATATAACTTTAACATGACCTGCCAGCTCTTTTACTCAATCCGTCCGATAATGGAACGCATGTTGTATACTGCCTTGACCACTCTACTGACATGCATTGCCACCTTCAGAGAACAATAGACCTGAACACACAGATCTCTCTGTACATCAATTTCCCCGTAGGACCTTTCCATTTACTGTATAGCTCACTCTTGAATTGCATCTTCCAAAATGCATCACCTCACATTTGTCTGGATTGAACTCCATCTGCCATTTCTCTTCCCAACTCTCCAATCTACATTCTGCTGTATCATCTGACAGTCCCCTTCACTATCTGATATTCCATCAATCTGAATGTCATCTGCAAACTTGCTAATGAGGCACCCGACACCTTCACCTTTCAACCTCCTGTGCTCCAGTGAAAAAAGTCCCAGCCTCCCCACCAATAGGTGTGAATTCTGTCTGGGTCCCAATGTAGAGTCAGCCTGACATTTTTGATAGAAAAGCTCTGCATTTAAATTACATTCTTGAGAAAGTTACTGAAAACAGGTTCTGGGATTAACATACCAAAGAACAGAACCCCATTCTAAAAGATGAAAGATTTAATCTAAATTGTTTAATGTATCACATCTCCATGAACTGGACTCTGTTGGCTATAAATAGTCTCATCATGATCTTATTCCCCACAACCACCTGAAGCAGCAGCACTTCAGAGATCCGGGTTCAATTCCCACCTCGGGCAACTGTCAGTGTGGAGTTTGCACATTCTCCCAGTGTCTGCGTGGGTTTCCTCCCACAGTCCAAAGATGTGCAGGTTAGGTGAAGTGGCCACGCTAATTTGCCTGTAGTGTTAGGTGAAGGGGTAAATGTTGGGGAATGGGTCTGGGTGGGTTGCTCTTCGAAGGGTTGGTTTGGGCTGAAGGGCCTGTTTCCACACTAAGTAATAAAATCTAAAATAAATCGAATCACTCCGAAAGCTAGGGCTTCCAAACAAACCACGTTATGGCAGCGGCGGGAGGTGTGGATTATATTCACTAAAAACAGTTAAGCAGTTAGATAACACGTTCGAGTGGGAAATGTGTATAACATGATCTCACAACTCCTATACTCAATGCTATGAGCAATGAAGGAAAGCAAACCAAACACCGCCTTCACTACTCTGTCCACCTGAGACTCCAGCACTCCAAGGTCTCTTTATTCTGCAACACACCCCTTAACCGTGTCAGTCCTGCCTGGATCGCTTGACCAAAATGCAAATCTCTGATTTCTCTAAATTAAACTCCAACTGACACTCCTCGGTTCATCAGCCGATCCCATAAATTCCAATTTATAGTGAACTCTTTCCTCTCTTATTCCCCGGAAGCTGAAAATCTCCATCCCACACACTCTCCCTCCATTTTCACTTTGCTTATAGCGGAAGAATGTAACTGAGAAACTTATCAGCCACGATTGAATGGAATGAGCAGACCTGATGGCCTAATTTCTGCTCCTATGTCTTGTGGTCTCTTGCTGTCCTGGACACCGAGAGAATTGGGACCAGCATTGAACCGATCATGACTGGATATGGATCTACCTGCATCTAGGTGGATGGGCTGGGACTTTTTCACTGGCGCATAGGAGGAGGAGATGTGACCTTATCAAGGTTTATAAAATCATGAGGGGAGAGAGGAGGTGAACGACGGGTGTCCTTCCCCTAGGGTTGGGGTTTCAAGATTAGGGAGCAAATTTTGATGGTGACAGGAGAAAGAGATTTTAAAAAGACTTGAAGGGCACAATTTGTTTTATACAGAGTGGTTCACATGCGGACTAAATGTCTCAAGGAAGTGGTGGGTGCAGGTACAGTAACGACGATTAAAAGACATTTGGATAAGTTCATGAATAGGAAAGGTTTGGAGGGATATGGGCCAAAACACTGGCAGGTGGGACTGGTTTAGTTTGAGAATATATTCAGCATGGACTAGTTGGACTGAAGGGTCTGTTTCTGTGCTGTATGGCTCTGTAACTCGGTCCTATACTAGTCTTAAAACCATTTTCTTGCCTTCCCCATAAACATTCACATAAAAATCAGATGAACTCAGCCTTGAATATATTCAATGACCCCCTAACTGCAGGAAGACATCCCCATTTCTGAACTTAATTCCTCTTGCTAATACACCACTTGCCTTGCTCCTTGCCTGCTGCACCTGTCTGACAACTGGCACAGAAGGACACTGATGCCCCTCTGAACATCCACGCATCATTCATGATGAAGGGCTTGTGCCCAAAACGTCAACGTCCTACTTCTCGGATGCTGCTTGACCTGCTGTGCTTTGCCAATTGTGGTCTTCTCTACATCGGGGAGACCGAGCGTAAACTTGGGGAACGGTTTGCTGAGCATCACAGCCGGGTCCACAGAGGCTGAGCGGACTTCCCAATCTCCACCCATTTTAATGCCCCTTCCCACTCCCCTTCCACAACAAACCAAACCACAAATTGGAGGAACAAAACCTCATCTTCTGTCTGAGCAGTCAACAGCCCGGAGGACTCAACACTGAGTTCTCCAATTTCAAATAATCTCCCATCCCATCCCCCAAGTCACTTCCCAGCCCCTTCCATTCTTCCCTGCCAACTAGATTCCTTCCTCCGATTCACCAACCAGGTTGTACCAGGTTATGGGGATAAGGCAGGAACAGGATATTGATTGAGGATGATCAGCCATTATCACAATGAATGGTGGTGCTGGCTCAAAGGGCAGAATAGCCTACTCCTGCACCTATTGTCTATTGTACCCTCTACCTGTCTCCACCTATCCCCACTTCAGTACCCTGCCCCCAGCACACCCTTGTTCCACAGCTCTCCCTATACCCACCCCCAGTCCTGAACAAGGGTTACACCAGATACCTCGACTTCTCCACCTCCTGATACTGCCTGGCTTGCTGCGTTCTTTCAGTCTCCTGCCTGTCTATTTTGCCAGTTGAGAACAAAAGCCTGGACTAACTTTCCCAGAGCCTGTCCCCTCGCTGGATTCACTCCCATTCCTTACAGTTGCTCCAAGTCAACAACTGAACCTCAGAATAAAACATAAATGGAAATGGGGGTGAGAAAAGAGAGTGCCGTACTCTCAGATGTTGGACAGAGGAAAGAAGTTGCAGTCTGAGGTGAAGCTCAATCTTCATTCAGAGAGAGGATGAGCAGGAGCTTCAGAACCTCATGGTCCAACTTTCACATTCACCAATAGGGGAGTTTAGATTAGATTAGATTAGATTACAGTGTGGAAACAGGCCCTTCGGCCCAACAAGTCCACACCGACCCGCCGAAGCGAAACCCACCCATACCCCTACATTTACCCCTTATCTAACACTACGGGCAATTTAGTATGGCCAATTCACCTGACCCTGCACATCTTTGGACTGTGGGAGGAAACCGGAGCACCCGGAGGAAACCCACGCAGACATGGGGAGAACGTGCAAACTCCACACAGTCAGTCGCCCGAGTCGGGAATTGAACCCGGGTCTCTGGCGCTGCGAGGCAGCAGTGCTAACCACTGTGCCACCGTGCCGCCCACTTCCGAATGGCAGGAGGACAATTCTCCCTCCGGTCCTCCAGTGCTCCTTATTTCTCCACCAAACGTAGGTCTCGCCCCTTTTCTGCCAACAGCGAGGAACATGCCCAATGTTTTGGTGACACCGGCAAACATGTGCCCTGCTTGTTGACACTGAGGAGTGTACACAATATGCACTGTAGCAATACTGGTGTCATTGACAGATTTTAAGTGTCCAAATTCCTATGGGAGAACAAAAAGGGTAGAGCCATAATTTTTTTTTCCATGTGGCTCAATATTTGATTGCTTTTGCATTTGTCTGGCTGCTCAATGTTTTTATGTCTTTTCCTCAGTGTTGGGGTGAGATTCACAACTAGAGGGCATAGGTTTAGGGTGAGACCACAAAGGTACCTCAGGGGCATCGTTTCCGTGCAGAGGGTGGTGCACGTATGGAATGAACTGCCAGAGGAAATAGTGGAAGCCGGTATAATTACAGCACTTAAAACACATCTGGATGGGTATATGAATAGGAAGGGATTAGTGGGATATGAGCCAAGTGTTGGCAAATGGGACTAGATCAATTTAGGATATCTGGTTGGCATGGACAGGTTGGATCAAACGGGTCTGTTTCCGTGCTGTACATCTGTGACTTTAAATAATAAAGTCTATTTTTCCAAATAACAAACTATATCCATGTTAACAAGGCTTAGTGCACAACATGCTTTACTAACCATTCTCAACAGGTCCTGCCCCTTCAATGACTGAGGAACATATACATGCTGGTGCATAATCTCCTTCACTAGTATTTACACACTACCCTCAGCAATTGCACAAGTAACAGCAAAGAGCAAACAGCACAAGGATTAAACAAACAGTGAGGGGCAAACAGCACAAGGATTAAAACAAACAGTGAGGTGAAAACAGCACAAGGATTAAAACAAACAGTGAGGGGCAAACAGCACAAGGATTAAAACAAACAGTGAGGGGCAAACAGCACAAGGATTAAAACAAACAGTGAGGGGCAAACAGCACAAGGATTAAAACAAACAGTGAGGGGAAAACAGCACAAGGATTAAAACAAACAGTGAGGGGAAAACAGCACAAGGATTAAAACAAACAGTGAGGGGAAAACAGCACAAGGATTAAAACAAACAGTGAGGGGCAAACAGCACAAGGATTAAAACAAACAGTGAGGGGAAAACAGCACAAGGATTAAAACAAACAGTGAGGGGCAAACAGCACAAGGATTAAAACAAACAGTGAGGGTCAAACAGCACAAGGATTAAAACAAACAGTGAGGGGAAAACAGCACAAGGATTAAAACAAACAGTGAGGGGCAAACAGCACAAGGATTAAAACAAACAGTGAGGGGAAAACAGCACAAGGATTAAAACAAACAGTGAGGGGAAAACAGCACAAGCCCCAGTAAAAGCAGATGGAAAGTAAGTGTAAAATGTCACTATGACAGGACAGGCCCCACATTCCTTCCCCTCCGTCCCCCCACAACCTGCCTCACCTTTCACCTCCCGGGCCCAGTACCTTCCAGGTGGCCCCATAGTTGACACAGGGGCCGCCCCACGACCAGTAGAACTCCACCACCCAGGCGGCCGACGAGTTCCCAAGCAGGCCTTTAACCCCATCCGCCTCCAGAATGCTCACCGGCTCCTGCCTGCTGTACAGCCGGCCGGTGTGGCCGTGACACAGCAGCTGCGCCAGGAAGGCGGCGGTGCCCAGTGACGGTGTCTGCCCCGGGCCGCACGGCGCCATTTTCCTAACGGCCGCCCTCCCGCCGCTTCCCCGCTCGAGCGACTTCTCCTCCCAACCGCCTTCGTCCCCGCGTGACGTCTGCACGGGGGGGATAGGCGGGGCCGGGGGAGCCTCACCGTCACCAAGCAACAGCCACCTCGCGCTACAACTGCTCATTCACAAAAACAAACTCTCCTGTCTCGCTCTGCTGCTGCAGGGGGGACACTGCCACGTTTCCAGGAGCCCTGTCTACATTGGGAAAGCTCACGGCTCAATTTAAACAGATATTCCGACATCTAACGGAACGGCTTCATATCTAAAGGGGGCAATCTGCATTTTAAAGGGACGTGGACATTTTAACGGGTATTTCTGCAAATAAAAAGGTTTAAATGGACGAGATTACATTTCAAAGGGATGAGCCACATTCAAAGGGATATCTTCATATGTAAAGTGACGCAGTTATATCTAAATGAATCTACATTTCGAAGAGACGTTGCCCTATTTATAAGTAGAGACAATAGGTGTGAATTCTGTCTGTGTCCCAATGTTGAGTCAGACTGACATTTTTCTTAGAAAAGCTCTGCATTTAAATTACATTCTTGAGAAGGTAATTTATAGATTCGGGTGTAGGTTAGGGAGGATTGGCCGTGCTAAGTTACCCATAGTGACCAGGGATGTACAGGTTAGGGTGGCTTGGCCATGGGAAATACGGAGTAAGGGGTTGGGTATGGTTGGGGTACTGTTCAGAGGGCCAGAGAGGAAAAGATGGGCTGAATGGTCTGCTTCCACATTGTCGGAATTCGATGACCCTCCCCACAAAGGAGCATTTTATCTGCATCTATCCTGTCAAGCCCCTTTCAGAATTCTACTGGTTTCAATAAAGATATGCAGCACAGAAACAGACCCTTCGGTCCAATTCGTCCATGCCGACCAGGATTCCAAACTAAACCAGTCCCACTTGCCTGCATTTGGCCCATAATCCCTCTCAACCTTTCTATTCATGTACCCATCCAAATGCTGTTTCAATGTTGTAACTGTACCTGCATCTACCACATCCTCAGCAAGTTCATTCCACATACAAAGCCACCCTCTTTCAAAATGTTGCTCCTCAGGTTCCTTTAAAATCTTTCTACTCCAAGCAATATGCCCCCAAGTTTTGAGCTCCCCGACGCTAAGCAAGACCCCTTTGCTATTCACCTTACCTCCATTCCTCATGATTTTATCAATCTCCTGCACTCGAATGAATAAAGTCCCAGTCTCTCCTTATAACTCAAACCCTCCAGTCCTGGCAACATTCTGGTAAATCTTTACCAAACCCTCTCTAATAGTATTCTTCCTATTACAGGGCCACCAGAACTGTACACAGTACTCTGAAAGTGGCCTCACCAACACCCTATACAACCTCAACATGATGTCCCAACCCCTATACTCAATGGTGTGAACAATGAATGCTATGCTGCTAAATGCCTTCTTAATCGCCCTGTCTACCTGTGATGCAACTTCCAAAGAACTATGTACCTGAACACCCCCCGCCACCCATGTCTGTCTGTTCTATAACATGACCCAGGGCCTTACCATTATCTGGACAAGTGCTGCCCTTCCTTGTTTTAGCAAAATGCAACCCCTTGCTTGTATTAATACCTCTCACACACATGCTCCCCCTCAGACACACACAAACATTTCCCCCGCCAATGCTCTCACAGTCTTATACTCCATCACACTCACACTTTACCAAGCATGTACACACTCTCACGCACAAACTCACATGCACGCACCCACAATTCTTTGGAGTGAATTTGTATTGGCAGAATTATATTTGCAGATACATTCAATTTTGCTCAAAAAGCATACAATTTCCAGGCAGTCAATCCATGTAATATTTTATGAATTCCTCCTTTGGAAATAGAACCAGTCTGATTCAAGATTGAAATACTGACAGACTCAAATCTCACACCTTTAATGCATTGTCTGAGCTGAGATGTTATCTTTTTTATAAAACCTTAAGTCATCTCAAAAATGTGACTTAAGAGATGTTCTGGCAGTTACACATTAATGAACCAAAACCTACACCCATTCGAAGAGATTTAAGACTTGACAGCAATCTAGGCTTGTTCAATATATTCCATCAGTTGCATGATACTGACCTTTTGATATACCTTCTGTGTCTTACAATGCTGCTCCACAGCTACCCGATGAAGGAGCAGCACTCAGAAAGCTAGTGCTTCCAAATAAACCTGTTGGACAATAACCTGGTATTGTGTGATTTTTTAAACTTTATCAACCCAGTCTAATACCGACACCTCCACATCATTTCTAGTGAACACAGCCCACACCTCCTGGTGCTGCCAGTAAACTTTACAATGCTGATGAAACAACACAGTACCTGAAAGATTTACAATTTCTAATGACACTAGCTACTCATTCACTGCTCCATCTGATACACGACATTGGAAACTCAGTGCAGGAGGCTGAAAGAGAGAAGCAGCTTTAAACAAAAAACCTCTTGGAGCTCAAAGCTTTCATTGAGAGTCTGAGCCTGGCGGTAAGTTCAGGTAACCTTTATTGTGACCCGACTTTTTTTTTACAGCTTCAGACTCCCCCCCTGCAAAAAGGCATAGACAAAGTAGTTGCTTTTTAAACAGCTCAAGATCAAAGCCCACACAAACCCCACTGTCTTTACTATTGGGCAGCACCAGGTTGTAATTAGATCCTTGGCACAGCCGTAACCCGGAGGAAGTATTGCCTCACTCAGCAATTTCAACCCATTCCCTCTCTCCTACTAAGTTTCTCCCCGCTCATTTGCCAGTGGGGGAAGGGCAGTGTAGAGTCAACCAGACTGCTGTGGGTCTGGGGTCACATGTAGGCCAGTCCGGGTAAAGGATGCAGCTGGAATGACTGAGTGAATCCTTTCCCACAATGGCGGTTCCATTCTCTAACATGGGAGAGAGTGAATCAGATGGGGGCTTTCTCCCCTGTACCACCCCCCTCCCTGAAACGGTCTCATCGTTAGATTCCGAACTCCACATTTCTGACCGAATACCAATTCTGCCTTCTGTCGTGGCGGGATTCGAACCCGGGAGTCCCCAGAACCGGGTTGATAGTCCAATCGATAATGGCACTCGGCCGTCACTCCTTCAATCCCCCTACGATGGCACGTGAACTCGCGGGTGCTTCCGCAGGTTGCAGGAGTAGGTGAAGCCCTTCCCGCACTGAGATCAGGTGAACGGCCTCTCCCTTGTGTGGACATGCTGGTGGGTCAGCAGTTTGCAAGAATTGCTGAAGGCCTTCCTGCACTCGGGGCAGCTGAAGGGACTCTGCCCCGTGTGGACCCGCTGGTGCTTGTGCAGGTGGGAGGAATACCTGAAGCCCTGCCCGCACTGAGATCATGTGAACGGCCTCTCCCCTGTGTGGATCCGCTGGTGCCTCAGCAGGGTGTAGGATGTGCTGAAGGTCTTCCCGCACTCGGGGCAGCTAAAGGGTCTTTCGCCCGTGTGGATCCGCTGGTGCCTCAGCAGGTTGGAGGAGTAGGTGAAGCCCTTCCTGCACTGAGAGCAGGTGAACGGCCTTTCCCCTGTGTGGACCCGCTGGTGGGTCAGCAGGGAGGAGGAATTGCTGAAGGCCTTCCCACACTCATGGCAGCTGAAGGGCCTCTCCCCGGTGTGGACACGCTGGTGCCTCAGCAGGGTGGAAGAAGTGCTGAAGGCCTTCCCGCACTCGCGGCAGCTGAAGGGTCTCTCGCCCGTGTGGACCCGCTGGTGGGTCAGCAGGGTGGAAGAATTGCTGAAGGCTTTCCCGCACTCGCGGCAGCTGAAGGGTCTCTCGCCCGTGTGGACCCGCTGGTGCCTCAGCAGGTGGGAGGAATGTCTGAAGGCCTTCCTGCAGTCGGTGCAGGGGAATGGCCTCTCCCCGGTGTGACAGTGCGATGAGACTCCAGGACAGACGGGAAACGGAAGCCTTTCCCACAGTCGCCACACTTCCACAGTTTCTCCACGGGGTGGGATTCCTCGGGTTTCTCCATGGCCACAGCTTCAGCTGCACACAAACGCGTGTAGAGCCCCTCCCTGCCGTGAAATCCCCTTCCCAGGCCGTATAACTGTTTCAGGCTCCACACACAGTGCGCTGCAACAGTGGGGTCTCTCGTCCAGTCCCACTGATGCTGAAAACATCCTCAAACAGGAACCAAAAAGCGTCGATCCCTCTCACAGAAATCACAGTCAAACATAGTTGCTGTCCCGATGGATTGAATGACTGTCAGACATTGACATCAAAGTGGGTGGCACGGTGGCACAGTGGTTAGCACTGCTGCCTCACAGCGCCAGAGACCCGGGTTCAATTCCTGCCTCGGGTGACTGACTGTGTGGAGTTTGCACATTCTCCCTGTGTCTGCGTGGGTTTCCTCCGGGTGCTCCGGTTTCCTCCCACAGTCCAAAAATGTGCAGGTCAGGTGAATTGGCCATACTAAATTGCCCGTAGTGTTAGGTGTAGGGGAATGGGTCTGCGTGGGTTGCGCTTCGGTGGGTCGGTGTGGACTTGTTGGGCCGAAGGGCCTGTTTCCACACTGTAAGTAATCTAATCTGTAAGTAATCTAATCTGAGGACTGCAGACGCTGGAGAGTCAGTCAAAAAATGTGGCGCTGTAAAAGCACAGGAGAGTCAGGCAGCATCCGAGGAGCAGGAGAGTCAATGTTTCGGGCATAAGCCCTTCATCTGTTGATTTTGAAACTTCAGTCTTCAGATCTTCAAATACTCTGCAAAAAAAGAGATTACAAAAGTCATCAGTCTCCGTGCAGGGTAGAAATTGAGAACAAGTAATTCTACTTTCTGTGGAATATTCTTTTGTTGTTCCACAAAATTGAAAGCACCATCCCACTCTTCCCACCCCCCTTTGTTCTCACTCCATTCTAACTACGAGAACTCCCTTGCTGGAGGGTCCCTTGGAGACACTTCAACTGGACTTCATTGAGTTGGAGAAATGAGTTGAGTTGCTATAAATATGTTTTGCTTATTGCTGATGTCTTTTCAAAGTGGATTGAAGCCTACCCTTCTCCTAACGCTACTGCTGAGACTGTGGTGAAGATTTTGTTTAAGGAAATAATTCCCTGCTTCAGTATACCTGCGTGCATTAGCTCGGACAATGGACCAACTTTGTAGGTAATATTAACGGAGAACTCTGTTCCCAGCTTTGTATTTGTCGGCAACTGCATGGTGCTTATCATCCTCAGGCGGCCGGCATTGTTGAATGTTTTAACCAAACTCAAGACTAAGCTTGCCAAATTAATGGCAGAGTCTGGCCTCTCCTGGTTATGCTAATCCCTGTGGCCTTATTCCAGATGCGATCCATATCTGCGATCAAGACACAACTGTCTCCAGCTGAGAGTCTCTCTGGTCACCCTCTCCGTACCCCTTGGAACGATTCTGCTCCCTTCTCAGTCCACTTCCACCACATGACCGAAGCAATGATTGGTTGTGTTCTTGCTCTAACTAGTGTTACGCATGCCTTTCACTCCCAGGAGCTTGCGGCCTACAATGATGTTCCCTCCCTTTCAGCCTCGACACGGGTAGAGCCTGGTTCGTTGGTGCTCGTCAAGAACTGGACTGGCAAAGATCTCCAACCTCATTGGGATGGCCCCTTCCAGGTTTTACTTCCCACCCCTACGGCGGTCACAGTCGCTGGGTGCTCAGCTTGGGTCCAACTGCACCATTGTAAATTGATTGGCCACACTAATCAAAAGGTTTGGGGGAAGAGGAGGAAAGAATCCTGGAATCCCAACAAGAGGAGTGGACCCTGTCCAGTTGGGTTTTTGAATCTTGCTGTTTTTCTCATGTTGATCTTATTGCAGATACTTGAACTAAGAGGAGGGACATGTGGGGGATCGCCTATCTCCTCACCTTTCTGATCACGTACAACATCCTGATGGGGAAAGCCACTAACTATGGATGCGACCAGGAATGATCAGAGATTATCCACCACCCATGCTGAGGAGATGTCGTCCAGTGGACCGGACCAGACGCCTTTGACGTGTGGAACGTGATGACGATTGATTATTGCAATGGACTCTTACATCAGAAAGACCAGATGGTCCATCTGGACAGTAGAAATCAGTGAGAGTTACCATGTCGTTACCATGTTTTTTTTATTTTAACTGCAGACGCAAGCCTAGTGAGGATAAAAATGATCAACCCTGTTATTATGGTAAATATTTTAAGGACGCCCAGGAACATCATCCCTTTTTGCAGGACGGGCTTCCTTGAGAAAAAGGGGAAGCCTGATAGGGGAAACTCCTCAATCCACAAAGAACTTGTGTATACAGGCCCACAGAACGCTCTTCACTCCAGAGGCAGTAGTATGTTACTCCTCTCTATCGGGAGATGACTTACGTGCCCTGTCCCCAGTCCCCGATTCCATTCTATTCGTCAGAATTCCTACTGCCGACCCTGTGAAGAGAAATATCACTTTCCAATAGCTCCGGTCTGTGTATACAAACAGCCGGTGTAACACTGGCTGGCGTACAGTAGGCCTTATGCTGCACATGGACCTGGAATGGAACCCTTTCATTGCACATTTATAGGCTTTTTCTCTTTTCAGAATCTGATACTGTCACCAAGACCATGTACAATAGAGCTAAGGGAGAGCCCAATGGGAACAGCATTCTGAGGACCATCGTCTCCCATACAGTGTGAGTGCTCGAGTCACTTGGCCCATTTTTTACAGCGCTCAAGCAACTCCTCTTGCAAAACATCGACCCTTTACTCCTGTAGACCTGACCAGACCCCCTGCTGTAACATTTCAGTAACCGATTTTGACAAACTCTCCCAAATATAAACCAAACCAGACTATTATTTCTTCAGCTGAAGTAAAGCTACCAATTTCCTTGTCCTGGATGGCAAAGATGTCCCTCATAAGGTCACTATCGGAGCCCTTGTTCCCACAACAGTACCTTGTCCTGGCCAGTGGACAAGTCGATGGAACCTCCATCTGGGGAGGATGCAGCGGTCGGTCTCAGCCAACCTTGCTCCAACTGGAAGGATCCCAAGGGACTGGGTGACAATACAGGACACCCGATAGGCTGGGGAATCCAGAGTACGCTGAGGTTGGAAGGATCGGCAGGGGTGACAAGTCAACAGAACCGCAATTCCCTCTTTTACAGCCTGACCATTCGAGGAAATAAGAGTAAAGAGGCTCTGAAACAGAGTAAACTGGGATGATCAGACCTGTGTCTTTACTCTGTGCAGAATCAGTATGCCTTAGACTACATACCTGCCCAGGAGGGTGAGGTCTGCACCATTGTCCAAGATAAATGCACTATGGCCATTCCCAATCTCACTGGCAATTTTAATTAAGATACAAGAAGAGATCCAGGTATTCCGTGACAGAATGACTGAAGGTGTGTTGCTGGAAAAGCGCAGCAGGTCAGGCAGCATCCAGGGAACTAGAGAATCGATGATTCGGGCATAAGCCCTTCCTGAAGAAGGGCTTATGCCCGAAACGTCGATTCTCCTGTTCCCTGGATGCTGCCTGACCTGCTGCACTTTTCCAGCAACACATTTTCAGCTCTGATTTCCAGCATCTGCAGACCTCACTTTCTCCTCCAGAATGACTGAAGGGACCAGTTGGGGAAATTGCAAATCGGGCTCATGATACAATTGGCTTATCAATTTAGCTATGTCTGTTTGTCGGTATTGGTATTGTTAGGTATTTAATTGCTAGGCTTATGAGCTCCCTTAGTGATATAGATTTGCCCCAGAAGATGCTCCTTTTGCGATCCGATGGCTCACCCACACATGTCAATGGCGATGATAAATATGACCAGATGAGCTGCGAAGATGGTGGTGCCGCTCTGCAGGATGTTGATGGCTGGACCACCTTGAAGGGCATTTGTTTGGACTAGCCTTCTCTTTCAGTGATCGCGGTGCAATCAAAGAGAGGAATGAGGGTGTGGGCATCTGGGTGATAAAGTCTATAGCCTTAAAACTTGTCTTTAAACATTCAGACTAAAATGTAATGCTCAATTATTGAATACATTTACTGCACTAGAAAATAAACAGGCAGGAAGGCTCAGAAAGAGGAGAGAACTTAAAGATAGGGACACCTGGGCTCACCAAGTGATAACAGGATGCTGTGAGGCAATTAAGAACGTTTGCCTCAGCATCGGTGAATCTGTGTGAACAGGACACCAAGTGATAACATTCACAGCCGTTCCCTTGTGAAATTAATGATAGTACCAAGTCTTGTTTCAGGGTCAGATTCAAAGACTATCCATAGCTTTGTAATTCATGGTTGGATCTTGTCCATTATGATGGATTCTTACTACCCCTTGCAAGCGGGGCATTCAGAAAATAAATCTTTGCTGTCTTGAGAGTTCAAAAGGACACGAGAGAGAGAGACCATTTTATTGCTGAGGCTGTTGAATCCCGTAGAAAATTAACTCTTAGTGCTTATCTACTATGGATTGAATTGAATTGCATTTTGGGACTTTATGATGAGAGGTTTTTATTCCAGGCTTCAAAGAGTATGATCTCCAGGACAAACCAAGAGAGAGGCTTTACAGGTCTGCGTTCTCAAAGGATTCCCTGGGCCACCTCAAATCTCCACTTTAACATGAGAGGTAGGACAAAATGGCTTCTACTTGGCTAACTCAGGCAGATACTCACGACTCAGAACAAACAAGAAACCACAGCCTGATATAAATCCAGTGAAAAAAACTGCAAATGCAGAAGTAACAAATGTGAACCTAACCATCAATCGCAGAAGCAACGGTTTAATCCTAACCACCAGACAGGACAAATACGATTCCAAGAACAGGTTGTCTACAAGAAATTATGATAGATTAGATTATATTCCCGACAGTTTGGAAACAGGCCCTTCGGCCCAACCAGTCCACATTAACCCTTCAAAGAGTAACCCACCCAGAATCATTTTCCCTCTGACTAATGCACCTAACACTATGGGCAATTTAGCATGGCCAATCCACCTGACCTGCACATCTTTGGACTCTGGGAGGAAACCGGAGCACCCGGTGGAAAGCCACGCAGACACGGGGAAAATGTGCAAACTCCACACAGACGGGCACCCAAAGCTGGAATCGAACCTGAGACCCTGGTGTTGTGAGGCAGCAGTGCTAACCACTGAACCACCATGCCACCCTAGGCTAAGTCAAAAATGCATGAGGACCTTGCGGGATCTGATTGGTTGTTACGATGTGATCATGCTCAATGTCTGACTCTAAACAATGTTCATAAGTTCTATCCACACTCTGTAAAGAATGAGCTGCCAGAGGAAGTGGTGACTGCTGGTACAATTATAACCTTTAAAAGGTATCTGGAAAAGTCGGCGGATTCTTTTGGCACTCTGGGAGTACTCATCAGTGGCCCAGCGGTTAGCACTGCTGCCTCACAGCACCAGGGGTCCCAGGTTCGATTCCAGCCTCGGGGGGCTGTCTGTGTGGAGTTTGCACATTCTCCCAGTGTCTGCGTGGGTTTCCTCCCACAATCCAAAGATGTGCAGGTTTGGTGAATTGGCCATGCTAAACTGCCCATAATGTTAGGTGCATTAGTCAGAGGGAGATGGGTCTGGGTGGGCTACTCTTCAGAGGATCGGTGTGGACTGGTTGGGCGAAAGGGCCTGTTTCCACATTGTTGGGAATCTAATCTAATCTAATCCTTCTGGGCTGATCAGAGTCTACCGACCGGGCCATATCAAAGAATAAACTATTGCTTGTGTGATTGACAAAGTCACTTCCAGGTGTGTTTGTTGACCAATCCCAGAAATCCGATCCAGACAGCAGTCCAGATCAGAACAACCAGATAGGAAATGGTTAATGTCCCCAGGATGTGGGGAGCAAAATAAGACACCAAGGCGTTAACACCAACACCAGGGAGAAACTGAACATACAGACGGGACAAACATTTGTGGCAAGCCAGAAGCACAGATGTACAGCACAAACAGTCCCTTCAGTCCATGCTGACCAGATATCCTAAATCAATCTAGTCCCATTTGCCAGCACTTGGCCCATGTGGGTGGCACGGTGGCACAGTGGTGAGCACTGCTGCCTCACAGCGCCAGAGACCCGGGTTCAATTCCCGCCTCAGGCGACTGACTGTGTGGAGTTTGCACGTTCTCCCCGTGTCTGCGTGGGCTTCCTCCGGGTGCTCCGGTTTCCTCCCACAGTCCAAAGATGTGCAGTCCAGGGTCAGGTGAATTGGCCATACTAAATTGCCCGTAGTGTTAGGTAAAGGGTAAACATAGGGGTATGGGTGGGTTTCGCTTCGGCGGGTCGGTGTGGACTTGTTGGGCTGAAGGGCCTGTTTCCACACTGTAATCTAATCTAATCTAATCTAAAAAAAAATCTAAATGCTTCCCAATATATACCCATCCAGATACCTTTTAAAGGTTATAGATTAGATTTTTTAGATTAGATTAGATTAGATTACAGTGTGGAAACAGGCCCTTCGGCCCAACAAGTCCACACCGATTTGTCGAAGCGAAACCCACCCATACCCCTACATTTACCCCTTACCTAACACTACGGGCAATTTAGTATGGCCAATTCACCTGACCCTGCACATCTTTGGACAGTGGGAGGAAACCGGAGCACCCGGGGGAAACCCACGCAGACACGGGGAGAACGTGCAAACTCCACACAGTCAGTCGCCTGAGGCGGGAATTGAACCCGGGTCTCTGGCGCTGTGAGGCAGCAGTGCTAACCACTGTGCCACCCATGGTTATAATTGTACCAGCAGTCACCACTTCCTCTGGCAGCTCATTCTTTACACACACCACCCTCTGTATATAGGAGTTTCCCCTTAGGTTTCTTTTAAATCTCACCCTAAATCTATGAGCAATCCCAGATCAAAGATCTTGTCTATTCACCCTCACCATGCCCCACATTATTTATACAAAGTTGTAGGGTCACCCCTGTGGGATATAGGTAAAGCAGTGTTACTTCTGCAACCATAATTGCTTCTGCAAGGTAAATGAACTAACGCCAGGGTATAATTGTTTCAGCCAAGAGTGGAGTTAACAAGCATGAAAGCTATGTGAAAGAAATATATAATTGCTTTTGTATTAGCTAAAATGTGCATACATGAAATGTGCCTGCAAACAATGGTAGATGTTACAGACAAACAGATAAGGTGCTGTGAGGGGATGGGGTGTAGGTTAAGCTAGATATGCTCGTACAAACAGTTATAAGCATCTGTTTCCTGCTTCTGCAAAAACAAAAAAAAAACACAATCAAGGAGGTCAGAAGGCTCAGTGTCGGCGAAAAATGGGAGGAAATGTTGCTTTCGCAAACACGGAAGCAGCTGGCAGTGAAAGAGGATATACGCTAACACTTTGTTCACGCTCAAGGCCGGATAAGGCAAGAAATAGACAAGAGTAATAGACGCCACCGGGAAAGAATGGAGGGACAAACCGATCTTTTGAGGATCAGCTTGGAACATCAGGGCGGGGGTGGAGGAATGTGAATGCGGGAAAGAAGCTGAATGTGCTGGAGCTCCAGTGGAGGAAGAACAGAGGATGCAAAACCGGCTTGAAGCTGCAATGAGGAATATTGCATGTGCTGTACTTGTACCTGTGGCTGTTAAGGGTGGGAATCGGGTGCATTTTAAAAATAAAAACAGAAAAGATATCCAGCCCTCCCCCTTCCCAATCTCTATCCTTCAGTTCCTCCTCACCCGGCTAACTAAGACACATACCTGAGTTTGCAGAGTCTGCTCCCTCCCTGCATTCACTCCAGTTGCTACAAGTGACCAATTTCCCCTCCTCCCATCTCTGTCTCCCTCCCAGGATGAAGAGTTGCCCAGAGGGCGGGACATTCACTTTGAAACTGACAGAGCGACTTCCGCCTTGTGACGTCCCAAATGAACTAGGGGCGGGCCAAGGAAAAGTGACGGTTGAGGGGGCGGGGCATGGTCAACAGCGGGACGCCGCACTGCGCATGCAGCAGACGAGGACGAGAAAACACTTTCCAAAAAAACCCCTCCCTTCAGAGAATCCCCACAGTGTGGAAGCAGGCCACTCGGCCTCACCAACCCTCCCAAAGGTCACCCACCCACACCCATTCCCCTACATTTAACCCTGAGTAATGCACCTTACCTGCACATTATGCCTAATTTCGCATAGCCAATTCACCCCTACCTGCACATCCCTGGGCACTGTGGGTAAGTTAGCATGGCCAATTCATCCTCACCTGCACATCATTGGGCACTATGGGTATTTCAGCATGGCCAATCCACTTTAGATTAGAGTGGTACTGGAAAAGCACAGCAGTTCAGGCAGCATCCGAGGAGCAGGAAAATTGACGTTTCGGGCAAAAGCCCTTCATCAGGAATAGAGGCTGCAGGGTGGAGAGATAAATGAGAGGAGGGTGGGGGTGGGGAGAAAGTAGCATTGAGTACAATAGGTGAATGGGGGTGGGGGGATAGGTCAGACAGGAGGGTGGAGTGACCTGTTCGGATCCGAACTCTGCTGGTTTAAAGGTGGCCCGGAGTCCGTGGAGGATTATTTGGTAACGGAGGCAGGTAATGAGGAAGCAAATGTGGCTGTGGTAGCGAGTCTGTTTCAGGACATGGTTGAAAAGCTTCAGGGCAGAGGAAATGACCTGGGAGTTGCAGTGGGAGAGGGATTCCTTGAGATTCTTGGAGAGAGAGGAGGAAAACTTCTTCAATGCAGGCATCCTTGCAAGAGGATTCACTGTAGGGTTAAAATCAACTAAGTAAAGACAAGGATTGCAGATACTAGAAACCAGATTCTAGAATCACACAACTCCAGGTTGTAGTCCAACAGGCTTCTTTGGAAGCAGTAACGTTTGGAGTGCTGCCTCTTCATCAGGTGGTTGTGGAGGATAAGATCCTAAGATGCAATTTAGAGCAAAACATTCCAGTGTCCTGCCACTGAAATGGTATATTGAACAAACCTGGATTGTAAAGTCTTCCACCGTTTCAAATAGGTTGTAGGTCTCATTACAATGTAAATCCCAGAGCTTCTTGTTGTCACCTTCTCGAGATAACAAGGCTTTATTGCAAAAGCTCACATCTCAGCCCAGACAATGCATTAAAGGTGCGAGGTCAGAGTCTGCCTGTATCCAAATCTTGAGTCAGACTGGGTCCGTTTCCAAAATCGAATTTACAAACTATTACATGTATGGACTGCCTGCAGATTTTTCCTTAAAAAAAATGCACATAGAATGTATCTGCAAATATACATCCACCCCCCCACACACACACATGCACAAGTTTGTTGGGTGAATTCGTACTTGCAGAATTATGTCTTACTTTGCTCAAAAACTGCATGAATCCATGTAAGATTCTGTTAATCAGTTTAACCATTGTGGCACAGAGTCTCACACAGGGGAGCTCACACCTTCAATACATTATCTGGGCTGACGCGACACCAATTGGTAAAGTTCACTTGAGGAGTTAACTATTTTAAAAGTTTTTCTGATTGACATTTGAAAGAACTGAAACTATCATGGTCATTCGAACAGATGAGAGACTTAAACAATCCAGGTCTTTTTCAATATATAGTTTCAGTTACATCACACTATAAACTGTTGCTATAAATTCTGTGTCTTACAATTTTATATTCCACAATCCCCTGTTGAAGGAGCTGCACTCCGAAAGCTACTGATTCCAATTAAACTTGTTGGACAGAATTTCTCAAGTAGGGCACCATACGAATCCTGGGAGACTGCTATTTCTTGTTTACTTCGTAATGAACAAACATTAAGCACGATCCCCTATTTATTTCTCATTTTGTCTCATTTTTCTTGTTTTATTCCCTGCAATGATGTGGGAGAATTGTTAGATTTGGGTCAGCCATTTGGTCACATATTAAAGCCTGGAAACCATTTTGAATCTCAGCTTAGTGCCTGCTTGCTAAAGCTCATGTTTCCCAGGCTCAGCGGAGACGGTTGGCCTTGCAGCTGTACTGCTTCCTGATAAACAAATTCTTTCCTGACATGGGGCTTTATTTCCATCCCCCACAGTTGGCGAGTCAGGCAGGAGATACCCGGGTCCTGCCAGGTCACCGGCCGATATCCTTTGAGAGATGAAATATCTGGTTGCTGCTTTTGTTGTGTCCAAAATAAAGAGGAAAGCTGGCCAGGGACAAAAGTGCTGTTAGAAATATTGATACAATTCTCCCTACTCAGCCACAAGATACTAGTGAGAGAATTCAACAGGGTCCTAGCATCTGGACATAATACTGCTGAGAACACTTGTGCTTTACAAAATTAGTAATAAATAATTTGCTGACCGCACGGTTATGAGTGGTGAAACCCTATTTGATAAGCCCTGGACCGACACTGAGGTCCATGGCATGCTTCAAGATGCCCTCAATCTGTTCGAGTGCCCAACATTAGTTTTAATTGGCGAGTAGAAATCTGAAGTATAATTGCTCACTTCAGGATGTCCAGACTTGAATGAATTTGGCATACAGGATACATTGGGCAACCATTAAAGACTCTGTTGTATTTCCCTGGGTTATGGACTCATGCAGAGACACAAACAACTTGTGTTGAAAACAGTGTTCGATTTGCAAATGGAACAGCTGAGAGGTATTTAGAGTTTGCATACTTGGTTAAGCAGCAATGTGTCACAGCCAGGATTTATGAGGCTCAACTCCCTAACTTGGGCTGTTCTGGAATGTGAGTGCCTCATTAGCCTTGGAAGGAAGGAAGGAATAAACAAAAGCTGACAAACTGAGATATGAAGCAAGTTAGAAAATGTTACAGAGAGACACACACAGGCAGAAGTTTGCAGGAAAGTTAACACTTCATAATCTGGTTTCAATGCACATTAGCCTGGGTATGGTACTGATAGGAGAAAGTGAGGTCTGCAGATGCTGGAGATCAAAGTTGAAACTTTATTGCTGGAACAGCACAGCAGGTCAGGCAGCATCCAGGGAACAGGAGATTCGACGTTTCGGGCACAGGCCCTTCTTCAGGAACTGATTCAGGTACTGATAGCGCAGGGGCCTCAAATAGGGGATTCCCTCAATACTCAAACCAAAACATGGGTGCCCCTGCTGGACTGGTTTGTGTTCATTCTTTGCTGCTGCCTATTTCAGTTGATAATGTCCATTATTGTGGCACCCAGATTTTCGGAAAGCAGCTCGGAAAAGATCTGAAGCTTGTTTAATTTGTAAACAAACAAGATGCATACTCTAAGAGGGATGCCCTGTGTTTGTTAACCACTTCCTTGCCTGGTCAGCCTTTTTTACTGGTTTACAATTTGCGTATATAGAATCACCTCGCGTACATTGTCATGAATATTGTCTAATATGAGTAGATGTATTTAGTAGATGAATCAAAACCATCTCAATGATTGAAACAGCTGACACTGCATTGTTGGACAAATGGGAAATATTTGCATCAGTTAACGAAAACTCTTCAAAGTTTACAGTCACGGGTACGTCAAGCTGAAGAATTAGGACCGGGGCATATTGGAGCCTGCTTCCCCGGGCAGAGGATTCCACAGATACATTACTCTCTGGGAAAACCAGCAGCCCTCACTTCCTCCTCCTCATCTCTGTCCTAAACCTACTCCCCCAAAGCTTGGGGCCTAGTCTCAGCCACCAGCAGAAATGACTGGATAGGGTAGGGCTTCATCCTCTCAGTGCAAAGAATTCCCACTTTCCAGCAAAATCCCGGATGTACTCACATAGTTGCTTGCTGTCTCACAAATGAAAGGTTTCGTTGTAACTTCTTCCGGTCCCAGTAGGGCAAAACATCTTTGAAAGCTGCTCTGAAAGCCCTGTCTTCACAACCACACTTCTGCTTTCACCGAAGACAGTAAGAGTCATGCACCACAGAAACAGATCCTTCCACCCAACTAGTCTATGCCAACCATATATCCAAAATCAATCCATTCCATTTGTCAGCATGTGGCCCATATTCCTCAAAAACCTTCCTCTTCGTGTACCCATCCAGATGCTTCTTAATTGTTGTAATTGTACCAGCCTCCACCACTTCCTGTCAGCTCGTTCCATAAATGCAAAACCCTCTGAGAAAAAGTGGCCCCTTGGGTCCCTTTTAAATCTTTGCCCTCTGAGCTCAAACCTCTGCCTTCTAATTTTGCACTCCCCTACCCGGAGGAAAAGACTTTGGCTATTTACCCCATCCATTCCCCTTATAAACTTCTATAATGTCACCCCTGAGCCTCTGACACGAAGGGAAAACAGTCCCAGCCTATTCAGACTCTCGCTCAAACCCTCCTACTCTGACACCAGCCTTATAAACCTTTTCCAAACCCTTTCAAGTTTCACAACATCCTTCCATAGGATGGAGATCAGAATTACACACAATATTCCAAAAGTGGCCTAACCAATGTCCTGAACAGCCGCAATATGTCCTCCCAACTCCTTCACTCAATGCTTTGACCAATAGAGGAAAGTATTCCAAACATCATCTTCACTATCCTGTCTACCTGGGACTCCACTTACAAGGAACTATGAACATGCACTCCAAGGTCTCTTTCTTCTGCAACACTCCCCCTGTGTAAGTCCTGCCTGCATTGCTTGACCAAAATGCAACACATCACATTTCTCCAACTTCAACTCCATCTGCCCCTCCGTAGCTTATCAGCTCATCCAATCAATTCTGATTTATTGTGAACTCTCTTTCCTCTCTTATTCCTTAGAAGCTGAAGATCTCCATCCCACACACTCTCCCTCCATTTCCAATTTGCTGAACCTAATCCCTGCTATACCTCATCCTGAAGGTCTGGTTCATGCTGATTAGCAGGGCCATACTCAGGGGAGATCTAATTGAAACATACAGAATACTGAACAGCCTGGACAGAGTGGATGTTGGGAAGATGTTCCCCTTGATAGGAGGAACTAAGACCAGAGGGCACAGCTTTAGAGTAAAGGGAAAACTTTTTAGAATGGAGCTAAGGAGAAACTTCTTCAGCCAGAGAGTGGCGAATCTATGGAATTCATTGGCACAGAAGACTGCAGAGGCCAGGTCACTGAGGATATTTAGACTGAGATAGGTAGGGTCTTGAGTATTGAGGGGATCGAAGGTGACAGGGAGAAAGCAGCAGAATGGCACTCAGAAACTGATCAGCCACGATTGAATGGTATGAGCAGACCTGATGGGCTGAATAGCCTACTTTCTACTCCTTTGCCTTATCGTCTCTTGCTGTCCAGGACACAGAATTGGGAGCAGGAGTCGGCTATTTGGTCTTTTAAGCCTGCACCAGCATTGAACAGACCACAAATGGATATGGACCTCCCTACATCGAGATGCAGAGACTGGAACTTTTTTCACTGGAGCATCAGAGGTTAAGAGGTGTCCTTAGAGAGGGTTAAAAAATCATGAGGGGTATAGGTGAGGTGAATGGCAGGTGTCATTTCAAGATTAGGGAGCAAACTTTTAAAGTGAGAGTAGAACAAGTCTAAAGACATGAGGAGCACTTTTTTTTAAAAGAAAGAGTGTGGTTGTTTGTGGAATGAATGTCTAGAGGAAGTGGTGGATGCAAGTACAGTTACAATGTTTAAAATACATTTTGATAAGTACGTGAATAGGAAAGGTTCGGAGGGATATGGGCCAAACACAGGCAGATGGGATTAGTTTGTGAATATAGTCAGCATGGATTAGTTGACCTGAAGGGTGTGTTTCTATGCTGTATGACTGTCACTGTTCTGTACTAGCCTTAAAACTATTTTCTTGCCTTCCCCAATAACCATCCACTTTTCTGTTGTTCAAAAATGATATGAACTCAGCCTTGAATATATTCAATGACCCCCGAACTGCAGGAAGACATCCCCACTTCTAAACTCAATTCCTCTTGCTCATATACCACTTGCCTTGCTGAATGCTTGCTGCACCTGTCTGACAACTGGCATTGACTGGTGTAGGAGGACGCTGAGGCTCCTTTGTCCATCCACATATCATTCCTGATGAAGGGCTCTTACCCGAAACGTCAACTTTCCTACTCCTCGGATGCTGTCTGACCTGCTGTGCTTTTCCAGCGCCACACATTTTGACTCTGATCTCTAGCATTGCAGTCCTCACTTTCTCCACTTCCCAATATATCACCATTTAAACAATACATCTCATTTCTGCTTTGTTTTTTCCACAGCAAAGACTATAACTTCACCCTGTGGTACTGCACTTGCCAGGTGTTTGAGGCACAGACACCTGGCAAGTGCAGTACCACAGAGTCTGTCCTCTTTCTGGATTCACTCCCTTTCTTCTCAGTTGCTGCAATTCAACAATTGGATCCCAGCATGAAAATAAAAGAAATAGAAAAGGCAGTGAGAGAAGAGAGTGCTGTTGGACAGAGGAAGGAAATTACAGTCTTGGATGAATCTCAGTCTTCATTCAGAGAGAGAGGAGCAGCAACAGCTTCAGAAGCTCATGGGTCCAGATTAGAGTGGTGCTGGAAAAGCACAACAGGTCAGGCAGCATCCGAGGAGCAGGGAAACGGCAAAAGAAATTCATGCACCATTTTTAGACAGATAGAAGCATGTGCAGTTTTTTGCAGACACCGGCGAACATGCGCAGTGCTTGCTGACACCGAGGAGCACGTGCAGTAGGCTCTGTAGATATGCTGGTGTAACTGCCAGATTCAACTGGCCAAATGTCAATAGGAGGAAAAAAGGGTAGAGCCACAATTTTGTTTCACCTTCCCACCTCTGGCTTTACATAACCGCGCATGTTCCTCGCTTTTCTCCTTACCCTCACCCCTCATGATTTTTCAAATCTCAATAAGGTCATCCCTCAACCTCCTCCGTTCCAGTGAAAAAGTCCCAGCCTCTCCCGATAACTCAAACCCTCCAGTCCTGGCAACGTCCAAGTAAATCTTTACCGAACCCCCTCTAATAATATTCTTCCTATTACAGGGTGACCAGAACTGTACTCAGTACTCTAAACAAAATGGCCTCACCAACATCCTGTACAACCTCAACACAGAACAAAGAAAATTTACAACCCAGGAACAGACCCTTCAGCCCTTCAAGCCGAAGCCGATCCAAATCCCCTGTCTCAACCTATCGCGCAATTCCCGAATCTGTATCCCTCTGCTCTCCCCCTACTCATGCATCTGTACAGATGTACCTTTTCTTTTTATAGATATTTTTATTGAAAATTTAACATTTTTACAAGTTTACAAATTTAAAAAAGACAAGTACAAACATTAATATACAATTAAATTTTAAATAAATAGCCAAAACCTGTCCAACAAAAAGAGATACAGAGAAGAAAAAGAAAAAGACAAAACTCATCTAGCTACTAATCTAACCTATAACTAAGGTAAAAACAATAACTGCAGATGCTGGAAACCAGATCTAACCTATAACTAACCAGAGTGTATGATCAAATATCTTACATTATTCAAAAGAAAACAGGATAACATAGTAATTAAGTAGTGAAGTACACACTTGTAATGAGTTAACATCAAGTTGTAATAAAACCCGTATTCATGTGGGATTCCTCTCCCAAGGGGCCCCGGACCAGCCAGAACTGTTACCTCAACTAGATGAAAGCCCTTGAAAGAATGGCCGAAATATCTGTATCGATGTAATTCAAAAAGGGCTGCCATATTTTATAGAATAATTCAGTTTTTTGGTGCACCATATTTGTAAGGAAGTCAAGGGGAACACATTCCATGATTAATCTGTGCCAATTCTGAAGTCCTAGAGGGCCCTCAGCCATCCAGTTTACTAAGATATTTTTCCTTGCATAGAAGGAGAGAATGGAAAATAATTTCCTCCCGTGCACATCCAGAGAAGGTAAGCTCGAGAAGCCCAGAAGAGGAGATACTGGATCTATTGTAATTTCCGTTCCCAAGATGTCTGTCAGGGCGTTTACTACTTCGGTCCAGTATTTGTGGATCTTATGGCATGTCCATAAGCGGTGTGTAAGAGTGCCCACCTCTGTTTTACATTTGGGACACATTGGAGATACTCCTGCCCTAAATGTTGCCAATCTTTCCGGTGCCATATGGGCCCTATGAAGTATTTTTAACGGAATGGCCTGAGTTCTGTTACAAATGGAGATTTTTTTGGCATTTTCCCAGATGTCATTCCACATTTCTGTATAAATTTCCAGCCGCAAATCCTGATCCCATGTTCTAAGCAGACGGTCCATATCTTCCGACACTTCATCACGTAATAAATGATAAAGAGTGCTGACCGAGGGTACGCCCATTGGCCACAACACTCTTCGTTCTCGATCTGATTTATAGAGACTATTTAATAGCGTAGTCGTCTTCTGTATGTAATCTCGTATTTCGAAGTATCAAAAGAGGTCTCCATTAGGTAATCCAAATTTCTGATGCAGCTGTTCAAAAGACATCAGGACCCCCTTCTCAAACAGATCCCCTAAACAGGAGATACCCCTGGATCTCCAGGATTTGAATGTGGTATCTGTAAGCCCCGGTTGAAAACCCCATGCCCCCACTATAGTAGTATAGGGGGACGTTTTATGTGAATTACCCTCGTTTTGCCGCATTATATTCCAAGCTTTAATTGTGTTTAGTACTATAGGGTTTCTACAGTGGTCTGTAATGATTTTCATCTAATCTAAAAATAAGAGGTTAATAAGAGAGCACTGTACTTGAGAAACCTTGATGTCCATCCAGATTGGGTCATGTCTGACCCGCAATCAATCGGCTATGCAGCGTAACAAGAAACTTAACTGATACTTCCTAAAGTCTGGAAAATCCAGCCCTCCCCCCTTGCCTGTGGAAGCTGTAGCTTCCTTAACTTAATGAGGGGCCGTCTAGGATTCCAGATGAACGAACCCAGCCAACCATACAATTTGCACAGTGCCAGCCTCAGCAGCATCACCGGAAGCATTCTCATAGGGTATAAGAGATGGGGCAAGACATTCATTTTAATTAGGGCTATTCTACCTAGCCAGGAAATTGGAAGGTCTCCCCAGCGTGAAGGTCCTGCCTTACCCTTTCCAATAGATGCACAAAATTGGCCTTGTATAGCTGGCCAAATACTGGGGTGATAAAAATGCCTAAGTATAGGAAACCCTCCAGAGACCACCGAAAGGGGAAGTGGGATCGGTCCAATAAGTGGGACATACTAGTGAGGCGTGGCCTCCGATTTTGAAAAATTAATTTTGTAGCCTGAAAATGCACTAAATGTATTAATAATTTGGATTAAGGGACGCACGGACATCAGAGGATTACTAAGAAAAAGGAGATCATCATCTGCATATAGGGTAATTTTATGTTTACTTGTACCAACCCTCAGGGCCGTTATATTAGAGTCAGCCCGTATCTCTTCCACCAGTGGCTCAATTATTAGCGTGAATAGCAATGGTGAGAGAGGACATCCTTGACAGCAGCCCCTACCCACACGGAAGCTACCTGAGCCTAATCCATTGGTGATCACAACTGCTTTGGAATCATTATACAGTGTTGAGACCCATTTGGCAAATACGTTTCCAACACCAAACCTTTCTAATGTATAGAACAGGTATGACCATTCAACCCTGTTAAATGCCTTCTCTGCGTCCAAAGAGACTACTATTCCTGGTATGTTTTCCTGATGACAGACTTGATTCACATTCAAGACCCTTCTAATATCATTAAATGATCTATGGCCCTGAATAAACCAAGTCTGCTCCTCTTTTATGATATATGGCAGTACCCTCTCCAGCCTCAATGCTAATGTTTTAGAGAGAATGTTAAAATCTACAGTTAGCAAGGATATCGGTCTGTATCATGCACAATCTTCTGGATCTTTTCCTTTTTTGAGAATAAGGGAGATATTCACCTCATTCAGTGAAGGCAGGAGGCAGCCCTGACTATTTCTGTAGTTTTACATGTTCATAAGTGGGCCAGCTAATACTCCTGTGAACTCTTTGTAAAATCCAACCTGAAAGCCCTCTGGGCCAGGTGCCTTACCGCTCTGAAATTGCCTAATTGCATCAAGTATTTCATGGGTTGTTAGGGAAGCATTCAGGACCGATACCTGTTTCGGGGTTAAGTCCGGAAATGCCAGGCTTTTAAAAAAGGACTGCATCCTCCTGGCTCTACCTTCACAATCCTGCGATCAGAATAAAACTTTCTGAAGATTGAGTTGATCCTTTTAGGATCGTGAGTCAGAGTACCAGCATTTTCCCTGATAGCTGTGATAGCTTGAGAGGCCCTTTTTTTTACTTGCAAGAAATGCTAAGCATCTACCAGGTTTATCACTAAATTCATATAATCTTTGTTTTGCAAATAATATTTCCTTCTTTGCCGTTAGGGAGAAGGCGGTATTCAGAGCTGTCCTAAGGGCCGTAATCCTTTGTAATTTGGCAATAGAAGGTCTGTCAGCGGATGCTGTTTCAGCTGCTATTCAGCGAGCCTCAAGTAGACGCTGTTGGTTTCCCTTTAATATTTTCTGGGTCACCAAGTATGAAATGATCAGACCTCGTGCATAAGCTTCAATAGTCTCCCACATCATTGACGGGTTATTAGCCGTACCTGAATTAATTTCCAAGAAAGCTTTAAATTCTTGAGAAAAATATTTTGCAAATTTACTATCCTTCGTTAAGAAGGAACCCATACACCAATGTCAGGGGGATGCCTCATTGTTCCTAGCCTTGATTTCCATATACACAACAGCGTGATCAGAAATTATCATATCACCTATTTTACAGGATGATATGGAATTTTAAAAACTCGAGGGGGCAAAAAACATGTCAATTCTCGTGTGACATTTATGTGGATTAGAGTAAAAAGAGAAATCTCTGCCTTGCGGGTGGAGGCACCTCCACACATCTACTAATCCTAATTCTTGATTCAAATCCGCCAATTGTCTATATCTGGGGGATACACCCGCAGTACTCTTGGGTATGCTGCCTATTTCCGGCTCCATAATGCAATTAGAGTCTCCCCCTATAATTGTATGACGAGCACCAGTGCCATCAATTTGGAGAAGGCTTCCTTTATAAATTTGAAAGGACGCGCCGGGGGACAATACTGCTTTAAAATCCCATATTCCTCTCCATTTATAAGGGCTTTAATTAGTATATAATCGCCCAGATTCATCTTTTATCTGACTTAGGATTTTGAAAGGGAGATTCTTTTAAATAAGAAGAACTACTCCCCTACTTTTTGAGCTGAAGGAAGGAAAGAAGGCCTGATCAAATCCACCCTGTTGTAATTTCAAGTGTTCTTCATCCAATAAATGGGTCTCCTGTAGGAGAGCTATATCAACCCTTTCTTTTTTGACATTTGATAATATTTTCTTCCTTTTGATTGGAGAATTACTCCCCTTGACATTCCAGGTGCACCATTTAATTGAATGACTCACCATAATCGTCCAGACAAGTCTGAGACCCCCCGGGAGGAGAAACACCATCCAAAACACCACGAGCATAGACCATAGAAAATTCACAAAGAGATTCTTTATTACACTCACACTAACATAATAAAAAACTATTTCTAAATAAAAAAACAAAAACATATTTAAATGGAGATTTTCCCTCTCATTTCCTTTCCGAAAACCCACCATATCCTCTCCCAACCAGTGCCCCACCCTCGACCCAGGAACCCCATAATAAAGTGAAGAAAATTCAAGTGTATGCCCAAGCTAAAGTTAACAATGAGTACCCTCCCTACCCGCCCACACCAACACTTAGATATATTTGGTGATGTTAATACCACGTATAAACATATAAAACTATAAAATTACAGTCTCAGCAGATAGTAATTAATTATGATAATACAAAATAACAGGGGGTAAACAACCCAGCTTTAAAAGAAACAGAAAAAATAAGACAAAGCAGAGACCCCTCCTCACCTAAATCTACTAGGCCACCCAGCCTATATATATAGAAATACAAAAAAAAGGGGAAAATCGCAGAGTGGAGAACAAATAAGCCCCCTCTCCCTACTCCCCGGAAATAATATTAAGCAATAAAGTAATAAGAGAAAAACAAAGGGTGAACCAGAGAAGGGGGAGGGCAGAACAACATCATTCACCACACGAGTTAACTCTTACGATTTATCCAAGAGGCCAAACATTCCGTGGCCTTCTCCGGCGATCCGAAGTCATACACTGACCTTCGTGGCTAAAACGTAGTGTTGCTGGGTAGCGCAGGGAGTACTGAATGTTTAAATCCCTTAAACGCCCTCCTCTTTTGGACCAGAGATATGGAAAAGTCCTCAATCAGCATAATCTTGGATCCTTTGTAAATCATGGCTTGGGGATCTTTCCCAAGATTTCTGGAAGCTTCCAGGAGCATCTGCTTCTCCTAAAAGCACTGCAGCCGGAACAGGACTGGGTGGGGGCGCTGGTCCAAGCTGGGCCTATGTATTGCAACCCGGTGGGCCCATTCTACCCAGACCTGGCCTGATCCAGCCTCCAGATTCAATAACTGTGGAAGCCACTGCTCCAGAAACGTTGTAAACTGGCCTTCCTCTTCCCATTCGGGAAGGCCCAGCAAACAAATATTTTCGACGACCTTGATTTTTGAGGTCGTTAATGTGATCTTCCAAGGCCCGGACTCGCTGGTCGAGAGTCCAGACCCGACCCTCGGCTGATTCTGCGGCAGCCTCGGAGGTCGCAGCCTTTAGCTCCGCCCCTCCGACTCGATGTTCGATTCTTTCAATATCTCGGTCGTGCTTCTGCAGCGCGACCGAGAGCAACTCCCACCTGCTCCTGGACTCTTCTATGAAGGTGGCGATCTTCTCTTCAAGCTTAGAAATCACTGCAACAAGGCTCGCTACCATAGTTAAGTACCCTGGGGCAGCTGTGGACGCCTCTGCTGCAGCTGGGGATGGGTTCCTTTGTGCTGCGAGCTGCGGGCATTCTTTCCTTTAGTCATTTTAACGGGGCACTAAACCGCTCAAGTTTGGTGCAAAATAACTAGCTGTATTTAAATAAAACCTATTTAAATGATTTGGAAGGTGTGGTGGAGGCAGGCAGCCTACTTTGCCGGAGTCTTGGGCAGAGCACTACAGACTCAGACTTGCTGGGTCGCCGCCATCTTGGATTTCCTCCACCCAGATGGACCTTAAATGAATCTACCGTCCCTGCCCCTACTTCTGCTGGCAATGCATTCCAGACATCTATCACCCTCTGAGTAAAGTACTTTCTGTGTGCATCTCCAACATGATATCCCAACTCCTGTACTCAGCATGTGAACAATGAAGGCAAGTGTGCAAAACACCTTCTTCACCCCCATCTACCAGTGATGTAACTTTCAAGAACAATGAACCCGAACACCCCCAGGTCTCTGTTCTACAACACGACCCAGGCCCTAATATTACCTGTACAAGTCCTTTATTTTAGTAAAATGCAAACCCTCACTTATATCCATACCTCTCTCATCACAATCACACTTTATCAAGCATGCACACATGCAAAGACACACTCACTGATGCACAGTCTTATACACAAACTCACATACAAACACACTTTCCTGATGAAAGGCTTTTCCCCGAAACGTTGATTTTCCTGCTCCTCGGATGCTGCCTGACTTGCTACAACACCACATTCTTGATCCTAAACTTATTACCCTTTAGTTCTGGGCTCCCCCATCCAAAGGAAAATACCATGTCTATTTACCCTATCCATGTCCCTCATGATGATATAAAAGTGTATATGGTCACTCCTCAGACTCTGGCACACTACGGAAAACAGTCCCAGCCTATCCTTATGTCTCTCCTCACCCGGCTAACCATGACACATACCTGAGGTCGTAAAGTCTGCTCCCTCCCTGGACTCACTCCAGTTGCCACAAGTGAGCCTGCTCCACAATCATTAAGATCACGGCTGACCTGTCCATCGTCTCATCTCCTCCTCCCTGCAGTCACAAGGAACCCCTTAATTTCCCTACCAGGCAAAAACCCACCTAACTGTGTCTTGAATATACTAAATGAAGCTGCCTCTATTGCTTCCTTGGCCAGAGTATTCCCTAGATTTTGATGGAAGCCCTTTTGCCCAAAACATTGATTTTCCTGCTCCTCGGATGCTGCCTGACTTGCTGTGCTTTTCCAGTACCACTCTAATCTAGACTGTTCCATAGATTCATGGCCCTCGGGGAAAAGCAGTTCCTCCGCATCTCTGTCTGAAAGCTACTCCCTCTAACCTTGAGGCGTAGTCTCACCCACCAGCAGAAATGACCGGACAGGGTAGTGCAATGACATTGGGAAGATGTTTCCACTGGTAGGAGAGACTAGGACCAGAGGGCATAGCTTTAAGAATAAAGGGAAGACCTTTAGGAACAGAGATAAGCGATGTCGCCTTTTCTGCCAACAGCGAGGAGCATGGACACCAGCGGGCATGCATGCTGTTGTTCACACCGAGGAGCAGACACAATATGCTCTGTGGCGATGCTGGTGTTATTGACAGATGTTAAGTGTTCAAATGCCAAGGGGAGAAATAAAGAGTAGAGCCACAGTTCTTTTTCCTCATGTGGTTCAACATTTTATAGCTTTTGCATTTTGTCTGGCTGCTCAACTATTTTTTAAATGTCTTTGCGTCAGTGTAGGGTTGAGGTTCACAACAAGAGGGCATAGGTTATAGGGTGAGAGCAGAACGATATTAAAGGTATCTAAGTTGCAACTGTTCCATGCAGAGGGTGGTGCACGTATGGAATGAACTGCCAGAGGAAGTAGTGGAAGCCGGTATAATTACAGCACTTAAAACACATCTGGATGGGTATATGAATAGGAAGGATTTAGAGGGATATGAGCCAAGTGTTGGCAAATGGGACTAGATCAATTTAGGATATCTGGTTGGCATGGACAGGTTGGATCAAACGGATCTGTTTCCGTGCTGTACATCTGTGACTTTAAATAATAAAGTCTACTTTTCCAAATAACAAACTATATCCATGTTAACAAGGCTTAGTGCACAACATGCTTTACTAACCATTCTCAACAGGTCCTGCCCCTTCAATGACTGAGGAACATATACATGCTGGTGTATAATCTCCTTCACTAGTATTTACACACTAACCCCAGCAATTGCACAAGTAACAGTAAAGGGCAAACAGCACAAGGATTAAACCAAACAGACAGCGAGGGGTAAACAGCACAAGGATGAAACAGACAGCGAGGGGTAAACAGCACAAGGATGAAACAGACAGCGAGGGGTAAACAGCACAAGGATGAAACAGACAGCGAGGGGTAAACAGCACAAGGATGAAACAGACAGCGAGGGGTAAACAGCACAAGGATGAAACAGACAGCGAGGGGTAAACAGCACAAGGATGAAACAGACAGCGAGGGGTAAACAGCACAAGGATGAAACAGACAGCGAGGGGTAAACAGCACAAGGATGAAACAGACAGCGAGGGGTAAACAGCACAAGGATGAAACAGACAGCGAGGGGTAAACAGCACAAGGATGAAACAGACAGCGAGGGGTAAACAGCACAAGGATGAAACAGACAGCGAGGGGTAAACAGCACAAGGATGAAACAGACAGCGAGGGGTAAACAGCACAAGGATGAAACAGACAGCGAGGGGTAAACAGCACAAGGATGAAACAGACAGCGAGGGGTATACAGCACAAGGATGAAACAGACAGCGAGGGGTATACAGCACAAGGATGAAACAGACAGCGAGGGGTAAACAGCACAAGGATGAAACAGACAGCGAGGGGTAAACAGCACAAGGATTAAACAAACAGTGAGGGGAAAACAGCACAAGGATTAAACACACAGTGAGGGGAAAACAGCACAAGGATTAAACAAACAGTGAGGGGAAAACAGCACAAGGATTAAACACACAGTGAGGGGAAAACAGCACAAGGATTAAACACACAGTGAGGGGAAAACAGCACAAGGATTAAACACACAGTGAGGGGAAAACAGCACAAGGATTAAACAAACAGTGAGGGGTAAACAGCACAAGGATTAAACAAACAGTGAGGGGAAAACAGCACAAGGATTAAACACACAGTGAGGGGAAAACAGCACAAGCGCCAGTAAAAGCAGATGGAAAGTGAGTGTAAAATGTCACTATGACAGGACAGGCCCCACATTCCTTCCCCTCCGTCCCCCCACAACCTGCCTCACCTTTCACCTCCCGGGCCCAGTACCTTCCAGGTGGCCCCATAGTTGACACAGGGACCGCCCCACGACCAGTAGAACTCCACCACCCAGGCGGCCGACGAGTTCCCAAGCAGGCCCTTAACCCCATCCGCCTCCAGAATGCTCACCGGCTCCTGCCTGCTGTACAGCCGGCCGGTGTGGCCGTGACACAGCAGCTGCGCCAGGAAGGCGGCGGTGCCCAGTGACGGTGTCTGCCCCGGGCCGCACGGCACCATTTTCCTAACGGCCGCCCTCCCGCCGCTTCCCCGCTCGAGCGACTTCTCCTCCCAACCGCCGTCGCCCCCGCGTGACGTCTGCACGGGGGGATGGGCGGGGGCAGGGGCGGGGGCAGGGGCAGCGGCGGGGGCGGGGCCGGGGAGCCTCACCGTCACCAAGCAACAGCCACCTCGCGCTACAACTGCTCATTCACAGAAACAAACTCTCCTGTGTCGCTCTGCAGCTGCAGGGGGGACACTGCCACGTTTCCAGGAGCCCTGTCTACATTGGGAAAGCTCACGGCTCAATTTAAACAGATATTCCGACATCTAACGGAACGGCGTCATATCTAAAGGGGCAATCTGCATTTTAAAGGGACATGAATATTTGCGGAAATACCGTTAAAATGAAGAGATGTAGATGGACGAGATTACATTTCAAAGGGATGTGGCACATTCAAAGGGATATCTTAATATGTGAAGTGATGCAGTTATATCTAAATGAATCTACATTTCGAAGAGACGTTGCCCTATTTATAAGTAGAGACAATAGGTGTGAATTCTGTCTGTGTCCCAATGTTGAATCAGACTGACATTTTTCTTAGAAAAGCTCTGCATTTAAATTACATTCTTGAGAAGGTAAGTTATAGATTCGGGTGTAGGTTAGGGAGGATTGGCCGTGCTAAGTTACCCATAGTGACCAGGGATGTACAGGTTAGGATGGCTTGGCCATGGAAATATGGAGTAAGGTTCAGAGGGACAGAGAGGAATAGATGGGCTGAATGGCCTGCATCCACATTGTTGGGATTGTATGACCCTCCCCATAAAGTATCCATTTTATCTACATCTATCCTGTCAAGCCCCTTTCAGAATTCTACTGGTTTCAGTAAACGTATGCAGCACAGAAACAGACACTTCGGTCCAATTCGTCCATGCCGACCAGGATTCCAAACTAAACCAGTCCCACTTACCTGCATTTGGCCCATATCCCTCTAAACCTTTCTATTCATGTACCCATCCAAATGCTGTTTAAACGTTGTAAATGTACCAGCAACTACCACATCGTCAGTAAGTTCATTCCACATACAAAGCCACCCTCTTTCAAAATGTTGCCCCTCCGGTTCCTTTTAAATCTCTCTCCTCACCTTAAGTAATATGCCCTCAAGTTTTGAGCTCCCCGATGCTAAGCTAGAGCCCTTTGCTATTCAGCTTACCTCCAGTCCTGGCAGCTTCCTGGTAAATCTTTACCGAACCCTCTGTGATAAGAATACTTCAGATTACAGGGCCATCAGAACTGTACTCAGTACTCTGAAAGTGGCCTCACCAACATCCTGTACAACCTCAACATGATGTCCCAACCCCTGTACTCAATGGTGTGAACAAGAATGCTATACTGCTAAATGCCTTCTTAACTGCCCTGTCTATCAGTGATGCAACTTCTAACGAACTATGTACCTGAACACCACCCCCCCATGTCTGTCTGTTCTATAACATGACCCAGGGCCCTACCATTATCAGTACAAGTCCTGCCCTTTCTTGTTTTAGCAAACTGCAACCCCTTGCTTGTATTAATACCTCTCTCACACATGCTCCCCCTCAGACACACACACACACATATATACCCCCCAATACTCTCTCAGGCTTATACTCCATCACACTCACACTTTACCAAGCATGTACACACTCTCACACACAAACTCACATGCACCCACACACAATTCTATGGAGTGAATTTGTATTGGCAGAATTATATTTGCAGATGTATTCAATTTTGCTAAAAAAGCACACAATTTCCAGGCAGTCAATCCATGTAATATTTTATGAATTTGGAAATAGAACCAGTCTGACTCACGATTGGAAAACTGTCAGACTCAATTCTCAGGAAGAAAGTGAGGACTGGAGATGCTGGAGATCAGAGCTGAAAAGGTGTTGCTGGAAAAGCGCAGGTCAGGCAGCATCCAAAGAGCAGGAGAATCGACGTTTTGGGCATGAGCCCTTCTTCAGCCCTTTCCTGAAGAAGGGCTCATGCCCGAAATGTCAATTCTCCTGCTCCTTGGATGCTGCCTGACCTGCTGTGCTTTTCCAGCAACACATTTTCAGACTCAATTCTCACACCTTTAAATGCATTGTCTGAGCTGAGATTTCATCTTTTTTATAAAACCTTAAGTCACATTCTTGAGATGACTTAAAAGATGTTCTGGCAGTTACACATTAATGAACCAATACCTGCACCCATTCTAAGAGATGAAAGACTTGACAGCAATCTAGGCTTGTTCAATATATTCCATCAGTTGCATGATACTGATCTTTTGATATACGTTCTGTGTCTTACAATGCTGCTCCACAGCTACCCGATGAAGGAGCAGCACTCAGAAAGCTAGTGCTTCCAAATAAACCTGTTGGACAACAACCTGGTATTGGGTGATTTCTTTTTAACTTTATCAACCCAGACTAATACCGACACCTCCACATCATTTCTAGTGAACACAGCCCAAACGTCCTGGTGCTGTCAGTAAACTTTACAATGCTGATGAAACAACACAGTACCTGAAAGATTTACAATTTCTCAAGATACTAGCTTCTCATTCACTGCTCCATCTGATACATGACATTGGAAACTCAGTGCAGGAGGCTGAAATGAAGGAGCAGCTTTAAACTAAAAATCTCTTGGAGCTCAAAGCTTTCAATAAGAGTCTGAGCCCGGCGGTAAGTTCAGGTAACCTTTATTGTGACTCAACTTAGTTACATCTTCAGATTCCCCCCTGCAAAAAGGCATAGACAAAGTAGCTGCTTTTTAAACAGCTCAAGATCAAAGCCCACACACACCCCACTGTCTTTACTATTGGGCAGCACCAGGTTGTAATTGGATCCTTGTTACAGCCGTAATCCGGAGGAAGTATTGCCTCACTCAGCAATTTCAACCCATACCCTGTATCCTGGTAAGTTTCTCCCTGCTCATTTGCCAGTGGGGAGAGGACAGTGTAGAGTCAACCAGACTGCTGTGGGTCTGGAGTCATGTGTAGGCCAGACCGAGTGAAGGATGAAGATGGAACGACTGAATGAATACTCTCCCACAATGGCGGTTCCCTTTCCTAACAAGGGAGAGAGTGAATCAGCTGGGGGCTTTCTCCCCCGCACCACCCACTCCCTCTGCCATCTGTTGTGGTGGGATTCAAACCCGGGAGTCCCCGGAACCGGATTGATAGTCCAATCGATAATGGCACTTGACCGTCACTCCTTCAATCCCCCTGCGATGGCACATGAACTCGCTGGTGCTTCCGCAGGTGGGAGGAGCGGGCGAAGCCCTTCCCGCACTGAGAGCAGGTGAACGGCCTCTCCCCGGTGTGGATCCGCTGGTGCCTCAGCAGGGTGAAAGATGTGCTGAAGGCCTTCCCACACTCGGGGCAGCTGAAGGGCCTCTCCCCCGTGTGGACCCGCTGGTGGGCCAACAGGGTGAAAGATGTGCTGAAGGCCTTCCCGCACTCGGGGCAGCTGAAGGGCCTCTCCCCCGTGTGGACCCGCTCGTGGCTCCGCAGGTGGGAGGAGCAGATGAAGCCCTTCCCGCACTGAGAGCAGGTGAATGGCCTCTCCCTCGTGTGGATGCGCTGGTGGATCAGCAGGGTGGAGGAAGTGCTGAAGGCCTTCCCGCACTCAGGGCAGGTGAATGGCCTCTCCCCCGTGTGGACCCGCCGGTGGGCCAACAGGGCAGAGAAGGGCAGTGAAGGCCTTCCCACAATCTGGGCAGTTGAAGGGCCTTTCCCCCGTGTGGTCCCGCTGGTGGGCCAGCAGGTGGGAGTAATGTCTGAAGGCCTTCCCGCAGTCGGTGCAGGGGAATGGCCTCTCCCCGGTGTGACTGCGCCGATGAATCTCCAGGGCAGACGGGAAACGGAAGCCTTTCCCACAGTCACCACACTTCCACGGTTTCGCCACGGGGCGGGATTCCTCAGGTTTCTCCATGGATGAAGCTTCAGCCACACACAATCGAACTTCCAGCCCCTTCCTGTCGTGAATTCCTCTTTCCAGGTTGAATAGCTGCTACACGCTCCACGCACAGTGCGCTGCAACAGTGGGGTCTCTCGTCCAGTCTCAGTGATGCTGAAAACATACTCACTCAGTCAGGAACCAAAAAGCTTTGATCCCTCTCAGAGAAATCAGTCGAAAATCGTTGCGGTCCTGGTGGACTGAGTGACTGTCAGACATTGACGGCGAAGTGAGGATCGCAAATGCTGGAGAGTCAGTCGAAAAATGTGGCACTGGAAAAGTACAGGGATGTCAGACAGCATCCGAGGAGCAGGAGGGTCAATGTTTTGGGCATAAGCCCTTCATCTGTTGATTGAGAAACTTCCGCCATCAGATCTTCAAATACGCTGTAAAAAGAGATTACAAAAGCCATCACTGTCAGTGCAGGGTAGAAATTCTGAACAAGCAATTCTACTTTCTGTGGAATATTCTTTTCTTTTATTATTCCACAAAATGGAAAGCACCATCCCACTCTCTCTCCCCCTCTGTTCTCACTCCGCTCTAACTAATTCCCCTGCAGGCGCTGATTCAGGATCTTACAGGGGCAGAAAAAGCAAAAACATCAAGACTGACATCACTCTGAATTTTGGTACCACCACCTGAAAGTTAATATCTTTCACAACATTGGGATCCTGCTGAGGGTGAGCAGGTCTGATTTTGGGAAGCAAATACAATGTGTGTCAATTCAGGATGAACCTGCCACGCAGCTTCTTGAGGAACAACCAGACACAAAATGGTTAACATCCCTGGGAAGGTGAAGCGAAATGAGACATCAACGTCTTAACACTGACACCAGAGAGAAATTGAATATACTGACATGGCAAACATTAGTGGAAAGCCAGAGTCATAGAGGTATACAGTACAGAAACAGACCCTTCGATCCAACTCGTCTGTACCGACCAGATATCGTAAATCAATCTGGAACCGTTTGCTCACACGTGGCCCATAGCTGGGGTCATCCCCACCCCCCTGTCCTGAGACCTTGATGCCTCCAAGCTGACCTTCAAAGGTTTGGTTTTTCCCTCCATTCTTTCCCGGTTGTCTTTTGTAAGTTTTGAAAACTTTCCCAATCCTCTGAGTATAGGATTTGGGCAGTTGTGTTGTCGCAGTACAGGACATTGGTTAGGCCACATTTGGAACATTGCGCACAATTCTGGTTTCCTTCCTATCAGTAAGATGTTGTGAAACTTGAAAGGGCTCAGAAACATTTACAAGGATATTGCCAGGGTTGGAGGATTTGAGCTAAAGGGAGGCTAGGGCTGTTTTCCCTGGAGCGTTGGAGGCTAAGGGGTGACCTTATAGAGGTTTATAAAATCATGAAGGGCATGGATAGGATAAATAGGCAAAATCTTTTCCCTGCAGTGGGGGGAAGGGGAGGTCCAGAACAAGAGGGCATAGGTTTAAGGTGAGGGGGGGAAAGAAACAAAAGAGATCTGAGGGGCAACCTTTTCACACAGAGGGTAGTAAATGTATAGAATGAGCTGCAGGAGGAAGTGGTGGAGGCTGGTACAATTGCAACATTTAAAAGGCACCTGGATGGGTATATATGAATGGGAAGAGTTTGGAGGGATATGGGCTAGGTGCTGGCAGATGGGACTAGATTGCGATGGGATATCTGGTCGGCATGTACAAGTTGGACCGAAGGGTCTGTTTCCATGCTGTATATCTCTATGACTAGTTGGACTTAAGGGTCTGTTTCTGTACTGTATGACAACTGGCAGCGACTGATGTAGAAGGACGCTGAGGCTCCTTTGTCCATCCACACATCGTTCCTGATGAAGGGCTCGTACCCAAAAAGCCAACTGTCCTGCTCCTCAGATGCTGCCTAACCTACTGCTCTTTCAGTACCACACTTTTTGACCCTGATCTCCAGCATCTGCAGTTCTCACTTTCTCCACATCCAATTACATCTCCATTTAAACAATGCACTTCCTTTCTACTTTTTGTTTCCCACAGCAAAGGCTATAACTTCATATTGTGGTACTGCATTTGCCATGTGTTTGCCAGTTGTGGTCTTCTCTATATCGGGGAGAGCGAGCGCAAACTTGGGGAATGGTTCACTGAGCATCATATCTGGGTCCACAGAGCCGACCAGAGTTCCCAGTCACCACCCATTTCAATTCCCCTTCCCACCCCCTTTCTGACATTACCATCTTTGGCCTCCTCTATTGCCACAACGAATCAAACCGCAAACTGGAGGGACAACATCTTAATAGAGAAGGAAGTAAGCAATAAATAATAGACCCCTACAGAGTGCTGAGGAAAAAAGGGACCTTACTGTCCAAGTTCAGAGATCCCCAAAGGTATCAGTACAAGTAAAACGGGGAATGAGGAAGGCAGATGGATGGGTATGTGAATAGGTGGGGTTTAAAGGGATATGGGCCAAGTGCTGATAAATAAGATAGATTAATTTCAGATATCTAGTCAGCATGGACGAGATGGACTGTTTCTGTGCTGTACAGCTCTATGGCCATCCACTTCATTTTGAAATGTTTGCACTACCACTTGGAACATCCTGTTAGGGTTCAGAGAGTGCCAGGTCCTGACATCTCCTTCCTCATGTCTCCTATGTATTTTAAGTCAAAAATACCATTTGTATGTTCCTGGGTTAGTACTTTAAATACATAGACACATACAATATAATCAGAGTTTCTACTCGGTAGAGACAGTGATGATTTATTTCAACTTGCTAACAGGTATCAGAAGTGGAGGATCTGCAGACAGAAATCTTGGAAGAAATTCCATAACAAAATCTGACAGGGTCACTCAATATCATTGGGGGGTTGAATCTGGAAAGAGAAATCCATTCGACCTGCTTCAAAGAGGAACTACCAGTGAACTGAGCTTTAACTGGTTACACAGAATAAGTGTATGTGTCCCAGTGAACTGACAATGGGAAGGAGCTTTAACCAGTTACACAGACAGAGGGGCTGGGGCATTTATTTTACCCCTGGAGCATCAGAGCCTGAGGGGTGACCGTAGAGAGGTTTATAAAATCATGAGGGGCATAGATAGGGCAAATAGCCTAGGTCTTTTCGGCCCAGGGTGGGGGAGTCGAAAACTAGAAGGCATAGGTTTAAGGTGAGAAGGGAAAGATTTGAAAGGGACCTAAGGGACAACTTTTCATGCAGAGGGTTGTGCATGTATGGAATGAACTGCCAGAGGAAGTGGTGGAGGTGGGCACAATTGCAATGTTTAAGAGGCATTTGGTTGGGTATATGAATAGGAAGGGTTTGGAGGGATATGGCCTGGGTGCTGCCAGGGGGAATTAGATTGGATTGGAATATCTGGTCGGCATGGATGAGTTGGAGCGAAGGGTCTGTTTCTGTGCTGGTTATGCTAATCCCTGTGGCCTTATTCCAGATGCGATCCATATCTGCAGGCAAGACACGACTGACTCCAACTGAGAGTCGCTCTGGTCACCGCCTCCGTACCCCTTGGAACGATTCGGCTCCCTTCTCAGTCCACGTCCACCACATCACCGAAGCAATGATTGGTTGTGTTCTTGCTCTAATTAATGTTATGCGTGCCTTTTACTCCCAGGAGCGTGCGGCCTACAGCGATGTTCCCTCCCTTTCAGCCTTGTCACGGGTAGAGCCTGGTTTGTTGGTGCTCATCAAGAACTGGACTGGCAAAGGTCTCCAACCTCGTTGGGATGGCCCCTTCCAGGTTTTACCTCCCACCCCTACGGCGGTCACAGTCGCTGGGCGCTCAGCTTGGGTCCAACTGCACCATTGTAAATTGATTGACCGCACCAATCAAAAGTGGGGTAGAGGAGGAGAGAATCCTGGAATCCCAACAAAAGGAGTGGACCCTGTCCAGTTGGGTTTTTGAATTTTGCTGTTGTTCTAATGTTAATCTTATTACAGATACTTGAACTAAGAGGAGGGACATGTGGGGGATCGCTTATCTCCTCACCTTTCTGATCACATACAACATCCTGATGGGGAACGCCACTAAGTATGGATGCAACCAGGAATGATCAGAGATTATCCACCGCCCATGCTGAGGAGATGTCGTCCAGTGCACCGGACCAGACGCCTTTGACGTGTGGAATGTGATGAAGATTGATTATTGCAATGGACCCTTACATCAGAAAGACCAGATGGTCCATCTGGACAGTAGAAATCAGTGGGAGTTACCATGTCGTTACCATTTTTTTTTTATTTTACCTGCAGACGCAAGCCTAGTGAGGATAAAAATGATCAACTCAGGAACACCATCCCTTTTTGCAGGTCGGGCCAACTTGAGAAAAGGGAAGCCTGATAAGGGAAACTCCTCAATCCACAAACAACTTATTTATACAGGCGCACAGAACGCTATTCACCCCAGAGGCAGTAGTATGTTACTCCTCTCTATCAGAAGGTGACTTACTTGACCCATCCCCAGTCCCCGATTCCATTCTATTCATCAGACTTCCTCCTGCTGACCCTGTGAAGAGAAATATCACTTTCCAATACCTCGGGTCTGTGTATACAAACGGCTGGTGTAACACTGGCTGGCGTACAGTAGGCCTTATGCTGCACATGGACCTGGAACGGAACCCTTCCCTTGCACATTTATAGGCCTTTTCTCTTTTCAGAATCTGATACTGTCACCAAGACCATGTACAATAGAGCTAAGGGAGAGCTCAATGGGAACAGCATTCTGAGGACCATTGTCTCCCATACAGTGCGAGTGCTCGAGTCACTTGGCCCATTTTTTTTTTTTACAGAGCTCAAGCAACCCCTCTTGCAAAACGTCAACCCTTTCCTCCTGTCAACCTGACCAGACCCACTGCTGTAACATTTCAGTAACCTATTTTGACAAACTCTCCGTAATATACACCAAACCAGACTATTATTTCTTCAGCTAAGGTAAAGCTACCAATTTCCTTGTCCTGGATGGCAAAGATGTCCCTCAGAAGGTCACTGTCGGAGCCGTTGTTCCCACAACAGTACCTTGTCCTGGCCAGTGGACAAGTCGATGGAACCTCCATCTGAGGAGGATGCAGCGGTTGGTCTCAGCCAACCTTGCTCCAACTGGAAGGATTCCAAAGAGTATGATCTCCAGGACAAACCAAGAGAGAGCTTTACAGGTCTGAGTTCTCAAAGGATTCCCTGGGCCACCTCAAATCTCCACTTTAACATGGGAGGTAGGACAAAATGGCTTCTGCTTGGCTAACTCGGTGGGACTGAGTCAGGCAGATACTCACGACTCAGAACAAACAAGATACCACAGACTGATATAAATCCAGTGAAAAAAACTGCAAATGTGAACCTAATCATCAATCGGTTTAATCCTAACCGCCAGACATGACAAATACGATTCCAAGAACAGGTTGTCTACAAGAAATTATGATAGATTAGATTATATTCCCGACAGTTTGGAAACAGGCCCTTCAGCCCAACCAGTCCACACTGACCCTCCAAAGAGTAACCCAGCCAGAACCATTTTCCCTCTGACTATTGCACCTAACACCATGGGCAATTTAGCATTGCCAATCCACCTGACCTGCACATCTTTGGACTCTGGGAGGAAACCGGATCACCCGGAGGAAACCCACGCAGACAGGGGGAGAATGTGCAAACTCCATACAGACGGTCACCCAAGGCTGGAATCGAACCTGGGACCCTGGGACTGTGAGGCAGCAGTGCTAACCATTGAGCCACCGTGCCGCCCTAGGCTAAGTCAAAAATGCATGAGGACCTTGCGGGATCTGATTGGTTGTTACTATGTGACCATGCTCAATGTCTGACTCTAAACAATGTACATAAGTTCTATACAAACTCTGTAAAAGTTGGCGGATTCTTTTGGCACTCTAGGAGTACTCATCGGTGGCCCAGTGGTTCGCACTGCTGCCTCACAGCACCAGGTGTCCCAGGTTCGATTCCAGCCTCCGGGGGCTGGCTGTGTGGAGTTTGCACATTCTCCCCATGTCTGCAGGTGCTCTGGTTTCCTCCCACAATCCAAAGATGTACAGTTTGGTGAATTGGCCATGCTAAATTGCCCATAATGTTAGGTGCATTAATTATAGGGAGATGGGTCTGGGTGAGCTACTCTTCAGAGGATAGGTGTGGACTGGTTGGGCCGATGGGCCTGTTTCCACACTGTTGGAATCTAATCCTTCTGGGCTGATCAGAGTCTACTGACCCGGCTGTATCAAAGAATAAACTATTGCTTGTATGATTGACTAAAGAGTCATTTCCAGGTGTGTTTATTGACCAATCCCAGAAATCCGAAGATCCGGGCAGCAGTCCAGATCATCAGAACGACCAGATAGGAAACGGTTAATGTCTCCAGAATGTGGGGAGCAAAATAAGACACCAAGGTGTTAACACCAACACCAGGGAGAAACTGAACATACAGACGTGACAAACATTTGTGGCAAGCCAGAATCACAGATGTACAGCACAGAAACAGTCCCTTCAGTCCATGCTGACCAGATATCCTAAATCAATCTAGCCCCATTTGCCAGCACTTGGCCCATGTCCCTCTAAATGTTTCCCAACATATACCCATCCAGATACCTTTTAAAGGTTGTAATTGTACCAGCAGTCACCACTTCCTCTGGCAGCTCATTCTTTACACACACCACCCTCTGTATCTGGGAGTTGCCCCTGAGGTTTCTTTTAAATCTCAGCCTCACCCTAAACCTATGAGCAATCCCAGATCAAAGATCTTGTCTATTTACCCTCGCCATGCCTCACATTATTTTATACAAGGTTGTAGGGTCTCCCCTGTGGGATATAGGTAAAGCAGTGTTACTTCTGCAACCATAATTGCTTCTGCAAGGTAAATGAACTAACGCCAGGGTATAATTGTTTCAGCCAAGAGTGGAGTTAACAAGAATGAAAGCTATGTGAAGGAAATATATAATTGCTTTTGTATTAGCTAAAATGTGCATACATGAAATGTGCCTGTAAACAATGGTGGATGTTACAGACAAACAGATAAAGGTGCTGTGAGGGGAGGGGGTGTAGGTTAAGCTAGATATGCTCGTACAGTTATAACCATCTGTTTCCTGCTTCTGCAAAAACAAAAAAAAACACAATCAAGGAGGTCAGAAGGCTCAGTGTCGGCGAAAAATGGGAGGAAATGTTGCTTTCGCAAACAAGGAAGCAGCTGGCAGTGAAAGAGGATATACGCTAACACTTTGTTCACGCACAAGGCCGGATAAGGCAAGAAATAGACAAGAGTAATGGGCGCCACCGGGAAAGAATGGAGGGACAAACCGATCTTTTGCGGGTCAGCTTGGAACATCAGGACAGGGGGGAATGGGAATGAGGGAAAGAAGCTGAATGTGCTGGAGCAAGGCGGAAGAACAGAGGATGCAAAACCGGCTTGAAGCTGCAATGAGGAATATTGCATGTGCTGTACTTGTACCTGTTGCAGTTACTGGTGGGAATCGGGTGCATTTTAAACATCAAAACAGAAAAGATATCCAGCCCTCCCCCTTCCCAATCTCTATCCTTCAGCCCCTCCTCGCCTGGCTAACTAAGACACATACCTGAGTTTGCAGAGTCTGCTCCCTCCCTGCATTCACTCCAGTTGCTACAAGTGACCAATTTCCCCTCCTCCCATCTCTGTCTCCAACCCAGGATGAAGAGTCGTCCTGAGGGCGGGAGATTCACTTTGAAACTGACAGGGTCACTTCCGCGTTGTGACGTCATAAAGGACCGAGGGGCGGAACGAAACCAACAGCGGGACGCCGCACTGCGCATGCGCTGCCCCTGCCGCGCGCGGTGGGGGCGGGGGGGAGAACACACTTTCCAAAAACCCTTCCCTTCAGAGAATCCCCACAGTGTGGAAGCAGGCCACTCGGCCTCACCGACCCTCCCAAGGGTCACCCACCCACACCCATTCCCCTGCCCCCATTGCTCTTCATTTATCCCTGAGTCATGCACCTTGCCTGCATATTATGCCTAATTTAGCATGGGTAAAAACAATGACTGCAGATGCTGGAAAGCAGATTTTGGATTAGTGGTGCTGGAAGAACACAGCAGTTCAGGCAGCATCCGAGGAGCAGCAAAATCGACGTTTCGGGCAAAAGCCCAACATCAGGAATAAAGCATAGCCAATCCACCCTAACCTGCACATCCTTGGGCATTATGGGTAATTTAGCATGGCCAATCCACCCTCACCTGCACATCCCTGGGCACTATGGGTAATTTAGCATCGCCAGTCCACCCTAACCTGCACATCCTTGGGCACTATGGGTAATTTAGCATGGCCAATCCACCCTAACCTGCACATCCCTGGGGACTATGGGTAATTTAGCATGGCCAATCCACCCTCACCTGTACATCCCTAGGCACCATGGGTAATTTAGCACGGCCAATCCACCCTAACCTGCACATTCCTGGGCACGATGGGTATTTCAGCATGGCCAATCCACCCTAACCTGCACATCCCTGGGCACTATGGGTAATTCAACATGGCCAATCCACTTTTGATTAGACTGGTGCTGGAAAAGCACAGCAGTTCAGGCAGCATCCGAGGAGCAGGAAAATCGACGTTTCGGGCAAAAGCCCTTTATCAGGAATAGAGCCTGCAGGGTGGAGAGATAAATGAGAGGAGGGTGGGGGTGAGGAGAAAGTAGCATAGAGTACAATAGGTGAATGGGGGTGGGGATGGAGGGGATAGGTCAGAGAGGAGGGTGGGGGAAGGTAGCAAAGAGTACAATGGGTGAATGGGGGTGGGAATGAAGGTGATAGGTCACACAGGAGGGTGGAGTGGCCTGTTCGGATCCGAACTCTGCTTGCTTAAAGGTGGTCCGGAGTCCGTGTAGGATGAGTTGGTTACGGAGGCGGCACTGAGGAAGCAAATGTGGCTGTGGTAGCGAGTCTGTTTCAGGACATGATTGAAGAGCTTCAGGGCAGAGGAAATGACCTGGGAGTTGCAGTGGGAGAGGGATTCCTTGAGATTCTTGTAGAGAGAGGAGGAAAACTTCTTCAAGGCAGGCATCCTTGCAAGAGGATTCACTGTAGGGTTAAAATCAACTAGGTAAAAACAAGGACTGCAGATACTAGAAACCAGATTCTAGAATCACATAACTCCAGGTTGTAGTCCAACAAGCTTCTTTGGAAGCAGTAACTTTTGGAGTGCTGCCTCTTCATCAGGTGGTTGTGGAGGATAAGATCCTAAGACACAATTTAGAGCAAAACATTCCAGTGTCCTGCCACTGAAATGGTATATTGAACAAACCTGGATTGTTAAGTCTTCCACCTTTTCAAATCGGTTGCAGGTCTCATTGCAATGTAAATCTCAGAATTTCTTGTTGTCACCTTCTCGAGATAACAAGGCTTTATTGCAAAAGCTCACATCTCAGCTCAGACAATGCATTAAAGATGTGAGGTCAGAGTCTGCCTGTATCCTAATCTTGAGTCAGACTGGTCCTGTTTCCAAAGTCGAATTTACAAACTATTACATGTATTGACTGCCTGCAGTTCCTTAAAAAAATGCACATAGAATGTATCTGCAAATATACATCTACCCACCCCCCCCCCCCCCCCCCCCCCCCCCCCCACACACACACACATACGCACAAGTTTGTTGGGTGAATTCGTACTTGCAGAATTATGTCTTACTTTGCTCAAAAACTGCATGAATCCATGTAAGATTCTGTAAATCGGTTTAACCATTGTGGCACAGACAGTCTCACACAGGGGAACTCACACCTTCAGTACATTATCTGGGCTGACGCGACACCAATTGGTAAAGTTCACTTGAGGATTTAACTATTTTAAAAGGTTTTGTGATTTACATTTGAAAGAACTGAAACTATCATGGTCATTCGAAAAGATGAGAGACTTAACAAACAATCCGGGTCTTTTTCAATATATAGTTTCAGTTACATCACACTATAAACTGTTGCTATAAATTCTGTGTCTTACAATTTTATATTCCACAATCCCCTGATGAAGGAGCTGCACTCCGAAAGCTACTGCTTCCAATTAAACTTGTTGGACAGAATTTCTCAAGTAGGGCACCATTCGAGTCCTGGGAGACTGCTATTTCTTGTTTACTTCGTAATGAACAAACATTAAGCACGATCCCCTATTTATTTCTCATTTTGTCTCATTTTTCTTGTTTTATTCCCTGCGATGATGTGGGAGAATTGTTAGATTTGGGTCAGCCATTTTGTCACATATTAAAGCCTGGAAACCATTTTGAATCTCATCTTAGTGTCTGCTTGCTAAAGTTTGTGTTTCCCAGGCTCAGCGGAAATGGTTGGCCTTGCAGCTGTACTGCTTCCTGATAAACAAATTCTTTCCTGACATGGGGCTTTATGTCCATCCCCCACAGTTGGCGAGTCAGGCAGGAGATACCCGGGTCCTGCCAGGTCACCGGCTGATATCCTTTGAGAGATGAAATATAGAGGGTGGTTACTGCTTTTGTTGGGTCCAAAATAAAGGGGAAAGCTGGCCAGGGACAAAAGTGCTGTTAGAAATGTTGATACAATTCTTCCTACTCAGCCACAAGATACTAGTGAGAGAACTCAACAAGGTCTGGACGTAATGTTGCTGAGAGCACTTTTGTTTACAAAGTTAGTAATAATGAATTTGCTTACCCCAGGATTACGAGAGGTGAAACCCTATTTGATAAGCCCTGGACCCACACTGAGGTCCGTGGCATGCTTCAGGATGCCACCAATCTGTTCGAGTGCCCAACATTAGTTTTAATTGGCGAGTAGAAATCTGAAGTATAATTGCTCGCTTCAGGACGTCCAGACTTGAATGAATTTGGCACACAGGACATTGGACAACTATTAACTGAGACATGTAGAAAGTTGAAGAGTGTTACAGAGAGAGAGAGAGGCGCACAGGCAGAGGGGGGCATAAGCGGGCAGAGAGAGAGAGAGAGAGGTGCAGGCAGGCAGAGAGAGGTGCAGGCAGGCAGAGAGAGAGAGAGGTGCAGGCAGGCAGATAGAGAGAGGGCGGCGCAGGCAGGCAGAGAGAGAGAGAGAAAAAAGAGAGCCGCAGGCAGGCAGACATAGAGAGCTTTATTCCTGATGAAGGGCTTTTGCCCGAAACGTCGATTTTGCTGCTGCTCCTCGGATGCTGCCTGAACTGCTGTGCTCTTCCAGCATCATTGATCCAGAGAGAGTGTGTTTGTTAACCACCTCCTTGCCTGGTCGGCCTTTTTCCCTGTCTACAACTTGCTTTTATAGAATCACCTCGCGTACATTGTTATGAATATTGTCTAATATGAGTAGATGTATTTAGTAGATGAATCAAAACCATCCCAATGGCTGAAACAGCTGACACTCTAGTGTTGGTCAAGTGGGAAATATTTGCATCAGTTAACCAAAACTCTTCAGAGTTGACATTCATGGGTACGCCAAGCCTCAGCATTAGGACCGGGACATATTGGAGCTGAGATGGAAAGGCCCGTTCCTCGTCCTGCTGGGTTACCCGGTCAGCAGTCAGGGTCAAGGGGAGGCCGCATGGACACACACAACACAATGCAAACGAGCGCCACCTCCTGGAGGAACACCAGAAGACCCCGTCAGAGACACATCTTCAGCCTTCATCCGTGAATGGCTCAGCCTGATCATTCTGCCTTTCATTGCACTCTTTCTTATCTTTCTTTCACTAAATATGTTTGATTGGGCCGGATAACCTCTTGTAAACAGGAATTACAGTTTAATACTTTTTTTATGCACAGAAGGTCAACCACTCTAGCTGCTAGGTATGTGCCCATATCCCCATCCGTCCCGAACTCGTACCAAGCGAGCCCTTATGGAGTTTGAGTAACTTGCAGCTTTCTTTCCCCCTGCCTTTGGAACTGCTCGATTGGAAATCAAAGTCACCCTGCAGACAATCCTGTGCTCGGCTCAGTTCACTGTTGTGGCCCTCCCCTCCAGCGATCTCCCAGATACCGAGATTTTCCATTCCTGATAAAACCCCTGATGATGATTCCCAATCCCTGGAGCCTTCTGCCCCTGTCCTTACTGAACCCGAGGACTATCAGTCCGATCTCCAAGCACCGACCCCTGGCTCTGGGTATAATCCCCCTTTTGCTGACACACCCAATCTCCTCTTTTTAATAAAAAAGGAGGGATTGTGGGAGAATGTGATCAAAATTGACAAAACTGCGTGGAAGCCATTTTGTCACAAAGCAATGTTTGCAGTAAAATGTAGCCTGTTAACATAATGCTGTCTGAGCCCTGGCTAAGGAATTCTGTTTTGATAGCCTGACCTTGCAGCTGCAGGCTGTCTCTGCTCCTCAGGCCATTAGACTGTGCTGCTTCAGAGAATGATGGATTGGTTCTCTCTGTCCCTTAGTGGTAATTCGAGCTGAGCTGAACCTGCAGTATAAGATAACATTCAGTTTTGTAGAAATTAAGAAACGTAGGTCTGGACAATGTATGTGAACCTTACGACTGCCCCTCAGTTGCATAATTATTGGAGAGTGGGGCTTGTGTTTTACCATAAAACTTGTAACATTCTATATTTTATTGGAATACGTCGGACTTTATTTTGAACTAAGAGGTATTCCCCAATGGCAACGAATAAAGCTAGTTAATTGCTCAAGGTCTCCTCTCCTGACTACCTTGCTTTAAACGATTTGGCACACGAGTTACTTTGTCCCAACAGTACTAATAGTTACATCGAATGTAGAGAGAATTCCTCAAGTCGGGCACTATCAGAATCCTGGGAGAGCCCTATTTCTGGTTTACTTCCTAATGAACAAACATTAAGCCTTTATTTATTTCTGATTTTGTTTCATTTTTCTTGTTTGATTCCCTGCTGTGACTACACTCTGCGTCTGGATGGTTGACAGGCTGAGATTGTGGGTTGGCTTTCGATTGACTGAATGTTTTATTGAAGAAGGGTTTATGCCCGAAACGTTGATTCTCCTGTTCCCTGGATGCTGCCTGACCTGCTGTGCTGTTCCAGCAACACATTTTCAGCTCTGAATGTTTTCTTGTTCTGGAAGCTGTAAAAGAGGCGTGAAAGCTTCAGCAGAAGTCCAGCAAAGCTGAGAACAGACCAACATCTTACTCAGTGGGAACAGGGAGATCAGAGGACAGAGAAATCAGGCCGTGAAACCCGAGCTGACACCAGACTACCGTGTGCTCAGTGCTTTGGTGAGCAGTGCCAACCCTCTGCCTTTACCTAGCTTCCCATCTGACTCCCCCCCCTCAATATTCAGGATCCAATCCTTGCCATCCTGAAGCCATGTGTCTGTAAGGAGTCTCAGATCATAATTATTCATTTCAATGAGTGCAGTTAATTCATTCACTTTTGTTACAATGTGGCACATGTTCAGACTCACCATGTATCATTTCAGTTTTTGTGACATTAGTATCCAGTTTCGATTGCTGATACATTTCCTCTCCTTGTCCCTTTCTGTTGTTCTCTGACATTCATTTTCCACATCACTACATTACTCACCGGCCTTGATTTGGATTGGCCATGCTAAATTGCCCATAGTGCCCAGGGATATGCAGGTTAAGTGGGTTAACCATGGGAAATGCAGGGTTATATTTCATAGTAATAGAAGCAGGAGTAGGCCATTTGGCCCTTCCAGCCTACATTAAGATCAGGGCTGATGCATCCATTGTCTAAGCTCCTCTTCCCTGCATTGTCCCAACTACCTTTAATTCCCTGACTTAACAGAGACACTGAGCCTTGCAGCTGTATTGCTACCTGATAAACAAATTCTTTCCTTGCGTGGGAATATCCTTCTCTTTGCAAGGACCTATTGTACACTTATCAGCTACTAACCAACACTATCCAGACACTGTGTCGCTGGGCAAAGTGACTTAGGTTGCTCAAATTCCTGCAATTAACAGTTTGTTAATTGTTAAATGATTGTAACCTATATAATCATACAACTCTCTGTTACTCGTCAGAGTGACTTGTGAGCTCCCAAATAGACAGTCAATAACCCAAGGCTTGTGTGTCATGATTACTTATCTAATAATTATTGGTCTACTACGAGTAAGTCACCCACAGCATCATCCACTTCCATCCCCAACATGGATCAAGACGCCATCCTTTTTTGCCAGACAAGTAAATGTGTCAAGCTCAGGAAACAAAGCCTGTCAAACATTAATAGACACAGATCGAAACCAACCTTTTCCAGAGTCTGTCCCTTCAACTTGATTGACTTTCTTTTTCCCTCAGCTCCTACAAACCAACAGCTGAACCCAAGGATGAGAAAAGAAATGGGAAAGAGGGCGAGAAAAGAGAGTGCGGTACTCCCAGATATAAAACAGAGGAAGGAAGTTCCAGTCTGGGCTGAAGCTCAATCTTCATTCAGAGAGAGAGGAGCAACAACAACTTCAGAAGCTCATGGTCGAACTTCCGCATTCAAACAATGGCGGGGGGGACTCTGATTGGCAGGAGGACCAGGCCCCTTCTGGTCCTCCAGGATTTCCAAAAGATTGGTCTCCCCTTCATCTGAACGACGAGGGGCGGGGCCCCATTCCAAGCTCACACATGCGCACTATGAACACTGCTCACGGCCCATAGAGTGGTGTCTGGATCGCATAGGATTGTGGGTACTGCAACAGCCATTAAAGAGATGAAATCAAGAGTCCCATATGCCTTCTTAACCGTCCTTTTTTATATGTTAATGACGAACACGGCAAGAGCTAATCTTTAATCGATTTTCGATTGATACACTGAGTGAAACACTACAGGTGTTTAACTCTCTATTTCCAGTTCAGTGTCAGTATAACACTCTTATCTGTCCTCAAATAAGGACCGAATCAAAGCCCGACGTCTGTTCCACCTAAAGGTTGTTTTTTTTAGTTTGCAGTTTCCAATCCTCCGTTTCAATCATTTATTAAAAGTTACTCGTGGTACATGAGCATTGCTGGCTGGCCAGCATTTAGTTCCCCTTGAGAAGGTGATGGTGAACTGCCTTCTTCAACTGCTGTGGTCCACACGCTGTACGGTGACCTATAATGTCCTTTCGGAGGGTATTCCAGGATTTAGACCCAGCAACACTGAAGGAACAGCAATATATTTCCAAGTCAAGATCGTGAGTGGCTTGGAGGGGTACTTGCAAGAGTTGTGTTCCCAAGTATCTGTTGCCCTGGTCGTTCTAGAGGAAGTGGTTGTTGGTTTGGAAGGTATTTTCTAAGGATCTTTGGTGAATTTCTGTGTTGTGTCTTGTAGATCGTACACACTCCTGCTTCTGAACAGTGGGGCAGAGGGAGTGGATGTATGTGGAGATGGTGCCAATCAAGCAGGCGACTTTGTCCTGGATGGTATCAAGCTTTTTGAATGTTGTTGAAGCTGCACCCATCCAAGCTGGTGGGAGAGTATTCCATTACACTGCAGACTTGTGATTTGTAGAAGATGGGCAAGGTTTGGGGAGTCACAGTATGCCTGACCTGTTGCCTGCTCTTGTTGCCATTGTGTCTGTGATTAGTCTAGTTGAGTTTCTGGTCAATGGTAAACCCCAAGGATGTTGATAGTGGGGTGTTTAGTGACAGTAACACTGTTGAATATCACGGGGCAGTTGTCAGATTCTCTCTTTTGGGGATGAGTCATTGTTTGGCATTGGCATGGCATACATGTTACTTGCCACTCCTGAGCCCATTGGATATTGTTAAGATCTTGTTGCATTTCAAACTGAACTGCTTCAGTTTGTGAGGAGTTGTGAATCGTGCTGAACATTGTGCAATTATTGGCGAATATCTCCACCTCTGACCTTATGATGGAGGACGGTCATTGATGAAGATGGTTGAGCCGAAGAAGACACTACCCTATGAATTCCTGCAGAGACGTTCTGGAACTGAGATGACTGACCTCCAACAACCAAAGCCATCTCTCTATGTACCAGGTATCCCTGAACAATTCAGATACACAACAATATTTCAAAACTAATTGAAGGAATACAGATGCAACACCCCTCTTCTGGGAGTCTCCAGTGCAAGTTTTTCTGTTCGGGAAACAATCTGATAAGTGTTGACTGTCATCAACCTTTTTGATCTTGGCCACACACAGCGCCCCCTGTCTATTAGCCCCCGCCATAAACAGCACCCCCGTTCTTTCCTCCCACCACCCAGAGTTCCCCCTGTCCATTCCCACCACCAGCCACAGCGCCCCTTGTCCATTCTCTCTCCATCCCCAGGTTCTTGCCCATTCTCCCTCTATACTCCAAACACCCTGTCCATTCTCTCTCACGCAACCCTCTGTACCCCTATCGTTTCATTCCTCAGCCCCTGTCCAGTCCATCTCTCCACCTTCTACACCCATCTGTTCTCTCTCATCCCACCCTCTGACCCATGTCCATTCTTCCAGCCCCCACCATCCATTCTCTCTCTCTCGCTCCCCCCACCATCTGCCACCCTACCCATTCTCTCTCCCCTGAAATACACCAGGCTCGGAGTCAGAATTGGGGTTCAATGACAGAGTTTATTGCACAAGGAAAGACCGGGGCTCCGGGGAGAGAAAGACTTTTTTTAAATTTAAAAATATACTTTATTCATAGAAATAAATCTTTGGTACTTGTACAATTTGTCATGTCGTTCATAGATATATACATTGCATGTCTTCACATTACAAAGAACAGATTGAATTAATCGAATTTACAGTTATCCTATTTACAGTTCCCTTTATTAACCATCCAGTCTCTTAGTATTTAGCTGTGGCTTCAGCAGAACCCACCTATTGAGTGGGTGCCCTGTTAAGAACAGAATTTTTTTTATTTCAAAAATATACTTTGTTCATAAAATACTTTGGTGATCTGTACAACTGGACATGCCATATATATGTAAACATTCCATTTGTTTGCATTCCGAAAACAGAGTAATCATTCCTATTTACAGGTCTGTACGATTACATTTTTAGCTGAGGTATCAGCAGAGTCCAAATGACTGCGTGGGCCCCCTGTTCTTCTTTAGGCAGGCAGGTGTTACACTGTGGTCTTTCCCCACCGCGCCTTGGCAGCAGCGCCTTGGCAGCCAGTCTGCAACACTCAGTCGGGGTCAACTCCTTCAGCTGGAAGATCAGGTTTCGGACCGCCCAGAGAGCATCCTTCACCGAGTTGATGATCCTCCAGGCACAGTTGATGTTCGTCTCGGTGTGTGTCCCTGGGAACAGGCCGTAGAGCACGGAATCCCGCGTCACAGTGCTGCTTGGGACGAACCTCGACAAACACCACTGCATTCCTCTCCAGACTTCTTCTGCATAGGCACATTCCAGAAGGAGGTGTGTGACAGTCTCGTTCCCCCCACCCCCACCCCGCAGCCGCTTCGAGGGCAGCGTGTGGTGCAGCTGAGAGTCTGGGCGTGCATAAAGGATCTCTCAGGCAGAGCCCTTCTCACCACCAGCCAAGCCATGTCTTGGTGCTTGTTGGAAAGTTCTGGCGATGAGGCATTCTGCCAAATGGCTTTGACAGTCTGCTCAGGGAACCGCTCGATAGAATTCGCCCTCTCCTTTTCCCAAAGGGTTTCAAGGACACTACGTGCTGACCACTTCCTGATGGACTTGTGGTCAAAGGTGTTTTTCTTCACAAACTTCTCCACGAAGGACAGGTGATACGGAACGGTCCAACTACTCGGAGCTTTGTGTGTGCCGCCCAGCACCGCTCAGTGCTGGGCGGCACGGTGGCACAGTGGTTAGCACTGCTGCCTCACAGCGTCAGAGACCCGGGTTCAATTCCCGCCTCAGACGACTGACTGTGTGGAGTTTGCACGTTCTCCCCGTGTCTGCGTGGGTTTCCTCCGGGTGCTCCGGTTTCCCCCCAAAGTCCAAAAGATGTGTAGGTTAGGTGAATTGGCCATGCTAAATTGCCCGTAGTGTTAGGTAAGGGGTAAATGTAAGGGTATGGGTGGGTTGCGCTTCGGCGGGGCGGTGTGGACTTGTTGGGCCGAAGGGCCTGTTTCCACACTGTAAGTAATCTAATCTAATCTAATCTAATCTAATCTAATCTATTGTCCATTTCAATGTCTGCGTGGAAATCCATTGTTGAAGTAATGGGCGCTAATTGCTCTTCCTGAGAAGGGGGATTCCTGCAGCCCTGGCTATTAGCATTTGATATTGAGTCTGTATCAAGCTGTTAGAACTCCTATAAGAGGTGTTGGCCGGACCCAGACACTTCGGCGGGCAGTGTTCATTACTCGTGTGTATTATCTCCCCCACCCGCCTTAAACTAATCACCTGGGTTGTGAGTCCATTGTGCTGGTATTCTGGTGGCCCCAGGCAGTGTCTGTATAAACTCTGCTGTTTCTCTCCATATTGTGATCCGGCGGCCATCTTGTGTGTCAGTGTGCCTAGTATCACCCTGCTCAGTGATCATCTTGTGTATCCGTGTGCCTAGTGTCTCCCTGCCCTGTGCCATCTCCCACTTCTCCGTCACGCCCACTCTCTCTCCCCCGCCCAATTTCTCTATCAACCCCACTCATTCTCTCTCTCTGTACCCCCTAGTCTCTCTCTACCCCCACCCTTTGCCCCCCTGTCCATTTTCTCTCTCTCTGTCCCCCATCCATTCGGTCTCTTTTCTCCCCAGCCCCCACCACACCGTCCTTTCTCGAGCCTCGAACCATCTTTGACCACTGTATCAAACCCTTCAAAGGACAGAGAGAGAGAGAGAGAGAGATAATGGATAGTAATGACTCTACCTGGGAGTCGGGAGGGGTGAGAAATGGCTGATCCTCAAAATTGAGAATACCTAAAATGATATATTCAGAAACATCATTAAAGTCAGAAAGCACGTTCAAGTTTTTTAAAAGAGCTGCTGAAATCTTTCTGAAACTTTCACTGAAATAAGCGCAGTCAGGCCACTGCTCAGGAGAGGAAAAAAGAATCTTTCCTGAAGAAGGGCTTATGCCCGAAAGGTCGATTCTCCTGTTCTCTGGATGCTGCCTGACCTGCTGCGCTTTTCCAGCAACACATTTTCAGCTCTGATCTCCAGCATCTGCAGACCTCACTTTCTCCACTGCTCAGGACAGGCTGGAAGGGGTGAATGGGCGAAGGTGAGCACTGCGGATGCTGGAGATTAGAGTCAAGATTAGAGTGGTGCTGGAAAAGCACAGCCGGTCAGGCAGCATTTGAGGTCTTTGCCTGAAACGTTGATGTTCCTGCTCCTTGGATGCTGCCTGACCTGCTGTGCATTTCCAGCACCACTCTGATCTTGACTGTAAGGGGTGAATGGCCTAGTCCTCGTCTTGTGAAGTTGGTTCCAACTATCTAGAAATAGCATCTGCTCCTTCACCGGGTAGCTGTGGAGCCGGATCAAAAGATACAGAATTGATAGCAAAAGCTCACAGTGTCATGCAACTGATAGGATATACTGAACAAACCTAGATTGCTGTTCAGTCTTCCATCTTTGAGAATGGATTGCAGGTTTTGGTTCATTAATCTGTAAATCCCAGAACATCTTTTAAGTTACGTTCTTGAGATGACTTAAGGTTTTATTTTAAAAAATGCTTACAGCTCAGACAATGCATTAAAGGTGTGAGGTTCGAGCCTGTCATATCTTGGATCAGACTGGTTCTAGTTCCAAAGTAGGAATTTATAAAATATTACATGGATTGACTGCCTGCAGTTTCTGCACATTTTTGAGCAAAGTAGAATGTACCTGCAAATAATTCTGCCAATTCAAATTCACTTCTTGGAGTTATTTGTGTGTGTGCATGTTTGGTATAGAGTATAAGCCTGTGAGAGTGTTGGGGGGTGTATGTGTGTGTATATGTATGAGAGAAGAATGAATAAAAGCAAGGGGTTGCATTTTGCTGAAACAAGGAAGGGTGGACCTTGTTCCCTGGGTCATTAACCATTTTGCTCCCACCTTCCCTGGGTCATTAACCATTTTGTGTCTGGTCCTTCCTCAAGAAGGTTCACCCTGAATTGACACTTTTTTTTAAATTGCTTCCCAAAATCAGACCTGCTCATTCTCCGCAGGATCCCAGTGTTGTGTAAGATATTAACTTTCAGGTGGAGGTATCCAAAATTCAGAGAGATGTCAGTCTTGATGTTTTTGCTTTGCTGCCCCTGTAAGATCCTGAATCAGCACCTTCAGGGGAATTAGTTAGAGTGGAGTGAGAACAGAGGGGGAGAGAGAGTGGGATGGTGCTTTCAATTTTGTGGAACAACAAAAGAATATTCCACAGAAAGTGGAATTGCTTTTTCTGAATTTCTACCCTGCACTGATAATCCCTTTTGTAATCTCTTTTTGCAGAGTATTTGAAAATCTGAAGACTGAAGTTTCAAAATCAACGAATGAAGGGCTTATGCCCGAAACATTGACTCTCCTGCTCCTCAGATGCTGCCTGACCTGCTGTGCTTTTCGACTGACTGTCAAGCGTCTGCAGTCCTTATTTTGATGTCAATGTCTGACAGTCACTCAATCCATCGGTACAGCAACGATTTTTGACTGTGATTTCTGTGAGAGGGATCAACACTTTTTGGTTCCTGTTTGAGGATGTTTTCAGCATCAGTGGGACTGGACGAGAGACCCCACTGTTGCAGCGCACTGTGTGTGGAGCCTGAAACAGTTATACGGCCTGGGAAGAGGATTTCACGGCAGGGAGGGGCACTACACGTGTTTGTGTGCAGCTGAAGCTGTGGCCATGGAGAAACCTGAGGAATCCCACCCCGTGGAGAAACCGTGGAAGTGTGGCGACTGTGGGAAAGGCTTCCGTGTCCCGTCTGCCCTGGAGACTCATCGGCGCAGTCACACTGGGGAAAGGCCCTTCAGCTGCCCCGAGTGTGGGAAGGCCTTCAGTTATTCCTCCACCCTGCAGAGTCACCGGCGTGTCCACACGGGGGAGAGGCCCTTCAGCTGCCCCGAGTGCGGGAAGGCCTTTACCCACGTCTCCTCCCTGATGAGGCACCAGCGGATCCACACGGAGGAGAGGCCCTTTGCCTGCTCTCAGTGCCGGAAGGCCTTTAGCGATTCCTCCACCCTGCTGATCCACCAGCGGGTCCACACGGGGGAGAGGCCATTTACCTGCTCTCAGTGCGGGAAGGGCTTCACCCGCACCTCCCACCTGCGGAGCCACCAGCGAGTTCACGTGCCATCACAGGGGGATTGAAGGAGTGACAGCCGAGTGCTATTATCGATTGGACTATCAACCCAGTTCCGGAGACTCCCGGGTTTGAATCCCGCCACGACAGATGGCAGAATTGGTATTCGGTCAGAAATGTGGAGTTGGGAATCTAACGATGAGACCGTTGCAGGGAGGTGGTGGTGCAGGGGGGAAAGCCCCCATCTGATTCACTCTCTCCCTTGTTAGGCAAGGGAACCGCTATTGTGGGAAAGGATTCACTCAGTTGTTCCAGCTGCATCCTTTGCCCGGTCTGGCCTACACGTGACCCCAGACCCACAGCAGTCTGGTTGACTCTACACTGCCCCTTCCTGGCAAATGAGCGGGGAGAAACTTACTTGGAGACAAGATATGGGTTGAAATTGCTGAGTGAGGCAATACGTCCTCCAGGTTACGGCTTTACCAAGGATCCAATTACAAAGGGACAACTTGGTCCTGGCCAATAGTAAAGACAGTGGGGGGGGGGGGGGGTCGGACAAGGGGAGGTGTGGTGTGTGCACTTTGACCTTGAGCTGTTCAAAAAGCAACTACTTTTTTCTCTGTCTTTTTGCTGGGGGGATCTGAAGCTGTAACAAAGTTGGGTTGCAATAAAGGTTACCTGAACTTACCACCGGGCTCAGACTCTCATTGAAAGCTTTGAGCTCCAAGAAGTTTTTGTTTTAAAGCTGCTCATTTCTTTCAGCCTCCTGCACTAAGTTTAGAACAAAGAACATAGAACAATCGAGCGCAGAACAGGCCCTTCGGCCCTCAATGTTGCGTCGACCTGTGAACTATTCTCGTCCCCCTACACTATCCCAAAATCATCCATGCACTTATCTAAGGATTGTTTAAATCTCCCTAATGTGGCTGAGTTGACTACCTTAGCAGGTAGGGCATTCCGCTCCCTTACCACTCTGTGTAAAGAACTTGTCTCTGACATCTGTCTTAAAGCTATCATCCCTCAATTTGTAGTTATGCCCCCTTGTACACGCTGACGTGATCATCCTAGGAAAACGTCTTTCTCTGTCTACCCGATCTAATCCTCTGATCATCTTGTATGTCTCTATCAAATCCCCCCCTTAGCCGCCTTCTTTCCAATAAGAAAAGGCCCAAGTCTCTCAGCCTTTCGTCATAAGACCTTCCCTCCAGACCAGGCAATATCCTGGTAAATCTCCTCTGCTTTTCCAATGCTTCCACAATAGATGTAAGGCTCACTGGTCTATAATTACCTGGGTCATCTCTGCTGCCCTACTTGAACAAGGGCACAATATTTGCAATCCTCCAGTCCTCTGGTACTAAACCTGTAGACAATGACGACTCAAAGATCAAGGCCAAAGGTTCTGCTATCTCCTCCCTAGCTTCCCAGAGAATCCTCAGATAAATCCCATCCAGCCCAGGGGACTTGTCTACTTTCACTCCTTCTCAAATTGATAACACCTGTGTGGAACTAACCTCGATCCTTTCGAGTCTAATATCTCGTACCTCATTCTTTTCCTGAGTTAACTCCGATAAGAAATGTTCATTTAGCACCTCTCCAAACTCTACAGGGTGCATGCTCAACTTCTCACTTCTGCCTCTGACTGGCCCTATTCCTACCCTAATCATCCTTTTATTCCTCACATATCTATAGAAAGCTTGAGCGTTCTCCTTTATTCTATTTGCTAAAGACTGCTCGTGTCCTCTCTTTGCTCTTCTTAACTCTCTCTTTAAATCCTTCCGAGGTGATTTGTAATTCTCCATCGCCTCATCTGTTCCATCTTGCCTCATCTACACAAACACAAAAGCCTCATGGAACAGCATCATAAGACACAGAACTTATGTCAAAAGATCAGTGTCATGCAACTGATAGAATATATTGAATAAACTTAGATAGTCTTCATCTCTTAGAATGGGTGCGGGCTTTGGTTCATTAATATGTAACAATGTTCTTGAGATGACTTAAGGTTTTTTTTAAAAAAAGACATCTCCGCTCAGACAATGAATTAAAGGTGTGAAATTTGAGTCTGTTGGTATTCCAATCTTGAATCAGACAGGTTCTGTTTCCAAAGTCGGAATTTGTAAAATATTAGATGCATTGACTGCCTGAAGATTGTGTGCTTTTTGAACAAAATTGAATGTATCTGCAAATATAATTCTGCCAATACAATTTCACCCCAAAGAGTAGTGTGTGTGTATCTGAGTTTGTCCATGTGTGTGTGTGCATGCTTGGGAAAGTGAGAGTGTGATGGAGTATGAGCCTGTGAGTGTGATAGAGTGTTGAGGGGTGTGTATATGTGTGTGAGAGAGAGGCTTAATAAAAGCAAGGGGTTGTACAAATAATGGTCGGGCCATGAGTCGTGCTATAGAACAGGCAGACATGGGGGGGGGGCGGGGATGGTGTTCAGGTACATAGTTCTTTGGAAGTTGCATCACTGCTCGACAGGGTGGTTAAGGTGGCATTTCGCAACATTGCCTTCATTGTTCACACCATTGAGTATCGGGGTTGGGACATCATGTTGAGGTTGTACAGGGATGTTGGTGAGGCCACTTTCAGAGTACTCAGTACAGTTCTGTTGGCCCTGTAATAGGAAGAATACTATTAGAGAGGGTTTAATAAAGATTTACCAGGATGTTGTTAGGACTGGAGGGTTTGAGTTAGAAGGAGAGGCTGGGACTTTATTCACTGGAGCACAGGAAGTTGGGGGGGTGACCTCATTGAGATTGATAAAATCATGAGGATTGGAGGTAAGGTGAATAACAAAGGGCTCTTGATTAGCGTCGACGTGCTCAAAGCTAGGGGCATTTTTTTTAAATGTGAGGAGAGAGATTTAAAAGGAACCGGAGGGGCAACATTTTGAAAGAGGGTGATTTGCATGTGGAATGAACTTGCTGAGGATGTGGTAGATGCAGGTACAGTGACAACATTGAAACAGCATTTGGATGGGTACATGAATAGAAAGGTTTAGAGGGATATGGGCCAAATGCAGGCAAGTGGGACTGGTTTAGTTTGGAATCCTGGTCGGCATGGACGAATTGGACCGAAGTGTCTGTTTCTGTGCTGTATACCTTTACTGAAACCAGTAGAATTCTGAAAGGGGCTTGACAGGATAGATGCAGATAAAATGCTCCTTTGGTGGGGAGGGTCATCGAATTCCGACAATGTGGAAGCAGACCATTCAGCCCATCTATTTCAATCTGGCCCTCTGAACAGTATCCCACCCATACCCAACCACTTACTGCGTATTTCCCTTGGCCAAGCCACCCGAACCTGTACATCCCTGGTCATTATGGATAACTTAGCACAGCCAATTCTCCCTAGCCTACACCCGAATCTAAAACTTAGCTTCTCAAGAATGTAATTTAAATGCAGAGCTTTTCTAAGAAAAATGTCAGTCTGACTCAACATTGGGACACAGACAGAATTCACACCTATTGTCTCTACTTATAAATAGGGCAACGTCTCTTAGAAATGTAGATTCGTATAGATATAACTGCATCACTTTACATATTATGATATCCCTTTGAATGTGCCCACATCCCTTTGAAATGTAATCTCGTCCATTTAAACCTCTTTATTTGCAGAAATACCCGTTAAAATGTCCATGTCCCTTTAAAATGCAGATTGCCCCCTTTAGATATGACGCCGTTCCGTTAGATGTCGGAATATCTGTTTAAATTGAGCCGTGAGCTTTCCCAATGTAGACAGGGCTCCTGGAAACGTGGCAGTGCCCCCCCTGCAGCTGCAGAGCGAGACAGGAGAGTTTGTTTTTGTGAATGAGCAGTTGTCGCGCGAGGTGGCTGTTGCTTGGTGACGGTGAGGCTCCCCCGGCCCCGCCCATCCCCCCCGTGCAGACGTCACGCGGGGGCGAAGGCGGTTGGGAGGAGAAGTCGCTCGAGCGGGGAAGCGGCGGGAGGGCGGCCGTTAGGAAAATGGCGCCGCGCGGCCCGGGGCAGACACCCGTCACTGGGCACCGCCGCCTTCCTGGTGCAGCTGCTGTGTCACGGCCACACCGGCCGGCTGTACAGCAGGCAGGAGCCGGTGAGCATTCTGGAGGCGGATGGGGTTAAGGGCCTGCTTGGGAACTCGTCGGCCGCCTGGGTGGTGGAGTTCTACTGGTCGTGGGGCGGCCCCTGTGTCAACTATGGGGCCACCTGGAAGGTACTGGGCCCGGGAGGTGAAAGGTGAGGCAGGTTGTGGGGGGGGACGGAGGGGAAGGAATGTGGGGCCTGTCCTGTCCTGTCATAGTGACATCTTACACTCACTTTCCATCTGCTTTTACTGGCGCTTGTGCTATTTCCCCCTCACTGTTTGTTTAATCCTTGTGCTGTTTACCCCTCTGTGTGTTTAATCCTTGTGCTGTTTACCCCTCTGTGTGTTTAATCCTTGTGCTGTTTACCCCTCTGTGTGTTTAATCCTTGTGCTGTTTCCCCCTCACTGTGTGTTTAATCCTTGTGCTGTTTCCCCCTCACTGTGTTTAATCCTTGTGCTGTTTCCCCCTCACTGTGTTTAATCCTTGTGCTGTTTCCCCCTCAGTGTGTTTAATCCTTGTGCTGTTTGCCCCTCACTGTGTGTTTAATCCTTGTGCTGTTTCCCCCTCACTGTGTGTTTAATCCTTGTGCTGTTTGCCCCTCACTGTGTGTTTAATCCTTGTGCTGTTTGCCCCTCACTGTGTGTTTAATCCTTGTGCTGTTTCCCCCTCACTGTGTGATTAATCCTTGTGCTGTTTCCCCCTCACTGTGTGATTAATCCTTGTGCTGTTTCCCCCTCACTGTGTGTTTAATCCTTGTGCTGTTTCCCCCTCTGTGTGTGTTTAATCCTTGTGCTGTTTCCCCCTCTGTGTGTGTTTAATCCTTGTGCTGTTTCCCCCTCTGTGTGTGTTTAATCCTTGTGCTGTTTCCCCCTCTGTGTGTTTAATCCTTGTGCTGTTTCCCCCTCTGTGTGTGTTTAATCCTTGTGCTGTTTCCCCCTCTGTGTGTGTTTAATCCTTGTGCTGTTTCCCCCTCTGTGTGTGTTTAATCCTTGTGCTGTTTCCCCCTCTGTGTGTGTTTAATCCTTGTGCTGTTTCCCCCTCTGTGTGTGTTTAATCCTTGTGCTGTTTCCCCCTCTGTGTGTGTTTAATCCTTGTGCTGTTTCCCCCTCTGTGTGTGTTTAATCCTTGTGCTGTTTGCCCCTCTGTGTGTGTTTAATCCTTGTGCTGTTTGCCCCTCTGTGTGTGTTTAATCCTTGTGCTGTTTGCCCCTCTGTGTGTTTAATCCTTGTGCTGTTTGCCCCTCACTGTGTGTTTAATCCTTGTGCTGTTTGCCCTTTGCTGTTACTTGTGCAATTGCTGAGGGTAGTGTGTAAATACTAGTGAAGGAGATTATGCACCAGCATGTATATGTTCCTCAGGCATTGAAGGGACAGGATCTGTTGAGAATGCAAGTGTGTGGTGTACTAAACCTTGTTAATATGGGTATAGTTATGATTTGGAGATGCCAGTGTTGGACAGGGATGTACAAAGTTAAAAATCACACAACACCAGGTTATAGTCCAACAGGTTTAATCAGCTGATGAAGTAGCATCGCTCCGAAAGCTAGTGTGCTTCCAATTAAACCTGTTGGACTATAACCTGGTGTTGTGTGATTTTTAACTGGGTATAGTTTGTTACTTGGAAAATATACTTTTTATTATTTAGAGTCATAGAGATGTACAGCACGGAAACAGACCCATTTGGTCCAACCTGTCCATGCCAGCCAAATATCCTAAATTAATCTAGTCACATTTGTCAGCACTTGGCTCATATCCCTCAAACCTTTCCTATTCAAAGACCCATCCAGATGCCTTTTAAATGCTGTAATTATACCGGCTTCCACTACTTCCTCTGGCAGTTCATTCCATACATGCACCACCCTCTGCATGGAAACGTTGCCCCTTAGGTACCTTTTCTATCTTTCTGCTCTCGCCCTAAACCTATGCCCTCTAGTTGTGAACTTCACCCCAACACTGAGGAAAAGACATAAAAACATTGAGCAGCCAGACAAATGCAAAAGCAATAAAATATCGAGGCACATAGTGTAAAACAAATTATGGCTCTAATCCTTTTTGTTCTCTGAGGCATATGGACACTTAAAATTTGTCAATAACATCAGCATTGCTACAGAGCATATTGTGTACACTCCTCAGTGTCAACAAGCAGGGCACATGTTTGCCGGTGTCACCAAAACATTGGGCATGTTCCTCGCTGTCGGCAGAAAAGGGGCGAGACCTACTTTTGATGGACAAATAAGGAGCACTGGAGGACCAGAAGGAGAGTTGTCCTCATGCCAATTGGAGCTCCCCTATTGTCTGAATGCGGAAGGTGGACCATGAGCTTCTTAAGGTCCTGCTCCTCCTCTCACACTGAATGAAGATTGAGCTTCACCTCAGACTGCAACTTCCTTCCTCTGTCCAACATCTGTGAGTACAGTACTCTCTTTTCTCACCCCCTTTTCCATTTACGTTTCATTCTGGGGTTCAATTGTTGACTTGGAGCAACTGAAAGGAATGGGAATGAATCCAGCGAGGGGATAGACTCTGGAAAAGTTAGTCTATGCCTGTGTCTCAATTGGCAAATCAGACAAGCAGGAGTCTGGAAGAATGCAGCAAGCCAGGCAGTATCAGGAGGTGGAGAAGTCGACGTTTCGGGTGTAACCCTTGTTCAGGACTAGGGGTGAGTATAGGGAGAGCTGCAGAACAAGGGTATGCTGAGGGCAGGGTGATGAAGTGGGGATAGGTGTAAATAGGTAGAGGGTACGACCTGGTTGGTGAATGTGAGGAAGGAACCTAGTTGGTGGCAAGGAGGTGGAGGGGCAGGGGCACGGAAGGGAGGTTATTTGAAATTGGAGAACTCACTGTTGAGTCCTTCGGGCTGTGGACTGCTCAGGTGGAAGATGAGATGTTGTTCCTCCAATTTGCACTTTAGTTTGTTGTGGCAATGGATAGGGCCAAAAATGGTCATGTCAGAAAGGGAGTGGGAAGGGGAATGAAAATGGGTGGTGACTGGGAGGTCCGGTCGGCCTCTGCAGACCTTGCTGCGATGCTCGGCGAACCGTTCCCCAAGTTTATGCTCATGCTCCCCGATGTAGAGAAGGCCACAGTTGGCAAATACAGTACCCCAACGTAAAGTTACAGCCTTTGCTGTGAAAAAAAGTAGAAAGGTATATTGTTTAAATGGTGATATATTGGGATGTGGAGAAAGTGAGGACTGGAAATGCTGGAGATTAGAGTCAAAAAGTGTGGTGCTGGAAAAGCACAGTAGGTCAAGCAGCATCCGAGCAGTAGGACAGTCAAGGTTTTGGGCGCAAGCCCTTCATCAAGAATGATACGTGGATGTTCAGGGGGCATCAGTGTCCATCTGTGCCAGTTGTCAGACAGGTGCAGCAGGCAATGAGCAAGGCAAGTGGTGTATTAGCAAGAGGAATTAAGTTCAGAAGCGGGGATGTCTTCCTGGAGTTGGGGGATCATTGAATATTCGAGGAGATAGTGAGGTCTGCCGATGCTGGAGATCAGAGCTGAAAATGTGTTGCTGGAACAGCGCAGCAGGTCAGGCAGCATCCAGGGAACAGGAGAATTGACGTTTGATTCCTAAAGAAGGGCTTATGCCTGAAATGTCGATTCTCCTGTTCCCTGGATGCTGCCTGACCTGCTGCGCTGTTCCAGCAACACATTTTCAGGTCATTGAATATATTCAAGGCTGAGTTCATCTGATTTTTATGTGAGAGGGGAAGGCAAGAAAATGGTCTTGAGACAAGTACAGAACCGAGTTACAGAACCATACAACACAGAAACAGACCCTTCAGTCCAACTAGTCCATGCTGACTATGTTCACCAGCTAAACCAGTCCCACCTGCCAGTGTTTTGTCCCATACCCTTCTGAACACTTCCTAATCATGTAATTATCCAAATGTCTTTTAAACCTTGTAACTGTACCTGCACCCACCACTTCCTCTGGATATTCAGTCCACACGTGAACCACACTCTGTATATAAAAAATATTGTGCCCTTCAAGTCTTTTTAAAATCTCTTTCTCCTCTCACATTCAAAATTTGCTCCCTCATCTTGAAACCCCCAGCCTAGGGGAAGGACACCTGTCATTCACCTCATCTCTCCCCTCATGATTTTATAAACCTTGATAAGGTCACATCTCCACCTCCTATGCTCCAGTGAAAAAGTCCCAGCCCATCCACCTAGATGCAGGTAGATCCATATCCAGTCATGATCGGATCAATGCTGGTCCCAATTCTCTCTCACGGTGTCCAGGACAGCAAGAGACCACAAGACATAGGAGCAGAAATTAGACCACCAGGTCTGCTCATTCCATTCAATCATCGCTGATCAGTTTCTCAATCCCATTCTTCCACTTTCAACAAAGTGAAAACGGACGAAGAGAGTGTGGGATGGAGATTTTCCGCTTCTAGGGAATAATAGAGGAAAGAGAGTTCACTATAAATTAGAATTTTTGGGATCGGCTGATGAGCCGAGGAGTGTCAGTTGGAGTTTAATTTAGAGAAGTCTGAGGTTTGCATTTTGGTCAAGCAATCCAGGCAGGACTGATGCAGTTAGGGGAATGTTGCAGAATAAAGAGACCTTGGAGTGCAGGTTCATAGTTCCTTGAAAGTGGAGTTTCAGGTGGATAGAATAGTGAAGAAGGCGTTTGGTTTGCTTTCCTTCATTGCTCAGAGCATTCAGTATAGGAGTTGGGAGGTCATGTAATACACCCTTCCCCCTCAAATGTGTGGTATCTAACTGCTTCATTGTTTCTAGTGAATACAGCCCACACCTCCCGCTACTGCCATAACATGAAAGCACTAGCTTTTGGAGTTCTGTTCTTTTATCAGGTGATTGTGGAGAATAAGATCATGATCACAGAATTTATAGCCAATGGAGTCCAGTGTCATGGAGATGTGATACATAAAACAATTTAGATTAAATCTTCCATCTTTTAGAATGGGGTTCTGTTCTTTGGTATGTTAATCCCAGGACCTGTTTTCAGTAACTTTCTCAAGAACGTAATTTAAATGCAGAGCTTTTCTATCCAAAATGTCAGGCTGACTCGACATTGGGACCCAGACAGAATTCACACCGATTGAAGGTTAGGCTGGGACTTTTTCACTGGAGCACAGGAGGTTGAAAGGTGAAGGTGTCGGGTGCCTCGTTAGCAAGTTTGCAGATGACGCTCAGATTGATGGAATATCAGATAGTGAAGGGGACTGTCAGATGATACAGCAGAATATAGATTGGAGAGTTGGGAAGAGAAATGGAGTTTAATCCAGACAAATGCGAGGTGATGCATTTTGGAAGGTGCAATTCGAGAGCAAACTATACATTAAATGGGAAGGTCCTGGGGGAAATTGATGTACAGAGAGATCTGGGTTTTCAGATCTATTGTTCTCTGAAGATGGCAATGTCTGTCAGTAGAGTGGTTAAGGCAGCATACAACATGCTTTCCATCATCGGACGGAGTATTGAGTACAAGAGCTGGCAGGTCATGTTAAAGTTATATAAGATTTTGGTTCGGCCACATTTGGAATACTGCTGTACAATTCCGGTCGCCAGATTTCCCAAAGGATGTGGATGCTTTGGAGAGGGTGCAGAGGAGGTTCACCAGGATGTTGCCTGTTATGGAGAGCGCTAACTATGAGGAGAGGTTGAGTAGATTAGGATTATTTTCATTGGAAATAAGGAGGTTGAGGAGGGGTCTTGATTGAGGCCTATAAAACCATGAGGCATGTAGACAGGGGTGGATAGGAAGAATTTTTTTTTCCCCCATAGGGGAAGACTTAATTACTAGGAGTCACGAGTTCAAAGTGAGAGGGGAAAGGTTTGAGGGAGATCTACATGGAAAGTTCTTTACGCAGAGGGTGGTGGGTGCCTCATGCAGTGGAGGCAGTAGGGCTGGGATCGATAGCATCATTTAAGATGTATCTAGACAGATACATGAATCGGCAGGGAGCAAAGGGATACAGATCCTTAGAAAATAGGCGGCAGGTTTAGATAGAGAATCTCGATCAGCATAGCCTTGGAGGGCTGAAGGGCCTGTTCCTGTGCTGTAGGGTTCTTTGTTCTCTTTATAGAGGTTTCCAAACCATGAGGGGCATAGATAAGGTGAACGGCATGTGTCATTTCAAGATTAGGCCGCAAATTAAGGTGAGAGGAGAAAGATTTTAATAAGAGATGAGGAGCACCTTTTTTGTAAACAGAGTGGTTTGTGTGTGGAATAAATGTCCAGAGGAAATAGTGGATGCTGGTTGTGTAACAACATTTAAAAGACATTTGGATAAGTACATGAATAGGAAAGGTTCAGGGGGATATGGGCCAAACACAGGTAGGTGGGACTAGTTTAGTTTGTGAATATAGTCAGCATGGACTAGTTGGGCTGAAGGGTCTGTTTCTGTGCTGTATGACCCTTTAACTATTCTGTACTGGCCTTAAAATCATTTTACTTGCCTTCCCCCAGAAACATCCACTTCTTTCTTGTTCTAAAATCAGACGAACTCAGCCTTGAATATATTCAATGACCCCCTAACTGCAGAGACTTCTGAACTCATTTCCTCTTGCTAATATACCACTTGCCTTGCTGATTGCTTGCTGCACCCGTCTGACAACTGGCAGTGACTGGTGTGGAAGGATGCTGAGGCCACTTTTTACATCCACACATCATTCCTGAGGAAGGGCTCATGCCTGAAACGTTGATTCTCCTGCTTCTCGGATGCTGTCTGATCTGCTGTGCTTTTCCAGTGCCACACTTTTCAACTGTCATCTCCAGCATCTGCAGTCCTCACTTTCTCCGCATCCCAATATGTCACCATTTAAACAACGTACCTCCTTTCAGCAGTTATTTGTTCGTAACTGAGGCTCTAACTTCACACTGTGGGACTGCATTTGCCATGTGTTTGCCAATTGAGATACAGACCTGGACCAACGTTTCCCGACTCTGTCCCCTCCCTGGATTCACTCACTTTCTTCAGTTGCTGCAGGTCAACAATTGGCTTCTCATTGGTCCATTTGAAGAAGGATTTGCGCCATTTTTGCAGACAGCGAAGAACATGAATGGCTTTTGCTGAACCAGCATGGAAACAGACCCTTCGGTCCAACCCGTCCATGCCGACCAGATATCCCATCCCAATCTAGTCCCACCTGCCAGCATTTGGCCCATATCCCTCCAAACCCTTCCTATTCATGTACCCATCCAAATGCCTCTTAAATGTTACAATTGTACCAGCCTCCACCACTTCCTCTGGCAGCTCATTCCATACACGTACCACTTTCTGTGTGAAAAAGTTTCCCAGTAGGTCTCTTTTATATCTTTCCCCTCTCACCCTAAACCTATACCCTTGACTTCTGGACTCCCCCACCCCAGGGAAAAGACTTTGTCTATCTATCCTATCCATGCCCCTTTGTAGATCTCAGCTTCCGACGCTCCAGGGAAAATAGCCCCAATCTGTTTAGCCTCTCCCTATACCTCAAATCCTCCAACCCTGGCAACATCCTTGTGAATCTTTTCTGAACTCTTTCAAGTTTCACAAAATCTTTCCAATAGGAAGGAGACCAGAATTACACACAATATTGCAACAGTGGCCTAACCAATGTCCTGTACAACCGCCACATGACCTCCCAACTTCTGTACTCAATACTCTGACCAATAAAGGAAAGCATACCAAACACCACCTTTACAGTTCTATCTATCTGCGACGCCAGTTTCAAGGAGATATGAACCTGCACTCTGAGGTGTCTTCGTTCAGCAACACTCCCTAGGACCTTACCATTAAGTATATAAGTCCTGCTAAGATTTGCTTTCCCAAAATGCAGCACTTCACATTTATCTGAATTAAACTCCATCTGCCACTTCTCAGCCCATTGGCCAATCTGGTCAAGATCCTGTTGTAATCTGAGGTAACCCTCTTCACTGTCCACTGCACCTCCAATTTTGGTATCATCTGCAAACTTACTAACTGTACCTCTTATGCTCGCATCCAAATCATTAATGTAAATGACAAAATGTAGAGGGCCCAGCACCGATCCTTCTGGCACTCCACTGGTCACAGGCCTCCAGTCTGAAAAACAACCCTCCATCACCACCCTCTGTCTTCTACCTTTCAGCCAGTTCTGTATCCAAATGGCTAGTTCTCCCTGTATTCCATGAGATCTAATCTTGCTAATCAGTCTCCCATGGGGAACCTTGTTGAACGCCTTACTGAAGTCTATATGGATCACATCTACCGCTCTGCCCTCCTCAATCCTCTTTACTTCCTCAAAAAACTCAAAATTTGAGACATGATTTCCCACACAAAAAGCCATGTTGACTATCCCTAATCAGACCTTGCCTTTCCAAACACATGTACCACCTGTCCCTCAGGACTCCCTTCAACAAGGTGCCCGCCACCGATGTCAGGCTCACTGGTCTATAGTTCCCTAGCTTGTCCTTACCACCCTTCTTAAACAGTGGCACCACGTTAGCCAACCTCCAGTCTTCCGGCACCTCACCTGACATGCGCAATATGCTCTATGGAGATGCTGTTCCTGATGGATTTAAAGTGTCCAAATGCCACAATTTCTTCCCCTGTCACTCGACATAACCACGCACGCTGCTCGCTGTGTTTGATGTTCATCTTCCCTATAACTCTCATGATTTTATAAATCTCAAATGAGGTCACCCCTCAACCTCCTGTGCTCCAGTGAAGAGTGTCTCAGCCTCTCCTTACAACTCAAACCCTCCAGTCCTGGCAACATCCTGGTAAATCTTTACTGAACCCTTTCTAATAGAATTCTTCCTATTACAGGGCCACCAGAAGCGTTCTCAGTACTCTACAAGTGGCTTCACCAACATCCTGTACAACTTCAACATTATGTCCCAGCTCCTTTATTCAATGGTGTGAACAATTAAGGTAAGTGTGCTGAATGCCTTCTGAAGCTTCCTTCCAACCAGTGATGCAACTTTCAAAGAAGTATATATCTGAACCCCCCCCCCCCCCCCCCGCCCCCCCACCATATCCCTCTGTACAAGCCCTGCCCTTCCTTATTTTGGCAAAATGCAACCCATCACCTTTTATCTATACACATGTTCTCTCTCAGACATACACACATACACGCCCCCCCCAACACACACACCCTTTCACAGGCTTCTCCTCCATCACACTCACTTTACCAAGCATGTGCACACATACTCTCTTACACGCACTCTCATGCTGCACACATACATATAACAATGTGGTGCATTTGCAGAATTATATTTGCAGATATATTCAATTTTGCACAAAACGCACAATATGCAGGTAGTCAATCCATGTAATATTTTATAAATTCCTAGTTTGGAAATAGAACCAGTCCGATTTAAGATTGGGATACTCTCACACCTTTCATGCATTGTCTGGACTGAGATGTCACCTGTTTTTTAAAAAGACCTTAAGTGATCTTGAGAATATGACTTAATAGTAGTACTGCGATGTACACATTAATGAACTAAAACCTGCAACCCATTCTAAAAGATGAAAGATTTAACAGCAATCTACGTTTGTCAATATATCATCAGTTGCATGACATTGATCTTTTGCTCTTAACTCTGTGTCTTATGATCCTGCTCCACAGTTACCCGATGAAGGAGCAGTACTCCGAAAGCTGGTGCTTCCGAATAAACCTGTTGGACTATAACCTGGTGTTGTGATTTTTAAACCGTGTCCAACCTAGTCCAACAGCAGCACCTCCACCTCGTTTCTAGTGAACAGAGCCCATACTTCCCAGTGCTGCCAGTAAACTGCCGATGAAACGATGCACTCCTGAAAAATTTATAGTATCTAACGAAACCAGCTACTCATTCACTGCTCCATCTAATACACAACATTGGAAACTTAGTGCAGAAGGCTGCAAGAAATGAGCAGCTTTAAAACAAAAACCGCTTGGAGCTTTCGATGAGAGCCTGAGCCCAGCAGTATGTTCTGGTTACCTTTTATTTTGTGTCCCAACATGGTTACAGCTTCAGATCCCCCTCCCCCCTCCCCAGCAAAAAGGGCAGAGAAAGAGTAGCTGTTTTTTAGACAACTCCACAACAGGGGAGAGGAGCAAAGGGCGGGGCAAGGCCAACAGCAGGCCCCCACACTAAGCCTGCATTGCCTTGCACAGTTTACAAAAATCCCTTCCCCTTCCGAGACTCCCCACAGTGTGGGAGCATGCCAACTGGCCCAAAGACTACACACCGATCCTCCGAAAGGTAACCCACCCACACAATGCCCCTATTGCTCAACATTTACCCCTGACTAATGCACCTAACCTGCACATCCCTGGGCACTATCTGAACCTGGACAAAGTTAAAAATCTCACAACACCAGGCTAAGTCCGACAGTTTATTTGGAACACGAGCTTCGGAGCACTGCTTCTTCATCAGGTGATTGTGGACAATAAGATCATATGGCACAGAATTGATAGGAAAACATTACAGTGCCCTGCCACTGAACTGATATATTGAACAAACCTGGATTGTTAAGTCTTTCATATTTTAGAATAGGTTGCAGCAATCATTAATTAGATTACTTACAATGTGGAAACAGGCCCTTTGGTCCAACAAGTCCACACCGCCCCGCCGAAGCGCAACCCACCCATACCCCCTACATTTACCCTTTACCTAACACTACGGGCAATTTAGCATGGCCAATTCACCTGACCTGCACATCTTTGGACTGTGGGAGGAAACCAGAGCACCCGGAGGAAACCCACGCAGACACGGGGAGAACGTGCAAACTCCACACAGTCAGTCGCCTGAGGCGGGAATTGAACCCAGGTCTCTGGAGCTGTGAGGCAGCAGTGCTAACCACTATGCCACCGTGCCGCCCGCTAAACAAAAACAAACATTGCATAGGGCTTTCTGATAGGAAGGAAACCAGAATTGCATGCAATATTCCAACTGTACAGCTGTAACATGACCTCCCAACTCCTGTACTCAATACTCTGACCAATAAAGGAAAGCATACCAAATGCCATCTGCACTATCCTATTGACCTGCGACTCCACTTTCATAGAGCTGTGAACCTGCACTCCAAGGTCTTTTTGTTCAGCAACACTCCCTCGGACCTTACCATTAAGTGTACAAGTCCTTCTAAGATTTGCTTTCCCAAAATGCAGCACCTCACATTTACCTAAATTAGATTCCACTTGCCACTTCTCAGCCCATTGGCCCATCTGATCAAGATCCCATTGTAATCTGAGGTAACCTCCTTTGTTGTCCACTACACCTCCAATTTTGGTGTCATCAGCAAACTTACTTACTACACCACTTATGCTCACATCCAAAAGGTAGTGGGCCCATTATCTATTTTCAAAGTGGAATTTACAATATATTACATGTATTGACTGCCTGCAGATTGTGCAGTCTTTGAGCAAAGTAGAATGTATTTGCAAACATCATGCTACAAAGACAAACTCCCACCATGGATGATCTATCATGTGTGCATGAGATAGAGGAAAAAGTCTATGTCCGTGCTGTATATCTCTGTCTATTTGATAGCAGATGCTTTATTCCTGTTGGTGTAAATGTTGTTGTAATTCATAGCTGGGTACTAATAGATGTAAGGGTGACAGAATTCCTCAAGTAGGGCACTGTAAGATTCCTGAGAGACCCCTATTCCTGGTTTATTTCCTCATGAACAAACATTAAGCACGTGCGCCTATTTATGATTTTTGTTTCACTTTTCTTGTTTGATTCCCTGCTATGACTGCACCTTGTATCAGGATGGTTGACAGGCTGGGAGATTGTGGGTTGGGTCTTGATTGAATATTTTATCGTTCCAGAAGTTATAAAAGGCGGGGTCAAAGCTTTAACAGAAATCCAGCAGAGCTGAGAACAGACCGACATGTTAGTCTGTGGGAACAGGAGGATCAACACAGGACAGAGAAATCAGGGCCTCAAACCCGAGCTGACACCAGACCACCGTGTGATCAGTGCTTTGATTAGCAGCATCCTTTTACATCAGTCAATGCCAGTTGTCAGACAGGTGCAGCAAGGCAAGTGGTATATTAGCAGCTGAACTGAGATTAGAAGTGGGGATGTCTTCCTGCAGTTAGGGGGTCATTGAATATATTCAAGGCTGAGTTCATCTGATTTTTGAACAATAAAGTGTGGATTTCTTTGTGCGCAGGAGGTGTTTTTTTTTTATTTTGAATGGTTTATGTGTTGGATGCAGGTACAGTATCCACGTTGAAGGTGGAAGGCAAGAAAATGGTTTTAAGACCACGACAGAACAGTTACGTTAGACAGCACAGTAACGGACCCTTCAGTCCAACTATTCCATGCTGCCTACGTTCTCAAACTAAACTGGTGCCACTTGCCAGTGTTTGGCCCATATCCCTCCGCACCGTGCCTCTTCATATACTTATCCAAATGTCTTTTAAACGTTGCATCTGAATGTGCATCCACCACTTCCTCTTTACATTCACTCCACACATGAAACACTCTGTTTAGAAACAAACTTTTCCTGATTCTGTCCGCTCCGTGAATTCATTCCCTTTCCTTTCGGTTGCTGCAAGTCGTAAATTGAAGCCCAGAATGCAAAACATGGAAAAGGAGTTGTGAAGAGAGTACCATACACTCAGGTGGTTGACAGAATAAGGAGGTTACAGTCTGGAGCAAACTCAGTCTTCAGTCAGAGAGAGCAGCAGCAGCTTCCGAAGCTCATGTTCCAACGTCTGCATTCAGACAATAGGAAGGCTCTGATTGGCAAGAGGACCAGTCACCTTCCGGTCCTCCAGGGCTCCTGACTGGCCTCTTTCACTACCCTGTGTCCCAATGATGCAACTTTCAAAGAACTATGTACCTGATTTGGAGATGCCGCTGTTGGACTGGGGTGTGCGAAGTTAAATTTCACACAATACCAGGTGATACTCTAACAGGCTCATTTGTAAGCACTAGCATTTGGAGCACTGCTCTTTCATCAGGTGGTTGTGTCTTATGATTCTGTTCCACAAACACCCAATGAAGAAGCTCGTGCTTCCAAATAAGCCAGTTGGACGATAACCTGGTGTTGAGTTTTAACTTTATCCACCCCAGTCCAACACCGGCACCTCCACATCATGTCTAGTGAACCAAGCACACACTTCTCCGTGCTGCCAGGAAACTACAATGCTGATGACATTGCACCCCTGAAAATTTTACAATTTCTAACAATGCTGGCTACTCATTCACTGCTGCAACCGATACACAACATTGGAAACATAGTACAGGAGACTGTCAGAAATGAGCACAGCAGGTCAGGCAGCATCTGAGGAGCAGGAACATCAACGTTTCTGGCAAAAACCTGAGGAAGGGCTTTTGCCCGAAATGTCAATTTCCCTGGTCCTCGCATGCTGCCTGACCTGCAGTGCTTTGCCAGCACCACTCTAATCTTGACTCTGATCTCCAGCATCAGCAGTTCTCATTTTCACATGTAAAATGAGCAGTTTTAAAACAAAAACCTGTTGCAGTTTAAAGCTCTCAGTGAGAGTCTGAGCTCAGTGTGAAGTTCAGGTAATCTTTATTGTGACCCAACTTTGTTACAGCTTCAGAATCTCCCAGCAGAAAGGTGTAGAAAAAGTAGCAATTTTTTAAAAATCGCTCAAGGTCAAAGTGCAACCCCTCACTTTCTTCATTATTGGTCACCACTGAGTTGTCCCTTTGTAACTGCATCCTTGGTACAGCCTTAACCTGGAGGAAGTATTGCCTCACTCAGCAATTTCAACCTGTATTCCAATCAAGTTGGATGAGCAGCGTAGAGTCCACCAGACTGTTGTGGGGCTGGAGTCACGTGTCGGCCAGACCGGGTAAAGGATGCAGCTGGGACGACTGCTCTAATAACTGCTCAAGTCTTCCCTAAAAAAGAACTGAGTGAATCAGATGGGGGTTTTCTTCCACCCCCACCCCACCGACAATGGTTTCACCATTAGATTCTGAACTCCAGATTTCTGACCAAATTCGAATTCCACCATCTGTCGCGGTGGGAATCGAACTCGGGAGCCACTGGAACTGGGTTGATAGTCCAGTTAATAAAGGCACTCAGCCGTCATTCTTTCAATCCCCTGCAATGCCACATGATCCCGCTGGTGGCTCCGCAGGTGGGAGGAGCAGTTGAAGGCCTCTCCCCTGCGTGGACTCACGGTGCCTCAGCAGGGCAGAGGCCTGGAAAAAGGCCTACCCCCACACTGTGTAGGGGAACGGCCTCTTCCCCCTTGTGGACCCACTGGTGGATCAGCAAGAAGGAAGCCTGGGTAAAGGCCTACCCGCACTCTGGGCAGCTGAAGGGCCTCTTCCCCTGTGTGGACCCGTTGGTGCCTCAACAGGTTGGAGGATTCACGGAATGTCTTTCTGCACTCGGGGCAGCTGAAGGGCCTCTCCCCTGTGTGGACCCACCGGTGCCTCAGCAGGGCAGAGGCCTGGGTAAAGGCCTTCCCGCACTCAGGGCAGCTGATTCCCTGCTGTGACTACACTGTGCCTGGATTGTTGACTGGCTGGGAGATTGTGGATTGAGGCTTGATTGACTGAATGTTTGTTTAACCCAGAAGGTGTAGAAGGGGGGGGTTCAAAGCTTCAACAGACATCCAGCAGAGCTGAGAACAGACAGACATCCACATGCCTTTTAAATGTTGTAATTGTGCCAGCCTCTACCACTTCCTCTGGCAGTTCGTTCCATACATGCACCACCCTCTGAAGTGGTTGCCCCTCCAATCTCTTAAATCATTCCACTCTCACTTCAAACATATGCCTTCTAGTTTTGGACTGCCATACCCTGGGGAAAAGACCTTAGGGTTTCCCCTCTATCCATGGCCCTTACAAAGGTCTATAAGTTTACCCCTCAGCCTCCGGTGCTCCATGGAAAATGCCCCTGGCCTATTCTTTTCTGACCCCTTTCAAAGTTTCATAACATCTTTCCTACAGCAGGGAGACCAGAACTAACTGCAGTATTCCAAAAGTGGCTTAACCAACATCCTGGACAGCCACAACATGACCTCCCAACTCATCTACTCAATACTCTGACCAACAAAGGCTATCCTGTCTACCTGAGAACTATGGAACCTGCACTCCAAGGACTCTTTGTTCTGCAACATTCCCCTTAACTGTGTCAGTCCTGCCTGGATTGCTTGACCAAAATGCAACAACTCACATTTCTCCAAATTAAATTCCATTTACCACTCTTTGGCCCATCCGATCAATTCTAATTTATAGCGAACTCACTTTTCTCTCTCATTCCCTAGAAGCTGAAAATCTCCATCCCACACACACTCCCTCCATTCTCACTTTGCTGACCCTAATCCCTGCTGTACCTCATCCTGAAGGGTCTGGTTCATGCTGATTAACAGGCCCGCACTCGGGGGCGGGGGGGGGTGTCTAATTGAAACATACATAATCTTCAAAGCCTGGACAGTGTGGACATTGCGAAGATGTTTCCATTGGTAGGACAGACTCGGGCCAGAGGGTACAGCCTTAGAGTAAATGGAAGACCTTTTAGAACGGAGAAACTTCTTCAGCCAGAGAGCGGTGAATCTGTGGAATCTATTTCCACAGAAGGCTGTGCAGGCCAGGTCACTGAGGATATTTAAAACTGAGACAGATAGGTTCTTGAGTATCAAGGGGATCAAAGGTTACGGGGAGAATGGGGTAGGTGGGACTAGTTTAGTTTGTGAACACAGTCAACATGGTCTAGTTGGATTGAAGGGTCTGTTTGTGCTCTCTGGCTCTGTAACTGTTCTAAACTGGTCTTGAAACCATTTTCATGCCTTCCTCTTGTTCAAAAATCCAATTAAGATCATGGCTAATCTATTCACCATCTGAGATCCTCCTCCCTGCATTGTCCCAACTACCCTTAATTCCCCTGCCATTGCAAAAACCCATCCAATTGTGTCTTGAATATACTTAATGAAGCTGCCTCTACTGCTTCCTGGGGCAGAGAATTCCATAGATACACTACACTCCAGGAAAAGCAGTTCCTCCTCATCTCTGTCCTAAATTTACTCCTCCTAATCTTGAGCCTGGTTTCATTCACCAGCAGAAATGACTCAATAAGTAGAGTTTCATCCTCACAGTGCAATGAATTCCCACTTTGCACCAAAACCTCGGATTTACTCACTCACTCAGTTGCTGTCTCACAAATGCAAGATTTCATTGTACCTTCTACTCCCATTAAGGGCAAAACATCTTTGAAAAGTCCTCAGAAACACTTCTGCTCTCACCGAAGATGATTAGAGTCATACAGCACAGAAACAGACCCTTTGTCCATCCACATTAAGGGCAAAGCATCTTTGAAAGCTGCTCTGAAACTCCAGCCTTCACAATCACACTTCTGCTCTCACTGAAGATGATTAGAGTTATATAGAACCGAATCAGACCCTTTGTCCATCCACACATCATTCCTGATGAAGTGCTCGGGACCAAAATGTCGACTCTCCTGGTCCTCAGATGCTGCCTGACTTACCACCTTTTTCAGCACCACACTTTGACTCTAATCTCCAACATCTGCAGTTCTCACTTTCTCCACATCCCAAAGTATCACCATTTAAACAATACATCTCCTTCCTGCTTTTTTGTTTCATAGCAAAGACTATAACTTCACATTGAGATACTGCATTTGCCACGTGTTTGTAAATTGTGGTCTTCTCTACTTCGGGGAGACTGAGCATAAACTTGGGGAACGGATTGGCGAGCATCACAGCTGGGTCCGCAGGGGCTGACCAGACCTCCCAGTCACCATCGATTTTAATTCCCCTTCCCACTCCCTTTCTGACAAGAACATCATAGGCTTCCTCTATTGCCACAACGAACCAAACCGCAAATTAGGGAACAACACCCCATCTTCCGCCCAGGCAGCCTACAGCCTGCAGGACCCAACATCGAGTTCTCCAATTTCAAATAACCTCCCTTTCCATCACCCGACTCCCTTCTCAGCCCCATGCCCCTCACTACCACTCCTTCCTGCCACCAACCTGATTTCTTCCACCCAATGATTAATCTGACCGATTCTTCACCTATCCCCACTTTAGCCCCCGACCCCGGCACCCATCCCCAGTCCTGACGAAGGGTTACACGCGAAATATCGACTTCTACACCTTGTGATGCTGCCTGATTTGTTGTGCCCTTCCAGCCTCCTGTCTGTCTGTTTTGCCAATTGAGACACAGACCTCGATCACTTTTCCATAGTCCGTCCCCTCCCTGGGTTCAATCCCTTTCCTTTCAGTTGCTGTAAGTCAGCAATTGAACTCCGGAAAGAAATAGAAATGGCAAAGGGGACGAGAAAAGAGAGTGCTGTACTCACAGATCTTAGACAGAGGAAAGAATTTGCAGTCTGGGTGAAGCTCAATGTTGATTCAGGAAGAGGAGCAGGAGTAGCAGCTTCAGAAATTCATGGTCCAACTTCCACATTCAGACAATGGGGTGGCTCTGATTGGCAGGAGGACCAGTTTTGTTTTGGTCCTCCACGGTTCCCTATTGGACCATCAAAGGAAGGTCGCGCGCCATTTTTTGCGGAAAGCGATGAGCATGCCCAGTGTTTAGCTGACACCGATGGGCATGTGCACTGCGTTACTGACACCGGGAAACATGCGCAGTATGCTCACTAGGGATGCTGGTGTTCCTGTCAGATTTTAAGAGTCCAAATGCCAATACGACAAAAAAGGGGTCGAGCTACAATTTGTTTTTCCCTGTGATTCGGCATTGTATTGTTTTTGCATTCTGTCTGGCTGCTCAACTTTTGTATGTCTTTTCCCCACGTTGCGCGAGTCCAGAACTGGAGGGCATGGGTTTAGGGTGAGAGGGGAAAGATTTCTGAGGGGCAACCTTTTTGCACAGAACACTGGTGGGGGTCAGCCAGAGGAAGTGGTGGAGGCCAGTACAATGATAATATTTAAAATGCATCTGGATGGGGATATGAATAGGACAGATTCAGAGGGATAAGGGGCCAAATGCTGGCAAATGGGTCACTAGATTAATTTAGGATATCTGGTCGGCATAGACCGAAGGGTATGTTTCTGTGCTCTGTGACGCTATTTCTAGATAGTTGGAACCAACTTCACAAGACTAGGACTAGGCCATTCACCCCTTACAGTCAAGATCAGAGTGGTGTTGGAAATCACAGCAGGTCAGGCAGCATCCAAGGAGCAGGAAAATCGATGTTTCAGGCAAAAGCCTCGAATGCTGCTTGACCGGCTGTGCTTTTCCAGCACCACTCTAATCTTGACTCTAATCTCCTGCATCTGCAGTGCTCATTTTCGCCCATTCACCCCTTCCAGCCTGTCCGAGCGGTGGCCTGACTGCGTTTATTTCAGTGAAAGAATCAGACAGATTTCAGCAGCTCTTTTAAAAAACTTGAACACGCTTTCTGGCTTTAACGATGTTTCTGAAGATATCATTTTAGGTTTAGGGTGTAGGTTTGATATCCAGACGTTTCATCACCTGGCTAGGTAACATCTTCAGTGGCGACGCCAAGTGAAGCGAAGCTGTTGTCTCCTGCTTTCTATTTATTTCTTTCTCCTGGATGGGGTTCCTGGGGTTTGTGGTGATGTCATTTCCTGTTCGTTTTCTGAGAGGCTGATAGATGGTATCTCAGTCTATGTGTTTGTTTATGGCGTTGAGGTTGGAGTGCCAGGCCTCTAGGAATTCTCTGGCAAGTCTTTGCTTAGCCTGACCCAGGATAGATGTGTTGTCCCAGTCGAAATGATGTTTTTTTTCATCCATGTGTAGGACTACGAGGCCTGGCACTCCAAGCACAACACCATAAACAAACACATAGATCTACATGCCATCTATCAACCCCTCAGAAAACGAACAGGAAATGACATCACCACATACCCCAGGAACCCCATCCAGGTGAAAGATATAAATAGAAAGCAGGAGACACAGCTTCGCTTCACTTGGAGGTCGCCACTGATGATGTTACCTAGCCAGGTGATGAAACATCTGGATATCAAACCTACAGCCCAGCGAGCAAACCTACACCCTAAACCTCAACCTGAGCTACAAACCTTGCAAAAATCATTTTAGGTATTCTCAATTTTGAAGATCAGCCATTTATCACCCCTCCCAACTCCCAGGTAGAGTCATTACTATCCATTATCTCTCTCTCTCTCTCTCTCTCTCTCTCTCTCTGTTCTTTGAAGGGCTTGATACAGCGGTCAAAGATGGTTCGAGGCTTGAGAAAGGTCGGGTGTGGTGGGGGCTGGGGAGAATAGAGACCAAAAGGATGGGGGACAGAGAGAGAGAGAAAATGGCGGTCAGAGGGTGGGGGTAGAGAGAGAGAATGAGTGGGGTTGATAGAGAGATTGAGTGGGGAAGAGAGAGTGGGCGTGGCAGAGAGGTGGGGAAGGGCAGGGTGTTACTAGGCACACAGATACACAAGATGGCTACTGAGCCATCAGTTGGCCAACTTGACACACAAGATGGCCGCTGGATCACAATATGGAGAGAAACAGCAGAGCAGATACAGACACTGCCTGGGGCCACCAGAATGCCAGCACAATTGACTCACAACCCAGGTGATTAATTTAAGGCGGGTGGGGGAGAGAATACACATTAGTAATGAACACTGCCCGCTGAAGTGTCTGGGTCCAGCCAACACCTCTTATAGAAGTGTCAGCGGAGCAGGTAAGGGCTGTTTGGCAGGGGCTGCTTGAAGGCTCGGTGACGTTTGTTTAACGGTTTAAATTTGAAAGTTTTTTTTTAAAAAGCGCGAAGCGGATCTGGAAGTTGGTGTAGCGTAAGCTTACCTGGGTAGGTTTCTTTCCCTATAAAAGCACGCAGGAGAGGAACCCGAGGCACTGCAGAGGTGCCTAACCTAATAATAAGAAACGTTGTGGTAAGTAGGTAAGTGCTGCATTTTGCTTGTTCTATTCTTGGACCTAGTTTGTTTTTAAAAGGTTACTTTTAGAGGGATGTCAGTGAAGGCAGTGCAATGTTCCTCTTGCAACATGTTTGAGGTGAGGGATGCCATGGTCATCCCTGCTGATTACTCTTGCAGGAAGTGCACCCATCTCCAGCTCCTCCAAGACCATGTTAGGGAACTGGAGCTGGAGTTGGATGAACTTAGGATCATTCGGGAGGCAGAGGGGGTCATAGATCGGAGCTTTAGGGAAGTAGTAACTCCAAAGATTGCAAACAGATGGATGACAGTGGGGGGGACTGGGAAGAAGCAGCCAGTGCAGGGACCCCTGCGGCCGTTACCCTCAAGAACAAGTATACCATTTTGGATACTTGTGGGGGGGACGACTTACCAGGGGTAAGCAATGGGGTTCAGGCCTCTGGCATGGAGCCTGTCCCCGTTGCTCAGAAGGAAAGGGTGGAGAAGAGCAGAGCAATAGTTCGGGGCACAGATAGGCGGTTCTGTGGGGGCGAGAGAGACTCACGTTTGGTATGTTGCCTCCCAGGTGCAAGGGTACGTGACGTCTCTGATCGTGTTTTCCGGATCCTTAAGGGGGAGGGGGAGCAGCCTGAAGTCGTGGTCCACATTGGCACAAACGACATAGGTAGGAAGAGGGTTGAGGATGTTAGGCAGGCTTTCAGGGAGCTAGGTTGGAAGCTCAGAGTTAGAACAAACAGAGTTGTTGTCTCTGGTTTGTTACCCGTGCCACGTGATAGAGAGTCGAGGAATAAGGAGAGAGAACAGTTAAATGCGTGGCTACAGGGATGGTGCAGGAGGGAGGGTATCTGGATAACTGGGGTTCTTTCTGGGGAAGGTGGGACCTCTATAAACAGGATGGTCTACACCTGAACCTGAGGGGCACCAGTATCCTTGGGGGAAAGTTTGCTAGTGCTCTTCAGGGGGGTTTAAACTAATTCTACAGGGGCATGGGAACCTAGACTGTAGCTTTAGGGTGCAGGACCTGGAGTGTAGGGAGGTTAGGAACATGGCATCAATCTCAAAGGAGGGTGCCTGTAAACAGGAAAGTGGCTTGAAGTGTGTCTCCTTCAATGCAAGAAGTATATGAAATAAAGTAGGTGAACTTGCAGCATGGATTGGTATCTGGGATTTTGATGTTGTGGCTATTAGGGAGACATGGGTAGAACAGGGACAGGATTGGCTGTTGCAGGTTCCAGGGTTTAAATGTTTTAGTAGGGTCAGAGGTGGGGGTAAAAGAGGGGGAGGTGTGGCATTGCTTGTCAAAGATAGTATTACAGCGGTGGAAAGGACGATGGATGAAGACTCGCCATCTGAGGTAGTTTGGGCTGAGGTTAGGAATAGGAAAGGTGAGGTCACCCTGTTAGGAGTTTTCTACAGGCCTCCTAATAGTCCTAGAGACTTAGAAGAAAGGATTGATTCAGGAGAAGAGTGAAAGTAATAGGGTGATTGTTATGGGGGACTTTAACTTTCCAGATATTGACTGGGAAAGCTATAGCTCGAGTTCGTTAGATGGGTCGGTGTTTGTCCAATGTGTGCAGGAGGGTTTCCTGACACAATATGTAGACAGGCCAACAAGAGGTGAGGCCATACTGGATTTGGTTCTGGGTAACGAACCAGGCCAGGTGTTAGAATTGGAGGTAGGTGAGCACTTTGGGGACAGTGACCACAATTCGGTGACTTTTACTCTAGTGATGGAGAGGGATAAGTATGCACTGCAGGGCAAGAGTTATAGCTGAGGGCAGAGAAATTATGATATGGTGAGGCACGACTTAGGATGCGTGGCTTGGAAAAGTAGGCTTCAAGGGAAGGGCGCAATTGATATGTGGAGCTTGTTCAAGGAGCAACTATTGAGTGTTCTTGATAAGTATGTACCTGTCAGGCAGAGAGGAAAGGGTCGTGTGAGGGAACCGTGGTTTAATAAGGAATTGGAATCCCTTGTTAAAGGGAAGAGGGCGGCCTATGTAAAGATGAGGTGTGAAGGTTCAATTGGGGCGATTGATAGTTATAAGGTAGCCAGGAAGGATCTGAAGAGAGAGCTAAAAGCAGCAAGGAGGGGACATGAAAAGTTCTTAGTTGGTAGGATTAGGGAAAACCAAAGGCTTTCTATAGGTATGTCAGGAATAAAAGAATGACTAGAGTAGGAATAGGTCCAGTCAAGGATAGTAGTAGGAAGTTGCGTGTGGAGGCTGAAGAGATTGGGGAAGACACTGAATGAATACTTTTCGTCAGTATTCACTCAGGAACAGGACATTATTGCAGATGTGAATACTGCGTCACAATTTATTAGAATGGATGGCTTTGAGGTATGTAGGAAAGAGGTGTTGGAAATCCTGGAAAGGGTGAAAATAGATAAGTCCCCTGGGCCTGATGGCATTTATCCTAGGATTCTCTGGGAAGCAAGGGAGGAGATTGCAGAGCCATTGGCCTTGATTTTTATGTCCTCAGTGTCTACAGGAATAGTGCCAGAAGACTGGAGGATAGCAAATGTGGTTCCCTTGTTCAAGAAGGGGAGTAGGGATAACCCTAGTAACTATAGGCCGGCGAGTCTCACTTCTGTTGTGGGCAAAAGTCTTAGAGAGAATTGTAAGGGATAGGATTTATGAACATCTGGATAGGAATAATGTGATCAAGGATAGTCAGCATGGTTTTGTGAAGGGTAGGTCATGCCTCACAAACCTTATTGAATTCTTTGAGAAGGTGAATAAGGAGGTGGACGAGGCTAAAGCGGTAGATGTGGTGTATATGGATTTTAGTAAGGCGTTTGATAAGGTTCCCCATGCTAGGCTACTGCAAAAAATACGGAGGTATGGCATTGAGGGTGAGTTGGAGGTTTGGATTAGGAATTGGTTGGCTGGAAGAAGACAGAGGGTAGTAGTTGATGGAAAAGGTTCATCTTGGAGTGCAGTTACTAGCGGCGTTCCGCAAGGATCTGTTTTGGGACCATTGCTGTTTGTCATTTTTATAAATGACCTGGAGGAGGGGCTAGAAGGTTGGGTGAGCAAGTTTGCGGATGATACGAAAGTCGGTGGAGTTGTTGACAGTGAGGAAGGATGTGGCAGGTTACAGCGGGATATCGATAAGCTGCAGAGCTGGGAAGAAAAGTGGCAAATGGAGTTCAATGTAGGTAAGTGTGAAGTGATTCACTTTGGTAAGAGTAACAAGAAGATGGGGTACTGGGCTAATGGTTGGATACTTGGTAGTGTGGATGAGCAGAGGGATCTTGGTGTCCATGTACACAGATCTCTGAAAGTTGCCATCCAGGTAAATAGTGCTGTGAAGAAAGCATATGGCGTACTGGCTTTTATTGGTAGAGGAATTGAGTTCCGGAGTCCTGAGGTCATGTTGCAGATGTATAAGACTCTGGTGCGGCCGCATCTGGAGTATTGTGTGCAGTTTTGGTCGCCATACTATAGGAAGGATGTGGAGGCACTGGAACGGGTGCAAAGGAGGTTTACCAGGATGTTGCCTGGTATGGTAGGAAGTTCGTATGAGGAAAGGCCGAGGCACTTGGGGCTGTTTTCATTGGAGAAAAGAAGGTTTAGGAGTGACTTGATAGAGGTGTACAAGATGATTAGGGGGTTAGATAGGGTTGACCATGAGAACCTTTTTCCACGTATGGAGTCAGCTATTACGAGGGGGCATAGCTTTAAATTAAGGGGTGGTAGGTATAGGAGAGATGTTAGGGGTAGACTCTTTACTCAGCGAGTCGTGAGTTCATGGAATGCCCTGCCAGTAGCAGTGGTGGACTCTCCCTCTTTATGGGCATTTAAACGGGCATTGGATAGGCGTATGGAGGATAGTGGGCTAGTGTAGGTTAGGTGGGCTTGGATCGGCGCAACATCGTGGGCCAAAGGGCCTGTACTGCACTGTATTTTTCTATGTTCAATGTCTTTGGGATGGATCCAAAACTTACTTCGTTAATGATTGAAAATACTTTGACCTCTGGAACTGCCTGCCAGAGAGTGTGTTGGGGTCAGATTCAATTATGGATCATTAAACTGAAAAGGAAAGCAAGGTACTGTAGTGGATGTCAGAATATGAGTTTCCTGATTGGGACTGTTCACTTGCTCCTGTTACCATTTCAGGTTGCTAACTTTTTGTTAGCATCCTGCACATGTTGGGAATTTTTCTCCTTTCTAGTATCTCAGTGACAAATCTAGTTTATGAATTGTTCCTATGATATCTCATGAGCGGGTTTATGATATTCACAGTGTTGTGGGTCACAGTGTGTCCAAGTGAGGAAAAACAAACTGTTCATCTTAAATATTTGATTTTAAACAATGGAAATAAAATTAATGTTTGGTAAACACAACTTGCTGTGTAGTAAGATCATCAGAAATAGGAATGGGAGTAAGTAATTGACCGTTGAGATGCTCTGTCTTTCATTTATCTAAATTCTCTTTCCTGCACTTGTTTTTTCATGACTTCATCTGCTGAAGTGACTACACTCCAAAAGCTTGTGATTTCAACATAAGAGCATAAGAACTAGGAGCAAGAGTCAGCCTTCCGGCCCTTCGAGTCTGCTCCACCACTCAATAAGATCATGACTAATCTTTTTGTGGACTATGCTGCACTTACCTGCGTTTTCACCACATCCTTAATTCTTTTATTTTTCAAAAACGGATCTCCTGCTTCTAGTGATTGCTGAAGTAATGTCAAATCCTTCCCTGGGCAAGGAATTCCATAGATTAACAACCCTCTGGGTGAAGAAGTTTCTTCTCAATTCAGTTTTAAACCTGCTTCCTCTAATCTTGAGGCCATGTGCTCTTATCCTAGTCTCACCTACCAATGCAACATCATACTTCTATTTCTTTCATAATTTAATATATTTCTGTAAGATCCCCTCCAAACAAACCTGCTGGACTATAACCTGGTGTCATGTGACTTATGACTAAAAAATTTGTTATTACGCATCCTCATAGCAGTGGGATTTCAGGGCTCGAAGATAGGGACACTACCACTGCGCCTGAAAAAAAACCTCTGCAGCAAATAGGCCCTCTTCGATTGAATGAATGGGGAGAGGTTTCTTCTCAACATGGGATACAAATATGATACCCTCAGAGCCCTTTACACTAAATTGAGCCCTCTTCAGTTGAATGAATGGATGTGGAGGTGCCACAGTTGAATTGGTTGATAACGTTAAAAATCACATCTTCCCCCTGAATATGTGACATTACCGCAATAGCCCCACAGCCCGTTGCAGTAAATTGGGTCATCTGCTGTTGAATGAATGAACGGGAATGAAAAGGGTGGATACACTGACGTGATTGTGAAATTCTCCACCAATCCCAAAGCTTGTGGTCGGTACCGACTAATCGGAGAGAGATATTGCAGAGGGTGGGACCAACACGACGCACAAAGCCAGCCGCCATTGGTCAGGTGGAGTAAGGTGCGCTTTGATTGGAGGGGCCGCGAATGACGCGCGTCACTGAAGGAGGAGACGGAATGAAGAAGAAAAACAAAGATGGCGGCGCGAGGCTGCGGTTTTGTCATCGACTCAGCGGGCGGTTTCTGACGGAGGGAGGGGGGCAGACAGGCATCGTTTACCTCAGAAAATACCTTTAAAATACATTTCAAATTAAAGCCAGAACTTTTCAAACAAAAGTTGTGAAGAAAAGGAGACAGTCCCCGGTGGGGTTTATTGTTTATTTTTGTATAATTCCCGGGGCCCGGGAAGGGGGAGGTGACGGTTATCGGGTGAACGAGAAAACAAATTAAAAATGTCGGCGGTGGAGGAGAGAGAGCCGGCGCCCGCGGCTTCTTCGGCGGCGGCCGGAGCCCAGGAGCTCAACAACCCCCCGGAGCTGGAGGAAGGTCCGAGCTCCAAGAAGCGGGGGGTCCGGCTGGAGGCTGGATTTGCTCAAGGCTTGTATCTATTAACTTATTTAAATGGTACCTACTGTATGGGGCTATGGTTTACATTAAAACCGGAGGATCATATCAGAGTGTTTGTTTATATTTAGCAGCGGTAGTTGGTAAAATACACTCCCTGGAGGAGCACCTTCTATGATGTTGCATTTCTTGCCTTCTGCCCTTCCCCCATTTGTTACCTCTCATCTTGATTTTACTTTTTTTTTGGTCAAATTTAATTTCATATTAATGAGACTTGGTGTTCACTGTGTGTTATTAATTTGTTTGTTGAATTACTGTAAGAAAAAAATTAATGGTGTCATGTCATTTCTGATGTCAGAGTTTGACATTGAATGTGCAGATGTGAATACCAATAAGTTGTGAAAATAAATCAAGAACTTGTGGTTCTAAAAAAAAAAGCAGTTCACTGATATTAATGGCATTGTCTCATTTGAGGATGATGATTTGAGTCTGACCAACAAACCGTTTCATGTAGTCACCCAATTTAATTAAAATTTTCTTTAACTTAATTAAAGAAAATAACCCTGGCAGACTAAAATTTGTACAATTTGTTTATAAGATTTATTTATATGTCCCTTGCTCTCGATGTGGTCTCTGCCACATTGGGGAGACTGGACGCCAACTTGCAGAACATTTCAGGGAACAGCTCTGGGACGCCAAAACGAAACGACCCCACCGCCTTGTGGCTGAACGCTTTAACTCCCCCTCCCAATCCGTCAAGGACACGCAAGTACTCTGGTGCCTTCCCCTCCAAGCTCTAGCTACCTGACGCTTGGAGGAAGAACATCTTGTCTTCTGCCTTGGGACCCACCAACTACATAGGATCAATGTAGATTTCACCAGTTTCCTTATTTCCCCTCCCCTCCCCCCACACCACACACCTTGTCCCAGATCCAGAGTTGAAAAATGTGGTGCTGGAAAAATGCCTCGAGGAATTCCCTGGCTGTTCTCTGGCATAGCACTCATCCACAGATTCTATCAACAAACACATTGACCTGGACCCAATATACCGGCCACTGCAGCAGACAGTTGGAACTGACAACCGGAAGCGGCAGAGACAAACCACTATAAATGCTGGAGGAAACATCACAGAAGCGCTTCACAAGAGGCTCCCAAGCACTGAGGATATCACCTGGACAGGAGATGAAACGTCTGCAACAAAAATTCCCAGCTCGGCGAACAGAACCACAACAATGAGCACCCGAGCTACAAATCTTCTCTCAAACTTTGAATTGAGCATAGGAGTTGGGACATCCTGTTGCAACTGTCACACGAGCCACACAACACAAGGCGTGGTCCTTCTCTGACTTACCATCCCTTGGAATATCGGGGGGAAGACACCCCTTTAATTGTAACATTCAGGAAATATGCCTTATTTCAACAAAAATGTGCTGTGCTCACAGATGTTTGGACAGAGAAAGGGAGTTGCAGTCTGGAGTGAAGCTCAACCTTCATTCAGAAAGAGAGGAGCAGCAGTAGCTTCAGAAGCTCACCGTCCAACTTGCGCATTCAGACAATAGGGGGGCTCTTCTGGGCAAAATCTGGGAATGAAGCAATGTCTCCCCCTTTCCATTCCTTATCCTGGGAGGGAGAGAGAAAGGGGGAAGCACTGTTCACTTGCAACAACGGGAGGCAGTATGAATACAAGCAGGGAGCAGACTCTGCAAAAGTCAGTTTCAGTCGGCTTCTTCTGAAATATTGTGTGCAATCCTGGTCTCCCTCCTATAGGCAGGATGTTGTGAAACTTGAAAGGATTCAGAGAAGAGTCACAAGGCTGTTGCCAGGGTAGGAGGGTTTGAACCACAAGGAGAGGCTGAATAAGATGGGGCTGTTTTCCCTCGAGCATCGCAGGCTGAATGTGTGTTTTTTAAAGAGGTTTATAAAAACTTGAGTGTGGATGGGGTGAATAATCAAGGTCTTTTCCCTGGGATAGGGGGAGTGCGGAGCTAGAGGGCATAGGTTTAGGGCGAGAGGGGGAAAATTTAAAAGGGACCTTGCAGTCAACCTTTTTTTTGCAGAGGGTGAAGCGTGTATGGAATGAGCTGCGGAGGAAGTGGTGGAGGCATCTGGATGGTTATATGCAAAGGAAGGGTTTAGAGGGATATGGACCAAGTGATGGCAAATGGAACTAGACTAATTTTGGATATCCGGTCGGCATGGACAAGTTAGATTGAAGGATCTGTTTCTGTGCTTTATGTCTCTGACTGTATGACTGGTGAAAAGTGTTGGCATTCGTCGAAACATTTATGCAACAGAAAATTATAAGAAGGTAAAGATAAACCTCACGTCATCGATCAATGAATCCTGGTGTAGTATGGATGTATTTCCAGTAATAGAGTCAGTATGGCATGGAAGGAGTCCAAAACGACGGCTTCTTTTACAAAAAGTCACACTTAAAACTTAAATCTGAGTCTTCTGGAATTGTAAGACAACCGTGCGTTAATATAAGACAGATAAGTCTGGGGTATATGTTAAATGTTTGATGGAATGTTTATGGCTCTAAAAGCCTGATTTGCAGTTGTTTCTGGGCTCATAATATTGCACTGCAGCATATTGTATATCTTCAGTAAGAACGTCAATACCGCATGATAGATGTCCATTCAGCAACTTGAGTGAACTCTTCCTGGAGTATGCAATCCACCACATTACCCTGCTGTATACATTTACGTATAGATCAGCACAAAGATCTTGGGTATTAAGAGAGGAAACAATGATCCACAGAAACTAGAAATGTGTGTTCTGATTTTCTATTGTGGACTGACAGCGATGACCTTTGCAATCTCTTTCCACAGGAATATTACAAGAGAAGAATTTGGAGGCAGAAATCTCAGACCAAACATCACATCGAAGTCTGACAATCGCTTGATTCACCAGGACTTGGATATTGATGGCCTTGTAAACAAAGGGGAGAAGGTCTGTCTGCTTTGTTAGGTTTTAAATGTCAGTGTGACTGGAAACTCACAGAGTCTCACATACCCACACACCAGAGTAGTGACTGGAACATGTTTTACAGAGTTCTCCAATTATCAGAGGGTTCACCAGTAACACCACACCTATGCTGTAAGTGTGAGCGAGTTTCAACTGATTGTTGAACCTGGAGAAATACGAGGACACCTGCACCATGGAGAAATCATGAAAATGCAGGGAGTGTCGGAACGGTTTCCCTTCCCCGCCTGCCCGATATTCATCAGCATTTATATACCGGGCAGCGGCCATTCACCTGCATTCAGCACAGGAAAGGCTTCACTCAGTCGCATCACCTCCTGGTCCACATTGGGGAGAAACTGCTCATCTGCCCTGTATGCTGAAGCAGATGAAGGTCATTTTTTTTTTATCCTGGATGGAGCATACTGCAGGTATACCTGAAATAGATACATTTGTCTCTATCCCATTGAGTCTCCAGCACAGGGCCAGTCTGGGCTGCTCAATTGGTGTCTCAGTGTTTATTATTCTGCACCTGAGCCTACATCCACCCCTCTTCATTGCCCCCCCATCTCCCCTCCATCAGCATAAAGATATCCCCCACTTTTCGAAAGTTCACTTTACACTACTTCACTTTAACAAAAGACCTACATTAATACCTGTTCTCACAAACCGAAAGAAATCCGAAGAGGATTGTCGCTTTTACAAAGAAAGGCATAATATAAATTAATTCATGGTAATTGCTTCTTCGCTTTAGGCCATTTCGGCTTATGAAAGGAACACTCGACTTTCAAATAGTGGGGGAAAGCTGTATCAATACAATACAGCACAGTCACAGGCCCTTCTCACTTGCTTTAGGCACACACACCCCCTCAAGCCTGTGCTACTTCTTAATTCTTACTTAGAATTAAGTAATTTATTGCCCATGTGTGGCTTCTGTTCCTCTATTCACCTCCCCTTCATGCGTCTATCAAGATACACCTTAAACGTTGTTAAGGTGCCTGCTTCCATTACCTCCACTGGCAGTGCGTTCCAGAAACCCACCACCCCTCTGTGTAAATTCCCCACCCCCACCACTTTCCCCCCCCAAACAGTCCTTGAACCTCTTTTAGTTGAACTTTCTACTTTGGAGGGAAAAAAACTCCTCTGACTATCATAGAATCCCTCCAGCGTGGAAACAGACCATTTAGCCCAACAAGTCAACACTGGCCCTCTAAAGATTAACACATAGAGACTCGTTTTCTTACCCCCATTATCTACATTTACTCCTGACTAATGCACCGAACTTACACATCCCTGAACATTGGGGCAATTTACACACAGACAATCCAACTTATCCTGCCTCTCCCTGGACGATATGGGTAATTTAGCATCGCTAATCCACCCTAACCTATACAAGTTTGGATTGTAGGAGGAAGCCCGAGCACCCGGAGGAAGCCCACACAGACACGGGAGGTGGGGTGCAGGGACAATGTGCCAACTCCACACAGATAGTTGCCTGAGACTAAAATCGAACGCAGGTCTCTGGCACTGTGAGGCGTCAGTGCGAACCACTGAGCTACCCTGCCACCCCTGTCCAGCCAATCTGTGTATTTCAGCATTTTGTCGAGGTCTCCTCTCAGCCTCTGTTTTTCCAAAGAAAATAATCCAGGTTTATGCCTCCTCTGCTCATAACGAGAGCCCTCCAGACTAGGCAATGTCCTGGTGAACCTTGCCTGTACCCTCTACCAGAGCACCCACATCCTTCCAGTAGCACCGTGATCAGAACTACACACTATATTCTGAATGTGGCCATAATAAACAGCTGTAACGTAACTCTTACACTCAAGGAAGTGTGCTGTGTGCTTTCTTGACCACCGTGCCCACCTGCATTACCACTTCCATGGATCTATATGCCCAGATCTCTCTGTATGCCAGTGCTCCTATGTGTTCTGCCATTTATCATACAATTCTTGTATTTCCTTCATCTCTATCGAGCTTCACCTTAACTGTCTTTCTCTCTTCATCTCTTTTTCCCCCCTTCTCATCCCTCCACACATCAGCATATCATAAGACCATAGGAGCAGAAATTAGGCCATTCAGCCTGCTTCGCCATTCAATTATGGCTGATAAGTTTCTCAACCCCATTCTCTCCCTTAACCCTTGATCCTCACGAACCTATCTATCTCCGTCTTAAATATATTCAGTAACCTGGCCTCCGCAGCCTTCTGTGGCAGTGAATTCCACAGACTCACCACACTCTGGCTGAAGGAGCCTCTCTTCCCTCTGTTCTAAAGGGTCTTCCCTTGACGCGAAGGCTGAGCCCTCAGGTTCTAGTCTGTCCTACCAATGGAAACACCTTCCCAACATCCACACCGTTCATTATTTTGTAGGTTTCAATTAGATCCCCTCTCATCCTTCTGAACTCCATGAAGTATAAACCTAGAGTCCTCTAATGTTCTTCATATGTTAAATTTTTCATTCCTGGACCATTCTTGTGAACCTCCTCTGAACATGTTCTAGGGCCAGTACATCCTTCCTGAGATATGGGGCCCACATCTACATACAGTACTCTAATTGTGGGCTGACCGGAGCCTTACAGAGCCTCAGAAGTACATCCCTGCATTTATATTCAAGTCTGATCAAAATAAATGCCATCATTGCATTTGCCTCCCCAACTACTGACTCAACCTGTAAGTTTACCTTGAGAGAATCCTGGAGTAGAACTCCATAGTCCCTTTTCACATCAGATTTCTGAATTTTCTCCCCATAATCCTTCTGTTCCAGAGTAGCAGCAGAGATTTCCAGACACCTCGATTGTTTTCAGGGATACCAAGGGATCTTTGGAATTGCCAGTATCTCAGGAGGAGGCAGAGGGGAATGTGGTGTGGTCCTGTAAACTGCAGAACTTTGCAACTCCCTGAATCAGCAGGAACTCTTTCTGGACCAAGAAACAAAAGGGCCACTGAGAAACTGCTACATCAGGAGGCAGAAATTAGGCCATTCAGCCCATTGAATGGTGGAGCAGACTCAATCATTCTTAAGTATCAAGGGTTACAGGGAGAATTGGGTTGAGAAACGTATCAGCCACGATTGAATAGTGGAGCAGACTCAATAGGCTGAATGGCCTAATTTCTGGTAGTTAACCATCCCTGGGAAGAAGGACGCAAAACAACAAGATGTTTCCTGGGACAGATGAGCGAAGTGTTTAATAAGCTCATGATAAAAGGACAATTAAGTTTGTCTGTGGAAGGAAGGCCCTGACGTAAAGGGTTTTTTTGCAGGAAACGCTGTATCAAACAAACCACTAAACCTCGAGGATAAGAAGGTAAGCTACAGACCGGAGATCTCCAGAAGTATGGGGAGGTGGTGTTAGAATCTAAAGAAGCATCACATCACAGATTTGAAAGTGAGGAATCTCCACCAGAATTCAACCAGAATGATGTAGCAGCAGTACTTGGAAGAAGAATGCTGCACTAAATCCCTGGACACTTCCAGAGACAGATACTGTTGGGGGAAACTCAGTTAAATTCTGCCATCAATTGGGTGATAGCCAAGTTGTGAGTGAGGTTGAACTTGGTTACATAGAAGAATACAGCGCAGTACAGGCCCTTTGACCCTCGATGTTGTGCCGATCCAAGCCCACCTAACCTACACTAACCCACTATCCTCCATATGCCTATCCAATGCCTGCTTAAATGCCCATAAAGAGGGAGCGTCCACCATTGCTACTGGCAGGGCATTCCATGAACTCACTACTCGCTGAGTAAAGAATCTACCCCTAACATCTGTCCTATACCGACCACCCCTTAATTTAAAGCTATGCCCCCTTGTAATAGCTGACTCCATACGTGGAAAAAGGTTCTCATGGTCAACCCTATCTAAACCTCTTATCATCTTGTACACCTCTATCAAGTCACCCCTAAACCTTCTTTTCTCCAATGAAAACTTGAGGAGTTTTATTTTTGGTTGCTCCATACAATAAAGTGTTAATCATTGTTTCAGCAGTTAATTGTGTGCAGTTTCTGAGTTAAGAGCCAAATTAAGACGATTCACCCACAACCACAGTGAGAGGCTGGGATTCATGTTGACTCCATTGCATTCAGCACTACATTACGTCAATACTTTTATAAAGCAAAGGCTGACAGCCATACCTATCTCAAAGAGAAACACCCAGAGGAGCGTGTCGCCCAATAATCTGTAAAATTAGCATGAAAAGTGGTGTAACCTGCTCTAGTGATAAGAATAAATCCCCAACACTTTAAAATCAACAATCAGCAATTTATTTATCCAACTCTCACGGTGAACAAATGAACAAAAGTATTAACATACTGGATACAGGCCAGGAGCAGATGGGTGGCACTAGTTTAGTTGGGGATCATGGACTGGTTGGTCTGAAGGGTCTGTTTCCAGGCTGCATGACTCCATAGCACGGAATGAATGAGGATCCATCCCAAAGATGATAAAGGTTTCAAGCACCACCTTAGGCAAATGTGTGGACACCCCTCCAGATAACTGAGGGCAGTGGGACACTGAGGGTCAGTAGATCAGTCAGCCAGCCAGTTCTCTCCAGGAGACTTGTCTCTCAAGAAAGGAAGTGGTTTCCTGCCCCATCAGCCAGATTACCCAGTTTGGATTAGGTCCTATATTTCCAACAAAATAGATAGACAGGGCAGTGTCTATAACAAATATGTTATTAAACTTGGAAGCATGCTGAAGACATATACAAGGATGTTACCAGGATTCAAGGGTCTGTGTAAAAGGGAGAGGTTGGACAAGCTAAGATATTTTTATTTAGAGCATTAAGAGTCTGAGAGAGGCCCTTCGAGAAGTGAAGAGATCGTGAGAGGGTGAATGCACGGGGTTGGGGAAGTGAGGGCTAGAGGGCATCAGTTTAAGGTTAGAGGAAAAAGAATAAAAGGAAATGTGAGGGGCAAGGTTTCTTTTCACACAGACGGTGGTACACATATGGAATGAGATGCCAGTGGAAGTGGTTGAGGTGGGTACATTAACAACATTTAAAAGGCATTGGGGCAAATACGTGGATAGGAAAGGTATGGAAGGAAATGGGCCAAGTGCAGGGAAATGGGCTTAGTGTTGATGGACAGTTTGGTCGGTGTGGACCATGTTGGGCCGAAGGGCCTGTCTCCTGCTGTAGGACTCTATGATTTGCATCTCTTTGTTGGTCAGACAGTTTTGAGTTTCCAAATGGAACATCTCACAATCAGGCCGAATAAAATCCAATCTCATTCGTCAACTCTGATGCGGAGGTGCTGGTGTTGAATTGGGGTGGACAAGGTCAGAAGTCACATGGCACCAGATGAAGTGATGAGGGGGCAGTACTCATGAAAGAGCAATGCTCCTAAAGCTTGTGATTTCAAATAAACTTGTTGCACTATAACATGGTGTCGTGTGACTTCAGACTTCTTCAACTCAAACTTGATGGGATACTTTGTCCAACTCGGCATATTTTATCAAGATTGCTTGGAGGAATTCTTTTTTTTAAAGATTAGATTCCCTACAGTATGGAAACAGGTCCTTTGGCCCAACAAGTCCACACTGGCCCTCCGCAGAGTAACCCAGCCATTCCCCTATCCCTCTACATTTACCCCAACTAATGCACCACACCGACACATCCCTGAACACTATGGGACAATTTAGATGGGCCAATTCATCCTAACCTGCACACCTTTAGACCAGGGGAAGGAAACCAGAGCACTCAGAGGTAACCCATACAGACGTGGGGCGTGCAACGTGAAAGCTACACACAGACTGTCTCCCCAAGGGTGGAATTGAACCCAGGTCAGCATCGTGAGGCAGTGATACTAACCACTGAGTCACCATGCCACCCCTGAGCCATATAGGTGGGCTTGGTGGGGGTGAGTCCAGCACAAAACACAAAAGCTCACTGCACCCACTGTCAGAATGGGCAGGAGGTTCAGCCCTGGGGGTGACCTACTGCAGTGTCACTGGTGGAATCTGATTGTTGGATGCACTGGTGCCTCCGCAAGTTGCAGGACAATGAGAACCTCCGCCTGCAGTCAGGGCAGGCAAACGGCCTCTCCCCAGTGTGGACCCATTGATGGGCCAGCAGTTTGGAGGAGTGGGTGAACCCCTTCCCGCACTCGGGGCAGCTGAATGGCTTTTCCCTGGTGTGGACCTGCTGGTGGGACAGCAGGTCAGAGGAATTGCTGAAAGCCTTACCACACTCAGAGCAAGCGAAAGGCCTCTCCCTCATGTGGATTTGCCGGTGTCTCAGCAGGTCTGAGGAATTGCTGAAGGCCTTCCCGCACACTGGACAGCTGAAGGGCCTCTCCCCCGTGTGGACCCGCTGATGGGCCAGCAGGTTGGAGGATTTACTGAAGGCCTTCCCGCATTCTGGGCAGCTGAAGGGCCTCTCCCCCGTGTGGATCCGCTGATGGGCCAGCAGGTTGGAGGAATTGCTGAAGGCCTTCCCACACTCTAGGCAGCTGAAGGGCCTCTCCCCCGTGTGGACCCGCTGGTGGCTCCGCAGGTGGGAGGTTTTGCTGAAGGCCTTCCCACACTCTGGGCAGCTGAAGGGCCTTTCCCCCGTGTGGATTCGCCGGTGGGTCAGCAGAGAGGAGGAATTGCTGAAGGCCTTCCCACACTCTGGGCAGCTAAAGGGCCGCTCCCCCGTGTGGACCCGCTGATGGACCAGCAGGGAGGAGGAATTGCTGAAGGCCTTCCCACACTCTGGGCAGCTGAAGGGCCTCACCCCCGTGTGGACCCGCCGGTGCCTCAGCAGGTTGGAGGAATCGCTGAAGGCCTTCCCGCATTCGGGGCAGCTGAATGGCCTCTCCCCCGTGTGGACCCGACGGTGCGTCAGCAGGTTGGAGGAATTGCTGAAGGCTTTCCCGCACTCGTGGCAACTGAAGAGCCTCTCCCCTGCATGGATTCGCTGGTGGGTCTGGAGGTTGTCCACCCAAGTGAATCCTTTCCCGCACATGGAGCAGTAAAACTTCCTCTCACCAGTGTGTATATGCTGGTGGGGCAGCAGGACACAGGAGCAAGTAAAGCCCTTTGCCCGCTCGGGGCAGGAGAACGGCCTCTTCCCAGTGTGATTGCACTGATGAGCCGCCAGGACAGGTGGGACATGGAAGCCCTTCCCGCAGTCGCCACAATTCCATGGTTTCTCAACAGGGCGTGTTTCCTCAGGTTTCTCCATGGCCGAAGCTTCAGCTGCACACACACGTGTACAACCCTGCCATGAATTCTTCTTTCCAGGCAGTAGAGTTCTTTCAGGCTCCACACTCAGTGCGCTGCAACAGTAGGGTCTTTCAACCGTACTCAAACTGGAACCAAAAAGAACGCTTTGCTCCTTCTCACAGAATCATAGTTGAAAATTGTTGCGGTCCTGATGGATTGAGTAACTATCAGACATTGATGTGAAAGTGAGGACTGGAGACGCTGGAGAGTCAGAGTCAAAAACTGCATCGCTGGAAAAGCGCAGCACAGCAAGCAGCATCAGAGAAGCAGGAGAATCAACATTTTGGACATAAGCCCTTTATCTGTTAACTTGAAACTTCTGTCTTCAGATAGTCTGTAAGAAAAGATTACAAAGTCATCACTGCCAATCCAGTTTTTTTTAATAGATATTTTTATTAGAAATTTAACATTTTAACAAGTTTACAAAAATAAACAAAACTCTCAGATATAAACATTGATATACAATTAACTCAAATATACAATAGCCAAAATTTAACAAAAAACAGAAAAAAAACGAAAAAGAAAAAAATCAAACAAAACTCAACTATCTACTAATCTAACCTACAACTAACCAGAGTGTATATTTAAGTCTCTTACATGCTCGGGATGTGTTAGCATCAGATATAATAAAACCCGTATTCGTGCGGGATTCGTCCCCCGAGGGGCCCCGGACCAGCCAGGTTTGTAATCTCAATTAAATAAAAGCCCTTGTTAGGATAGCCGAAATATCTGTATTTATGTAATTCAAGAAGGGCTGCCATATTTTATAAAATAATTCGGTCTTTCGGTGCACCATATTTGTAAGGAAGTCAAGGGGAATACATTCCATAATTAATCTGTGCCAATTTGAAAGTCCAGGGTGGCCCTCAGCCGCCCAGTTCACCAAAATATTTTTCCTTGCACGAAAGAAAGAATAGAAAATAGTCTCTTCCCGTACGTGTCCAGGGAGGGAAGGTTTGAAAAGCCCAAGAGGAGAGATACAGGGTCCACTTTAATTTCCGTTCCTAAAATTTCTGTCAGGGTACTTGCTACTTTAGTCCAATATCTACAGATCTTATGACAGGTCCATAGGCAATGTACATGAGTGCCCACTTCTATTTTGCATTTAGGACACATTGGAGATGCTCCTGCCTTAAATTTTGCCAATCGAACCGGTGCTATATGGGCCCTATGAAGTATCTTCAGCTGGATAGCCTGGGTTCTGTTACAGATAGTAATTCTTCTAGCATTTTCCCAAATATCATTCCACGTTTCTATAGATTTCTAGTCCCAAATCCTGATCTCATGTTTTAAGCAGATTATACATATCTCCCGATACTTTATCATGTAGTAAATGATAAATAGTACTGACGGAAAATACCCCCACTGGTCGTAGGACACTACATTCTCTATCTGATTTATAAAGACTATCTGATAACGTGGTCTTCTTCTGTATATAATCTCGAATTTGGAAGTATCGAAAGAGGTCTCCATTAGGTAATCCGAATTTCTGACGCAGCTGTTCAAAAGACATCAGGACCCCATCTTTAAATAGATCCCCTAAACATGAGATACCCCTGGATCTCCAGAGTTTAAAAGTGGCATCTGTCAACCCCAGTTGGAATCCCCATGCTCCCACTATCGGTGCATAAGGGGATGTTTTATGTGAATTGCCCTCATTTTGCCGCATTCTATTCCAAACACTGCCAGTCCAGTTAAGAATGAGATATCAAGGCATTGACACTGACACCAGACAGAAACTGTACATATAGATGTGGCAAATGTTAGTGGCAAGCCAGAGTGATAGAGATATGTAGCACAGAAACAGACCCTTCGGTCTAATTCATGCGTGCCAACGAGATAACCTAACCTAATCTCGGCCAATTTGCCAGCATTTGGCCCATATCGTCTAAACCCTTCCTAATCGTATACCCATCCAGATGCCTTTTAATGTCATAATTGTACCAGCACCCACCACTTCCTCTGACAGCTCTTTCCTTAAACATGCCACTTTCTGCATGAAAGACTTATCCCTTAGGTTCCTTTGTTAAGTTCTTTTGCTTGAGCTTCTTACACTGCAATACTCCAACTTCTGTGAACAACCAAACTTTATTAAGTACAGTACAAGCTGTGGAGAAACTCTTAACACTCTTCACAATGCTGGTACACAACAGTACCAAAAAAAAACAAACCCCTTAAACAAAGTAAAACTGAAACAGAGGCTTACAGTTGAAGTTAGAAGGGCAGAAGGAAACAGTGTTAGCAGCCTTTCTCCACATAGTCCACTGCTTAACCCACCCAAACGAGACTTCAGCTTTCAGGACTGACCACTCCCCTTTCATTGTACAGGTCACTTCTAAAACATAAAAGCTTTGGCCTCAAGTCTCATCTGTTCACATATAACCAAAAATGCCTCCCAATACTGTTTTTCATCTCTGTACTAAACCAGTCACTTCGGAGCCCAGGTTATTTTACCACCCCTGTGAAAAAAAAAACCAAGGACACAGCATCCTTGAGAAGAATGACCAGCTTTTAGTAAAATGACCAGCTTTTAGTAAAAAGGACCAGCTTTGTGACTGAGGGATATAGGCCAAACACCGGCAGATGGGATTAGATTAGTTTGAGAACATAGCATGGAGTAGTTGGACTGAAGAGACTGTTTCTGTGCTGTTTGACTCGGTAATTGTTCTGCAATGGTCTGAAAACCATTTCCTTGCCTTCCCCCATAAACGTCCACTTCTTTGTTGTTCCAAAATCAGATGAACTCAGCCTTGAATATATTCAATGATCCCATAACTGCAGGAAGACATCCCCACTTCTGATCTCAATTCCTCTTGCTAAGATAACACCTGCTTTGCTCATTGCTTGCTGCACCTACCTCACAACTGGCATTAACTGGTATGGAAGGACGCTGAGGCCCCTTTATACACATTCCTGATGAAGGGCTCGTGCCTGTAACGCTGACTCTCCTGCTCATCGGATGCTGCCTCATCTGCTGTGCTTTTCGAGCACCACACTTTTTGACTCTGATCTCCAACATTTGCGGTCCTCACTTTCTCCACATCCCAATATATCACCATTTAAACAATGCATCTCCTTTCTGCTTCCCAGCCCACAGGGAATGCTATCACTTCACATCGTGGTACTGCATTTTCCATGAGTTTGCCAACTGAGACACAGACCTGGCCCAACTTTTCCAGAATCTCTCCCCTCCATAAATTGAGATTGAGAGAGAGACACACACAATAGGGGTGTCTCTGATTAGGAGGACCACGCTCCTTCCGGTCCTCCAGGGCTTCCTATTGGCCCAACAAAAGAAGATCACGCGCAGTTTCCGCGGACAACCAGGAGCACGCGCAGGTTTTGCTGACACCGGCGAACATGCGTAGTGTGTTGTCACCGAGGAGCATGCGCAAGATGCTCTGTGAAGTTGCTGGTGTTACCGACAGGTTTTGTGCCCAAATGACACTCGGAGACAAGAAAGGCTGGAGCGACATTTTATATTTATCCTGCAGCTCCACATTTTATTTGACGACTCATCTTTTCCTCAGGGTAGGGGACTCCCAAACTGGAGGGCATAGGTTGAGGGTGAGAGGGGAAAGATTTAAAAGGGACCTAAGGAGTAGAAAAAAAGTGTGAAAGTTAATTCCCCACAAGTGCCCTCTCCAAACCTGCACATCTTTGGATTGTGGGGAGAAACCGGAGCACCAAAGGAATCCCATGCAGACATGGGGAGAAGGTGCAAACTCCACTCAGACAGTTGCCCGAGACTGGGATCAAACCTGGGTCCCCAGCGCTATAAGGCAGCAATGCCAGCCACTGAGCCTATTCAGAAAAAGCAGCAATTGATTTATATGAGGGTGAGGGGGGAAAGGACTAAAAGGGACCTAAAGGGCAACTATTTTACACAGCGGGTGGTGCATGGATTGAATGAGCTCCCAGAGGAAGTGGTGGAGGCTGGTACAATTACAAAATTCAAAAGGCATCTGGATGGGTATATGAACAGGAAGGTTTGGAGGGATATGGGCCAAGAGCTGGCAAATGGGCCTAGATTAATTTAGGATATCCGATTGGCACGGAACAAACAGTATGTTTCCACACTCCACTACTGTTTCTATATAGTCAGAATTGTTATGACACGGACTGCACCCCCCCCCCCCCCAACTAATTTAAACCCAAAAAAGATTTACCCCATGTGGTAATGTGAAAATTCAAGAGGTAAGGAACTGTTTCTAAAAGTCACTATTTAAAGTTTTATTTAATGATCTAGGACACTAACTTGCAAGTGTTTAAATCTGCTGGGATTTTTCGTACCGCCAAATCTATTCAAATCTGTCTAAACCAGTTCAAATCTCGGACGAAAGCCCTCACATTTTAAAACATTGTGTGCAACCTCCCCCACCTAATTTAAACCAGCAACATAGAGAAGGTTTAACCCATGCAGTAATCTGTAAAAATTCAAGAACCAAGAAACTATTCCCAAAGGTCAGTATTTAAAGTAAAAATTAACAACTTTATTTATTAAAGTCCAACGGTGAATAATTAATTAACAACTATTTACAACTCCTGTCTCTAACCTATCTTCTACCTTCCCCTATACAATACCAGTCCAATAAAAACCCCTGATTAAGATTTACCGAAAGATTCAAACTTCAAAACCAGCCAGCTGTTAAATCTTCTCTTTGTATCTTCCTCTGTAGATTTGCTCTCCAGGTCAGTGTCGATGTTTTTTCTCTGTGCAGACTCCTTCTCTGGACAGGTACCTCTCAGGAGTTCTCACTAGCAGCCTACATTTGTTGGTCTTTTGGCAGTTCTCCTGTAACTGTTCAACTTTTTGTTTTGATTTTGTACTCCAAAGCATCAAATCGTTTCATTGGTGTTAATATTAGATTGGATTAAATTCCCTACAGTGCGGAACCAGGCCCTTCAGTCCAACCAGTCCACACTGACACTCCAAACAGTAACCCACCCAGATCCATTTCCCTCTGACGAATGCATCTAACACTACGGGCAATATAGCATAGTCACTTCACCTGACCTGCACATCTTTGGACTGTGGGAGGAAACTGGAGCACCCAGAGCAAACCCACGCAGACACGGGGAGAATGTGCAAACTCCACACAGTCAGTCACCCAAGGCTGGAATCGACCCTGGTGGTGTGAGGCAGCAGTGCTAACCAATATTCTCAAAATACCAAATTCAAACTTGATTGGAATTCAGTATTTTGGGGCAAGATTTAAATCGATTGGCCAAAATTGAGTATGTTTTTGTCTCCAGGCAACCCAGCTACTGAGCTGTTCGACCAAATGTTAAATTGTTACCTTGTTCAGAACGCTTGGTGCTACGTCAGGTGGTTCTGCTCGCTTTTCAACTCTCTTGAAGGTAGAATACACCTCTACACCTTCTAACAGAACCAATTTTTCAAGACTAGGGTTCGGTCATTCACCCCTAACAGGAGAAAGTGAGTACTGCAGATGCTGGAGATTAGATCAAGAATGTGGTGCTGGAAAAGCACAGCAGGTCAGGCAACATCCAAGGAGCAGGAAAATTGACATTTCGGGAAAATTGACATTTCGAGCAAAAGCCTCATTCACCCCGAACAGCCTGTCCTCAACTGCACATAGTTCAAAGCAAGTTTGAGAAAGATGGCTGCAGCTTTGTCTTAATATAAAATTGAACATGCGTTCAAACTTTACTGCTATTTCTGAATATATTATTTTAGCTATTCTCAATTTGAAAGATCAGCCATTTCTCGTGCATCCCCATCTCCCAGGCAGTTTCATCATCAACCATTCTCTCTCTCTCTCTCTCTCTCTCTCTCTTCTAAGAGCTTGATAGAGCGATCAAAGAGAGCTTGAGGCATGAGAAAGTTCAGTGGGAGTTGGAAGAGAGACAGAATGGACAGGGTGACAGAGTGTGGGGGCCATTGAGAGACTGGGGGGAACAGAGGGTGGTGGGGGCGGAAAGGAAAGACTCGGGGGTCAAAGGGTGGAGGAAGAGAATGAGGGGGAAAGAGAGAAAATGGGGGGCAGAGAGTTGAGGGGTGAGAGAGAATGGATGGGGGCAGTGGGTGGGGAGAGAGACAGCACAATTCCCACCTTCCCCAGGACTGGGGCAGTGTCCCATGAACTGGAGCCTACTCCTCCCACAGCAGGTCATTTCTCAATCCACATATGGCTAAAGGAGAAGAATTATGTAATCCCTGCACGCCATTTCACCTATCAAATTCACACCGACCTTCCACACAGCATCCCACCCAGACTCATCCACTTACCCTACAGCCCTGCAGTTCCCCATGGCTAACCCACTCTAACCTGCACATCCCTGGACACTTTAGCACAGCCGATCCATCCAAAACTGCAGATCCTTGGACTGTGGAAGGAAACCGGAGCACCCAGAGGTAACCTGCGCAGACAGAAGGGGGAGAACATACCAAAGTTCACACAGACAGTCACGAGAAGATGGAATCAAATCGCTTCTAACAATTCTCCCATACCTGCAAAACCCTGAGCACCATGGGTAATTTAGCAGAGCCAATCCACCCTAACCTGGGCAAAGCTAAAAATCACATGATGCCAGTCCAACAGGTTTATTTGGAAGCACTAGCTTTCGGAGCACTGCTCCTTCATCAGGTGGTTGTGGAGTCTAAGATCATAAGACACTGAGTCTACAGCAAAACATTACAGAGTCATGCCACTGAGATGATACATTGAAGAAACCTAGATTGTAAAGTCTTTCATCTTTAGAATGAGTTGCTGGTGTCATTAATATGTAAACCCCAGAACTTCTTATAAGTCACCTACTCAAGATAACAAGGTTTTATAAGAAAAGATTACAACTTAGCTCAGACAATGCATTAAAGGTGTGAGGCCAGAGTCTGTCTGCATCCCAGTTTTTGAGTCAGACTAGTTCTATTTCCAAAGTGGAATTTATAAAATATTCCATGTATTATCTGCCTGCAGATTGTGCATTTTTTGAGTAAAATAGATGGTATCTGCAAATACAAATTCACCCCATAGACCTCGGTGTGTGCACGAGGGAGAGTAAAAGTCTAGTTCCATACTGTATATCTCTATGTCTATTGCATAACAGATGCTTTATTTCTGTTGATGTAAATATTGTTATAAATCGTAGCTGGGTACTAATACTTAGATGTAAGGGAGAGACAATTTTTCAATTAGGGCACTATAAGAATCCTGGCAGACCCCTATTTCGAGGTTACTTGCCAATGAACAGACACAAGCACCTATTTAATTCTAACTTTTCGCCTTTTTTGTTATATTTTCTGGTATGATACTCTGTGTCTGGATGGTTGACAGGCTGGGAGATTGTGGGCTGGACTTTGATTGACTTTTATTGTTCCGGAAGGTGTCAAAGGAGGTTAAAGCTTCAGCAGAAATGAAGCAGAGCTGAGAACGGACAACAACTGTGTGGGAACAGGGAGATCAATAGAGGACAAAGAAACCAGGACCTGAAATCCGAGCTGACACCAGACTACCCTGTGATCAGTGCTTTGATTAGCAGTGTCAACCCTCTACCTTTACCTAGCTTCTCATTCGACTTGAATGCCACATCTCCCCTCAATATTTAGGATCCAATCCTTGTCATCCTGAAGCTATGTCTCTGTAAGGAGTCCCAGATCATAATTATTCTCTTCAATGTGTGCAGTCAATTCATTCACTTTTGTTACGTTGCAGCGCTATTACGACAGAGTAACCCCCTCTGCTAAATTAAACCAGAAACACAGAAATGATTCACCCCACGCAGTAATATGTAAAAGTTTGAGAGGCAAAGTACTATCCCAGAGGTAAATATTTAAAGTAAGAATTAACAACTTTACTCTTTATGTCCAACACAGAGTATTAAAATTCACAAAAATGCCTGGTTTTATAATCCAAAACATCGGATCATTTTATTGGTATCAATATTATCAAAATACATAATTCAAACTTGATTGGACTTTGGTATTTTGGGGCAAAATTTAAACTGATTGGCCAAATTTGAATTTGTTTGTGCCTCATGGCAACCCGGTTGCTCTATTTGTGTTGACCAAATATTACATTCTCATCTTGTTTAGAACACTTTGTTCTGCTCAGCTTTTTAACTCCCTTCAAGGTACAGTACCTCTACCCCTTCAAGGTACAGTACCTCTACCCCTTCATAACAAGCACAAATTCAGATTCTGAGCTTTTAGTTTTATTGTTTGTAATCTTTTGAATCCAGTATTAATTGCTGGTACGTTTATTCTCCTTGTTCCTTTCTATTTTTCTCTGACGTTCATTTTCCACATCACTACATTGCTTACCAACCTTGATTTGGATTGGCCATGCTAAATTGCCCATAGTGCCCAGGGATGTACAGGTTAGGTGGGTTAGCCAATGGGAAATGTAGGGTTATTGATTCATAGTAATAGAAGTAGGAGTAGGCCGTTTGGCCTGTTGAGCCTGCTTCACCATTTATTAAGATCGTGGCTGATCTATCCATCATCTCAGCTCTTCTTACTTGTGTTATCTCAAACTCTTGATTCCCTAAGGGGCGCGAGGGGTGTATGAGCAGGATGGTCTTCGGAGGGGTCAGAATGGACTTGATGGGCTGAATAGCCAGCTTCCACACTGTAGGGCTTCTATGATTTACCGCAGTTGTGTTTGCCTCAGATCACAGCTCCCAGAATCTCCCACCTTCTGCAAATCGAAAGACAAATCCCACCCTGACCTCTCGTATGTACGTTATCTAAATGCTTAATTGTTTCTAGTAAATACAGCCCACACCTCCCTCTGCTGCCAGTAACGTTTACAATGCTGATGAAACAATGACATTCCTGCAGTACTGAAAATCGTAAGGCTTCTAACAATACCAGTTACTGATTCACCGCTCCTCCTGATGGACAACATTGGAAATACAATGTTGGAGGCTGGCAGAAATGAGCAGTTTAACTCAAAATTCCACCTAACCCTTCACTGGGCACCCCAATCAGCACACTGTCCTTACTGCTGGTAAGCCTTAAAGCACTTCACCCCCACAGTGCAATGAATTCCTACTTTCCACAAAATCCTAGACGTACTCCCGTACTCAGTTGCTGTCTCACCAATGAAATATTTCATTGTCACTTCTTCTGCTTCCAGTAAAGGCAAAACACCTTTGAAAGCTGCTCTGAAAGTCCAATCTTCACAACAACACTTCTGCTTTCACACAAGATGATTAAAGTCATACAGCACAGAAACAGAGCCTTCGGTCCAACTCATCCATGCCGACCAGATATCCTAAACTCATCTAATTCCATTTGCCAGCATTTGGCCTGTATCCCTCTAAATCCTTCTTATTCACATACCCATCCAGATGCCTTTTAAATGTTGTAATTGTAGCAGCCTCCACCATTTCCTCTGGCAGCTCATTCCAAACATGCACTACCCTCTGTGTGAAAAAGTTGCCCCTCAGGTCCGTTTTAAATCTTTCCCTTTTCACGCGAATCCTATGCCCTCTAGGTTTGAAGTTGCCTACCATGGGGAAAGGATTTTGTCTATCCAACCTATCCATACCCCTTATAAACTTCTGTAAGGTCACCCATCAGCCTCTAATGCTACAGGGAAATTATCCCTGGCGTATTCAGCATCTTCCTATCGCTCAAACCCTCCAACTCTGCCTACATCTTTGTAAATCTTTTCTGAACCATTTTAAGTTTCACAACGTTCTTCTCGAGGAGGGCAACTGGAATTGCACACAGTTTTCCAAAAGTGGCCTAACATGACCTCCCAACCCCTGTACTCAATGCTCTGACCAATAAAGGAAAGCGTACCAAATGCCTTCTTCACAATCCTGTCTCCCTGCAATTCCACTTTCAAGGAATTATGAACCTGCAAGGACACTGTTTAGCAACACTCCCCATTAACTATGTAAGTCGTGCCCTGATTTGCCTTTCAAAATGTAACACCTCACATTTATCTAAATTAAATTCATGTTGCCATTCCTCGGCCCATCAGCCCATCCGATCAATTCTAATTTATATTGAACTTTATTTCCTCTCTCATCCCCTAAAAGCTGAGAATCTCCATCCCACACACACTCCCCCCGTTCTGACTTTGCTGAACCTAATTCCTGCTGTAACTCATCCTGAAGGGTGTGGTTCATGCTGATTAACAGGCCCACACTCGGGGGAGGTGGAGATCTAATTGAAACAGACAGAATTCTGAATGGCCTGGACAAAGTGCACATGGGGAAGATGTTCCTATTGGTAGGAGAGTCTAGGACCCGAGGGCACAGCATCAGAGTAAAAGGAATATCTTTTAGAACAAAGATAAGGCGAAACATTTTCAGCCGGTGAGTGGTGAATATGTGGAATTCATTGCTACAGAAGGCTGTGGAGGCCAGGTCACTGAGTAGATTTAAGATGGAGATAGATAGGTTCTTGAGTATCAAGGGGATGGAGGGTTACAGGGAGAAAGTGGGAGAATGGGATTGAGAAACTTATCAGCCAGAACTTAATAGTGCAGCACCCCTGATGGGCTCAGAGGCCTAATTTCTGCTCCTGTGTTTTATGGTCTCTTGCTGTTCTGGACTAGGAGTGTGCAAATTGGGAGCAGGAATAGGGCATTTAGCCTGTCGAGCTTGCACCAGCATTGAACAGATCATAAGTAGATCTGAGTATACCGACGTAAAAGGCTAAAACAAGGACTGCAGATGCTGGAAACCAGAGTCTAGATTAGAGTGGTGCTGGAAAAGCACAGCAGATCAGGTAGCTCCTCGGATGCTGCCTGACCTGCCATGAATATACCTACATTCAGGTTAATAAGCTGGAAATTTTTCCACTGGAGCAGAGGAGGATTATAACATCGTGAGGGGTATAGATCAGGTGAACGGCCAAAACTCTCTCTCAAGCATGGGGGTCAAGATTACTGAGCAAATTTTGAAAGAGAGAGAGGAGAAAGATTTTAAAAGGACATGAGGGTCGCCATTTTCTTCCCCCCTGACTGTGGTTTGTGTGTGGAATGAATTTCCAGACAAAGGGGTGGATGCAGATACAGTTAGAACATTTAAAAGACATTTGGATTAGTATATGAATGATGAAGTTTAATTTAAATAAATGTGAAGTGCTGGATTTTGGGAAAGCAAATCAAAGTAGGACTTAGCATAAAGTGTATAAGGTCCTGGGGAGTGTTGCTGAATAAAGAGACCTTGGAGTGCAGGTTCATAGTTCCTTGAAGGTCGAGTCCCAGGTAGAGAGGATAGTGAAGGCAGCATTTGGCATGCTTTCCTTTATCGGGTACAGCACTGAGTAAAGGAGTTGGGAGGTAGTGATGTTGCAGCTCTACAGGACATTGGTGAGGCCACATTTGGAATATTGCATGCAACTCTGGTCTCCTGCCCATCAGAAGGACGGTGTGAAACTTGAAAGGGTTCAGAAAAGATTTACCAGCATGTTGCCAGATTTGAAAAAAATAGCTCTAGGGAGAGGCTGAATAGGCTGCGGCTGTTTCCCTGGAGCGTCGGAGGCTGAGGGATGACCTTAGAGGTTTATAAAGTCATGAGAGGCATGGATAGGGTAAATAGACAAAGTCTTCTCCCTGGGGTGGGGTAGTGCAGAACTAAAGGTTTTGGGCGAACGGGGAAAGACATAAAAGAGCTCAAAGGGGAGCCTTTTCACACAGTAGTGCATATATGAAATGACCAGCCAGAGGAAGTGGTGGAGACTGGTATAATTACAGAATTTAAGAGGCATTTGGATTGGTCTATAATAGAAGGGGTTCGAGGGATATGGCCCAGGGCTGGCAAATAGACTAGATTAGGATAACTGATAGTCATGGACAAATTGGACCAAAGGGTCTGTTTCTGTGCTGTACATCTCTATGACTCCAATATAAAAGGTTCAGAGGGATATAGGTTAAACACAGGCAGATGGGTCCAGTTTAGTTTGAGAACATAGTAAGTGATCTGCACTGGTCTTGCCTCCCCCATAATCATCACTTCTTTGTTGTTCAAAAATCAGATGAACTCAGCCTTGGATATATTCAATTACGCCCAAACTGCAGGAAGGCGTCCCCACTTCTGATCTCAATTCCTCTTGCTAATATACCACTTGCCTTGCTCACTACTTGCTGCACCTGTCTGACAACTTGCATTGACTGGATTAGAAGGACGCAGAGGCCCCTTTGTTCATCCACACATCATTGCTGATGAAAGGCTCGAGCCTGAAATGTCAATTCTCCTGTATTTGCCATTGAAAAAAAGACCTGGACTAACTTTCCCAGATTCTGTCCCCTCCCTGTATTCACTCCGTTTCCCTTCAGTTCCTGCAAGTCAACAACTCAACCCCGGAATGGAAAAGGGGTTGAGAAAAGAGTGTGTTGAACTCACAGATGTTGGAGAGAGGAAGGAAGTTGCAGTCTGGGGTGAAGCTCAATCTTCATTCAGAGAGAGAGGAGCAGCAACAACCAGCTCAGAAGCACATTGTCCTACTTCCGCATCCAGACGATGGGTTTGCTGTGATTGGCAGGAGAACCGGTCTACATCCGGTCCTCCAGAGCTTCTCATTGGTCCATCAAAACAAGATCACGGAGTGTTTCCGCTTGTTGCGTGGGCATGCGTAATAGTTTGCTGACACCGTGGAACATGCGCAGTGCGTGCTGACACCGAGTAGCATGCGCAGTATGGAGATGTTGGCATTATTGCTGATTTTCAAAGTTAAAAATCACACAATGCCAGGTTATAGCGCAACAGGTTTATTTGGAATCACTAGTTTTCGAAGCGCTGCTCCTTCATCGTTGGTTGTGGAGCAGAATCATAACACACAGACTTTATAGCACCAGGATTGCAGTGACGTGGGATGGAATATTAAACAACTTTAGCTTACCTCGACCATTTTTTAGAATGACCATGTTGGTTTCGGTTCCTTCACATGTAAATCCTAAAACTTTTCAAAAGTTACGTTGTCAGGCTAGCTTTTAACAATAGGTGTCATCTCAATCAGATGATGCATTGAAGGTGTTAAGTTAAAGTCTGTCTGTGACCCAATGTTAGGTCAGACGGATTCTATTTCTATCGTTGTATTACAGAATCTTACGTGTATGAGTTTTTGAGCAAAATAAAATGCGATTCTGCAAGTACAAATTCAACCCACAAACTTTTATGTATGTGTGTGTGTGTGTGTGTGTGCAGGAGAAACCAAGTGATCATGTGTGTGTGAGAGAGTGGAATGGGGAATAAGTCTGAGAGGGTGTGGGTGTGTGTGTGTGTGTGTGTGTGAGAGAGAGTGTATAATGGAGTATAAGTCTGCGAGAGGGTGTGTGTGAATACATGCGCGCGCGTGTGTATGAGAGAGAGAGAGAATGTATAGTGTAGTGTGACATGAACCCAAGGTCCCGGTTGAGGCCGTCTCAAAGGGTATTGAACTTGGCTATCAGCCTCGGCCCAGCCACTTTCCGTTGTTGCCTATCCTGAAGTCTACTTTGAAGGATAGTCACCCGAAGGTCCAAGGCTGAATGTCCCAGACCGCTGTACTGTTCCCTGACTGGGAGGAAACACTCCTGGCTGGTGATTGTTGTGCAGTGTCCATTTATCTGTTGCTGTAGCCTCTGCTCGGTCTCACCAATATACCAAGACTCAGGGCATCATTGCCTGCAGCATATGAGATAAACAATGTTGACTGAGTCACATGAGTACCTGCTGCACTCATGGTGGGTGGTGTCCCCACGTGTAATAGTGGTAATCGTGTCAACATTCTGATACGTCTTTCATTATCTGCCGTGACAGAGTTGTATCATGTTGTCCTGAAGGCCAGGCAGTTTACTGCGAACAATTATCTGTTTAAAGTTTGGCGGTTGTTTGAAGGGGGTAAGTGGAGGCGGGGGGAAGGTCTTGGTGAGGTGCTCATCCTCATCAATAATGTGCTGCAAGCTGTGAAGAACATTGCGTAGTGTTCCTCCTCACCTGAACAGATCCTATGTATGCGAAGGGCTTGTCCAGAGGGGGGTGTCTGGATGAAGAACTGGTTGCAGATCTTTGGACTGTGGGAGGAAGCCAGAACACCCAGAGGTAACCAACACAGACACAAGGGGGAGAGAACATGCCAACTTCACACAGTCACCCAAGGGTGGAATCAAACCCAGGCTCCTGGCGTTATTAAGCAGCATTGCTAACCACTGAGCCACCACCCCACCCAGTGCTTTGAGGTTCTGCTTTGTCTTTGCAGCTTTTAACTTCTCATGCGCCCTCAGCAGAGGCTGTCTCCTGCTGACATCGTTGGACCACACCCATTGCACCTCCCTTTCCCACTTCTCCAGCCCAGAGCACAGCGGTTCCTGAATCCTGGCACCAGATTCTGATGCCATCTGTGCTTCTGCTGCCAACTGCAGAGAACGGAGGCAAGCCCCGTCACTATTCTGTCCCTTATCTCCCCCTCCCTAACGTTGTTCTTACTCCCACCACCCCACAGTTAGTTCCCCCCCACCCAGCCCTCTCTCAGATCCCCTTTACCTGCCTGACCCGGGCTCACACCCTCCTGACCCTGTCCACTGACCCCATCGGAAGGCTCTCTACGGAGGGAAAGACCATCTCCCGGAATAAAAAACATCTGATTAACTTTCCGCCTTGCCTTCCCAGCGTGTCAGCAGCCTGGCTTCCAGCTCCACCTCTGAGCCGAAGGTCTCCAAGTTGTGTTTCCCATGGATCACATCATCCAGAACCTTCCACCTTTTGCAAATTGAAAGACAAGTCTCACCCTGCCCTCTCCAGTGTCTATTGTGTAACTGCTTAATCATTTCTAGTGGCCGGACAGAGACTGATAGCCAAGTTTGGAACCCATGAGGATGGCCTCCACCAGGATCTTGGGTTCATGTTACATTACAGGTGACCTCACTACACTGTACACATTCTGTCTCTCTGTCTCTCACACACAGCCATACATTCTCACATACTCACGCAGCCACTCTCTCAGATATACGCGCTCTCTCAGATGCACACACATGTACCCACCCACACTCTCACCCACACACACATCTTCTCACAGACTTATACTCCTGCACACTCTCACTTTACCAAGCATGCACACACGCAAACACACACTCTCTCAGCCAGACTCACGCGAATGCACACACTCACTCTCATGCATGCACACATAGATAAGACTATGGGGTGAATTTGCATTTGCAGAATTATGTTTGTAGATACATTCTATTTTGCTCAAAAAGTGCACAATCTGCAGACAGTCAATCCATGTAAAATTTTATGAATTCCTCCTTTGACTCAAGACAGACTCGAACCTCACATCTTTCATGCATTGTCTGAGCTGAGATGGCACCTCTTTGTAAAACCTTAAGTTATCTCGAGACTGTGACTTAAAAGAAGTTTTGGGATTTACATACTCATGAACTGAAACCTGCAACCCATTCTAAAGATGAAACACTTAAAAGCAGTCGAGATTTGTTCAATGTATCAATTTGCTACAAATTCTGTGTCTTATGATCCTGCTGTACAGCTACCTGACGAAGGAGCAACACTCCGAAAGCTAGTACTTCCAAATAAACCTGTTGGACTATAACTGGATTTTTAACTATGTTTCCAGTGAAAACAGCCCACCTCTCCCATTGCTGCCAGTAAACTTTACAATGCTGAGGAAACAATGAACCATTAGTCCTGAAAAATGTACAATTCTAATATTACGAGCTACACATTGACTGCTCCTTCTGATATAAGATATTGGAAACCTTGCGCCGGAGATTGAAAGAAATTAGCAGCTTTAAAAGAAAAACCTGTTGGATCTCATAGCCTTCAATGTCTGAGTCCGACGGTAAGTTCAGGTAACTTTTGTTGGGACCCAACTTTGTTGCAGCTTCAGATGCACAAAAAGTAGCGTTTTTTTTAAAACACACACACACATACACACTCCCCTGCATCCCACTTTCTTCTCTATTGGTCAGCTGAGTTGTCCCTTTGTAATTCGATCCTTGGTGCAGCCTTAGCCTGGAGGAAGTATTGCTTCACTCAGTAATTGCAACCCATAGCCTGTCTGCAAGTAAGAATCCCCCCGCACATTTGCAGATGGGCTGTCAAGAGTCAACCACACTGTTGTGGTCTAGAGTCACATATAGGCCAGACCAGGGAAAGGATGCAGCTGGGACGACTGAGTGAATCCTTTCCCACAAAGGCAGGTTCCTCCCCTAAAGCATGAGTGAATCAATTTGGGGTGTTTGTTCCCCGAAAATGGTTTCATAATAAGATTCTGAACTCCAGATTTCTGACTGAACTCCAAATCCGCCATCTGCTATGGTGAGATTCAAACCCGGGAGTCCCCAGAACTGGGTTATTAATGCAATCGAGAGTGGCACTCAGCCGAAGCTCCTTCAATTCCCCTGCGATGGGAGGTGAACTCACTGATGTCTCTGCAGGTGGGAGGAGCGGGTGAAGCCCTTCCCGCACAGAAAGCAAGTGAACGGTCTCTTTGATCCTCCAAGCTGAGTAAATGGTGTGAAGTACTGTACTTTTCACGGTCACCGCACTGAATCTCCCTCATTCGGGTGTATCAGTATTCTTCCTGCCACACCAGTGTCCAAGCAGACAGAAGCAAACATTTCTTCTCGACTGGAATGGCTGCTGATATTCAAGTCCCAATGAATCAAATGACTCTGTCAGAAGCTGATGTATCTTTTGGTTTCAGATTTCTTTCCCCATGTCTTCCTGCAAATAAAATCACGAAATAAGTCACGGTCAGTACAGTCAAATGAACATAACATCGGTGACAATTCCTTAGATTGCCAGATACCTGCTGATCACATATTATTCATGACACAGAAACCTGAAAACCCTCATTCAGCCAGATAGCATTAAGAGGAAAACTTCATTTAGGTGACAATGACCTGGAACAACCTTCCTACAAAGGTGCTGGAAATGGAGCTGAATGAAGGATATGAAAATGAAATGTCAAGGCTGCTTTAGGAAAGAAAGCCAGTAAAGTTGCTGAAAGACTTCCTGCTGACCTGTTAAAATAAAAATGAATACAAGAAATACAGGATGTAATTCCATTACTATATTAGAAGGTGAAAAATCATAGCCATGCAGCTTGTACAACAGCGAATATCAGATATACACCATATGAAGCACTCATAAAATCCCTGCAGTGCAGAAAGAGGCCATTTGGCCCATCGAGCCTACTCCGCCATTCTTTAAGATTATGGCTGATCCATCCATCATCTCAGCTTCTCTTACCTGCATTATCCTGACTACCCTAAATTCACGAACCATCAAAAATCCCATCGAACTGTGTCTTGAATATGCCTGCTTCTATTGCTTCCTTGGGCAAAGACTTCCACAGATTCACGACTCTCCAGGAAATGTAGTCCCTCCTCCTCTGCCTTAAACCTACCCCTAATCTTGTTACCTAGTCTAACCCACCAGCAGAAACGACGAGATAGGGTGAGTCTGGGTGGCAAGCTGTTCGATGGGTCAGTGTGGACTTGATGGGTTGAATGGCCTCCTTCCACACTGTAGGGCTTCTATGATTTACTGCAGTTGTGTTTGCCCAGAACCACAACTCCCAGAACCTCCCAACTTCTGCAAATTGAAAGACAAGTCCCACCCTGCCCTCTTATATGTGTGTTATCGAACTGCTACATCGCTTTCAGTGAATACAGCCCACACCTCCCACTGCTGCCGATAACCTTTACAATGCTGATGCAACAATGCAATACCTGCAGTACTGAAAACCGTAAGGTTTCTGATTATACCAGTTACTGATTCACCGCTCCTTCTGATGCACAGCATTGGAAGTACATTGTTGGGGGCTAAAAGAAATGAGCAGTTTAAAACAAAAACCCACCGAAACCCTTCACTAGGCTTCCCACTCAGGACACTTTACTTAAAACACTTCAACCCCACATTCCGTCAAAATCCTGGATGTCCTCACTTACTCAGTTGCCGTCTCTCAAATGAAAGATTTCATTATAGCTCTCCTCCCAGCGTAAGGACAAAATATCTTTGGAAGCTGCTCTGAAAGTCCAGTCTTCACAACAATACTTCTGCTTTCCTTCAGTCCAAATTGTCTGTGCTGACCAGATATCCCAAATTAACATCGTCACATTTGTCAGCACTTAGCCTATATCCCTCTCAATTCACCCTGTTACCAGATGCCATTTAAAATGCTGTAATTATACCAGCCTCCACCACGTCCTCTGGCAGCTCATTCCATGCTTGCATCACTCTCTGTGTGAGAAAGTTGTCCATATGGTTCCATTTAAATCTTTCCCCTCTCACCTCAAATCTATGCCCTCTAGTTTTGGACTTCCCTACTATGTGGAAATGTTTTTGGCTATTCACCCTATCCATGTTCCATATGAACTTCTATAAAGTCACCCCTCAGCCTTCAATGCTCCAGGGAAAACAGCCCCGGCCTATTCAGCCTCTCCCTATAGCTCAAACCTCCAACCTTGTAAATCTTTGCTAAACCCTTTTAAAGGTTCACAACACTTTTCCTGTAGCAGGGTAACCAGAACTGAACGCAGTATTCCAAAAGTGGCTGAATCAATGTCCATTACAGGGGCAACGTGGCCTCCCAACATCTGTATTGAAATGCACTGACCTATAAAGGCAAGCATACCAAACACCTCCTTCACTATCCTGTCTACCTGTGACTCCACTTTCAAGAAACTATGAACCGGCACTCCAAGGTATCTTTGGTCAACAACACTCCCCATTAACTTCGCAGATCCTTCCCTGCTCTGCCTTTCCAAAATCAAAATTTCAAAATGGGGTTGAGAAACGTATCAGTTGTCATTGAATGGTGGAGTAGATCTGATGGGCTGAATGGCCTAATTTCTGCACCTATGTCATATGGTCTCTTGCTGTCCTGGACACAGAGTGAGAGAATTTGGAGCAGAAATAGGTCATTTGGTCTTTCCAGTTGGCACCAGCATTGAACAGTTCATAACTGGATATAAATATACCGGCATCTAGGTGGACAGGGTGGGATTTTTTTCACTGCAGCATTGGAGGTTGAGAGATGACCTTAGAGAGGATTATAAAATCTTCAGGGGTATCGTTGAGGTGAACAGCAGGTATTATTTCCCTGGGATGGGTGTTTCAAGGTGAGGGAGCAAACTTTGAAGATGAGTGGAGAAATATTTTAAAAAGACATGAGGGGCACCTTTTTATTTTAAGACAGACAATAGTTCTCATGTGGTATCAATGTCCAGAGGAGGTGGTGGATGCAGGTACAGTTACAGTGTTTAAAAGACATTTGGATAAGTACATAGAGATGTACAGCATGGAAACAGACCCTTCAGTCCAACCCGTCCATGCCGACCAGATATCCCAAACCAATCTAATCCCACCTGCCAGCACCCGGCCCATATCCCTCCACACCCTTCCTATTCATATACCTATCGAAATGCCTATTAAATGTTCCAAATGTAATAGGAAAGGTTCAGAGAGTCTGGGCCAAACACTGGCAGGTGGGACTAGTTTAGTTTCAGAACACAGTCAGCATGGACTAGTTGGACTTAACGGTCTGTTTCTGTGCTGTATGACTGTAACTGTTCTATACTAGTCTTAAAACCATTTTCTTACCTTCCCCAATACCCATCCACTTCTTTGTTCTTCAAAGTCAAATGAACTCAGCCTTGAATACATTCAATGATTGACCTAACTGCAGGAAGACATCCCCACTTCTGAACTCAATTCCTCTTGCTAATATACCACTTGCCTTGCTGATTGCTTGCTGCTCCTGTCTGACAACTGGCAGTGACTGGTGTAGAAGGACGCTGAGGCCCCTTTGTCTATCCACACATCATTCCTGATGAAGGGCTCATGCCCAAAACATTGACTCTCCTCCTCCTCAGTTGCTGCCTAACCTGCTGTGCTTTTTCAGCGCCACAATATTCAACTCTGATCTCCATCATCTCACTTTCATCACATCTCAACATATCACCATTTAAACAATGCGCCTCCTCTCTGCGTTTTCTTTTAAACAACAAAGGCTATAGATTGTGTCACTGCATCTGCCATGTGTTTGCAAACTGAGACACAGACCTGGATCAACTTTTCCAGAGTCTGTCCCCCCACCGCCCCCCGATTCACTCTTTCCTTTCACTTGCTGCAAGTTAACAATTGAACCCCAGAATGAAACAAAAAATGGAAAAAGTGGTGAGAAACAGACTGTTGTACTCACAAAAGTTAGACAGAGGAAGGAAGTTAAAGTCTGGGGTGAAGTTCACAGAGAAAGGAGCAGCAGCAGCAGCTTCAGAGCTCACGGTCCAACCTCCACATTTCGACAATGGCCGGCTCTGGTTGGCAGGAGGACCAGTCTCCTTCCGGTCCTCCAAGGTTTTTTTATTTGGTCCATGGAAAGGAGCTGACGCGCAGTTTCTGCGGGCACCAAGGAATTTGCGCAGTGCTTTGCTGACACTGGCGGTCATGCGCAGTGCTTGCTGACACCGTGGAGCATGCTCAGTGTGCAGGAATTTGTTACAAATTTTAAAGTTAAAAATCACAAAACACCTGGTTATAGTCCAACAGACTTATTTGGAAGCACTAGCTTTCACAGCGCTGCTCCTCCATCAGGTGGTTGTGGAGTATAAGATCGTAAGACACAGAATTTATGATCGTATACTCCACAACCGCCTGATGAAGGAACAGCGCTCCGAAAGCTAGTGCTTCCAAACAAGCCGATTGGACTGTAACCTGGTGTTGTGTGATTTTTAACTTCGTACACCCCAGTCCAACACGGGCACCTCCACATCATGACAAATTTTAAGTCTCCAAATGCGAATACGAGAGAAAAATACCAAAGCAAATTTAGTCGAAATCTTTTTCCCCTGTGCCTCGACATGTTATTCCTTTTGCATTTTGTCTGGCTGCTCAACGTTTCTGTCGTTTCCCCAGGGTAGAGGTATTGCAAAACTACAGGGTATAGGTTTAGGGTGAGGGGAAAAGATTTTAAAAGATTTAAAAGACTCGGAATATAACATTCACCCCTTACAGGGCGAAAGTGAGGACTGCAGATGCTGGAAATTAGGGTCGAGAGTGTGTGCTGGAAAAGCACAGCAGGTCAGGCAGCATCTGAGGAGCAGGAGAATCGACGTTTTGGGCAAAACCCTTCATCAGAAAATAGCCATGGGGAACTGCAGGGCTGTAGCGTAATCGAGTGTGTCTGGGTGGGATGCTGTTGGGAAGGTCGGTGTGAATGGCCTGGAGGGATGATATGCCTTAGCCATGCTTATATTGAGAAATGGTTGCCCCAGATCTGCTGTGGGACGAGTGGGTTCCAGTTCGTGGGACACTGACACCATTCCTGGGGAAGGTGGGATTTGTGCTGTCTTTCGATTCCCATTCTGCCCCTTGTCCATTTTCTCCCCACCCACTGCCCCGCCCTTTCTCCCTTCTTCACACTGCACCCCGATTCTCTCCCCAACCCTCTGAACCCCAGTCATTCTCTACTCCCCAACCTCTGTCTCCTCTCCATTTCTCTCCCTTCTTCACCACCACCAGTGCCCCCGCCCGTCCTTTTCGTGCCTGAGCCCTCTTTGATCTAGTGGCCGAGCAGAGGCTGATAGCCAAGTTTAGAACACATGATAATGGCCTCAGCCGAGACCCTGGGTTCACATCACACTACAGGAGACCCAGCTGCACAATACACTCTCACACACACAAGCACACTCTCTTACATACTCACACGCTCGTGCAGACCCTCTCTGATAGACATGCTCTCTCTCAGACACACAGTAATACATCCCCACACTCAAACCTCCGCACACACCATCTCACATACTTATACTCCATCTCTCTCACACACACACACTGGACCCAGCATGCACACGCACACACACGTTCTCTCTCATGCATGCACTCACATATAGAAGTCTTTGGGGTGAATCTGCGTTTGCAGAATTATATGTTTGGAAATAGAACCAGTCTCACTCAAGATTAGGATACAGATAGACCCTACCCTCACAGCTTTCATGCATTGTCTGACCTGAGGTGTCACCTCCTTTTATAGAACCTTAAGTTACCTGGAGAATGTGATTTTTAAAAAGTTCTGGGATTTACAGATTAATGAACCGAAATCTACAACCCGTTTTAAAAGATGAAAGACTCAACAGCAATCTCGGTTTCTTCAATATATCATTTATGTTACATGACACTATAATCTTTTATTCTATATTCCGTGTCTTATGATCCTCCTCCACAGCAACTACAGGTCCAAGGAGATCTGTCCCAACTTTCCAATCGACCTTCAGAACTGACACTCCTCAGGCACGGCACCATTCACATCAACCTGTTGATACCCTGAGACCAACGAGCCACATGCCATGGACGCAGTCAGCTCCAGAAGCAGCTGAGACTTGCTCAGTACGAAATACATTGTACATTGCTCCCAGAATTTCAAGCCGCAACGAGTTTCAAGAACATCTGCTTCTCAGTCTGTCTCCTGCTCCCAGAACACTGCTGTTTGTCCCGTCCCCAGGGATCGGGCTCGCTCCACGAGCGGATAATTGAATCATTTTGTTTCTACTTGCAAGCTGTGCTGGTGGAAGGCAGAGCCCATTCGCTCTTCTGCTCTCTCTCAGTATCACTTGGGGTAGGAGACGTCATTGACACAAATGCATCAAATGGCAACTTTCAACTTGTTCCAAAGGTCTGTTATCGGAGAAATGGCAAGGTGATGTGCTATCGGGACAGACAGAAATGGACACCGGAGACTCTTCCCTCAGGTAAATTGATATGAGTGCCTGCTTGTGCAGCCTGTTTGGTGTTCAGAATTTGACTTGACACAGCAATCCTGCAGAAAGTATTTTGTTACACGGGCGTCTGTTTCTTTACCGCAGGAAATGGACAAAGAAAAGCAAGTCATGTGTTTCAACTTCACCATCTGAGGGAAGAGGTTTCACACTTGAGATCAGAACACACCGACAGAACAGGACAAGACAACTCAGAGCTCTACAATGGTTCCAGCGCAACTGTGTAAATCTGACCCTAACCACTCTCTGCACGAAAACGTTCTTCATATGTTATTTTTACTTCCTTTCCTCAAGACTCTGCCTAATTGTTAGCGATCCTTTCAAGCGTGGTACCATTTTCACAAGATTATTTTCTCTGTCCAGACCCCTCATGTCTTGGAAAACGTCAACTGGGCCAGATTTCAAACTTCTGTCTCCAAGGAGAGCTGTCCCAACTTTCCAATCTGCCTTCATTATTGACATTCCTCACGGCCTGCTCCTGCCCAACCGAACTCATCTCGGCATACCTCGACACGGTCCTGTCCTCCTTAGTCCAAGAACTCCCCACCTACGTTCGTGACACCACCCACGCCCTCCACCTCCTCCAGGATTTCCGCTTCCCCGGTCCCCAACGCCTCATCTTCACCATGGACATCCAGTCCCTGTACACCTCCATCCCCCATCACGAAGGACTCAAAGCACTCCGCTTCTTCCTTTCCCGCCGTACCACCCAGTACCCTTCCACCGACACCCTCCTTCGACTGACCGAACTGGTCCTCACCCTGAACAACTTTTCTTTCCAATCCTCCCACTTTCTCCAAACAAAAGGAGTAGCCATGGGCACCCGCATGGGCCCCAGCTATGCCTGCCTCTTCGTAGGGTATGTGGAACAATCCATCTTCCGCAACTACACTGGCCCCACCCCCCATCTTTTCCTTCGCTACATAGATGACTGTATCGGCGCTACCTCGTGCTCCCACGAGGAGGTTGAACAGTTCATCCACTACACTAACACCTTCCACCCCGACCTCAAATTCACCTGGACAGTCTCGGACTCCTCCCTCCCCTTCCTAGACCTTTCTGTTTCTATCTCAGGCGACCGAATCAACACGGACATCTACTACAAACCAACCGACTCCCACAGCTACCTGGACTACACCTCCTCCCATCCTGCCCCCTGTAAAAACGCCATCCCATTCTCCCAATTCCTTCGTCTCCGCCGCATCTGCTCCCAGGAGGACCAGTTCAAAATACGTACAACACAGATGGCCTCCTTCTTCAAGGACCGCAATTTCCCCCCCGACGTGGTCGACGGTACCTTCCACCGCAGCTCCTCCACTTCCCGCTCCTCCACCCTTGAGCCCCGCCCCTCCAACCGCCACCAGGACAGAACCCCACTGGTCCTCACCTACCACCCCACCAATCTCCATGTACAGCGCATCATCCGCCGTCACTTCCGCCACCTCCAAACAGACCCCAGCACCAAGGATATATTTCCCTCCCCTCCCCTATCAGCTTTCCGTAGAGACCATTCCCTCCGCGACTCCCTTGTCAGATCCACACCCCCCACCGACCCAACCTCCACTCCCGGCACCTTCCCTTGCAACCGCAGGAGGTGCAACACTTGCGCCCACACCTCCCCCCTCACTTCTCTCCAAGGCCCCAAAGGAAACTTCCATATCCGCCACAGATTCACCTGCACCTCCACCCACATCATCTACTGCATCCGCTGCAGCCGGTGTGGCCTCCTCTATATTGGGGAGACAGGCCGCCTACTTGCGGAGCGATTCAGAGAGCACCTCTGGGCCACCCAGACGAACCAACCCAACCACCCTGTAGCACAGCATTTCAACTCCCCCTCCCACTCCACCGAGGATATGCAGGTCATTGGACTCATCCACCGCCAAACCACAACAACGCGACGGTCGGAGGAGGAGCGTCTTATCTTCCGACTGGGAACCCTCCAACCACAGGGGATGAACTTGGACTTCACCAGTTTCTTCATCCCCCCCTCCCCCCACCTTGTCTCAGCCGAATCCCTCCAGCCCGGCACCGCCTTCCTGACCTGCAGTCTTCTTCTTGACCTCTCCGCCTCCATCCTACTCCGACCTATCACCCTCACCTTGACCTCTTTCCACCTATCACATTTCCAACGCCCCTCCTCCAAGTCCCTCCTCCCTACCTTTTATCTTCTCCTGCTGAACACTCTCTGCTCATTCCTGAAGAAGGGCCTGTGCCCGAAACGTCGAATCTCCTGTTCCCTGGATGCTGCCTGACCTGCTGTGCTGTTCCAGCAATAAAGTTTCAACTTTGATCTCCAGCATCTGCAGACCTCACTTTCTCCACAATTCACGACAACCTGTTCAGCGCTGTCTCCAATCACCTGCTCTTCTGCTGTCTCCCTCTCTCTGAATCACTTGGGTGAGAGGTGTCAGTTTCACTAAAAAGGCCCTGACCTTGCGGTTGCCAGCCACTTTAACACATCACCCTGTTCCCTGGCCAACATCTCTGTCTCAGGCTTGCAGCAGAGTTCTAGCTCCAGATGAAAGAACAACACCTCATTTTCCACTTGCTGAATCGTTGTGGATCCTTTCAGGTGTGGGAACATTTTCACAACATTATTTCCTGTTTCTGGGTCCCTCATGACTTGGAAAAGTTCGGTTCTCCGAGGAGAGCTGTCCCAATTTTCCAATCTACCTTGATTGCTGACATTCCTCAAACACCGCACCACTCACGTCAACCTGTTGAACACTATCTCCAACCATTTCACTTCCCTGTTTTCTGCCTCATTCGTACCCAACCTCGTTTCACGAAGGTGTTTTTTGAGAAAATTAATCAAGCAGTTTGGCACAAGTCAAGTTAAAAAACGTGGGTTCGTCCGGGATTTGAACCCGATACCTCTCGCAACTCAGGACAGAAAAGGACCCTAAGCGAGAATCATACGCCTAGACCAACGAGCCAGAGAGCCGGCACACAGCTGGCGCCCCACAGCGCTTGCGCGACCTGAGACTTGCTCAGTATGAAATACATTTGAGATTGCTCTGAGGATTGCAAACGGCAAAGAGTTTCCCGAACAGCTGCTTCTCATTCAGTCTCCCTGCTGCTGTTTGTCCCGTCCCCGGGAACCGGGCTCTCTCCACTGGCAGATAATTCAACCATTTTGCTTCGAAACTTTTCTGCCTCATTCGTACTCCAGACAGCCCAACCTCGTTTCACGGAGGTGTTTTTTGAGAAAATTAATCAAGCAGTTTTGCACAAGTCAAGTTAAAAAACGTATTGTTAGCCGCTAACAGTCTCCATTAACAGTTATTCGCCCTCTCACGCGGATCGTTATTCACTCCTACGTCCTTCCTATTGTTCTCTCTCTGAGCTGGCGGCAAACACAGCAATGTACATCGGAGACTCTGAGCCAGCTGAAACTTGCTCAGTGTGAAGTACATTCCACATTGCTGCAAGAATTGCAAGCAGCAAAGCGTTTCCAGAACATCTGCTTGTCATTCTGTCCCCGGGGCGCTGATATTTGTCTCATCCCCAGGAACTGGACTACCTCCACTGGTGGATAATTAAACCATTTTATTTATACTTGCACGTTGATCTGTGGGGTGGGACGGGGTGTAGGGTGGGGGGCGGGTAGAGTCCATTCGCTCTTCTGCTCTCTCTCTCTCTCTCTCTCTCAAACCCTTGGGGTGAGAGGTGTCAGTTACATTAATGCGGGGAACATGAACAACTTTGATTGTGAACTTTCTCCAAGGGTCTGTTATCGGAGAGATAGAAAGATGCTGTGCTGGCAGGACAGAAAGAAATGGACACCGAGGACTCTTCGCTCAGGTAAATTCACATTGTTGTGCAGCCTTCTTGGTGTTCAGAAATCGTCTTCACGCAGCAATCTTACGGAAAGTCTATTGCAAAGTGGGCATTGCTTTCTTTGCTGCGACCGCGCAGCAGTTAACATCTGAGCCCCAAGTGTCCCAGATGAAGAGAATCCGAGTGAAACCTTCACTCACTGAGAGTCATCCCCACGGCCTTGAGCTGAGGGACTGCAGGCAGTCCAACACGGAAGGGACGGTTAAAAATGAACCAGTTTTGCCCCCTCAGCCTCTCTGTCCCAGAGACAGGCAGTGGGACGGCATAAACACGTAGCATCATTCTCGCCCAGACAGAAGCCGTTCAGCCCATCGAGTCCGCGACGACTGTCTGTCACTTGTCTCTCTCTCTGAGGTTATTCACAATCGCTGGTATCCGTCCTAATAGTAGGGGACTATGTCTGAGTCGTGATGCGGTTTCTGACATGCTTGTCATTCTCGTCTGAACCAGGGTGGCGAATTACTGCAAGGAATGGACAAAACCGCAAGGCATGTGTTTCAACTTTACCAGCTGATTGGCATCGCAGAGAACTGGGTTTGCGATTCGGTTCAGAGGAAACCGACGAAGACCAGAATACCTCTGAGACCTCGAAAATCGTGCCACTTGATTTGACGAGTGCATCGATATGCTAACGTGCCATTTGGACATTCGGTAAGTAGATGCAAAGGCAGCTTGCAGAAGAGAGAGCACCCATCCAAAGGAAAGCAGCTCGAGGTGACATTGAACAATAGCAGAGGATGGTTTCGATCCATCGACCTCTGGGATATGGGCCCCTGGTGACCCACCAGCAGGTTCACACCGGGGAGAGGTCATTCACTTGGTCCGAGTGTGGGAAGGGATCCATTAACTCCCCTGACCTGCAGGCAAACCGGCACATTCACACCAGGGAGAGGCTGTTCACCTGCTTCGTCTGCGGGAAAGGGTTTAGCTGTTCATCCATTCTGCTGGCGCACAGGCGTTTCCACACTGAGGATAGACCGTTCTCCTGTCTGTGTACGGCAAGGGATTCACGGATTATTCCAGCTGCAGAGACACCAGCAGGTTCACACTGGGGAAAGGCCTTTCACCTGCTCCGTGTGCGGAAAGGGATTTAGTCCGTCATCCCATCTGCTCAGACACTAATCCAGTCACACCAAGTAGAGCACGTTTGGATTCTTTGTGGGTGTGACTTGTATTAGTATTCAAGAGGAAGGGTAGTATTGCTGAGGCAGGACTGACTGCAGGTAGAGTAGGTGCATGGCTGATAGCATTTCTCATAAGCTACCAGAATTGTAGCCGCAGTAAGAAACTTTATTTTTCCTGATTTTAATTGTCCAACCTTCAGCACTGGAAGAGCTCTCTCTTTTACCCATGTAATCATCCTGACAGCCTCACTGGGAAGGGAGAAATTGGAGCCAATCTTTACACGGGCAGATTTCGTCACAGACTCAGAGGCAAGGACTGCAGATACTAGAAAGTCAGTGTCAAAAAGTATGGCACTGGAATGTGATGAAGGGCTTATGCTCGAAACATCAACTCTCCTGCCCCTCGGATGCTGCCTGACCTGCTGTACTTCTTATAGTGCCACACTTTCCAACTCAGATTTCTCCAAAGAGTCAAACATTTCAGGTATATACCTCCTGATGTCACTGCATGTTCCAAATCATTAACAGCCTCTTAATAGATGCTCAACTGACCAATGAATGTGTGCTATCTTGAATACTAATACAAGTCACACCTACACAAAGAATTTAAAAACTCTCTACTTGGTGTGGCTGAAGAGGTGTCTCAGCAGATGGGACGACCGACTGAAGGCCTTCCCACACACAGAGCAGGTAAATGGCCTTTCTCCGGTGTGCACACCCTGGTGTACCCGCAAGGTGGAGGAATCTGTGCAAAAAGAAGTGTATCAGAAGGAGCAGTGAATCAGTAGCAAGTATCGTTAGAAACTGTTAAGATTTTCATCTCTGCAGGTACTGCATCGTTTCATCAGCATTGTGATGTTTACTGGCAGCAGCAGGAAGTGTTGTGGCTGTGTTCATGAGAAACAATGTTAAAAATCACATAACACCAGGATATAGTCCAACAGGTTTATTTGGGAGCACTAGCTTTCGGAGCGCTGCTCCTTCATCAGGTAGCTGTGGAGCAGGATCATAAGACACAGAATTTATAGCAAAAGATCAGTATCATGCAACTGAAATGATATATTGAACAAATCAAGATTGCTGTTAAGTCTTTCATCTTTTAGAATGGGTTGCAGGTTTCAGTTCATTAATATGCAAATCCTAGAACTTCTTTTAAGTCATATCCTCGAGATAACTTAAGGTAGATAGGATAGTGAAGAAGGCGTTTGGTATGCTTTCCTTTATTGGTCAGAGTATTGAGTACAGGAATTGGGAGGTCATGTTGCAGCTGTTCAGGACATTGGTTAGGCCATTGTTGGAATATTGCATGCAATTCTGGTCTCCTTCCTATTGGAAAGATTACAGATTACATTATAGTGTGGAAACAGGCTACACAAGTCCACACCAACCCGCCGAAGCACAACCCACCCATTTACCCCTTACCTAACACTAGGGGCAATTTAGCATGGCCAATTCACCTGACCTGCACATCTTTGGACTGTGGGAGGAAACTGGAGCACCCGGAGGAAACCCACGCAGACACGCGGAGAACGTGCAAACTCCACACAGTCAGTTGCCTGAGGCAGGAATTGAACCCGGGTTTCTGGCGCTGTGAGGCAGCAGTGCTTACCACTGTGCCACCGTGCCGCCGTGCCGCCCATAAGATGTTGTGAAACTTGAAAGGGTTCAGAAAAGATTTACAAGGATGTTTCCAGGGTTGGAGGATTTGAGTTATAGGGAGAGACTGAACAGGCTGGGGCTGTTTTCCCTGGAGCGTCGGAGGCTGAGGGGTGACCTTATAGAGGTTTACAAAATTGAGGGGCATGGATAGGATAAATAGACAAAGTATTTTCCCTGGGATCGGGGAGTCCAGAACTAGAGGACATTCCGTTTGAGTGAGAGGGGCAAGATATAAAAGAAACCTAAGGGGCAAGTTTTTCACGCAGAAGGTGGTACATGTATGGAATGAGCTGCCAGAGGATGTCGTGGAGGCTGGTACAATTGTAACATTTAAGAGGCATTTGGATGGGTATATGAATAGGAAGGGTTTGGAGGGATATGGGCTGGGTGCTGGCAGGTGGGATTAGATTGGGTTGGGATTTCTGGTCGGCGTAGACGGATTGGACCAAAGGGTCTATTTCCATGCTGTACATCTCTAAGACTCTATGACTCTATTTTATAAAAAGAAGTGACAGCTCAGACAATGCATGGAAGGTATGAGGTTCAAGTCTGTCAGTATCCCAATCTTGAGTCAGACTGGTTCTATTTCCAAAGTAGGAATTTATAAAATTATTACATGCATTGACTGCCTGCAGATTGTGCACTTTTTGTGCAAAATACAATGTATTTGCAAATATAATTCCGCAAATTCACCCTATTGATTTACGTGCATGTGTGTGTGTGTGTCTGTGTGTGTCTGTGAGAGAGAGAGAGAGAGAGAGACTGTATAGTGTAGTGGAGTCACATGTAGTGTGACATCAACCCAAGGTCCATTTGAAGCCATCCTCATGTCTATTGATACCCACGTTTGGAATCCAAGTAGAACTTAGCCTCTGCTCAGCCACCAGAAATGATTAAGCAGTTACACAACACACATTGGAGAGTGTAAGGTGGGACTTGTCTTTTGATTTGCAGAAGGTGGGAGGCTCTGGATGCTGTGATCCAGGCAAACACATGTTGGTGGACATTTGGCTCAGAGAATGGAGCTGAAAGCCAGGCTGCAGACCTTTTATGAAAAAGATAACCAGACATTTTATTCCAGGAGTTGGTCATTCCTCTCCGGACAGACCCTTATGATTGACCCTGTCCACTGACTCAGGAGGTGTGAGCGTGGATGAGGCAGGTAAAGGGGATCTGAGAGAGGGCTGCAAGGGAGTGGAAGAGCAAACTGGCTGGGTGCTGGGAGTACGAACAACATTGGGGAGGTGGTGGTAAGGGACAGAATAGTGACAGGGATTGTCTCCGGTCTCCGCAATTGGTAGCAGGAGGCCAGATGACATCGGTGTCTATCTGGTGCCAGGATTCAGGAACCAATGTGTTCAGGGCTGAAGATGTGGGAAAGGGAGGTTACAGCAGGTGTGGTCCACAAATGTCAGGAGAGAGCCTCTGCTGAGGCTACGTGAAAAATTAGAAGCTAACTCTGGACGGCACAGTGGCTCAGTGGTTAGTACCGCTGTCTCACAGTGCCAGGGGTTTGATTCCATCCTTGGGCAACTGTCTGTGTGGACTTTGGCACATCCTCCTCCTTGTGTCTGTGTAGGTTACCTGCGAGTGCTCTGGTTTCCTCCCACAGTCCAAAGATCTGCAGTTTAGGGTGGATTGGCCATGCTGAAGTGTGCAGATTAGAGTGGGTTAGCCATGAGGAACTGCAGGGCTGTAGGGTCAGCAGATGGGTCTGGATGGGATGCTATTTGGAATGTCAGTGTGAATTCTATGGGCCGAATGGCCTGTCAGAATTATGATTCTACTGCCTTCGCCACGTATATATTGAGAAATGATTGACACAGATCTGCTGTGGGAGGAGTGGGTTCCAGTTCGTGAGATATCAACACCGGTCCTGGGGAAGGTGGGATTTGGGCAGTCTCTCCCCCCCACCCTCTGCCCCCCTGTCCAATCTCTCCTCACCTACTGTCCCCGTCCATTCTCTCTCAACCCCCACCCTCTGCCCTGCATTCTCTTCCTCCCCACCTCTGCCCACCAGTCTTTCTCTTTCCCTCACCATTGGTCCCCACAACCTTCTCCATTCCCATCACCCTCTGTTCCCCCCAGTGTTCTCATCCTCCCACCCTCTGTCCCCCTGTCAATTATCTCTCTCACCCCTTGACACTCTGCCCCCTCTGTCCATTCTCTCTCCTTCTCTTCCACCCACTCCCTGTCCTTGCGGATGCCTCAAACCCTCTTCGATCGCTGTGTCAAACCCTTCTAGGAAGAGAGAAAGAGAATGGATGTTGATGACTCTACCTGGTAGACACGGCTGCACGAGAAATGACTGATCTTTAAAATTGAGAATAGCTAAAATTATATATTCAGAAATATCATGAAAGCATGTTCAACTTTATAGAAAAGCTGCAGACATCTTTCTGAAACTTGCATTCAAATATGTCCAGTTAGCCCACAGTTGAGGACAGGGTGTAATTTGTGGACGGCCTATTCCTAGTCTTGTGAAATTGATTCTGACTATGCAGAAATAGAACCATAGAGTTGTACAAACCCGTCGGTCCATGCTGACCAGGTATCCTAAATTAATCTTGGCCCATGTACCCATCCAAATGTCTTTTAAATTTTGTAATTGTACCAGCCTCCACCACTTCTTCTGGCAGCTAATTCAATACATGCACCACCCTTTGCGTGAAAAATTTGCCCCTTAGGTCCTTTTAATATCTTTCCCCGCTCACCCAAAATGAATGCCCTCTAGTTCTGGACTCTCCCACCCCAGTGAAAAGACCTTGTGTATTTAACCTATCAATGCCCCTCATGATTTTATAAATCTCTATAAGGTTTTATAAACCCTCAGCATCCAACGCTGTATGAAAAACAGCCCCAGGCTATTCAGCCTCTCCCTGCAACTGAACCCCTCCAACCTTTGCAACATATTTGTAAATCGTTTTTGAACCCTTCTAAGTTTCACAACATCATTGCTACTCATGATTAATAGGCTGTGAACAATCTATCTTGTTCAGGGCATAAGAGGGGGCATTTGTTGAGGGGAATTAACTTTCAAAGTGTTTTTTTCTGACCCTGAGGTCCCTTGAAATCTTTTCCCTCTCAACCGAAATCTATGCCTCTAGGGGACTCCCCTACCCTGGGGAAAAGACATTCAAAAGTTGAGGAGTCACACAAAATGCAAACGCAATAAAATGTCGAGCTACAGGTTTAAAAAAATGTGGCTACATCCACCACTTGAACTGAATTGAATTTATTTGACATTTGGGTACAAAATCTTGTCAGCATCGCCACAGACCACACTGCGCATACGCCTCGGTATCAGTAAGTACTGCGCATGTTCGGCGGCGTTAACAAGAACTGCGCATGCCCCACGCTGTCCGCAATTACGGACCGCGACCTTCTTCTGATGGGCCAATGGGGAGCTCGGGATGACCGGAAGGAGCCTGGTTCCTTTGTTAATCAGAGCCTTGCTATTGTCTGAATACGGAAGTTTGACCATGAGCTTCTGAAGCTGCTCCTGCTGTTGTTCCTCTCTGAATGAAGATTGAGCTTCACCCCAGACTGCAACTTCTTTCCTCTGTCCAACATCTGTGAGTACGGCACTCTCTTTTCTTACCCCCTTTTCCATTTGTTTTCATTCTGGGGTTCAATTTTTGTTTTGCAGCAATTGAAAGGAAAGGGAGTGAATCCCGGCGAGGGGAGAGAGTCTGGAAAAGTTGGTCCAAGATTGTGTCTCAGTTAGCAAACACGTGGCAAATGTAGTAGCACAATGTGAAGTTATCGCATTTGCTGTTTGTAAAAAAAAAAGCAGAAAGGAGACGCATTCCTTAAATAGTGATATATTGGGATGTGAAGAAAGTGAGGACTGCATATGCTGGAGATCAGAGTCAAAAAGTGTAGGGCTGGAAAAGCATAGCAGGTTCAGGCAGCATCTGAGGAGCAGGAGATTCGACATTTCAGGCTTGAGCCCTTCATCAGGAATGATATGTTGATGTACAAACAGGCCTCAGCGTCCTTCTATACCAGCAAACAATGAGCAAGGCAAGTGGTACATTAGCAAGAGGAATTCAGAGGTGGCGATGTCTTCCTGCAGTTTGTGGGGGGGGGGGGGTTCATTGAATATATTCAATGCTGAGTTCATTTGAATTTTTGACAACAAGGAAGTGGATGGTCATGGGGGGAGGCAAGAAAATGGGTTTAAGACCAGAAAAGAACAGTTAGACAGTCAGACAGTGCAGAAACAGACTGTTCTGTCCAACTAGTCCATGCTGACTATGTTCTCAAACTAAACTAGTTGCACCTGCCAGTGTTTGGCCCACATCTCTCCGAACCATTCCTATTCATGTGCTGATCCAAATGCTTTTTAACCCTTTTAACTGGACTACATCCACCACTTGAACTGAATTGAATTTATTTATTGTCACATGTACTGAGGCACAGTGAAAAGCGTTGTCTTGCGATCCCATAGTTAAGTAGCATAGTAAATAATAGGTAAACAGCAGCAAAAACAAAGGTTCAGGCAAATCCTGAGAGTTTGAGAGTCCATTCAGTGTTCTAACAATAGTAGGGTAGAAACTGTTACAAAACTGGCTGGTGCATTTGTTCAGGCTTCTGTACCTTCTCCTCGATGGTAGAGGTTGTAGACAAACATTGCCAGAGTGGGATGGATCTTTAAGAATGCTGGCGGCTTCCCTTGACAGCAGGCCTGGTAGATGGATTCTATAGATGGGAGGTTGGCCTTTGTGATTGTCTGGGCTGAGTTCACCACTCTCTGTAACCATCTCCAATCTTGAATGGTACAGTTGCCATACCAGGTCGTGATACATCCAAGACAGCTTGTTGTGGATGACCACTCCCAGGAGCTTGACACTCTCCTCTCATTCCACCTCTGTGCTGTTAATGTGTATGGGGGCATGAGTAACATCCCGCCAAAAGTCAATAACGAGTTTCTTGGTTTTGCTAGCATTGAGATCTAGTTTGTTTTCAGTGCATCATTTTTCCAGGTCTTCCATCTCCCGTCTGCAGTCTGTTTTGTTGCCATCTGAGATTTGACTGACTATAGTGGTGCCAGTGAACTTGTAAATGGCATTAGTCTTTTATTTGGTGACGCAGTCATGGGTATACAGTGAGTACAGTAGGGGGCTGAGTATGCACCCCTGGAGGGCTCCAGTGTTGAGTGTTAGTGAGCATCAAATAGTCCCCAGTCTTCACTGATTGTGGCCTGTGGGTCAGGAAACTGAGGATCCAGTTGCAGAGAGTGGGGCTTAGTCCGAGATCACTAAGTTTAGTCATCAGTCTCGAGGGGATAATAGTGTTAAAGGCTGAACTGTAGTCAAGTAGGATTCTTACGTACCTGTTCTTGGTGTCAAGATGTTCTAGGGAGGAGGGAAGGGCAAATGATATGGCATCTGACGTGGATCCCAATTTGCCGATAGGCAAATTGGAGTGGGGTAAGAGTAGTGGGAAGGCTGGAGTTGATTAATGCCATGACCAACTTTTCAAAGCAATTCATGACCACCGAAGTTAGGAAAACTGGGCGGTAGTCATTGAGACGTGCTGCATGAGTCTTCTGAGGCACAGGGATGATGTTGGCCCTCTTGAAACAGGCAGGGACAATGGCCTGCTGCAGGGAGAGGTTGAAGGTGTGCGAGAAGACCTCTGTCAGTTGATCTGCCTATGCTCTGAGTGCACGGCCTGGTCCTACGTCTGATCCCATCGCTTTCCTTAGATTCACACGAAGGAAAACTGATCTGACCTCTGGGCTTTCTCTGGACATTCATTCCACACACAAACTACTCTCTTAAAAAAGGGTGCTTCTGATGTCTTTTTAAAAACTTTCTCCTCTCGCCTTAAAAATGTGCTCCCTAATCTTGATGCTCACATCTGAGCGAAAGGACATCTCTATCCTTCGTGATTTTATAATCCTCTGTGAGGTCACCTCTATGCTCCAGTGAAAAAAAAATCCCAGTGTATCCACCTAGATGTAAGTAGATTAATGTCCAGTCATGATCTGTTGAACGCTGGTGCAGGCTTGAAAGACCAAATGGCCGACTCCTGCTCCCAAGTTTCTCTCACTGTGTCCAGAACAGCAAGAGACCATAAGACACAGGAGCAGAAATTAGGCCAATCAGCCCATTGGGTCTGCTCCACCATTCAATCATGGCTGATAAGTTTCTCAACCCCATTCTTCAGCTTTCTCCCCTTGATACTCAAGAACCTATCATCTGTTTCAGTCTTAAATATACTCAGTGACTTGGCTGCCACAGCTTTCTGTGGCAGTAAATTTCATAGATTCGCCACTGTCTGGCTGAAGAAGTTTCTCCTTATCTCCGTTCGAAAAGATCTTCCGTTTACTCGAAGGCTGTGCCCTCGAGTCCCCATCTCTCCTACCACTGGAAACATCTCCCCCAAAATGCACTCTGTCCAAGCCATTCAACATTCAATTAAATCCCCCCTGATTGTAGGCCTGTTAATCAGCATGAACCAGACTTTCCAGGATGAGGCAGAGCAGGGATTAGGTTCAGTAAAATGAGAATAAAAGGAGTGTGTTTGGGATGGAGATTTTCAGCTTTTAGGGAATAAGGGAGGAAAGAGTTTGCTATAAATTTTAATCGATCGGATGGAATAATGGACCGAGGATTGGCAGATGGAGTTTAATTTAGACGAACGTGAGGTGTTGCATTTTAGGAAAGCAATCCAGGACTTAACCAGTTAATGGGGAATGTTGCTAGTGAGGGTGAGAATAGGTGGACAGGGCAGATGAATGCGTGGCTGAGGAACTGGTGCATGGGAGAAAGGATCCAAAAATGTGAATATTTGGAATCTCTTCTGGGGTAGAAAAGACCTGGACAAGAAGGATGGATCGCACCCGAATTGGAAGGGGACTAATATATTGCTGGGAGATTTGCGAGAGCTGCTCAGGAGGATTTAAACTAGTAAGGTAGGGGTGGGTGGGGGGCACGGATTGCTGGGACCCAGAGAAATAGTGAGGAAAGAGATCAGTCTGTGACTGGTCCAGTTGGGAAAGGGACTGAGTTAACCAATCAGAGCAGGAAGTAACAAAGCAGAGAACAAGGTAGGACTGGTAAATTAAACTGCATTTATTTCAATTGCAAGAGGCCGAACAGGGAAGGCAGATGATGGTTAGGAACTTGGGACTGAGATATCATGGCAGTTACAGAAACATGGCTCAAGGATGGACAGCACTGACAGCTTAATGTTCTAGAACACACATGGGATTGGAAGGATAGAAAGGGGGGCAGGAGAGGAGGGAGAGTGGCTTTTTTGATAAGGGATATATTACTGTGCTTAGGGAGGATATTCCTGGGAATACATGCAGGAAGCTTATTTGGGTGGAACTGAGAAATAAGAAAAGGGATGATCACCTTATTGGGATTTTATTACAGACTCCCTAATAGTCAGAGGGAAATTGAGAAAAATATTGTAAGATTTCAGTTATCTGAAATAATAATAGGGTGGTTATGGTCAGGGATTTTAACATCCAAACATAGACTGGGACTGCCATAGTGTTTCAAGGCAGTAGAAAGGCAGTTGGAGTATACTTAAGAGTAAACTCAGGAGGGCAAAAAGGGAACATGAGATAGCTTCGACAAGTCGAGTTAAGGAGGAATTTAAATGTGTACAAGAAAATTTTCTGATTCAGTAAGTGGATGTTCTGACTAGTGAAGGTGCAAACCGTGACCTACTCTTGGGAAATAAGGCAGGGCAGGTGACTGAGCTGTCAGTGGAGGAGCACTTTGGGGCCAGTGACCATAATTCTATGAGCTTTAAAAGAGTGATGATAAAGTATAGACCAGATCTAAATTGGAGGATGGCTAACTTGGTATTAGGCAAGATCTTTCAAAAGCTAACTGGGAGCAGATGTTCGCAGGTAAAGGGATGGCTAGAAAATGGGAAGCCTTCAAAAATAAGAAACAGAGTCCAGAGACAGTATATTCCTGTTAGGGTGAAAGGGGAAAAACTAGGTAAAAACAAGGACTGCAGATGCTGGAAACCAGATTCTAGATTAGATGAAGGGCTTTTGCCCAAAACATCGATTTTCCTGCTCTTCGGTGTTTTAAAAAAAATTCTCAAGGTCAAGGACCAGGCTCGCAGGAAAGTAGTCTGACACAGAACAAACAGCCAAGAGGCGAATCTGCTAGAATATAAGTGTTTTATTCCCCGCAGCGTCGCCACAACCAGTCTCGTACTCACAACGGGTCTGGTTTATACTCACTCTACGTGTTACCGGAACTGGGAGCCGTCAGTTCTCGTAGAGCGGTTGCCAACAACCCACGCTCGGCGGTTAAACGTAACCCCGGAGCAGACTCACCGAACTGGAGACTTTTCCAGCTGATATACTCTTTTCCAGATATAAACATTCATGTGAACAGCAGAGCAAGGCTAAAAAACACATTCCATTCTGGTTACATACAGATAAGAAGATTCACACGGGGAGGTGTGTAATAAGATTCACACGGGACTAAGCAACACCTCCATTCCGGTTAGATTCACACATGTATTGGGACATAATTTTTAACCGTTTCACCACATTCCACTGCTTGGAATTTTACACCACATTCGGATGCTGCCTGAGCTGCTGTGTTTTTTCAGCACCACTCTCATCTGGAACCCAGGGTGAAAGGGGAGGCTGGTAGGTGTACTGAATGCTGAATGACTAGAGGAATTGAGCTTTTGGTTCAGAAAAAGAAGGAAGCATATGACAAGTATAGACAGGAGAGATCGAGTGAATCCTGACAGTACAAAGCAGTTGGAGTATACTTAAGAGTAAACTCAGGAGGGCAAAAAGGGAATGAGATAGCTTCGACAAGTAGAGTTAAGGAGAATCCAAAGGGTTTTTATAAATACATTAAGGAGAAAAGGGTAACTGGGGAGAGAACAGGGCCCCTCAAAGATCAGCAAGACAGCCTATGTGTGGAGCTGCAGGAGTTGGGGGAGATAATAAACCAGTATATTGCATCAGTGTTTACTGTAGGGAAGGACATGCAAGAAATAGAATGTGTAGAAACAGATGATGATATCTTGAAAAATGTAAAATGTCCATACTACAAAGGAGGTGGTGCTGGATGTCTTGAAATGCATGCAAGTGGATAAATCCCCAGAACCTGAACAGTTGTACCCTAGAACTCTGTGGGAAGCGAGAGAAGTGATTGCTGGGTCCCTTGCTGAGGTATTTGCACCATCGATAGTCACAAGTGAGGTGATGAAAGACTGGAGGTTGTCTAACGTGGTACCAATATTTAAGAAAGATTGCAAGGAAACGCCAGGGAACTATCAACCAGTGAGCCTGACTTTGCCGGAGGGCAAGTGGTTGGAGGTAATCCTGAGGGACAGGATTTACATGTATTTGGAAAGACAAGGACTGATTAAGGATAGTCAGCATGGCTTTCTGCGTGACAAATCATGCCTCACGAACTTGATTGAATTTTATGAAGAAGCAGCAAGGGATTGACGAGGGCAGAGCAGTCGACATGATCTCCATGGACCTCAGAAAGGCATTCAACAAGGTTCCTCATGAGAGACTGGTTAGCAAGGTTAGATCTCGAGAAATACAGGGAGAACTAGCCATTTGGATACAGATCTGGCTTGAAGGTAGTAGACAGAGAGTGGTGGTGAAGGGTTGATTTTCAGACTGGAGGCCTGTGACCAGTGTTGTGCCACATGGATTGGTGCTGGTCCCACTACTTTTCATCATTCATTTGAATGATTTGGATGTGAGCATAAGAGGTATAGTTAGTAAGTTTGCAGATGACACCAAAATTGGAGGTGTAGTGGACAGCAAATAAGGTTACCTCAGATGACAATGGGATCTTGATCCGATGGGCCAATGGGCTAAGGAATGGCAGATGGAGTTTAATTTAGATAAATGTGAGGTACTACATTTGGAAAAGCAAATCAGGTAAGGTCCGAGGGAGTGTTGCTGATCAAAGAAACCTTGGAGTGCAGGTTCATAGCTTCTTGACAGTAGAGTCGCAGGTAGATAGAACAGTGAGGAAGGCATTTGTATTGCCTTCCTTTATCAGTCAGAGCATTGGGTAGGAAAGTTGAGAGGTCACGATGCAGCTGTATAGGACACTGGTTAGGCCACTTTCGGAATATTGTGTGCAATTCTGGTCTCCTTCCTAACAGGAGGATGCTGTGAAACTTGAAAGGGTTCAGAAAAGATTTACAAGAATGTTGCCAGGTTTGGAGGATTTTAGCTATCTGGAGAGGCAGAATAGACTCGGGCTGTTTTCCTGGAGCGTCAGAAGCTTTTGTGGGTGGGGGTGGGGGTGACCTTCGACACGTTTATTCTATCCATAATCCTCATGATTTTATAAACAGACAAGGTCTTATCCCTGGGTTGTGGAGTCCAGAACTAGAGGGCATAGGTTTAGAGTGAGAGGGGAAAGATTTTAAAAGGGACCTCAGGGACAAGTGTTTCATGCAGAGGGTGGTGAATGTATGGAATGAGTGTCAAAGTAAGTGATGGAGGATGGTACAACTAAGGCATTTAAAAGGCATCTGGATGGGTATATGAATAGGAAAGGTTTACAGCGATAGTGGCCAAGTCCTGGCAAATGGGACGAGATTAGGTTAGGATAACTGGTCGGCATGGACGAGTTGGACTAAAGGGTCTGTTTCCGTGCTGTACACCTCTACGACTTTACTTCAGGACTCTGAAATTGTTCATGAAAACCACTTCAGTAATCTGCCCAGTTTTAAGACTACAATATACAGGAGCAGAATGAGGCCATTTGGCCCATTGAGTCTGCTCCACCAGTCGATCATGGCCGATATGTTCTCAACCCCATTCTGTTTCCTTCTCCTCGTAACCCTTGATCCCCTTACTTATCAAAGACCTATCTATCCCTGTCTTAAATGCCCTCAACGACTTGGCCTCCACAGCGCTCTGCAGCAATGAGATCCACAGATTCACCATCCTCTGGCTGCAGAATTTCCTCCTCATCTCAGTTCTGAAGGCATTCCTTCACCCTGAGCCTGTGTCCTCTGGTCCTCGTTTCTCCTACTGGTGAAAACATCTTCCCTACATCCACTGTATCCATTCAGAGTCACGCAGCACGGAAACAGATCCTTCGGTCCAACCAGTCCATGTTGACCATAATCCCAAACTAAACTAGTCCCACCTACATGTACTTGGCCCAATATCCGTCTGAACATTCATGTACTTATCCAAATGTCATTTAAATGTTGTGACTGTAGGCGTATCTACCGCTTCCTCTGGAAATTAATTCCACACGTGAAGCACTCTGTGTAAAAATGTTGCCCCTTATTTTGTTTTTAAATCTTTCTGTTCTCACCTTAAAAATATGTCCGCTAGTCTTGAAATCCCTCATTCCAGGGAAATGACTCCTGGCATTCATCTTCTCTGTATCCAGCAAGATTTTATAAATCTCAAAGAAGACGTGAAATGTTAGCTTGCTCTCTCTATGTGGACGCTGTCTGACCAGCTGTGATCTACAGCATTTGTTGTTTTCAGGACGGATTCCAGCATCTGTCGCAATGCGCTCCTAAATGTTGGCTACCTCTTTCCAGATCCTTTGAGACTCAACCTTACTCAACAATCCACTGTGCGGTACAGTCAATAAAGTTCCACATTGCATCTCTTTCAGCACACACGGGCAGCACGTGGCTCAGTGGTTACACTGCTGCCTCACAGCACCAGGGACAAGGATTTGACTCCAGCTTCAGGTGACTGTCTGTCTGTGTGGAGTTTGCACATTGTCCCCCCCCCCCCCCCGTGTAGCTGTGTGGGTTTCATCTAGATGCTCCGGTTTCCTCCCACAGTCCAAAGATGTACAGGTTAGGGTGAATTGGCTATGCTAAATTGCCCCATAGAGTTCAGGGATGTGTGGATTAGGTATATTAGTCGGAGGTAAATGGAGAGTTGTTGGGCCAAATGGCCTCATTCCGCACTGTAGGGATTCGACGTGGCAACCCCCCAGCTGTTTGCATTTCCTGTAAGGGAAGTGGGGACGGGCCGAAAGTTCAGTGTGTGTGTGAAGCGAAAATTAAACGTAGTGCTTTGCTTGAGCTCAAGCTGAGTGACTTGGTGGCGGGACTGGAAAAGGAAGGTACGGTGTCTGTGGTTAGTGATGCTGCCTCACGGTACCAGAGAGCCAGATACAATTCCAGCCTCGGGGCCGTTGTCTGTGTGGATATTGCACATTCTCCGTCTGGTGTTTGCTGCGGATTTCTTCCAGTGCACCTGTTTCTTCCCACTATCCAAAGATGTGCAGGTTTGGGTGAATTAGCCATGTTAAATTGTCCATAATGTCCAGGATGTGTAGATTAGATGCATTAATCAGGTGTAAATGTAGAGAAATCAGAGTAGGGTAATGGTGCTTTCAATTTCATGGAATTACAAAAGAAAAGAATGTTCGCATAAAGTAGAATTGCTTGTTCTGAATTTCTACCCTGACTGACAGTGATAACTTTCATAATCTGTTTTTTCCAGTGCATTTGAAGATTTGAAGACTGAAGTTTCAAATTCAGTAGTTGAAGGGCTTATGCCCGAAACAGCAACTCTCCTGCTCCTTGGATGCTGCCTGACCTGCTGTGTATTTCCAGCACCACACATTTTGACTGACTCTCCAGCATCTGCAGTCCTCATTTTCATGTCAATGACAGACAGTCAATCAATCCATTGGGACTCTAACGATTTTCGACTATGATTCTGTGAGAAGGAGCAAAACTCTTTGTTTTGTGTTTCAGTTTCAGTATGCTTTCAGCATCAGTGGAGCTGGATGAGAGACGCTACTGTGGCAGCGCATTGAATGTGCAGCCTGTAACAATTATACAGCCTGGAAAGAGGAATTCACGGCAGGGAGGGTTTGTACATGCGTTTGTGTGCAGCTGAAGCTTTGGCCATGGAGAAACCAGAGGAATCTCGCCCCATGGAGAAACCGTGGAAGTGTGATGACTGCGGGATAGGCTTCAGTGTCCCATCTGCCCTGGAAATTCATCAGCGCAGTCACACCAGGGAGAGGCCGTTCTCCTGTCCAGAGTGTGGGAAGGGATTTATCCGCTCTTCCCACCTGCTGGACCAAGTCCACACTGGGGAGAGACCATTCACCTGCCCAGAGTGCGGGAACAGCTTCACCCACTCCTCCCACTTGCTGGCGCATCAGCGTGTCCACACCAGGGAGAGGCCCTTCCCCTGCTCTGATTGTGGGAAGGCCTTCAGCAAATCCTCTGACCTGAAGCACCAGCAGGTCCACACGGGGGGGGGGGGGGGTGGGGAAGGCCATTCAGTTGCCCCAAGTGCGGGAAGGCCTTTAGCGATTCCTCTGCCCTGCTGAGGCACCAGTGGGTCCACACAGGCAAGAAGCCGTTCCCCTGCCCTGAATGTGGGAAGGGCTTCAGCAGTTCCTCCTCCCTGCTGACCCACTGGCGGGTCCATACTGGGGAGAAGCCATTCTCCTGCTCAGTGTGCGGGAAGGGCTTTGCGGTCTCCTCCAACCTCGTGGCCCACCAGTGGGTCCACACGGGGGAAGAGGCCCTTCAGCTGTCCTGAGTGCGGGAAGGCTTTCAGCAATTCCTCCCACCTGCTGAGGCACCAGCGGGTCCACACTGGGGAGAAGCCATTCTCCTGCCCAGAGTGCGAGAAACGCTTTAACCGCTCCTCCCACCTACTGACCCACCGGCGGGTCCACACGGGAGACTGGCCATTCTATTGCCGAGTGCAGGAAGGGCTTCAGCAATTCTTCTGCTCTGCTGACCCACCGGTGGGTCCATACAGGGGAGAGGCCACTCAGCAGCCCAGAGTGTGGCAAGGGCTTCAGCGATTCCTCCAATCTGCTGACTCACCGGCAGGTTCACACACGGGAGAGGCTATTCTGCTGCCCTGAGTGTGGTAAGAGGTTCACATTTTCCAGCAATTTGCGAAGACACCAGCGGGGGCACCAGTGCTCCCAACAATTGGATTCAGTCAGTGACACTACTGTGGACTAAATCTTGCCCCATTCTTGCAATGGGTGCAGTGGGAAAGTTGGTGGGCTTTTTAAAAAAAAAAATCTGGACTGCACACTGCCCCGCACCCCCAACTGCAACCCCACAGTGGCTCAGGGCGGCATGGTGGCTCAGTGGTTAGCACAGCTGCCTCATAGAGCCATGGACCGGATTTGATTCTACTCTTGGGGAGACTGTCTGTATGGAGTTTGAACGTTCTCCTGCCATGTCTGCGTGGGTTTCCTCTGTGTTCCGGTTTGCTCCCACAATACAAAGATGTACAAGTTAGGGTGAGTTAGCCTAGCTAAATTGTCCATAGTGTTCAGGGATGTGTCAGCGTGGTGCATTAGTCAGGCGTAAATGTAGACTGGTCAAGAGCGTGGTGCTGGAAAAGCACAGCAGGTCGGGCAGCATCTGAGGCGCAGGAGCATCGACGTTTTGGGCATAAGTCCTTCCTCAGTAATGATGCCTGAAACATTGATTCTCCTGCTCTTCGGATACTGCCTGATCTGCTGTGCTTTTCCAGCACCACACTCTCGACTCTGATCTCCAGCATCTGCAGTCCTCACTTTCTCCAAGTAAATGTAAAGTAATAGGGTTAAGAGAATGGGTCTGGGTGGGTAACTCTACGGAAGGTTGGTGTTGCCTTGTGGGCCAAAGGGCCTGTTTACATTCTGGAGGGATTCTGTGATCCATAAACTTTGCTTCCAGTAGGCAACGCTACTCGGAGTCTGGGACTGCACGTCCCCACTGAAACAATCCACAGAAAGCTAAGACCACAAGAGCAGACATTAGGCCATTCAGCCCACTGTGTCTGCTCCGCCATTTGTTAGAAACAAAAAAAAAATTGTGGTTGCTGGAAATCAAAGGAGGCAAGCAGGAGGCTGGGAGAATGCAGCAAGCCAGGTAGCATTAAGAGGCGAAGTTAGCACTTCAGGTATTAACCCTCCTTCAGGACTGAAGAAGGGTTCTTCCCGAAACATTGGCTTCTGTATCAGAAACAATTTACCAGGATGTTGCCGGGGGTTGGAGGGTTTGAGCTGCAGGGATAGGCTATTTGGCTGGGTGAGAGATTTAAAAGGGACGTAAGGGGCAATGTTTTCACGCAGAGGGTAGTGTGTGTATGGAATGACTTTCCAGAGAAAGTGGAGGCTGGTACAATTATACCACTTAGGCATCTGATTTCGGACATGAATAGGAAGGGTTGAGAAGATATGGGCCAAATACTGACAAGTGGGACCAAATTAATTTAGGATGTCTTGTCAGCATCGATGAGTTGGACCAAAGGGTCTGTTTCTGTGCTGTAAGTCTCTATGTCTACCGGTCCTGATGTAAGTTTTAAAATGGAGTCCAAGTAACTTTGAATAGTTCAGTCTTGTTGAACTCACCTCTTGAAAGGTTTCAAATGAATCCCTCCAAATGATACTGTTTAAAAATGCCGTATTGGACAAAATATCCCATTAAGTTCGACACAAACCCACAGCTGAAGACATCAGAAGTCACACAACACCACCTTACAGACCAACAGGTTTATTTGAAATCACAAGCTTTAGGAGCATTGCTCCTTCTTCAATGCTGCTCCTTCGTCACTTCACTGACAAAGGAGCAGTGCTCCGAAATCTCGTGAGTTCAGATAAACCTGTTGGACTCTAACCTGGTGCCATTTGACTTCTGCCCTTGTCCAGCCCAATCCAACACCAGCACTTCCACATCAGAGTTGACTAATGAGATCAGATTTTATTCAGTGTGATTAAGTGAGATGCTCATCTGAAAACTCAAAACTGTTGGAGCGACAAAAAGACACGAGTCAGTGCTACAGCACGGAGACAGGCTCATCGGCCCAACTGGTCCATGCCGACCAAAATGTCCATCAAAAGTAACCTCATTTACTTGCATTTGGCCACTATCCTTCTAAGACTTTCCTCTCCATGTATTTGACCAAATGTATTTTAAATGTTGTTAATGTACCGACCTTAACCACTTACACTGGCAGCTCAGTCCATACACAAACCACACTCTGAAAAAATATGTGGGGCAAAAATTTTACAATCTCTCCCCTCTCACCATACAAATGTGTCTCCAATCTTGAAATTCCGCCATACTTGGGAAGAGACAACAATCCTTAACCCTATCTGTAACCCTCACGGTTTTATAAACTTCGCCTCTCATCCTCCTCTGCTCCAGGGGGAAAACATCCCAGCCTTAATTCCAATTTGTTAATAATGGTGCAGTGATGATTTCAGCTGTGTGTGTGTCAAGGATCTCTCATTTCTAAACCAATGCAGTGCCACTTAAGTTTACCTGACCTTAAAACAAATGGTACCCCTTCATTTAAAATATCTATGGTTTCTGTGCAAAGTCAGTCCTCATTGGAAAACAGCCAATAGTGTGTTAAATCACATAGGCTGCTTCTGACCAGGTTTGTATGCTCTGTTTTGAGATGTAGGAGTAAAACTTCATGGTAAAAGATTAATGCAGCCTTTATTCATGACTCATTATTAAACACACTTTCTCCATTTACAGCTGTAATTGAGAGACTTCTCTGAATTAGTCGACATGTTTGTAACAAGTTGTGAAACATGAAAGGGTTCTGAAAAGATTTACAAAGATACTGCCAAGGTTGGAGGGTTTGAGCTGCTGCAAGAGGCTGAAATAGACTGGGGCTATTTTCCCTGGAGGGTCAAAGGCTGAGGGGTGACCTTGCAGACGGTTTTGCGGTAGAAGTGTTTTAGAAAAAAAATCTCAAACCTTTGTTGCCTTTGCCAATATCTGTTGGCCATTAGTGAAGTCCCTTAGCCCAAATGAATCCGACCGTCTGCCTTTTACAACCCCTGTTGCGGAAAAAAAAATCAAGAACAACATAATCTCCTTAAAGGAGTAACATCATCACAACAGAGAGCACACAAGCTGAAACATTTCTATCAAAAGGTCGTACAGTTAGCAGGCCGAGATAATGACTTTTCAATTTAGCCAATTAATTTAAATCAGGTCCTTTGGCTACTAAAACCTATTAAGTTTAAATCTGACAACAGAGGACCAATCCTATTGTAAAAACTCAATATAGCATCAAGGGTATAAAAGAAGGGGACAGTTGAACAGAGCCCCAGTGCTAACTCCCCATTGCTAGAGCTAAGAGTCCTCAGCACGAGAGAGAGAAATCAGCCCTGACAGTCATTTGTGAATGAGAGAGCATCATTTACAAAAAAACCAGAAGAGCAGGAATTGGAGGAGACATTCCTGACAAAAGATTCAATAGAAGGATGTACAGAATATTCTGGAAGACATGTAACCTGGCTGTAATCAGAGAGACTAAATTCTATTTCTTGTTATATTAGTGGGTCTTGTATTTATTGGAACAGCATATGACAAAAATCCTGTTTTATGCCAGAATTGTCAGTAGTTCGAAGGGATTTATTCGGTTTGTTAATAAATTAGTTCAGTTGTTCACCATTCAAGTTGGATATGAAAATTGCTTTTTGTTGATTTTAAAGTGTCAGGGTTTACTTTTGTTTTTAAGACTAGAGCAGATGACACCACTTTTCACACTAATTTTATAGATTATAGGGCAATGCGCTCCTCTTTTGGTGTTTCGGTTTGAGATCTCGGAGAGGGGAGGGGATTCAGCATTCGCTTTATAACAGTATTGATGTGCCGTCCTGCTGAATGCAAAGGATCCCAGCCTCTCACTCTGATTGTGGGTGAATCACTTTAATTTGAATACTGACACAGAAACTGCACAGACAACCAACTGTTGAAACAATGATTTACACTTTATTGTAGGTAGCAACCAAAAAATAAAACCCCTCAAGTAAGCAAGTTCAGCCTCTTCCCCCACCGCCCCCCCATCTTGGCTATCGCCCAAGTGATGGCGGAATTTAACATTGTTTCTACCAACAGTGCCCATCTCTGGAAGTTGACAGGGGTTTGATGCAGTGTTGTTCTTCCAAGTACTGCTGCTAAATCATTCTGGAGTTGAATTCTGGTGGAGTTCCCTCACTTTCAGATTCGTGGTGTAACGTTTCTTTCGATTCTGACACCACCTCCCCACCCTTCTGGAGACCTCTGGTCTGTAGCTTACCTTCTTATCCTTGAGGGTTTTCCACCTGTTTGAAACAGCCTGTCCTGCAATTAACCCCTTTACGCCAAGGCCTTCCTTCTACAGGCAGAATTAATTGTCCTTTTGTCACACAGTTATTAAACATCATTATCTCATCTGTCCAAAGAAATAGCTCATTGTTTTGCCTCCTTCTTCCCAGCGATAGTTAATGTATGTTATTTGTTAACTCCCTTGTAGCAGTTTCTCATTGGCCCTTTCGTTTCTTGGTCCAGAAAGAGTTATTGCTGACTCGTGAAGTTATCAAAGTTCTGGAGTTTACAGGACCACATCACATTCCTCTGTCTCCCCCAGGAAAAACGATTGCTCCCGAGATACTCGCAGTTCCTGACATTCCTTGGTATCCCCAAATACAATCCATATGTCAGGAAATCACTAGTGCTGCCCTGACACCAGGCAGCCACTGTTGGAACAGAAGGATTATGGGGAGAAAATACAGTAATCCAAAGTGCAAAGAGACTTGGGAGTTCAAATCCAGGATTTTCTCAAAGTAAACTTGCAGGTTGAGTCAGTAGTTAGGAAAGCAAATGCAATGATGGCATTTATTTTGACAGGACTTGAATACAAAAGCAGGGATGTACTTCTGAGACTCTATAAGGCTCTGATCAGGCCACATTTGCAGCACAGAGCGGTTTTGGGCCTCCTATTAGTAAGGATGTGTTGGCCCAGGAGAGTGTTCAGAGGAGGTTCACGAGAATGGTCCCAGGAATGAAAATTTTAACATATGAGGGACTTTTGAGGACTCTGGGATTATATGGAGTTTAGAAGGATGAGGGGGGTTGCAATTGAAACCTACAGGATACTGAATGGCCTGGAGAGAGTGGATGTTGGGAAGATGTTTCCATTGTTAGGACAAACTAGGACCTGAGGGTACAGCCTTAGAGGAAAAGGAAGACCCTTTAGTTGGGAGATAAGGAGAAACTTCTTCAGCCAGAGAGTGGTGTATTTATGGAATTCACTGCCACAGAAGGCTGTGGAGGCCAGGTCATTGAGCATATTTAAGATGGAGACAGAAATGTTTTTGAGTATTAAAGGGGATCAAGGGTTCTGGGACGAATGGGCTTGAGAAAGTTAACAGCCTCGATTGAATGGTGGAGTGGACTCAATGGGGTGAATGGCCTCATTTCAGTTCCTATGGTCTTATGATATGCTGATGTGAGAGGTGATGAGTGGGCAAAGAGATGAAGAGGGGAGTAGAATTAGGGGGAAGCTGGATACAGACACAAGGAAGAAAGAAATGCAAGAACTGTACAATAAATAATAGAACTCTTAGGAGCACTGGCATGCAGAGGAATCTGGGCATATAGATCCCTGAAAGTGGAAACAGAGATGGGCATGATGGTCAAGAAGGCATACAGCACGCTTGCCTTCCCTGAGTGTAAGAGTTGGCAAGTTATGTTACAGCTATCTATTTCAACCACATTCGGAATATTGTATGCAGTACTGATCACCATGCTATCAGGAGGACGTGGATGCTCTGGGAGAGTGTGCTTTTGTCAAGGGCTAATGTTGCGTAATAGGAGTAGGTGAATAAGTCTGTGTCGGTTACTCTTCAGAGGGTCAGTGTGCACATGTTGCGCCGAATGGTCTTTTCCACACTAGGGATTCTATGTTACTCAGAGGTTTTTTTTTAATTCCCCAGGGTGAAAAGGTCAACTACAAAAGGGCACAGGTTCAAGGCAAGAAGAGGGCAGTCTACAGGAGAAGTGGAGGGGAAGGTTTTTCACACAGAGGGGTGATGGGTGGTGGAAGCAAGCACCTTAGCAATGTTTAAGGTGTATCTTGATAGACACATGAACGCGAGATGAACAGAAGGATAGAAACCGCACATGGGCAATAAATAGCAGGTCCAAGTGAGGATTAAGAATTGGCACAGGCTTGACAGGGGTGCCTAAACCAAATAAGAAGGGCTTGTGACTGTGCTGTATTGTACTGATACAGGTTTTCCCCACTATCTGAAAGTGGAGCGTTCATATGAAACCTTTCATAAGGCAAAATAGCGTAAAATGAAGAAGCAATGAACATTAATTCATTTATATTGTATATACTCAAATAATAGTTAAAGTTTTGATTACTTTTCAAGGTTAAATTTAGGGGGTCAACTGTTACTTGGATACTACTTGAGGGGCTGAAATTCATGCCTGTCAAGATTCATACCGTATCATAAGCAGAAGCTCAAATGATGAATAAAGCAAAAAAAAAGTTATGGTAATTCTGAAAACTGAGTGGAACATACTGACAAGACGGGAGCAGAGCCGAACAACCGACAGACTACAAAGCTGGAGTGGAACATGACGGCCATCACACTGACTCTCAAATATTGGTCTGTTTGTCTTTGAAGAACTAGGGTCGACTTTTACATGATCAGACTACTTTTCACAACACTTGCAAGAAAAAAATCAAACACGTCCAATTGCCATGCATGGAGCACAGGAAATATACTAAAGGATTTTTTTTTTAAAAAAAGAGTTCTAGCATTCAGGCACAACGATACATATGCACATGTCCATTTAAATACTGGGTAGGTTGATTCTTTGGAAGATAACAATCGCAAAGAAGTGACGGTCTTCAAGATGCTGAATTTGGTAGAAAGATTAATTAGTATGCCCACTCCCCTCCCTCCACAGCCGAATCATCACTGGACAAGACAAAACCCTAGGATCTAAATAACATGCCTACACACACACAATCCTACCCAATGACTGCATGTGACCACATTTTACGTGCAATTACCTCAAATCACATTTATAAAACATAACCATAGAGGTTTGCACAGGCTCTCGTACACAATATTGCCTGTGACCTTCTACAGCGCTGTAAAGTGCTGCAAATCCCATGATGACAGTATTTCATATCCAATGTGTTAAATAACATTGTATATTTTATAAAAAAAAATCTATACATTATACACAATTGAATATCGGAACAGTTCAGTCAGATGGTACAGCCTGCCCTCCTCCATGGATTATAGAAGGTGTATGGAGGATTAGATAGGATTCTAATAGAAATTATGTTTGTTTTAGGAATGGGAGTGATTGTGGCTCCAGGTTAATGGCGATCCGCCTTATCCCCCGGTTCCCCCTCAGCCCAGCCCGGTACCTGGTAGAGTGAAGCCGCGGGTAGCTCCAGGCTCACGGTCCAGCACAGCACCGAGTGCAGCCTCTCCTCCAGCTTGTGTTCCGCCGGACTTTACCCCCCGCCGCCGCTCCTCCACCTCCCGCCGCCGAAGAAGCCGCGGGCGCCGGCTCTCTCTCCTCCACCGCCGACATTTTTAATTTGTTTTCTCGTTCACCCGGTAACCGTCACCTCCCCCTTCCCGGGCCCCGGGAATTATACACAAATAAACAATAAACCCCACCGGGTACTGTATCCTTTTCTTCACAACTTTTGTTTGAAAAGTTCCGTCTTTAATGTGAAATGTATTTTAAAGGTATTTTCTGAGGTAAACGATGCCTGTCTGCCCCCCTCCCTCCGTCAGAAACCGCCCGCTGAGTCGATGAGAAAACCGCAGCCTCGCGCCGCCATCTTTGTTTTTCTCTTCTTTCCGTCTCCTCCTTCAGTGACGCGCGTCATCCACGCTCCGCCCAATCAGAGCGCACCTTTTTCCACCTGACCAATGGCGACCGGTGCCGGTTGTTACTGACAGAGCTTGTGTCCAATTGCCAATTTGGGATAAAAAAGGCGGGAGTCACAATTTTTTTCCCTGTGACTGCACATCTCATTCCTTTTGCCTGTCTCTCCCGCAGGGGAGGGGGAATCCCAAACTAGAGGGCACAGGTTTAGGGTGAGAGGGGAAAGATTTAAAAGGAACCCAAGGATTAAAAAAAAAGTGTGAAAGTTAATTCGCCTCAAGAAAAGCCCCCTCTTACGACCTGAACAAAATAGATTGTTCACAGCCTATTACTCACTAAACAAGAAGGATGTTGTGAAACATAAAAGAGTTCAGAAATTATTTATAAGAATGTTGCTCGGGTTGGAGGGTTTGAGCTACAGGGAGAGGCTGAATTGGCTGGGGCTATTTTCACTGGAGCATTGGAGGCTGAGAGGTGACCTTATGGAGGTTTATAAGATCTTGACAGGAATGGATATGAGAAAAAGATAAGGTTTTCCCTGGGGTGGGGGAGCCCAGTACAAGAGGGCATCAGTTTTTAGGTGAAAGGGGAAAGATTTAAAACGGCCCCAAGGGGCAACTTTTTCACATATAGGTTGGTGTGTGAACTGAATGAGCTGCCAGGAAAAATGGTGGAGGCTGGTACAAATATAACATTTAAAAGGCATCTGGATAGGTATATGAATAGGAAGTTTTAGAGGGAAATGGACAAAGGGCTGGCAAATGGGATGAGATTAATTTAGGCTATCTGGTTGGCACATACCGAAGGATTGTTTTTTGTGCTCTACAACTCAATGGTTCTATTTCCACAGAGCCAGAACCAATTTCAAAAGGCTCGGAATAGGCCATTCGCCCCTTACACACTGTCCTCAATTGTGGCCTAACTGAGCATATTTCAATTCTTAGTGCTATGTAATGAGCCAGACTTTATTAAAAATCTTAAAGCAAATGAACACTTAGGAGGCAGCGATTATAATATGGTAGAGATCAGTGTGCAGTTTGAAAGAGAGAAGGCAAAATTAGATGTAATGGTGTTACAGTTAAATAAAGGGCAATAAGGGAGGAACTGTCAAAAATTGACTGGAAGCAGAGCCTAGTGGGGAAGACAGTAGAGCAACAATGGCAGGAATTTCTGGGTGTAATTGAGGACACAGTACAGCGGTTCATCCCCCAAAAAATAAAGATTATCGGGCAGCGTGGGGGGGGAAGAAGACTGCCATGGCTGACAAAGGAAGTCAGGAAATGTATCAACGAAAAAGAGAGCCTATAAAGTGGCCAAGACCACTGGGAAATCAGAAGCTTGGGAAGACTACAAAAACAAACAGAAGATAACAAAGAGAGAAATAAGGAAGGAGAGGATCAAATATGAAGGTAAGCGGACCAGTAATGTTAGAAATGATAGTAAAAGTTTTTTTGCAATACATAAGAAACAAACCAGAGGCAAAAGTAGAAATTGGGCTGCTCCAAATTGATGCAGGAAGGTTAGTGATGGGAGATAAGAAAATAGCTGAAGAACTTAATAAATACTTTGTGTCAGTTTTCACAGTGGAAGACATGAGTAATATCCTAACAATTAAGGAGAGTTAAGGGGCAGAATTGAGTATGGTAGCCATTACAAAAAAAGAAAGTGCTCGAAAAGCTCATAGGTCTAAAAATTGAGAAATCTCCTGGCCCTGATGGCTACAGCCTAGCGTTCTGATGGAGGTGGTTGAAGAATTAGCAGAGATGTTGGTTGTAATCTTTCAAAAATCACTGCAGTCAGGGAAAGTCCCAGATGATTGGAAAATCACTGTTGTAAGTCCTTTGTTCAAGAAAGGATCAAGACAAAAGCTGGAAAATTATTCGCCGATTAGCCTAACCTCAGTTGTAGATAAAATTCTAAAATCTATCGTTAAGGATGAGATTTCTAAATTCTTGGAAGTGCATGGTTGGATTAAAATAAGTCAGCATGGATTTAGTAAGGGAAGGACATGCCTGACAAACTTGAAGAGTTAACAAGTAGGTTAGACTTGGGAAACCCAGAGGATGTCATCTACCGAGATTTCCAAAAGGCCTTTGATAAGGTGCCTCATAGGAGGCAGCTGAATAAAGTGAGGATCCATGGTATTCGAGTTGAGCTACTGGCATGGATTGAGGATAGGCTGCCTGAGAGAAGGCAGAGAGTTGGGATAAAAGGTTCTTTTTCGGAATGGCAGCTGGGGACAAATGGTGTCCCGCAGGGCTCAGTGTTGGGGCTGCAGCTGTTCACTTTATATGTTAATGATCTGGATAAAGGGACTGGGGGCATTCCCACGAAGTTCGCTGATGATACAAAGTTAGGCAGACAGGCAGGTAGTTCTGAGGAGGTGGGGAGGCTGCAGAAAGATTTGGACAGTTTAGGAGTGTGGTCCAGGAAATGGCTGTTGAAATTCAATGTAAGCAAATGTGAGGTTTTGCAGTTCGGAAAAAAGAATACAGCATGGACTATTTTCTAATCATTGAGAAAATTCATAAAGCCAAAGTATAAAGGGATCTGGGACTGCTAGTCCAGGATTCTCTAAAGGTTGACTTGCGGGTTGCGTCCGTGCGTAAGAAAGCAAATATAATGTTGTCATTTATCTCAAGAGAGTTGGAATGTAAAAGCAGCAATGTGCTACTGACACTTGGAGCTCTGGTTAGGCTCCATTTAGAATACTGTGTCCAATTTTGGGCCCCACACCTCAGTAAGGACATAGTGGCACTGGAGCGTGCCCAGCGGAGATTCACACGATGGTCGCTGGTATCATAGGCCTAACAGACGATGAACAGCTGAGGATCCTGGAATTATATTCATTAGAATTTAGAAGGTTGAGGGGAGATCTAATAGAAACTTACAAGATAGTGCATGGCTTAAAAAGTGTGGATGCTGGTAAGTTTATTTCCATTAGGCAGGGAGACTAGGACCCATGGGCACAGCCTGATAATTAGAGGGGGTCAATTTAGAATGGAAATGAGGAGACATTTCTTCAGCCAGAGAGTGGTGGGCCTGTGGAATTCATTGCCATGGAGCGCAGTGGAGACCGGGTCATTAAATGTCTTCAAGGCAGAGATTGATAAATTCTTGGTATCTCAATGGGGAGAGTATGGTAAGTGGAGTTGAAATGCCCGTCAGCCATGATTAAATGGCGGAGTGGACTTATGACCTTACTTCCACTCCTGTGTCTTATGGTCTTAAGGAAGAGCTCTTTGCTATTCACTTTACCTCCACTCCTAATGATTTGATAAATCTTAGTAAGGTCACCCCTCAACCCCCTACACTCCAATGAAGACAGTCCCAACCTTTCCTTATAACTCAAACCCTCCAGTCCTGGCAACATCCTGGTAAATCTTTACGAAACCCTCTCTAATCGTATTCTTCCTATCACAGAGCCACCAAAACTGTACTCAGTACCCAGAAAGTGGCCTCACCAACATCCTGTACAACCTCAACGTGATGTCCCAACTTCTATACTCAATAGGGTGGACAGTGAAGGCAATGGTGCGAAATGCCTTCTTTACCACCTGTCTACCAGTGATGCAACTTTCAAAGAACTATATACCTGAACCCCCTAACTACCCCCCCCCCCCCTCCACTGCCGCCGCCAAAGTATCTCTGTTCTACAACACGACCCAGGGACCTACCATTAACTGTACATAGCAATGCTGAAAATTCCTGCATTCTTCACCTGAAACCCACTGAAGACGTTACCCAGTAGGTAACGAAACATCTGGAAATGAACCTTGCAGCTTAGCAAGCAACCCTACATCCAAAACCTCAACCTGAGCTACAAATCTTCTCAAAACTCACTACGTCCAGCCCTTCCTTGTTTAGCAAAATGCAACCTCTCACTTTTATTCATACCTCTCTCATAGACACACACCCCACACACACTCACAGGCTTAAACTCCATCACACTCACACTTCACTCTTACGCACGCACTCACACAAACTCACATACACACAAAACTCTATGGAGTGAATTTGTATTGGCAGAATTATATTTGCAGATATTTTCAATTTTGCTCAAAAAGCACACAATCTGCAGGCAGTCAATCCATGCAATATTTTATAATTTCCTACTTTGGAAATAGAACCAGTCTGATTCAAGATTGGAATACTGACAGACTCTCGAACCTCACATCTTTAATGCATTGTCTGAGCTGAGATGTCACTTTTTTTTTATAAAACATTAAGTCATCTCGAGAACGTGAATTTAAAGATGATCTGGGATTTACATATTAATGAACCAAAACCTGCAACCCATTCTAAAAGATGAAAGACATAACAACAATCTAGGTTTGTTCAATATATCCTATCAGTCGCATGACACTGTGATCTTTTGCTGTACAATCGGTGTATTATTCCCCGGCCAACAGCTACCCGATGAAGGAGCAGCACACTGGAAGCTAGTGCTTCCAAACAAACTTGTTGGATTATAACCTGGTGTTGTGTGATTTTTAACTTTACCTACCCCAGTCCAACACCGGCACCTCCACACCGTTTCCCGTGAACACAGCCGCTGCTGCCAGTAAACTATACAATGCTGATGAAACGGTGCAGTACCTGCACTTCTGAAAAATTTACAATTTCTAATGATACTAGCTACTTATTCACTGCTCCATCTGATACATGACATTGGAAACTTAGTGCAGGAGGCTGAAATGAAATGAGCAGCTTTAAAACAAAAAACCTCTTGGAGCTCAAAGCCTTCAATGAGAGTCTGAGCCCGGCGATAAGTTCAGGTAACCTTTATTGTGACCCAACGTTGTTACAGCTTCAGATCCCCCCAGCAAAAAGGTGTAGAAAAAGTAGCTGCTTTTTAAATAGCTTAAGGTCAAAGCGTGCACCCCCACCCCACACCACCTCACCTTCTTTACTCTGGTCACCACCGACTTGTCAGTTTGTAATTGGATCCTTGGTACAGCCTTAACTGTAGGAAGTATTGCCTCACTCAGCAATTTCAACCCATACCCTGTAAACAAGTAAGTCTTTCCCCACTGAATGACTGGTGGCAGTGGTGGGCAATGAAGAGTCAACCATGCTGTTGTGGGTCTGGAGTTACGTGTAGGCCAGACCGGGTAAAGGATGCAGCTGGGACAACTGAGTGAATCCTTCCCCACAACAGCAGTTTCCTTTCCTAAAAAGGGATGTGAGTGAATCAGATGGGTGATGTCCCCCAAACAATCATTTCTTCATTAGGTTCTGAACTCCAGATTTCTGACCAAAATCCAATTCCACCATCTGCCACAGCGGGATTCAAACCTGGCAGTCCCCGGAACTGGGTTGATAGTCCAGTCAATAAGGCAATTGGCTATCCTTCCTTTAATCCCCCTGCGATGGCACATGAACTCGCTGGTGCCTCCGCAGATGGGAAGCATGGGTAAAGCCCTTCTCACACAGAGCAGGTGAACTGCCTCTCCCCTGTGTGCAGCTGCCGGTGGGCCAGCAGGATGGAAGAATTGCTGAAGGCCTTCCCACACTCAGTGCAGACGAACGGCCTCTCTCCGGTGTGCCCCTGCCTGTGGGTCAGCAGGGTGGAGCCCTGGGTAAAGCCCTTCCCACACTCGGGGCAGCTGAAGGGCCTCTCCCCTGTGTGGACCCGCTGGTGCCTCACCAGGTCAGAGGAATTGCTGAAGGCCTTCCCGCATTCGGGGCAGCAGATGGGCCTCTCCCTGGTGTGGACCCGGTGGTGCCTCACAAGGTCGGAGGCATAGCTGAAGCCCTTTCCGCACTCGGGGCAGGTGAATGGCCTCTCCCCAGTATGACTGCGCTGATGAGTCTCCAGGATAGAAGGGACACGGAAGCCTTTTCCGCAGACGCCAAACTTCCACGGTTTCTGCACGGGGCGGGATCCATTGGGTTTCTCCATGGCCGAAGCTTCAGCTGCATACAAAAGCATGTACAGCCCCTCCCTGACGTGAATTCCTCTTTCCAGGCCGTATAATTGCTTCAGGTTCCACAATCAGTGCGCTGCAACAGTAGGGTCTCTCATCCATTCCCATTGATGCTGAAGACGTGCTCCAACAGGAATCAAAAGGCTTTGCTCCTTCTCACAGACTCATAGTTGAAAATTGTTGCAGTCCTGATGGATTGAGTGACGTCGGACATTGATGTCGAAGTGAGGACTGCAGAAGCTGGAGAGTCAGAGTTGAACAGTGCGGCGCTGGAAAAGTACAACTGGTCCGGCAGCATCCGAGGAGCAGGAAAGTTGATATTTCAGGCATCAGCCCTTCATCTGTTGATTTTGAAACTTCCATCTTCAGATCATCAAATGCTTTGTAAAAAGAAAGAGATTACAAAAGTCATGACTGTCAGTGCAAGGTAGAAATTCAGAACAAGCAATTCTACTTTCTGCAGAACATTCTTTTCTTTTGTTATTCCACACTGAAAATTGAAAGCACCATCCCACTCTCTCTCCCCCTCTGTTCTCACACCTCTCTAACTAATTCTCCTGAAGGTGTTGATTCAGGATCTTACAGGGGCAGAACAGCAAAAACTTCAAGACTGACACCTCTCTGAATTTTGGATAACTCCACTGCTGAGAGTGAGCAGGTCTGATTTTGGGAAGCTCAAAAAATAATGTCAGTTCAGGGTGAAGCTGCAATGCAAGTTCTTGAGGATCAACCAGACATGAAATCCCTGGAAAGCACAGAGCAAAATGAGACATCAAAGGCATTAACACCGACACCAGGGAGAAACTGAACATACAGATGTGGCAAGCCAGAGTCAGAGATATACAACATGGAAACAGTCCAACTCGTCGATGCCAACCAGATATTCTAAATTAGTCTAGACCCATTTGCCAGCATTTGGCCCATATCCCTCTCAACCCTTCCATTTTATATTTCCATCCAGATGCCTTTCAAATGTCATAATTGTACAAGCATCCACCATTTCCTCTGGCAGCTCATTCCTTACACGTACCACTCTCTTAATGATAGTGAATTTAGCACAGTGAATCCATCTTACCCATAGTAGGCGGCACGGTGGCACAGTGGTTAGCACTGCTGCCTCGCAGCGCCAGAGACCCGGGTTCAATTCCCGCCTCAGGCGACTGACTGTGTGGAGTTTGCACGTTCTCCCCGTGTCTGCATGGGTTTCCTCCGGGTGCTCCGGTTTCCTCCCACACTCCAAAGATGTGCAAGTCAGGTGAATTGGCCATGCTAAATTGCCCGTAGTGTTAGGTAAAGGGGTAAATGTAGGGGTATGGGTGGGTTACGCTTCGGCGGGTCGGTGTGGACTTGTTGGGCCGAAGGGCCTGTTTCCACACTGTAAGTAATCTAATCTAAATCTAAAAAATAGTGCCCAGGGGTGTGTAGGTTAAGTTAGCACAGCCAATCCACCCCACCCTGCACATCCCTCCCCAATATGGGTAACTGAACACTGCCAATCCACCTGAACCCATCCAAAACAGAACACTATGGGTCATTTAACATGGTGTATCCACCCCAACCTGGACAAAGTTACATATAACACAATACCAGGTTACAGTCCAACAAGTTTATTTCGAAGCACCGGCTTTCGGAGTGCTGCATCTTATTCAGTTGGTTGTGGAGTACAAGATCATAAGACACAAAATTTATGGAAAAACATTACAGTGTCCTGCCACTGAAATTATATACTGAACAAACCTGGATTGTTAAGTCATTCATCTTTTAGAATGGGTTGCAGGTATCAATAATATGCAAGTCCCAGAACTTCCTGTCAGGCTCCTTCTCGAGATAACTTCAGGTTTTAAGAAAAGGTGACATCTCAGCTCAGATAATGCATGGAAGGAGTGAGGTCAGAGTCTGTCTGTATCCTAATCTTGAGTCAGCCCGCTTCGATTTGCAAAGTGAAATTTACAAAATATTACATGTATTGGCTGCCTGCATTGACTGCCAGCACATTGTGCATTTAGAGTTATACAGTCATAGATGGACAGCATGAAAACAGACCCTTCAGTCCAACTCATCCATGATGACCAGATATCCCAACCCAATCAAGTCCCACCTGCCAGCAAATTGCCTATATCCCTCCAAACTCCTTCCTATTGACATGCCCATCCAGACTAGCCTCCACCACTTCCTCTGGTGGCTCATTCCATACACATACCACTCCCTGAGTGAAGAAGTTGCCTCTGAGGTCTCTTTCACCCTAAACCTATGCCCTCTAGTTCTGGACTCCCCCACTTCAGGGTAAAGACTTTGTCCATTTATCGTATCCAAGCCCCTCATGATTTTATCAATATCTGCACGATCACCCCTTAGCCTCTGACGGTCCAGGGAAAACAGCCCTAGCCAATTCAACCTCTCCCTATAGATCAAATCTTCCAATCCTAGCAACATCCTTGTAAATCTTTTCTGAACCCTTTCAAGTTTCACAACATCTTTCTGATAGGAAGGAGACCAGAATTGCATGTAATATTCCAACAGTGGCCTAACCAATGTCCTGTGCAGCCGCAACATGACCTCCCAATTCCTGTACTCAATACTCTGACCATTAAAGGAAAGCAGACCAAATGCCTTCTTCACTATCCAATCACGATCCTATTCTTCACTACCTGCGACTCCACTTTCAAGGAGCGATGAAACTGCACTCCAAGACCTCTTTGTTCAGCAACACTCTCTAGGACCTTACTATTAAGTGTATAAGTACTTCTAAGATTTGCTTTCCCAAAATGCAGCACCTCACATTTATCTGAATTAAACTCCATCTGCCACTTCTCAGCCCATTGGCCCATCTGATCAAGATCTCGTTGTAATCTGAGGTACCTTCTTCGCTGTCCACTACACCTCCAATTTTAGTGTCATCAGCAAACTTATAGCTATACCTCTTCTGCTCACATCCAAATCATTTATATAAATGATGTAAAGTAGTGGACCCAGCACAGATCCTTGTGGCACTCGACTGGTCACAGGCCTCCTGTCTGAAAAAACAACCCTCCATCACCACCTTCTACCTTTGAGCCAGTTCTGTATCCAAATGGCAAGTTGTCCCTGTATTCCATGAGATCTAACCTTGCTCACCAGTCTCCCATGGGGAAACTTGTCGAACACCTTACTGAAGTCTATATAGATCACATCTATTCTCTGCCCTCATCAGTTCCCTTCGTTAGTTCTTCAAAAAAACTCATTCAAGTTTGTGAGACATGATTTCCCACACATAAAGCCATGTTGACTATCCCTAATCAGTCCTAGCCTTTCCAATACATGTACATCTTGTCCCTCAGTTGGATTCCCTCCAACAACACCGACGTCTGGCTCACTGGTCTATAGTTCCGTGGCTTGTCTTTACCACCTTTCTTTAACAGTGGCACAACGTTAATCAACCTCCAGTCTTCCGACACCTCACCTGTGACTATCAATGATACAAGTATCTCAGCAAGAGCCCCAGTAATCACTTCTCTAGATTCCCACAGAGTTCTAGGGTACACTTGATCAGGTCCTGGGAACTTATCCACTTTTATTCATTTCAAGGCATCCAGCACTTGCTCCTCTGTAATATGGACATTTTTCAAGATGTCACCATCTATTTCCCTACATTCTATATCTTCCATGTTCTTTTCCACAGTAAACTCTGATGCAAAATACCCGTTTAGTATCTCCCCCACCTCCAGCGGTTCCACATAAAGGCCACCTTAATGATCTTTGAGGGGCCCTATTCTCTCCCTACTTATTCTTTTGTCCTTAATGTATTAGTAAAAATCCTTTGGATTCTCCTTACCTCTAGTTGCCAAAGCTATCTCATGTCCCCTGTTTTCCCCTCCTGATTTCTCTCTTAAGTATACTCCCAGTCCCTTTATACTGTAAGGCTTCACTCGATCTGCCCTGTCTGTACCTGACATTCCTTCATTTTCTGAACCAAACCCTCAATTTCTCCAGTCATCCAGCATTCCCTATACCTACCAGCCTTTCCTTTCACCCTAACAAGAATATATTTTCTCTGGACTCTAGTTATCACAGTTCTGAAGGCTTCCCATTTTCCAGCCGTCCCTTTACCTGCAAACATTGGCACACAATCAGCTTTTGAAAGTTCTTGCCTAACACCGTCAAATTTGTCCTTCCTCCAATTTAGAATTTTTGAGCAAAATAGAATGTATCTGCAAATGTAATGCTGCAAATACAAATTCATCCCCATGGAGAGTGTGGTTCTATGTGTGTAATAGAGAAACCCTGTTTCCATGCTGTTTATCCATATGTCTATTTGATAACAGATGCTTTATTTTTGTTGGTGCAAGTATGGTTGTAAATCATAGCTGGATATTAATAGTTAGATGAAAGGGAGAGAGAATTCCTCAGGTAGAGCACTATCAGAATCCTGGGAGACCCCTACTTCAGATTTACTTGGACTGGTTGACAGTCTGGGAGATTATGGATTGGGTCTCGATTAAATAAATGTTTTATTTTTCCTGAACGTGTAAAAGGGGGCGTTAAAGCTTCAGCAGAAATCCAGCAGAGCTGAGAACAGACCAACATCTTACTCTGTGGGAATAGGGATATCAACAGAGCACAGAGAAATCCGGACCTGAAATCCAAGCTGACACCAGACTACCCTGTGATCAGTGCTTTGATGAGCAGCACCAACCCTCTCCCTTTACTGAGCTTCCCATTTGACTAGCCCCTCGATATTCAGGATCCAGTCCTTGCCATCCTGAAGCCATGTCCCTGTAAGGAGTCTCAGATCATAATTATTCTCTTCAATGTGTTCAGTCAATTCATTCACTGTTACAATGCAGCTTACATTCAGTTTTTAGTTTCAGTTTTTCTGATCTTCTGAATCCAGTTTTGATTGCTGGTATATTTACTCTCCTTGTCCCTTTCTATCATTCTCTGATGTTCATTTCCACATCACGACATTGTTCACCAGCCTTGATTTGGATTGGCCAGGCTAAATTTCCCATAGTGTTCAGGGATGTGCAGGTTAGTTGGGTTAGCCATGGGAAATGCAGAGTTATAGGTTCATTGTAATAGAAGCAGGAGTCAGCCATTTGGCCCGTCCTGCCTGCTCTGCCATTCATTAAGATTATGGCTGATCTATCCATCATTTCAGCTCCTCCTCCCTGCAATGTCCCAACTATCCTTAATTCCCCAATTATGCAGAAACCCATCTAATTGTGTCTTGAATATACTTAACGAAGCTGCCTTCTCTGCTTCCGTGGGCAGAGACTTCCATAGTTTCACTACTCTTCAGGAAAAGCAGTTCCTCCTCATCTCTGTCCTAAATCTATTTCCCCTAATCTTGGGGCCTAGTCTCATCTACCAGCAGAAATGACTGGATAGGGTAGGGTTTCATCCCCACAGTGCAATGAATTCCCACTTTCCACCAAATCCCAGATGTACTCACTCACTCATTCAGTTGCTGTCTCACAAATGGAAGATTTCATTGTAACTTCTTCGGCTCTGAGTAAGGGCAAAACATTTTTGAAAGCTGCTCTGAAAGTCCAGTCTTCACAACAACACTTCTGCTTTCACTGAAGATGATTAAAGTCATACAGCACAGAAACAGACCCTTTGGCCCAACTCATCCGTGCCAACTATATATCACAAACTAATCTAGTCCTATTTGCCAGCATTTGACTCATCCCTCTAAATCCTTCCTATTCAAGTACCTATCCAGTGGCTTTTAAATGTTGTCATTGTACCAGCCTCCCCACTTCCTCTGGCAGTTCATTCCATACAAGTTCCACCTTCTGTCTAAAAATATGTTGCCCCTCAGGTCCCTTTCCCTACTCACCTTAAACTTCTTCCCCTTTAGTTCTGGACTCCCCTACCATGGAGAAAAGACCTTGGGTATTCACCCTATCCATGCCCCTTATAAATTTCTTTAAAGGTTACCACTCAGCCTCTGATGCTCCAAAGAAAATATCTCCCTGGCCTGTTCAGCCCCTTCCTGCAGCTCAAACCCTCCAAATCTGGCAACAGCCTTCTCAATATTTTCTGACCCCTCTCAAAGTTTCATAACATCTTTCCTACATCAGAGAGACCAGAATTGAATGCAGTATTCCAAAAATGGCCTAACCAATGTGCTGTACAGCCGCAAAATGATCTCCCAGTTCCTATACTGAATGCTCTGGCCAATAAAGGAAAGCATACCAAACACCTTGTTCACTATACTGTCTATGTAAGACTCCACCTTCAAGAAACTATGAACCTGCACTCCAAGGTCTCTTTATTCTGCGACACTCCCCTTAACTGGATTGCTGGACCAAAATGCAACATCTCACATTTCTCTGAATTAAACCCCATCTGCTACGCCTTGGCCCATCCAATCAATTCTAATTTATGCTAAACTCTCTTTCCTCTGTTATTCCCTAGAAGCTGAAAATCTCTGTCCCACATACTCTCCCTCCATTCTCTCATTGCTGAACCTAATCCCTGCTGTACCTCATCCTGAAGGGTCTGTTTCATGCTGATTAACAGGCCCACACTCAGAGGGATCTAATGGAAACATACAGAATACTGAATGGCCTGGACAGAGTAGACTTTCAGAAGATGTTTCCATTGGTAGGAGAGACTAGGACCGGAGGGCACAACCTTCGAGTAAAGGGAAGGCGTTTTAGAACGCAGATAAGGAGATACTTCTTCAGTGAAAGAGTGGTGAATCTATGGAATTCATTTCTACAGAAGGTTGCAGAGGCCAGGTCACTGAGGATATTTAAGACTGAGGTAGATAGGTTCCTGAGTATCATGGGGATGGAGAGTTCCAGGGAGAGCGCAGGAGAATGGGGTTGAGAAACCTATCAGCCACGATTGAATAGTATGAACAGACCTGATGGGCTGAATGGCCTAATTTCTGCTCCTATGTCTTATGGTCTCTTGCTGTCCTGGTCACAGTGAGAGAATTGGGAGCAGGAGTTGGCCATTTGGTCTTTCGAGCCTGCACAAGCATTGAACAGATCATAATTGAATATGGATCTACTTACATCTAGGTGAATAGGCTGGAACTTTTTCACTGGATCATAGGAGGGTGAGAGGTGACCTTATTGAGGTTTATAAAATCACGAGGAGCATAGATGAGGTCAATATCAGCTGTTGTTTCAAGAATAGGGAGCAATCTTTTTTAAGGTGAGAGGAGAAAAATTTTAAAAAGACATGAGGAGCACATTTTTCGTTTAAGAGCGTGGAGTGTGTGTCAAATGAACGTCCAGAGGAATTAGTGAATGCAGGTACAGTAACAACATTTAAAATAAATTTGAATAAGTGCACAAATAGAAAAGTTTCAGAAGGATATGGGCCAAACATTGGCAGGTGGGACTAGTTTAGTTTGTGAATATAGTCAGCATGGACTAGTTGGACTGAAGGGTCTGTTTCTGTGCTGTATGACTCTGTAACTGTTCTATACTGGTCTTAAAACCATTTTCTTGCCTTCCCCCAAAACCATCCACTTCTTTGTTCATCAAAGTCAAATGAACTCAGCCTTGAATACATTCAATGACCGGCCTAACTGCTGAAAGACATCCACACTTCTGAACTCAATTCCTCTTGCTAATATATCACTTGCTTTGCTCATTGCTTGCTGCACCTGTCTGACAACTGGCAGTAACTGGTTTCGAAGGACGCTGAGGCCCCTTTGTCCATCCACACATCTTTCCTGATGAAGAGCTCGTGCCCGAAACGTCGACTCTCCTCCTCAGTTGCTGCCTTACCTGCTGTGGTTTGCCAGCGCCACACTTTTCAACTCTGATCTCCAGCATCTCACTTTCGCCACATCTCAACATATCACTACATAAACAATGCACCTCCTTTCTGCTTTTTTTTTTTACATACATCAAAGGCTATACCTTTACATTGTGGCACTGCGTTTGCAAAGTGAGACACAGATCTGGATCAACTTTTCCAGAGTCTGCCCCCTCCCTCGATTCACTCTTTCCTTTCATTTGTAACAAATCAGTAATTGAACCCCAGAATGAAAAGAAAATGGAAAACGTGTTGACAGAAACACTATTATACTCACAAATTTTAGACAGAGGAAGGAATTTATAGTTTGGGGTGAGGTTTAATCTTCATTCAGTGACAAAAGAGCAGCATCAGCGGCTTCAGAGCTCACGGTTCAACTTCCGCATTTCGACAACGGCCGACTCTGATTGGCAGGAGGACCAGACTCCTTCGGGTCCTCCAAGGTTCTCCATTGGTCCATGGAAAGGAGCTCGTGCGCCTTTTCTGCGGACACCCAGGAGTATGCGCAGTACTTTGCTGACACCGACAGACATGCGCAGTGCTAACTGACACCGCGGAGCATGCTCAGTATGCTCTGTCACGATGCTGGTGTTAACTGACAAATTTTAGAGTTAAAAATCACAAAACACCTGGTTATAGTCCAACAGGTTTATTTGGAAGCACAGGTTTTTGGAGCGCTGCTCCTTCATTAGGCGGTTGTGGAGTATAACATGGTAACACAGAATTTATGATCTTCTGATCTTATACTCCACAACCGCGTGATGAAGGAGCAGCGCTCCGAAAGCTAAGTGTTTCTAAACAAGCCGTTTGGACTGTAACCTGGTGTTGTGTGATTATTAACTTTGTACACCCCAGTCCAACACGGGCACCTCCAGATCATGACAAATTTCAAGTGTCCAAATGGGAATACGAGAGAAAAATGCCAACGCCATTTTTTTTTGCCGAAATGTTTTTTTTCCCCGTGCCTCGACGTTTTATTCCTTTTGCATTTTGTCTGGCTGCTCAACGTTCCTGCCTTTACCCCAAGGTAGAGGTGTTTCAAAACTAGAGGGTACAGGTTTAGGGTGAGGAGGAAAGATTTGAAGAGATTCAAAAGACTCGGCATAGAACATTCACCCCCTACAGGGCGAAAGTGACGACTGCAGATGCTGGAGATTAGGGTCGAGAGTGTGAGCTGGAAAAACACAGCAGGTCAGGCAGCGTGCGAGGAGCAGGAGAATCGACGTTTCCGGCAAAACCCTTCATCAGGAAATAGCTAAGTGGAATTGCAGAGCTGTAGCATAATCGAGTGGGTCTGGATGGGATGCTGCTGGGAAGGTCGGTGTGAATGGCCTGTAGGGATGATATGATTCCACTGCCTTAGCCACGCGTATATTGAGAAATGATTGCCCCAAGTCTGCTGTGGGAGGAGTGGGTTCGTTCGGGGGACACTGATACCAGTTCTGGGGAAGGTAGGATTGTGCTGTCTCTCTCTTCACACTCTGCCCCTCCGTCCATTTTCTCCCCACCCACTGCCCCCTGCCCATTTTCTCTCCTCACACTGCACCCCCATTCTCTCCCCATAACCCTCTGAACACCAGTCCTTCTCTACCCCCAACCTCTGTTCCCCTCTCCATTTCTCTCCCTTCTCCACCCCCACCAGCGCCCATCCCCCTCCTTTCTGGTGCCTCAGCCCTCTTTGATCGCTGTATCAAGCCCTTTTAAGGAGAGAGAGAGAATAGGTGGTGACGATTCTACCTGGGAAACAGGGTGTGCGAGAAATGACTGATTTTTAAAATTGAGAATAGCTAAAATCGTATATTCAGAAACGTTGTTAAAGTCTGGAAGAATTTTCTTTTTTTAAAAAAACAAACAAGCTGTAGAAACCTTTCTGAAACTTGCATTAATATATGCACAGTTCGGCCACAACCAAGGACAGGCTGTAGGAGTGAATGAGTGAATAAAAGACAAGTCCCACCTCGCCCATGAGGAGAAAGTGAGAACTGTAGATGCTGGAGATCAGAGTCGAGAGTGTGGTGTTGAAAAAGCACAGCAGGTCAGGCAGCATCCAAGGAGCAGGAGAATCAACGTTTCAGACATAAGCCCTTCACCTTGCCCTCTCCAGTGTGTGTTGTGAAACTGCTTAATCATTTCCAGTGGCCAAGCAAAGGCTGATAACAAGTTTGGAACACACGAGAATGACCTCAGCTGAGACCTTGGATTCATGTCTCACTACAGGAGACCCAGCTACACAATACACACACAAACTCTCTCTCTCTCTCTCTCTCTCACACACACACACACACACACAAAACACATACACACACACACACATACTCAAGTACTCACACGGTCGTGCAGACCCTCTCTGATAGACAGGCTCTCTCTCAGACACACATTGATACACCCCTCACACTCACATCCATGCACACACCTTCTCACACAATTATACTCCATCACACGCACACTTTACCCAGCATGCACACGCACACACACAGACGCTCTGTCTCATGCATGCACTCGCACATCGAAGTCTTTGGGGTGAATTGCATTTGCAGGATTATATATTTGGAAATAGAACCAGTCTGACTCAAGACTGGGATACAGAAAGACTCTAACCTCACAGCTCTCATGCGTTGTCTGAGCTGAGGTGTCACTTCCCTTTATAAAACATTAAGTTACCTGGAAATATGACTAAAAAGAAGTTCTGGCATTTACAGATTAATGAACCGAAATCTGCAACCCATTTTAAAAGATGAAAGACTTAACAGGTTTCTTCAATATATCATTTATGTTGCATGACACTATAATCTTTTGCTATACATTCTGTGTCTTACCATCCTACTCAACAGCTACCTGATGAAGGAACAGCGCTCCAAAACCTAGTGCTTCCAAAAAAACCTGTTGGACTATACCCTGGTGTTTGTGTCATTTTAAAACTTTGTTTCCAGTGAATACAGCCCACACCTCCCACTGTTGCCAGCAAACTTTGCAATGCCAATGAAACAATAAACCTGCAGTCCTGAAAAATTTACAATTTCGAACAATACTAGCTACTCATTCACTGCTCCTTCTGAGACACGACATTGGAAACTCGGTGCTGGTGGCTGAAAGAAATGAGAAGCTGTTGGATCTCACAGCTTTCAATGAGAGTTTAAGACTGGCGGTAAGTTCAGGTAACCTTTACTGCGACCCAACTTTGTTCCAGCTTCAGATCTCCACATCACAAGGCGTACAAAAAGTAGCTTTTCTTTAAAAAAAAGCACCTCAAGCTCAAAGTGCACACACTCCCTCCCCCCACCACACTTTCTTTATTATTGGTCAGTTAGTTGTCCCTTTGTAACTGGATCCTTCGTACAGCCGGGTAAAGCATGCAGCTTGGACGACTGAGTGAATCCTTTCCCGCAACGGCAGTTTCCATCACTGAAAAGGACATGAGTGAATCAGGTGGGTTTTTGCCCTCTGAAAATGCTTTCATCCTTAGATTCTGAAGTCCAGACGACTGACCGAATCCCAATTCTGCCATCTGCCGCGACGGGATTCGGACCTGAGAGTCCCCAGAGCGGGGTTGTTAGCGGCGCTCGGTCATCGCTCCTTCCATCCCCTTGCGATGGCACGTGAACGTGCTGGTGCCTCCCCAGGTGGGAGGAGCAAGTGAAGCTCTTCCGGCACTGACAGCAGGTGAACGGCCTCTCTCCGGTGTGGACCCACTGGTGGGTCAGCAGTGCAGCTGACTGAGTGAACCCTCTCCTGCACATGGGGCACGTGAATGGCTTATCTCACTTGTGGACCCACTCGTGCGTCTCCAGATGGCTGATCCGACTGAAGCCCTTCCTGCACACCGAGCAGGTGAATGGCGTCTCCCCGCTGTGAATACGTCTGTGGGTTTCCAGCAGGGATGGGGAAGGGAATCCTTTCCCTCAGTCCCCACATTTCCACAGTTTCCCTGTTGGGGGAGCTTTCCTTGTGTTGGTCTGTGTTTGAAATTACAATCAGAACGGGGACATAGTCTATCCCCACCGTGAGGGGTGAGATTTTGATTCCCCAAGCTGAGTAAATGGTGTGAAGCACTTTTCACAGTCAGCGCACTGAATCTCCCTCACTCGGTGTCTCAGTATTCTTCCTGCCGCACCAGTGTCCAAAATCTTTCAAGCAAACAAAAGCAAACATGTCTTCTTGATTGGAATGGCTGCTGATATTCAAGTCCCAATGAATCAAGTGGCTCTGTCAGAAGTTGATGTATCATTTGTTTTCAGATTTCTTTCGGCACGTCTTCCTGCAAAGGAAAATTACAAAATAAGTGATCACTGGCAGTACACTTAAACGAACATAACATAGGTGGCAGTTCCTGTAGTTTGCCAGATGCCTGCTGATCACATAATACCCAGCACACAGAAACCTGAAATCCCTCATGCAGCCAGATAGACTTAGGTGTGTTTAGAGGAAAACTTCATTCAAATCTAATCTAAACTATTCTTAAACTAAATACGTGTGCATATATATCAATATGCCAATCCTTTCAATGCGGCTCACTTCCATGAGAAACTACACTTTTAATTGTGAACATGAGGAAAAAAGCAACCATTTTCCAGGGTGCAAACTGCATACGTGCCAAACTGAGGGAATACACAAGGAAAATAACTAAAAGAGAGATATAAAGTATTTGAGCATCTTTGCAGAATCTGCTCCCTCTCTGGATTCACTCCAGTTGCTACAAGTAAACCTCCCTGGGGGTCAGGCAGCCCTGCATCGGGAAGCACTGGGATGGTCAACTACGACCAGTTTACATGGAGAACACATCTCCACATGAAACAGCCTCGAGGCAAACTTCCCTTCCTTCCACTTAAAGTTCAAGACCCCTCAAAGCGAAATTCCCCAGGTAAGTTCGGAAGAATTTCTTCCAGTTGTTCACTAATCATTTGTATGAGCACTTTGTTAAAGTTTGAATATTGCGAGTTTTGAAAATTAGTGATTCTGAGCGAAATCATAGTTCGAAAAACAGAATGTGGGAATTTAGACAGAGTTTATTTTTGCACATCGACGATAGGTCTGTACAACAGCATATGACACAACAGCAGTGAAGATCTTTTGACGTCATTCTCAAACGTGCCTGCCACACGCCAGATGAAAAGCTGAATACTTCTCTGGAAAAACTGCCGAGCAATGCAGGAGAATGGCACAACGCGTGCGTGTTGGGACCATAAACCAAAAGAGAAACCATTCTCTCCTATTCATTCAACGTCGTCTTTAGCAGCTTTCCCGTATAACGGCGCTCTGTTCTGCACCTTGCCTTCTCATCCGCTTCACAAAAAAGCTTCGACATAAATATTTCACAATGATATACTGGCCCAATGTGCACAGTTGAGGTGACAACCTCTGAGTGGTCTCCTGTTCTCTGCATCCTATGTTGAGGAGGGCAACGCTTGTCACTGGCCACTCGGGTGTCAGAGAGAAGTTTTGAAACAGTGGAGGGAGCCCGGTTCCTGGGGACGGGACAAACAGCAGCAGGGAGACAGATTAGAAGCAGCTGCTCTGGAAACTCTTCGTCACTTACAATTCTTAGAGCAATGTCAAATGTATTTCACACTAAGCAAGTCTCAGCTGGCTCAAGAGATGTGTGGTAGGTTGGGGAATATCCGCTGTTTGGCTTGTTGGTCTCGGGACATGATTCTCAAGTAGAGTCTTTAACTGTTCAGACTTGTGCGCGGTCCTGGATTCAAATCCCAGACGAGGCTGCGTCTCTTCACTTCATTTGTGCAAAAATGCCCCATTAATTTTCTCAAAAAGCATCTTCGTGAAACGAGGTTAGGCTGCCTGGAGTACGAATGACTGAGAAAACAGGGAAGTGAAATGGTTGGAGATCGCGTTGAACAGGTTGACGTGAGTGGTGTGGTGTTTGAGAAATGTCAGCAATAAAGGTAGATTGAAATATTGGGCCAGCTCTCCTCGGAGAACCGAAGTTTTCCAAGTCAGTAGTGGCCTAGAAACAGGAAATAATGCTGTGAAAATGCTCCCATGCCTGAAAGGATCTGTAGTGATTCGGCAGAGCGTTAAAGTCACGAGGACGAGCGAATGCTGTAGACGAGGTTGCGGCAAATGTGCAGGTTAAGTGCTGCTTCACCTGGAAGGTATGTTCGAGTATGGAAGGATATTCAGGAGGGAGCGGGTAAATTGTACTTCTGAGTGAAATCACGGTTCGTAAAAACAGAATGTGGCAAGTTAGACAGAGTTAATATTTGCTTGTCGGCGATATGTCTGCCGGTGCGTGATGGGAGCATAACCCAGAAGGGAAACCATCTTTCCTATTCACTCAATGTCGTCTTTAGCAGCATTCCCGTATAACGGCGCACGGTTGTGCACCTCGCCTTCTCATCTGCTTCCCAAAAAACTTCGACATAAATATTTCACGTTGATATACAGGCCCAGTATGCACAGTTTAGATGACACTCTCGTGGAGGTCTGCGGGGTCTTCTCCTGTTCTCTGTACCCTATGTTGAGGAGGGCAATGCTTGTCACTGGTCACTCCGGTGTCAGAGAAAAGTTTAGAAAGAAAACGGTTTAATTTTCTGCCAGTAGAGAGGGCCCTGTTCCTGGGGACGGGCAAACGGCAGCTGAGAGACAGAATGAGAAGCAGCTGTTCATAGAGTCATAGAGATGTACAGCATGGAAACAGACCCTTCGGTCCAAACCCGTCCATGCCGACCAGATATCCCACCCCAATCTAGTCCCACCTGCCAGCACCCGGCCCATATCCCTCCAAACCCTTCCTATTCATATATCCAACCAAACGCCTCTTAAATGTTGCAATTGTACCAGCCTCCGCCACTTTCTCTGGCAGCTCATTCCATGCACGCACCACCCTCTGCGTGAAAATGTTGCCCCTTAGGTCTCTTTTATATCTTTTCCCTCTCACCCTAAATCTATGCCCTCTAGTTCTTGACTCCCCGACCCCAGGGAAAAGACTTTGCCTATTTATCATATCCATGCCCCTCATAATTTTGTAAACCTCCATAAAGTCACCCTTCAGCCTCCGACGTTGCAGAGAAAACAGCCCCAGTCTGTTCAATGTCAACAATACTTCACTCTGAGCAAGACTCAGCTGGTTTAAGAGGTAGCGTGGGGGTGTCTTGCTGTCTGGCTCGTTGGTCTAGGGGTATGATTCTCGCTTTGGGTTTTCGTCGACGCAGATTTGCAAGAGATCCCGGACGAGCCCGCGTTTCATGACTTGTGCAAAAGTGCCTCTTCCATTTTCTCAAAAAGCACCTTCGTTAAACGAGGTTGGGCTCCCTGGCGTACCAATGGGACAGAAAGCAGCGAAGTGAAATGATTGGAGATAGCGTTGAATAGGTTGACGTGAGTGTTGCGGTGTTTGAGGGATGTCAGCGATGAGGGTGGGTTGGAAATTTGGGACAGCTCTCTTCGGAGAACAGAAGTTTGAAATCTGGCCCGATTGAAGCTTTCCAAGTTACGCGAAGTCGAGACAGAGAAAGTAATGTAGTCAAAATGCTCCCACGCCTGAAAGGATCGGCAACGATTCGGCGGAGATTTAAAGTCATGAGGAAAAGAACCAAAAGTGACATCAGGGAGAACGCTTTCGTACAGGGAGTGGTTGGGGTCAGTAAATTCCTAACTGACACTGACAAAGAGGCAGATTCATGAGACGCAAACGGGAATCCGGTGGTCATGTTTAAAGTAACAATGTGCAGAATTACATGGAGAAGGCAAGAGAATGATACGAATAGAGACCCACGTTTACTTACTGTGTCGACCCAGCAGAGCGAAGGTGGGCCGCATGGCGTCTATTCAGAGTGAAATCACAGTTCGACCAACAGAATGTGGGAAGTTAGAAAAAGTTTATATTTACACAGCCTCCATACGTCTGCGCAACACCATATAAGACGACAGCAATGGAGATCTTTGACAACAGTCTCGTCAGACGAAAGGCTAAAGGGACCTGTGGAAAACGGCGCCGTGCGTAAGAGCAGAGTGGCGCAGCGGGAGCGTGCTGGGCTCATAACCCAGAGGTCGATAGATCGAAACCATCCTCTGCTATTGTTCAGTGTCTCCTTGAGCGACTTTCCATTGCGATGGGACTCCGTTCGGCATCTTGCCTTTCAAAAGACTGTCTGAATGGCCCCTATCATACCATATCGTTTGGCGAAACTCACACCGTTCAAGTGACCGGCTTTTGGAGGTCTGAGTAGTCTTCTCCTGTTCTTCGTTGGTTTCCTATGAACTGAACCGCAAAACCATTTCTCTGAGATGCCAATGAACTGATAAAGTTGAAACGCATGCCTTGTGGTTTCGTGCCTTCCCTGCAGTAATTCGCCACGCCGGTTCCGACGTGAATGACAAGCAGATGTTCTGGAAACTCTTTGCTGCTTGCAATTCTTGGAGCAAAGTGGAATGTATTTCACACTGAGCAAGTTTCAGCTGGCTCAGAGTCTCCAGTGTACATTGCTCTCTTTCCCGCCAGCTCAGAAGAGAACAATAGGAGGGACAAAGGAGTGAACAACGATCCGTGTGGGAGGGTGAATAACTGTTAATGGAGAGCGTTCGTGGCTAACAATAAGTAGTGTGTCGTAGCAGACTATGTGATAACAAGGGGCTCGTATGTGTGTGGTAGGGGTCAAGGATATGGGGGATTTCAGGCCCTAAAGTCGTGCAACTCGATCTTGAAGACCGGAGGGCTGTAGGGTTTTGAAGTGGAATATGAGGCGTTGTTCTTCCATCTGGAGCTGAGCTTTGCTGGAGCACTGCTGCAAGCCTGAGACAGAGATTTTGGCCAGGGAACAGGGTGGCGTGTTAAAGTGGCAGGAAAGCAGAAGCTCAGGTCCGTTTTTTGCGGGCAGAACCGAGGTGTTCTGCGAAGCAGTCATCCAGATTATACTTCATGCTCGGTTGGGGACACGACACTATGAGCGGCGAATGCAGGAGACTAGGTTGCGGCAAATGTGCAGGTGAAGTGCTGCTTCACCTGGAAGATATGTTCGAGCCTGGAAGGATATTCAGGAGGGAGCAGGTAAATTGTGCTTCTGAGTGAAATCACGGTTCGTAAAAACAGAATGTGACAATTTAGACAGAGTTAATATTTGCTTGTGGGCGATATGTCTGCCGGTGCGTGATGGGAGCATAACCCAGAAGGGAAACCATCTTTCCTATTCACTCAATGTTGTCTTTAGCAGCTTGTTGTGCACCTCGCCTTCTCATCTGCTTCCCAAAAATCTTCGACGTAAATATTTCACATTGATATACTGGCCCAAAATGCACAGTTGAGATGACACACTCGTGGAGGTCTGCGGGGTCTTCTCTTGTTCTCTGTACCCTGTGTTGAGGAGGGTAATGCTTGTCACTGGTCACTCCGGTGTCAGAGAAAAGTTTAGAAAGAAAACGGTTTAATTTTCTGCCAGTAGAGAGGGCCCTGTTCCTGGGGACGGGCAAACGGCAGCTCAGAGACAGAATGAGAAGCAGCTGTTCATAGAGTCATAGAGATGTACAGCATGGAAACAGACCCTTCGGTCCAAACCCGTCCATGCCGACCAGATATCCCACCCCAATCTAGTCCCACCTGCCAGCACCCGGCCCATATACCTCCAAACCCTTCCTATTCATATATCCATCCAAACGCCACTTAAATGTTGCAATTGTACCAGCCTCAGCCACTTTCTCTGGCAGCTCATTCCATGCACGCACTACCCTCTGCGTGAAAATGTTGCCGCTTAGGTCTCTTTTATATCTTTCCCCTCTCACCCTAAATCTATGCCCTCTAGTTCTTGACTCCCCGACCCCAGGGAAAAGACTTTGCCTATTTATCCTATCCATGCCCCTCATAATTTTGTAAACCTCCATAAAGTCACCCTTCAGCCTCCGACGTTGCAGAGAAAACAGCCCCAGCCTGTTCAATGTCAACTATACTTCACTCTGAGCAAGTTTCAGCTGGTTCAAGAGGTAGAGCGGGGGGTGGGGCGGGAGCTCGCTTGCTGTCTGGCTCGTTGGTCTAGGGGTATGATTCTCGCTTTGGGTCTTCGTCGACGCAGATTTGCGAGAGATCCCGGGTTCAAATCCCGGACGAGCCCACGTTTTATGACTTGTGCAAAAGTGCCTCTTCCATTTTCTCAAAAAGCACCTTCGTTAAACGAGGTTGGGCTCCCTGGCGTACCAATGGGACAGAAAGCAGCGAAGTGAAATGATTGGAGATAGCGTTGAATAGGTTGACGTGAGTGTTGCGGTGTTTGAGGGATGTCAGCGATGAGGGTGGGTTGGAAATTTGGGACAGCTCTCTTCGGAGAACAGAAGTTTGAAATCTGGCCCGATTGAAGCTTTCCAAGTTACGCGAAGTCGAGACAGAGAAAGTAATGTAGTCAAAATGCTCCCACGCCTGAAAGGATCGGCAACGATTCGGCGGAGATTTAAAGTCATGAGGAAAAGAACCAAAAGTGACATCAGGGAGAACGCTTTCGTACAGGGAGTGGTTGGGGTCAGTAAATTCCTAACTGACACTGACAAAGAGGCAGATTCATGAGACGCAAACGGGAATCCGGTGGTCATGTTTAAAGTAACAATGTGCAGAATTACATGGAGAAGGCAAGAGAATGATACGAATAGAGACCCACGTTTACTTACTGTGTCGACCCAGCAGAGCGAAGGTGGGCCGCATGGCGTCTATTCAGAGTGAAATCACAGTTCGACCAACAGAATGTGGGAAGTTAGAAAAAGTTTATATTTACACAGCCTCCATACGTCTGCGCAACACCATATAAGACGACAGCAGTGGAGATCTTTGACAACAGTCTCGTCAGACGAAAGGCTAAAGGCACCTGTGGAAAACGGCGCCGTGCGTAAGAGCAGAGTGGCGCAGCGGGAGCGTGCTGGGCCCATAACCCAGAGGTCGATGGATCGAAACCATCCTCTGCTATTGTTCAGTGTCTTCTTGAGCGACTTTCCATTGCGATGGGACTCCGTTCGGCATCTTGCCTTTCAAAAGACTCCCTGACTGTCTGAATGCCCCGTATCATACCATATCGTTTGGCGAAACTCACACCGTTCAAGTGACCGGCTTTTGGAGGTCTGAGTCGTCTTCTCCTGTTCTTCGTTGGTTTCCTATGAACTGAACCGCAAAACCATTTCTCTGAGATGCCAATGAACTGATAAAGTTGAAACGCATGCCTTGTGGTTTCGTGCCTTCCCTGCAGTAATTCGCCACGCCGGTTCCGACGTGAATGACAAGCAGATGTTCTGGAAACTCTTTGCTGCTTGCAATTCTTGGAGCAAAGTGGAATGTATTTCACACTGAGCAAGTTTCAGCTGGCTCAGAGTCTCCTGTGTACATTGCTCTCTTTCCCGCCAGCTCAGAGAGAGAACAATAGGAGGGACAAAGGAGTGAACAACGATCCGTGTGGGAGGGTGAATAACTGTTAATGGAGAGCGTTCGTGGCTAACAATAAGTAGTGTGTCGTAGCAGACTATGTGATAACAAGGGGCTCGTATGTGTGTGGTAGGGGTCAAGGATATGGGGGATTTCAGGACCTAAAGTCGTGCAACTCGATCTTGAAGACCGGAGGGCTGTAGGGTTTTGAAGTGGAATATGAGGCGTTGTTCTTCCATCTGGAGCTGAGCTTTGCTGGAGCACTGCTGCAAGCCTGAGACAGAGATTTTGGCCAGGGAACAGGGTGGCGTGTTAAAGTGGCAGGAAAGCAGAATCTCAGGGCCTCTATTTGCGGGCAGAACCGAGATGTTCTGCGAAGCAGTCACCCAGTTTATACTTCATGCTCTGTTGGGGAAACGACACTATGATAAGCGAATGCAGTAGACTAGGTTGCGGCAAATGTGCAGGTGAAGTGCTGCTTCACCTGGAAGATATGTTCGAGCCTGGAAGGATATTCAGGAGGGAGCAGGTAAATTGTGCTTCTGAGTGAAATCACGGTTCGTAAAAACAGAATGTGGCAATTTAGACCGAGTTAATATTTGCTTGTGGGCGATATGTCTGCCGGTGCGTGATGGGAGCATAACCCAGAAGGGAAACCATCTTTCCTATTCACTCAATGTTGTCTTTAGCAGCTTGTTGTGCACCTCGCCTTCTCATCTGCTTTCCAAAAATCTTCGACGTAAATATTTCACATTGATATACTGGCCCAAAATGCACAGTTGAGATGACACACTCGTGGAGGACTGCGGGGTCTTCTCCTGTTCTCTGTACCCTATGTTGAGGAGGGTAATGCTTGTCACTCCGGTGTCAGAGAAAAGTTTAGAAAGAAAACGGTTTAATTTTCTGCCAGTAGAGAGGGCCCTGTTCCTGGGGACGGGCAAACGGCAGCTCAGAGACAGAATGAGAAGCAGCTGTTCATAGAGTCATAGAGATGTACAGCATGGAAACAGACCCTTCGGTCCAACCCGTCCATGCCGACCAGATATCCCACCCCAATCTAGTCCCACCTGCCAGCACCCGGCCCATATACCTCCAAACCCTTCCTATTCATATATCCATCCAAACGCCACTTAAATGTTGCATTTGTACCAGCCTCCGCCACTTTCTCTGGCAGCTCATTCCATGCACGCACTGCCCTCTGCGTGAAAATGTTGCCGCTTAGGTCTCTTTTATATCTTTCCCCTCTCACCCTAAATCTATGCCCTCTAGTTCTTGATTCCCCGACCCCAGGGAAAAGACTTTGCCTATTTATCCTATCCATGCCCCTCATAATTTTGTAAACCTCCATAAAGTCACCCTTCAGCCTCCGACGTTGCAGAGAAAACAGCCCCAGCCTGTTCAATGTCAACTATACTTCACTCTGAGCAAGACTCAGCTGGTTCAAGAGGTAGAGCGGGGGTGGGGTGGAAGCGCGCTTGATGTCTGGCTCGTTGGTCTAGGGGTATGATTCTCGCTTTGGGTCTTCGTCGACGCAGATTTGCGAGAGGTCCCGGGTTCAAATCGCGGACGAGCCCGCGTTTTATGCCTTGTGCAAAAGTGCCTCTTCCATTTTCTCAAAAAGTACGTTCGTTAAACGAGGTTGGGCTCCCTGGAGAACCAATGGGACAGAAAGCAGCGAAGTGTAATGATTGGAGATAGCGTTGAATAGGTTGACGTGAGTGTTGCGGTGTTTGAGGGATGTCAGCGATGAGGGTGGATTGGAAATTTGGGACAGCTCTCTTCGGAGAACCGAAGTTTGAAATCTGGCCCCATTGAAGCTTTCCAAGTTACGCGAAGTCGAGACAGAGAAAGTAATGTAGTCAAAATGCTCCCACGCCTGAAAGGATCGGCAACGATTCGGCGGAGATTTAAAGTCATGAGGAAAAGAACCAAAAGTGACATTAGGGCGAACGCTTTCGTACAGGGAGTGATTGGGATCAGTAAATCCCTAACTGACACTGACAAAGAGGCAGATTCATGAGACGCAAACGGGAATCCGGTGGTCATGTTTAAAGTAACAATGCGCAGAATTACATGGAGAAGGCAAGAGAATGATACGAATAGAGACCCACGTTTACTTACTGTGTCGACCCAGCAGAGCGAAGGTGGGCCGCATGGCGTCTATTCAGAGTGAAATCACAGTTCGACCAACAGAATGTGGGAAGTTAGAAAAAGTTTATATTTACACAGCCTCCATACGTCTGCGCAACACCATATAAGACGACAGCAGTGGAGATCTTTGACAACAGTCTCGTCAGACGAAAGGCTGAAGGGACCTGTGGAAAACGGCGCTGCCCGTACAAGCGGAGTGGCGCAGCGGGAGCGTGCTGGCCCATAACCCAGAGGTCGATGGATCAAAACCATCCTCTGCTATTGTTCACTGTCTCCTTGAGCGACTTGCCTTTGCGATGGGACTCCGTTCGGCATCTTGCCTTTCAAAAGACTTCCTGACTGTCTGAATGCCCCGTATCATACCATATAGTATGGCGAAACTCACACCGTTCAAGTGACCGGCTTTTGGAGGTCTGAGTAGTCTTCTCCTGTTCTTCGTTGGTTTCCTATGAACTGAACCGCAAAACCACTTCTCTGAGATGCCAATGAGCTGATAAAGTTGAAACGCATGCCTTGTGGTTTCGTGCCTTCCCTGCAGTAATTCGCCACGCCGGTTCCGACGTGAATGACAAGCAGATGTTCTGGAAACTCTTTGCTGCTTGCAATTCTTGGAGCAAAGTGGAATGTATTTCACACTGAGCAAGTTTCAGCTGGTTCAGAGTCTCCAGTGTACATTGCTCTCTTTCCCGCCAGCTCAGAGAGAGAACAATAGGAGGGACAAAGGAATGAATAACGATCCGTGTGGGAGGGTGAATAACTGTTAATGGAGAGCGTTCGTGGCTAACAATAAGTAGTGTGTCGTAGCAGACTATGTGATAACAAGGGGCTCGTATGTGTGTGGTAGGGGTCAAGGATATGGGGGATTTCAGGCCCTAAAGTCGTGCAACTCGATCTTGAAGACCGGAGGGCTGTAGGGTTTTGAAGTGAAATATGAGGCGTTGTTCTTCCATCTGGAGCTGAGCTTTGCTGGAGCACTGCTGCAAGCCTGAGACAGAGATTTTGGCCAGGGAACAGGGTGGCGTGTTAAAGTGGCAGGTAAGCAGAAGCTCAGGTCCGTTTTTTGCGGGCAGAACCGAGGTGTTCTGCGAAGCAGTCATCCAGATTATACTTCATGCTCGGTTGGCGACACGACACTATGAGCGGCGAATGCAGGAGACGAGGTTGCGGCAAATGTGCAGGTGAAGTGCTGCTTCACCTGGAAGATATATTCGAGCCTGGAAGGATATTCAGTAGGGAGCGGGTAAATTGTGCTTCTGAGTGAAATCACGGTTCGTAAAAACAGAATGTGGCAATTTAGACCGAGTTAATATTTGCTTGTGGGCGATATGTCTGCCGGTGCGTGATGGGAGCATAACCCAGAAGGGAAACCATCTTTCCTATTCACTCAATGTTGTCTTTAGCAGCTTGTTGTGCACCTCGCCTTCTCATCTGCTTTCCAAAAATCTTCGACGTAAATATTTCACATTGATATACTGGCCCAAAATGCACAGTTGAGATGACACACTCGTGGAGGTCTGCGGGGTCTTCTCCTGTTCTCTGTACCCTATGTTGAGGAGGGCAATGCTTGTCACTGGTCACTCCGGTGTCAGAGAAAAGTTTAGAAAGAAAAAGGTTTAATTTTCTGCCAGTAGAGAGGGCCCGGTTCCTGGGGACGGGCAAACGGCAGCTCAGAGACAGAATGAGAAGCAGCTGTTCATAGAGTCATAGAGATGTACAGCATGGAAACAGACCCTTCGGTCCAACCCGTCCATGCCGACCAGATATCCCACCCCAATCTAGTCCCACCTGCCAGCACCCGGCCCATATACCTCCAAACCCTTCCTATTCATATATCCATCCAAACGCCACTTAAATGTTGCATTTGTACCAGCCTCCGCCACTTTCTCTGGCAGCTCATTCCATGCACGCACTACCCTCTGCATGAAAATGTTGCCGCTTAGGTCTCTTTTATATCTTTCCCCTCTCACCCTAAATCTATGCCCTCTAGTTCACTCAATGTTGTCTTTAGCAGCTTGTTGTGCACCTCGCCTTCTCATCTGCTTCCCAAAAAACTTCGACGTAAATATTTCACATTGATATACTGGCCCAATGTGCACAGTTGAGATGACACACTCGTGGAGGTCTGCGGGGTATTCTCCTGTTCTCTGTCCCCTATGTTGAGGAGGGCAATGCTTGTCACTGGTCACTCTGGTGTCAGCTGATAAAGCTGAAACGCATGCCTTGTGGTTTCCTACCTTCCCTGCAGTAATTCGCCACGCCGGTTCGTACGTGAATGACAACATGATCAGCATGTCAGTAACTGTGTCACCATTCAGACACAGTCCCTTAGTATTCGGACAGATATCACTGATTGTGAATCACCTCAGAAAGAGACAAGTGGCAGAGAGTCGCCGTGGACACGATGGGCTGGACCGCCTCTGTCGGCGGGAGAACGATGGTACGTGTTTATGCCGTCCCGCTGCCTGTCTATGGGACAGAGAGGCTGTGGGAGCGACAATGGTTCATTTAACCGTCCCTTCCGTGTTGGACTGCCTGCAGTCCCGCAGCTCAGGGCCGTGGGGATGACTCTCAGTGAGTGAAGGTTTCACTCGGATTCTCTTCATCTGGGGCACTTGGGCTCAGATGTTAACTGCTGCGCGGTCGCAGCGATGAAAGCGATGCCCACTTTGCGAAAGATTTTCTGTAAGATTGCTGCGTGAAGACGAATTTTGAACACCAAGTAGACTGCACAACAATGTACTCATATGAATCTATTTGAGGGAAGAGTCCTCGGTGTCCATTTCTCTCTGCCCCGCCAGCACAGCATCTTTCTATCTCTCCGATAACAGACGTTTGGAGGAAATTCACAATCAAAGTTACTCACTTCCCACTCATTAGATTACTTACAGTGTGGAAACAGGCCCTTCGGCCCAACAAGTCCACACTGACCCGCCGAAGCCCAACTCACCCATACCCCTATATTTACCCCTTACCTAACACTACGGGGAATTTAGCATGGCCAATTCACCTGACCTGCACATCTTTGGACTGTGGGAAGAAACCGGAGCACCCGGAGGAAACCCACGCAGACACGGTGAGAACCTGCAAACTCCACACAGTCAGTCGCCTGAGGCGGGAATTTAACCCAGGTCTCTAGCGCTGTGAGGCAGCAGTGCTAACCACTGTGCCACCGTGCCGCCCACAAAGTGTAAGTGATACCTCTCACCCCAAGGGATTGGAAGTTAAAAAGCAGAAGAGCGAATGGACTCTTCCCTCCCTCCAGAAAAGCGGACAAGTAGAAACAAATTGGTTTAATTATCCGCCAGTGGAGATAGCCCAGTTCCTGGGGATGAGACAAACATCAGCGCCCCGGGGACAGCATGACAAGCAGATGTTCTGGAAACACTTTGCTGCTTGCAATTCTTGGAGCAATGTGGAGTGTATTTCACACCGAGCAAGTTTCAGCTGGCTCAGAGTCTCTAGTGTACATTGTTCTCTGAGTTTATATTTGCACATCGGCGACATGTCTGCACAACAGCACATGACACTACAGCAGTGAAGATCTTTTGACGTCATTCTCGAACATGCAAGTCGCACGCCAGATGGAAAGCTGAATACTTCTCTGGAAAAGCTACCGTGCAATGCAGGAGAATGGCACAACGGGTGCATGCTGGGATCATAACCCAGAAGCGAAACCATTTTCTCCGACTCACTTAATGTCTTTAGTAGCTTTCCCGTATAACGGCGCTCTGTTCTTTTCCTTGCCATGTCATTTGTTTCCCAAAACTTCGGGTATCTGAGCTCAATATATCACATCGATCCACAAGTCAAATTTACACAGTTGCGCTGGCACCCTTGTGGAGCTCTGAGTTGTCTTGTCCTGTTCTCTGTCGGTGTGTCCTGATCTCGTGTGAAACCTCTGCTCTCAGATGGCAATGAACCGGTGAAGTTGAAACACATGACTTGCTGTTTTAGTCCATTGCCCGCAGTAAAGAAACCAACGATGTAACAAAAGACTTCCTGCAGGATTGTTGTGTTAAGACAAATTCTGAACACCAAGCAGGCTGCACAAAAATGTACCCATATCAATTTACCTGAGGGAAGAGTCTCCGGTGTCCATTTCTCTCTGTCCCGACAGCACAGCATCTTTCTATCTCTCCGTTAACAGGACCTTTGGAACAAGTTCAAAGTTGCCCATTTCCTACGCATGACTGTAACTGACTTCTCCTGCCTCACGGAATAGTGTGAGAGAGCAGAAGAGTGAATGGGCTCTGCCTTCCACCAGCACAGCTTGCAAGTAGAAACGAAATGGTTCAATTATCCACCAGTGGAGACAGCCCGAATCCTGGGGACGGGACAAACAGCAGCGTCCTGGGAGCAGGGAGACAGATTGAGAAGCAGATGTTCTTGAAACACTTCCCTACTTGCAATTCTGGGAGCAATGCACAATGTATTTCGTACTGAGCAAGTCTCAGCTGCTTCCGGAGGTGGCTGCACCCATGGCTGGTGGCTCGTTAGTCTGGGATATGATTCTAGCTTTGGGTCTTCGAGCATATGCAGCCGTGTGAGAATTCCCGGGTTCCAATCCCAGGCGAACCATCATTCCTTAAATTGACCTGAGCAAAAATACCTGATGAATTTTATCAAAAAGCCGCTTAATTAAATAAGATCGGACTGCCTGAATTAGGGACGGCACAGAGCTGCCATTGCAGTGAACACGGCGAAGGGAAACACTTGTTCAAAGTGAAAACAAGTATTGCAGATTTTTCGCCCGCGCAATCCGAGTCTGAATGAATCCTCTACCTGTATTACGCTCAATTCTGAGGGTGACACTTCAGGAAGCGGGGAAGTGAAGTGATTGCAGACAGCGCTGAACAGGTACCGTCCTGAGGAATGTCAGCAATGAAGGGAGATTGGAAAGTTTGGGGCAGCTCTCTTTGGAGAACAGAGGGCTGAAAGCTGGTCTGATTGAAGTTTCCACGTCATGAGGGTTTTAGACAGAGGAAATAATGCCGTGAAAATGCTCCCAGGCCTGAAAGGATCGAGAACGATTTGGCAGAGATTTAAAATCATCAGGAAAATAAGTAAAAGTTACATTAGGAAGACCGTTTTCACACAGGGAGTGGGGTCAGTAAGTCGCTGTCTGACAGTGACAAAGAGGCAGATTCAATGGACACAAAAGGGAATTCGGTGGGCACGTTCAATGTAACAATGTGCAGATTTACAGGGAGAAGGCGACAGAATGAGACACTTATTTACATATTGTGTTGAACCAGCAGAGCCAAGGTGGGCTGCGTCGCCTCAGTCTGCGCTGTCACACATTTCGTGATTCTGAGTGAAATCGGAGTTGGACCAACAGAACGTAGGAAATTTGACAACGGGTATATTCTGCCAACCAGGATACTCCATCACAGCAATGAAGGTGTTTTGACATCATTCTCGAAGTTACATGCCACAATGCAGATTCAAAACCGAGTATTCCTTTGAATCAGGGAGTAATTTGTTTACAGTTATTCAGTTGAGTTGAGCGGAGTTGCGCATTGGGAGCCACTCCAGTTGATAGGTCGAAGCCGTTTTCTCCTGTGTGATAGTCCCACCAGCACTCCAATTTGCTGTGCTTCCAGTCAGTAGATGCAGATTACTATCCCATACTGATACACTGGCCACGATGACCCAGCTGTGGTGAGAAGCTTGTGAAGGTCTGAGTGCTCTTCTCCTGTTCTCTGTCGGCCTGTTATGATCCGAATCATCAAACGTCTCTTCTCCGAGATAGGAATAAACTGGTGAAGGCGAAACACATCAGTTGCGGTGTGTCCCATGTGCAGGAGGCCCTGCAGTAATTCCCCACGCGGTTTCACACAGCAGCATCCTCTCGGTGAATTACACTTGGGAAAAAAAAGGTTGAACCAAATCAGTGTCCGCCACTGGATTTTACTGACACCGTTTATAAAATTCAGGCTCACCGTTAATTTGGAGAGGGGCCGTCAGACTGTAGTTTCCGCTCCTCCTGTTGAATAAAGATAATTTCAACTGTGTCCAGTGAGAGGCCGTTGGTGGGAAACATTTCTATCTGAACTCGCTGTCACTCTGCTATAACAGGATGAGCTGGGACCTCCTGATAGATTGAAACACAAAGCTGGGAATCTCTAGATTATGTTGTGGAAGTCTCGGTATAACTAAACAAAGCGGCTGTGTGTTTAAATCGCGTGATCAACAGTTTGTGTTTTACTTCTCACATTGCGGGGAGCTGAGCATTTACCCAAACAATGGGCACACCACCTCCCTGACACACTGTTCACAAATCAAACTGACAGCAAAGCTTCACGTGTGTGATCGAAAGTTTCCGGAAAGAAGTAAATGCACTCCTTCCTTGGTTTGAAACACTGAGCCTGACGTGTTTTGAAAACGTGAGTCAGACGCGCTACCATTGCGCCACAAGCTCGCAGAGAGTTGCGGGTCTCTATTCATGATTAAAGGAAGTGATCGCACTGCAATGATTTTACGTTATGTGTAACAACGGACATCAACAGTTCATGTCTGGTCTGTCTCTCCCCCCTCTCCCTCTGTCTCTCGAAACAATTTCCAACTCTCTCTCAATAAAAAGCTGAAAGAACTGTGGATGCTGTATATCAGAAACAATAAAAAGAACTGATGGTGATTGGGAAATTGTCGGTTTATATGCAGGAGATATTGTGGGAGGAAGGCGGACGCAGGAAATGATAGACCAGGACAGAGCCCAAAGCGAGGGAAGAACTGTTGGACAGGAAAGGGAGTTGATAACGATCTGCATGGGAGGGTGAATGAAGACTGTTCGTGGCTAAGAATAGGTAGCGTGTAATGACAGACTATGTGATAACAAGGCTTGGTGTGTGTGGAAGGGACGAGGACACTATGGATTTCAGGCCCTAGAATTATTGAATTCGATATTGGGACCAGAGGGATGTATGCTCCCCAAGTGTAATATTCGGTGCTCTTCGTTCTGCTGGTGCTGAGCTTCGCTGGGACACTACAGCAAACCTGAGACAGAGATGTTGGCCAGCGAACAGGGTGGGGTGTGGAATTGGCAGGCAACTGGAAGCTCATGGTCTTTTTTGCGGACAGAACGTAGATGTTCTGTGAAGCAGTCACCCAATGTAGACGAGACCACATTGTGAGCAGCAAATGCAGTAGACTGGGTTGTGGGAAGTGCGGGTAAAGTGCCGCTTCACCTGGAAGGTAAGTTTGGGCCCTTGGATAGTGAGGAGGGAATAGGTAAATGGGCTGGTGTCACACATTCGGTAGTTGCAGGGGAAAGTGCCGTTGGACTATTGGGGTGGGAATGGGGGTAGGGTTGATGGGAATGAAGGAAGAGTGGAACCAAGGTATAACTCCTGCCCATTTACCTATCTGCCAAATAGAAGAATTTGTTAAGTGTGTACAAGGAAATTTTCTAATTCACAATGTGGATGTACCTACTGGAGAGGGTGTAAAACATAAGGGCCAACAACCCCAATCCTATTAACATTAAAATAGTGATTGAAAATAATATATCAGATCTAAAGGTTGTAGTTCCAAATTGGAGGAAGATTCAGGTATTCGGCAAGATCTTTCAAAAGCTGATTGGGGGCAGATGTTCGCAGGTTGCTGGAAAATGGGAAGCCTTCAGATATGAGATAACAAGAGTCCAGACACAGAATATTCCAGTTAGGGTGAAAAGAAAGGCTAGTAGGTGTAGGGAATGCTGGATGACTGGAGAAAATGAGATTTTGGTAAAGAAAAACAAGGAAGCATATGTCAGGTATAGACAAAGAGATCGAGTGAATCCTAAGAGTGTAAAGGCAGTACGAGCATACTTAAGAGAGAAATCATGAGGGCATAAAGGGGGCATGAGATAGGTTTGGCAAATAGAGTTAAGGAGAATCCAAACTGTTTTTAAAAAGACATTAAGGACAAAAGGTAAAAAGGGAGAGAATAGGGCCCCTCAAAGATCAGCAAGGCGGCTTATGTGTGGAGCTGCAGTAGATGGAGGAGATGCTGAACGAATATTTTGCATCAGTGTTTACCGTGGAGAAGGGCATGGAAGATATAGACTGTGGGGAAATAGATGGTGACGTGTTGGAAAATGTCCACATTACAGAGGAGGAGGTCTTGAAATGCATAAAAGTGGATACATCCCAGGACCTGATCAAGTGTACCCTAGAACTCTGTCGGAAGCTAGGGAAACCATTGCTGGACCTCCTGCTGAGATATTTGTATCATCGATAGTCACAGGTGAGGTGCCGGAGGACTGGAGGGTGGCTAACGTGGTGCCACTATTTAAGAAAGTGGTAAGGAAAAGACAGGGAATGCAAGACCAGTAAGCCTAACATCCGTGGGTGACAAGTTGTTGGAGAGAATCCTGGGAGATAGGATTTACATGCATTTGGAAAAGCAAGAATTGATTAGCGATAGTCAGCATGGCTTTGTCCGTGGGAAATCATGTCTCACAAACTTGATTGAGTTGATTGAAGAAGGAGTTTGATTCAGATAAATGCGAGGTGCTGCATTTTGGGAAAGCAAATCTTAGCAGAACTTATACACTTAATGGTTCGGTCATAGAGAGTGTTACTGAACAAAGAGACCTTAGAGTGCAGGTTCCGAGCTCCTTGAAAGTGGAGTCAAAGGTATATAGGATAGTGAAGAAGGTGTTTGGTATGCTTTCCTTTATTGGTCAGAGTATTGAGTACAGGAGTTGGGAGGTCATGCTGCGGCTGTACAGGACATTGGTTAGGCCACTGTTGGAATATTGCGTGCAATTCTGGTCTCCTTCCTATCGGAAAGATGGTGTGAAACGTGAAAGGATTCAGAAAAGATTTACAAGGATCTTGCTGGGGTTGGAGGATTTGAGCTATGGGGAGAGGCTGAACAGGCTAGGGTTGTTTTCCCTGGAGCGTCGGAGGCTGAGGGGTGACCTTATAAAGGTTTACATAATTATGAGGGGCATGGATAGGATAAATAGACAAAGTCTTTTCCCTGGGGTGGTGGAGTCCAGGACTAGAGGGCATAGGTTTAGGATGAGAGAGGAAAGATATAAAAGGGATCTAAGGGGCAACTTTTTCACGCAGAGGGTGGTACATGTATGGAATGAGCTGCCATAGGAAGTGGTGGACGTTGGTACAATTGCAACATTTAAGAAGCATTTGGATGGGCATATGAATAGGAAGGAATTGGAGGAATATGTGCTGGGTGCTGGCAGGTGGGGCTAGATTGGGTTGGGATATCAGGTCGGCATGGACGGGTTGGACCGAAGGGTCTGTTTCCCTGCTCTACATCTCTATGACTAAGTAAGAAAGTGGATTGATGAAGGCAGAGCGGTGGACGTGATCTATATTAACTTCAGGAAGGCATTCAACAAGGTTCCTCATGGGAGACGTATGATCTCATGGAATACAGGGAGAACTAGCCACGTGGATACAGAACTGGCTCGAAGGCAGAAGACAGAGGGTGGTGATGGAGGGTTGCTTTTCAAACTGGAGGCCTGTGACCAGTTGTGTGTAATAAGGATCGGTGCTGGGTCCACTACCTTTTGTCATTTATACAAATGATTTGGATCTAAACATTGGAGGTATAGTTACCAAGTTTGTAGATGACAAAATTGGAGGTGTAGTGAATGCAAAGAAGATTACCTCAGATTACAACGGGATTTTGATCAGATGGGCCAATGAGCTGAGTGGCAGATTGAGGTTAATTTAGATAAATGTGGGGTGCTGCATTTTGGAAAAGCAAATCAGAATAGGTCTTTTACACTTAATGGTAAGGTCCTCGGGAGTGTTGCTGAACAAAGAGACCTTGGAGTGCAGGTTGATAGCTCCTTAAAAGTAGAATCGCATACAGATAGGATGGTGAAGTAGGCGTTTGTTATGCTTTGCTTTATTGTTCAGAGTATCGAGTAAAGTCATTGAGAGCTCATGTTGCCACTGTACAGAACATTGGTCTGGCCACTTTTGGGATATTGCATGTAATTTTGGTCTGCTTCCTATCGGAAAGATGGTGTGAAACTGGAAAGGGTTCAGAAAAGACTTACAACGATGTTGCCAGGGTTGGAGGATTTGATCTAAATGGCCTACTCCTCCTGTTATTATGAATCTGTAACCCTGAATTTCCCATGGTAGAAGCGTTCCCATGGCACAGAGGAGGTTTTCTAACATAAACTTAAAGCCATTGCTTTGCTTGAACTCAAACTGCTTGACTTGGAGGAGAGTGGGAGTTTGCAAAGTGTCCTCCCCTCCACACGTGCCTCAACTGCAGGGCAGCTGTCCGGCACGCCCTCCATTGTTGACGTCATCCCTGTTAGTTTCAGAGTGAAATTCTCTCCCTCTGGGCAACATCTGGGAGCAAAGCAATGTCTCCCGCTTTCCATTCCCCATCCTCCAGGAGTGAGACAGGGAGTGGGAGGGGGAGATGGGGGTGGATGAAACACTGTTCACTTGTAGCAACTGGAGTGAATCCAGGGAGGGAGCAGAGTGTCCAAAGGTGCTCAGCTACTTTTTTTTCTCTTAAGGGTACTTTCCTTGTGTATTCCCTCAGTTTGGCACGTTTACAGTTTGCTCCCTCGAAAAGGATTGCTTCTTTCTTCATGTTCACAATTAAAAGGCTAGTTTCTCAGGGAACTGAGCAGCATTTAAGGGATTGGCACATTGATATAAAATGTAGGCGTATGTTGCTGCATTTGGTGTACATATGATATTGTTGGCTGTTGTGAACGTTTCTTTGCAATTATTATTCACCTTCTCGTGTAGTAATGGGGTCACGTCCTTTTTTTGTCATTTTTTTAATCTAATCCGACAGCAGGAAGTAATTCAGTAACTTTACTGGCTTTCTTTTCTCAAGCAGCCTTGACATTTCATTTTCATATCCTTGATTCAGCTCCATTTCCAGCACCTTTTCAGGCAGTTTATCCCATGTTATTGTCGCCTAAATGAAGTTTTCCTCCAAACACACTTAAGGCTATCTGGTTGCATAAGTGTTTTCAGGATTCTGTGTGCTGGGTAATATGTGATCAGCAGGCATCTGGCAATCTACAGAAATCGCCACCTTTTTTATGTTCATTTAACGTACTGACCGTGATCACTTATTTTGTGATTTTTTTTGCAGGAAGATGTGCAGAAAGAAATCTGAAAGCAAATGATCAATCAACTTCTGACAGCGCCACTTGATTCATTGGGACTTGAATATCAGCAGCCATTCCAATCAAGAAGAAATGTTTCCTTTTGGTTGCTTCAAAGAATTTGGACACTGGTGCCGCAGGAAGAATACTGAGACACCGAGTGAGGGAGATTCAGTGCGCTGACTGTGAAAAGTGCTCCAAACCAGTTACTCAGCTTGGGGGAATCAAAATCACATCCCTCACGGTGGGACAGACTATGTCCCCGTTCTGTTTGTAATTTCAAACCCAGAGCAACACAAAGAAAGTTCCCCCAATGGGGAAACCGTGGAAATGTGGGGACTGTGGGAATGGATTCCCCTCCCCATCCCTGCTGGAAACCCACAGATGCATTCACACCGGGGAGAGGCCATTCACCTGCTCAGTGTGCAGGAAGGGCTTCAGTCGGATCAGCCAACTGCAGACGCACGAGTAGGTCCACAAGGGAGAGAAGCCATTCACAGTCCCCATGTGCGGGAGGGGTTTTACTCAGTCAGTTGCAATGCTGACCCACCAGCGGCTCCACACCGGAGAGAGGCCATTCACCTGCTGTAAGTGCCGGAAGGGCTTCACCTGCTCCTACCACCTGCGGAGGCACCAGTGAGGTCACGTGCCATCGCAGGGGGATTGAAGGACCGATGGCCGAGTGATCCTATCAAGCCAGCTCTGGGGAATCCCAGGTTTGAATCCTGCCGCGGCAGATGGCAGAATTGGAATTCCGTCAGTAATCTGGACTTCATAATCTAAGGATGAAACCATTTCCTGGGGAAACCCCCCCCCCCCCTCCCCATCTGATTCACTCATGTCCTTTTTCGGGAAGGAGACTGCCGTTGTGGGAAAGGGTTCACTCAGTCGTCCCAGCTGCATGCTTTACCCGGCTGTACCAGGGATCCGTTACAAAGGGACAACTGAGCTGACCAATAGTAAAGAAAATGGGGCGGGAGGAGTGGGGCGAGTGTATGCACTTTGAGTTTGAGGTTTTTTTTAAAGCTACTTTTTCTACATCGTTTTGCTGGGGAGATCTGAAGCTGTAACAAAATTGGGTCGCAGTAGAGGTTACCTAAACTTACCACCAGGCTTAGACACTCATTGAAAGCTGGAGATCCAACAGGTTTTTGATTTAAAGCTGCTCATTTCTTTCAGCCTCCAGCACTAAGTTTTCAGTGTCGTATCTCAGAAGGAGCAGTGAATGAGTAGCTAGTATTGGAAGAAATTGTATGTTTTTCAGGACTGCAGGTTCATTGTTTCATTGGCATTGCAAAGTTTACTGGCAACAGTGGAGGGTGTGGGCTGTATTCATTAGAAAAAAAGTTTAAAAATCTCACTGACACAGTCCAACAAGTCTATTTGGAAGAATTAGGTTTTGGAGCGCTGCTCCTTCATCATGTCGCTGTGGAGTAGGATCATAAGACACAGAATATATAGCAAAAACCTTTAGTGTCATGTAACATAAATGATATATTGAAGAAACCGAGATTGCTGTTAAATCTTTCATCTTTTAAAATGGGTTGCAGATTTCAGTTCATTAATTTGTACATTTCAGAACCTCTTTTAAGTCAGATTCTCCAGGTAACTTAATGTTTTATATAAGGAACCTCACGTCAAACAACGCATGAAAGCTGAGGTTCGAGACTGTCTGTATCCCAATCTTGAGTCAGACTGGTTCTATTTCCAAATATATAATTGTGCAAATGCAAATTCACCCCAAATGTGTGAGTGCATGCATGAGAGAGAGCGTGTGTGTATGCGTGTGCATGCTGGGTAAAGTGTGTGTGTGTGTGTGTGTGAGAGAGAGAGAGAGAGAGAGAGAGAAAGAGAGGGTGTGACATGGACCCAAGGTTGAAGCCATCCTCCTGGTTTCCGAACTTGGCTATCAGCCTTTGCTGGCCCACTAAAAATGATTAAGCAGTTACACAACACACATTGGAGAGGGCAGGGTTGGACTTGTCTTTCGATTTGCAGAAGGTGGGAGGTTCTGGGTGCTGGAAGCTAGGGAAACACAGGCTGGAGGACCTTCGGCTCAGAGAGCTGGAGCTGGAAGCCAGGCTGCAGACACTTTGGGGGAATCAGAGAACCCCAACACTGTGGAAACAGGCCATTTGGCCCAACATGTTCACACTGACCCTCTGAAGAGCATCCCATCCAGACCTACCCAATAACCCCCACAGTTAATCCCTGAATTTATAATGCCCAATCCACTCTAACCTTCACATCTTTGAACCATGGGAGGAAACCGGAGCACCTTGAAGAAACCCAAGCAGACATGGGAGGGGTGGTGGGGGTGGGGGGGGGGGGAGTCGGGGAGATAGGGAAATGCAAACTCCACACAGTCACCCTGAGGGTGGGATCGAACCCAGGTCCCTGGCGCTCCGAGGAATCCCCTCTCCAGCTCTCAGCAATCAATTGGCCTAGTCCCAATCCTGGTGACACTCCAGTCAGTTTGAGGAATTGAATTTGCTTCCACAGAGTTTCTATGATGCAGTGGGCATTGTGTCTCAGCAGCTTCAACGATCCACTGACGGGCTCGCCTACAGCAAAAACACTAGTTCACATTTCGCTAAAGAGTTCAAGTTCTCTCCACAATCAGAACCCTGAAACAGTCTGTGTGTAATCACGGGCTTCTCAAAGCACGTTGATGTTTGAAATCATTTCCTGTCGACAAACATTTCCCCTCCTGGATTCAAACGCTGCTGATATTCAGGCCCTGAGTAAATTCCTTGTGCATGCCTGAAGAGCAAATCCTCTTCTGCTAATACCTAGAGAAAACACATCACTGCTGTCAGTGCAGGACAGAAAACAGATGAGAGAATTCTGGTTTATATGAAACAGACTTCGCTATCTTCTACTCGAAATCTCTGTGTCTCAATTCCTCCACCTTTCAATGGACTCCAACCCATCCTCCTGTTTTTGCCCAGCTCCCGTCTCCTGAAAGGGCTGACTCTTGGTTCAGTTTCAAGCCACTTCTTGCCATCCCCAGTGTGCAGAGAAGGGGATGCTGGAAGTGGGTGGCATCCTTTCACCACCTCCCCATTCAATCAGGACCCGATCATGCCCTCAGCTTCTCCTGTCCATTCTCTCTCGCTATCCCTAGCTTCCCGTCTCTTTTCTCTCTCTCTCACACACACATACACACATGCCACGCTCTGCATCTCCGTCCATTCTATCTCCACGCCCTCTGCCCCCTGTCCAGTCTCTCATCCACCTGCTTTTCCCATCCAATCCTCTTCTCTCTCTCCACACCCTCTGCCTTCCGCCATCCAGTCCCTCTCCACACACACTCTGTCCCCTCTCCATTCTCTCTCTTTCCCCACCCTCTGCTCTCTATCCATTCCCTCTCTCTCCCCAACCCTCTCCTGTCATTCATTGTTGCCCTCTTTCTCCCCCACCGTGACCCAGTTCATTCTCTCTCCCGACACTCTGCAACTCCTAATTTCTCTCGTTTCACACTCTGTATCCACCCTCCCCATTCTGTCTCTCTGACAAACCCTCTGCCCCCACCCTATGTACCGCCAGGCTTTCTTTACCCCCAATGCTCTGTCCCCATGTCCATTTTCTCTCTCTTTCTTCCTCCCAGCCTCTGCCTCCCATCCAAGTTCTCTACCTGCACCCCCACTCCCATCCTTTCTCGTGCCTCGAGCCCTCGTTGATCACTGTATCAAGCCTTTCTAAGGATAGAGAGTGAATGGATGGTCATGACTCTACCTGGAAGATGGGGGAGGGGTGGTTGGAGGGGAGGTGGGTGAGAAATCGCTGATCTTTAACATTGAAAATGGCTAAAATGATTTATTAAGAAACATTGGTAAAGTCTGAAAGCATGTTCAATTGTTTAAAAAGGTGCAGACACCTTTCTGAAACTTGCATTGAAGTCTGTACAGTTAGGCCACAGTTGAGGACAGGCTGTAAAGGTGGAATGGCCTATTCCTAGTCTTGGTTCAGATTATGTACAAATAGAGTCATAGAGACGCACAGCACGCAAACCACATATTCTAAATTAATCTCGTGATCCATTTGCCACCATTTGGCCCATCTCTCTCTCTCAACCCTTCCTATTCATATACCCATCCAGATGCCTTTTAAATGTCGCAATTGTTCCAGATTAGACCACTGTCTCTGGCTCTGCGTGAAAATGTTACCAGTTCGGTCCCTTTTAAACCTTTTCCCTCCCAGATAAGCCTATGCCCCCGTAGTTTTGGACTTCCTCTATCCTGGGGAAAAGACATACAAAAGTGGAGCAGCCAGACAAAATGAAAAAGGAATAAACTGTTGAGTCCCAGGGAAACAAAATAAATGTTTTTTTCTTATTGGCAATTGGACACTGTAAATCTATCAGTTGCACCAGCATCTCCATTGGGCATTCTGCGCATGCTTCTCGGTGTCAGCAAGCACTGCGCATGTACGCCGGTGTCAGCAAAATACTGCGCATGCTCTTCGCTGCCGGCGGAAACAGCGCACGACATTCTTCTGCTGGACCAATAGGAAGCACTGGAAGACCGGAAAGAATGTGGTCCTCCGGCTTTTGAAACTCTCCCCCCCCCCCCTTCCCCCTACCATATCTGAATGCGGAAGTTGGACCATGAGCTTGTGAAGCTGGTGTTGCTCCTCTCTCTCTGAATGAAGATTGAACTTCAACTTCTTCCGTCTGTCCAAAATCTGTGAGTACAACACGCTCTTTTCCATTTTATTTTTTTATTCTGGCGTTCAGTTCTTGACTTGCAGCAAAGTTGATTTAGGTCTGTGTCTTATTTGGCAAATGCAGTAACACATTGTGAAGTTATAGCCTTTCCTGTAAAAAATAACAGAAAGGAGATACGTTGTTTAAATGGTGATATATTGGGTTGTGGAGCAAGTGAAGACTGCAGATGCTGGAATCAGAGTCAAAAATTTAGCGCTGGAAAAACACAGCAGGTCAGTCAACGTTTTGGGCAAAAGTCCTTCATCAGGAATGATGTGTAGATGTACACAGGTGCCTCGGCTACCTTCTACTCAGGCTTTCTACTCTAGTCAATGCCAGTTGTCAGATAGGTGCAGCAAGCAATGCAAGTGATATGTTAGCAAGAGGAATGGAGTTCAGAAGTGGGGATGTCTTCCTGCAGTTAGGGAAGCATTGAATATATTCAAAGCGGAGTTCATCTGACTTTTGAATCTCAAAAATAGTTATCGGGGAAGGCAAGAAAATGTGTTTTTTTTTCAAAAATATTTTTAGAAACTTTTTCAGATCTTTCACAAAACATCTATAGACAAAAAAGAACAATACCAAAATAGAAAGATATATGCAGTGGAACAAGGTCATATCACAATACTATTAATAATGAACTACCTACTATTCTTCCAGAACAAACTTAGCTTAAACTAAACTGCAATCAAATTAAATAAAAACTAAATTAAACTGAATTCAAATTAACTCAAATTATATCACATTACTTTATTCTATTTCACTCACTACACCTCCACTGAGGTTCCCATCCCTGGAAGCACCAGTTATTGTACCCGTATTCTTTTTCCCCAGCCTCCCCCTCCCAGGGTCCCACGGGTGCTCAGACTGATTCCCATGGCTATACCACGGCCCTATTTAATATTGCCGATAAGTCTGCATCAATATAATTTAGAAAGACTGCCATGTCTTGTAAAACTGCACCATATTTGTGAGGTAATCTTGGGGGAGATGTTCCATCACCAGCCTATGCCACCCCATAAGCCCTGGGGGATTTTCCAACGTCCAAAAATGTTCTTCCTTGCACAGTGGGTAAGAATGTTACACAGTCTGTTCCCCTGTTCCCCCAGAAAGACAAATTTGGCAACTCCAGAAGTAGGATCCACTTTAACTTCAATCCCCAGGATGTCCTTCAGCTCCCTTACGATAGCACTCCAATATCGCCGGATCTTACAACATAACCAATAGCAGTGTGTGAGAGTGCCTATATTAATTTTACATTTGGGACACCCTGGTGATGCCACTCTCTTGAACTTAGCTAGCCTCTCTAACGTCAAATGAGCGCTGTGTAAATTCTTCAATTGAATGGCCTGTGCTTTGTTACATATTGAAATTTTCCTTACATTTTCCCATATATCTTCCCATACTTCCAATGAAATATCCTCTCCGAGCTCCTGATTCAACGTCCTACAGAGTCCCTCCATGTCCCTTAAGGCACGTCTCTTCTGTAAATGATACAAAGTACTAACTGAAAGAGCGCCTGTACACCGGAGCAGTCATTTCTCCACGTCTGACCTGTAAAGCTGAGCCAGGAGTGTGGTCTTCCTCTGTATATAATCCCTTATCTGAAAGTACGGATAAGGTTCCTATTAGACAATCCATATTTCTGACTTAGTTGGCTAAATGTCATCAAGACCTCCCCCTTGCATGAATCTCCCAGACAGGAGATTCCCTTATTCTCCCATGACTTAAAGCCGGAGTCCATTGCTCCAGGTTTAAATCCTTGGACTCTCACCAATGGGGTAAACGGCGAGGTCTGAAGCCAATTGCCCTTGTCTTGTCTCATTATCCTCCAGGCTTTCACTGTATTTAAAATGATTGAATTCTTACACTGCTCAGTTATGGATTTCATCTTATCCATGAATAATAGATGAACTGAGGGGACATCTCGACTGAGGCTTCAACGTCAAATCAAATCCCTCTGTGCTCAGTCACCCACATATGCTAACAAAGCGCTTATTTGATATCTCTTCAAGTCCAGAAGGTCCACCCTCCCTCATCCTGCGAGAGCTGCAATTTGGTAAATTTAATTAGGGGGCGCCTGCGACATCAAATAAAATAACCGAGCCAACCATCAAGCCTCAGTAATACTCATCTGGGTAGCAACAACGGAAGCATTCTCATGGGGTACAACAGGCGAGGAAGAACATTCATTTTAAATCAGGGCAATTTGTCCGAACCATGATAACGGTAATCCCTCCCAATGCTGCAAATCCTGCTTTATCCTCTCCAGTAACTGTACATGTTAGCTTTATACAGCTGGTGGAAAGCAGGAGTAATAAACATTCCCAAATACAAAAAATCCTTTTGATGACCATCTAAACAGGGACTGCATTCTATCCTTCAGATCAGGCACCTCCACTAATCCTCCCACCGGCTTGGCTTCCAATTTTCTAAAGTTGATCCTGTAGCCCGAAAACTGCCAAACACATTAATTGTTTGAATCAATCGAGGAACTGACTCCTCCAGATTGACCAAGAACAAAAGGACATCATCAGCATATAGGGTGATCTTATGCTTGCCCATTCCCACCTCTGGCGCCACTATTTCAGGATCCCACCTGATAGCCTCAGCTAATGGCTCAATTGCCAAGGTAAATAGCAGTGGTGAAAGAGGACACCCCTGTCGACTACCCCTCCCAATATGAAAGTTATCTGACTTTGTGCCGTTTGTGATGACTGCTGCTTTAGGATCATTGTACAACACCACTAACCGTCTAGCAAAGGAACCCCCGCCCCAGACCAAAACGCTTGAGGACCCCAAACAAGTACAGCCATCCTATCCGGTCAAACACCTTTTCTGCATCTCGGGAAACCACTGAACCCGGGATCAATCTTTGCTGGCATACCTGCACTATGGTCAGTACGCTCCTGATATTATTGGAGGAGCTACGGTCCTTAAAACCCATCTGATCTTCTTTCATAATATAGGGCAACACCTTTTCCAACCTCAGGACCAGCATCTTGGGTAGAATTTTAAAATCTACATTCAACAGTGAGATGGGTCTGTATGAAGCACATTCTTCAGGCTCTTTCCCCTTCTTTAAAATGAAGGCGATATTAGCCTCCCTAAGAGAGGGCGGAAGACAAACCTGTGTATCTGAATAGCAAGACATCCCCAGAGGTGGCATTTATGAATTCCTTATAGAATTCACTTGGGAATCCATCTGACCCCGGTGCGTTGCCACTCTGGAGATGCTTTGTTGTTTCCTGCACCTCCTGTATCATCATAGGGGCATTCAACAGGGAAACCTGTTCCGCCTTTATACTGGGGAGGGGCAGGTTCTCCAAATTCAAACAATCTTTGTTTGGCGAAGGAGACCCTTTTTTGCCACCTGTGTGTGCAATGAGTCGAGAGCAGCCCGGAGAGCTGCAGCTTGACCAGTGAAGGCCTAATATAATATACTTCCTCAGCATCTGTTGTTGCTCCTCCCTCTGCTTCCTTAGAGTTGTTGAATACGAAATAACTAGGCCTCATAAATATGCCTTAGTGGCCTCCCACAGTATTGCTGGATTACTGGCCTGACTGGAGTTGATATTCCAGAAGGCCCTGAACTTTCTTGTGATGTACTCAACGAATTTGCTGTCCCTTAACAGGAATGGGTCCATGTGCCAGTGCCATCCATTCCACCACCCATGATTTTACCATCTAAATACACTGGCGCATGGACCAAGACAGCTATCTGCCCAATTTTACAAGCCAATGTTCTGTCCAAACAATCCAATGGCATAAAAAACATGTCAATTCGCGTGTGGCACTTGTGTGGGTTGGAACAGAAAGTAAAGTCTCTTCCATTTGGGTGGAGGTGCTTCCACACATCCACTAACCCGACCTCCTCACACTGGGGAAGCACGGTGTTTAGCATTGCTGCCTCACAGCACCAGGGACCAAGGTTCAATTCCGGCCTCGGGCAACTGTCTGTGTGGAGTTTGCACATTCTCCCCATGTCTGTGTGGGTTTCCTCCGGGTGCTCTGGTTTCCTCCCACTGTCAAAGATGTGCAGGTAAAGTGAATTGGCCATGTTAAATTGCCCATGGTGTTAGGTGCATTAGTCAGAGGGAAATGGATCTGGGTGGTTTCCTCTTCGGAGGGTCAGTGTGGACTTGTTGGACCGAAGGGCCTGTTTCTACACTGTAGGGAAACTAATCATGTCCACCAACTGCTTAGATTGAGCAGTCATACATGCCAGGCCCTTTGTCACCCTGTCTACCTCAGGATCTATTAGGTAATTAAAATCCCCTCCTATGATCGTGCTGTGCACCCCAAGACTCATTAATTTAGCAACTGCATCAATCAGAAATGTAAGAGGGTGCACGTGGAGGGTGGGGAGGATACACATTCAGGACGCCATACTCTTCTCCATGTCGTTGAGCTTTAAGAACGATGGGCAGTCCATGTTTGTCCTTATTTTGCTCAATTGCCTGGAAAGGAAGGTTCCTTCTTACCAATATAGCCACTCTTCTACTCTTGGAGCTAAAGGAGGCGAAGAATACCCTATCATAACCCCCCCTTGCTGCAGTTTCAGATATTCCTTATCGGTTAAATGTGTTTCTTGCAGCAGGGCGATGTCCATCCTTTCCTCCCTGAGGTTTGACAGAACCTTCTTTCTTTTTAATGGGGGAATGGCTCCCTTTTACATTCCAGGTGCACCACCTGAACGAATCACTAGCCATGGTCATCCAGAACAGCCCGTGGTTTCCCGAGAGGAGGAAGCTTATCTGAAGTGCGGCGAGTGACAAAGACAATAAATGTATAAAGTGTAAAAGCTACTACAACTAAAAAACTAACTAACCACTACATATAACTTAAGCAAACACCCAAATAACCCCCAATACCATTAGAGATCTCCCTCATCCCTGCCCATAGGGTGCCCTCCTCCCAATCCTTGCTACCATCCCGGCTCCTTCCAGCTGAGGCCGTGCCCTAGCCCCAGGGAATTCACAGATGAAAAACATGTTATTTACATTCTGAGAGTTAACAATGGATGTCCATTTCCCACCCACACACCCTTTCTCCATACATCTGAACCACCCCTAATCCAAAACCAAAAGGACAGCAGTAAAACAAAGGCCCCAGATAATATCCAACTGACCGATATACTAAATCATTCTGGTTTTACTTCAAGGCAGTTGGTATAAAACTGATAACCACAAAATAAGTGGAGAGAGGAGACAGGAAGGGGCAAAAAAACTGTACCATTGTCTGTAACGATGCCCCCTCCCTCCACCCCGACTGGAGTCCTTTAATTCAGAGAATTCACATAGTCCTTTGCTTTTCCTGCTGAATCAAAATTATATACTACCCCTCCATGAGAGAAATGCAACACGGCCAAGTACCTGAAGTAATATTGATTGTTCAGATCCCTTAATTTTCTCAACCTCATCAAATTCCTTCTCTTCTTAATTCTGGGACCTGAGAAGTCCTGAAAAGACATTATTCTTGAGCCTTTGTGCATTAAAGCCTCTGGATCGCTTCCCAGTCTTCTTGCTGTTTCAGTCACTAACTGTTTTTCTTTGTAATGCAGGAATTGCACTAGGACCGTGCGGGGGCAGGGATCCGGCCTGGACCTGCGCATTGTGATCCCGTTGGTCCACTCCACATTCAACAGGCCCGACTCCAACTCCCGCCCCAGGAATGTTGGGAGCCACTTTTCCAGGAATCCAACGAGGTCTTCACCTCCCTCGCGTTCCGGAACACCCAAGAGCTGTAAGCTTTTTCTTCTACTTTTGTTTTCCAGGTCGCCCACTTGTTCCTGAAGGACCCGAACCTGGTCTTCCAACATTTGGATCCTTCCTCCTGAGACCTCCGCCACGGTCTCCGATGCCACGGTCCTCTCCTCCGCTGCCTATTCTCTTCGGGCCAACATTTGAATTTCCTGCTCCATGCTTTTCCAGCGTGGCAGATAGTGGTTCCACCGCTGCTTCAATCTTTTCTCAGAGTTTGGCAAACTCCGAGAGTAACTGCTGCTGTCCCATTAAACCCAAAGGGGCTGCCCTGGGAGTTTGAGCAATGGCTCCATGCACCCCTGATGCAGTAGGGGAGTGCTCTACCTGCTGCACCCCTTCAGCGCCTTTCCTTTGTTTGCTTTCATCCTGGTCTTAAAGCTGTCAAACCACAATTATAGCAGCTCCAGACGTTCAGTAAGTTTATATTAGCAATTTTTTTTGCGGGGGGGGGGTCAAGGTCCACCTTGCCAGGGGGTATGACAGAGCCCAGCACAGCAGACCACTCAGACCACCGCTATCATGGATCTCCAAGAAAATGGTTTTAAGACCAGTACAGATACAGGGTCATACAGCACAGAAACAGACCCCTCAGTCCAACTAGTCCATGCTATGTTCTCAAATTAAACTGGTCCATCTGCCAGTGATTGGCCCATATCCCTCCGAACCTTTCCTATTCATCTACTTCTCCAAATGTCTTTTAAATGATGTCACTGTACCTGCATTCACCACTTCCTTGGGACACTCATTCCACACACAAGCCACGTTCTTAAAAAATAAGTGCTCCTCGTGTCTTTTTTAAATCTTTCTCCTCTCTCCTTCAAAATTTGCTCCCTCATCTTGAAACCCCCTCCCTCGGGAAAGGATACCCGCTGGTCACCTCATCTATTCCCCCTCATGATTTTATAATCTTCTATAAGGTCACCTCTCAACCTCCTATGCTCCAGTGAAAAATGTCCCAGCCTGTCCACCCAAATGTAGGTATATTCATTTCCAGTTATGATCTGTTCAATGCTGGTGCAGGCTCGAAAGACCAAATGGCCTACTCCTGCTCCCAGTTCTCACACGCAAAGACCATAAGACATAGGAGCAGAAATTAGGCCATTTAGCCCATCGCGTCTGCTCTGCCATCCAATCATGACTGGTAAATTTCTCAACCCCATTTTCCTGCTTTCTCCCCATAACCCTTGATCCCCTTGATATTCAAGAACCTATCTATCCCCGTCTTAAATATACTCAATGATCTGGCCTCCACAGCCTTCTGTAGCAATGAATTCCATAGATTCACCACTCTCTGGCTGAAGAAGTTTCTCCTTATCTCAGTTATGAAAGGTCTCCCCTTTCCTCGAAGACTGTACCCTCGAGTCCTAGACTCTCTGATCAATGGAAACATCTTCCCAATGACCACTCTGTCCAGGCAATTCAGTATGTTTCAGTTAGATTCCCCCTGAGTGTGGGCCTGTTAACCAGCATGAACCAGACCCTTCAGGATGAGGTACAGCAGAGATTAAGTTCAACAAAGTGAGAATGGAGGGAGAGTGTGTGGGATGGAGAGTTTCTGCTTTTAGGGAATGAGAGAGGAAAGGAAGTTCATTATAAATTAGAATTGATCAGATGTGCTGATGAGCCAAGGAGTAGCAGATGGTGTTTAATTTAGACAAATATGAAGTGTTGCATTTTGGTAAGACAAATGAGGGCAGGACTTATACACCTAAGGTCCTAGGGAGTGTGGCAGAATAAAGAGACCTTGGAGTGCAGGTTCATAGTTCCCTGAAAGTGGAGTAGCAAGTAGATCAGACAGTGAAGGTGGTGTTTGGTATGCGTTCCTCTATTGGGCAGTTCATTGAGTACAGGAGTGGGGAGGTAATGTTATGGCTGTACAGGACATTGGTTAGGCCACTTTTGGAATACCGCACTCAGGTCTGATCTCCCTGCTGTAGGAAAGATGTTGTGAAACTTGAAAGAGTCGGAAAGGATTTACAAGGCTGTTGCCAGAGTTGGAAGGTTTGAGCTCCAGGGAGAGGCTGAATAGACTGGGGCTGTTTTCCGTGGAGTTTTGGAGGCTGACGGGTGACCGTATAGAAGTTCAGAAGGGTCATGGATAGGGAGCATCGCCAAGATCTTTTCCCCAGGATATGGGAATCCAAAAGTATGGGGCATAGGTTTGAGGTGAGAGGGGAAAGGTTTAATAGGAACCTGAGAGGCAACGTTCTCATGCAGAGGGTGATGTCTGTAAGGAATGAGCTGCCAGAAGAAGTGGTGGAGGCTGGTACAAAACATTTTAAAAGGCATCTGGATGGATACATGAAGAGGAAGTGTTTAGAGGGGTATGGGCCAAGTGCGAGCAAATGGAACTAGATTAATTAAGGATATCTGGTCGGTACAAACGAGTTGGGTCGAAGGGTCTGTTTCCTTGCTGTATGACTCTAATCGTCTTCTGTGAAAGTAGAAGTGTGGTTGTGAAGACTAGCTTTCAAAGATACTTTGCCCTTCCTGGGAGCAGAAGAAGTTACAATGAAAGCTTTCATTTGTGAGACAGCAACTGAGTGAGGGAGCACATCCGGGATTTTGATGGAAAGTGGGAATTAATTGCACTGTGGGAATGAAGTGCTTTAAGGTTTACTAGCAGTAAGTACAATGTGCTGAGCAGGGAGCCTAGTGAAGGGTTAGGTTGGTTTTTGTTTTAAACTGCTTATTTCATTCAGCCTCCAACACTGTATTTCCAACGCTGTTCAGTGAATCAGTAACTGGTATCGTTAGAAGCTTTACAATTTTCAGTACTGCAGGTATTGCATTGTTTCATCAGCATTGTAAAGGTTACTGGCAGCAGCGGGAGGTGTGGGCTGTATTCACTAGAAACGATTAAGCATTTAGATAACACACATACGAGAGGGCAGGGTGGGATCTGTCTTTCAATTTGCTGAAGGTGGGAAGTTCTGGGTGCTGTGATATGGGGCACACACAACTGCGGTAAATCATAGAATCCCTACAGTGCAGAATCAGGCCCCATTCAGCCCATCAAGTCCACGCTGACCCCTCGAAGAGCATACCACCCAGACCCACCCCCACCCCACCTATCCTGTCCAGTCGTTTCTGCTGGTGAGTTAGACTAGAACTAGGGATTTGGTCTCAAGATTAGGGGGAGTAGATTTAGGACTGAGATGAGGAGAAACTGCTTTTCCTGGAGAGTAGTGAATCTATGGAATTCTCTGCCTGAGGAAGAGGTAGAGACAGTTTTATTAAGTATATTCAAGACACAGTTGGATTGGTTTTTGCAGGGTAGGGAAATTAAAGGTAGTCAGGATAACGCAGGGAGGAGGAGCTGAGACAATGGATAGATCAGCCATGATCTTAATGAATGGAGGAGCAGGCTCGATGGGTCAAATAGCCTACTCCTGCATTTATTACTCTGAAACTATAACCCTGCATTTCCCATGGGTAACCCACCTAATCTGTACATCCTTGGACACAATTTAGCCTGGCCAATCCAAATTATGGCAGGTCAGCAATGTAGTGATATGGAAAATGAACTTTCAAGAACGATAGAAAGGGACAAGGAGGAGAAATGTACCAGCAATCAAAGCTGGATTCTAAAGGTCACAAAAAAAACTAAAAGCTCAGTATTTGAATGTGTGCTGCATCATAATAAAGTGAATGAATTGACTGCACACAGAAAAGAATACTTATGGTCTGAGACACCTTACAGAGACATGGCTTCAGGATGACAAGGATTGGATCCTGAATATCAAGGGGGTACATGGAATTCAAGTTGAATGAGAAGCTCGGCTAAGGTAGAGGGTTGGCACTACTAATCAAAGCACTGATAACATGGTAGTCTGGTGTCAGATTGGATTTCAGGTCCTGATTTCTCTGTCCTCTGTTGATCTCCCTGTTCCTACAGAGTTCTATGTCAACTGTTGTCAGCTCTGCTGGATTTCTGCTGAAGTTTTGACCCCACCCCCATCTTTGATACATTCCAAATCAATAAAATATTCAGCCAATCAAGGCCTAATCCACAATTTCCCAGCCTGTCAACCATCCAGACAGAGAGACTCGTCGTAGCAGGGAAATTAAACAAAAAAAAGGTGACGATGCTTAATGTTTGTTCATTAGGAAGTAGATCAGAAATAAAGGGCTCCCAGGATTCTTATAGCGCCCAATTTGAGGAATTCTCTCTCACTTACATCTAACTATTATTACGCAGCTCTGATTTGTAACAATATTTATATCCTCAGAAATAAAGCATTTGTTATCAAATACACAGAGATAAACAGCACAGAAATAAACATTTGCTTTCTCTCATGCATGCGCATACGTATATAAAAGTCTATGGGGTGAACTTATATTTTCAGAATATTTGCAGATACATAGAACATTACAGCGCAGTACAGGCCCTTCGACCCTCGATGTTGTGCTGACCTGTGGAACCAATCTGAAGACCGTCTAACCTGTACTATTCCATTCTCGTCCATATGCCTATCCAATGACCATTTAAATGCCCTTAAATTTGGCGAATCTACTACTGTTGCAGGCAGTGCGTTCCGCACTCCTACTATTGACTAAAGAAACTACCTCTGACATCTGTCCTATATCTATCACCCCTCAGTTTAAAGCAATATCCCCTCGAGCTAGCCATCGCCATCCAAGGAAAAAGCATTCACTGTCCAAACTATCTAACCCTCTGATTACTAAGTCACCTTTCCATGTTCTTCTTTCTAACGAAAACAGCCTCAAGTTCTTCACCGTTTGCTCATAAGAACCTCTATCCATACCAGGCAACATCCTAGTAAATCTCCTCTAAACCTTTCCCAAAGCTTCCACGCCTTCCTATAATGCAGTGACCGGAACTGTACACAATACTCCAAATGTGGCCGCACCAGAGTTTTGTACATCTGCAGCATGATCTCATGGTTCTGAAACTCAATCCCTCAACCAATAAAAGCTAACACACCATATGCCTTCTTAACAACCCTGTCAACCTGGGTGGCAACCTTCAAGGATCTATGTATCTGGACACCGAGATCTCTCTGCTCATCTACACTACCAAGAATCTTACCATTAGCCCAGTACTCTGCATACTTGTTAATCCTTCCCAAGTGAATCACCTCACACTTTTCCACATTAAGCTCCATTTTCCACCTCTCAGCCCATCTCTGCAGCTTATCTATGTATCTCTGTAACCTACAACATCCTTTGTCACTATCCACAACTATACCGACCGGAGTGTCATCCGCAAATTTACTAACCCATCCTTCTATGCCCTCATCCAGATCATTTTCACAAATGACAAACAGCAGTGGACCCAAAACAGACCCTTGCGGTACCCCACAAGTAACTGAACTCCAGGATGAATATTTCCCATCAACCACCACCCTCTGTCTTCTTTCAGTTAGCTAATTTCTGATCCAAAAATTCGATTTTGCTCAAAAACTGCAAATCTGCAGGCAGTCAATATAGGCAGTGAATATATATATAAATTTGTAAATTCCACTTTGTCAAAGAAAACCAGCCTGATTCAATATTGGGATGCAGACAGACACTTAACCTCACACCTTTAATGCATTGTCTGAGCTGAGATGTCACCTTTTGTTACAAAACCTTGTTATCTTGAGAAGGTGACCTGGAAGAAGATCTGGGATTTATATATTCATTTTACCTGCAACCCATTCTAAAAGATGAAAGACAGATGTTTGTCACATCTGTATGTTCACTTTCTCACTGGTGTTGGTGTCAGTACCTTGATGCCCCCCCAGGACGCTAACCATGTTGTGTCTGGTTGTTTGTAATGAAGCTGTATTGCATGTTCATCGTGAATTTATACAGTTTTTTTGGCTTCCCAAAATCAGATCTGCTCACTCTGAGCAGTATTCCAATGTCGTGGAAAATATAAACTTTCAGGTGGAGTTATCCAAAATTCAAAAGAGATGTAAGTCTTGATGTTTTTGCTTTTCTGCCCCTGTAAGATCCTGAAGCAGCACCTTCAGGAGAATTAGTTAGAGCGGAGTGAGAATAGAGAGGGAGTGTATGAGTGGGATGGTGCTTTCAATTTTGTGGAATAATAAAGGAAAAAAATGTTCTGCACAAAATAGAAGCTTGTTCTGAATTTTTACCCTGGACTTACAGTGATCACTTTTGTAATCTATTTTTACAGAGTATTTGATCTGAAGACTGAAGTTTAAAAATCAACAGACAAAGGGCTTATGTCCGAAACGTCGACTCTCCTGCTGCTCAGATGCTGCCTGACCTGCTGTGCCATTCCAGCACCGCACTTTGACACTGACTCTCCAGCATCTGCAGTCCTCACTTTCACGTCAATGTCTGACAGTCGCTTAATCCATTGCGACTGTGACTATTTTTGACTAAGATTCTGTGGAAAGGAGCAAAGCTTTGTGGTTCAGTACGTTTTCAGCATCATTGGGTCTGGACGAGAGTCCCTACTGTTGCAGTGCACTGTGTGTGGAACCTAAAACAGTTATACGGCCTGGAAAGGGATTCACAGCAGGTAGAGGCTGTACACACATTTGTGTGCAGCTGAAGCTTTGGCCATGGAGAAACCTGAGGAATCCTGCCCTGTGGAGAAACCGTGGAAGTGTGGTGATTGCGGGATACTCTTCTGTGTTCCGTCTGCCCTGGAGGCTCATCGGTGCAGTCACACTGGGGTCAGGCCATTCTCCTGCCCTGAGTGCAGGAAGGGATTCAGCAGTTCCTCCACCCTGCTGAGGCACCGACGGGTCCACACGGGGGAGAGGCCCTTCAGCTGCCCCGAGTGTGGGAAGGCCTTCAGCAATTCCTCTGACCTACTGAAGCACCAGCGGGTCCACACCGGGGAGAGGCCATTCTCCTGCCCAGAATGTGGGAAGGGGTTCAGCAGTTCTTCCGCCCTGCTGACCCACCAGAGGGTCCACACGGGGGAGAGGCCCTTCAGCTGCCCTGAGTGCAGAAAGACCTTCACCCAGGCCTCCACCCTGCTGAGGCACCAGAGTGTCCACACCGGGGAGAGGCCATTCTCCTGACCAGAGTGTGGGAAGGGGTTCAGCGATTCCTCTGCCCTGCTGACCCACCAGCGGGTCCACACAGGGGAGAGGCCCTTCAGCTGCCGTGAGTGTGGGAAGGCCTTCACACATGCCTCCAACCTGCTTACCCACCGGTGGGTCCATACTAGGGACAGGCCCTTCAGTTGCCCCGAGTGTGGGAAGGCCTTCAGCAATTTCTCCCATGTGCTGATCCACCGGCGGGTCCACACCGGGGAGAGGCCATTCGCTTGTCCTGAGTGCGGAAAGGCCTTCAGCAATTCCTCTGACCTACTGAAGCACCAGCGAGTCCACACTGGGGAGAGGCCCTTCAGCTGCCCTGAGTGCGGGAAGGCCTTCACCCAGGCCTCCACTTTGCTGAAGCACCAGCGGGTCCACACTGGGGAGAGGCCCTTCAGCTGCCCTGAGTGCGGGAAGGCCTTCACCCAGGCCTGCAACTTGCAAAGGCACCAGCGGGGACACCAGCGCTCCCAACAATCTGATTCTGCCGGTGAGGTTGCTGTGGATCACCCCCAGGACTGAACTTGCTGCCCTTTCTGGCAGTGGGTGTGGTGGAAGAGTCAATGGGCGCTTTTTTTTTGTTTTCTGCTGGACTACACCCCACACCCACAGTGGCTCAGCGGTTAGCAGCACTGCCTCAGTGCCAGCGACCTGGCTTCGATTCCACCATTGGGGTGACTGTCTGTGTGGAGTTTGCACATTCTCCCCCTGTGCCTGCGTGGGTTTTCTCTGGGTGCTCCGGTTTCCTCCCACAAACCAAAGATGTGAAAGTTGGGGTGGATTGGCCAAGCTAAATTGTCCCAGTGTTCAGGGATGTGTAGGTGTGGTCCATTAGTCAGAGTAAATGTAGAGTAATAGGGTTGGGAAATGGGTCTGGGTGGGTTACTCTTTGGAGGGTCAGTATGAACCTGTTGGGCTGAAGGGCCAGTGTCCACACTGTATGGATTCTGTGATTCTATGAACTTTGATCCATTGGGCGCTGCTGCTCGTTGAGCCTGGGATTGCACATTCCCACTGAAACAATCCGCACAAACCTAAGCCTGTGAGACCATTGGAGTAGAAGTTAGGCCATTCAGCCCATCGAGTCTGCTCTGCCATTGGTTAGAGACAAAAAAAACTGCAGATGCTGGAATCCAAAGTAGGCAAGCAGGAGGGTGGGAGAACACAGCAAGCCAGGCAGCACCAGCAGTGATGTCAGTGTTTCAGGTATTAACCCAAATCATTGACTTCTCCACCAGAAATGATTTACCAGGATGTTGCTGAGGGTTGGAAGGTTTGGGCTACAGTAGACTGGGGCTGTTTTCTCTGGATTATGGGAGGTTGAGGAGTGACCTTATATGAGTTTATAAAATCATGAGGGGTATGGATAGGGCAAATAGACAAGGTCATTTCCCTGGAGGTTAGACATTCCAGAAACAGAGGGAATAGGTTTATGGCAAAAGGGAAAAGATTTAAATGGGACCTATGGGGTAACTTTTTCACACAAAGGGTTGTACATGTATGGAATGAGCTGCAAGAAGAAGTGAAGGCTGTTACAATGACATTATTTAAATGGCATCTGGATGGGGACATGAATAGGAACGGTTTGGAGGGATGTGGGCCAAGTGCTGGAAACAGACCCTTTGGTCTGATTAATTTAGGATACCTGGTCAGCATGGAGAAGTTGGACCAAAGGGTCTGTTTCCAGCACTTGCCCTGTATTCCTCTAACCCTTCCTGTTCATACACCCATCCAGGTGCCTTTTTCATGTTGACATTGTGCCAGCATCCACTGTTTCCTGTGGCAGCTCACTCCATCCACGCACCACCCTCTGCGTGAAAAGGTTGTCCCTCAGGTCCCATTAAAATTTTTCTCCTCTCACTTTTAAACCTATTCCCTCTAGTTCTGGACGACCTCAACCCAGGGAAAAGACCTTGACTATTTACCCTATCCATGCCCCTCATGGTTATATAAACCCATAAAAGGCAGCACCTCAGCCTCCGATGCTCCAGGGAAAACAGCCCCAACCTATTCAACCTCTCCCTTTCCCTCCAAACCTTTCCCCCTAATCACGTACTTATCCAAATGTCTTTTATATGTTGTAATTGTACCCGTGCCCACAACTTCCTCTGGACGTTCATTCCACATGTGAACCACACTCTGCAAAACCATTTGTCCCCACCTGTCTTTTTGTCAATCTTCCTCCCCTCACTGTAAATATGTGCCCCCTGGTCTTGAACTTCCCCACCCTAGGGAAGAGACAACTACCTTTATCTATACCTCTCATGATTTTATAAACTTCGCCTCTCAACCTCCTCTGCTCCAGCAAAAAAACACCAGCCTTAATTCCAATTTGCTAATAATAGCACAGCAATGATTTCAGCTGTGTGTGTGTGTCAAGGATCTCTCATTTCCAAGGTAATGCAGTGTCTCTTAGGTTCACCTGATCTTAAAATGAATGGCACCCCATTCATTTCAAATGTCTATGGTTTCTTGCAAAGTCAGTCCTGTTTGGGAAATAGCCAGTGGCATCTTAGACTCCGTAGGCTGCTTCTGACCAGGTTTGTATGCTCTGATCTGAGATGTATGAGTAGAACTTCACAATAAAAATTAATGCAGCCTTTATTCATGACTCATTATTAAATACATTTGCTGCATTTACAGATGTGATTGAGAAGCTTCTACAAATGAATCTTGGACTGATAACAGTTTGTCAGGATTTTGAAAGTCATTGTGCCTCTGTCGCAGCATAGGGGAGGGCTCTTTCAGACAGAAGACATCATACAGAAAATTCTCCCACGTCAGATGAACAAAGCCGACATGTTTGCAGCAAGTTGTGAAACTTGAAAGGGTTCTGAAAAGATTGACAACTATGTTTGCAGGGTTGGAGGGCTTGACCTACAGTAAAAGACTGAATAGGTTGGGGCTATTTTCCCTGCAGCATCGGAGGCTGAGGGGTGGCCTTATAGAGATTTATAAAAATGCATGAGGAGCTTTTAGCAGAGACATCCCAGGAGTGATACAGCTGGCCAAACCACTAGGTCTTTCCCCCAGGGTGGGGGAGTCCAGAACTAGAGGGCAGAGGTTTGGGGTGAGAGGGGAAAAGTTTAGAAGGGACCTCAAAGGGGCAAGTTTTCACACAGAGGGGGGTGTATGTACAGAATGAGCTGCCAGAGGGAGTGGTGGAAGCTGGTACAATTACAACATTTAAAAGGCATCTGGATGGGTACATGAGCTAAATGCTGACAAATGGGACTAGATTAATTTTGAATATCTGGTTGGCATAGACCGGTTGGACCGAAGGGTCTGTTTCAGTGCTGTACATCTCTCTGACTCTGTAACAGGACAGATAGTTTATGTGTGAACCAGAGGGGCCTGTCAGTAACATTGCCTCAACCGAACTCTGAAACCCAATGTGGTATTTTTTTTTTAAGGGACTTAGAGCCAAAAAAGATGCACAGTAGGTAAATAGACCCTTCAGTCCAACTCGTCCATGCTGACCGGATATCCTAAATTAATCCAGTTCCATTAGCCAGCACTTGCCCATATCCTTCTAAACTCTTCCTATTCATGTTCCAATCCAAATACCTTTTGAATGTTGTAATTGTACCAGCCTCCATCACTTTCTCTGGCAGCTCATTCCCTCCACGTACCACCCTCTCCTTGAAAAGGTTTCCCCTCAGGTCCCTTTTACATCTTTCCCCCTCATCCTAAACCTCTAGTTTAGGATTTCCCCACCCTGGAAAAAAGATTTTGACTACTTACCCTATCCATGCCTTTAATGTTTTTATAAATCTCTACACTCTTCAGCCTCAGATGTTCCAGGGAAAATATCTGCAACTTATTCAGCCTCTCCCTATAACTCAAACCCTCCAAGCTCAGAATCCTTTCAAGTTTCACAACATCCTTGCTGGAAACACAATTTGTAGGTATAGTGTTATGGACAAGGCCAGACCCTAACTTTACTGGTTGTTTTAGGCAGAGGTATCCCAGGAGTGATGCAGCTGGTTTCCAGGAAAACAGAATTTATTTACACACCATGGAATGAAACACAAACAAAGAAAACAATGTAGAATAACAGCCGTTTGAAAACCCAACCGACACAATCTCCCCGCAACTTCAAAAAGCTGCAGTTCCGATTTCCTGCAACATTCCCATAAACACACCCCTCTGGCAAAAAAAGGTCAGTTCATGCACAGATTCTTACAGGAGAGATGTTGGAGAGAGAGTTAGCCAGAAATATCTGTTGAATCAGGGTACCTTTCTTCCCCCTGTAGCTTTGGACAGACTGCTTGCTAAAACTCAAACCAAACCAGGGTAAACAAAATGCAGAACTGTCCTTTCATTGTACAAGCATTTTAGAAAAAATCTCAAACCCTTTTCCCTGATTGATGCCTTAGCCAGTATCTGTTGGCCATTAGCAAAATCCCTAACCCCAGATGATTTGGAACCTCTGCCTTTTACAACCCCTCTTCAAAAAAATACCAAGAACAACATAATCTTCTTAAAGGAGAATCACTGTCACAACAGAGAGCTGAAACATTTGTATCAAAAGGTCGTATTGTTAGCAGGCCAAGAAAACAGTTTTTCAATTGAGCCAATCAATTTAAACCAGGCCCTTTGGCTACAAAAACCTATTAAATTTCAATCTGATGGTTTTGAAAACAGAGGAACAATCCTATCATTAAAAACAATTAGATATATGTCATCAAGGGTATAAAAGAAGGGGGCAGTTAGACAGAGGCAGAAAGCAAACGTCCGATAAGTGGGGGATATCAGTTTGCTGATGAGGGGTGGGAAGGGACGATGAAGAGGGGTAGGTAGAGGTTCAGGCAGAGCGAAAACACTGACAGAGGCCAACTGAGCCAACCGACCTGGCCCTGTGCTGGAGACTCAATGGGACAGAGACAAGATGTATCTTTTTCAGATCTATCTGCAGTGCTTGGACAAACATTACGCTCCATCCAGGATAAAAATGTCCTCCATCTGCTCCTGCAGATCAATTCCGTAGGGAAGGTGCTGTCAGAGAGCATCAGCCCCCATCGGAAGTAAAGTGGATGTGAGAGTAGCCAGTCCGGCAGAAAGGATCCTCTTGCCCCTCCCACTTCACCCACTAAACAGGGTTCAAGGTGTGACTCAGCGGCAGTAACAGCAGAATATACTGGCACTGGAGTGTGTCCAGCAGAGATTCACATGGATGATCGCTGGAACGATACACCTAACATACGATGAATGGCTGAGGATCCTGGGATTATATTCATTTGCTTTCAGAAGGCTGAGAGGAGATCTAATAGAAATTTACAAGATTATGCAGTTCTTAGAAAGGGTGGATGCTGGGAAGGTATTTCCATTAGGCAGGGGAGACTAGGACGCATGGGCACAGCCTGATAATTAGAGAGGGTCAATTTAGAACAGAAATGAGGAGACATTTCCTCAGCCAAAGAGTGTGGGCCTGTGGAAATCATTGCCATGGAGCACAGTGGAGGCCAGGACGTAAATGTCTTCAAGGCAGAGATGGATAATTCCCTGAGAGATCAAGAATTTAAGGGCTACAGGGAGATTGCGGGTAAGTGGAGCTGAAATGCCCATCAGCCATGATTAAATGGCAGAATGGACTCAATGGGCTGAATGGCCTTACTTTCACTCCTATGTCTTATGGTCTTAACTCATCCATGTTGACCAGATATTCTAAATTAATCTAGTCCCATATGCCAGCACTTGGCGCATACCCCTTTGAACCCTTTCTATTCATATAACCATCCAGATGCCAATCACATATTGTAATTGTACCAGCCTCCACCATTTCCTCTGGCAGCTCATTCTTTACGCTCACTACCCTCTGAATTAAAAAGTTGCCCTTAGGTTTTTTTTTAATCTTTGATCATCCACCTCAGCCTAAAGCTATTACCCTTTTGTTCTGGACACCCCCAAACCCAGGGGACAATACCTTGTCTATTTACCCAATCCATGCCTTTCATGATTGTATAGGTGTATACAAACGCCTCTGCCACACTCAGGAAAACAGCCCTAAACAATTCAGCTCAAACCCTCCAACGCTGGCAGCATCCTTGTAAATCTTTTCTGAACCCTTTCAAGTTTCACAACGTCCTTTCGATAGGAGGGAGACCAGAATTGCACACAATATTCCAAAAGTGGCTTAACCAATGTACCGTACAGCCACAACATAACCTCCCAATTCCGATACGCAGAGGATTGGGAAAGTTGTCTTTTGTGGGTTTTGAAAACTGGGAAAGAATGGAGGGACAACCCGAACTTGTGAGGGTCAGCTTGGAAGCATAAGAAAAAAGGTATCTCCCCCTCCCCAATTACTATCATCCGTCCCTCCTCACCCGGGTAATTAAGACACATACCTGAGTTGCCAGAGTAGACTCCCTCACTAGATTCACCCCAGTTGCTACAAGTGAACAGATTCCCCCCCCCCCACCCCCCTCTCCCTCCCAGGATGAGGAGTTGCCCAGAGGAGGGTGTTTTACATTGAAACCGATATGGCTACTTTCGCGTTGTGATGTCGAAAACGGGGCAGGCCGACAGTGGAACTCTGCAGCAGATGGAAGGAGAGCAGTTTGCAAAAATCCCTTCCCTTCAAAGAATCCTCACAGCATGGAAGCAGGCCACTCGGCCCAACAAGTCCAAACCAACGTTCTGAATGGAAATTCACCCATATCCCTCCCCTTATTGCCCTACACTTACCCCAGAGTAATACACCAAACTTACACATCCCTGGACACTATGAGGGAATTTAGCCTGGCCAATCCACCCTTGAAGATTTGGATCCCAAGCGGGACCCCTCGGTCTCGAGATCAGTCAAAGAATCAACAGAATGCGGACTGTACAAAGCAAGGTTATCAGTTTAATAAAGTAAGGCAGCCTGATGCAATTCTATCCAGCAACACGGAGGTTAAAGCTTCTGTGCTCCGTGGTGCAATTGGGTAATTGTGTTTTTTTAAGAGACAACACAGCCTTAATTATAAAAGATCAATCAAATGTAATAAGGTGATATGATTGACAGCAGGTTAGTCCAATGATATTTCCTGGGAAACTGATTGTGCGTAAAACAAAATCATCCCATGCTTGCCAGTTCAATGTTAGTTCGAATAGCAAATTACTGTCTTATGATTCATATTATGAAAACTCCATGTTCTCTTATCTCCAATTCCAACCAACTCAGCAAAGCAGCAATTCAAGTTCACAGTGTCAAATCATAACCTGAAGCCATTTTGATATGTTATTTTAAACTGAAAAGCCATTTTGTGGTTAATAAAAACCTACATTCACCTGTTGCTCCTAACAACAGCCTAAATTCAAAATTTAAATCCTCATCTCCCCCTGGGTTCATCTCCATCATTGCAAGCTCATCAGACGAGCCCCTTGCAAGGGGGGAGATGATAAAGATCGAACTTGCCCTGCTGTGTGAACTTGCCATTGCTAGCATTGGTGCACAAGAAGGGACAGTTTACCTGTGCGATCCTGAGCAACCAGAGACTGTGTACCAACTATGCCAGGAAGATGTCCTTGTCTGCTGAGAGACTGAATGTTACTAAGAATGACTATTGCAGTGAACAGTTAATTTACAGAACAAGTCTAAATGGTCTTTACCAAAGGTGTTGTGTGCCAGTTTGATACCAGTTGTGCTATGGGCAGCCCTGGTAAGCCTTGCCCCATCCAATTAGGTCATGCCGCAAAAGAGAAGATAGGGAAATGTTATCTTTCAGTAACAATTTGTTTCTTCAAAGTCACAATATAATATTTGGCAGGAATGAAGTGGCCTATTACGTCCTGACTTCAGTAAAAGACTCTTTGACCCCTAATGGCACCCATGTCTTCCCAATTATGGGATGAGTCGAACCATTCTTGGACAATAATCGCATCTCTTACCGAAAGACCCATCTATTGAACAGCCTCAAGGAAGTCACAAAGATAGGCCTCTTATTGGTCTACACTAACCCTGGTTAATATTTCGAATAAAGTAAGTACTCCTCGTGCTGTAGCTGTAGAGAATGGAAAAATCCAAAATCTCTACAAAACAGTAATATCACTCTTTGGGATATGTAGCTCTTAGTTTTTTTTCTGTAGGAGGATTTTCAGGAATTATTAGTCATCAAAACTGTAATTATATCGTTTGTGGTCTCACCCTTTTGGGTAATGAGACAACTGCTGCTTTATTGAGATGAGGATTTAAAATTTGAATTTAGGCTGTTGTTAGGAGCAACAGGTGTATGTAGGTTTTTATTAACCACAAAATGGCTTTTCAATCCAAAATAACATAACAAAATGGCTTCAGGTTATGATTTGACACTGAAATGGAATTGTTGCTTTGCTGAGTTGGTTGGATTTAGAAATAAAAGAGAACAATGGAGTTTTCATAATATAAATCATAAGTAACTTGGTATTCGAACTAACCTTGAACTAGCAAGCATGGGATGATTTTGTAAGTAAAATAATCTGTTTCCCAGGAAATATCATTGGATTAACCTGCTGTCAATCATGTCACCTTATTACATTTGATTGGTCTTTTCTTGTAATTAAGGCTGTGCTGTCTCTTAAAAAACATAAACGTGTAATTTTCGAATGTAATTGTGTAATTTCGTCACGGAACATAGAAGCTTTTAACCTCTGTATTGCTGGATAAATCTATGCTAGGCTGCCTTATTTCATTAAACTGGTAACCTTGCTTTAAATAGATCGTACTCCTAGTGATTCTTTTAACCGATCTTGGACCGAGAGCCCGATTGAGGGGGTCTAGATCTTCACCCTAACCTGTAGAATCCCGAACACTATGGATAAATTTACCTCGGCCAATCCACCCTAACCTGCCATCCCTGGACACTGTAGGTAAGTTAGCGTGATTAACATACACCATCCAGAATATCCTTGGGCATTATCAATAATTTAGTATGGGGGAACCACCCTAACCTGCACATCACTGGACAGTATGGGTAATTAAGCTCAACCAAGGCCGAGGTTACCACGAGGTTGGAATTCTCTTCCAGAAGATACCGCAGTGAACCTGCACAGTTACTGCCTTTGCTGTTTGAATTCATGTATCGCTGGAATTCGGAGTGCGTCTGGGAAAATTAATAAACAGTGAAATTCACAGCTGATTTTGGAGGAACTGTTTGGGCAAGGATCACAGCAAGCAGCAGAAAAGTGTATTGTTTTTAAGTGGGACCTACAGAAGGTCTGCAGTAGCGAGTAGAATGGGTTCTTTCTTGATTATATGTTTTTTGAGATATGTCTCTTGATTAAACTTAAAATATAAGCCATAGCTATTAATTTAACTTGGGGCAGTGTTTTGTAGAGGAATAAGACGGTGTTAGTTTCTGGATCTGTAGATTGTGAAGGAGCAAAAATGGCCTTTAGTAGAGTTATATGCGCTTCTTGTCAGATGTGGGAGTTTAAAGAGAGTTTAAGGGTTACTGCAGATTATATCTGCAATAAATGCTGTTGGTTGCGAATCTTATGAGATTGAATGGATCGGTTGGACAGACAGTTAGAAGTGATGAGGAATTTGCAACAGCAACAGTATGTGATGGATGGTAGTTATAGGAAGGGGGGAAGTCTCAGATACAGTCACATAGATGGGTTAACTCCAGGAAAAGTAAGACAGGCAGGCAGTGAGTGTAGGAGCCTTCTGTGACTATACCCATTTCAAACAAGTATGCCATTTTGGAAAATATAGGGGGTGATGGATTCTCAGGGGAACGTAGCACGAACAGCCAAGTTTCTGGTATTGAGACTGGCTCTAATACAATGAGGGGCATGTCGGGTTCCAAAAGATCAATTGTGTTCGGGGACTCTCTAGTCCATTGTACAGACAGACATTTCTGTGGACAGCAGCGAAAAATCAGAATGGTGTGTTGTTTCCTTGGTGCCAGGATCAAGGATGTCTCAGAGAGAATGCAGAATGTTCTCAAGGGGGAGAGGGGCCAGCCAAGAGGTCATTGTACACATTGGAACCAATGATATAGGAAGGAAAAAGGTTGAGATTCTGAAGGGAGATTACAGAGAGTTGGCAGGAATTTAAAAAGGAGGTTCTTGAGAGTAGTAATATCTGGATTACTCCCAGTGCTACGAGCTAGGGAGGGCAGGAATAGGAGGTTAGAGCAGAGGAATGCATGGCTGAGGAGCTGGTGTATGGGAGAAGGATTCACATTTTTGGAGCATTAGAATCTCTTTTGGGGCACTGAAACTACCGGGTTCAAGAGAAAAATAAGAACTTCATCCACATATACTGTGCTCTTATGCGCCTTTGATCCCACCTCTGGACCAACTATATTGGAGTCCCTACAAATAGTCTCTGTCAGTGGCTCAATCACCAATGTGAAAAGTAAAGGTGAAAGGCCACAGCCTTGCCGACTGCCCCTGCCATGTTACCATTACTAGGCCTTACACTATTGGTGAGAACTGCTGCTGAAGGATCACTGTAAAAGACCCTGACCCATCTAGTAAACACTTCACCTAGGGTATAAAAATGATCTAGACACTCCACCCGTCAAATGCCTTTGAATCAAGGACATGATAATGAAATATCAAGGCTGCTTGAGAAAAGAAAGCCAGTAAAGTTGCTGAATGACTTCTTGCTGTCCTATTATTTCCAACACCTTTGAAGGCAGCTTGTTCCAGTCATTGTCACCTAAATGAAGTTTTCCTCCGTACACACTTAAGGTTATCTGGCTCTGTGAGGGTTCTCAGGTTTCTGTGTGCTGGATAATGTGTGATCAGCAGGCATCTGGCAATCTACAAGAATTGCCATCGATGTTATGTCCATTTAACTGTACTGACAGTGATCACTTATTTTGTGATTTCTTTTGCAGAAAGAAATCTGAAAGCAAAAGATACATCAACTTCTGACAGAGCCACTTGATTCAATGGGTCTTGAATATCAGCAGCCATTCACATTGAGAAGAAATGTTTGCTTTTGTCTGCTTGAGAGATTTTGGACACTGGTGCGGCAGGAAGAATACTGAGACACCCGAGTGAGGGAGATTCAGTGCGCTGACTGTGAAAAGTGCTTCACACCATTTACTCGGCTTGGGGGATCAAAATCTCACTTCTCACAGTGGGGAGAGACTGTGTAGCCGTTCTGTTTGTAATTTCAACCCCAAAGTGACACAAGGAAAGCTTCCGCCCCCACCCCCACCTCCATGGTGAAATGTGGGGACTGTGGGAAAAGGTTCCCTTCCCTATCGATGCTGGAAACCCACAGACACGTTCACACGGGGGAAGAGGGAAGAGGCCATTCACCCGCTCCGTGTGCGGACAGGGATTCAGTAAGATGGGTCATCTGCAGACACACCAGTGGGTCACGTGGAAGAGAAACCGTTCAAGTGCTCCATGTGCAGGAATGGATTCACTCAGTCATCTACACTGTTGGTCCACCAGTGGGTCCACACCGGAGAGAGGCTATTCACTTGCTCTCCGTGCAGTAAGGGCTTCATCCACTACTCCCACCTGTGAATGCACCAGCAAGTTCACGTTCCATCACAGGGGGATTGAAGGAGTGATGGCTGAGTGCTATTATCGACTGGACTATCAACCCAGTTCTGCGGACCCCTGGGTTCAAATCTCACTGCAGCAGATGGCAGGATTGGAATTCAGTCTGAAATCTGGAGTTCAGAATCTCATGATCAAACCATTTTCGGGGAAGGAAACTGCCGTTTTGGGAAAGGATTCACTCAGTCGTTCCAGTTGCAGCGTTTACCCTACAAGTGACTCCTGACCCACAGCAGTGTGGTTGACTCTTGACTGCCCCGCAGCCTGGCAAATAAGCGGGAGAATCTTACTTGGAGACAGGGTATAGGTTGAAATTGCTGAGTGAGATAATACTTCCTACGGGTTACGGCTGTACCAAGGATCCAATTACAAAGGGACAACTCAGCTGACCAATAGTAAAGGAAGTGGGGTACAGGGGAGTCTGAGCTGTTTAAAAAAAAAGCTACTTTTTGTCCACCTTTGTGCTGGGGAGATCTCAAGTTGTAACAAAGTTGGATCGCAATAAAAGTTACCTGAACCTACCTTTTGGACTCAGAAATTGAAGGCTATGAGACCCAACAGGTTTTTATTTTAAAGCTGCTCATTTCTTTCAGCCTCCAGCGTGAGGTTTCCAATGTCATATATTAGAAGGAGCAGTCAATGTGTAGCTCATATTATTAGAAATTGTAAATTTTTCAGGACTGCAAGTTCATTGTTTCATCGGCATTGTAAAGTTTACTGACAGCAGCTGGAGGTGTGGGCTGTGTTCAGTGGAAACAAAGTTAAAAATTACACAGCACCAGGTTATAACAATAGGGGTCACCTCAACTCAGATAATGCATCGACGGTGTGAAGTCAAAGTCTGTCTGTGTTCCAAAGTTAGGTCAGACTGATTGTATTTCTAAAGTTGGAACTACAGAATCTTACATGGATTTATGCAGTTTTTGAGCAATTCAGAATAGAATGGACTACTGCAAGGAAGTGTACAGACAACTGACCAGAAACACTACAAGCAACAGCCAGCCAATCTGACCAAAGAGCACACCCGTGAATTAACAACATTGATCAAGACTTTCAATTCAATCCTTCAGAGTTCTCAAGCACCCTTTTCCCATGTATTCTCACGAAGGCGACTTCTACTGCCTTCGCCCCATTGTATCAGGCCACGGGGCTGTGTGTGAGAATCTCTCTGGCTATGTTGAAGGCATCTCGAAACCCATTGTGCAAGGGACCCCACGCTTCTGTCGCGACACTACAGATTTCTTCCAGAAACTCAGCACCAACGGACCAGTCGAATCAGGAACATTGTTTGTCATAATGAACGTTTCAGCACTCTACACCAGCATTCCCCACAATGATGGCATCACAATAACAGCCTCAGTAATGAATAGCAGCAACTGCCAATTTCTGAGCTCTGTCCTACAACTCATCTGCTTCATCCTCGACCACACCATATTCACCTTTGACAACCAGTTCTTCATCCAGACACACAGAACTGCCATGAGGACCAAATTTTCAACCCAGTATGCCAACATTTTCATGCATAGGTTCGAACAAGACTTCTTTTCTGCACAGGACCTCCAGCCAACACAATACACCAGATATATTGACAACATTTCTTCCTCTGGACCCAGGGCGAGGAGTCACTGAAACAACCACACAGTGATATCAACAAGTTTTGTCCCACCATCACACTCACCATGGACTACTCTTTAGTATCTGTCTCATTCTTGGACACATGCATCTCCATTAAGAATAGGCATCTCAGCACTTCTCTGTACTGTAAACCCATGGATAACTTGACAATATTAAAACAGCCATCCTCTATGGACAAGGCCTTCGCATACATAGGATCGGTTCAGATGAGGAACGTGACAGACACTTGGAAGTACACAAGCATACCTTCAAAGGAACGGGATACAATGCTCAACTCATCAATTGCCAGTTCCAATGTGTCACAGCGAGAAACCGTAATGACTTCCTTAGGAGACAAACACGAGCTGCAACCAAAATGGTACCCTTTGTTGTCCAGTACTTCACGGGAGCTGAAAAACTATGACACGTTCTTCACAGCCTGCAACACATTATCGATCAGGATGAGCACTTCACCAAGACCTTCCCCACGCCTCCACTTCTCACCTTCAAACCACCAAACTTTAAACAGAACATTGTTTGCAGCAAACTGCCTGGCCTTAAGGCAACATGATACAACCTTGTCATGGCAGAGGCTGCAAAACATGTCAGAGTGTCAACACAATTACACATGGGTTCACCACCCACCATGAGTGCAGCAGGTACTCATGTGACCCCGACAACATTGTTTATATCATACACTGCAGGCACTGACGCGCTGAGGCATGGTATATTGGCGAGACTGAGCAGAGGCTACGGCAATGGATAAATGGACACTGCACAACAATCACCAGGCAGGAGTGTTCCCTCCCAGTCAAGGAACACTTCAGCGGTCCGAGACATTCAGCCTCGGACCTTCGGGTGACCATCCTCCAAGGCGGACTTCAGGACAGGCAAAAATGCAAATTGCTGAAAATGTGTTGCTGGAAAAGCGCAGCAGGTCAGGCAGCATCCAGGGAACAGGAGAATCGACGTTTCGGGCATAAGCCCTTCTTCAGAAACTTATGCCCGAAATGTCGATTCTCCTGTTCCCTGGATGCTGCCTGACCTGCTGCGCTTTTCCAGCAACACATTTTCAGCTCTGATCTCCAGCATCTGCAGACCTCACTTTCTCCTCAAAAATGCAAATTGGCCAAGCAGAGGCTGATAGCCAAGTTCGGTACCCATGGGGATGGCCTCAACTGGGACCTTGGATTCATGTCACACTGCAGCTGACCCCATTACATTATACACTCTCTCATACACACACACACTCTCCTCCAGACCAACACACTCACGCAGACCCTCTCTCATACACAAGCGCTCTCTTATATGCTCCCACACACACACAGCCTCTCACAGACTTATAACCCATTACACTCTCACACAGACACACACTCACACCTCACCCCGCCCCCCCATACACACTCGGTTTCCCTTGCGCGCACATGCACAAGTTTGTGGAGTGAATATGTACGTGTAGAATTACATTATATTTTGTTCAAAACCTGCATTAATCCACGTAAGATTCTGTAACTCCCACTTTAGGAATAGAATCAATCTGACCTAACAGTGGGACACAGACTTTAACTTCACTCCTTCAATGCATTACTTTAGCTGAGAAGACACCTATTGTTAAAAGCAATCTTGAGAATGTAACTTTTAAAAAGTTCTGATATTTACATATGAAGGAACAGAAACTATCATGGTCATTCTAAAAGACGTAAGCTAAATTTGTTTAATATTACTCTCATGACACTATAATCCTCTTGCGATAAAGTCTGTGTCTAATTATTTTGCTGCACAACCACCCGATGAAGAAACAGCGCTTTGAAAACTAGTGCTTCCAAATAAACCTTTTGGAATAACCTGGCGTTGTGTGATTTTTAACTTTGAAAATCTGTCAGTAATACCAGCATCTCCATGCTGCGCATGCTACTCTGTGTCAGCAACGCAGTGCGCATGTTCACCGGTGTCAGCAAAACACTACGCATGCTCGTGCAACAAGCGGAAATGTCCCACGACCTTGTTTTGATGGACCAATGGGACGCTCAGGAGGACCGGATGGCGACTGGTCCTCCTGCCAATCACAGCAAACCCATTGTCTGGATGCGGAAGTTGGACCAAGATGTTGCTGTTCCTCTCTCTCTCTCTGAATTAAGATTGAGCTTCAGCCTAGACCACAACTTTCTTCCTCACTCCAACATCTGTGAGTACAGCAATCTCTTTTCTCACCCCCTTTTCCATTCCGGGGTTCAGCTGTTGACTTGCAGGAACTGAAGGGAAACGGAGTGAACCCAGGGAGGGGACAGACTCGGGAAAGTTAGTCCAGGTCAGTTCAAAAACACATGGTAAATACAGGAGAATTGACATTTCGGGCATGAGCCTTTCATTAGGAATGATGTGTGGATGTACAGAGGGCCTCAGCATCCTTCTACACCAGTCAATGCCAGTTGTCAGACAGGTGCAGCAAGCAGTGAGCAAGGCAAGTGGTATTTAGCAAGAGGAATTGAGTTGAGAACTGGTGATGTCTTCCTGCAGTTCGAGCGTCATTGAATATATTCAAGGCTGAGTTCATCTGATTTTTGAACAACAAACAAGTGGATGATTATGGAGGAAGGCAAGAAAATGATTTTAAGACCAGCACAGAACAGTTACAGAGTAATACAGCACAGAAACAGACTCTTCAGTTCAAGTAGTCCATGCTGACTATGTTCTCAAACTAAACTAGCCCCACCCTGTGTTTAGCCCATATCCCTCTGAACCTTTCCTGTTGGAGTCATAGAGATGTACAGCATGGAAACAGACCCTTCGGTCCAACTTGTCCATGCCGACCAGTTATTCCAATCTAGTCCTATTTGCCAGCACTTGGCCCATGTCCCTCTAAATCCTTCCTAAATCAGATGCCTTTTAAATGCTCTAATTATACCAGCCTCTACCACTTCCTCTGACTGGTCATTCTGTACACATTACCATTCTCTTGGTGAAAAAGCTGCCTCTTAGGTCCCTTTTATGTCTTTTTCCCCCCTCACCCTAAACCTATGCCCCCTCGTTCTGAACTCCCCCACCACAGGGAGAAGACTTTGTCTATTTACTCAGCCATGCCCCTCTGTAAAGTCACCCCTCAGCCTCCGATACTCGAGGGAAAACAGCCCCAACCTATGCAGCCTCACCCGAGAGCGTAAATCTTTCAAACTTGGCAACATCCTGGTAAATCTTTTTCTGAACGCTTACAAGTTTTAAACATTCTTCTGATGGGAAGGAATCCAGAGTTGCATGCAATTTTCCAAATGTGGCCTCACCAATGTCCTGGACAGCTACAACATCAACTCCCAACTCCTTTACTCGATGCTCTAACCAATAAAGGAAAGCATACCAAATGCTGCCTTCACTATCCTATCTACTTGCAACTCTACCTTCAAGGAACTATGAACCTGTACTTCAAGGTCTCTTTGTTCAGCAACACTCCCCAGGACCTTACCGTAAAGTGTATAGGTCCTACTCTGATTTGTTTGTCCAAAATTCAGCACCTCACATTTAATTAAATTTCATCATTCATGTAATTATTCAAATGTCTTTTAAATGTTTTAACTGTACCTGCATCCACCTCTTTCTCTGGACATTCACTCCACTCACAAACGACTCTCTGTGGGGAAACAAAATGGTGCCCCTCATGTCTTTTTTTAGAAATCTTTCTCCTCTCTTCTTCAAAAGTTGCTCCCTAATCTTGAATCCCCACCAAGGGAAAGGATCTCCGCTGTTCACCTCATCGATATCACTCATGATTTTGTCATCCTCTATTAGGTCACCACTCAACGTCCTCTTCTCCAGTAGAAACATTTCTAGCCTATTCACAGAGATGCAGGTATATTCATATTCACTTATGATCTGTTCAATGCTGGTGCAGGCTTGACAGGGTAAATGGCCTGCTCCCAATTCTCTCACTCCTAGTCCAGGACAAGAACAGACCATTAAACACAGGAGCAGAAATTAGACCTTTCAGCCCATCGGGACTGCTCCGTCATTAAATCATGGCTGATACGTTTCTCAATCTCATTCTCCCACTTTCTTCACGTAACTCTCGATTTCCCTCTTGACACTCAAGAACTTATTTGTCTCTGTCTTAAACATATTCAGTGACCCGGTCTCCACAGCCTTCTGTAGCAGTGAATTCCACATGTTCATCACTTTCTGGCTGAAAAGGTTTCTCCTTATCTTTGTTCTAAAAAGGTTTTCCCTTTACTCTAATGCTGTGCCCTCAGGTCCTAGTCTCTCCTACCAATTGAAGCATCTTCTCCACGAGCACTCTGTCCAGGCCATTCAGTATTCTGTCTGTTTCAATTAGATCTCCCCTGTGTGTGGGCCTGTGTATCAGCACAGACCAGACCCTTCAGGATGAGGTACAGCAGGGATTAGGTTCAGCAAAGTGAGAGTGGAGGGTGTGTGTGTGGGAGATGGAGACTCAACATTTAGGGAATGAGAGGGGAAAGAAAGAATTGATAGGATGGGCTGATGGGCCAAGGAGTGGCAGAATGAGTTTAATTTAGATAAATGTGAGGAGTTGCATTTTGGTAAGGCAAATCAGGGCAGGACTTACACAGTTAATAGGGAGTGTTGCTGAACAAAGAGACCTTGCAGGTTCATATTCCTTGAAAGTGGAATTGTAAGGAGACAAGATAATGAAGAAGGCATTTGGTATGCTTTCCCTTATTGGTCAGAGCATTGAGTACGGGAGTTGGGAGGTCATGTTGCGACTGCACAGGACATTGGTTAGGCCACTTTTGGAATAGTGTGTGCAATTCTGGTGGCCCTCCTATGGAAGAATGTTGTGAAACTTGAAGGGGTTTAGAAAAGATTTACAAGGATGTTGGCAGAGCTGGAGGGTTTGAGTTATCGGGAGACACTGAATAGGCCGTGGATATTTTCCCTGGAGCATTGGAGACTGAGGGGTGACCTTATAGAAGTTTATAAGGAGTGTGGATAAGGTGAATAGCAAAAATCTTTTCATCGTGGTAGGGCAGTCCATAGGTTTCACTTGAGAGGGGAAAGATTTAAAACAGACCTGAGGGGCAACTTTTTCAGTGTGTTTATTGAATGAGCTTCCAGAGGAAGTGGTGGAGCCTGCTGCAATTACAACATTTAAAAGGCACCTGGATGAGTATATCAATAGGAAGGGTTTAGAGGGGTATGGGCCAAATGCTGGCAAACGGGACTAGTTTAATTTAGAATACCTGGCCAGCGCAGACGAGTTGGACCAAAGGGATTGTTTCCATGCTGTATGACTCTGATAATCATTGGTGAAAGTAGAAGTGTCGTTGTGAAGACTGGGCTTTCAGAGCAGCTTTCAAAGATGTTTTGCCCTTACTGGGAGCAGAAGTTATAGTGAAATCTTTCATTTGTGAAACAGCAACTGAGTGAGTGAGTACATCCTGGATTTTGGTGGAAAGTGGGAATTCATTGCAATGTGGGGTTGAAGTGCTTTAAGGTTTACTGGCAGTAAGTAAAGTGTGCTGAACAGGGAACCAATGGGAAATGTAGGGTTATAGGTTCGTATTAATAAGAGCAAGAATAGGCCATTTGGCCCATCCACCCTGCTCTGCCATTCATTAAGACTATGGCTGATCGATCCTTTTAAACTGCTCATTAGTGTCAGCCTCCAACACTCTATTTCCAATGCTGTTCATCAGAAGGAGCAGTGAATCAGTAACTGGAATCGTTAGTCTCACGATTTTCAGTACTGCAGGTATAGCATTGTTTCATCAGCATTGTAAAGTTTATTGGCAGCAGTGAGAGGCGTGGGCTGAATTTATGAGAAACAATTCTGCATTTAGATAACACACACACTGTCGTGGGACTTGTCTTTGGATTGGCAGAAGGTGGGAGGTTTTGGGTGCTGTGATCCAGGGCAAACAACTGCGGTAAATCATAGAAGCCCAACAGTGTGGAAGCAGGCCATTCAGCTCATCAAGTCCACGGCAGTCCCTCCGAAGAGTAAACCACTCGTGCAGCCTCCCCCCTCCCCCATCACCAATCCAGTTGTTTCTGCTGGTGGGTGAGATTGGCAATAGATGACATGGCCTCAAGATTTAGGACAGATGAGGAGGAACTGCTCTTCCAGGAGAGTAGTGACTCTCTGGAATTGTCTGTTCAAGGAAGCAGTAGAGGCAGCTTCATTGAGTATATTCAAGACACAGTTGGATGGGTTATTGCATGGTAGGGAAATTAAGGGTAGTTGGGATAATGCAATGGATCGATCAGCCATGATCTTAATGAATGGCAGAGCAGGGTGAATGGGCCAAATGGCCTACTCCTGCTTCTATTGCTATGAACCTGTAACCCTGTATTTCCCATTGGCTAATCCACCTAACCTGCACATCCCTGGACACTGGGCAATTTAGCATGGCCAATCCAAATCAAGGCAGGTGAGCAATGTTGTGATGTGGAAAATGAGCATCAGAGAATGATAGAAAGGGACAAGGAGAGTAAATGTACCAGCAATCAAAACTGGATTCAGAAGATCACAAAAACTGAAACTAAAAACGGCGTGTCTGAATGTGTGCTGCATTGTAACAAAAGTGAATGAATTGACTGCGCACATTGAAGAGAATAATTATGATCTGAGACTCCTTACAGAGTCATGGCTTCAGGATGACAAGGAGTGGATCCTGAATATCGAGGGGGTACATGGAAGTTGAATGGGAAGCGAGTTAAAGGTAAAGGCACTGCCAGTCAAAGCATTGATAACATGGTAATCTGGTGTAAGCTCGGATTTTAGGTCCTGATTTCTCTGTCCTCTTATCTCCCTGTTCTCACAGAGTAAGATGTTGTCTGTTTTCAGCTCTGCTGGATTTCTGCTGAAACTTTGACCCCACTTTTTACACCTTCCGGAACAATAAAACATTCAGTCACTCAAGGCCTGACCCACAACCTCCCAGCCTGTCAACTGAACAGTGTTATCATCGCAGAGAATAAAACAAGAAAAATGGAACAAAATTAGGAATTAAATAGGTTCTTGTTTAATGTTTGTTTGTTAGGACGTAAACCAGAAATTAGGTCTCCCAGGATTTTTATTGTGCCCTAATTGAGGAATTCTCTCTCCCTTACATCTAACTATTAGTATCCAGCTATGATTTATAACAATATTTGCATCAACAGAAATAAAGCATCTGTTATCAAATAGACATAGAAATATACAGCACGGAAATAGACTTTTTGATCCAACACATCCATGCTGATAAGGTATCCTATGTAAATCTAGTTCCATTTGCCAACATTTGGTCCATATCCCTCTAAACCCTTCCTATTTACATACCCATCCAGATGCCTTTTAAATGTAATTGTACTGGCCCCTTCCTCTGGCAGCTCAGTCCATAAATGCACCATCCTCTTTGTGAAAACATTGATCCTTAGGTCCCTTTTAAATCTTTCCCCTCCCACCCTAAACCCTCTAGTTTTGGACACCCCCACCCTGGGAGACGTGCTTGCCTATTTACCCTGTTTATGCCCCTCATGATTTTATAAACCTTGACAAGGTTACCCCTCTTGCCTTTGACGCTCTAGGGAAAGCAGCCCCATATTATTCAGCCTCTCCTTATACCACAATCGTCCAACCCTGGTGACATCCTTGTCAATCTTTTCTGCACCCTCTCAAGTTTCACAACATCCTTCCTACCCTGTAGCAGGGAGACCAGAATCTAATGCAATATTCCAAAAGTAGCCTAACCAATGTCCTGTATAGCTGCATCATGACCTCCCAACTCCGATACCCAATGTATTCTATGGACCAAATAAAATCTCTGCAGTTCAGAAAGAGGATATGATTTTATTCTGTGTCCCAGTCAATTTTAGTCATTATCTCTGGTGTATGGTGTGTCAGGATGGGATCACTGGTACCAGAATTGCATGCAATATTACAAAAGTGGCCTAACCAATATCCTGTGAAGTGTACCAAACACCACCTTCACTATCCTGTCTACCTGTGACTCCACTTTCAAGAACTATGAACCTGCCATAGAGTCATGCAGCATGGAAGCAGACCTTCGGTCCAACTAATCCATGCCAACTATAATTCCAAATTAAACTCGTCTCTCCTGCCTGCTCCTGGCCTGTATCCCTCCGAACTTTGCCTATTCATGTACTTAAACAAATGTCTTTTTACTGTACCCACATCCACCACTTTTTCAGGAAGTTCATTCCACACATGAACCACCCTCTGTGAAAAATTAGTATTTGAATGGCAAGGATTGAAAGATTCAGAAGATTTACAAGGACGTTCCAGGGTTGGAGGTTTTCAGCTTCAGGGAGAGGCTGAATAGATTGGGGCTGTTTTCCCTGGATCGTTGGAGGCTGAGGGGTGACCTTATAGAAGTTCATAAAATCATGAGGTCTTTTCCCTGGGGTAGGGGAGTCCAGAGGTTGAGGATGAGAGGGCAAAGATTTAAAATTACTTAAGGGGCAACTTTTTCATGCAGAGGTTGGTGCATGTATTGAATGAGCTGCCAAAGGAAGTGGTGGAGGCTGGCACAATGACAACATTTAAAACGCCTCTGGATGGGTGTTTGAATAGGAAGGGTTTTGAGGGACATGGGCCAAGTGCTGGTAAATGTGGCTAGATTAATTTTGGATATCTGGTCGGCCTAGACGAGTTGGACCGAAGGGTCTGTTTCCGTACTGTACATCTCTATGACACTGAGGTTGAATAAGTCCTGATCTGATTTGCATTTCCAAAATGCAGCACCTTACATTTATCTGCATTAAACTCCATCTGCCACTCCTGAGCCCACTGGCCCATCTGATCAAGATCCTGTTTTAATCAGAGGTAACTTCCTTCGCTGTCCACTATACCTCCAATTTTGGCATCATCTGCAAACTTACTAACTATACCCACTATGTTCACATCCAAATCATTTATATAAATGATGAAAAGTAGTGGACTCAGCACTGATCCTTGTGGCAAATCACTGGCCACAGGCCTCCAGTCTGAAAAGCAATCGTCCACTACCACCCTCTTTCCTCTACCTTCAAGCCACTTCTGTATCCGGTTGATTAGTTCTCCCTGTATTTTGAGATCTTACCTTGCTAACTAATCTTCCATGAGGAACTTTGTTGAATGTCTTACTGAAGTCCATGTAGGTGAAACCCACCACTCTGCCTTCATCAATCCTCTTTGTTACTTCTTCAAAAAACTCAGTCAAGTTTGTGAGACATGATTTCCCATTAACAAAGCCATGCTGACTATCGCTAATTGGACCTTGCCTTTCCAAGTACATGTACATCCTGTCCCTCAGGATTCCCTCCAACAACTTGCCTATCACCGATGTCAGGCTCACTGATCTGTAGTTCCCTGGCTTTTTTTGACCACCTTTCTTAAATAGTGGCACCACATTAGCCAACCTCCAATCTTTTGGAACCTGTGACTATTGATGATACAAATATCTCAGCAAGGGGCCCAAAAATCACCTCCCTACCTGCCAGAGAGTTCTGGGGTACACCTGATCAGATCCTGGGAATTTATCCACTTTTATGTGTTTCAAGATATCCAGCACCACCACTTCGGTAATATGGACATTTTGCAAGATGTCACCATCTATGTCCCCACATTCTATATCTTCCATGTCCTTCTCTACAGTAAACAATGATGCAAAATACTCATTTAGGATCTTCCCCATCTTCTCCGCTCCACACATAGGCTGCCTTGCTGATCTTTAAGAGGCCCTATTCTCTCCCTAGTTACCCTTTTGTCCTTAAATGTATTTATAAAAACCCCTTCTAAGTCTCCTTTATCCTATTTGCCAAAGCTATTTCATGTCCCCTTTTCGCCCTCCTAATTTTCTTCTAAAGTATACTCTTCTAAGGATGCATTTGATTTTTCCTATCCATACTTGTCATATGCTTCTGTCTTTTTGTTAGCCAAACCCCAATTTCTCTAGTCATTTGCATTTCCTACACCTACCAGCCTTTTCTTTCACCCTAACAGGAATATACTGTCTCTAGACTTTCGTTATCTCATTTTTGAAAGCTTCCCATTTTCCAGCCGTTCCTTTACCTGCGAACATTTGCTCCCAATCAGCTCTTCAAAGTTCTTGCCTAATACCATCAATATTAGCCTCCCTCCAATTTAGAACTTTGACTTTTAGATCTGGTCTGTCCTTTTTCCGTCGTTATTTTAAATCTACTACAATTATGGTCACTGGCCCCAAAGTGCTCCTGCACTGACACCTCAGTCACCTGTCCTGCCTTATTTCTCAAAAGTAGGTCAGATTTTGCACCTTTTCTGGTAGGATCATTGACATACTGACTCAGAAAATTTTCTTGTACACACTTAACAAATTCCTCTTGATCTAAACCCTGAACAGAGGCAGTCCCAATCGATGTTTGGAAAGTTAAAATCCCCTATCATGACCATCCTTTTACTCTTACAGATAACTGAAATCTCCTCCTTACAAATTTGTTTCTCAATTTCCTGCTGACTATTAGAGGATCTATATTACAATCCCAGTAAGGTGATCATCCCTTTCTTATTGCTCAGTTCCACCCAAATATCTTCCCTGGACGTATTCCCAGGAATATCCTCCCTAAATACAGCAGTAATACTATCCCTTATCAAAAACTCCACTCCCCCTCCTCTCTTGCGCCCACACCATGCTTCTTATAGCACTTGTATCCTGGAACATTGAGCTGGCAGCCCTGTCCGTCCCTGAGCCACGTTCTGTAATTGCTATGATATCCCAGACCTATGTTCCTAACCATGCCCCGATTTCATCTGCCTTCCCTGTTGGGCCTCTTGCATTGAAGTAAATGCAGTTTAATTTATCAGTGCTACCTTGTTCTCTGCTTTTTTCCTTCCTGCCCTGACTATTTGACTCACTCCCTTTCCCAACTGGACGAATCTCAGGTTAATCTCTTTCCTCACTATTTCTCTGGGGCCCATCCCCCACTTACTCATTCAGCAACTTTACTGGCTTTCTTTCTGCAAGCATCCTTGACATTTCATTATCCTGTCCTTGATTTAGCTTGTTCCAGGTCATTGTCACCTAAATGAAGTTTTCCTCCATACACACTTAATGCTAGCTGGCTGCATGAGGGTTTTCAGGTTTCTGTGACCTGGATAATGTGATCAGCAGGCACCTGGCAATCTACAGGAATTGCCGCCTATGTTACATTCATTTAACTGTACTGGCAGTGATCACTTATTTTGTGAATTTATGTTGTGGTTCTGTTTGCCAAACTGGGAATTTGTGCTGCAGACATTTCGTCCCCTGTCTAGGTGACATCCTGAGTGCTTGGGAGCCTCCTGTGAAGCACTTCTGTGATGTTTCCTCCGGCATTTATAGTGGTTTGTCTCTGCTGCTTCCGGTTTGTCAGTTCCAGCTGTCCGCTGCAATGGCCGGTATATTGGGTCCAGGTCGATGTGTTTATTGATAAAATCTGTGGATGAGCGCATTGCCTCTAGGCATTCCCTGGCTGTTCTCTGTTTGGCATTTCCTGTAATAGTAGTGTTGTCCCAGTCAAACTCATGTTGCTTGTCATCTGTGTGTGGCTACTAAGGATAGCTGGTCGTGTCGTTTCATAGCTAGTTGGTGTTCATGGATACGGATCGTAAGCTGTCTTCCTGTTTGTCCTATGTAGTGTTTTGTGCAGTCCTTGCATGAGATTTTGTACACTACGTTGGTTTTGCTCATGTTGGGTATCGGGTCCTTTGTCCTGTTGAGTTGTTGTCTGAGTGTGGCTGTGGTTTGTGTGCTGTTATGAGTCCTAGTGGTCGTAGTAGTTTGGTTGTCAGTTCAGAAATGTTCTTGATGTATGGTAGTATGGCTAGTCCTTTGGGTTGAATGAGTAAGTGGGGGATGGGCCCCAGGGAAATAGTGAGGAAAGAGATTAACCTGAGATTCGTACAGTTGGGAAAGGGAGTGAGTCAAATAGTCAGGGCAGGAAGGAAAAAAGCAGAGAACAAGGTAGCACTGATAAATTAAACTGCATTTACTTCAATGCCAGAGGCCCAACAGGGAAGGCAGATGAAATCGGGGCAACATGAGTTTGACTGGGACAACACTACTATTATAGGACAAGCCAAACAGAGAACAGCCAGGGAATTCCCAGAGGCATGGCACTCATCCACAGATTCAATCAATAAACACATCGACCTGGACCCAATATACCGGCCACTGCAGCGGACAGCTGGAACTGACAACCGGAAGCGGCAGAGACAAACCACTATAAATGCCGGAGGAAACAAAACAGAAGCACTTCACAGGAGGCTCCCAAGCACTCAGGATGTCACCTAGACAGGGGATGAAACGTCTGCAACGCAAATTCTCAGCTCGGCGAACAGAACCACAACAACGAACACCCGAGCTATAAATCTTCTCACAAACTTTGTGAATTTATTTTTGCAGAAAAACGTGGAAAGAAATTTGAAGCAATTGATACGTCGACTTCTGGCAGAGCTCCTTGATTCATTGGGACTTGGATATCAGCAGTCATTCAAATTGAGAAGAAATGTTTGCTTTTGTCTGGTTGAGAGGTTTTGGACACTGGTGTGGCAGGAAGAATACTGAGACACCCGAGTGAGGGAGATCCAGTGTGTTGACTGAAAAGTACTTCACACCATTTACTCAGCTTGGAATATCAAAATCTCACCCCTCACGTTGGGGACAGACTATGTACCCTTTGTATTTATAATTTCAAACCCAGAGCAACACAAGGAAAGCTCTCCTCATGGGGAAACCATGGAAATGCGGGGACTGTGGGAAAGGATTCCCTTCTCCCTCTGTGCTGGAAATACACAGACGTGTTCACACTGGGGAGAGGCCGTTCATCTGCCACCATTGCGGGAAAGGTTTCATTCAGTTGTCTCAGCTGCAGACACACCAGCGTGTTCACACCGGAGAGAAGCCGTTCACCTGCTCAGTGTGCGGGAAGGGGTTTGCGAATTCTTCCAACCTGCGGGCGCACCAGCGGGTCCACACGAGAGAGAAGCCCTTCACGTGCTTGATGTGCGGGAAGAGATTCGCACATTCATCTGCACTGCTAATCCATCAGCGGGTCCACACTGGGGAGAGGCCGTTCACTTGCTCCGAGTGCGGGAAGGCTTTCCATCGTACAAGCAACTTGCGGAAGCATGAGCGGGTCCACACGGGGGAGAGACCCTTCAGGTGCCCCAAGTGCGGGAAGGGGTTCAGTCAGGTGGGCGACCTGCAGAATCACGAGCAGGTCCACTCGGGGGAGAGGCAACTCACCTGCTCTGAGTGCGGGAAAGCCTTCGGTCATGTGGGCGACCTGCGGAGGCACCAGCGGGTCCACACTGGGGAGAGGCCGTTCACCTGTCCCGAGTGCGGGAAGGCCTTCCGTTATGTTAGTAACCTACGGACCCACCAGCGGATCCACACAGGGGAAAAGCCATTCACCTGCCCAGAGTGCGGGAAGGGGTTCCATCATGTGGGCAACTTGCGGAATCACGAGCATGTCCACACGGGGGAGAGGCCATTCACCTGCCCTGAGTGCGGGAAGGCCTTCTGTCATGTGGGTGACCTGCAGAAGCACCAACGGGTCCACACCAGGGAGAGGCAATTTGCCTGCTCAGTGTGTGGGAAAGGGTTCAGTCATATGGGCAACTTACGAAAGCATGAGTGGGTCCACACAGAGGAGAGGCCCTTTACCTGCACTGTGTGCGGGAAGGGATTCATCAATTCTTCCAGCATGCTGACTCACCAGCGGGTCCACACCGGGGAGAGGCCATTCACCTGCTCTCAGTGTGGGAAGGGTTTCACCCACTCCTCCTACCTGCAGAAGCACCAGCGAGTTCATTTGCCATTGCAGGGGGATTGAAGGAGTGAGTGCCATTATCGACTGGACTATCAACCCAGCTCTGGGGACTCCCGGGTTTGCAGGGAAGATCTGAAGCTGTAACAAAGTTGGGTGGCAATAAAGGTTACCTAAATATACCACCGGACTCAGACTTTCATTAAAACTGAGCTCCAGCAGATTTTTGTTTTCATGCTGCTCATTTCTTTCAACCTCTCGCACTAAGTTTCCAATTTGTGTATCAGAAGCTAATAGTGTTAGGAACTGTTACATTTTTCATCTCTGCAGCTGCTGCATCATTTCATCAGCATTGTAAAGTTTACTGGCAGCAGTGCAAGGTGTGGGCTGTATTCACTAGAAACAAAGTTTAAAAACCACATAACAGCTGGTTATAGTCCAACAGGTTTATTTGGAAGGACGAGCTTTTGGAGTACTCCTTCATCGGGTAGTTGTGGAGCAGGATCATAGGACAGAATTTGTAGCAAAAGATTACAGTGTCATGCAACTGAAATGGTATATTGAACAAATCTAGATTGCTGTTATGTCTTTCACCTTTTAGAATGGGTTGCAGGTTTAGGTTCATTAATACGTAAATCACAGAACTACTTTTAAGTCACATTCTCGATGTAACTTAAGGTGACATTTCGGCTCAGACAATGCATTAAAGTTGAGGTCAGAGATCATCTGTATCCCAATCTTGAGTCAGACTGGTTCTATTTCCAAAGTAGGAATTCATAAAATATTGCGTGGATTGAATACCTGCAGACTGTGTGCTTTTTGAGCAAAACTGAATGTAACTGCATATATAATTCTGCAAATTCTGCAAGGTAGAAGAAAGAGGGTGGTGGTGGAGGGTTGCTTTTCAGACTGGAGGCCTGTGACCAGTGGTGTGCCACAAGGATCAATGCTGGGTCCACTACTTTTCATCATTTATATAAATGATTTGGATGTGAACATAGGAGGTATTAGTTAGTAGGTTTGCAGATGACACCAAAATTGGAGGCATAATAGACAGTATAACAGGATCTTGAACAGATGGGCCAGTGGGCTGAGGGTAGGCAGATGGAGTTTAATTTGGAGATGGAGATAAATGCAAGGTGCTGCCTTTTGGAAAAGCAGGACTTAGACACTTAATGGTAAGGTCCCAGGGAGTGTTGCTGAACAAAGAGACCTTGGAGTGCAGATTCATAGCTCCTTGAAAGTGGAGTTGCAGGTAGATAGGATAGTGAAGAAGGTGTTTGGTATGCTTTCCTTTATTGGTCAGAGCATTGAGCATTGGTTAGGCCACTGTTAGAATATTGCGTGCAATTCTGGTTTCCTTCCTATCAGAAGGATGTTGTGAAACTTTTAAATCTTTTCTGAACCCTTTCAAGGATGTTGCTAGTGTTGGAGGGATCGAGCTATTGGGAGAGGCTGAATAGGCTGGGACTATTTTCCTTGGAGGATCAGAGGCTGAGAGGTGACCTTATTGAGGTTTATAAAATCATGAGGGGCATGGATAGGGTAAATAGACAAAGTCTTCTCCCTGAGGTTGGGGAGTCCAGAACTATAGGGCATAGGTTTAGGGTGAGAGGGGAAAGATATAAAAGGGACCCAAAGGAGCAACTTTTTTCACACAGGGTGGTGTGTATGGATGGAGCTGCTGGAGGAAGTGGTTGAAGCTGGTGCAATTACACCATTTAAAAGGCACCTGGATGGGTTTATGAATAGGAAGGGTTTAGAGGGATATGGGCCAAGTGCTGGCAAATAGGACCAGATTAGATTAGGATATCTAGTTGGCATGGACAAGTTGGACTGAAGGGTCTGTTTCCATGCTGTATATCTCTATGACTCTGACTCTAAATGCAAGTTCACCCCATAGTATGTGTGTGCATGTGAGTTTGTGTGAGAGTGTGTGCTTAAGAGTGCATGTTTGTGTATGTGCATGTGAGGTAAAGTGTGTGTGTGATGGGAGTATAAGCCTGTCAGAGGGTGAGAGTTTCGGAGGGGGGGGGGGGGGGGGTTGGTGAATGTGTGTGTGTCTGAGAGGGGTATGGATAAAAGCAAGGGGTTGCATCTTGGTAAAACAAACAAAGCAGCACTTGTACAATTAATGGGAGGGCCCTGGGTCTTGATGTAGAACAGAGATACCTGGGGGTTTCAGCACATAATTCTTTGAAAGTTACACCATTGGTAGATAGGGTGGTTAAGAAGGCGCTTAGCACATTTGCCTTCATGCTTTGGACTTTCTCACAAATATGGTGCACCAAAAGACAGAATTTTTATAAGACATGGCAGCCCTTTTTGAATTATCTGGAAGCAGATTTGTCTGCCATTTTAATTAGGGCCTTTGTGTAGCCATGTTGGTTTGGTTTAGTGAACTCTATGCCCTGACAGGAAGAATTTCAAACAAATGTTGGGGTAATAATTGATGCTCTTGAAGATTGAGAGCTATGGTCTTATTGCACATTATTTATTGATCTGTAGTGAGTATAGTTTTGATATGTTTTGTGTAGTAGTTGGTTTACTGTTGTTGTTAGAATGTTATTTTCATATTTTTATAGCTTTATCATTCAGAAAAAGGTTGCAATAAAAGTATTAAAATGTCTAATGCTTTGTGTCTGTGACATTGTTATCAGTCAAGGATAGTTTCCCTATCACCACCAAGCCCCTGAATCAGTATCTAATTAAGGAAACTACAAACATCCATAAGTAGAGAAAACAGCAGCTGTATTTAAGAGACAGAAGGTGAGGTGTTTTTTCTCCAGGCGTCAGGTGGTTAGAGTTTGGTGGTGGTGGAGGGAGAGTTAAAATGATCGGCCACAGGGCAGTGGAGTCATTTAATTTCAGTGTCCCAGAGCTGGTCTCTAAAATGTTCTGCAAGTTGGCCTCCATTCTCCCCAATGTAGAGGAGACCAGGTAGAGAACTGGACATATTTATAAGATTTATTTATTTATAAGTTGTATAAATCTTAATCTCCCAGAGTTATTTTCTAAAAAAATTTAAATTAAATTGGGCGACAATGAAACAGTTTGTTGATCAGACTTGAATCATCACCCTCAAATGAGACAATGCCATTGACAGCAGTGAACAGCTGTTTTTGTTAAAAAGCACAAGTTCTTGATTTATTTTCACATCTTACTGATATTCACATCTGCACATTCAATGTCAAACTCTGACATCAGAAATGACATGACACCATTAATTTTTTCTTACAATAATCCAACAAACAAATTAATAACACAATGAATACCAAGTCCGATTAATATGAAATTAAATTTGACCAAATAAAATGTAAAATCAAATGGGAGATAACAAATGGGGGAAGGGCAGAAGGCAAGAAATGCAGCATCATAGAAGGTGCTCCACCAGGGAGTGTATTTTACCAACTACAACTGCTCAATATAAACAAACACTCTGATATGATCCTCCGGTTTTAATGTAAACCATAGCCCCATACAGTAGGTACCATTTAAATAAGTTAATAGATACAAGCCTTGAGCAAATCCAGCCTCCAGCCGGACCCCCCGCTTCTTGGAGCTCGGACCTTCCTCCAGTTCCGGGGGGTTGTTGAGCTCCTGGGCTCCGGCCGCCGCCGAAGAAGCCGCGGGCGCCGGCTCTCTCTCCTCCACCGCCGACATTTTTAATTTGTTTTCTCGTTCACCCGGTAACCGTCACCTCCCCCTTCCCGGGCCCCGGGAATTATACACACATAAACAATAAACCCCACCGGGGACTGTCTCCTTTTCTTCACAACTTTTGTTTGAAAAGTTCCGGCTTTAATTTGAAATGTATTTTAAAGGTATTTTCTGAGGTAAACGATGCCTGTCTGCCCCCTCCCTCCGTCAGAAACCGCCCGCTGAGTCGATGAGAAAACCGCAGCCTCACGCCGCCATCTTTGTTTTTCTTCTTTCCGTCTCCTCCTTCAGTGACGCACGTCATCCAAGCCCCCTCCAATCAGAGCGCACCTTACTCCACCTGACCAATGGCGGCTGGCTTTGTGCGTCGTGTTGGTCCCACCCTCTGCAATATCTCTCTCCGATTAGTTGGTACCGACCACAAGCTTTGGGATTAGTTGGGAATTTCACAACCACGTCAGTGTATCCGCCCTTTTCATTCCCGTTCATTCATTCAACAGCAGATGACCCAATTTACTGCAACGGGCTCTGGGGCTATAGCGGTAGTGTCACATATTCAGGGGGAAGATGTGATTTTTAACGTTATCAACCAATTCAACTCTGGCACCTCCGCATCCATTCATTCAATCGAAGAGGGCTCAATTTAGTGCAATGGGCTCTGAGGGTATAATATTTGTATCCCATGTTGGGAAGAAACCTCTCCCCACTCATTCACTCGAAGAGGGCCTATTTGCTGCAGAGGTTTTTTTTTTATGGCGCAGTGGTAGTGTCCCTACCTTCGAGCCCTGAAATCCCACTGCTATGAGGATGCGTAATAACAAATTTTTTAGTCATAAGTCACATGACACCAGGTTATAGTCCAGCAGGTTTGGTTGGAGGGGATCTTACAGAAATATATTAAATTATGAAAGAAATAAAAGTAGGATGTTGCATTGGTAGGTGAGACTAGGATAAGAGCACACGGCCTCAAGATTAGAGGAAGCAGGTTTAAAACTGAACTGAGAAGAAACTTCTTCACCCAGCGGGTTGTTAATCTATGGAATTCCTTGCCCAGGGAAGTATTTGACATTACTTCAGCAATCACTAGAAGCAGTAGATGTGTTTTTGAAAAATAAAAGAATTAAGGATATGGTGAAAACGCAGGTAAGTGCAGCATCGTCCACGAAAAGATTAGTCATGATCTTATTGAGTGGTGGAGCAGACTCGAAGGGCCGGAAGGCTGACTCTTGCTCCTAGTTCTTATGCTCTTATGTTGAAATCACAAGCTTTTGGAGTGTAGTCACTTCAGCAGATGAAGTCATGAAAAAACAAGTGCAGGAAAGAGAATTTAGATAAATGAAAGACAGAGCATCTCAATGGTCAATTACTTACTCCCATTCCTATTTGATTATCTTACTACACAGCAAGTTGTGTTTTCCAAACATTAATTTTATTTCCATTGTTTAAAATCAAATATTTAAGGTGAACAGTTTGTTTTTCGTCACTTGGACACACTGTGAATATCATAAACCCTCTCATGAGATATCATAGGAACAATTCATAAACTAGATTTGTCACTGAGTCATTCAAGGAGATATAGAAAGGAGAAAAAATCCCAACATGTGCAGGATGCTAACGAAAAGTTAGCAACCTGAAATGGTAACAGGAGCAAGTGAACAGCCCCAATCAGGAAACTCATATTAGATTAGATTACTTACAGTGTGGAAACAGGCCCTTCGGCCCAACAAGTCCACACCGCCCCGCCGAAGCGCAACCACCCATACCCCTACATTTACCCCTTACCTAACACTACGGGCAATTTAGTATGGCCAATTCACCTGACCTGCACATCTTTGGACTGTGGGAGGAAACCGGAGCACCTGGAGGAAACACATGCAGACACGGGGAGAACGTGCAAACTCCACACAGTCAGTCGCCTGAGGCGGGAATTGAACCCGGATCTCTGGCGCTGTGATGCAGCAGTGCTAACTGCTGTGCCACCGTGCCGCCCACTACAGTACCTTGTACTATTCTTCACTGAACACTGCAATTGCTTTCCTTTTCAGTTTAATGATCCATAATTGAATCTGACTCCAACACACTCTCTGGCAGACAGTTCCAGAGGTCAAAGTAATTTCAATCATTAACGAAGTTAGTTTTGGATCCATCCCAAAGACAATTCCGATGGACTTTTGCTTCCAAACATTTACAGCAAGTTCTTGGTATGGACACATTTCCAACTTAGTAGGTTTATTCCAGTTTTATAACATATTGGGGTGGCACACTGCTTAGCATTGCTACCTCACAGCATAAGGGACCCAGGTTCAATTCCAGCCTCAGGTAACTGTCTGTGTGGAGTTTGCACGTTTTCCCTGTCTGCACAGGTTTCCTTCCACTGTCTAAAGAGGGGCTTCGGTACATCTGTGTGGACCTCCTCCAATTAACTGAGGGCAATGGGGCACTGTGAGGATCAACAGATCAGACAGTCAGTCAGCAACTTCTCTCCGGGAGACCTGTCTCAAGAAAGGCAGCGGTTTCTTATCTCATCCATTCTCCTACCCTCCACACCGACAGTCGCCCCAAGGGTGGAATTGATCCTTGGTTCCTGGTACCATGAGGCAGTGCTAATCACTGAGTCACAATGCCACCCCTGAGCCGTGAGGTTGCAGTCCAATGGAAAACAAATACAGTGCACCAACTCTCCCACTGCACCCACTGTCAGGAGAATCAGTCCTGGGGGGGACTCATGGCAATGTCAGCGTTGGAATCTGATTGTTGTGAGCGCTGGTGCCCCCGCTGGTGCTTCCGCAAATTGCGGGAAAATGTAAACCTCTTCCCGCACTCAGGGCAGCTGAAGGGCCTCTCCCCGGTGTGGACTCGCTGGTGCTTCAGCAGGGCAGAGGAATCACTGAAGGCCTTCCTGCACTCGGGGCAGCTGAATGGTCTCTCCCCCGTGTGGACCCGCCGGTGGGTCAGCAGCGTGGAGGAGCGGGTAAAGCCCTTCCCGCACTCGGGGCAGGAGAACGGCTTCTCTCCAGTGTGGACGCGCCGGTGCCGAAGCAGGGCAGAGGAATTGCTGAAGGCCTTCCCGCACTCGGGACAACTGAATGGCCTCTCCCCTGTGTGGACCCGCCGGTGGGCCACGAGGTTAGAGGAAACAGCAAAACCCTTCCCGCACTCGGGGCAGGAGAACGGTCTCTCGCAGGTGTGGATCCGCTGGTGGGTCAGCAGGTTGGAGGGCTGGGTAAAGCACTTTCCGCACTGGAGGCAGGAGAAGGGCCTCTCCCCAGTGTGGACCCGCTGGTGCCTCAGCAGGTGGGAAGACCTGCTGAAGGCCATCCTGCACTCTGGGCAGCTAAAGGGCTTCTCACCCGTGTGGACCCGCAGATGGGTCAGCAGAGCAGAAGAGCGGGTGAAGCCCTTCCTGCACTCAGGGCACGAGTACGGTCTTTTCCCCGTGTGGACCCACTGGTGCCTCAGCAGGGTAGAGGAATCACTGAAGGCCTTCCTGCACTCAGGGCAGCTGAATGGCCTCTCCCCTCTGTGGACCCGCTGGTGCTTCAGCAGGTCCGACGATTTGCTGAAGGCCTTCCCACACTCAGAGCAGGGGAAGGGCCTCTCCCCAGCGTGGACGCGCTGGTGGGCCAGCAGGTGGGAGGAGTAGGTGAAGCCCTTCCCACACTCAGGGCAGGAGAATGGCTTCTCCCCAGTGTGGACTCGGCGGTGGTCCAGCAGGTGGGAGGAGCAAGTAAAGCCTTTCCCGCACTCGGGGCAGGAGAATGGCCTTTCCCCGGTGTGACTTCGCCGATGAATCTCCAGGACAGATGGGGCATTGAAGCCTCTCCCGCAGTCGCAACACTTCCATGGTTTCTCCACGGTGTGGGATTCCTCTGGTTTCACCATGGCCGCAGCTACAGCCCCTGCCCACAGTAAATTTCTCTTTCCTGGCTGTATAACTGTTTCAGGCTTTACACACAGTGCGCTGTAACAGTAGAGACTCTCATCCAGTCCCACTAATGCTGAAAATGGTCTGAAACAGAAACCAAAATGTTTTGCTCCTTCTCACAGAATCATAGTTCAAAATCGTTGAGGTCCCGATGGATTGAGTGACTGTCAGACATTGATGTGAAAGTGGGGACTGTAGACGCTGGAGAGGAGTTGAAAAGTGCAGTGCTGGAACAGTAAAGGCAGGTCAGGCAGCATCCAAACAGCAGGAGAATCGACGATTCAGGCATAGGCCCTTCATCTGTTGATTTTTAAACTTCAGTCTTCACATCTTCAAATACTCTGGAAAAAGAGATTCCAAAAGTCATCACGGTCAGTCCAAGGTAGAAATTCAGAACAAGCTACTCCACTTTCTGCAGAACATTTTTTTCTTTTGCTGTTCCACAAAATTGAAAGCATCCCACACTCTCTCTCTTCCTCTATTCTCACTCCCTCAAATTAATTCTCCTGAAGGTGCTGATTCAGGATCTTACAGGGACAGAAAAAGCAAAAACGTCAGGACTGACACCTTCGAATTTTGGATAACACCACATGAAAGTTAATATCTTTCAGGATGTTGGGATATTGCTGAGAGTGAGCGAGTCTGATTTTGGGAAGCAAAACAAGTGTAAATTCAGGTTGAACCTGCAATACAGCTTCTTGATAAAAAAAAAGACATGAATTGGTTATCGTCCCTGTGGTGGTGGTGGTATGTGGTGGGTGGAATGTGACATTAAGGCATTGACACAGACAACCCCGAGAGAAACTAAATATACAGACATGGCAAATGTTAGTGGCAAGTCAGAGTCAGATCTACAGCACAGAAACAGCCCCTTCGGGCCAACCAGATATCCTAGCCTAATCTAGTCCCATTTACCAGCACTTGGCCCATATCCCTCTAAACCTTTCCTATTCATATACCTATCCAGATGCCTTTTAAATGTCATAGCTGTATCAACATCCACCACTTCCTCTGGAGCTCATTCCTTACACACACCACCCTCTGCATGAAAAGGTTACTCCTTCGGACCCTTTTAAATCTTGCCCTCCTCCACCCTAAACCTTTTACCCTCTAGTTCTGGACTCTCTCACCCAGGGAAATGTCCTTGTCTATTTACCCTATCCATGCCTCTCATGATTTTATTAATGACCCTCAGTCACCCCTCAGCCTCTGATGCACGAGGAAAAACAGCCCAGCCCATTCAGCTCAAACCCTGGCAACATCCTTTTAAATGCGTTCTGAACCCTTTCAAGTTTCACAACATCATTCTGATAGGAGCGAGACCAGAATTGCACACAATATTCCAAAAGTGGAATATTGTACAGCCACAACACAACTTCCCAACTCTTATCCTCAGTCAGAGGATTGGGAAAGTTTTCAAAACCCACAAAAGACAGCCAGGAAAGAATGCAGGGACAAACCAAATTTGAGGGTCAGCTTGGAAGCATCAATGAGAAATCGGCGGACTGGGTTTATTGGGTATCCGTTCCTCTTGAGTACGTATACATAGTTCCTCTGGGCTGCAATGTGTGGTGGCTCGTTGAAATAATCTCCTGATGCAGCTTCATTTGTGGGTGTTGGGATGATTGCTTCTGTAGTTAGGTATTTGGTCCGTGTGTATTGTTTCTTGTGGACGCTAGTGTGAAGTTCCCCATTGACTGTTCGCTCTACTGTGACATCTAGGAAATGGCACTTTGTTGTTGTTCTCCTCTTTAAACCAGGAGCCCCCCTCAGGCCCATAGTCTCATTACCTGGAACACCTATATACAGACTAGTCAAAGACCTCCACTAAAGACTAAAACACCAAGTCGAAGATTCATGCCACTCCATTCACTCCACCCAAGAATTCCTGAACACCAAAGACACCAAGATAGAAGAGGATGAAATAATGCTGTCCTTTGACATAACAGCCCCGTTCACATCCATTAACATCAACGTGGCCAAAGAAACACTGACTACACTACAAGAACCACCAAAGACACAAACACCAAACAGCACCAACTTCATCAGCAAAGATAACATTGTCAAGCTTGTGGACCCGTATCTTATCACCTACGTCACATTCAATAACAAGCCCTACAAACAAATCAACAGAACACCCATGAGACTACCAATATCAAGATTCCGAGCAGAAGCAATAATGCAGAGACTCGAACAAACAGCCCTCCCAATGCTCCAACCCAAATTTTGGGTCCGCCACAGTGATGACACCTTTGTCATCAGAAAATGAAACAAATTAGAGGAAACCTACAACACCATCAACAATATCCTTACTGGCACAAAATTCACAAAAGAGAACAACAACAAAGTGCCAGTGGTTAGCACTGCTGCCTCACAGCACCAGAGACCCGGGTTCAATTCCCGCCTCAGGCAACTGACTGTGTGGAGTTTGCACATTCTCCCCGTGTCCTCCCACAGTCACAAAAATGTGCAGGTCAGGTGAATTGGCCATGCTAAATTGCCCGTAGGGTTAGGTAAGGGGTAAATGTAGGGGTATGGGTGGGTTGCGCTTCGGCGGGTCGGTGTGGACTTGTTGCGCTGAAGGGCCTGTTTCCAAACTGTAATGTAATCTAATCTAATATAAAAACACTATTTCAACGTGCCACTACACACTGCACCACCCAGGAACTACGAAGAGCAGAAAATAAATTCTTATACAGCATATTCAAGAAGAACGGTACCCAATAAACCCTGTCCGCTGATTTCTCAACAACAAACTCAAACAAGCAGACACACGCGAAGAAACCCTAGCCACATTACCTTCCATCAAAGACATCTGTGAAATGATGTCCAGACAATTCAAACCTCTCCACATCATGGTAGCCCACAAATCTACCAACACACTTAAGCAGCAGCTAATGAACCTGAAAAAACAAATGTTATTTACAAATTACCATGCAAGGAAGTATAGACATGGACTCTACCCCCATAGTTCTCGGTGGCAAGAAATGCTGGGATGAGATAAGGAAGATTTTTTTCAGTCAGAAAGAGGTGACTCTCTGGAACTCATTGCCACTTAAACGAGGCAAGTAACTGAGTGCTTTTAAAACAGATAAAGATAGTAAGGAAATTACTATCATTAGTAAGGAAATCAAGGGTTACAGGGGGGATGCAGGAGAATGGGGTTGAGAAACATTGGCCATGATCGAATGGTGGAGCAGACTCAACAAGTCGAATGGATTGATTCTGCTTCTGTATCTTATGGATCTGTAACCACAAAGATCTGACTTAATTTTCACTACTTTTACTGTGTTCCTGTCGTATTTATGGCAAGCATGTGGCAATACGTTGTAGATTTCTCAAGCTAGATCTTCTAATTTCATATCAAATATTGATAATTGGAGCTAATATTAGAGAGAATAAAGGTGCTTATTTCTTGGATAAATAAACCTGTCATGCATTTTAAGCTTAAACCTTGCATACTTGCGAAATTAGAGTTGCCATTTTGCCCGCTGTCATCAAATCTCCAATAATACTTCCCTTTTACTTGATAACCCATTTTGGGAAATAATAAACATAACTGAGGTTTCGTGTTTTATGCAAGCGCTTTAAGCTTTTGATATAATGATTTTAAGCCATCTACACAGAGTGTGATTGAATTTCTAAACTTAAGTAACAGCCTTAAAGTATTGTTATTTGTGTCACTCACATAACTGTAATTAATGTAAATATTGAATTAAACTTATTGAAAAGAACATACTTGCTGAATTAGAGTCAGCATTGTTTTCAATCCTTTGTCCATTATTCCCTTTCACCTCATTACCTATTTTAGAGAAAGAAAAAGATTGCATATGTTTGAACATTTACTTTTTTTGGCAATATTTTAAAATGAAGAAAGCTGTTCAGTCAACTTCAATCTTCATCCGGTCACTTTTTAGAAAAGGTTTTGAGCACAGTTATAAAATAATACTTGATAGAGGTTTATAAGATAATCAGAGGAATAGATAGAGTAGACAGTCAGAAACTTTTTCCCCGGGTACAACAGAGTGTTACAAGGGGACATAAATTTAAGGTGAAGGGTGGAAGGTATAGGGGAGATGTCAGGGGTGGGTTCTTTACCCAGAGAGTGGTGGGGGCATGGAATGCGCTGCCCGTGGGAGTGGTAGAGTCGGAATCATTGGCGACCTTTAAGCGGCATTTGGATAGGTACGTGGATGGGTACTTAATCTAGGTTAGAAGTTCGGCACAACATCGTGGGCCGAAGGGCCTGTTCTGTGCTGTATTGTTCTATGTTCTAATAATGCAAGGTTACCTAATTTGCACCATTGCTTGAGACAGATTTAATAGTACAAGAAGTTATGATCTCCATTCAGTAATGTCTTGATTTGAACATAGTTTAAGTTAAGCTAAGGGTGTTGCAGGAATTGAAGTCATTGTGAAAATGTTACCAGGGAAAACATTGGATAAAAAAAATTCTGGTTTGAGTTTGTTCTTTGGGTATAAACAGATACTGAATCCAAGTGTCCTCCCAATCTTCTTAAAATATCCCACAAAATAAACACAATGCAACCTAAATAAATCAGGCCCAAAAGAAATTCAGAACCCACACTAATATATGGCAAGGAGGAAAGTTTTAGACTACAGGGCAATAAAGATGGGTTGGTCAGATGGGCAGAACAATGACAGATGGAGTTCAATCCTGAAAAGATTGAGATGATACATTTCAGGAGGATCAACAGGCAAGGGAGTACATGATGAATCACAAGAACTTAGAATGTACTGAAGATCAGAGAAAGGTATATGTGTTCATAGATTCTTGAAGGCAACAGGACATGTGGATGAAATGGTTAAGGCAGCATATGAAATACTTGCCCTTAATAGTTAAGGCATTGAACATGAGAGCCAGGAGATCATAATGGAACTGTACAAGACATTCGTTGGGCCACAGCTGGAGTAGTGGATCTGGTCGTCACATTATTAGAAGGATGTGATGGCACTAGAAAGGGTGCAGAAGGGAATACTAACCCAGGGTGGTGCATGTTGGTGGGTTTCAGCTATGAGAGTGATTAGATCAGCTGAGGGTATTTTCCTTAGAGCAGAGAAGGATGGGTGAGGACCTGTTTGTACAGATAAGACACTTAGGGTCTAGATTGGAAGAAACTTTTCCCCTTGGTGGACGGCTTCAGCAATTAGGGGACATAGATTTAAGGAAAGAGATAGGACATTTTAATGGAATTTAAGGAAAAATATCACCTAGAATGTGGAGATGGAGGAATTTACTTATGGGAAGAATTGGTTTGTTTGAAGGGATGGATATAATGAAATAAAACTAGTTCAGAAGATCATTATAATGTGCTAAGAAAAAGAACTGGAGGTAGAATAGTGGAAACAATCTAAAGAAGTTTCATTGTCCCATCTGAGAAAAACAATTCTGCTAAACTTCTCAAACGAACCCAAACATGTGTCAGAACTTGTTTGTTTAAAATCAATTGAATCTATTCCAAGTATTTAGGAAAATGAGAATCATCTTTAATCCTGGCCCTATTGGCTGCAACCAAAAGTGATAGGAAGCTTTTTCAGTTTCATTGAAATGGAGCTGTCAGAGATATTGGCTCATTAGAAGAACAGAAGAGGGTTGTTTGAGCTTATTGAGCAGTTTGTAGACTCAAACAAGGATCCAGAAAACAATTTTCTGTGGCGCAGAAGCAAGGACAATTAACAAGGATTGATGTTGGTACTGTGTGTCCAAGTGTCTCAGCCTTCAAAGTTCTAGATAAGTTAAACTTCTGAAAAATTGAAGGTGTCAAAGGAAGATCAGTAGGGAATCAAGGGTTTTGGGGAAAAGGCAGGAAAATGGAATTGAGGGTTATCAGATCAGACATGATCTCACTGAATGGTGGAGCAGAATGGCCAATACTGCTATTTCTTGCGGTAAATCGATCTGGGAGTTGATAAAAGCTTTTGTATGATTTTTCTTTGTAGTCAGCAACATTTTGTACTTGGAAGAAGTTGGCTTTTGTGTTGGATCTCAAATAACGCTTAAGGCTCCACTGAGCAACCGAGGTTACATATCATCAAGTTAAATCAAAATAAGCAGCAAAATATATGGTAAAAGTGTAGGTGTGACTGCTGAAGGCCAAATAAGACAGTTTCAGTCGTAAAAATGTCTTTACTTCATAATATTTCGTTTTACATGCAGTCAGCGACAACTCAAGCCAATCAAGGTGTCGCAGAGTAAAGTTAGGTCTCACCAAAACAGCTGACATGTCCGTACAACACTGTTGTAGCGCTCTTTAACCACAGGGTATATACTAGTGATTCATTTATTTTTCACTTTCCCCAACGCCCCAAATTAGGTTGAGGTTTGTTACAGCATCCTGATGGGAAGCCCGATGTAACGTGCTCAGATTCTGCTGCAGTAGTGTGATGTGTTAAATTCCCAATGATTTTCAAAAAAAAAGAGTGAAAGGCAGTGGTTGCATGTGTTGACACCACAGGTATTATTTATATTGGCTTTGAGATAGGGAACAACCATCACCTCCCAAATTGTGTTTTGTTTGCACAGCAACTTTGAGTATGAAAAGCATTCTATTTTTAGACGGCCTAAATGCATACATTGTTTCTTATCAGCATACCTTAAAATCAACATTAAAAAGCACAAACAATTCATTTTCACTGTAAATTACATATTTTAAAATCAAATATTGCAAGACATACAAACACATCAAGAAGTCAAAATTTGTGAAGAAAGCACATCTTTTTTGACAGTTCAGTCAGGGAAAATCTTTGTTCTTGTGGTGGTCACTGGAGACTTACTCGATCAAATATTAACTACCAGTGTATCTCACAGAGATGCTGTATAAATCAAGATCTTATTGATCACTGTTGACAAAATTAAACCTATTGACCTGACTCTTTACAAAATAAGAACAGATTTTAGTGCATAACATTTTCCCATAATACAGACATTTTCAGTAGTGCAGTTATGTGAAAAGAAACCTGCGTTGTTAATTTAGTTTGTTGCTCCAATTCATAAATGTTGTTTTCATTTATTTTGAAAAATCAACCCTTCCACTCTTTCTAAAGGTACATGACACTTTATTTTTTTTTCTTTGCCAATTTTCTTTCACAACAAAAGCATTAACTTTTTTGGCATTGGGTGGGGGAGCTCTGCCAGCTGCCAATTTCTTCCTGAAATTGTTTCACTTGACATGAGTCTTGCCAATAAATGACAGCAACAGCAGCAGCTAATACTGATGATAACATTTCAACAAAAGTATACCAAGGTGCTTCACATTATGTATCACCCAAGCTGGAGAAATGTGAGGATCTCCTTCTCGGCCTTTCCCCTCAGCTGAGGTGTGGTGACCCTCAAGATAAACCACCACCAGCCATCTCTAATGAGAGAGAACAGTCTAATCCTCTGGGAAAACTGTGATGAATGTGTTTAAAGTTGAAAGACTGTTGAAATATAAGTGGTTAGCACTGCTGCCTCACAGCACCAGGGACCCGGGTTCAATCCCATCCTGGGGTGACTGTCTGAGTGGAGTGTGCACAATCTCCCAGTGTCTGTGGTTTCCTCCAGATGCTCCGGTTTCCTCCCACAATCCAAAGATATGCAGGCTAAGTGAATTGGACATGCTAAAATTGCCCATAGTGGTACATAAGTCAGGGGTAATTGTACAGGAATGGGCTTGGCTGGCATACTCTCTACAGGGTCGGTATGGAGCTGTTGGGCCGAAGGGCATATTCCCACACATAGGGATTCTATGACTGTAACAAACACGACATCTGACAAACAGGAATAAAACTAGCCACCAGGATATATGAACATCAACTAGCCACAAAAACACATGATTCACTATCACTAGTATCTTTACATACAGACAAAGGAGGACACCATGTTGACTGGGACCATACATCCATCCTATGACAAGCTACCATCCAATAAACCAACCAGAAACACACACAAGACTTCCTTGGAACATGTCATTCCAACTGGAAATCTATTGATTTGGACCCCATCTACCATGCTCTGAGAAAAAAGAACGGAAATTATATCACCCATCCTAAAACCAAAAGACATAAATAGAAAGCAGGACATAATACCAGCGCTTCACTCGACTCACTGATGTTGTTACCCAGTATGGTGATGAAACATCTGAAAATGACCTTCCAGCTCAGCGAGCAAACTTACATCCAGAATGATAAAATTCTGGTTGACACAAAGGCTGCCACAAAGTTGGAATTCTCTCCCAGAAATGACAGTTGATGGTGCCCTCACCAAGATGGATGCTCGCGCTCCCCGCCCCAAGACAACATGCATCTTACCCTCACGAATATGGCGACCGGTTGCCCCCAGAGGTCCTTCCCCAAACAAAGTAAACACTGGGCCTGTAGAGCTTTTGTTCACGGCCTCAGGCCTCCCCTAGGAGTTTATAAACTCCCCAGTCTCCCTCCTCCCGCGGTTTCCAATCCTCTCCTGTCTCACTGTCTCCTCTCGGTAAAAACAATGACTGCAGATGCTGGAAACCAGAGTCTAGATTAGAATGGTGCTGGAAAAGCACAGCAGTTCAGGCTGCATCCGAGGAGCAGTAAAATCAACATTTCGGGCAAAAGCCCTTCATCAGGATTACAGGCAGAGATCCTGAAGGGTGGAGAGATAAATGAGAGTAGGGTGGGGGTGGGGAGAAAGTAACAGAGTACAATAGGTGAGTGGGGGTGGGAAGAAGGTGATAGGTATGGGGGGAGGGGGTGGTGGAGTGGATAGGTGGAAAAGAAGATAGGCAGGTAGGACAAGTCATGGGGACAGTGCTGAGCTGGAAGTTTGGAAGTGGGGTGAGGTGGAGGAAGGGGAAATGAGGAAATTGTTGAAGTCCACATTGATGCCCTGGGGTTGAAGTGTTCCAAGGCGGAAGATGAGGCGTTCTTCCTCCAGGCATCTGGTGGTGAAGGAGCAGTGGTAAAGGAGGCCCAGGACCTCCATGTCCTCGGCAGATTGGGAGGGGGAGTTGAAATGTTGGGCCACGGGGCGGTGTGGTTGATTGGTGCGGGTGTCCCAGAGGTGTTCCCTAAAGCGCTCTGCTCGGAGGGGTCCAGTCTCCACATCTGGAGCAACGGATACAATGATATTGGTGAATGTGCAGGTAAAACTTTGACGGATGCGGAAGGCTCTTTTAGGGCCTTGGATGGAGGTGAGGGAGGAGGTATGGGCGCAGGTTTTGCAATTCCTGCAGTGGCAGGGGAAAGTGCCAGGATGGGAGGGTGGATCGTAGGGGGGCATGGACCTGACCAGGTAGTCAGAGGGAACGGTCTTTGAGGAAGGTGGAAAGGGATGGGGAGGGAAATATATCCCTGGTGGTGGGGTTTGTTTGGAGGTGGCAGAAATGTCGGAGGATGATTTGGTTTATGCGAAGGTTGGTAGGGTGGAAGGTGAGCACCAGGGGCGTTCTATCCTTGTTACGGTTGGAGGGGTGGGGTCTAAGGGCGGAGATGCGGGATGTGGACAAGATGCGTTGGAGGGCACTTTAACCATGTGGGATTGGAAATTGCAGTATCTTAAGGAGGAGGCCATCTGGTGTGTTCTGTGGTGGAACTGGTCCTCCTGGGAGCAGATACGGCGGAGGCAAAGAAATAGGAAATACGGGATGGCATTTTTGTAGGAGGTCGGGTGGGAAGAGGTGTAATCCAGGTAGCTGTGGGAGTCGGTGGGTTTATAAAACGCCGGTGTCGAGTCGGTCGTTATTAATGGAGATGGAGAGGTCCAGGAAGGGGAGGGAGGTGTCAGATGGTGCAGGTAAATTTAAGGTCAGGGTGGAATGTGTCAGTGAAGTTTGCTCAACCTCCTCGCGGGAGCACAAGATGGCGCCAATGCAGTCATGAATGTAGTGGAGAAAGAGGTGGGGAATGGTGCCGGTTTAATTACGGAAGATGGACTGTTCTACGTAGCCAACAAAGAGACAGGCATTGCTGGGGCCCATACGGGTGCCCATGGCTGTCCCTTTGGTCTGGAGGAAGTGGGAGGATTCGAAGGAGAAATTGTTAAGTGTGAGGACCAGTTCAGCCAGATGAATGAGAGTGTCGGTGGAAGGGTACTGTTGGGGACGTCGGGAGAGGCAGAAACGGAGGGATTGGAGGCCCTGGTCATGGCGGATGGAGGTGTAGAGGGATTGGGTATCCATGGTGAAGATGAGGCGTTGGGGGCTGGGGAAACGGAAGTCTTGGAGGAGGTGGAGGGCGTGGGTGGTGTCTCGAACGTATGTGGGGAGTTCCTGGACTCGGGGGGAATAGGACAGTGTCGAGGGAGGTACTCACTGTCTCCTCTCCCCGGGCGCTCAGGCCTGGCGACCTCTCCGGGATGTTTCCGAAACCTGTTTCTGTTCTGAAGGAGGATCACTGGACCCGTAACGTTCCCTCGGATTCTCTTGACACATGCAGCCAGGGCTGCTCAGCTTTCCCAGCGGGTCCTGTTCTTGTTCCTTAAGCCACCGGCGCCATTCCTCTCCCACACTCAGTAACACTGCCTTTGTCTCGCTACATGACCTACACTGCACATGCGCCAACTCACAAGGGGCTAGGTGGCCAGACCGTGACGTCACCCCGCGTGTCGTGGGCGCGGTTCGACGAGGCATCCAGCCAATCGGAGACAATGGGGGCGGGGCGAATGTGTTCCCTGCTCCCCTCGCCAGCCACCTGAAAGGTGGGTTTGTCTTTAAGTTTTAACGTTGTTTTAAACATTTTCAGTCTTTTCCGAAATGTTATTCCAGACCTCGAAGGCTGAAACATTGGAAAACTTGCAAACATAAAACGAAGGGATACTAAAAAAAAATGAATAAAGATAAATTACGAAAGAAACCTAGCGAAAAATATCAAAAAGAATAGCAAAAGCTTCTGTTGGCATGCTAAAGGGAACAGAGTCGCTATGGTCCCTTGGAAAATGAAACCACTGAGTTAATAGGAGGAACACTGAAATGTCAGAGATGCTAAGTCAATACTTTTCCTCAGTTTTTCAAGCTGGAGGACAATAGTACCATTCCTATTGGAATGGGCAAGTCAGAGGTGATAGAAAGGATAGAACTTAAACAATCCACGTTGAGAGGGAAAAGGTACACAGCAAACTATTAGGATTGAGGGCAGACAAGTCCCCTGGGCCTGACGGCCTACATGCCAGGGTACTAGATAGACTTTAGTAAGGCGTTTGACAAGATTCCCCAAGGGAGACAGGTTCGCAAGGTTAGATATCATGGAATACAGGGAGAACTAGCCATTTGCATACAGAACCAGCTCACAGGTAGGAAGATAGAGGCCTATGATCAGTAGTATACCACAAGGATGGGTGCTGGGTCCACTACTTTTCATCATTTATATAAATGCTGTGGATGTCAATATACGAGTTATAGTTACTAAGTTTGCAGATGACACCAAAATTAGAGGTGTAGTGGACAGTGAAGATGCTTAGCTCAGAGGATAACAGGGTGGAGTTTAATTTAGATACATATGCGGCACTGCATTTTGGAAAAGCATATCAGAGGAGGACTTATACACTTAATGGTAAGATCCAAGGGAGTGTTGCTGAACAAAGAGACCTTGAAGTGCAGATTCATAGCTCCTTGAAAGTGGAGTCAAAGGCAGATAGGATAACGAAGGTGGCGTTTGGAATGCTTTCCTTTATTGGTCAGAGTATCAAGTTTTGAAGTTGGGAGGTGATGTTGCAGCTGTACAGGGCATTGGTTAGACCACTTTTGGAATATTGTGTGCAGTTCTGGTCTCCTTCCTGTCAGAAGTTTGTTGTGAAACTTGAAAGGGTTCAGAAAAGATTTAGAAGGACGTTGAGCTATTGGGAGAAACTGAATAGATTGGTGCTGTTTTTCCTAGAGCGTCGGAGGCTGAGAGGCGACCTTATAGAGGTTTATAAAATCATGAGGGACATTGATAGGATAAACAGACAAGGTCTTTTCCCTAAGTTGGGAGGAGTCTAGAACTTGATGGCATATATTTAGGGTGAGGGGGCAAATAAATAAAAGGGACTTAAGGGACAACCTTTTCACGCAAAGGGTGATGTGGGTATGGAAATTAGCTGCTTGAGGAAGTCATGAAAGCTGGTATAATTACAACATTTGAATGGAATCTGGATGGAAGGGTTTAGAGGGATATGGGCCGAGTGCTAGCAAATGGGACTAGACTGTTTAGGCTAACTTGTCAACATGGATGAGTTGGAGTGTCAAAGTAGGGATTTGAGACGGCCCAGGGAATCCCTCGTAGACCTGCAGCCTCTCACAATTCGTCCCGGAGTTCGTACTCTTTGAGAGTCTGGAATAAAAAAAATCCTCTTACAGGCAGTTTAGTTTAATTTTAGTTAACCCCTTTATTTAGCAATAGCTTCACTGATACCGATAAGCTAAACTAGCTAGGTTCTAGTAACCGAGAAGAGTAGGGGACCAACTCTTCAAGTGCCCTGGCAGGTTACTTTGATATACTGCTACAAAGTGGTTTCCTTTACACAAAGGTTTACAAAAACATTGCATGTTCTAAATTCGTAAGGAAGAAAAGTTAATTGACAGGTCCCTGTATGCTTGACTAATCACTCCTACAGGCCCTAAGCCTGTAGGGTGAGAAAAACATATCCAGCCGGGTTAGGTGCCTGCTAGCGAGATTAACTCCTATCATAAAGAGGTACCAGTCTGAGCTAATTGGAGAGTTCCTAACCTTGCGCCGGTCACAAGTCAGATACAACTATTTTCCAAAACGGCTTCTTAGCAGGAGGGCAAACTTTTGACCATAAAATGGCTTCCTGACACATTGTGCCTGAATCTCTTCAATGTTAGGCTGAGAATAATTTCTAAGCTAGGAGTAAACTCCTGCTTTTTAGGCACTGAATCATACTGTACCTGAGGCTGAGATGTTACCAAATGGTTGCATTTAAACTGATTCATTAGTCTTCGAATTAAACATATTCTCTTTTCAGGGTTGTGATTCAAATAAGTCATAAGATCTGATTAGTTGGAATTGACAGTGGGGTAGTCTGAAAGGTCTGTAGAGTGGTCTGCAAGAACTGCAAGTAAGTTAAAGCTTCGTCAATGTTATCTTTTACAGAGTTCATATTTAATAACCGGTAATGGCTACTCAATACCATCATAAACTCAAAAATACAATTATGTTCAATCCAAAGCAGGTTTTTTTTAATGGCTTCGGGAGCCCCAGTGCTACAATGGTTTCTCTCTCTTGTCCTTTTGAACTCTCAAGTCAGGGACTTTTAACAGCAAAGATGTTTTCCCTCTGTTTGCCTAGCTTGCAAAGGGTAATAGGAATCTATTATAATTCACAGGACCTGACTGTCAATTACAAGGCTTTTGACAGTACCAAGTTTCGTTTCGGGGTCAGAATCAAACGCTGTCATTAATTTCACAAGGGAACAGCCATGAATGTTATCACTCTGTGTCCTATTTACACAGATTCACTGTTAAGGCAAATGTACTTAATTGCATCAGGGTATCCTGTTATCACTTGGTTATCTTCTGCATACCTTGAGTTCTCCCCTTTTACCAAGCCTCCCTGCCTGTCTATTTTCTAGTGTGCAGCAACTGTGCTCTATAATTCAATGTTATATTTTAGTTTAAATGTTTAAAAACAAGTTTTATGCTATAGACTTTCTTATTCCCTTCTTTTGTTATTTCATGACAACTACTTGACTTATAACAATAATTAGTCCATTCAGTCAATTTGTATTTTCAAATAAGTCAAGTGCCTCCTCTGCCAGGTCATCGTCCAGAGGAGCAGAGTCTGAAAGATACTGGATTTCAGCATGGAAGTTCAGGCATGGAGGTAGAGGGGTAGACAAGGGTCAAATAAGCAGACTCTTCTTTGGCTTAGGTGAAAAATAATGTACAGTCCATTTCACGCATAAGGATGAGACCAAGTACAATCCATCCACACAGCGATCATAGCCAGCAAGTAAACTTCCATCCATATGAATCAGACGACAGTTGGGCAGGTATCTTCCCTGCATCTTGACCAGTTTTGTTGATCACATCTGTGTTGTCCGAAAGATCAGGACATGGTTTAGTAACAAGTTCATGTATGAGAACACAATCATGGGGAGGATCAGGCAGTTCAAGCGGTTCTTCCTGCAGGAATGTAGGGGATTAATGTTAGAGCAGCATTGAAAGGAGAGAAACGGATTCAGAAGTAATGAAATCTCACAGCGACTGAGACGAACCTTAACGAGGTGTTGAGTATGTTTAGAAATCAGCAAGGATACTGCAGAATGTGAGGTACAGACTTCTACATTTTGATGTAAAGTTATATTAGAGGCAGCCACTACCATAGTATGGATGGCAGAGAGAATCTGGGTGCAGGAAGGCATACCTTGAGCAATGGGGTCAAGCTTAGTAGAAAAATAGGCAATAGGGCGCCAAGAGGAGCCATGTTGCTGGGTGAGAACAGCTGAAGCACAGGTATCAAGGATGCCAACATAAAGATGAAAGTGGCAGTCATACAAACGTTGGCCTAGCGTGGGTGCTGAAGAGAGGGTAGTTTTAAGCTCCATAAAGACTTGTAGTTGTTATGGGGTGAGTTCATACCGTTAAAGCTCATTAGACGAGGACAGGGGAGATAATGTTTGGGTCAGAAAGGCACAATTAGGAATCCATTGTCGGCAATAATTGATGAGGTCGAGAAACTACCGTATGTTTAGGAGTGGTTAGAGGGGCAATACAAAGAATAGGATCAATACGTTCAGGTGTCAAGCACCGATCGAATTCAGAAATGAGAGTACCTAGGAACTTAACTTCTTTCTGATTAGTCTTAACTTTGCTTGGGGGTACAATATAGCCACATTGATGTGGATGGTTGAGAAAAGTAGTGGAGTCAGTGTGATTGGACACTTTGTCAGGGCTAGCGAGGAGGTCATCGATGTATTGAACTAGGGTAGCATCGCCAGGAAATTCAAATAATTCAAGCTGGGCGTGAAGAGTCTCTGAAAAGAGTGTTGGCGACTGAATAAACCCTTGAGGTAGGCAAGTCCACATATATTGGTGACCCTTAAAAGGAGGCAAAAATGTATTGGGCTATCTGGATGCAAAGGAAGACAAAAGAATGCATGTTGGAGGTCAACGATAGTGAAGAGCTTGGCATCAACTGGAACTTGGCTGAGGATAGTAGCAGGATTAGCAACTGGAGGATTATGAGCCTCAATGATTTTATTTCCTTCACGAAGGTCGTGAACGACATTCAGGACATCCCGGTGTAGGGATCGGAAAGATAGGTGTATTGACAGAAGAATGGCATGGGACTAGAAGGCCTTGCGGTAGAAATGAAGCAATGACAGGTTGAATGACAGCTTCACCTTCTGGTTTCAGGGGGTATTGAGGTATAGACAGGAAGACAGAATTAGGTTTGATCAGAACAATGATGGGTGGGACCTTAGCAAGGCCCACTTGTGTTTTAGAGTCCACCCAGACTCCAGGGTATACTGCGTCCTGCGGGTGAGGGTGGGCATGATGATGATGAAGACTGCCATGAATCGACTAAGGCGGTGCATAAAATAGGATTGATCCTTGAGTGAGCAGCTGAATTTCACGGCAAGTTTGGTGTCAAAACCTACTTCTTAGGCTTTGTGTTCTGGGTTCAAGAGAGTGGTGACACAGGGGAAAATGAGAGGGCCAGTTTTCCAGCTATGAAGAGGAACTGACATGAAAAGAACGCCACCAGCTAGTGATCTGATCTCACCAATCACCCAAGCGTGCCGAGTAGTGCCCAGTAAGGGATTATAGTGTGTGTTCAAACCTGAGATCATTCCCGGATGAGTCATAAGCTAAAGTAATGTGGGGGTGAAGGACGTTATGTAAAATAGGATCGAAAGCATAAGGATCCAAATCAAATGACCACCATCGAGGAGGCTTTGGTTTTGATGCATTGAACAAAATGAGGTGGATCCTGAATCAGGATACCATCATCATGACATTCAATAGTAAGATTTAGAGGACAGAGGAGATCTCTAGCAAGTAGAGGGATACATAATCCATTAGTAACAACAAAGCAAAAAGGGAGCGTGGCACAATTTTTCCACACCACTGTCAGATGGACAGCGTATGCATGTTTATTAGAGGAACCATCAAAACATTGCAGGATTTCATCATCGTCCGAGTTTTGAAAATCAAAAGCATTAGCAAGATGGACGGGAAGTGATGAAACAGTGGCTCCTGTGTCAAACATAAATTCAATATTGTGGCCATTATGGTTAAGAATTAGCATAGGTCCATCCTCTGGGCTAGCGGTAAGTATGGGAAAATTCAAAGCAGGAAGCTGCCCTATATCCGGGAAGTAGTTTTGAAAAGGGTTTTGTGCAGTAAAAGGGGCAACCTGCTGAGGTCACTGGGGAGGGAGACCAGGAGATTGTCTGTTGTTTTTACTGCGGTGATGAACCAGGGACTGCTATGGAAAGGGCAGTTCTTGGACTAATGTCCTAGTTCACTGCAATTGAAACAAAGGTGTAGTTGTTGAGGGACTCTTGGGGGTAGGGGAGGCAGGGAAGAGTAATGAGGGGATGTATAGGGGCATCATGGACTGTTGGGGAAGGATACATAGGAGGACCGCAAGGTCCATTGGGATGTTGTGAATACACAGTACCATTTCTACTGAAGTGCCATACTGGACGATAGTATGAGGGTTTCATTTGCTAGCTTGACTGACCTTGCAGACGGAAAGGTCTTCTTTGAATCCTGCGTTTAAGGTTAGCCACTGTAGTTTGGGCAAGTTCGGTCTTGACCGTGCCGATGGTAGCCTTACTCTTGGGATCCTTTAGTTCTCAGAAATAACAAACCTCTCGGCTGAATTGTGCAACCTCAGCATCTTGCCAGTGGATATTGTGTGTTTTAATAGCTTTCTGTACCTGATCAGGTAAGAGAGTCATACATAGGGCATTAAATTGGGATGATCATCCTTGTGGTAGTTAGTGTCACCAGAAGAAGCGCCATAGCATTCCTTAAAATGGGTAAGGAACTCCTCAGCCTCTTCGCCCGAGCTGGGTTTACATGTTAAGACTTTACCCACATCAACTACATGATGCACTGCTTGATGGAGACAGGTAATAATCCAATCTGATAGTTTCCACCGGGTGCCGGACTACAAGCTGGGTATGATTATTACCTTGTAAAATTTCTCAGAACTCGCCCATTATTCAGGCAAAAAGCTGCATTCTGAGGTGAATTAGGTCTTGGGAGGCAGCATTATAAATGGTCTTAGTCCTATTAATGTAATTAACAGATCCCTCAGGATTCCTTCCATAATCTGCAGCCTTATTGATAATGCTTGAGTGTCATGAGGTTTCCATGGTTGGTAAAGATCCATAAATTGGGCTTGTCCTGGATTCAGAGCCTGTGGGTTAGGAACCTCTTCTATTCGGGAAATTTCTTTTTGGCCCTCCCACATCAGGGTGAGTGCAAGGTCTGATATTAAGGTCCCGAGACTTTGATTGCAAATCATCGGTGTCTTCGGGACTTATTAGTTTAGGGGCAGTGGAAATCAAAAGGAGTCTGTTCAGTGTTCCTTCCAGGTTTTAATTTTAATTGACTCCTAGTACAGTAGGCACCGGGTTTGTGGTAAGCCGAATTCTTATTCGGCAGAACAGCTGGGGGGAGGTCATGAGCCTTGGCACGTTCGTCATCAGAGTAAGGGGGGAGGGTTCAGGCAGGGAACCGGAGGTGGTCAGCTGACAGAATTAGAGGCATAAAATATTTCCTCCTCCGAATCAGTATCCCACCCACCATCTACAAACGGATCAGGATTCTTTCGTAATGGGTCTTTGGAAGAGGGGAGGGTGGGGTATAAGGAACAGTCCTTGTCAGCTTCGTCCTGCGCAGCTGCAATTGCAGTCTGTTGTTTATTCACCAGTTTCCTTTTTCTTTGGTGCCCTTGACGTTTCAACGTAGATTCTGAATCTTCGCGTTTTTGTAATTTTCTCCCTTGCCTATTCCAATTCTACTTCTAAATCATGTGCTTCACATTTATGTTTTAGTTCTGTCCAATTTAGTTCACATCCTTCCTCAGTTAATGGACTAACTCCCCTTTTAATACAGTTTTGTCTCCATGATGATTGCATGGATTTTTCCCATTTTTTCCCTGAGCTACCCTTTTCCACTCTGATTAGACTTCTTTCTGCTTACTTCCCTTTCTTTTTTCCCAAATCCCTTGTTCAATTTTAGTGAATAGAGTTAAATCATGTGCGCCTTCTAGAGACCAATCCTTATTCTGTTGAGCAGCTGCAGCTGATATTCTCCTTAATTGTTTCTCATAATTAATAATACAGACTTGTTATTTCTGTTAGGGGACATTTGTCTTCCATCTTATCTAGGGGCACACTCATAGTTATCCGACCTACTTTAAATCTTCATAAAACTACTGATCAACAAGGGCTCCAACCCCACAAAATACAAAAGCAAACATTCATTCATCAACAAGCAAATGTGCATCCAAACCAAATCTCACAGGATTAAACTTTCTGCAAGCTGCAGGGAATCAGTGCTGAGTCTCTGTCTGTCTCACACGCGCGCTCTCTCGTACATACACATGAACATTTTAAGAGAAATTAGGCACTCACATTCCAGATGTCTCATAAATCCTGGATGTGGCACTTAGTTGCTTAACCAAGTATGCAAGAATTCTATCACTGGCCAGCATTTTTCTTATATACATGACAAAAGCAGCAGCCACCCTCTATATTACATAAACGAAGAACACCCAACAGAACAAAACTATAACTAACAAACAAGACAAAACAGCAAAGCAAGACAAGCCAAGTTGAACAGATACAACAGAGAAGATAATCTCGACTTAAAACTTTCACTAATCAACAACCCGACAATGAACAACAAGACTAATGATTTCTGCAAAACATTCTCAACATTGTAAAATCCTGACAGTTTCTGTTTTTAGTCCTATTTAAATGATCTCATTTAGGGTTCCGTCAGGGTACCGAGAGAGTGAAATGGGGGAAACACCACGCAGATGTAGACAGAGAGTAATCAAGGTACAATTTTACCTTATGGGCCCATTGGTCTGGAGTCCAACCCTTCGATGGAACTCCTCTTTTCCAGTTTCACTCAAATGTAGCCCTTGTTGGAACCCTGCTCGCAGTGCCAAATTGAGACAGCCCAGGGAGTCCCTTGTGGACTCAGACCTGTCAGCCTATCTGGGTTCATCCCGGAGATCGTACTCTTTGGAAGTCTGGAATAAAAATAAAACTCTTACAGACAGTTTAGTTTAATTTTAAATTATCCCCTTCATTAATACCATCACCGTTACAACATAACACTGATACCTATAAGACAAGCTAACTGGATTCTATTAACCCAGAAGAGTAGCAATCACTCTTCTTCCAAGAGCCCTGGCGGGCTACTCTGTATACTATCTTTATACACAAGTTTTTTTGCAAAGGCGGTGCTGTGACAAACACGCTTTCTTTATATGAATTTTTTTTTACAAAAGCACTGCATGTTCTGAACTAGACAGATAACAGTGAAAGGCAATAATTCGGGAGAGAAGTAATTGATACAGAGTTTCATTTCGAGGTCAGAATCAAACACTTATTCATTTCACAAAGGAACAGCCGTGAATGTGATCACCCAATATCCTGTTTATACAAATTCACTGATGTTAAGACAAATGTTCTTAAATGCCTTATCCTCCCTGCCTGTCTATTTTCTAGTGTGGAGCAAATGTGTTCTATAATTCAACATTACATTTTAGTCTAAATGCTTAAGGACAAGTTTTCCTTACAAACATTCTCACGACCCCTTTCAAAGTTTCATAAGTTCTTTCCTATATCAGGGGGAGCAAAACTTAACGTAGTTTCCAAAAATGCCCTAACCAATGTACAGCCACAATATGACCTCACAACTCCTTTATTCAATGCTCTGACCAATAAAGGAAATCATACCAAACGCCTTCTTCACTAGCCTATCGACCTGCAACTCAAAGATCTCTTTGTTTAGCAACACTCCCCTTAACTGTCAGTCCTGCCTGGATTGCTCAACCAAAATGCAATACCTCATTTCTCTGAATTAAACTCTATCTGACACTCCTCAGCCTGTTGCCCACCCCAAAAATTCTAACTTATAGGCCCCCTCTGTTTTCACTTTGTGAACCGAATCCCTGCTGTACCTCACTCTGAAGGGTCAAAATATTGACCAGCCGGGACAGAGTGGACGTTGGGAAGATGCTTCCATTGGTAGGAGAGACAAGGAGCAGAGGGCACAGCCTTAGATAAAGGGAAGATGTTTTAGAAAGAGAGAAGGAGAAACGTCTTCAGCCAGACAGTGATGAACCTATGGAATTCATTGCCGTAGACAGCTGTGGAGGCCAGGTCACTGAGGATATTTACAACATGAGATAGATAGGTTCTTGAGTATCAAGGGGATCGAGGGTTACAGTGAGAAAGTGAAAGAATGGGATTGAGAAACTTATCAGCCACAATTATGTGGTATGAACAGACCTGATGGGCTGAACGGCCTAATTTCTGCACCTATGTCTGATGGTCTTTTGCTGTCCTGGGCACAGAGTGTCAGAATTGGGAGCAGGAGTAGACCATTTGGTCTTTCGAGCCTGCACCAGCATTGAACACATCATAACTGGGAATTAATCTACCTACATCTTGGTAGATAGACTGTGACTTTTCTCACTGGAGCACAGGAGGTTGAGAGGTAACCTTGCAGAGGTTGTATAAAATCATGAGGGGGATAGAGGAGATGAATCGCAGGTGTCATTGCCCTTGGGTGGGGGTTTTAAGATTAGGCAGCAAATTTTGAAGGTGAGAGGAGAAAGATTTTAAAAAGACTTGAGGGGCAGAATTTTTTTTAAAAAAGAGAGTGGTTTGTGTGTGGAATGAATGTCCAGACATTTTCTCACTTTCCCCCCCATACACATCCACTTCTTTGTTGTTCAAAAATCACATGAACTCAGCCTTGAATATATTCAATGACCCCTTAACTGCAGGAAGAAATCCCCACTTCTGAACTCAATTCCTCTTGCTAATGTACCACTTGCACTACTCATTGCTCGCTGCTCCTGACAACTGGCATTGTCTGGTGAGGAAGGACGCTGAGGCCTGAAAATGTGTTGCTGGAAAAGCGCAGCAGGTCAGGCAGCATCCAAGGAGTAGGAGAATCGACGTTTCGGGCATGAGCCCTTCTTCAGGAAACTCATGCCCGAAACATCGATTCTCCTGCTCCTTGGATGCTGCCTGACCTGCTGCGCTTTTCCAGCAACACATTTTCAGCTCTGATCTCCAGCATCTGCAGTCCTCACTTTCTCCTAAAGGATGCCGAGGCCCCTTTGTACATCCACACGTCATTCCTGATAAAGGGTTCATGCCCAAAATGTCAATTCTCCTGCTCCTGGAATGCTGTTTGATCTGCTGTGCTTTTCCAGCACCACACGTTTCGACTCTGATCTCCAGCAACTGCTGTCCTCACTTTCTCCATATCCCAAAACAGTATATCAACATTTAAACAATGCACCTCCTTTCTGCTTTTTTTTAACACAGCAAAAGCTCTAACTTCACATTGGCCACGTGTTTGCCAATTGTGGTCTTCTCTACACTGGGGAAACTGAGCATAAACTTGGGGACCAGTCCGCAGAGGCTGACCAGACCTCCCAGTAGCCACCCATTTTAATTCCCCTTCCCACTCCATTTCTGATATGACCATCTTTGGCCTCCTCCATTGCCACAACGAACCAAACCGCAAATTGGAGGAACAACACATCTTCCACCTGGGCAGCCGACAGCCTGGTGGACTCAACATGGAGTTCACCAATTTCAAATAACCTCCCTCGCCACCCCTTGAATTCCTTCCTAGCCCCTCCCTGCCACCACCAACCAGATTCCTTCCTACCAGTGACCAACCAGGTTGTACCCTCTACCTGTCCCCGCCTATCCCCAATTCACCACCGTGCCCCCAGCACATCCTCGTTCTGCAGCTCTCCCTACACCCATCCCCAGTCCTCAACAAGGGTGACACCCAAAACATCGACTTGACCTCCTGATGCTGCCTGGCTTGCTACGTTCTTCCAGCCTCCTGCATGTTTATTTTGCCAATTAAGTCACAGACCTGGCCCAACTTTTCCCAAGTCTGTTCCCTCCCTGGATTCACTCCCTTTCCTTTCAGTTGCAGCAAGTCAACAATTGAACATCACAATGGAAAATAAATGGAAAAGGGGATGAGAAATGTGTGTGTCGTACTCTTGGTCAATCAAAAGAAGGTCTCACACCTTTTCTGCCGACAGTGAGGAACATGTGCAATGTTTTGGTGACACCGGTGAACATGGCCGTGCTTGTTAACACAGGAACGCACACAATATGCTCAGTGGCGCTGCTGGTATTATTGACAGATTTTAAGTGTCCAAATGCCAATAGGAGAAAAAAAGGGTAGAGCCACAATTGTTTTCCCCATACGGCACAACATTTTATTGCTTTTCCATCTTGTCTGGCTGCTCAACGTTTTTGACTTTTCCCCAGTGTAGGGGTGAAGTTCAGAACTAGAGGACATAGGTTTAGGGTGAGCGCGGAAATATATAAAAGGTATACCTAAGGGGCAACTTTTCCATGCAGAGGGTGGGGTGGTGTGTGTATGGAATGAGCTGCCAGAGGAAGTGGTGGTGGCTGGTACAATTACAGCACTTAAGAGGCATCTGGATGGGTATATAAATGGGAAGGGTTGAGAGGGATATGAGCCAAGTGCTGGCAAATGGGACGAGATTAATTTAGGATATCTGGTCGGCATGGACGGGTTGGACCAAAGTTGTCTGTTTCCGTGCTGTACAACTCTGACGACTCTAAATAATACAAAGTATAATTTGACAAATAACAAACTATATCCATGTTAACAAGGCTTAGCACACCACATGCTTTACTAACCATTCTCCACAGGTCCTATCCCTTCAATGACTGAGGAACATATGCTGGTGCATAATCTCCTCCACTAGTATTTACACACTAGTCTAAGGAATTGCACAAGTAACAGAGAGGGTAAAAAGCACAAGGATTAAACACACAGTGAGGGTAAAAAGCACAAGCCCCAGTAAAAGCAGATGGAAAGTGAGTGTAAAATGTCACTATGACAGGACAGGCCCCACATTCCTTCCCCTCCGTCCCCCCCCACAACCTGCCTCACCTTTCACCTCCCGGGCCCAGTACCTTCCAGGTGGCCCTATAGTTGACACAGGGGCCGCCCCACGACCAGTAGAACTCCACCACCCAGGCGGCCGACGAGTTCCCAAGCAGGCCCTTAACCCCATCCGCCTCCAGAATGCTCACCGGCTCCTGGCTGCTGTACAGCCGGCCGGTGTGGCCGTGACACAGCAGCTGCGCCAGGAAGGCGGCGGTGCCCAGTGACGGGTGTCTGCCCCGGGCCGCACGGCGCCATTTTCCTAACGGCCGCCCTCCCGCCGCTTCCCCGCTCGAGCGCTTTCTCCTCCCAACCGCCTTCGCCCCCGCGTGACGTCTGCACGGGGGGATGGGCGGGGCCGGGGGAGCCTCACCGTCACCAAGCAACAGACACCTCGCGCGACAACTGCTCATTCACAAAAACAAACTCTCCTGTCTCGCTCTGCAGCTGCAGGGGGGACACTGCCACGTTTCCAGGAGCCCTGTCTACATTGGGAAAGCTCACGGCTCAATTTAAACAGATATTCCGACATCTAACGGAACGGTGTCATATCTAAAGGGGGCAATCTGCATTTTAAAAGGCATGGACACTTTAACGGGCTATTTCTGCAAATAAAGAGATTTAAATGAACAAGATTATATTTCAAACGGATGCGTGCACATTAAAAGGAATATCTTAATATGTAAAGTGACGCAGTCATATCTAAATGAATCTACATTTCGAGGAGACGTTGCCCTATTGATAAGCAGAAATATCCCTTTAAGAGACAATAGGTGTGAATTCTGCCTGTCCCCCAATGTTGTCAGACTGACATTTTTCTTAGAAAAGCTCTGCATTTAAATTACATTCTCGAGAAGGCAATTTATAGATGAGGGTGCAGGTTAGGGTGGATTGGTTGTACTATATTGCCCATAGTGCCCAGGGATGTGGTGGACTGGCCATGGGAAATATGGAGTAACGGGGGGGGGGGTATGGGTGGGATGCTCTTAGGAGGGCCAGTGTGGAATAGATGGGCTGAATGGCCTGCTTCCACATTGTCGGGATTCTATGACTCCCTCCACAATGGAGCATTTTATCTGCATCTATCCTGTCAAGCCCCTTTCAGAATTCTATTGGTTTCAATAAGATCACTTTGGTTCAGAGACATATAGCACAAAAACAGACCCTTCGTCCAACTCATCCATGCCGACCAGGATTCCCATACTAAACTAGTCCCACTTGCCTGCAATTGGCCCATATCCCTCTTAAACCTTTGACAAAGGGTCAGTGAGACTCGAAACGTCAGCTCTTTTCTCTCCTTACAGATGCTGCCAGACCTGCTGAGATTTTCCAGCATTTTCTCTTTTGATTTCAGATTCCAGCATCCGCAGTATCCCTCTTAATCCTTTCTATTCATGTACCCATCCAAATATCATTTAAACGTTGTAACTGCCCCTACATCTACCACATCCTCAGCAAGTTCATTCCACATGCAAACCACCCTCTATCAAAACGTTGCCCCTCAGGTTCCTTTTAAATCTCTCTCCTCTCATCTTGAAAAAAATGCCCCGAGTTTTGAGCTCCCCTTTGCTGTTCACCTTACCTCCACTCATGATTTTATAAATCTCAATAAGGTCATCCTCCTGTGCTCCAATGAAAAAAGTCCCAGCCTCTCCTTATAGCTCAAACCCTCCAGTCCTGGGAACATCCTGGTAGATCTTTACCGAACCCTCTTAATAGAATTCTTCCTGTTACAGGGCCACCAGAAATGCACTCCGTACCTGGAAAGTGTCCTCACCAACATCCTGCACAACCTCAACATGATGTCCCATCTCCTATCCTCAATGGTGTGAACAGTGAAGGCAATGGTGCTAAATGACTTCTTAACCACCATGTCTACCAGTGATTCAACTTTCAAAGAACTATGTACCTGAACTTCTCACTGTTTTGCAATACAACCCAAGGTCCTACCATTAATTGTACAAGTCTTGCACTTCCTTGTTTTAGCAAAACGCAACCCCTCGCTTTTATTCACACCTCTCTCATACACACACACATACAACCCCCAACACTCTCACAGGCTTATATTCCATCACACTCACAATTTACCAAGCATGCAAACACTCTTACACACACTCTCACGCACAAACTCTCATGCACACAATCACACTCTCTCATGCACGCACACACACACATATAACTCTAAGGGGTGAATTTGTATTGGCAGAATTACATTTGCAGATACTTTCAATTTTGCTCAAAATGTGCACAGTCTGCAGGCAGCCAATCTATGTAATATTTTATAAGGTTCCTACTTTGGAAATAGAACCAGTCTAATTCAAGATTGGGATACTGACAGACTCAAATCCCACACCGTTCACGCATTTTCTGAGCTGTCACTTTTTTTTTAATGAAATCTTAAGTCATCTTAAGAACGTGACAGAAAGGATGTTCTGGGATTTACATATTAATGAACTGAAACCTGCAACCCATTCTAAAAGGTGAATGACTAACAGCAATCTAGGTTTGTTCAATATATCCTATCAGTTGCATGACACTGAACTTTGGCTACAAAATCTGTGCCTTTTGATCCTGCTTCACAGCTACCCAATGAAGGAGCACTGCTCCAAAAGTTAGTGCTTCCACATAAACCTGTTGGATTATAACCTGGTGTTGTGTGATTTTTAACTTTGTCCTTCCCAGTCGAACACTGGCTCCTCCATATCATTTCTAGTGAACGCAGCCCACACCTTGGTGCTGCCAGTAAATTTTACAATGCCGATGAAACGATGCACTCTGCGCTCCTGAAAAATTAACAATTTCTAATGATACCAGCTACTCATTCACTGCTCCACCTGATACACGACATTGGAAAGAAATGAGCAGCTTTAAAACAAAAACTCTTGGAGCTCAAAGCTTTCATTGAGAGTCTGAGCCCGGCCGTAAGTTCAGATAACCTTTATTGTGACTCAACTTTGTTACAGCTTCAGATCTCCCCAGCAAAAAGGTGTAGAAAAAGTAGCTACTTTTTAAACAGCTCGAGGTCAAAGCGCGCACACTCCCCTCCGCTCCCCCCCGCCACCTCACTTCTTTTACTATTGGTCCAGTTAATAATGGCACTCGGCCATTGTTCCTTCACTACCCTTGCGATGGCACATGAACTCGCTGGTGGCTCTGTCGGTGGGAGGTGCGGGTGAAGCCCTTCCCGCACAGAGTGGGTGATTGGCCTCTCCCCAGTGTGAATCTGCTGGTACTTCAGCAGGGTGGAGTAATTGCTGAACGCGTTCCCACACTCGGGGCACAAGAACAGCCTCACCCCAGTGTGGACCCACTGGTGCTTCAACAGGGCAGAGGAATTGCTGAAGGCCTTCCCGCACTCGGGGCAAGAGAATGGACCCTCCCCAGTGTGGACCTGCCGATGCCTCAGCAGGTTGGAAGAATTGCTGAAGGCCTTCCCACATTCAGGGCAACTGAAAGGCCTCTCCCTGTGTGCAACTGCTGGTGCTTCAGTTGGTTGGAGGAATTGTTGAAGGCCTTCCAGCACTCAGGCAGCTGAAGGGCCTCTTCCCAATGTGGACCCGCCGGTGCTTCAGCAGGGAGGAGGAATTGCTGAAGGCCTTCCTGGACTTGGGGGAAGAGGCCTTTCAGCTGCCCCGACTGCGGAAAGGCCTTCAGCAATTCCTCCACCCTGCTGAAGCACTGGTGGGTCTACACGAGGGAGAGGCCTTTCAGCTGTCGTGTGTGGGCCCACCAGTGCTTCAGCAGGGTGGAGGAATCGCTGAAATCTTTCCCGCTGACAGGGCAGGAGAACGGCCTCTCCCCAGTGTGGCTGCGCCAATGAGACTCCAGGACAGATGGGACATGAAAGCCTTTTCCACGGTTGCCACACTTCCATGGTTTCTCCAAAGAGCAGGATTCCTCCGGTTTCTCCAAGGCCGAAGTTTGCGCTGCACACAAATGCGTGTACAGTCCCTCTCTGCCGTGAATTCCTTTTCCAGACCGTATCAGTGTTACATGATCCACATTCAGTGCGCTGCACCAATAGGATTTCTCATCCAGTCCCACTGACGCTGAAAATGTATCGAAACAGGAACCAAAAAGCTTTGCTCCTTCTCACAGAATTATAGTTGAAAATTGTTGCGGTCCCGATGGATTGAGTGACTTTCAGACATTGACGTCAAAGTGAGGACTGCAGACGCTGGAGAGTCAGTGTTGAAAAGTGCGGCACTGGAAAAGCACAGCAAGTCAGGCAGCATCCAAGGAGCAAGAGAGTCAATGTTTTGGGCAGGCGGCCTTCTCTGTTGATTTTGAAACTTCTGTCTTCAGATCTTCAAATACTCTGCAAAAAGAGATTACAAAAGTCATTATTACCATTGCAGGGTAGAAATTCAGAACAAGCAATTCTACTTTCTGCAGAATATTCTTTTCTTTTGTTATTCCACAAAAAGGAAAACACCATCCCACTCTCTCTCTCCCCCTCTGCTCTAACTAATCCTCCTGAAGCTGCTGATTCAGGATCTTACAGGGGCAGAAAAGCGAAAACATCAAGACTGACACCTGTCTGAATTTTGGGTAACTCCACCTGAAAGTTAATATCTTTCACAACATTGGGCTCCTGCTGATAGTGAGCAAGTCTGATTTTGGAAAGCAAAACAAAAGTTTGTCAATTCAGGGTGAACCTGCAATTCAGCTTCTTGATGAACAACCAGACATGAAATGGTTAACATCCCCAGAAAGGTGGGAACAAAATGAGACATCAAGGCATTAACACCGACACACTTCAGTCAAATTCTTCTGTTCCCAGTCAGAGCAAAACATCCTTGAAAGCTGCTCTGAAAGTCCAGTCTTCACAATCACACTTTTACTTTCACCGAAGACAATTAGAGTCATACAGCATGGAAACAGACCCTTCGATTCAACTCGTCTGTGCCAAACAGATATCCTAAATTAATCTAGTCCAATTTGCCTGCATGTGGTCCATATCCCTCTAAACCCTTCATATTCATGTACCCATCCAGATGCCTTTTAAAATTCCCCTCTCACCTCAAATTTATGCCTTCTAGTTTTGGACTCCCCTACCCTGGGCAAAAGACCTTGGGTATTCACCCTATCCATGCCCCTTATGAACGTCTATAAGGTCACCCCTCAGCCTCCGATGCTCCAGGGAAAATATCCCCAGCTTATTCAGCTTCTTCTTGTATCTCAAACCCTCTAACTCTGGCAACAGCCTTGTAAATCTTTTCCGATCCTATTCAAAGTTTCACAATATCTTTCCTATAACAGGGAAACCAGAAATGAACGCGGTCTTCCAAATGTGGCCTAACCAATGTCCTATACAGTCACAACATGACCTCCCAACTCCTATACTCAATGCTCTAGCCAAGAAAGGAAAACTTACCAAATTCATTCTTCACTGTCCAGTCTACCTGAGACTCCACTTTCAAGGCACTCCGAAGTCTATTTGTTCTGCAACACTCCCCTTAACTGTGTCAGTCCTGCCTGGATTGCTTGACCAAAATACAAACCACACACTTCATTAAATTAAACACCATCTGCCACTCCTTGGCCCATCAGCCCACCTGATCAAATCTAATTTATAGTGAACTCTCTTTCCTCTCTTATTCCTTTGAAGCTGAAAATCTCTATCCCACACACTCCCTCCATTCTCACTTTGTTGAACCTAATCCCTGCTGTGTCTCATCCTGAAGGGTGTGGTTCATGCTGATTAACAGGGCCACACTCAGGGGGGTTCCAATTGAAACATTCAGAATCCTGACCAGCTTGGACAGAGTGGACGTTGGGAAGATGTTTCCATTGGTTCTAGTCTCTCCAACCAGTGGGCACAGCCTCAGAGTAAAGGGAAGACCTTTAAGAACTGAGTTAAGAAGAAACTTTTTCAGCCAGACAGTAGTGAATCTATGGAATTCACTGCCACAGAAGGCTGTGGTGGACAGGTCATTGAGGATATTGAAGACTGAGATAGATAGGTTCTAGAGTATCAAGGAGATCGAGGATTACGGAGACAAAGTAGGAGAATGGAGCTGAGAAACCTATCAGCCATGATTGAATGGCAGAGCAGACTCGATGGGCTGAATGACCTAACTCTGCTCCTATGTATTATGGTCTCTTGCCATCCTGGACACAGACTGTGAGAATTGGGAGCAAGAGTCAGCCAATGGGCCTTTGAAGCCTGCACCAGCATTCAACAGATCCTAACTCGACATGAATCTACTCACATCTAGGCTGGGAAGTTTTCACTGGAGCATAGTTTGAGAGGTGATCTTACAGAGGTTTACAAAATCATGAGTGGCATAGATGAGATGACTGCTGGGTATCCTTTCCCGAGGGTGGCGTTTCAAGATTACGCAGCAAATTTGAAGGTGAGAGGAGAAAGATTTTAAAAAGGCATGAGGGGCACTTTTTTTTGTTTACACAGAATGGTTTGTGTGTGGAAAGAAGATCCAGAGAAGTGGTGGATACAGATACAGTAAGAAGATTTAAAAGACATTTGGGTAAGTACATATATTGGAAAGATTTGGAGGGATATGGGCCAAACACTGGCAGGTGGGACTAGTTTAGTTTGTGTGAATATAGTCAGCATGGACTAGTCCGACTGTAGGGTCTGTTTCTGTGCTGTATGACTCTGTAACTGTTCTGTACCGGTCTTAAAACCATTTTCTTGCCTTTCCCCATAAGCATCCACATCTTTGTTGTTCAAACATTAGATGAAGTCAGCCTTGAATATATTCAATGTCCCCATTAACTGCAAGAAGACATCCCCACTTCTGAACTCAATTTCTCTTGCTAAGATATCACTTGCCTTGCTGATTGCTTGCTGCACCCATCTGACAATTGGTATTGACTGGTTCCAAAGGACGCTGAGGCCTCTTTGTACATCCACACATCAGTCCTGATGAAGGGCTCGTGCCCGAAACATCGATTCTCCTACTTCTTGGATGCTGCCTAACCTGCTGTGCTATTCCAGTACCACACTTTTGACTCTGATCTCCAGCATCTGCACATCCCAATATAATCACCATTTAAACAATACACCTCCATTCTGCTTTTTCGTCACATCAAAAGCTATAACTTCACATTGTGGTACTGCATTTGCCACCTGTTTGCAAATTATGGTCTTCTCTACATCAGGGAGACAGAGCGTAAACTTAGGGAATGGTTCGCTGAGCATCGCAGCTGAGTCCACAGAGGCCAACCAGACCTCCCAGTCACCATCCATTTTAATTCCCCTTTCCACTCCCTTTCTGACATGACCATCATAGACCTTCCATTGCCACAACAAACCAAACCGCAAATTGGAGGAACAACACCTCATCTTCTACCTGGACAGCCTACAGCCCGGAGGACTCAACATTGAGTGCTCCAATTTCAAAACAAAATCGCCCTTCCCTTCCCATCCCTTGACTCCATTCCCAGCCCCCTCCTCCCTCCCTCCCAGATTCATTCCTCCCATTGACCAACCAGGACGTATCCCCACTTCACCATCCTGCTCCCAGCACACCCTTTATCTGCACCTCTACCCCCACCTCCACCCCCGTCATGAAGAAACCGAAACGTCCACTTCTCCTTCTCCTGATGCTACCTGGCTTGCTGTGTTCTTCTTCCAGCCACCTGTCTGTCTATTTTGCTCATTGCGTCACAGACCTGGACCAACGTTTCCAGAGTCTGTCCCCTCCCGGATTCACTCCCTTTCCTCTCAGTTTCTGCAAGTCCACAATTGAGCCCCAGAATTAAAAAGAAATGGAACAGGGGGCGAGAAAATAGACAGCCGTACTCACAGATCTTAGACAGAGGAAGGAATTTGCAGTCTGGGTGAAGCACAATCTTCATTCAGAGAGAGAGAGGAGCAGCAGCTTCAGAAGCTCATGCTGAAACCTCCGCATTCAGACAATGGGGTGGCTCTGATTGGCAGGAGGGCCAATCTCCTTCCGGTCCTCCAGGGTTCTCTATTGGTTCGTCAAAAGAATGTCTCACGCCTTTTTTGCGGACAGCGATGAGCATGCCCAGTGTTTTGCTGACACCGCAGACATGCGCACTGCATTGCTGACACCGGCAAACATACATAGAATGCTCAATGGGGATGCTCGTGTTCCTTGACAGATTTTGAGTGTCCAAATGCCAATAGGAGAAAAAAAGGTTGGAGCCACAAGTTTTTTTTTTCCCTGTGGCTCGACATTTTATTGCTTTTGCATTCTGTCTGGCTGCTCAACTTTTGTATGTCTTTTCCCCTTATGGCAAAATGCAAAACATCACATTTCTCTGAATTAAAATCCCTCTGCTACTCCTTAGCCTATTGGCCCATCCGATCAATTCTAATTCGTAGCGAACTCTCTTTCCTCTTTTATTCCCAAGTAACTGAAAATCTCCATCCCACACACTCTCCCTCCACTCTCACTTTGCCTATCCTAATCCCTGCTGTAACTCATCCTGAAGGGTCTGTGTCATGCTGATTAACTGGCCCACACTCAGGGGGTATCCTACTGAAACATACAGAATACTTAACGGCCTGGACAGAGTGGACGTTGGGAAGATGTTTCCATTGGTTGGAGAGACTAGCATCTGAGGGCCCAGCCTTAAAGTGAAGGGAAAACCTTTCAGAACAGAGATAAGGAGAAACGTCTTCAGCCGGAGAATGGTGAATCTATGGAATTCATTGCCACAGAAGGCTATGGAGGTGAGGTCACTTAGGATATACAAGACTGAGATAGATAGATTCTTGAGTATCAAAGGGATCGAGTATTATAGGGAGAAAGCGGGAGAATAGGGTTGAGAAACTTATCAGCCATGTTTGAATGATTGAACAGACCAGATGGGCTGAATGGCCTAATTTCAACTCCCATGTCTTATGGTCTCTTGCTGTCCTGGACACAGCGAGAGAAAATTGGGAGCAGGAGTAAGCCATTCGGTCTTTCAAGCTTGCACCAGCATTCAACAAATCATAACTGGATATGGATCCACCAACATCTAAGTGAATAGGCTGGGACATTTTCCGCTGGAGCACAGTAGGTTGAGAGTTAACCTTATAGAGGTTTATAAAATCATAAGGGGGAGTAGATGAGGTGAACGGCAGGTGTCCTTTCCGTCGGGTGGGGGTTTTCAAGATTCACGAGCAAATAATGAAGGTGAGAGGAGAAACATTTTAAAAAGACATGTGAGGCACCTTTTCTTTCCCCACAGAGAGTGATTTGTATGTGGAATGAATGTCCAGATGAAGTGGTGGATGCAGGTACTGTAACAATGTTTAAAAGACATTTGGATAAGTACATGAATATGAAAAGTTGGAGGGATTTGGGGCGAAACACAGGCAGGTGTGACTAGTTTAGTTTGTGAATATAATTAGCACGAACAAGTTGAACTGAAGGGTCTGTTTCTAAGCTATATGACGAACTGTTCTGTACTGGTCTTTAAACCATTTTCTTGCCTTTCCCCACAAACATACACATCTTTGCTGTTCAAAAATCATTGAACTCAGCCTTGAATATATTCAATGACCCCCTAACTGCAGGAAGACATTCGGATTTCTGAACTCAATTTCTCTTGCTAACATACCACTTGCCTTGCTGATTACTTGCTGCACCTGTCTGACAACTGGCATTGACTGGTGTAGAAGCATGCTGAGGTCCCTTTGTACATCCACACATCATTCTGATGAAGGGCTCATGCCAAAAACGTCAGCTGTCCTGCTCCTCGGATACTGCTTGACTTGCTGTGCTTTTCCAGCCCACACTTTTCAACTCTGATCTCCAGCATCTGCAGTTCTCACTTTCTCCACGTCTCAATATATCATCATTGAAACAATAAACCTCCTTTCTGCATTTTTTCACAGCAAAGGCTCTAACTTCACTTTCAGGTCCTGAATTTGCCACATGTTTGCCAATTGTGGTCTTCTCTACATCGGGAAGACTGAGTGTAAACTTGGGGAATGGTTTGCCAAGCATCGCAGCCGGGTCCGCGGAGGCTAGCCGGACCTCCCAGTCACTGGCCATTTCAATTCCCCTTCCACTCCCTTTCTGACATGACTATCTTTGGCCTCGTCCATTGCCACAATGAACCTAACTGCAAATTGGAGGAACAACACCTCATCTTCTGCCTGGGCAGCCTACAGCTCCCAGAACTCAACATTGAGTTCTCCAATTTCAGATAACCTCCCTTACCATTCCCCAACTCCCTTCCACTCCTCCATGCCACCAACCAGATTCCTTCCACAAATTAACCAACCTGGTTGTACCCTCTCCCTGTCTTCACCTATTCCCACTTCACCACGCTGACCCCAGCACACCCTTGTTCTGCAGCTCTCCCTATACTCACCCCAAGTCCTGAAGAAGAGTTGCACCTGAAACTTCAACTTCTCCACCTCCTGATGCTGCCTGGCTTGCTACGTTCTTCCAGCCTCCTGCCTATTTACCAATTGAGACACAGACCTGGACCAACATTTCCTGAGTTGTCCTCCCTTTGGATTCACTCCCTTTCCTTTCAGTTGCTACAAGTCAATAGTTTATAGAATCCCTGTAGTCCAACACATCCACACTGACCCACCGAAGAGCAACTCACCCAGACCCATTCTCCTACCGTATTACTCTACATTTACTACTCAATAATGCACCTAACCTACACATCCCTGATGACTATAGGCAATTTAGCATGGTCAAAACCCACGCCCTTTGATCCCAGAATGAAAAAGGGGGTGAGAAAAAAAAGAGTGCCATACTCACAGATGTTGGACAGAGGAAGGAAGTTGCAGTCTGGGCTGGAGCTCGATCATCTTTCAGATAGTGGAGCAGTAGTATGTTCAGAAGCTCATGGTCCACCTTCCGCATTCAGACAATAGGGTAGCTCTGAGTGGCAGGAGCACCATTCTTCTTCCGGTCCTCCTTGACTTTCTATTGATTCGTCAAAAGTTCGTCGCACGCCTCTTCAGCGAACAGCGAGGAGCATGCGCAGTGATTTGCTGACACTGCCAAACATGAGTAGTGCCTTACTGACATCGAGGAGCACACGCAGTATGATCTGTGGAGATGTCGCTGTTACTGACAGTTTTTAAGTGTTCAAATGCTGATAGGAGAAAAAAAGGGTGGAGCCATTTTTTTTTCTCCTGTGGTTCAACTTTTAATTCCTTTTGCATTCTGTCTGGCTGCTCAACTTTTGTATGCCTTCTCCCCAGGGTAGTCGGAGCGAGTCTAGGACTACAGGGTATAGATTTATGGAGGGAACTAAGGGGCAATTTTTTCACACAGAGTATGTTGTGCGTTTGGAATGAGCTGCGAGAGGAATTGGTGATGACTGCTACGATTACAGCATTTAAAAGACATCTGGATTGGTATATGAATATGAATATGAAGAGTTTAGAAGGAGATGGGCCAAATGCTGGCAAATTGGGATATCTGGTCAGCCTTGCCTGAAAGGCTTTGTGTCCGTGCTCTACAACTCTATTTCTACATAGTTGGAACCAATTACACAAGACTAGGAATTGTCCATTCACCCCTTACAGCCAGTCCTGAGCTGTAGCCTAAATGCAAGTTTCAGAAAGATTTCAGCAGGTATTTAAAAAAAAAAAGAATGTATGTACTTTCAGACTTTAACAATGTTTCTGAATATATCATTTTAGCTATTGTCAATTGTAAAGATCAGCCATTTCTCATCTTTCCCTTCATCACGACCCATTCTCTGTCTCTCTCCTTAGAAGGGCTCAAGACACGAGAAAGACTGGAGTGAGGGGGAAGCTGGGGAGAAGAGAGACAGATTCGGGGGGGGGGGGGAGTAGAGAGAGAGAGAGAGAGAAAATGGACAGGGGGGCAGAGGGTAGAGCGGAGAGAAAGACTGGGGGTGACAGAGAATGAGAGAGGGGCAAGAGAGAGAGAAAATGGGGGAGGGGATGCAGAGTGCTGGGGAGGAGTGATACAGAATGGGGTGAGGAGAGAGCGAATTGGATATGCAGAGTGTTGGGAGAGAAAGAAACAGAGAGAATGCACAGGGGCACTGGGTGGGTAGAGAATGGATGGGGATGGAAGGTGGGGGGAAGAGGGAATGGGCTGTGTGGCAGAGGGTGGGGGAAGTGATGGAAAATGAATGGCGACAGAGGGTGAGGGAGAGAGAATGGATGGAGGGGAGAGAGTGCGAAGAGAAACAACAGTGGTGCAGAGGGTGGCGTGAGAGACAACGGACAGGGTGTTAGAAGTAGAGAGGGAGAATGGACAGGGGGCGCTGTGTGGGGCGGGGGGAGGGGAGAAATTGACAGGGGGCGCTGTGTGTGCCGGCTAAATGGACAGGGGTGCTGTGGGTGGCAGGGGGAATGGACAGTGAGGGTGATGGGAGCCATGGGTGAATGGACAGAGGGTACTATGAATTGCGGGGTAGTGGAATGGACAGGGGGTGCTTAGGGTGGGAGGGGAATGGACGGGGGTGCTGTGGGTGGCAGGGGAAATGGATAGGGCACTGTGGATGGTGGGGCGGGCAGAATGAACAGGGGGCGTTGTGGGTGGCAGGGGTACATACAGGGGGCACTGTGGGTGACGGGGGTGAATGAATGGGGGCGATATGTGTGGCAGGGGAATGGACAAGGGGTGCTGTGGGTGATGGGGGATTAGATCGAGGGATGTAAGGGACCATCTTTTTATGCTGATGGTTGTGTGTGTGTGGAACAAGCTGCTAAAGGAAGTTGTACAGTTGAGTACGATTACATCATTTGAAAGGTGTCTGGATGAATCATTTGGGTTTAGAGGGATATGGGCCAAATGCTGGAAATTAGGATTGGGTCAGTCTCGGACAATTGGTCAGCATGGATGTGTTGAACTGAAGTTTGTTTCAGTGCAGTATGACTCTATAAGTCAATAACACTTAGAGTCATAGAGATGTACAGCATGGAAACAGACCCCTCGGTCCAACCCGTCCACGCTGACCAGATATCCCAACCCAAACTAGTCCCACCTGCCAGCACCCGGCCCATATCCCTCCAAACCCTTCCTATTCATATACCCATTTAAGTGCCTCGTAAATGTTGCAATTGTACCAGCCTCCACCACTTCCTCTGGCAGCTCATTCCGTACCCGTACCACCCTCTGTGTGAAAAAGTTGCCCCTTAAGTCTCTTTTATATCTTTCCCCTCTCACCCAAAACCTATGCCTTCTAGTTCTGGACTCCCTGACCCCAGGGAAAAGACTTTGCCTATTTACCCTATCCATGCCCCTCAAAATTTTGTAAACCTTTTATGAGCGAAACTTGACCTTTTTAGTGATAATCTTCCCACTGGATTTGTTATAATGCACCCAGTGTCCGGAGCTTTTTGGTGGGTAAAAGTGGCACAAATCCACTAGATCTTGTGGAAGCAGTGCATTTGTCAAATACTTTCATCTGTCCATCTTCTACAAGGCACAATTTAGCAGTGAAGTGGAATACTCTCCCACCAGCTTAGATGGGTGCAGCTTCAACATCACTGAAAAAAACTTGATACCATCCAGGACAAAGTAACCTGATAGATTGGCACCATATCCACATACATGCACTCCCTCTGCTCCACTGTTCAGAACCAGTAGTGTGTACTATCTACAAGACGCACCACAGAAATTCAGCAAAGAACCTGAGAAAATACCTTCCAAACTAACAACCACTTCCAGCTAGAAGGACCAGGACAAAAGCTACTTGGGAACACAATCTCTTGCAAGTACCCCTCCAAGCCACTCATCATATTGACTTGGAAATATATTGCTGTTCCTTCAGTGTTGCTGGGTCTAAATCCTGGAATTCCCTCCCTAAGGACATTGTGGGTCATCGTGAAGCGTGTGGACCACAGCAGTTCAAAACGGCAGCCCATCACCACCTTCTCAAGGGGAACAAAATGCTGGCCAGCCAGCAACTCTCATGTACCACGAATAACTTTTAACAAATGATTGAAACAGAGTGTTGGAATGTGCAAACAAAAAACAAAATTAACGTTCAGGAGTGACAGGTGGAGGGTATTGACTCGGTCCTTATTTGAGGACAGATACAGAGCAACATACTGACACTGAACTGGAAATAGAGTTTAGAGGTAAACACCTGTAGTCTTTCATTCAGTGTATACATTTAAAATCGATTAAAGGTTAGTTCCTGAGATGTACTACAACAACACACGAGTAGGACAGTTAAGGAAGCATATGAGACACTTGATTTAATCTCTTTAATGGCAGCTATATCTCCCACACTCCCATGCGATGGAGAAACCCCTCTTCTGATGGGGGACAGTGCACGTGCGCTGAGAGGGAGGTGCTGTTGCGCATGTGTCAGATAGGCATGGGGCACCGCCCCTCATCGTTCTGGTCAATCTCTGGGAAACCCTGGAGGACCGGAAGGAGTCATCCGGCCAATCAGAGCGCCCCGTATTGTCTGAATGCGGAAGGTGGACCATGAGCTTCTAAAGCTGCTGCTGCTCCTGCTCCTCTCTCTGAATGAAGGTTGAGCTTTAACTCAGACGGCAACTTCCTTCCTCTGTCCAACACCATCCAAATGGTCCAATTTGAAATCTAAATGTTGACCTTCCTTTTGTGCACCCCTGTGCAGCCGTAACCCTGCACGCCTCGCTCGGTCTAAGCGCCGTATGACCTGCATGTCCTTGTTTGCTCGGATCTGACTGTACTGCTCACAAATCCGAAACGTTTGACATAGAACACAGAACAGTACAGGCACTTTATCCTACTCTCAGATGAGGCATACCCTTCAATGTACTAACTTCCATGTGCCTATCGCTTAAATGTTGCTAATATATCGGACTCTACTACCACCGCTGGCAGTGGATTCCATGCACCCACCACTCTGCGTGAAGAACCTCCTCTGACATCTCCCCCAAACCTTCCTCCAATTACCTTAAAATTATGCCGACTTGTAACAATCATTTCTTCCAATGCTATCTACTCTATCTATGCCTCTCAACATCTTGTATACCTCTATTAAGACATCTCTCATCCTTTTTCACTCCAATGTCCATTTCATACCTTGTGCTAATATTTTTTGAAGGACTTCTTCAGAAGGATAATATATTACAAGGGGCAAAGACAGTGTACATACATAATATGATGTCTTTAAACTTGGTTACATTTTAATTAACAGAAGAGCTTATTTATTGTAAAATGGGTAAACTGAACACGCATTTTGAAGGGAGAGAGTGTGGAATATTTCGAGGTGCGTGGTAAAACAGAACTGAATCGGCATGGCTTTGACAAGAGGAGGTCATGTCTGACAAATGTATTAGGATTCTTTGAGCAGCGGATGAGTAAGTTAGACAAAGGGAGAGCCAGTGGATGAGAGTGATTTGGATTTCCAGAAGGCCTTTGACAAGGTGCAGCGCAGGAGGCTGTGAAATAAGATGAGTCCCAGGTGTTAGGGGCAAGGTGCTGACATGGATTGAGGATTGGCTGGCAGAAGGCAGAGTGGTGGTATAAAGGGACATTTTTCAGGAGGGGGCAAGTGGAGTTCCAGAAAGGGTCCATGCTGGAAGCACAAAGAGACTTGGGAGTTCCCAGCTCAGGATTCTCAGGGGAGAATTGTACCATTCTGGGGGGAATGGGGAACTGAGAAGGATCCTACTATTCATGGGTTGTGGTGGGGGGGTGGAAGGATTGTACCATTCACATGGGAAGGGGACAATTATACAATTCAGACAACAAGTGTCATACCATTCATGTCAGATGTGGGTAGGGGAGGACTGTACCCTGAATGGGTGTGGGGGCGGAAAGGATTGTAATTGTTCATTGGAGAGGTAGCAGTGGGGAGGATTGTACCATTCACAGGGAGAACTATTTATTTTTATTTTCCAGAATTTCCATGATACAGGATAGATGCCAATTTTACCCACCAGAAATCTCCTGAAATTGGGTGCTCTAAAAAAAAATCCAGCAGGAAGATTATCAGTGAAGAGGTCTGGTTTTGGTCATAGAGGATAGATATAGAGTCACACTAGACGGAAACAGACTCTTCGGTTCAACTCATCCATGCCGACCAGATGTCTCAATCTGGCCCAGACCCAAGTTCCACATTTAGCCCATATCTCTCTAAACCTGAACCCTTCATCCAGATACGTTTTAAAATGTGCAATTGTACCCACTTCCTCTGACAGCTCATTCCATCCAAACATCACCTTCTGCATGAAAATGTTTCCCATTAGGTCCTTTATAAATATTTCCCCCTCTCACCTTAAACCTGTGCCCTTTAGTTTTGAACCTTCCCCCCCACCCCCTCCCCTCCCCGAGAAAAAAAGAGCTTGACTATTCACTCTCTCCATGCCCCTCATGATTTTATAAATCAGTATAAGGTCACCCCTCAGGCTCTAACGCTCCAGGGTAAAAAAAGGCCCCAGCCTCTCCCTATAACTCAAAACCTCCAGTCCCAGTAACATCCCTGTAAATCTTGTCTGCAGCCTCACAAGTTTAACAGGGTCCTTCCAAATGAATGGCGACCAGACTTCTATGCCGTGTTATAAAAGTGGTCTCACCAATGTCCTGTACAACCACATGACGTCCCAACTCATTTAATCAATGCTGTGACCCACGAAAGCAAGCACTTTCTTCATCACTCTGTCTACCCGCAACTCCACTTTCAAGGATTAACGTCTGCACTCCTGGAGCTATTCATTCAGCAACAATCCCCAGGGGTCTACCATTCACTGTATCAGTCTACCCTGCTTAGTCCTCTCCAATTTTGTTCCATTTGCTCACACAGGCATGTCTTGTTGACTTTGTTCTGAGCAGTGTGGATGCTTTCTCCCTTTCACACTTCCATTAACACCCATATGATACCTCAATCTCACCTTCACCATCATTATCAATCTATCTCTTTGGCTCGGGGTACTTCTCACCAGATTTTCCCCTCGGTCTTACTCCCCCCTCTGTCTATGCCATAAAAACGAGCATTTTCCAGCCCCTTTCAGTTCTGAATGAGAGTGAGATCAGACACGAGACATTAACCAATTCTCTCTCCACATACGTTCCCTGATCTGAAGACATCCCCCAGCCCCCACAAGGATAGAAATGTCAGCACCTATTTCTCCAAATGTCATGTTTGATCTACTCATGACACATTCCTTGGATTTGGAGTGTTCTGATGTAGCGTTTAATAGGGATCCATCAAAATCAACATCCAGTCTTGTCTGAGAGCAGAACCAACTCAACTGACCGAACAAGCTGCACAACTCTTCTGTCGGATCTATAGATGTGACATCCTCTCTCTCTCGTTAACACAACAGGATGAGAGAGGCTTGGAGTACCATTCTCTCTAAACACGATTCCTAATCCACTGTTATTCCAGACTTATATGCATAACATCTAAACCTAAATAGTTAAAGCTCCTCAGCCTGATCTCCCACCAACAACAGAATGGTTTCAGTGCAGAAAGAACGTGCTCTAATGGAATGATGTCTGTTCTTAAATTCCACGTTAAAGTTATTATTGCATTAATCTGTTATAAATGATGTCCGATTCAGAGAGCATTCCTTTTTGTGGAACTCTACAGGAGTTTTCTGATCACAGAATCATACAGTACAGAAAAGGCCCTTTGGCCCATCAAATGTGTACCACCAATATGTTATCACTTACACTAGATTCATAGAGCTGTACAGCATGGAATCAGACCCTTTGGTGTCCATAACTAGAGGGCATAGGTTTAAGGTAGATGGGGAAGGGGATCTAAGGGGCAACCTTTTCACACAGAAGGTGATGCATGTATGGAATGAGCTACCAGAGGGAGTGGTGGGATTGGTACAATTACAACATTTCAAAGTCATCTGGATGGATAGATGAATTGAGAGAGATATGGGTCAAATGTTGGCAAATGGGATGAGATTAACTTCAGATATCTGGTCAGCATGGCCAAGTTGGATGGAAAGGTCAGTTTCCATGCTGTCCAGTGCTATGGTGGGGACATAACCCATGTCCACATTCCCTCCTCTACCCTGCCACTTGTTGTGTGGCTCGGGAACATCGTTGGGTCACCCAGACCCTGACAATTTCCACATTGCTCCGGGCATTTCTCACAAACGCCACTCGGATTGTCAGCCAGTCAGAAACTTTAGATTTCCTTTTTGTCCAACCTTCAGCACTGGGCGAGCATTCTCTGTTCCTGTTGTGGGATCGTGTTCAACTAGCCTCTTTATTCAGCAACCGCAAGTTGCACAAGCTTGAGGTGGAGATGGAATCCCAAAATACCGTCCTTACAGCAGCCTCTTTACACACAGTTCTTACAGAGATTAACACCCCGTCACTATGGTGTCCCATTGTTTTATCTATTGTACATAAACGCTGGCTGCTACTCCTGATAGGATTGAGATTATCTGTGTGGTCTGCTTGCAGAATTAAGAGGTGTTAGTCCTTTCGTCTTTTAAGTCAGCAAATGTTGGTAAAACTACTCGGCCTATATGCTCTAAATAAGTTAGACATTGTACCTGCACTGAATAAAATAATAAAGGATATTAAATTGTTTATCACTGCTGGATTGTGAGATATGTTTAGTATTTGCCAGCATGAGTTTCATTCATTCCTGCAATTTCATAGAAGCACAGTCTCGATAGTCAGCTTCTTAAAGGGGACAGTGGCTGAGAGTCAGGAAAACTACTTGATGTATTTATGTATTGATGTATTTATTCAGGTCCCAATAGACAGTTGGCAAGTGCTGATTAATATTCTATTCTTTCATGGTGATAAGATGGCAGGGAGGCATTGTTCTGAAAACATTACTATGTTGACAGTTATTCAGAGGTAGCTTTTGATGCAGAAATAGGCCTAAAACACTGCTAGTAGCAAGGGCTGGTAAGGGATGAAGGTGTGAAAAAGCAGGAATGAGTCAAAAGAGGTGTTTTAACTTATTCTATTTTGTAATAGTAAAATATACTACAAAACTGCAATTTTATGAATGAACGAATAAAGCTATGTTATAGGAAAGAGTTATGAGTGAATGAAATGGGAATGCAGTATTATTAGATATAGGGCTCCTGTGAGCAGCTTAGAAAAGAGTTATGAATGACTAAATAGAAAGCGTTTGAGAGTGGGTTAGTAAAGAGACCTATAACACAATATGTCACACCATGTTATCATCCTGGAGCCAGATTTCTTCGGAGTCAAACATGACAGATACACACCTCCTGACTTCAGTACATGCTCCAAATCAGTAAGTGTGTCTTAATAGGTGCTCAACTCACCAGGGAATATATGCCCTCTTGAATATTAAGGGAAAAAGTGAGGACTGCAGATGCTGGAGATCAGAGCTGAAAATGTGTTGCTGGAAAAGCACAGCAGGTCAGGCAGCATCCAAGGAGCAGGAGAATCGACATTTCGGGCATGAGCCCTTCTTCAGGAATCCTGAAGGGCTCATGCCCGAAATGTCGATTCTCCTGCTCCTTGGATGCTGCCTGACCTGCTGTGCTTTTCCAGCAACACATTTTCAGCTCTTGAATATTAAGACAAGTAACACCCACAAAGCATCCAAATGTTCACTACTCAGTGTGACTGGATTGGTGTCTGAGCAGATGGCATGACTGACTGAATCCCTTCCCGCACTCGGAGCAGGTGAACGGTCTCTCCCCAGTGTGGATAGGCTGGTGTCTCCGCAGGGAAGACCAATCAATGAACCCCTTCCCACACACTGACAGGTGAACGGCCTCTCCCCGGTGTGGACCCGTTGGTGACTCTGCAGGTTAGAGGACTGAATGAATGCCTTCCCACAGATGGAACACGTGAACGGTCTCTCCCCAGTGTGGACCCGTTGGTGTCTCCGCAGAGAAGACGAATCAATGAAGCCCTCCCCGCATATGGAGCAGGTGAATGGTCTCTCCCTGGTGTGGACCCACCGGTGTCGCCGCAGGGTGGATGAATCGCTGAAGTGCTTACCGCACACTGAGCAGGTGAACGGCCTCTCCCCGGTGTGGACCCGCTGGTGGTTCATCAAGGCAGAGGACCGTGTGAATACCTGCCCGCACACTGAGCAGGAGAAAGGCCTCTCCCCGGTGTGGACTCGCTGGTGGGTCAGCAAGGCAGAAGACTGGGTGAACGCCTTCCCGCACATGGAGCAGGTGAACGGCCTCTCCCCAGTGTGAATCCGCCGGTGGGTCACCAGGGTGGATAACTGAACGAACGCCTTCCCGCAGACAGAGCAGGTGTACGGCCTCTCCCCGGTGTGGACCCGCTGGTGACTCTGGAGGTTGGAAGACTGGTTGAACGCCTTCCCACACACAGAGCAGGCTTCTCCCTAGAGTGGACCCGCTGGTGACTATGCAGGGTGGATAACCGAACGAACGCCTTCCCACACAAATTGCATGTGAAAGGCTCTCCCCCGTATGGACCCGCTGGTGGGTCACTAGGGCGGATGAATGGGTAAACCCCTTCCCACACACAGAGCAGGTGAACTGCCTCTCCCCAGTGTGACGGCGGCGATAGCTTTCAAGCAAGCATGGGAATTTGAATTCCTTCCCACAGTCCCCACATTTCCACGGTTTCTCCATCACGTGGGAATCCCCACCGCCTTCTAGTGTTGACAATCAGTTGAAGGACCATTCACAAATGGAAGGTGTTCTATGTCTTGCTGCTGTGAACGGGATGTTGCTATTTCAGACTTTGTACCCGCTTAAAGCTCTTCCCACAGTCAGTTCACTGGTACACGCTCACTGAGGTCTGTGTACTTCAGCTTCACTGAAGTTTGAAACATTTCAAAACAGACAAGACAGAAGAGAAATAAAATTTCCAGTGAGATTCAAAAGACTGATAACATTCCTATGCCAGTGAATCGATTGTCTCGATCAGATCTTGTTTTGAGATTTATGGCTGCAATTCCATCCATTCTCATATCCTGTAAAATAGAGAATACAGAAGACATCACTATCTACAAAGGATAGAAATTCCAAACAGACAATCCTGGTTCCTGTGGAACATTCTTTCTTCTCAATGCCACAGTGTCTCTCCATTCTCACTAGGTATTATTGCCCCATGCTCCACATTCTCCTAAAAATGCTGAAAAATGTTGACTGATGGATCTATGCTCACCTCTTCCTGCCCTGGACATAGGTTGTCACATATTGAACCAGGAGTGAGCCATTCAGCTTCTGGGGTTTGCTCTGCTGTTCCATAAAATCATATCTGTGCTGCTTTGGCCGTCACTCCATTTCCTGCTGTTCTCCATAACCTTTCATATCCCTGTCATTTAAAATTCTCTTCAATTAAGTCTTGAATACATTCCATGAGCCAGTCTCCATTACCTTCTGTGGGGGAACATTCCATAAACTAACAAGAAAAGAATAAATTCCTCATTTCTCCCTGAAATGGGAGACCACTTCCAGGCAGGTGGAAACTAGCTAGTTTAGAAGCATGTTCAGCATGGACTGGATGGAATAAAGAGTCAGAAACTGAGCAGTTTAACCCCAGAATAGAAAGGTGGGTGAGAAAAGAAAGTGCCGTACTCACAGATAGTGAACAGAGAAAGGAAGTTGCAGTCTGAGGTGAAGCTCAATCTTCATTCAGGGAGAGAGAAGCAGCATCAGCTTCAGAAGCTCATTGTCAAACTTCCGCATTCAGTCAATACGGCGGTTCTGATTGGCCGGCGGACCAGTCTCCTTCCGGTCATCCAGGGATTCCAATTGGCTCACAGTTTAACTGTGTGATGTCATAACGCGTGGTCAATAGAAGAGAACCATCTTGGAACACGGGATCGTCATCGGCCGGCTCCCTCCGGACGTCCCGCCCCGTATGAGGACGTCACAACGCGGAAGTAGTGCGATCAGTTTCAGACTGAGACCTCCCCAACTCTGGGCAATATCTGGGAGTAAAGCAATATCTCCTCCTTTCTATTCCTCATTCTGGGAGGGAGAGAGAAGAGGGAAGGCACTGTACACTTGTATCAACTGGCGGCGGATAGTGTGAATGCAAGAGAAGAGCTTTCAGATTCGCGCTCTCTTAAGGCTTTCTGATCCTCATGGCATTTATCAGAACTGGAACGTGAAAAGGGTCAGAGATTTGTCTAGTGTTATTGAGTTGTTAAACATTCAACGTGCTCTTCGTGGTTTTCTCACATTCGATTATAATTAATTGTTGTAATTATGTGTTGTAGCTATGTCATATACTTCCAATTATGCTGTTATTGAAGGGGTCGGTAAGTGAGCATTGGACAGAGTCATAGAGATGTCCAGCGTGGGAACAGACCCCTCAGTCTAACTCGTTCATGCTGACCAGTTAATCTGGATAAATCTAGTCCCATTTACCAACACTTGGCCCATATCCCTGTGAACCTTTCTTAATTCATTCACCCATCCAGATGCCTTTTAAATATTGTAATTGTGCAAGCCTCCACCACTTTCTCTGCAGATCATTCCATTTGTACAAAGAGAGTCCATTCATCAGTCTAACAATGGCAGGGAAGAAGCTCTTTCTGAATCTGTTGGTGCATGTGTTTCCAGATTCTGTATCTTCTGAAGTTGTGAGAGAGCATTAGGGGGTTGGCAGCATTTCTGCGGCAAAGAGAAGTGTAGGTGGAGACCATGGATGGTAGGTTGACGTCCATGATGGTCTGCGATGCGCATAAAACCTTCTGGGTATCTTATCATTCTGGACAAAGCAGGAGCCAGACGAGGTTGTTACACATCCAGATAGAACACTTTCTATAGTGCATCTGTAAAAGTTAGTGAGGGTCATTATTGACATACTGAATTGCATAAGCCTCCTGAGGAAGAAGTGTTGTTGTGCTATCCTGACTGAGATTGCCCCTTCATTTTTCCAGATGGTGAGAACAACCCACCGTGGGGTTTGCATTGCTGACAGAAAGCAGTTTGTGTTCAGCAGCAGCTTAGTCATTCACGCACTAGGTGCTGTGAGATTAAAAGTACGGACAGCCATGAGGAACCAGAGGTGTTTCCAACCGACATTCAAACTGATCAATCTAAACCTTGAAGTCTCAAATGAAATCTAGAAGTTCACTTCGCCAAAAGCTAATGGAGGCATCCTCATAAAATTACCAGATATACTTGGAATCCTGAGAAGAATTCAAGTGAATCCTAGAAAGATATTGCATGTCTTGGACTATTCCCAGTAAGTGAATGAACTATCAAGATTCATATAAAGATTTGTGGGAACTATGGCAGGGAAGGAAAGAAAACTAGATTTACAATTTAATGCCATACATACTATTCTGCAAAGTTACTCCTGTTGATTAGGTTTTCACATTTTTAAACAAAAAAAACTTGTTCTTCCAGTTAATGACTGGGTTTTCAAACTTCTCTTCAAAATGAATAATTTTTCTCTTCAAACTGAATGATTGTAACAAAACTGCATCTCATTGTTGAATTTTGAATCTGTAGGATGTGCTTGGTAAAGTTTGAATGAACAATATTTCAAAGTGAATTTTATCATGTTAAGTACCACGACGTTCTGGAGAGGAAAGACTTGTCCTTGTGTGTTTTGCAACACTTAATCAAGGTCAGTTCAATAGAAGAAGCAGACAGGTTAATGCTCGAGTTGACAGCTCGGGCAAAACAGCTGAAATAATGCAGGAGTAGCACAGCAATTAGGGTTCGAAAGTTAGCCAAAAATATAAAAACAGGTTGGAAAGTTTCTTCAGCTTTCTTTAAAAAAGTTAACAAAATTAGTGTTGGTTCTATAGAAAATGAGTCTGGCGATTCAATAACGGAGTATAAAGAGATGGTAGATGAATTGAAAAGAGCTTGAATCTGTCTTCACTAGAGAGGATACAAGTAACACCCTGGAATTAGCTGTAAATCAGGAATTGAAAAGGAGGGAGGAACTGAAGAAAATTACAATTACCAGGGAAACTGACTAAACTGTTGGAACTATGAGTTGACAAGTTCCGGGTATCTGAAGGATTTCATCCAAGACTCTTAAAGAAACACTAACCAGTGAAATAGTTAAAACATTGGTTTTAATTTTCCAAATGCCATTAGTTTCAGGGAAGGTTTCTTTAAATTGGTAAACTCTTTTTTTTCTTCGAGGAGGGAGACAGGGAATGGGAAACTGCAGACCATTTACCTTAACATATGTCATAGGGAAAATGCCGAAAGGTATGATTAAAGATGTTATGACAAGGCACTTGTATAAGTTCAAGGTAATCAGGCAGCGTGAATGTATTTTTGTCAATGGGAAATAATGTTGTAGTAATGTTTTGAAGAACTGCCTCTTCCCAATGCGACTGAGCTGATGAATCTCTAGTGCCGACGGGGAATGGTATCCCTTCCCCCAGTCCCCACATTCCCACTACTTCTCCGCAGTTCTGGTGTCCTTTTGGCTCTCTGTTTCTGATGAACAAGTGAAACTGATCACACTCAGGAAACGTGAACAGTCACTCCCTCCTGCGAATAGTGTAATAGTTCTTCAGTCTGTGTAACTGGTTAAAGCTCCTTCCCACAGTCAGCTCACTGGGGGACACTCTGTCTGTCTCTCTCTCTCTCTCTCTCTCAAGGGGAAAAGATGTACAAAAGTTGAGCAGCGAGACAAAATGCAAAAGCAATAAAACAATTGTGGCTGTACCCTTTTTTTCCCTTTTGGCACTTGGACATTTAAATGTATTAATAACATCCACATCCCCAAAAAACGTATTACGCATGCTTGCCGGTGTCAGCAAAACACTGGGCATAGTCATCGCTATCCGGAAAAAATGGCGCGCGACCTTCCCTTGATGGACCAATAGGACACCCAGGAGGACCGGAAAGAGACTGGTCTTCCTGCCAATCAGAGCCATCCCTTTGACTGAATGCAGAAATTGGACCATGAGGTGCTGAAGCTGCTGTTCTTCCTCTCTCTCTCTCTCTCTCTCTGAATGAAGATTGAGCTTTAACCAGACTGCAAATTCTTTCCTCTGTCCAATATCTGTGAGTGCGGTACTCTCCTTTTGCACCCGCTTTTCCATTTCTTTTTCGTTCTGGGGTTCAATTGTTGACTTGCAGCAACTGAAAGGAAAGGGAGTGAATCCGGGAGGGGACAGAGTCTGGAAACGTTGGTCCAGGTCTGTGTCGTAATGGGCAAAATAGACAGGCGGCAGGCTGCAAGTACACAGCAAGCCAGGCAAAATCAGGAGGTGGAGGAGTCGATATCTTGGTGTAACCTTTGTTCAGGACTGGAGGTGGGTACAGGGAATGATACAGAGAAAAGGGGTGCTTGGGACACGATGGTGAAGTGGGGATAGGTGAAGACAGGTGGAGGGTACGTCCTGATGGGTGGCAGAGAGGAGTGCAAAGGAGGGGTCGAGGCTGAGAAAAGAATCGGGGGATGGGAAGTGAAGTTATTTGAAATAGCTGTAGGCTGCCCAGGTGGAAGATGGGGTGTTGTTCCTCCAAGTTGTGGTTTAGTTTGTTGTGGCAATGGAGGAGGCCAAAGATGTTCATGTCAGAAAGGGAGTGGGAAGGGGAATTAAAATGGGTGGTGACGGGGAGGTCTGGTCAGCCTCTGCGGACCCGGCTGCAATGCTCAGTGAACCATTCCCAAGTTTATGCTCTGTCTCCCCGATGTAGAGAATACCACAATTTGCAAACACCTGGTAAATGCAGTACCGTAATGTGAAGTTATAGCCTTTGCTGTGAAAAAAACAGAAAGGAGGTGTATTGTTCAAACGTTAATCTATTGGGTTGTGGAGAAAAGGAGAACTGCAGATGCCGGAGATTCAAGTCAAAATGTGGCACTGGGAAAACACAGTAGGTCAGGCAGCGTCCAAGGAGCAGGGGAGTCGACGTTTCGGACCCGACCCCTTCATCGTGAATGCTGTATGGATGTACAAAGATGCCTCAGCGTCCTTCGACACCAGTCAATGCCAGTTGTCAGACAGGCGCAGCAAGCGATCAGCATGGCAAATGGTATTTTACCAAGAGGAATTCTGTTGTAAAGTGCAGATGCTTTCCTCCAGTTAGGTGGTCGTTGAATATATCCAAGGCTGCATTCATCTGATTTTTGAAGATCAAATAAGTGAACGCAAGAAAGTGATTTTACAGAGTTACAGTTACAGAGTCATACAGCACAGAAACAGACCCTTCAGCCCAACTAGTCCACGCTGACTATATTCACAAACGAAACTAGTCCCACCTGCCTGCGTTTGGCCCATGCCCCTCCGAACCTTTCCTATTCATGTATTTATTCAAATGTCTTTTCAATGTTGTTACTGTACCTGCACCCACCACTTCTTCTGGACATTCATTACACACACAAACCACTCTATGCAAACAAAATGCATTTGTTTCTGGTCTCCCTGTTATTGGAAAGATATTGTGTAACTTTGAAAGGGGTCAGAAAAGATTGACAAGGCTGTTGCCAGAGTTGAAGGGTTTAAACTACAGGGAGAGGCTGAATACACTGGGGATATTATCTCTGGAGCATCGGAGGCTGAGGGGTGACCATGTTGACATTCATAAGGGGCATGGCTAGGGTGAATACCCAAGGTCTTTACCCCAGGGTAGGGGAGTCCAAAACTAGAGGGACATATGTTTGAGGTGAGAGGGGAATTTTAAAATTCTTCTGGTTGGGTACATGAATAGAAAGGATTTCGAGGGATATGGACCACATGCAGGCAAATTGGACTAGATTAATTTAGGATACCTGTTTGGCACAGACAAGTTGGACCGAAGGGTCTGTTTCCGTGCTGTATGACTTTAATCGTCTTCTGTGAAAGCAGAAATCTGATGGTGAAGACTGGAGTTTCAGGATGTTTTGCCCTTACTGGGAGCAGAGATGTTTGACTGAAGTGTGTTGGTGTTAATGTCTTGATGTTCCATTTTGCTCCCACCTTCCTGGGGACGTTAACTATCTGGTTGTTCATCAAGAAGCTGCATTGCACCCTGAATTGATAAATTTTTTTTGCTGAGTGAGGCAATACTTCCTTCGAGTTACGCTGTACCAAGGATCCAGTTACAAAGGGACAGCTTGGTGGTGACAAACAGTAAAGAAGGTGAGGTGGGATGGGTGGAGAGTGTGTGTGCTTTGAACTGTTTAAAAAGCAGTTCATTTTTCTACGCTTTTTTGCTGGGGGGGTTCTGAAGCTGTAACAAAGCTGGTTCACAATAAAGGTTACCCGAACTTACTGCCGGGCTCAGATTCTTATTGAAAGCTCTGAGCTCCAAGAGTTTTTAGTTTTAAAACTGCTAATTTCTTTCAGGCTGCTGCACTAAGTTTCCAATGTCGCATATCAAATGGAGCAGTGAATGAGTAGCTCGTATCTTGAGAAATTGGGAATTTTTTCAGACGTGCAGAGTAAGTCATTTCATTGGCATTGTAAAGTGTAATAGCAGCACCGGGAGGTGTGGGCTGTGTTCACGAGATACGATATGGAGGGGCTGGTATTGGAGTGGGGTGGATAGAGTTAAATATCTCACAACACCAGGTTTCGTCCAACAGGTTTATTTGGAAGCACTCGCTTTTGGAGTGCTGCTCCTTCATCAGGTAGCTGTGGAGCAGGGTAATAAGACACAGATTTCTTAGCAAAAGATCACAGTGTCATGCAACTGATAGGATATATTGAACAATTCTAGATTGCTGTTACCTCTTTCAGAATGGGTTGCAGGTTTTGGTTCATTAATATAGATCTTTTAAATCACATTCTCGATGACTTAAGGTTTTATAAAAAAATAGGTGACATCTCAGTTCAGACAATGCTTTAAAGGTGTGAGGTTCGAGTCTATCAGTATCCCAATCTTGAGTCAGACTGGTCCTATTTCCAAAGTAGGAATTTATAAAATATTACATGGATTGACTGCCTGCAGTTTGCGTGCTCTTTGAGCAAAATTGAATGTATCTACAAGAATAATCCTGCCAATACAAATTCACCCCCTTACTCCATATTTCCCATGGACCATCCACCCTAATTTGCACATCCCTGGGCACTATAGGTAATTTAGCACAGCCAATCCACCCTAATTTGCACCCTAAACTCTAAATTACCTTCTCAAGAGTGTAATTTAAATGCAGAGCTTTTCTAAGAAAAATGTCAGTCTGACTCAACATTGGGACCCAGACAGAATTCACACCTGTTATTAGAAAAACTCTGCATTTAAATGACATTCTTGAGAAGGTAATTAAAAATAAATTCAGGGATTAAGAGCAGAAACCCATTCTAAAAGATGGAAGATTTAATTTAAAATTGTTTAATGTATCACATTTTCATGACACTGGACTCTTTTGCTACAAATTCCGGGATCACGATCTAATTCTCCACAACTACCTGATGAAGGAGCAGCGCTCCGAAAGCTAGTGCTTCCAAATAAACTTGTTGGATTCCAATCTGGTGTTGTGATTTTTAACTTTATCCATAGGAAACTAATGAGTTGTGGGACTGGTAACAGTTGTTATTTTGTGATCCATTCCAAGTGAAAATTATCCTCTGCGCAGACACGGATGAACAGTCTGTTTTTGTGCATTGTGCGGGATCAGGCTAGCAGCTTTTAAATCCTAATGTTTAGCAGCAGAAGCAAACTGTAGATCAGCAATCGTATTCTGAGAGTGGTACTTCCAGCCCTGGTTAATCCCATTGGGTCAACGGAGAGAGGGGGAGAGGATGTCACATCTAAAGTTCATACAGAATAGTTGTTTCGGTTGTTCAGTCAGTTGAGTTGGTTCTGCACTCAGATGAGACTGGATATTGCTTTTTAATGGATCATAATTGAAACAACAATGGAACACCTTAAATTCAAGGAATTTTGATGGGCAAATCGAACCTTGAAGAGATAATGTTCTTCCATTAATAACGTTGGGTGACCCAAATTAGACATTTTTATTGATAGCTCCATAATCATATTCCTGCTGGATATTTTTTCTGGGCAAACAATTTCAGATGGGAGAAGTTCTGTATCCTGGGAAGGCAGTGAAATAAAAAAACGGTTGTTTAAAGCATTTTAACTGTGGACCCACGAGCTCTTGTCCATTAAATCTCTTTATTTGCAGAAATAGCCCGTGAAAATGTCCATGTCCCTTTAAAATGCAGATTTCCCCATTTAGTATGACGCCGTTCCGTTAGATGTGGGAATATCTGTTTAAATTGAGCCGTGAGCTTTCCCAATGCAGACAGGGCTCCTGGAAACGTGGCAGTGTCCCCCCTGCAGCTGCAGAGCGAGACAGGAGAGTTTGTTTTTGTGAATGAGCAGTTGTAGCGCGAGGTGGCTGTTGCTTGGTGACGGTGAGGCTCCCCCGGCCCCGCCCATCCCCCCGTGCAGACGTCACGCGGGGGCGAAGGCGGTTGGGAGGAGAAGTCGCTCGAGCGGGGAAGCGGCGGGAGGGCGGCCGTTAGGAAAATGGCGCCGTGCGGCCCGGGGCAGACACCCGTCACTGGGCACCGCCGCCTTCCTGGCGCAGCTGCTGGGTCACGGCCACACCGGCCGGCTGTACAGCAGGCAGGAGCCGGTGAGCATTCTGGAGGCGGATGGGGTTAAGGGCCTGCTTGGGAACTCGTCGGCCGCCTGGGTGGTGGAGTTCTACTGGTCGTGGGGCGGCCCCTGTGTCAACTATGGGGCCACCTGGAAGGTACTGGGCCCGGGAGGTGAAAGGTGAGGCAGGTTGTGGGGGGGACGGAGGGGAAGGAATGTGGGGCCTGTCCTGTCCTGTCATAGTGACATTTTACACTCACTTTCCATCTGCTTTTACTGGGGCTTGTGATTTTTACCCTCACTTTTTTTAATCCTTATGCTGTTTATCCTCCCTTTTTAAAAATCCTTGTGCTGTTTGCCCTTTGCTGAGGGTAGTGTGTAAATACTAGTGAAGGAGATTATGCACCAGCATGTATATGTTCCTCAGTCATTGAAGGGGTAGGATCCTGTGGAGAATGGTTAGTAAAGCATGTGGTGCACTGAGCCTTGTTAACAAGGACATACAGTAGTTTGTAATTTGTCAAAGTATGCTTCTCATAGAGTTGTACAGACCCTTTGGTCCAACCTGTCCATGCTGACCAGATATCCAAAATTAGTGTTGACAGTATAGTGCTGGATAAACACAGCAGCTCAGGCAGCATCCAAGGAGCAGGAGAATCGATGTTTCGCGCATAAGCCCTTCATCATAATGAAATGCTTATGCCCGAAACGTTGATTCTCCTGCTCCTCGGGTGCTGCCTGACCTGCTGTGCTTTTACAGCACTACACTCTCTCTCCTCTGATCTCCAGCATCTGCAGTCCTCACTTTCTCCTAGTTGATTTCAACATTACTGCGAAGTCTCTTCCATGGATGCCGACCTGGAAGAAGTTCTCCTCCTCTGTCTACAAAGATCTGACAGTCCCTCTCTCACTGTACCCCCCCCCCCCCCCAAGTCCTCTCCTCTGCCCAGAATTTCTTCAGCCATGTCCTCAAGCAATTTGACTACCACAGCCATATCTCCTTTCTCATTGCTTAGCTATGGAACCATCTGATCCCACGTGGACTCCGGACCACATTCAGACTAACCCAGTTTGGACCTGAACAGGATACCCAGTACCCACTACAAATCCAAAACCTTCACCAACGATTCTCTTTTTGGATCCTCACTGCACACTATCAGCCATCTACTTTACCTGCAGTCAGTCCTGCCCAAGCTCAGAACCTCACTTTTCCCAGAACTGCAACCCAGATTCTACATCCTCAGAAAAGATTCCTGTTGAAGGGCTTATGCCCAAAATGTCAATTCTGCTGCTCCTTGGATGCTGCCTGACCTGCTGTGCTTTTCCAACACTCTCAACTCTGATCTCCAGTATCTGCAGTCCTCACTTTCTCTGAGATATCCTAAATTAATCTAGTCCCATTTGCCAGCACTTGGCTCATATACCTCTAAACTCTTCCTATTCATATACCCATGCAGATACCTTTTAATTGAACCAGCCTCCACAACTTCCTCCGGCAGCTCCTTCCATACACGTACCACACTCTGCATGGAAACATTGCACCTTCGGTACCTTTTATATCTTTCCGCTCTCAACCTAAACCTATGCCCTCTAGTTCTGAACTTTACCGCTACACTGGGAAAAACACAGAGATTGAGCAGCCAGACAAAATGCCAAAACAATAAAATGTCAAGCCATGTGGGGGAAAAAAAAATTGTGGCTCTATCCTTTTTTTTCTCCTCTTGGTATTTGGACACTTAATATCTGTCAGTAACACTAGTATCGCCACAGAGCATATTGCAGGGCGCGTGTTCAGTAGTGTCACCAAAATATTGGGCATGTTCCTTGCTGTCGGCAGAAAAGGCGCAAGATCTTCTTTTGATGGACCGATAAGGGGCACTGGAGAACCTGAAGGTGACTTGTCCTCTTGCCAGTCAGAGCTCCCCTGCTGTCTGAAAGCAGAAGCTGGACCATGACCTTCTGAAGCTGAAGCTGCTGCTGCTCCACTCTCTCAGAATGAAGATTGAGCTTCAGTCCAGACTGCAACTTCCTTCCTCTGTCTAACATCTGTGAATACAACACTCTTTTCTCACCCCTTTTTCTATTTATTTTTCATTCTGGGGTTTAATTGTTGACTTGCAGCAACTGAAAGGAGAGGGAACAAATCCAGAGGGGGGGCAGACTCGGGAAATGTTGGTCCAGGTCTGTGTCTCAATTGGCAAAATAGACCGGCAGGAGGCTGGAAGAATGCAGCAAGCCAGGTAGCTTCAGGAAGTGGAGATGTTGACGTTTCAGGTGTAACCCTTGTTCCAGACTGAGGATGGATGTAGGGCAAGGTGCAGAACAAGGGTGTGCTGGGGACAGGGTGGTGAAGTGGAGATAGCTGGAGAGAGGTCGAAGGTACAACCTGGTTGATGAGTGGGTGGAAGGAATCTGGTTGGTGGCAAGGAAGAGTTGGAATGGGAGGGACTGGGAAGGGAGTCAGTGATGGAAAGGGAGGTTATTTGAAATTGGAAAACGCGGTGTTGAGGCCTCCGGGCTGTTGGCTGCCCAGGTAGAAGATGAGGTGTTCCTTTAATTTACGGTTTGGTTCGTTGTGGAAATGCAGGAGGCCTAAGGTGATTATGTCAGAAAGGGAGTGGGAAAGGGAATTAAAATGGGTGGTGACTGGGAGGTCTATTCGGACTCTACGGCTTCAGCTGTGGACCATTCCCCAAGTTTACGTTTGGTCTCACCGATGTAGAGAAGACCACATTTGGCAAACGCATGGCAAATACAGTACCGCAATTTGAAGTTATTGCCTTTGCTGTGAAAAAAAAACAGAAAGGAGGTGCATTGTTTAAATGGTGATATATTGGGATGTGGAGAAGGTGAGGTCTGCAGATACTGGAGATCAGAGTTGAAAAGTGTGGTGCTGGAAAAGCACAGCAGGTTAGGCAGCATCCGAGGAGTAGGACAGTCCACGTTTTGGGCATGAGCCCTTCATCAGGAATGATGTATGGATGTACAAAGGGGGCTCAGCGTCTATCGATCGCCAGTTGTCAGATAGGTGCAGCAATCAATGAGCAAAGCAAGTGGTACATTAGCAAGAGGAACTGAGTTCAGAATTGGGGATGTCTTCCTGCAGTTAGGGGCTCATTGAATGTATTCAAGGCTAGGTTCACTTGATCTTTGAACAACAAAGAAGTGGATGTTTATGGGGGGAAAGCAGAAAATGGTTTTAAGATCAGTACAGAACAGTTAGTCATACAACACAGAAACAGACCCTTCAGTCCAACTACTCCATGCTGACTATGTACTGAAACTAAACTAGTCTCACCTAGATTGGCCCATATCCCTCAGAACCTTTCCTATTCATGTACTTATCCAAATGCCTTTTAAACATTGTAACTGTACCTGCATCCACCACTTCCTCTAGACATTCATTCCACACAAACCACTCTGTTTAAAAAAAAAAATCATGCCCCTCATGACTTTTTAAACCTTTGTCCTCTCTCCTTCAAAATTGCTCTCTAATCTTGAAACCCCCACCCAGGGAAAGGCCCCTGCCTTTCATCTTATCTATCCCCTTCATGATTTTGTAAACCTCTATAAGGTCACTTCTCAATCTCCTGTGGTCCAGTGAAAACGAGTGTGGTGCTGGAAAAATACAGCTGGTCAGGCAACATCCGAGCAGCAGGAAAATCTATGTTTTGGGCATAAGCTCTGATGAAGGACATATGCCTGAACCGTCGATTTTCCTGCTTTTCAGATGCTGCCTGACCTGTAACTTTCTAGCACCGCACTCTGGACTCTGACCTCCAGCATCTGCAGCCCTCACTTACTTCCAGTGAAAACGTCTCAGCCTATCCACCGAAATGGAAGTAGATTCATATCCAGTTATGATCTGTTCAATGCTGGTCCAAGCTCGAAAGACCAAATGGCCTACTCCTGCTCCCAATTCTGACACTGTGTCCAGGACATCAACAGACCACAAGACATAGGAGCAGAAATTATGCTATTCTGCCCATCAGCTCTGCTCCATCATTTTATCATGGCTGATGAGTTTTGTCAAACCCATTCTTCCACTTTCTCCCTGTAACGCTCAATCTCCTTGATACTCAAGAACCGATCTGTCTCCGTCTTAAATTTTCTCAGTGACTTGTCCTCCACAGCCTTCTGTGGCAATGAATTCCATAGATTCACTGCTCTCTGGCTGATGAAGTTTCTCCTTGCCTCTATTCTGAAAGGTTTTCCCTTTACTCGAAGGCTGTGCCATCGAGTCCTAGTCTCTCCTACCAGTGGAAACATCTTCCCAATGTCCACCCTTGGCCAGGCTGTTCAGTATTCTATATGTTTCAATTAGATCCCCCTGAGTGTGGACCTGTTCATCGGAATGATCCAGACCCTTCAGGATGAGGTTCAGCAAAGTAAAAATGGAGGGAGAGTGTGTGGGATGGAGATTTTCAGCTTCTCAGGAATAAGAGAGGAAAGAGAGTTCATTATGAATTATAATTTATCAGATAGGCCAATGGGCCGAGGAACGGTAGATGGAGTTTAATTTAGAGAAATGTGAGGTGTTGCATTTTGGAAAGGCAAATTGGGACAGGACTTATACACTTATACACTAAATGGTCAGGTCCTGGGGAGTGTTCCTGAACCAAGAGACAGGGAGTGTAGGTTCCTTTCCTTGAAAGTGGAGTCACAAGTAGAAATGGTAGTGAAGAAAGTGTTTGGTATGCTTTCCTTTATTGGTCACTGGATTGAGTATAGGAGTTGGGAGGTTATGTTGAGGCAGTACAGGAGATCTGGAATACTGTATACAGTTCTGGTCTCTCTACTATAGGAAAGATGTTGTGAAACTTTGAAAGGGTTTTGAAAAGAGTTACAAGGCTGTTGCCAGAGTTGGTGAGTTTGAGCTACAGGGAGAGGCTGAGTAGGCCAGCAATGTTTTCCCTGGAGTATTCAAGGCTGAGGTGACCTTAGAAGTTTCTAAGGGGCATGGATAGGGTGAATAGGGTTTGTTCCCAGGGTAGGGGAGTCCAGAACAAGAGTGGCATAGGTTTAAGGTGGGTGAGGAAAGGGACCTGAGAGGCATTTTTTTCATGCAGAGGGTGGTGTATGTATGGAACAAACTAACAGAGGAAGTGGAGGAGGCTGGTACAATTACAACATTTTAAAAGGCATCTGGCTGAGTACATGAATAGGAAGGGTTTAGAGGGATGTGGCCTAAATGCTAGCAAATGAGACGAGATTAATTAGGATATCTGGTCGGTACGGACGGGTTGGACGGAAGGGTCTGATTCCATGCTATATGATTCTAATCGTCTTCGGTGAAACCAGAAATGTGGTTATGAAGAATGGACTTTTTTGCCCTTAGTGGGAGCAGAAGAAGTTACAGTAAAATCTTTCAATTGTGAGACTGCAACTGAGTACATCCGGGATTTTGGTGGGAGATGGGAATTCATTGCACTGTGGAATGCAGCCCTACCCTATCCACACATTTCTGCTGGTGGATGAGACCAGGTCTCAAGATTAGGGGGAGTAGATTTAGGACAGACATTAAGAGGAACCACTATTCCCAGAGAGTCATGAATCTATGGAATTCTTTGCCTGTGGAAGCAGTAGAGGCAGCTTCATTAAGTATATTGAAGACACGGTTGGATGGGTTTTGCATGGTCAGGGACTTAAGGGTAGTTGGTACAATGCAGGGAGGAGGAGCTGAGACGATGGATAAATCAGCCATGATCTTAATAAATGGCGGAGTGGACTGGGCGAGCCAAATGGCCTACTCTTGCTTCTATTACTATGAAACTATAACCCTGCATTTCCCATGGTTCACCATGGCATGTTGGAACCGGCGGTCAATGAGTTGAGCATCCCTGAATACTTCTAAGTGCCCGTCACGTTCCTCCTCATCTGAACAGATCCTGTGTATGCGTAGGGCTTGTCCATAAGGGGATGGCTGTTTTGGGTGGAAGCTGGAGAAGTGTAGCATTGTGAGGTTATGTGTGGGTTTGAGGTTGTGTGTGGTGCTGAGTTGCTGCCCATCCTTGATGGAGATGCAGGTGTCCAAGAATGAGACAGATAGAGAATAGTCCAAAATGAGTTTGATGGTGGGATGGAACATGTTGATATCACTGTATAGCTTTTTCCGTGACTCCTCTCCATGCGTCCAGAAGAAGAAAGTGTCGTCAATGTACCTGGTGTATAGTGTTGGTTGGAGGTCCTGCGTAGAGAAGTCGTCTTGTTCGAACCTGTGCGTAAAAATGTTGGCATATTGGGGTGCAAATTTGGTCCCATGGCTGTTCCATGTGTCTGAAGAACTGGTTGTCAAAGGTGAAGATGTTGTGATCGAGGATAAAGTGGATGAGTTGTAGGACGGTGGTCAGAGATTGGCATTGAGTAATGAGGCTGTTGCCGTGATGCCGACATTATGAGAGTACTGGTCCATGGGTGCTGAGTTTCTGTAAGAAATCTGTAGTGTCGTGACAAAAGCTAGGGGTTCCCTGAATGATGGGTTTCAAGATGCCTTCGACATTGTGTGAGAACCTCTCCAGCTGAGTCCTATTGCCAGGGATGTGCAAGTTAGGATGGATTAGCCATGGGAAATACGGAGTAAGGGGGTAGGTATGGGTGGGATGCAATATAGAGGGCCAGAATGGAATAGATGGGCCGAATGACCTGCTTCCACGTTGTCAGGATTCTATGACGCCCCCAACAAAGGAGAATTTTATCTGCATCTATCCTGTCAAGCCCCTTTCAGAATTCTACTGGTTTGAATAAGATCACTTCTGGTTCATAGAGGTATATAGCACGGTCCAACCCCTTCATACCGACCAGGATTCCCAAATTAAACTAGTCCCATTTGCCTGCATTTGCCCATATCCCTCTCGACCTTTCTCTTCATGTACCCATCTAAATGTCGTTTAAATGTTGTAGCTGTACCTGCATCTACCACATCCTCAGCAAGTTCATTCCACATGCAAACAACACTCAGTCAAAACGTTGCCCTTCAGGTTCCTTTTAAATCTCTCTCCCTCTCTCATTAGAACAATATGCGCCCCCACCCCACCGTTTTGAGCACCCCGATGCTAAGGAACAGCCCTTTGCTATAATCCTTACCTCCACTCCTCAGATTTTATAAATCTCAATGAGGTCACCCCTCAACCTCCTGTGCTCCACCCTCTCCTTATAACTCAAACCCTCCAGTCCTGGTGACGTTCTGGTAAATCTTTACCAAACCCCCTCTAATAGAGTTCTTCCTATTACAGGGTCACCAGAACTGTACTCAGTACTCTAAAATGGCCTCACCAACATTCTGTATAACCTCAACATGATGTCTCAACTCAGAAACTCAAAAGCATGAACAATGAAGGCATTTGTGCTAAATGCCTTCTTAACCACCCTACCTACCAGTGATGCAACTTTCAAAGAACTGTGTACCTGAACTCCTACTCCCCCATGTCTCTCTGTTTTACAACATGACCCAAAAACCTACCATTAACTGTACAAGTCCTGCCTGCCCTTGTTTTAGCAAAACACAATCCCTCGCTTTTATTCATAGCACACACACACACACACACACACACACACCCCAACACTCCACCACACACACTTTAACAAGCATGCGCACATGCTTACATGCACTCTCCACACAAACCCACATGCACACAATCAGACTCTCTCATGCATGCATGGACACACACACTTAACTCTATGAGATTACTTTGTATTGGCAGAGTTATATTTGCAGATTCATTCAATTTGGCTCCAACAGCACACAATTTGCAGGCAGTCAATCCATGTAACATTTTATAAATTCCTATTTTGGAAAAAGAACCAGTCTGATTCAAGATTGGGATACTGACAGACTCGAACATCACACTTTTCATGCATTGTTTGAGCTGAGATGCCACCCTTTTTTTTAAAATAAAACCTTAAGTCATCTCGAGAACGTGACTTAAAAGAGAAGCGAGTCAAACAGTCAGGGCAGGCAGGGACAAGGTAGGACTAATAAGTTAAACTGCATTTATTTCAATTCAAGGGGCCTAACAGGGAACGCAGATGAACTCAGGGCATGGTTAGGAACATGGGACTGGAATATCATAGCAATTACAGAAACGTGGCTCAGGGATGGGCAGGACCAGCAGCTTCAGGGTACAAGTGCTACAGGAAGAATAGAAAGGGAGGCAAGAGAGGAGGGGGTGGGGTGGCATTTTTGATAAGGGATAGCATTACAGCTGTGCTGAGGGAGGATATTACCGGAAATACATCTAGGGAAGTTATTTGGGTGGAACTGAGAAATAAGAAAGGGATGATAACCTTATTGGGATTGTATCATAGACCCCCTAATAGTCAGAGGGAAATTGAGAAACAAACTTGTAAGGAGATTTCTGCTATCTGGAAGAAAAATAGGGTGGTAATGATAGGGGATTTTAACTTTCCAAACATAGACTGGGACTGCCATAGTGTTAAATGTTTAGATGGAGAGGAATTTGTCAAGTGTGTACAAGACAATTTTCTGATTCGGTATGCGGATGTACCAACTAGAGCAGGTGCAAATCTTAACTTACTCTTGGGAAATAAGGCAGGGCAGGTAACTGGGGTGTCAGTGGGGGAGCACTTTGGAGCCAGCGACCATAATTCTATTAGATTTAAAATAATGATGGAAAAGGATTGACCAGATTGTAAATTGGAGAAAGGCCAATTGTGACGGTATTCGGCAAGAACTTTTGAAAGCTGATTGGGGACAGATGTTCGCAGGTAAAGGGACGGCTGGAAAATGGGAAGCCTTCAGAAATGAGATAATGAGAATCCAGAGAGAGTATATTCCTGTTAGGGTAAAAGGAAAGGCTGGTAGGTATAAGGAATGCTGGATGACGAAAGAAATTGAGGGTTTGGTTAAGAAAAAGGAAGCATATGTTATGTATAGTGAATCCTTAGAGTATAAAAGAAGTAGAAGTATACTTAAGAGGGAAATCAGGAGGGCAAAAAGTGGACATGAGATAGCCATCAGTATTTACTGTGGAAAAGGATATGGAAGATATAGATTGTAGGGAAATAGATGGTGACATCTTGCAAAATGTCCATATTACAGAGGAGGAAATGCTGCATGTCTTGAAACCACCTAAAAGTGGATAAATTCCCAGGACCTGATCAGGTGTACCCTAGAACTCTGTGAAGCTCGAGAAGTGATTGTTGGGCCTCTTGCTGAGATATTTGTATCATTGATCGTCAACAGGTGAGGTGCCGGAAGACTGGAGGTTGGGTAACGTGTTGCCACTGTTTAAGAAGGGTGGTAAGGACAAGCCAGCAAACTAGAGACCAGTGAGCCGAAGTTGTTGGAGGGAATCCTGAGGGACAGTATGTACATGTATTTGGAAAGGCAACGACTGATTAGGGATAGTCAGATTGAGTTTTTTGAGGAAGTAACAAAGAGGATTGATGAGGGAAGAGTGGTAGATGTGATGTATATGGACTTCAGTAAGGCGTTCGACAAGGTTGCCCATGGGAGACTGATTAGCAAGGTTAGATCTCACGGAATACAGGTAGAACTAGCCATTTGGATACAGAACTGGCTCCAAAGGTAGAAGACGGAGGGTGGTGGTGGAGGATTGTTTTTCAGGCTGGAGGCCTGTGACCAGTGGAGTGTCACAAGGATCAGTGCTGGGTCCTCTACTTTTTGTCATTTACCTAAATGATTTTGGATGTAAACATAAGAGGAACAGTTAGTAAGTTTGCAGATGACACCAAAGTTGGAGGGGTAGTGAACAGCGAAGAGAGTTACCTCCGATTACAACAGGATCTTGACCACATGGGCCAATGGGCTGAGAAGTGGCAGATGTAGTTGAATTCAGATAAAAGTGAGGTGCTGCATTTTGGGAAAGCAAATCTTAGCAGGATCTTTTCACTTCATGGTAAGGATCAACGAGGCAAAATGAGGACTGCAGATGCTGGAAACCAGAGTTTCGATCAGAGTGGTGCTGGAAAAGCACAGCAAGTCAGGCTGCATCCGAGGTGCAGGAAAATTGATGTTTCAGACAAAAGCCCTTCGTCAGGAATAAAGCTCTATTCCTGATGAAGAGATTTTGCCCGAAATGTTGATTTACCTGTTCCTCGGATGCTACCTGACCTGCTGTGCTTTTCCAGTGCCACTCTGATTTAAACACTTAATGGTAAGGTCCTAGGGAGTGTTGTTAAACAAAGAGACCTCGGAGTGCAGGTTCATAGCTCCTTGAAAGTGGAGTTGCAGGTAGATAGGATAGTGAAGAGGGTGTTTGGTATGCTTTCTTTTATTGGTCAGAGTATTCAGTACAGGAGTTGGGGGGTCATGTTGTGGCTGTACAGGACATTGGTAGGGCATTTAAGAGGCATTTGGATGGGTATATGAATAGGAAGGGTTTGGTGGGATATGGGCCAGGTGCTGGCATGTGGGACTAGATTGGGTTAGGATATCTGGTTGGCATGGACAAGTTGGACCGAAGGGTCTGTTTTCATGCTGTACATCTCTGTGACTCTATGTTCTGGGATTTACATATTAATGAACTGAAACCTGCAACCCGTTCTAAAAGAGGAAAGACTGAATAGCAACCTAGGGTTGTTCAATATATCCTATCAGTTGCATGACACTGATCTTTTTCTATAAAATCTCAGTCTTATGATCATGCACCACAACTCCCCGATGAAGGAGCAGCGCTCCAAAAGCTAGTGCTTCCAAATAAACCTGTTGGACTGTAACCTGGTGTTGTGTGATTTTTAACTTTACCCACCGCAGTCCAATACCGGCACCTCCACCACAATTCTAGTGAACACAGCCCACACCTCCTGGTGCTGCCAGGAAACATTACAATGCTGATGAAGCGAAGCACTCTGCACTCCTGAAAAACTTACAATTTCAAACAAAACTAGATACTCATTCACTGCTCCTGCTGATACATGACATTGGAAATTCAGTGCAGGAGGCTGAAAGAAAGGATCAGCTTTAAAACAAAATCTCTTGGAGTTCAAAGCTTTCAATGAGAGTCTGAGCCCGGCGATAAGTTCAGGTCACCTTCAATGCGACCCAACTTTGTTACAGCTTCAGATCTCCTCAACAAAAAGACACATAAAAGATAGCTCAAGGTCAAAGCTCACACACTCCCCACTCCACTTTCTTTACTATTGGTCACCATCGAGTTGTCCCTTTGTAATTGCATCCTTGGTACAGCCGTAACCCGGAGGAGGTATTGCCTCACCCAGCAATTTCATCCCATACACTGCATCCAAGTCAGTTTCTCCCCACACATTTGCCCGGCTGGGGCAGTGTTGAGTCAACCATATTGCTGTGGGTCGGCAGGGCACAGGCATGGGTAAAGCTCTTACTGCACTCTGGGCAGCTGAAGGCCTCTCCCTGGCATGGACCCACTGGTGCCTCAGCAGAATGAATAACTTGTATAGGCCTTCCTGCACTCTGTGCAGAGGAACAGCCTTTCCCGCAGTTGCCACACTTCCATGGTTTCTTCATGGGGCAGGATTCCTCAGGTTTCTCCATGGCCAAAGCTTCAGCTACAAGTGAGTGACTGTATAGCAACTTCATGCCGTGAATTCCTCTTTCCAGGCTGTTTCAGGTTCCAAACTCCAAGGTCATGTTGCGGCTGTATAGGACATTGGTTCGGCCATTGTTGGTATATTGCGTGCAATTCTGGTCTCCTTCCTATCGGGAAGATGTTGTGAAACTTGAAAGGGTTCAGAAAAGATTTACAAGCATGTTGCCAAAGTTGGAGGATTTGAGCTATGGGAGAGGCTGAACAGGTTGGGGCTGTTTTCCCTGCAGCGTCAGAGATTGAGGGGTGACCTTATAGAGGTTTACAAAATTATGAGGGGCATGGATAGGGTAAATAGACTAAGTCTTTTCCCTGGGGTCGGGGAGTCCAGAACTAGAGGGCATATGTTTAGGGTGAGAGGGGAAAGATATAAAAGAGACCTAAGGGGCAACTTTTTCACACAGAGGGTGGTACGTGTATGAAATGAACTGCCAGAGAATGCGGTGGAGGCTGATATAATTGTAACATTTAAAAGGCATTTGGATGAATAGGAAGGGTTTGGAGGGATATGGGCTGGGTGCTGGTAGGTGGGACTCTATTGTGTTGAGATATCTGGACGGGTTGGACTGAAGGGTCTGTTTCCATGCTGTACATCTCTATGACTCTTATGATAATTGGTAAACAAGTTAAGTCATAAAGGTTAGGTCATCTTTATCTTGAGATACAAAGGACTTGCAGCTTGCAGAGTGTGGTTAGTACTTTCTCATTGGTCTACTTCTGCATTCTAGTGGTTTTAGTAGTTAGTTGTTTATACAGCTATAGACACAAGCAGCAGCTCATCACGTAGCAAAGCAGAAGCCATCTTGTGCAGCTCCTTCAGCCATTTTATCCTATCTTCCAGAGGCCCCATATCCCCTCTCACTCCCTCCATTCTCACTTTGTTGAACCTAATCCCTGCTGTACCTCATCCTGAAGTGTCTGGTTCTTACTGATTAACAGGTGTCACAAAGCTAGTACCTTTTTTTCCTAAAAGATGTTCCTTGGCTCAAGGAGACTGTGTCTTTGACTTTTTTTCCCAGAGGGGTAATAAACTGGGTCAATGTCCGAGCAGTCTGGTTTGGTACAGAGATGAAAAGGATTTTAAGAGGTCTTTTGTTTATATGTAAACTGATGAGATTTCAGGCCAACGTGGTCATATTTTAGAAGTGACCTGTATAAAAAAAGGGACGTAGTCAGCTCTCGAACTGGTTGGAAGTTCAGGGAACTGTGTGGAAACTCTGTCTCTCTTTTCTGCCTCTCAACTTCAATCTGTAAGTATGTGTTCTATTTATACTGGTTTTCAAATTGAGTTTGCTTATTGGGACTGTTGTATATATTCGAACAGCATAATTAAGTCTAGTTGGATAGGCTGAGTTCTGTAGGGGTTCTTTATTCTGATCTTTGTGTTTTAATTGTGTAATTTTGTGAATAATTGTTGTCTGTTTTAAAATCTAGTAATCAACCAAGCTAACTTACTCCAGGTAATTTTTACTGTACACTTACCGAAACAAATTGCAAAGTTATAGTGTGGGGCTGCCTGCTTAAGAATGTTTTGCATGGTCTGGTTTAGTCCATAACACAGGCCCCCACACAGGGGAGATCTAATTGAAACATACCGAACACTGAACGGCCTGGGCAGAGTGGATGTTGGGAAGATGTTTCCACTGACAGAAGAGACTAGAAACCGAGGCCACAGCCTTTGAGTAAAGGGAAGACCTTTTAGAACCGAGATAAGGAGGAACCTTTCAACCAGAGAGTGGCGAATCTATTGAATTCATTGCCACAGAAGGCTGTGCAGGCCAGGTCGCTGAGGATATTTAAGACTGAGATAGATAGGCTCTTGAGTATCAAGGGGATCGAGAGTTACGGGGAGAAAGCGGGAGAATGGGATTGAGAAACTTATCCGCCACGATTGAATGGTATGAAGATACCTGATGGGCTGAATAGCCTAATTTTGTGCTCCAATGTTTTATGGTCTCTTGCTGTCCTTAGACTCATGAGGGTGAGAATTGGGAGCAGGAGTAGGCCATTTGGTCTTTCGGGCCTGCACCAGCATTGAACAGATCATAACTGGATATGAATATACCTACATCGAGGTGGATATGCTGGGACACCTTTCACTGCAGCACAAGAGGTTGAGAGGTGACCTTAGTTTATAAAGTCAAGAAGGGATATTGATGTGCATGGCAGATGCTGTTTCCTTCGGGTGGGGGTTTCAAGATTAGGGAGTACATTTTTAAGGTGAGAGGAGAAAGATTAAAAAAAAAAGACATGAAGAGCACCTTTTTCTTTTGGTTTAAGTGTGGAATCACTTTCAATGTCCTGAGGAAATGGTGGATGCAGGAACTGTCAACATTTAAGACATTTGGATAAGTACATTAATAGGAAAGGTTTGGAGGGATATAAGTCAAACTAGATGGGACTAGTTTAGTTTGTGAATATAGTCAGCATGGACTAGTTGGACTGAAGGGTCTGTTTCTGTGCTGTATTACTTTGTAACTATTCGGGACTGGTCTTAAAAACATTTTTTTTAATTTCCCCATCACCATCCACTTTGTTCAAAAATCAGATGAATTCAGCCTTGAATATATTCAATGACCCTTCACAACTGCAGGAAGACATCCTCACTTCTGAACTCAACTCCTCTTGCTAATATATCACTTGCCTTGCTGATTGCTTGTTTCACCTGTCTGACAATTGGCATTGACTAGTGTAGAAGGACGCTGAGCTGAAAATGTGTTGCTGGAAAAGCGCAGCAGGTCAGGTAGCATCCGAGGAACAGGAGAATCGCTGTTTCGGGCATGAGCCCTTCTTCAGGAATGAGGAGAGTGTGCCAAGCAGGCTAAGATAAAAGGTAGGGAGGAGGGACTTGGAGGAGGGGCATTGGAAATGCGATAGGTGGAAGGAGGTTAAGGTGAGGGTGATAGGCCGGAGTGGGGGTGGGGGTGGAGAGGTCAGGAAGAAGATTGCAGGTTAGGAAGGTGGTGCGGAGTTCGAGGGTTGGGACTGAGACAAGGTGGGGGGAGGGGAAATGAGGAAACTGGAGAAATCTGAATTCATCCCTTGTGGTTGGAGGGTTCCTAGGTGGAAGATGAGGCGCTCTTCCTCCAGCTGTCGTGTTGCAATGGTTTGGCGATGGAGGAGTCCAAGGACCTGCATGTCCTTGGTGGAGTGGGAGGGGGAGTTGAAGTGTTGAGTCACAGGGTGGTTGGGTTGGTTGGTCCGGGTGTCCCAGAGGTGTTCTCTGAAACGTTCCGTAAGTTGGCGGCCTGTAGAAGGCCCTTTGTACATCCACACATCATTCCTGATGAAGGGCTCATGTTGGAAATGTTGACTCTCCTGTTCCTCGGATACTGTCTGACCTGCTGTGCTTTTCCAGCGCCACACTTTGACTCTTAACCTCTAGCATCTGCATCCCAATGTGTCACTTTTAACAATGCAACTCCTTTCTGCTTTTTATTCCACAGTAAAGGCTATATTACCACATTGTGGTAATGCAATTGCTATGTGTTTGCCAACTGAGAACAGATCTGGACCAACGTTTCCGTAGTCCGTCCCCTCCCTGGATTCACTCCCTTTCCTTTCACTTGCTGTAAGTCAACAATTGAAGCCCAGAATGCAAAACCAGAAACGGAAAAAAGAGTGCTGTACCTCACAGATGTTGGACAGAGGAATGAAGTTGCAGTCTGGGGTGAAGCTCAACCATCATTCAGGGAGAGATTAGCAGCTTCCAAAGCTCATTGTCCAACTTCCGCATTCAGAGAATGGGGAGCTCTGAATGGCAGGAGGTCCAGTCTCTTTCCGATTCTCCAGGGCTCTCTATTGGACCATCAAAAGAAGGTCGCAAACCGTTTGTGCGGAAATCTAGGAGAATGCGCAGATTTTTGCTGACACCGAAGAGCATAAGCAGTCCTTTGCTGACTCTGTGACTCTTGTTCTACATAGTTGGAACCTATATCACAAGACTAGGAATTCACCCATTACAGCCTGTATTCAACTGTGGCCTAACTGCGCATATTTCAATGCAGGTTCAGAAAGGTGTCTGCAGCTTTTTAATAAAATTGAAGATGCTTTAATGATGTTTCTGAATATATAATTTTAGCTATTCTTCATTTTAAAGATCAGCCATTTCTCATACACCCCCATCTCTCATATAGACTCATCAACATCCATTCTCTCTCTTTTCTGAGAAAGTCTTGATACAGCAATCAAAGAAGTCTTGAGGCACAAGAAATAACAGGTGCTGGGGGGAAAAGGGAAAGAGAATGGCTGGGGGTCGAGAGAGAGAAAATGGACAGGGGTTGGGGGGACAGGGAGAGAATGGACAGCGGGCAGCGACACCACAAATCCCACCTTTCCCAGGACCACAGCAGTCACTTCTCAATATACATGTGGTCATGGCAGCAGAATCATATAATCCCTGCAGGCTATTTGGCCCATTTAATTCACACCAAACTTCCAAACAGCTTCCCACCAGACCAACTCACCTACCATATAGCTCTGCAGCTTCCCCTGGCTTATTACCCTAAACTGCAGATTGTTGGACTGTGGGTAGAAACCGCAGCACCCAGAGGTAAACCATGCACAAAGTCCACACAGACAGTCCTCAGAGGCTGGAATCAAACCCAGGTCCCTGGCAATGTGAGGCAGCAGCACTAGCCACAGAGTCACTGTGCTGCCCATAGCTTTGGGGTTCTGCTTTGTCTTTGTAGTTTCTGACTGGCTGTCGTCTCCTGACATTGTTGGACCACACCCACTGCAGCCTCCCTTTCCCACTTCTCCAGCCCTGAGCATATTGGTTCCTGAATCCTGCTGCCAACTGCAGAGAACAGAGACGATCTCTGTCACTATTGTCCCTTACCACCACCACCTTCTCCTCCCCCCCCCCCCGCCAAACTTTGTTCTTCCTCCCACCACCCAGCCAGTTAGCTCCTCCCCCCTGCAGCCCTCTCTCAGATCCTCTTTACCTGCGTGATTCACATCATACCCACCTGATCCTGTCCACTGACCCAATGAGAAGGCTCTGTCTGGAGATGAATGACCATTACCCGGAATAAAAAGCTGTTTAAGTTTTCCCCTGATGTGTATGCAGCCTGGCTTCCAGCTCCAACTCTGAGCTGAAGGTCTTCCAGCATGTGTTTGCTCTCATCCAGAGCCTCCCACCTTCTGCAAAGCAAAAGATAAGTTCCACCCAGTACGCTCCAATGCATGTTGTATAACTGCTCAATTGTTTTTAGTGGCCAAGCAGAGGCTGATAGCCAAGTTCGGAACCCATGAGGATGGTCTCAACAGGGACCTTGGGTCACTCCACTACATTATACACTCACACGCTCTCTTACATACACATGGTCTCTCAGACACACACATACAAACACACCCCACACACGCCTTCTCAGAGGCTTATACTCCATCACACAAACGTTACCAAGCATGCACACTTGCAAACACATACACATGGGTCTATGTGGTGAATTTGCATTTGCAGATACATTCGATGTGCGCTTTGAGCAGAAATCAGCAGGTAGTCAATCCATGTATTATTTTATAAATTCCTACTTTGATAATAGAACCATTCTGATTCAAGATTTGGATACAGACACACTCAAACTTCACACCTTTCATACATTGTGAGAGCTGAGATGTCACCTATTTTTATAAAACCTTAAGTCATCTCGAGACTGACTTAAAAAATATTCTGGGATTTATACATTAATGAAGCAAAACCTGCAACCCATTCTAAAAGATGAAAGACTTAACAGCAATCCAGGTTTTTTTCAATATATCATTTCTGTTGCATGACACTGTGATCTTTTGCTTTAAATTCTGTGTCTTATGAGGAACGGCTGAGGATACTGGAATTGTATTCGTTGGAGTTTAGAAGATTAAGGGGAGACTTAATAGAGACGTACAAAATAATACATGGCTTGGAAAAGGTGGATGCTAGGAAATTGTTTCAGTTAAACGAGGAGACTAGGACCCGTGGACACAGCCTTAGAATTAGAGGGGGTCATTTCAGAACAGAAATGCGGAGGCATTTCTTCAGCCAGAGAGTGGTGGGCCTGTGGAATTCATTGCCACGGAGTGCAGTGGAAGCCGGGACGCTAAATGTCTTCAAGGCCGAGATTGATAGATTCTTGTTGTCTCGAGGAATTAAGGGCTACGGGGAGAACGCTGGTAAGTGGAGCTGAAATGCGCATCAGCCATGATTGAATGGCGGAGTGGACCTGATGGGCCGAATGGCCTTACTTCCACTCCTATGTCTTATGGTCTTATGCTCCACAGCTACCTGATGAAAGAGCAGTGCTCTGAAAGCTAGTGCATCCAAATAAACCTGTTGGACTATAACCTGGTGCTTTTTAACTTTACCCACCCCAGTTCAACACCGGCCCCTCCACATCGTTTCTAGTGAACTCGGCCCACACCCTTTACTGCTGCCAGTAAACTTTACAATGCTGATGAAATGGTGCAGTACCTGCACTCCTGAAAAATTTACAATTTCTAACGATAGTAGCTACTCATTCACTACTCCATCTGATACACGACATTGGAAACTTAGTGCAGGAGGCTGAAAGAAATGAGCAGCTTTAAAACAAAAACCATTTGGAGCTCAAAGCTTTCAATGAGAGCCTGAACCCGACGTTAAGTTCAGGTAAACTTTACTGTGACCAACTTTGTTACAGCTTCAGATTCCCCCCAGCAAAAAGGCATAGAAAAAGTAGTTCTTTTTAAAAAACAGCTCAAGGTCAAAGCGCACACACTCTCCACACCCAACACCACCACCAACCCGTTGCTCCTTCAATCCTCCTGCAATGGCGCGTGAACTCGCTGGTGGCTCCGCAGGTTGAAGAAGCGTGTGAAACCCTTCCCACACTGAGAGCAGGTGAAGGGCTTCTTGCCCGTGTGGACCCGCTGGTGGTTCAGCAGGTTGGAGGAATTGCTAAAAGCCTTCCCGCACACGGTGCAGGGGAACGGCCTCTCCCCCTTTTGGACCCGCTGATGGGTCAGCAGGTGGGAGGAACTGTTGAAGGCCTTCCCGCACTCTGGACAGCTGAAGGGTCTCTCCCCTGTGTGGACACGCCGGTGGGTCAGTAGGTTGGAGGAATTGCTGAAGGCTTTCCCGCACTCTAAGCAGCTGAAAGGCCTTTCACCCGTGTGGACCCGTTGATGGTTCAGCCTGTAGGAGGAACTGCTGAAGGCCTTCCCACACTCGGGGCAGCTGAAGGGCCTTTCCCCAGTGTGGACCCGCCGGTGGGCCAGCAAGGCAGAGGAATAGCTGAAGGCCTTCCCACACTCGGGACAGGAGAACGGCCTCTCCCCCGTGTGGACCCGCTGGTGCTTCAGCAGGTCAGAGGATTTGCTGAAGGCCTTCCCGCAGTTGGGACAGCTGAAGGGCCTTTCCCCTGTGTGGACCCGCCGGTGGGTCAGCAGGGCAGAGGAATCACCGAAGGCCTGTCCGCAGTCAGGGCAAGAGAATGGGCTCTCCCCTGTGTGGACCCGCTGGTGCTTCAGGAGGTCGGAGGAATTGCTGAAGGCCTTCCTACACTCGGAGCAGCTGAAGGGCCTCTCCCCCGCCTGGACCCGCTTGTGGGTCAGCAGGGTGGTGGAACTGCTGAATGCCTTGCCGCACTCAGGGCAGCTGAATGGCCTCTCCCCTCTGTGGATCTGGTGGTGCTTTAGCAGGTCAGAGGATTTGCTGAAGGCCTTCCTACAGACTGGGCAGGAGAATGGCCTTTCCCCGGTGTGGCTGCGCTGATAAGTCTCTGGGGCAGACGGGGCATGAAAGCCTTTCCCACAGTTACCACACTTCCATGGTTTCTCCACAGGGCGGGATTCCTCCAGTTTCTCTATGGCTGAAGCTTCAGCTGTACGCCAACACTTGTACAGCCCCTCCCCACTGTGAATTCCTGTTTTCAGGCCGTATAGCTGTTACACGCTCCACGCTCAGTGCGCTGCAACAGTAGGGTCTCTCATCTAGTCCCATTGATGCTGAAAAAGTACTCAAACAAGAACCAAAAAGTTTGTTTCCTTCTCACAGAATCATAGTTGAAAATTGTTGCGGTCCTGATGAATTGGGTGACTGTCAGACATTGATGTCAAAGTGAGGACTGCAGTCGCTGGAGAGTCAGAGACAAAAAGCGCAGCACTGGAAAAGCACAGCAGGTCAGGCAGCATCCGAGGTGCAGGAAAGTCAATGTTTCCGGCATAACGCTTATACCTGTTCATTTTGAAACTTCTGTCTTCAGATCTTCAAATACGCTGTGTTGGACTTTGGCTCAATCTACAAACTTACTTTCTTCTATGTGTGAGCCAAGTCCTGCGTGTTCTTTTAAATGAAGCAATAGGAGAAGATATTCGGTCTCACACTCTTAATTTATTTTACACAGTAAGTGAACAAAGCATTCAGAGCTCTGGGTCTAAACCCCTTTGTCCCTGACAAACTATAAAAGTATGCCAGTTCAAAAAGGAAAGACCTCGTTTTGTCCCTGCCCCAGTCTTTTATACAATAAAAAACGTCATATAAACACTGAGGTAGAATTATCTTCTGATTGGGTGTTAGTCTGACTCCTTTCCCCACCTTCTTACATTCCTAGCTGTCCGATCCCACGTGACCTCCTTTTGCCCGCGAAATGGGGCATCACGTGGCCTCCTTGACCCACTTCCGAGGCGCGAAACGGGACGTCACGTGATCGTCCGCACTTTTCCGGGGCGCGAAACGGGACATCACGTGACCAGTCCGCACTCTTCCCGGTGCGAGACGGGGACGTCACATAGCCACGCCCCGCACTCTTCCGAGTTCAAAATGGGAACGTCACGTGGCCACGCCCCCTGCTTGATTTACAGAGTCACCACAGTTTTAAATACTGAATCCATCCAGAGTCACAGCCAGCCTTCCGTTTTTAAAGTAAGAAATATATTTACAAGTCCCCCTTTTGGTCTCATGAAAATGAGACCAACCAACCAGTTCTATATATCATATTCGCTCTCTGATGCATAGTCCTCCCTCCTTGCTAAAGCCATGGTTTCCGTCTCCATCTGTGACATCTGGTAAGACGGGGGAGCCTTCCCTTCAATTGCTGTAATAATTACCCTGTTTAACAAAGATCTAATATAGGGAATACAACAACATCCGCACAACACTAACACAATAATCATACCCCCGAGGGACATAAACACAGAGGCAATTAATCCCTTCCATTTCCCAAACCATGAATCAAACAGTCCTCCTAGAGGATTGTAAATACCCAAGTGTTCATGCATTTCTTCAGACAAAATTCTTAGCCCTTCCAAGGCTCTAGTGACCGAACCATCAGGTGCCATATTGTTGGGGATGAACGTACAACATTGATCTCCAAACATAGAGCACACTCCCCCTTTTTCCAAAACTTTCTTCGTACAAACATTAAACATTTAGGACCCTTCTACTCGTTTTCTGTTCTTATTTGTTCTAAAGTTCTTGTTGGCGGTTCCGTGGCTGCACACTGGCTCCAATGGTACCAGCTTTCTCCTTTCCCCTGTAGTCTGACCGCATGAGATGTCCTCTCCACCACCTTATAAGGTCCTGTCCACCTCGGCTCCGACCACTTCCGTTTGATCACCTTCAGCAGGACCCAGTCTGTCGTAGATGGCACCTGGCTCTGTAGTTCCCCCTTTTCCGGTCCAACCTGTTTGGAGAAAGCTGACACCAAAGCTGTTAGTTGGTCATAGTAAGGTTTGTACCTTAAAGAGGCTCCTCCTCCCTCTAACATCTGTATTCCAGCTCCTGGTCCCGGGAACTGCTGCCCTGTTGTCAGCTCATATGGGGTGAACCCTGTGATAGAGTTTACTGAGCTTCTAATGGACATTAAAGCTAAGGGTAGGGCATCCACCCAGCTTAACTTTGTTTGTGCACACACTTTTCCTATTTTTCCTTTTATGGACCGATTCATTCTTTCCACTTTTCCTGTCAACACTTCCTCAAATCCCTCACTTGTCTGTCGTACCACTGCATAGGCTGCTTTAAGTCCTTCAGTTGGATGTCTGTAACAGCAACCATCTGTGAACAGCACTTCTTCTGGGTCTACTAATGGAATTGCCTGTAAATCTGCCCTTACTTTAATATCTCTCTGTACCCTTTCCTCACAGATGTGTGGCTCTCCTTCTCCCATATTATCAGCCATGTTAATTCCTTCATGTGTAAAAATTATATGTGGTGCATTCAAGATTTTCTCTAACCTAGTTTGCCGCAATGACGTCATTGTAAAGGCTGTTGAGTTCACATAGGCCACTATACTATGTGTCATCAGTACTGTTAATGAATGGCCCATGACTATATGTGCTACCTTTTGGAAAATTTTGCTACCCCTGCTGCATGTCTTGTACATGGCGGGTGTCTGTCCTCCACTGGGTCAAGAGTAACACTTACGTACATCAGCACCTGCCGGCCTCCCCCTTTTTTCTGAAAAAGAACACCATTTATTGTGTGTAATTTTTCAGAAATATCGAGGAAAAATGGCTCTTTGTAATCTGGGACCGCTAAATCAGCAGCCTGCGTTAAAGCCTGTTTAAGAGATATGAAACTTTCATCTGCCTCCGTAGTCCACTGCAAATGGGCCGACAAATTTCTCATACCTTGCTCATTTACCATGGTCCTCAGAGGGAAAGTGAGCTCCCCATATGATGCAATAAATTGTCTACTGTATCCTGCCAACCCAAGAAATGAGAGCATGTCTTTTACAGTGACTGGTTTGGTATGATGCAGAATGGAGGATCTATGGGACGGAGACACACCTGTTCCCTGAGCAGAAATAACTCTACCCAGAAAAGACACCGTTTGTCTGCAGCATTGCAATTTAACCCGTGAAACTTTGAAACCGACACTATACAGGTGAAACAGCAACGACTTTGTGGCTTCCAAACAAGAAACATGATCGGGTGCTGCCAAAAGAATGTCATCCACATACTGGATCAATACCACCCCCTTTGGGAGCGTCAGATCCTTCAGCTGCTGTTTCAGTACCTGATTAAACACCCCAGGTGACAAAATAAACCCTTGAGGGACCCTTGTATCACGTAATTGTTGGCCTTTATAGGTAAATGAAAAAATGTCCCTCAAATGATCAGCTAAGGGCAAACAAAAGAACGCGTTGGCGAGATCAATGCACGAGAACCATTTATGGTCAGGGGTCAGCACAGACATTGCAGTGTAGGGGTTTGGAACTGGAACTGTTGGAGTAGAAACGGCACTATTAATCCGTCGAAGATCATGTGCCATCCTATATCTGCCTGTATTCTGCTTCTCTACAGGTAAGATAGGAGTGTTCCAAGCTGACCGGGAGGGTTCTAGCACCCCTGCTGCTAACAATCCTTCGATTGTGTCGGCAATGCCGGCTTCGGCCTCTGGTTTGTGTGAATATTGTCTCTGCCAAATCGGAGTGTGGTCTATTAAATCAAATGTGATCGGTGTGACATGTTTGCAGTACCCTACGTCCGTTGAACTAGCTGACCACAAGGTATCTGGTAGTGAGTCAAGCATCGCCGCAGCCTGTGGATGGTCTGTTTTTTCCCTACCATGAAACCGTTCAATCTGCCTATGTTCCAGCAGTACCTTGTCAGTTGTTCTGTACATAATTCGATAGGCTTCCTCCGATGGTGAATATTGTAAACCGGGTAACTGAGTCCACACCCAGTCCGTTAACACCATCAAGCGTTTGGACATAGGTCCCAGATCCTTGGCCTGATGTTCAGCATGCACGGCCAACGTGACATGAGGTATAGCTTCTTCAGACATCTCATACCAGTCCAACTGTTCTACAGTTAATTCAACAATACCTGCCACACCTTCGTTTCCAAGCAGAATGCAACTGGAAGAAATATCCCATTGAGTCCCTTCCAAGTGCTGATAGAATGCATGCTGATAAATTTCATTATCATCTCTATCATAATATAAAGTAACATGAAGGGGATCTGCAGGAGGAGCATAGGGATGCAACATCTGAACCCAGGGTCGCCATTGATTGTATAAAGACTGTATGCCGTTGTTTTGCCTGTTTTCGGGTTCGAGAAGTCCCCAATATATATCTGCCCACTGCCCTTCTGCCATTGGTGATGTGTCTGGTGATAACATCATTTGGGATCCAGAGTGAATCATTGTCATAGAACAATTGATGGAATGGCCATTTGGAAAGGTCACCACCAGTCCATCTGGCCCGCAGAGAACCGAAACCCCGCATCTCACCAACAAGTCACGTCCCATCAAATTCACGGGGCATGCAGGTGATGAAATATACTGGTGACGAAAGGTCTGTCCGGCCACTGATGTAATCAATGGCGATGTCAAAGGCAGATTTTCTGGTTTACCCGAGAACCCTACTAACTGGACGCTAGAGGATGACATGCTTGACCGAGGTATATCACAAGTGATGGTAGAAAATCTTGCACCGTGTCAACCAAAAAAGACAAAGTCTTGTCCATTACCCTCATTTGCATATAGGGGTCTGCCAACCCCACATGCCCCTGGGTTCTCGGGCCCCGTCAATATTCATACCCCTGCCCTTCCAGCATAGTTTGGGGGTACTGTCCTTTCACCGGGGCTGCAGCTGCATTTGGGACTTGATAAGGCTGAACAGCCTGTTGAGAAGGAGGCTGACTTGCACGGAGGTACTGCCTTGGGATCAATCCCTGGCCTCCCTGGAGTCCCCACAGCATGGGACAATCCCTTCTCCAATGCCCGGGTTGGCCACATTCAAAACAGGTGTTAAGTGGCTGACCTCTAAATCCTCCGCGGCCCCTTCCTCTACCACGCATTCCTCCTGGTACACCTATTGGTCTGCCCCCATATTGGGGGTAGGGTGGCATCCAATCAGGTGTTGGAACTAAACTTGGTGGATTGTTTTGTGGCGACGGCCGCTGAACCATCTGATTCGTCGTCTTTTGGGAGGCCTTCTTTGTATCATTAGCCTTCCTTCTAGCCTCATCGAGCTGTAACTTCAGCAACTGCGCTTTAGCTGACTCATTACTCTGTTTATCCTCATCTTGTTTTGTCCTGTAACGCTTCATGTGATGCGTCAAATGTTTTTCCCACTGTTCTGTAGTACAACCTGGGATGTCAGGATTACTCTCCATTGCCTCTTTTACTTCCTTTGGCATCCCTGCCATAACGGCATTCCTAAATAATGTAGTCTGTAGCTGGCCTGACCCTGGATGGCTCCCCGCAGTATCTGCCCACGTGTCCTTACACCTAGCCAAAAAGACAGACATATCCTCACCCTCCTTCATTGTGAAGGTGAGTGAGTGCATCGCTCCCGGTGGAATCGGAAACCTATCCCTCATTGCCCTTCCCACACAGGTGGCATGCTGCACAAACGGTTCCGAATCAGGTAATAAGGTGGTCCCCGCAGACGCTTCGATCTGCTGTATTTCCCACATATTCAATTGCTTACCCAGCAACGCTCTCCAATCGCCCATGGCTAACTTGTACCCTAGTGTATATTGAGAAACCTTTACCATCCAGGGCCCACCCCCCTCCATGGGTGGGGGCATTTTATCCAGGATACAGTTCATATCAGCAAATGTAAAAGGCTGATAGACATTCCCCAGATAAGAGCCTCTGTAAATTAACGGCATTTGGTGGTGCTGATACTTTATAGGTTGTCGTAATGTGTCTCTTTGACGCAAGTCGTAACTCAATTCAGGGAGGGGCTTCAGTGGAGGGCCATGTTCAGTATGCATTGTGAGTGAGCCTTTCAAGGTGACCGGGTAGGTGTTTGGATCATTGTCTGTCAGGGATTCCTCGTCCTCAATATCTATACTACTTTTAGACTCCACATCCACTTTCTCTCTATCCTGTTCTTCCCTCAAATCTCTCCTCCTTCTGTCTGAGAACCCATCATCCAATAACTGGCCTGAATCATGTAATCTTCCCCTCTTTTCATTCTCAGCACTATATGGTGTTGAATGAGCATCTGGCTCCTGTACTGGAAAACATCTGCCCTGTTTTAGCTGTTCTTTATTCCTACTGTGCATCATTGTCACCCTATTTGCTTCCTCCGCTTCCTTAACCCTCTGATCAACTTCTAATGTTAATTTTTCTACTTTCCTAATACTTTCTTCTACAGCCTCCGCCAGTCTCTGTTTTACTACATTGTACTCTCTTGTTCCTACTTCTCGCATGTCTAACACCCCTTCTTGAACATACATAAGTGGCATTTGTATTATAGGATATGGAGGCGGTGATTGTACCACAGGCAATTTAGGATATAATGGCGCAGATGGTCCTGCCTTTCCTATCTCCTTTGTCAAATCTGTTGTGAAGGTACCACCTACTCCCTTTTGTAATGTTTCTACCACCATACAGGCTAACATCATGTTGTGCAGATGAATCCTCCTCTCTTCTTCCTCCCCGCCTTCTTTTGTCCACTTTCTTCTAACTAATATTGACCCTTTCTTTCCCTTCATGTGCTCTTCTACTTCTAATTTAGCTTGTTCTTCTGCTTTTCCTAAAAACAGTGACAATTTCTTCTTCTCCTCATCTCTAGGGACTTTGCCTTGTTTCTGTAATTCCTCCCAAATCTTATCATATTTCTCCATCATTGTTTTTTGTTTATTCTTTGCAAGCCCACTGACTAACTGACTTCTGGCTTTACCCCACTGCTGTTTTATGGGCAACATTAAATCGGAAGAACATCCTCCATATTCTTCACATTCTTTACCAAACTCCCCTTCCATTTTATGTATTTTTATTTTAATCCTCCCGTCCACTAGTCAGTTAGTTTAGATATAAATATAACCAAACAACCAACCCAATCAAAGACAAAGCCGGTGGCTAGTCAGTTTGGATGAAATACACCCAAGCAACTGACCCTTTCAGCGAGATTGATCAGCAGTTTCGTTGTCACCGTTAGGTTTCCACTACCAACTCTCTCTCACTGAAACACCACCGTCTTGGTCTTCAAAACGCTACTGGCTTTTCTTCCACCCTCCGTACATTCCCCAATCTAATTTCTAAAACTTACAAAACATCAAACATACATCAAAATTTGTGAGCGTTGCTTTTATGAGATCCTGCTCAATGGACTTTAAACCTCCTCACATTTACGTACCTTGTTGCTTTTATGGGGACTCTAACCCCAAGGGACTTTAAACCTGTACGTATCAAACTTTGTTGCTTTTATGGGGACTCTAACCCCAAGGGACTTTAAACCCGTACGTACCTTGTTGCTTTTATGGGGACTCTAACCCCAAGGGACTTTAAACCTGTACGTATCAAACTTTGTTGCTTTTATGGGGACTCTAACCCCAAGGGACTTTAAACCCGTACGTACCTTGTTGCTTTTATGGGGACTCTAACCCCAAGGGACTTTAAACCTGTACGTACCTTATCAATGCTTTGTCCACTTACTATTACTAGGACACTTGCAGTATAATGACAACAATCAATTTAGTATCTCCAATTGCAGAACTTCGATATAAACAGGCGTCTGCTCACCTTTTTTTAATGCGGCACCGCTTGTTGTTGTCATCAAACGTCAGTTGTCCGTTGTTTCTATTTTTCTCTCTTTCCGTCACTTCTCCGTCTTCATCACGTCGGGGTCACCAAATTGTTGGACTTTGGCTCAATCTACAAACTTACTTTCTTCTATGTGTGAGCCAAGTCCTGCGTGTTCTTTTAAATGAAGCAATAGGAGAAGATATTCGGTCTCACACTCTTAATTTATTTTACACAGTAAGTGAACAAAGCATTCAGAGCTCTGGGTCTAAACCCCTTTGTCCCTGACAAACTATAAAAGTATGCCAGTTCAAAAAGGAAAGACCTCGTTTTGTCCCTGCCCCAGTCTTTTATACAATAAAAAACGTCATATAAACACTGAGGTAGAATTATCTTCTGATTGGGTGTTAGTCTGACTCCTTTCCCCACCTTCTTACATTCCTAGCTGTCCGATCCCACGTGACCTCCTTTTGCCCGCGAAATGGGGCATCACGTGGCCTCCTTGACCCACTTCCGTGGCGCGAAACGGGACGTCACGTGATCGTCCGCACTTTTCCGGGGCGCGAAACGGGACATCACGTGACCAGTCCGCACTCTTCCGGGTGCGAGACGGGGACGTCACATAGCCACGCCCCGCACTCTTCCGAGTTCAAAATGGGAACGTCACGTGGCCACGCCCCCTGCTTGATTTACAGAGTCACCACAGTTTTAAATACTGAATCCATCCAGAGTCACAGCCAGCCTTCCGTTTTTAAAGTAAGAAATATATTTACAGCTGCAAAAAGAAATTATAAGATTCATCACTGTCAGTGCAGGGTAGAAATTCAGAACAAGCAATTCTACTTTCTGCAGAATATTCTTTTCTTATTTCACAAAATTGAAAACACCATCCCACTCTCTCCCCCTCTGTTCTCACTCTGCTCTAATCAATTCTTACGGGGCAACCAACAAGGTGACTTTGTCACTGTATAAGTTCAAAATTAATATGAAAGAAGTCTTCGATAAGCTGTTGGCACTTAGAAGTTGACACGGCACTGGGACTTGATGAAATATATCCAAGGATCTTGAAGAAAGGGACGACAGAAATTGTGGGAGCATTCGACATAATTCAACAGTCTTCCATGGAATTGGAGGAAGTGACTGGAAAACTGCAAACACTTTAGCCTTGTTTAAGAAAGGTTGTAAAGATATACTCAGCAATTAGAGGGCAGCCAGTTTAAATTTGGTGGAAAAGCAGAAATAGTTATTCTGGTCAAAATTTGTAGTCACATGGAGAAAGGTGGATTAAGAAGAGCCAGCGTGGGATTGCTGAAGGGGACATTGCATTTAATTAACTTGATGGTGTTTTTTGCAGAAGTTACAGGCTTGACGAGGATAACACCTCAGCTCTCCTCTTTGTTATCCATCCTGGCTGTCCTAGGGAGTCTGGTACACCTACAGCCTTGACGTAATGCTGAATTTGAGGGGATTAAAGCACTAAAGTGTGACTTCAAATTACTTGGCTTCACGGGTTTTGCTGTCATATCTCTCCCATAAACGCTGACAGAACAGGCTGTGTGCAGGAGTCTGCTGGGCACCACCTTCATTAATCAAAAGGGAAAGAGCTATTGATTCAGCACCTCTGTAAATCTTGAGGCAGTCTTAGCTCCTATGCACATGTTGGGATACATGTAAGGAGATGTTTATATTTTGCTTCTATACTTAGAATTCAGAAATTGAAGCCAGTGTACATTTTTAAAATCTTCAAGATTAAAAGTACAGAGGAGATCAATATTATACAACAATCCAACAACCCCGTCCCAAGACAACAGGCGCCTGACCCTCACAAAGCTGGCGGCCGGTTGCCCGGGCAACCCGAGAGCTCCTTCGCCGGTGAAGTAAACACTGAGCCTGTGGGGCTTCTATTGGAGGCCTGAGGCCTCCCCCTAGGAGTTTATAAACTCCCCAGTCTCCCTCCTCCCGCGGGTCCCAATCCTACCCTGTCTCACTGTCTCCTCTCCCCGGGGGCAGGAGCCAGGTCTTGGCGCTCGGGCCTGGCGACCTCCCCGGGATGTTCCTGAAACCTGGTCCTGTTCTGAAGGAGGATCCCCGGACCCGAAACACCTCCTCACATTCCTCCCGACACCAGCTGCCGGACCTGCTCAGCTTTTCCAGCGGCTCCTGTTCTTGTTCCTTCAGCCGCCGGCGCCATTCCTCTCCCACACTCAGTAACACTTTGTCCCATTGCACATGCGCCAACTCACTGGAGGCGGGGTCCCTCTTGGTGACGTCATCACCCGCCGATGTGGCGCGGTCGGAGGAGTCCTCCAAGAATTCGGAGACAATGGGGGCGGGGCGATTGTTTTCCCCGCCCCCAGCCATTTGAAAGGTGAGTTTCTTTTAAGTTTGAACGTATTTTATTTCAATTTTCAGAAATGTTATTCCAGACCTCTGGAAAGCTGAAGCATTGAGAAACTTTCAGACATAAACAAACGGATACGAATAAAATCAATAAAAATAGGTAAGGTAAATTACGAAATAAACCCAGCACAAAATATCAAAAAGAATAGCAAGAGCTTGTATTGGTATGCTGAAGGGAACAGAATCGCTGAAGTAAATATTTGTCCCTGGGAAGGCGAAACCGCTGAGTTAATGGGGGAACACTGAAATAGCAGAGCTGCTAAATCAAAACTTCCCTTAGCTTTCACATTGGAGGACAGCAATACTATCCCTATTGGAACCGGCAAGTCAGAGGCTATCGAAAGGGTTAACAATTAACGTCGATAGGTACATGGGAGCAGCAGTTACATGGGAGACCATTACCTGCAAGTTCTGTTCAAAGACACTCACTATTGGAGCAGCACACTCATCTCAACATACAGAGATTACAAAGATAAAGATGGGAGAAACCATTGGAGAGATTTGAAGACTAAAATGAGAATTTTAAAATTTGGTTGTTGCTTGAATGGGCACCAGCACAGGTCAGTGGACACATGAGCCACAGAGGAATGAGAATTGTTGCCATGAAACAAGAGCAAAGTCTTAGATGATTTCAAGTTTACAGAAGGGCAAATGCGTAAAATTATTGATTGACTTGACTACAGTGAAGTAGTCAAGCCTGGAGGTAAGGAAGGGACCAAAGATGATTCCGGCAGCAGCAGCTACTTTGAGAATGGGACAGGCTCGAATGAGATGACAGAGGCGGATACAGGAGGGATGGGATGGGACAGGCTCGAATGAGATGACAGAGGCGGATACAGGAGGGATGGGATGGGACGGGACGGGACGGCATGGCATGGCATTACAGTGTGGAAACAGGCCCTTCGGCCCAACAAGTCCACACCGACCCGCCGAAGCGCAACCCACCCATATCCCTACATTTACCCCTTACCTAACACTACGGGCAATTTAGTATGGCCAATTCACCTGACCTGCACATCTTTGGACTGTGGGAGGAAACCGGAGCACCCGGAGGAAACCCACACAGACACGGGGAGAATGTGCAAACTCCACACAGTCAGTTGCCTGAGGCGGGAATTGAACCCGGGTCTCTGGCACTGTGAGGCAGCAGTGCTAACCACTGGGCCACCGTGCCGCCCACAGGTCAGAAGCTACTCTCAGAATCCAATGCAGCAAGTTATGAACAGCCTGGCTGAATCTGAGAGTTATAAGGGAGAGAGATGGAGGCTGAGGAATGAAGATGGATGCAAAAAATTGGAAACCAGTGGCTTCATTCTTCCCAGTGTTTAATTGGAGTGGATCCATCAATATGAAGAATCTCAGCAACCAGATTGGACCATGAAACTGGTGAGTTTTGAGAAGGTTTGTAGCTCAGGGTGAGGTTCTGGATGTAGGTTTGCTCGCTGAGCTGAAAGGTTCATTTTCCATCACTATACTAGGTAATATCTGCAGTGAGCCTCCAGATGAAGCACCAGTGGTGTAGCCCACTTTCTATTTAGATGTTTGGGTTTCTTTGGGTTGGTGATGTCATTTCCTGTGGTGGCATCATTTCGTATGGCAATGTCATTTCCTGTTCTTTTTCGGGGGGGGGGGTGCAAATGGGATCCAAGTCAATGTATTTGTTGATAGCATTCCAACCAGAATTCTATGCTTCTAGGAATTCTCATGCGTGTCTCTGTTTGGCTTGTCCTGGGGTGGATGTGTTGTGCCAGTCGAAGTGGTGTCCTTCCTCATGCATCTGTAAGGATACTAGGGATAGTGGGTGATGTCTTTTTGTGGCTAGTTGATGTTCATATATCCTAGTGGCTAGTTTTCTGCCTGTTTGTCCAATGTAGGGAACACCACATCCATCCTCGGATAAGGGTCTGTTTCTGTGCTGTCTGACTTTAACTCTTCTTTTGGTCATCACAACCATTTTCTTGCCTTCCCCAATACCCATCCAATTCATTGTTGGATGGGTATTGGGGTCTGACAACTGGCATTGATTGGTGTGGAAGAATATGTTGCTGGAAAAGCACAGCAGGTCAGGCAGCATCCAAGAAGCAGGAGAATCAGCCCAAAACGTCGATTCTCCCGCTCCTCTGATGCTGCCTGAACAGCTGTGCTTTTCCAGCAACACTCTCAACTCTGATCTCCAGCATCTGCAGACCTCAATTTCTCCTGGTGTGAAAAAATGCTGAGACCTCTTTGTCCATCCACACAACATTCCTGATGAAGGGCTTGTGCCTGAAACATCAACTCTCCTGCTCCTCGGATGCTGTCTGACCTGCTGTGCCTCCAGTGCCACATTTTTTGACTCTGATCTCCAGCTTCTGCCATCGCAATATATGATCATTTAAACAATGCTTTGTGCTGTTTTCTTTTTCCACAACACCGGCTATAACTTCACACTGAGGTAATGCATTTGCCATGTGTTTGCCAATTGAGACATAGACCTGGACCAACTTTTCCAGTCTGTCCCCTCCCTTTGCTTTTAGTTGCTTCAAGTCACAAATTGAACCCCTGCATGAAAAAAAGAGAATAGAAGAGGGGGGAGAGAAGAGAGATCGCTGTGCTCACAGATGTTGGACAGAGGAAGTTCCAGTCTGTGGTGAATCTCAATCTTCATTCATAGAGAGAAGCAGCAACAGCTTGAGAAGCTAATGGTCCACTTTCAGACAATAGAGAGGCTGTGTTTAACAAGAAGACTAGACTCCTACCGGTCCTCCAGTACTCCTCATTGGTCCATCAATACAACATAGCGCCGTTTTTGCGGACAGCTACAAGCATGGGCGGTGTTTTTGCTGACACTGAGGAGCATGTGTGGTAGACTCTGTGGAGATGGAGTTACTGACAGTTTCTAACTATCCAAAGGCCAATGGGAGAAAAAAAGATAGAGCCTCAATGACCACCACACACACACACACACACACCTCTCCCACTCTCCCACCCCCCCCCCCCCCCCCCCCCGCACCCCCCCACCCCGGTAGCTCGACATATCAACATTTGCACCTCGCTATTTTTGCTAATAATTTTACTACACCTCTCATGATTTTGTATATCTCAATAAGGTCACCCCTCAACCTCCTCTGCTCTCATGAAAGAAGTCTCAGCCTCCCCTTATAACTCAATTCCTCCAGTCCTGGCAAATAGTGGCCTCACCATCATCCTGTATAACCTCAACATTATGTCCCAACTCCTATACTCAATGGTGTGAACAATAAAGGCAAGTGTGCTAAATGCCTTCTTAACCACCCAGTCTACCAATGATGCAACTTTCAAACTACTGTGTACCTGAACACCCCCAGATCTCTCTGTTCTACAATACAACCCAGGGCTCTCCCATTAACTGTACAAGTCCTGCACTTCTTTGTTTTAGCAAAATGCAAGCTCTCGCTTTTATCCATACCTCTCAAACACACACCCCAACACTCTCAACTCCTGAGGCTTATACTCCAACACACCCACACTTTACAAAGCATGGTACGTGATGCACAAGGTGCAAATTCACAATGGGGTGAATTTGCATTTGCAGAATTACATTTGCAGATACATGCAATTTCGCTCAAAAAAACACACAATCTGCAGACAGTTAGTGCAGGCAGTCAATCCATGTAGTATTTTATAAATTCCTACTTCAGAAATGAAACCAGTCTGATACAAGATTGGGATACAGACAGACTCAAGCCTCACACCTGCCATGCATTGTCTGAGCTGAGAAGTCACCTATTTTTATAAAACCTAAGTCATCATGAGATTGTAACTTAAAAGAAATTCTGAGATTTATACATTAAGGAAACCTGCAACCCATTCAAAAAGATGAAAGACTTAACAGCAATCTAGGTTTGTTCAATATATCCTATCATTTGCATGACACTGTGATCTTTTGCTATAAAATCTGTGTGCTTTGATCCTGCTCCACAGCTACCTGATGAAGGAGCAGCACTCCGAAAGCTAGTGCTTCCAAATAAATGAGTTGGACTATAACCTGGCGTTGCGTGATTTTTAACTTTATCCACCCCAGTTCAAGACCGGCTCCTCAAAACAGTTTCTCGCGAACACATCCCACACCTCCCTGTGCTGCCAGTAAACTTTACAATGCTGCTGAAACAATGCAGTATCTGCACTCCTGAAAAATTTACAATTTCTAATGATACAAGCTCCTCATTCACTGCTCCATCTGATACATGACATTGGAAACTTAGTGCAGGAGGCTGAAAGAAATGAGCAGCTTTAAAACAAAAACTACTTAGAGCTTTCAATGGGAGTCTGAGCTCAACGGTAAATTCAGGTAACCTTTATTGTGACCCAACTTTGTTACAGCTTCAGATCCCCCGAGCAAAATGGCATAGAAAAAAGTAACTGATTTTTTTTAAACAGCTCAAGGTCAAAACCCACACACTCCCCCCACTTTAGATTAGATTAGATTAGATTTCTTACAGTGTGGAAACAGGCCCTTCGGCCCAACAAGTCCACACCGCCCCGCCGAAGCGCAACCCACCCATACCCCTACATTTACCCCTTACCTAACACTACGGGCAATTTAGCATGGCCAATTCACCTGACCTGCACATCTTTGGACAGTGGAAGGAAACCGGAGCACCCGGAGGAAACCCACGCAGACACGGGGAGAACGTGCAAACTCCACACAGTCAGTCGCCTAAGTCGGGAATTGAACCCGGGTCTCTGGCGCTGTGAGGCAGCAGTGCTAACCACTGTGCCACCGTTTCTTTACTATTGGTTAGCACCTAGTTGTCCCTTTGTAACTGGATCCTTGGTACAGCCTTAACGCATAGAAAGTATTGCTTAACTCAAGAATTTCAATCCATACCCTGTATCCAAGTAAGGTTCTCCCTGTGAATGGGTGGGGGGTGCTGTGTAGAGACAACCACACTGCTGTAGGTCTGGAGTCAGTCATGCGTAGGCCAGACCAGAGAAACAATGCAGCTGGGACGACTGAATGAATCCTTTCCCCTAACAATAGTTTTCCTTCCCTAAAAAGGACATGAGTCAGTCAGATGGGAGTTTTCTTCGCCCCGATAAATGGTTTCATCATTAAATACTGAACTCCAAGTTTCTGACCGAATTCCAATTCCGTCATCTTCCGTGGCAGGATTCGCCGGAACTGGGTTGTTAGTCCAGTTGATAATGTCACTAGGCTGTCATTCCTTCAACCCCCTGCGATGGCAAATGAACTCGCTGGTGCCTCCGCAGAAGGGAGGAGCAGGTGAAGGCCTTCCCGCACTCAAGGCAACTGAAGGGCCTCTCCCCGTGTGGACCCGCCAGTGGGTCTGGAGATTAGAGGAATCGCTGAAGGCCTTCCCGCACTCAGGACAACTGAAGGGCCGCTCCCCCGTGTGGACCCGCCGGTGGGTCTGGAGATTGGAGGAATTGCTAAAGCCCCTCCCGCACTCGGGGCACCTGAACGGCCACTCCCCCGTGTGGACCAGCTGATGTCTCAGCAGGGCAGAGGAATCGCTGAAAGCTTTCCAGCACTCGGGGCAGCTGAAGGGCCTCTCCCCGGTGTGGAGCAGCTGGTGCTTCCGCAAGGAGCCCACTTGACTGAATCCCTTCCCACACTCGGGACAGCTGAAGGGCCTTTCCCGCGTGTGGACCCGCTGGTGGGTCAGAAGGTGGGAGGAATTGCTGAAGGCCTTCCCGCTTTCGGGGCAGGGGAATGGCCTCTCTCCTGTGTGGACCCGCTGGTGGGTCAGCAGGATGGAGGGCCGGGTAAAGCCCTTCCCACACTCGGGACACCTGAAGGGCCTCTCCCCTGTGTGGCGCCGCTGGTGCCTCAGCATGGAGGCGGCCTGGGTAAAGCCCTTCCTGCACTCAGGGCAGGAGAATGGCCTCTCCCCCGTGTGGACCAGCTGGTGCCTCAGCAGGGTGGAGGCCTGGGTAAAACCCTTCCTGCACTCGGTGCAGGAGAATGGCCTTTCCCTGGTGTGACTGCGCTGATGAATCTCCAGGGCAGACGGGACACGGAAGCCTTTTCCACAGTCGCCACACTTCCACGGTTTCTCCACAGGGTGAGATTCCTCAGGATTCTCCATGGCCAAAGCTTCAGCTGCACACAAACATGTGTATAGCCACTCCCTGCCGTGAATTCCTCATTCCAGGCCGTATCACTCTTCCAGGCTCACACTCAGTGCGGTTCAACAGTAGTGTCTCTCATCCAGTCCCACTGATGCTGAAAATGTACTGAAACAGGAACCAAAAAAGCTTTGCTCCTTCTCACAGAATCTAAGTTGAAAATTGCTGAGGTCCTAATGGATTGAGTGACTGTCAGATATTGATGTCAAAGCGAGGATTGCAGATGCTGTACAGTGAGTCGAGAAGTGTGCTGGAAAAGCACATCAGGTCAGGCAACATCTGAGGAGCAGGAGAGTTGATGTTTTGGGCATAAGCAATTCATCTGTTGTTTTGAAACTTCTATCTTCAAATACTCTGTAAAAAGAGAGATTACAAATGTCATCACTGTCAGTCCAGAATAGAAACTCAGAACAAGCAATTCTACTTTCTGCAGAATATTCCCCAAAATTGAAAGCACCATCCCACTCTCTCTCTCTGTTCTCACTCCATTCTAGCTAATTCTGAAGGTACTGATTCAGGATCTTACAGGGGCAGAAAAGCAAAAATATCAAGACTGATATCTCTCTGAAGTTTGATGACTCCACCTGAAAGTTAATATCTTCCACGACATTGGGATGCTGCTGAGAGCGAGCAGGTCTAATTTTGGGAAGCAAACAAAAATGTTAATTCAGGATGAACCTGCCATGCAGCTTCTTGAGGAACAACCAGACACAAAATGGTTAACGCACCCAGGAAGAGGGGAACAAAATGAGACATCAAGGCATTAACACTGACACCAGAGAGAAACTGAACATACAGATGTGGCAAACATTAGTAGAAAGCCAGAGTCATACAGCACAGAAACAGACCCTTCAGCCAAAGTCTTCCAGATATCCTAAATTAATCTAGTTGTATTTGCCAGCACTTGGCCCATATGCTTCTTAACCCTTTCTATTCATACACCAACCCAGATGTTTTTTACATGCTGTAATTTTACCAACTTTCATCAGGAGGAGGGGGAGGGGGGGGGGAGGGGACGGGGGGGGGGGAGGAGAGGACGGGGGGGGGGAGGAGGGGACGGGGGGGGGAGGAGGGGACGGGGGGGGGAGGAGGGGACGGGGGGGGAGGGAGGAGGGGACGGGGGGGGGAGGAGGGGACGGGGGGGGAGGGAGGAGGGGACGGGGGGGGGGAGGAGGGGACGGGGGGGGGGGAGGAGGGGACGGGGGGGGAGGAGGGGACGGGGGGGGGAGGAGGGGGGGGGAGGAGGGGGGGGGGGGTGGGAGGAGGGGACGGGGGGTGGGAGGAGGGGACGTGGGGGGGGAGGAGGGGACGGGGGGGGAGGAGGGGACGGGGGGGGAGGAGGGGACGGGGGGGAGGGGAGGGGGGGACGGGGGGGGGGGGGGGGAAGGGGGGGGGGGAGGAGGGGACGGGGGGGGGAGGAGGGGACGGGGGACGGGGGAGGAGGGGACGGGGGAGGAGGGGACGGGGGGGGGGGGAGGACGGGGGGGGGGGAGGAGGGGACGGGGGGGGAGGAGGAGGGGACGGGGGGGGGAGGAGGGGACGGGGGGGGGGGAGGAGGGGACGGGGGGGGGGGAGGAGGGGACGGGGGGGGGGGGAGGAGGGGACGGGGGGGGAGGAGGGGACGGGGGGGGAGGAGGGGACGGGGGGGGAGGGAAGGGACGGGGGAGGAGGGGACGGGGGGACGGGGGAGGAGGGGACGGGGGGAGGGGGGAGGAGGGGACGGGGGGGGGAGGAGGGGACGGGGGGGGAGGAGGGGACGGGGGGGGGAGGGGGAGGGGAGGGAAGGGACGGGGGAGGGGGGGGAGGGGAGGGAAGGGATGGGGGGGGGGGGGGGAAGGGCAGACCTAGAGGGGATATGTTTAGGGTGAGAGGGGAAAGATATAAAAAAGAGACCTAAGAGGCAACCTTTTCACATAGAGGGTGGTACATGTACGGAATGAGCTGCAAGAGGAAGAGGTGGAGGCTTGTACAATTGCAACATTTGAATGGGATCTGGATGGAATATATGAATAGCAAGGGTTTGGAGGGATATGGGCTGGTGTGAGAAGGTGAGACTAGATAGGTTGGGATGTCTAGTCGGCATGGACAAGTTGGATTGCAGGGTCTGTTTCTGTGCTGTACATCTCTACAACTCTATTTCAGCTCAGACAATGCATGAAAGGTGTGAGATCAGAGCCTGTCTGTATCCTAACCTTGAGTCAAGCTGGTTCTATTTTCAAAAGTTGAATTTACATAATACTACATGTATTGACTGCCTGGAGATTGTTCATTTTAGGAGCAAAATAGAATGTATCGGCAAATATAATGCTGCAAATATAAATTCACTGCCATGGACTTGTGTGTACACACACACACACGCATGAGAGAAATAAAAAAATCTATTTCTGTGCTGCATATCACACAGACATTGAGAAACAGATGCTTTATTTCTGTGGTTGTAAATGTTGTTGTAAATTATAGCTGGGTACTAATAGTTAGATGTCAGGGACAGAATTCCTCAAAATAGGGCACTATAAGTATCCTGAGAGAACCCTATTCTGGTTTACTTACTAGTGAAGAAACATTAAGCACGAGTATCTATTTATTTCTAATTTTGATTCGTTTTTCCTTGTTTGATTCCCTGCTATGACAACACTGTATCTGGATGGTTGACAGGCTGAGAGATGGTGGGTTGGGTCTCAATTGACTCAATGTTTTATTGTTCCAAATGGTGTAAAAATGGGTGTCAAAGCTTCAGCAGAAATCCAGCAGAGCTGACAGGCCAACATCTTACTCTAAGCGAACAGGGAGATCAACAGAGGACAGAGAAATCAGGACCTGAAATCTGAGCTGACACCAGACTACCCTGTGATCAGTGCTTTGATTAGCAGTGCCAACCCTCTACCTTTACCTAGCTTCCCATTTGACTACACCCTCAATATTCAGGATCCAATCCTTATCCTGAAGCTGGGTTAGCCATGGGAAATGCAGGGTTATAGTTCCATAATAATAAAAGCAGGAGTAGGCCATTTGTCCTGTCAGGCCTACTCTGCCATTCATTAAGATCATCGCAGCTCCTCCTCCCTGCATTGTCAAAGCTACCCTTAATTCACCAACCATGCAAAAACCCATCCAACTGTGTCTTCAATATACTGAAGTGGCATCTACTGCTTCACTGGGCAGAGAATTCCATAGATTCACTACTCTCCAGGAAAAACAGTTCCTCCTAATCTTTGTTTGAAAGCTACTCCCCCTAATCTTGAGGTCTAGTCTCACCCAACAGCAGAAATGACTGGATAGGGAAGGGCTGCATCCCCAAAGTGCAATGAATTCCCACTTTCCCCCAAAATCCCGGATGTACTCACTCACTCAGTTGTTTGCTCATAAATGAAAGATTTCACTGTTACAACTTCTGCTCCTAGTCAGGGCAAAACATCTTTGACAGCTGCTCTGAAAGTCCAGTCTTCACAACCACACTTGTGAACCATTCTCCTCTCACCTCAAATATGCACAGTCTAGTTTTGGACTGCACCATCCTGGGGAAAAGATCTTGGGTATTCACCCTATCCATGCCTGTTACAAACGTCAATAAGGTCACCCCTCAGTCTCTGATGCTCCAGGGAACATATCCCTGGCCTATTCTCCCTCTCCCAGTAGTTTAAATCCTCCAAGTCTGGCAACAACCTTGTAAATCTTTTCCAACCTCTTTCAAAGTTTCACAACATCTTTCCTATATCAAGGAGACTAGAATTGAATGCAGTGTTCCAAAAGTGGCCCAACTAATTTCGTGGACAGCGGCCACATGGCCTCCCAACTCCCATACTCAATGCTCTGACCAAGAAAGGAAAGCATACTGAACGCCTTCTTTACTATCCTAGCTACCTGAGACTCCACTTTCAAGGAATTATGAACCTGCATTCCAAGATCTTTGTTCAGCAACACTCCCCTTAACTGTGCCAGTTCTGCCTGGATTGCTTGACCAAAATACAACTCCTCACATTTGTCTAAATTAAACTCCATCTCCCACTCCTCGGCCCAATGACCCATCTGCTCAATTCCCATTTGTAGCAAACTCTCTTATTCCCTAGAAGCTGAAAATCTCCATCCCACACACACTCCCTCCATTCTCACTTTCCTGAACCTAATTCCTGCTGCATCTCATCCTGAAGGGTCTGGTTCATGCTGGTACACAGGCCCACACTCTAATTGAAACATACAGAATACTGAATGGCATGGACAGACTGGATGTTGGGAAGATGTTTCCATTGGTAGGAGAGACAAGAACCTGAAGGCACAGCCTTAGAGTAAAGGGAAGGCCTTTTGGAACGGTGATAAGGAGAAACGTCTTCAACCAGAGAGTGGTGAATCTTTGGAATTCATTGCAACAGAAGGCTGTAAAGGACAGGTCATTGAGAATATTTAAGATGGAGGTAGACAGGTTCTTGAGTATCAAGGGTTACGGGGAGAAAGCAGGAGAATGGGGCTGAGAAACTTATCAGCTGCGATTGTGTGCTATCAGCAGACCTGATTGCCTGAATGGCCTAATCTCAGCTCCTATGTCTTATGGTCTCTTGCTGTCCTGGACACAGAGGGTGAGAATTGGGAGCAGGACGAGGACATTTGGTCTTTCGTGCCTGGACCAGTATTGCACAGATCATAACTGGATATGAATATACCTACATTTTGGTGGACAGGCTGGGACATTTTTCCTTGGAGCATAGGAGGCTGAGAGGTGACCTTACTGAGGTTGATTAAATCATGACAGATATAGCTAACATGAATAGCAGGTGTCCTTTCCCTTGGGCAGGGGTTTCAAGATTAGGGAGCAAATTTTGAAGGACAGAGGAGAAAGATTTGAAAGACATGAGGGACATTATTTTTCATTTTACACAGAGTGGTTCGCGTGTGGAATGAATGTCCAGAGGAAGTGGTGCAGTTATAGCATTTAAAGGACATTTGGATAAGTATCTGAATAGGAAAGATTCAGAGGATATGGACCAAATACTGGCAAGTGGGACTAGTTTAGTTTGAGAACATAGTCAACATGGACTAGTTGGACTGAAGGGGCTGTTTCTGTGCTGTCTGACACTGTAACTGTTCTATGCTGGTCTTGAAACCATTTTCTTAATATCCCCCATAAACATCCATTTCATTGTTGTTCAAAATATCAGATGAACTCAGCAGTGAATACGTTCAATGACCCCCCTAACTGCAGGAAGACATCCCCACTTCTGAACTCAATTCCTCTTGCTAATATACCACTTGCCTTGCTGATAGCTTGCTGCACCTGTCCGACAACTGGCAGTGACTGGTGCAGAAGGACACTGAGGTCCCATTGTACATCTACACATCATTGTCGATGAAGGGCTTGTGCCCAAAACATCAACTCTCATGCTGCCTGACTAGCTGTACTTTTAGGAGAAAGTGAGGACTGCAGATGCTGGAGATCAGAGCTGAAAATATGTTGCTGGAAAAGTGCAGTAAGTCAGGCAGCATCCAAGGAGCATGAGAATCGACGTTTTGGACATGAGCCCTTCTTCAGGAATGAGGAAAGTGTGTCCAGCAGGCTAAGATAAAAGGTAGGGAGGAGGGACTTGGGGGAGGGGCGTTGGAAATGCGATAGGTAGAAGGAGATTAAGGTGAGGGTAATAGGCCGGAGTGGGGGTGGGGGCGGAGAGGTCAGGAAGAAGATTGCAGGTTAGGAAGGTGGTGCTGAGTTTGAGGGTTGGGACTGAGACAAGGTGGGGGGAGGGGAAATGAGGAAACTGGAGAAATCTGAGGTCATCCCGTGTGATTGGAGGGTTCCTAGGCAGAAGATGAGGCGCTCTTCCTTCAGCTGTCATGTTGCCATGGTCTGGCGATGGAGGAGTCCAAGGACCTGCATGTCCTTGGTGGAGTGGGAGGGGGAGTTGAAGTGTTGAGCCACGGGGTGGTTGAGTTGATTGGTCCGGGTGTCCTAGAGGTGTTCTCTGAAATGTTCTGCAAGTAGGCAGCCTGTCTCCCCAATGTAGAGGAGGTCACATCGGGTGCAGTGGATGCAGTAAATGATGTGTGTGGAGGTGCCGGTGAATTTGTGGTGGATATGGAAGGATCCCTTGGGGCCTTGGAGGGAAGTGGGGAGGTGTGGGCTGAAAATGTGTTGCTGGAAAAGCACAGCAGGTCAGACAGCATCCAAGGAGCAGGAGAATCGATGTTTCGGGCATGAGCTCTTCTTCAGGAATCTGAAGGTATGGGCGCAAGTTTTGCTTTCTTGCGGTTGCAGGGGAAGGTGCCGGGAGTGGAGGTTGGGTTGGTGGGGGCTGTGGACCTGACGAGGGAGTCACGGAGGGAGTGGTCTTTTCGGAACGCTGATAGGGGAGGGGAGGGAAACATATTCCTGGTGGTGGGGTCCGTTTGGAGGTGGCAGAAATGACGACGGACGATACGATGTATATGGAGGTTGGTGGGGTGGTAGGTGAGGACCAGTGGGGTTCTGGTCTGGTGGCGATTGGAGAGGGGGCTCAAGGGCGGAGGAGCAGGAAGTGGAGGAGATGCGGTGGAGAGCATAGTCGATCATGTCTGGGGGGAAATTGCTGTCTTTGAAGAAGGAGGCCATCAGGGTTGTTCGGGATTGGAACTGGTCCTCCTGGGAGCAGATGCAGCGGAGACGAAGAAATTGGGAATATGGGTGCGACTCTGATCTTCAGCATCTGCAATCCACACTTTCTCCACATCCCAATGTATCACATTTAAAAACGCACCTCCTTTCTGCTTTTTTTTTGCCACAACAAAGGCTATAGCTTCACATTGAGGTACTGCATTTGCCATGTGTTTGCCAACTGAGACACAGACCTGGTCCAACATTTCCTGAGTCTGTCTCCACCCCAGAGAATCACTACCTTTCCTTTCAGCTGCTGCAAATCAACACTATATGAACAGGGATATCGGCTGGGTGCTGGCAAGCGGGACTAGATTAGGTTGCAATATCTGGCCGACATGAACGAGTTGGACCGAAGGGTCTGTTTCCGTACTGTCCATCTCTATGACTATAATTAAACACCAAAATGAAAACTAAATGGAATAGGGGGTGAGAAAAGAAAGTGCTGTACTCACAGATGTTGGACAGAAGAAGCAAGTTACAGTCTGGGCTGAAGCTCAATCTTCACTGCAGCTACAGAAGCTTATGGTCCTCCTTCTGCATTCAGACAATAGGAGTGCTCTAACTGGCAGGAGGACCAATCTCCATCCGGTCCTCCAGGCTTTACCATTGGTCCATCAAAAGGAAGTCGCGTGCCGTTCTTCGAGGAGCATGCGTACTACTTTGCTGACACCGGTGAGCATGCGCCTTCCTCGCTGACACCTCGGAGCATGCGCAGTGTGCGCTTTGGTGACTACTGTTACTGACAGATGTAAAGGATCGAAAGGCCAAAAGGAGAAAAAACGGCTGGAGCCACAATTTTATTTTTCCCTGTAGCTCGACGTTGTATTCTTTTTGCATTTTGTCTGGCTGCTCAACTTTTGTAAGTCTTTTCACCAGGGCAGATGAAGTTGTAAACTGGAGGGCATCGGTTTAAGATGAGGGGAGAAAGATTTAAAATGGTCCGAAGAGGCAACTTTTTCGCACAGAGGGTGGTGTGTGTACGGAATGAACTGCCAGTCGAAGTGGTGGAGGCTGGTGCATTTACAATGTTTAATAGGAATCTGGATGGGTATATGAATAGGAAGGGTTTAGAGGGATATGGTTAGGTTCGGATATGATTAGATTAGATTAGATTCCCTACAATGTGGAAACAGGCCCTTCAGCCCAACCAGTCCACACTAACCCTCCGAAGAGTAACCCACCCAGACCCATTTCGCTCTGACTAATGCACCTAACACTATGAGCAATTTAACATGGACAATTCACCTGACCTGCACATTTTTGTACTGTGGGAGGAAACCGGAGCACTCTGAGGAAACACACGCAGACACGGAGAACATGCAAATTCCACACTGACAGTCACCCGAGGCTGGAATCGAACCTGGAACTTTGCTGCTGTGAAGCAGTAGTGCTAACTACTGAGCCACCGTGCCGTCATTCAAGTAAATTTCTCCCCAGGGGGGAGGAGGGACAGTAAAGAGTCAACCATACTGCTGTAGGTCTGAAGTCACATGTAGGCCAGACTGGGTAAAGAATGCAGCTAGGACAACTGAGTGAATCCTTTCCCACAATGGCAATTTCCTTCCCTAAAAAGGATATGAGTGAATCAGATGTCTTTCCCCCCCACCAATTCTGAACTCAAGACTTCTGACCGAATTCCAATTCTGCCATCTGCCATGGCGGGATTCGAACCCATGAGTCCCCAGAACTGGGTTGATCGTCCAGTTGATAATGGCATTCAGCCATCACTCCTTCAATTCCCCTGAGATGGCACATGAACTCACTGGTGCCCCTTCAGGTGGGAGGAACTGGTGAAGCTCTTCCTGCACTGACAGCAGGTGAATGGTCTCTCCCTGGTGTGGATTCGCTGGCGTGTCCACGGGGTTGCACATCTGACTGAATCCATTCCCACACTCCGGACAGGTGAATGGTCTCTCCCCAGTGTGGACCTGCTGGTGCGTTAGTAAGGTGGAAGAATCGACAAATTCTTCCTGCACACACAGCAGGTGAACAGTCTCTGGTGGTGTGGTTTTGATCCCCCAAACTGAGTAAATCATTAAAGTGCCTTTCACAGTCAGTGCCCTGAATCTTCCTCACTTGCGTATCTGTGTCTCAATGTTCTTCCTGCCACACCAGTATCCAAAATCTCTCATGCAGACAAAAACAAATTTCTTCTCGATTGGTATGGGTGCTGATATTCTAGTCCCAATGAATCAAGTGGCTATGTCAAAAGTTGATGTATCATTTGCTTTCAGATTTCTTTCCGTATGTCTTCCTGCAAAAAAAAAACAAATTGCAAAATAAGTGATCATGGTCAGTACAGTTAAAGAAACATAACATTGGTGGCAATTCTTGTAGATTGCCAGATGATCACATATTATCCAGGACACGAACCTGAAAACCCTCATGCAGCCGGATAGCCCTAAGTGTATATGGAGGACTTCCTAAAGGAGCCAATAGGAGCTACAGTGACAGGTACTGACAGCCCATGCTCCAAACAGCTTGTCTGTCATTGGCCAGCTGCCTGGAGTCACACAAGACTATTGTTCAGGAATGTAATATTAAACAAATTTAGCGTAAATCTTTCATCTTTTCAAAAGATCACATTAGTTTTGGTTCCTTCATACGTAAATCCCAGAACTTTTTAAAAGTTACATTCTCAAGATAGCTTGAACAATAGGTGCCATCTCAGCTCAGATAATGCATTGAAAGTATGAGGTTAAAGTCTGTGACCCAATATTTCTATGCTACCCATGCCCTTCATGATTTTATAATTCCCTATAAGGTCACCCCTCAGCCTCCAACACTCCAGAGAAAACAGCCCCAGACTTTTCAGCCTCTCAATATAGCTCAAATCCTCCAACCTTGGTTACATCCTTGTAAATCTTTTCTGAATCCTTTCAAGTTTTACAACATTCTTCCAATAGGAAGGAGACCAGAATTGCATGCAATATTCAAAAAGTGGCCTAACCAACATCCTGTACAGCCGCAACACGACCTCCCAACTCCTATACTGAATGCTCTGACCAAAAAAGGAAGGCATACCAAACATGTTCTTCACTATCTTATCTACCTGTTTCAAAGGAAGACTCCCTCCCTCTGGGCAACATCTGGGAACAAAGCAATGTCTCCCTCTTTCCATTCCTTATCCTGGGGGGAGGGGGGGGGGGTTGGATTCGCCCACACTGGGGAAACAGTATCAGTATTCACCCTATCCATAACACTCATGATTTTGTAACCTCTATAAAGGTCACCCCTCAACCTTTGATGCTTCAGAGAAAACCAGTCCTTGCCTATTCATCCTCTCTCTTTACCTCAAACGCTTCAACCCTGGCAACAGCCTTGTAAACTTTTTCTGAATCGTTTAAGTGTTAAATCCTTCCCAAAGCAGAGAGACTGGAGCTGAACATAGTATTCCAGAAATGGCCTCATCAATTTGGGATATCTGGTTGGTAAGGACGTGTTGGACTGAAAGATCTGTTTCTGTGCAGTGGAGTTTTATGGCTCTATGGTAGGGATATAACCCATGTCTACATTCCCCCCTCCATCCTGCCACTTGTTGTGTGGTTCAAACCGTGGATCTCAGTTGGTCATCAGACTCTGACAATGTCCAAATACCCTGAGGCATTTCTCATAAGCTACCAGGATTGTAGCCGCAGTAAGAAACTTTATTTTTCCTGATTTTAATTGTCCAACCTTCAGCACTGGAAGAGCTCTCTCTTTTACCCATGTAATCATCCTGACAGCCTCACTGGGAAGGGAGAAAGTGGAGCCAATCTTTACACGGGCAGATTTCGTCACAGACTCAGAGGCAAGGACTGCAGATACTAGAAAGTCAGTGTCAAAAAGTATGGCACTGGAATGTGATGAAGGGCTTATCCTCGAAACATCAACTCTCCTGCCCCTCGGATACTGCCTGACCTGCTGTACTTCTTATAGTGCCACACTTTCCAACTCAGATTTCTCCAAAGAGTCAAACATTTCAGGTATATACCTCCTGATGTCACCGCATGTTCCAAATCGTTAAGAGCCTCTTAATAGATGCTCAACTGACCAATGAATGTGTGCTATCTTGAATACTAATACAAGTCACACCTACACAAAGAATTTAAAAACTCTCTACTTGGTGTGGCTGAAGAGGTGTCTCAGCAGATGGGACGACCGACTGAAGGCCTTCCCACACACAGAGCAGGTAAATGGCCTTTCTCCGGTGTGCACACACTGGTGTACCCGCAAGGTGGAGGAATCTGTGCTCCCTGCAGGTGGAGCAGGAGAACGGCTTCTCGCTGGCGTGAATGTGCTGGTGAGTTAGCAGGGAAGTCGAATGGGTGAAGTCCTTCCCACAAACTGAGCAAATTAATGGCATCTCCCCGGTGTGAACCCACTGGTGAGTCACCAGGGTGGATAGGTGAACGAATGCCTTCCTGCACACTGAGCAGGTGAATGGCCTCTCCCCGGTGTGACCACAATGATGGGAATCAAGCAGACAAAGGAATTTGAATTCTTTCCTGCAATCCTCGCATTTCCACGGTTTCTCCATCACATGGAAATCCTGATCTCTCTCCAGGTTTGACAATCAGTTGAAAGACCACTCACACGGAATGTGTTCTGTCTCTTGCCACTGCAAATGGGATGTTGCTATTTCAGGCTGTGTATCCGCTTAGAGCTCTTCCCACAGTCAGTTCACTGGGACACTCTCACTCAGGTCTGTGTGACTCAGTCTCACTGATGATTGAAACGTTTCGAAGCAGACAGGGCAGCAGAGAAATAATAACTCCTGAGAGATTCAAAGGCTGATGATGATTGTCTCTATCAGATCTTGTTTTGATATTTCTGCCTGCAATTCCTTCCCTTTCTCATACCCTGTAAAAGGAGATTACAGGAAGCATCACCATCTACACAGGATAGAAATTCAAAACAGACAATTCTGGTTCCTGTGGAACCCGAGGTCTGAATATCATGCATAGGTTGAAGCATTTTATCCATATCTGCCCTGTCAAGATCCCACAGGATGTTTACAAAACCTTCGACCAAAATAATCCATTCAGCCCATTGAATCTGCTCCACCATTTATTACCATAATGTCTAATATTATAATCCAAACATCCATATTCATACCTTATTATTGATTCCCTTGACTCAAATTCTGCCCACCATCTGCCTTGACTGTACTTAGTGATTGAACTTCAATAGCCCTGTCATTCATTACCCTCTGAGAGAAGATATCCACGTCATCTCCATCATAAATATGCAAACACTTAAGATTAGAGGCTATTCCTTCTGGTCTGAGACTCTCCCACAAATGATCACTACCTTTTTGGCAACTAACCTTTCAGGCCCACTAAGATTCTGATATTTATTCATTAAGATCTCCTCTCATTTTTCCAAACTCAAATGAATGCTTAACTAAGCTACTCAACCTTGCATCATTAGCAAACACATCAATTCCCAGGATTAATTTTGTGAACGTTCTCTCACCAGCTTCCAATGTTTCTGTCATCTCCTCTACTTCGAGGGACCAGAAGTACAAAACACGCAAGTTATGGCATAATAAAAGAATGATAAATAATCGACATTTTTCTAGCAGCAATTCAAAGTTGTGCAAAAAATTTTAGATAGAAAAAGAGTCAAATCATATAGTGTTAAGGAGTCTGATGGCTTGGGGGAAGAAATTGTTGCACAGTCTGGTCGTGAGAGACTGAATTGGGAGGTGGGTGGGGATTGGAGTTCCTCGCTGCCACATCATTTTGTGCCTCAAACGATGCATAAAAAGTTGTTCAACTCATCCAGCAGTGAGGAGGCACCACCAGCACAACCAGGCAATGCTGTTCGGTGGTTAGTGATGGCTTGGATGCCCTTCCACACGCTCAGTTTATCACTGCTGTCCTGAAAGTGGCTGTGTATTTTCTGTGTATGCACATTTTGACTCTTTGATGCCCGGGTCAGGTTGGCCCTCACTGTTGTTAGGCCCGCCTTATCATCTGCTATGAAGGTAGAATCACAGATCCTCAGCACTGCACACACCTTTACAGTCATTCATGGCAAGAAGTGATGGTCTTGGACACAATGACACCGTCAATACACTTGCTAATGTAGGAAATCACCGACATCATGTACTCCTTTAAATTTATGGAATCGCTATCATTTGTCGTCTCCCTGAACACCCACCAGTCAGTGCGCTCAAAACTGTCTTGAAGAGCAGAAATGGCTCCACCTGGCCAGGTTTTCACCTGCTTCAGAACCGGTCTGACACGCCTATATACTGGGATTAGCATAACAGAGATGTCGTCTGACGAGCTGAGGTAGGGCAGGGATATCAGTTTAACCCCAGAACGAGAAAAGAAATTGAAAAGGATGGGAAGGGTGCAGAAAGAAAGTGCCGTACTCACAGATGCTGGACAGAGGAAGGAAGTTGCAGTCTGGGGTGAAGCTCTATCTCATTCAGACAAGTAGTAGCAGCTTCCCGAGCTCATTTAGACAATAGGTGAGCTCTGATTGGCAGGAGGACCAGACTCCTTTCGGGTCCTCCGGGTTTGCAATTGGTCAGTCGCCAAGTATGGTTCATTCTTTGTGCGACGGACAAAGGACCCCTCCCTTTGTGCGTTGGCCAAAAGGACTTGGAACACAGCGACATCACCGGTCGGCGCTGCGATTTCTATTGGCTCCTTCACGACGCCCCGCCCTCCATCGTGAACGTCACAACGCGGGACGAGGCCAGTTTCAGAGGGAAACTCCCTCCCTCTGGGCAACATCTGGGAGCAAATCAATGTCTCCCCTTTCCATTCCTCACCCTGGGCTGGAGATGGGGAGTGAGAGGGGGAGGGGTAAAACCATTCAGTTATAGCAGCTGGAAAAAGAGGAAGTGAATCAAATGGAAGGGGTTTCAGATTCTCTCTGTCTCTCAAGGCTTTCATGTCCGCAAGGCATTTATCAGGACTGGAACTTGAGAAGGGACAGAGATCTATCTAGTGTTATTAAATGGTTATATATTCAATATGCTAGTCTCCGAGATTCAAATACAATTATATGTTGTATTTTTGTCCTTTAGCTATGTCATATACTTCCAATTATAGAATTATTGAATGGAACAGTAAGTGACCATTGGACAGAGACCTCCCAATTCATATACTCAATGCTCTGACCAATATAGGGCTACTTTCTCTGGAGTGTCAGAGGGTGAGGGGTGACATTATACAGGTTTATAAAATCATGAGGAGCATGGATAAGGGAAATAGACAAGGTTATTTTCCTGGAGTGGGGGAGTCCAGAACTAGCAGGCATAAGGTTACGGTGAGAAAAGGGACCTAAGGGACAACTTTTTCACGCAGAGGGTGGCATGTGTATGGAATGCGCTATTAAAGGAAGTGGTGGAGGCTGCGACAGTGACAACATTCAAAAAGGCATCTGGGTGGGTATATGAATAGGAACGGTTTGAGGGATATGGGCCAAGTGCTGGCAAATGGGCCTAGTTTAGGTTTGGATGTCTAGTCAGCATAGACAATTTGGAATGAATGGTCTGTTTCCATATGTACATCTCCATGATTCTACGACTCTATGACTCTCCCTAGAGCTCAAACCCTCCAAGCCTGGCAACATCCTTGTACATCTTTTCTGAGCCCTTTCAACTTTAACATCCTCTGATAGCAAGAAGGCCAGAACAGAACACAATTTTTCAGAAGTGGCCTCACCAATTTGGGATAACTGGTCAGCATGGATGAGTTGGACGGAAAGGTTTGTTTCCATGCGGTCAGGTTCTATGACTCTATGGTAGGGATATAACCCATGTCTGCATACCCTTCTCCATCCTGCCATTTGTAGTGTGGCTCAGACTCTGGGAACATCAGTGGGTCACACAGACCATGACAATTTCAAAAATACCTCCAAAAGCCACCAGAATTGTAAGACATTATCAGAAACTCTCATTTTTCCAATTTGTCCAACCTTCAGTACCGGACAAGCATTCTCTGTTTCCCATGTTATCGTCCTGACAGCCTCCAGGGGAAGGGACAAACTGGAGCCAATCTTTCCATGGGATAGACTTTTTCACAGAATAAAACATGACAGGTATACATCTCCCGACTCCACTGCATGTTCCAAATCAGTAAGTGTGTCTTAATAGCTGCTCAACTGACCAGTGAATGTAAGCGCTCTTGAGTACTAATAGTCGAGAGTGCGTTGCTGGAAAAGGACAGCAGGTCAGGCAGCATCCCAGGAGCAGGAGAATCGATGTTTTGGGCATAAGCCCTTCATCAGGATCGATGTTCAGGCAGAAGCCCTTCATCAAAATCAGCTATTCCTCAGAACTGCCTATGGAACCATCTGATCTCAGATGGACCCCGGACCACATTCAGCCCAACACAGTTTGAACCTGAACAGGACACCCAGTACACACTACAAATTCGAAACTTTCAGCAACAATTCTCTTTCCGGATCCTCTGCTCCATGCTATTAGCCATGCACCGCCACCTACTCTACCTGCAGTCAGTCCTGCCTCAGCAATACTACCTCTCCTCTTGAATACTAATACAAGTCACACCCACAAAGAATCCAAACGTGCTCTACTTGGTGTGACTGGATTGGTGTCTGAGCAGATGGGATGACTGACTAAATCCCTTTCCACACACGGAGCAGGTGAAAGGCCTTTCCCCAGTGTGAACCCGCTGGTGTCTGTGCAGCTGGAATAATCTGTGAATCCCTTACCATACACAGACCAGGAGAACGGTCTATCCTCAGTGTGGATGCGCCTGTGCACCAGCAGGATGGATGAATGGCTAAACCCTTTCCTGCAGACGAAGCAGGTGAACAGCCTCTCCCTGGTGTGAATGTGCAGGTTTGTCTGCAGGTCAGAGGAGTTCATGGATCCCTTCCCACACTCGGACCAAGTGAATGACCTCTCCCCGGTGTGAACCTGCTGGTGGGTCACCAGGGGCCCATAACCCAGAGGTCGATGGATCGAAACCATCCTCTGCTATTGTTCAATGTCACCTCGAACTGCTTTCCTTTGGATCGGTGCTCTCTTCTGCAAGCTTTGAGGAGATTCCTGAAGAAGGGCTTATGGCCGAAACGTCGATTCTCCTGTTCCCTGGATGCTGCCTGACCTGCTGCGCTTTTCCAGCAACACATTTTCAGCTCTTATGCAAGCTGCCGAGTATCCCAATGGCATGTCGTATATCGATGCACTCGCCAAATCCACTCAATTCAAGTGGCATGGTTTAAGAGGTCTGGTCTTCGTCGGTTTCCTCTGAACCGAATCGCAAACCCAGTTCTCTGCGATGCCAATCAGCTGGTAAAGTTGAAACACTTGCCTTGCGGTTTTGTCCATTCCTTGCAGTAATTCGCCACCCTGGTTCAGACGAGCATGACAAGCATGTCAGAAACCGCATCACGACTCAGACATAGTCCCCTACTATTAGGACGGATACCACCGATTGTGAATAACCTCAGAGAGAGAGAGAGAGAGACAAGTGACAGACAGTCGTCGTGGACTCGATGGGCTGAACGGCTTCTGTCTGGGCGAGAATGATGCTACGTGTTTATGCCGTCCCACTGCCTGTCTCTGGGACAGAGAGGCTGAGGGGGCAAAACTGGTTCATTTTTAACCGTCCCTTCCGTGTTGGACTGCCTGCAGTCCCTCAGCTCAGGGCCGTGGGGATGACTCTCAGTGAGTGAAGGTTTCACTCGGATTCTCTTCATCTGGGGCACTTGGGGCTCAGATGTTAACTGCTGCGCGGTCGCAGCAAAGAAAGCGATGCCCACTTTGCAATAGACTTTCCGTAAGATTGCTGCGTGAAGACGATTTCTGAACACCAAGAAGACTGCACAACAATGTGAATTTACCTGAGCGAAGAGTCCTCGGTGTCCATTTCTTTCTGTCCTGCCAGCACAGCATCTTTCTATCTCTCCGATAACAGACCCTTGGAGAAAGTTCACAATCAAAGTTGTTCATGTTCCCCGCATTAATGTAACTGACACCTCTCACCCCAAGGGTTTCAGAGAGAGAGAGAGAGAGAGCAGGAGAGCGAATGGACTCTACCCGCACCCCACCCTACACCCCGTCCCACCCCGCAGAACAACGTGCAAGTAGAAATGAAATGGTTTAATTTTCCACCAGTGGAGGTAGTCCAGTTCCTGGGGATGAGACAAATATCAGCGCCCCGGGGACAGAATGACAAGCAGATGTTCTGGAAACGCTTTGCTGCTTGCAATTCTTGGAGCAATGTGGAATGTACTTCACACTGAGCAAGTTTCAGCTGGCTCAGTGTCTCCGATGTACATTGCTGTGTTTGCCGCCAGCTCAGAGAGAGAACAATAGGAAGGACGTGGGAGTGAATAACGATCCGCGTGAGAGGGCGAATAACTGTTAATGGAGACTGTTAGCGGCTAACAATACGTAGTGTGTCATAGCAGACGAGGTGATAACAAGGAGTCGTTTGTGTGGTAGGGGTCAAGGACATGGGGGAGTTCAGGCCCTAAAGTTATGGAACTCGATATTGAAGACCGGAGGGCTGTAAGGTCTCCAAGTGGAAAATGAGGTGTTGTTCTTTCATCTGGAGCGAGAACACTGCTGCAAGCCTGAGACAGAAATGTTGGCCAGGGAACAGGGTGATGTGTTAAAGTGGCAGGCAACCGCAAGGTCAGGGCCTTTTTTTCCGCGGGCAGAACCGGGATGTTCTGCGAAGCAGTCACCCAGTTTATGCTTCATGCTACATTGGGGAAATGACACTGTGAGCAGCGAATGCAGTGAACTAGGTTGTGGCAAAAGTGCTGCTTCACCTGGCAGGTATGTTTGAGCCCTTGGATATTCAGGAGGGAGCAGGTAAATGGGCAGGTGTTACACATTCGGCGGTTGCAGGGGAAAGTGCCTTGTCACGATGGGAGGTGGGTGTGGGGTGTTGCGAGTGAAGGAAGAGTGGAACCGAGGTGGAACCCCTGGCACAACGGGTGCGTGTTGGGACCATAACCCAGCTGAGAAAGCATTCTCTCCTATTCACTCAATGTCGTCTTTAGCAGCTTTCCGGTATAACAGCGCTCTGTTCTGCACCTCGCCTTCTCATCTGCTGCCGAAAAAAAGCTTGGACATAAATATTTCCCAGTGATATACTGGCCCAATGTGCACAGTCGCGTTGATACACTCGTGGAGGTCTGCGTGGTCTTCTCCTGTTCTCTGTATCCTATGTTGAGGAGGGCAATGCTTGTCACTGGCCACTCGGGTGTCAGAGAAAAGTTTCGAAACAAAATGGTTGAATTATCTGCCAGTGGAGAGAGCCCGGTTCCCGGGGACGGGACAAACAGCAGCAGGGAGACTGAATGAGAAGCAGCTGTTCGGGAAACTCTTTGCCGTTTGCAATTCTCAGAGCAATCTCAAATGTATTTCATACTGAGCAAGTCTCAGGTCGCGCAAGCGGCGTGGGGGGTTAGTAGCGCTTCAGCCCTCAGGCTCGTTGGTCTAGGCGTATGATTCTCGCTTAGGGTCCTTTACTGCACCGAGATGCGTGAGGTCCCGGGTTCAAATCCCGGACGAGCCCGCGTTTTTTAACTTGACTTGTGCAAAACTCTCTGATTAATTTTCTCAAAAAACGCCTTCGTGAAACGAGGTTGGACTGTTTGGAGTACGAATGAGGCAGAAGACAGGGAAGTGAAATGGTTGGAGATAGTGTTCAACAGGTTGACGTGAGTGGTGCGGTGTTTGAGGAATGTCAACAATCAAGGGAGATTGGAAAATTGGAACAGCTCTCCTCGGAGAACCGAACTTTTCCAAGTCATGAGGGACCTAGAAACAGGAAATAATGTTGTAAAATGCTCCCACACCTGAAAGGATCCTCAACGATTCGGCAGAATTTTAAAGTCACGAGGAAAAGAAGTAAAAGTGACATTAGGAAGAACGTTTTCGTACAGGGACTGGTTAGGGTCAGTAAGTCCCTGTCTGACACTGACAAAGAGGAAGATTCAATGGACACAAAAGGGAATTCGGTGGTCACGTTCAGATGTGCAGATTTACGCTGAGAAGGCGAGAGAATGAAACGAATAGAGACACACGTTTACTTAAGTGTAGAACCAACAGAGCGAAGGTGGGCCGCATGGCCTCCGTCTGCGCTGTGACACATGTTGTGATTCAGTGTGAAATCACAGTTCGACCAACAGAATGTGGGAATTTAGAAATAAGTTTATATTTACACAGCCTCCATACGTCCGCGAAACAGCATATCACACGACAGCAGTGGAGGTCTTTGACATCAGGCTCGAACGTGCCTGCCGCGTGCCAGACGAAAACCTGAAGTGTTGTGTGGAAAGGGCGCCGCGTGCGGCAGCAGAGTGGCGCAGCGGGAGCGTGCTGGGCCCATAACCCAGAGGTCGATGGATCGAAACCATCCTCTGCTATTGTTCAATGTCACCTCGAGCTGCTTTCCTTTGGATGGGTGCTCTCTCTTCTGCAAGCTGCCTTTGCATCTCCTTACCGAATGTCCAAATGGCATGTTAGCATATCGATGCACTCGTCAAATCAAGTGGCACGATTTTAGAGGTCTCAGAGGTATTCTGGTCTTCGTCGGTTTCCTCTGAACCGAATCGCAAACCCAGTTCTCTGCGATGCCAATCAGCTGGTAAAGTTGAAACACTTGCCTTGCGGTTTTGTCCATTCCTTGCAGTAATTCGCCACCCTGGTTCAGACGAGCATGACAAGCATGTCAGAAACCGCATCACGACTCAGACATAGTCCCCTACTATTAGGACGGATACCACCGATTGTGAATAACCTCAGAGAGAGAGAGAGAGAGACAAGTGACAGACAGTCGTCGTGGACTCGATGGGCTGAACGGCTTCTGTCTGGGCGAGAATGATGCTACGTGTTTATGCCGTCCCACTGCCTGTCTCTGGGACAGAGAGGCTGAGGGGGCAAAACTGGTTCATTTTTAACCGTCCCTTCCGTGTTGGACTGCCTGCAGTCCCTCAGCTCAGGGCCGTGGGGATGACTCTCAGTGAGTGAAGGTTTCACTCGGATTCTCTTCATCTGGGGCACTTGGGGCTCAGATGTTAACTGCTGCGCGGTCGCAGCAAAGAAAGCGATGCCCACTTTGCAATAGACTTTCCGTAAGATTGCTGCGTGAAGACGATTTCTGAACACCAAGAAGACTGCACAACAATGTGAATTTACCTGAGCGAAGAGTCCTCGGTGTCCATTTCTTTCTGTCCTGCCAGCACAGCATCTTTCTATCTCTCCGATAACAGACCCTTGGAGAAAGTTCACAATCAAAGTTGTTCATGTTCCCCGCATTAATGTAACTGACACCTCTCACCCCAAGGGTTTCAGAGAGAGAGAGAGAGAGCAGAAGAGCGAATGGACTCTACCCGCCCCCACCCTACACCCCGTCCCACCCCCCAGAACAACGTGCAAGTAGAAATGAAATGGTTTAATTTTCCACCAGTGGAGGTAGTCCAGTTCCTGGGGATGAGACAAATATCAGCGCCCCGGGGACAGAATGACAAGCAGATGTTCTGGAAACGCTTTGCTGCTTGCAATTCTTGGAGCAATGTGGAATGTACTTCACACTGAGCAAGTTTCAGCTGGCTCAGTGTCTCCGATGTACATTGCTGTGTTTGCCGCCAGCTCACAGAGAGAACAATAGGAAGGACGTAGGAGTGAATAACGATCCGCGTGAGAGGGCGAATAACTGTTAATTGAGACTGTTAGCGGCTAACAATACGTAGTGTGTCATAGCAGACGAGGTGATAACAAGGAGTCGTTTGTGTGGTAGGGGTCAAGGACATGGGGGAGTTCAGGCCCTAAAGTTATGGAACTCGATATTGAAGACCGGAGGGCTGTAAGGTCTCCAAGTGGAAAATGAGGTGTTGTTCTTTCATCTGGAGCGAGAACACTGCTGCAAGCCTGAGACAGAAATGTTGGCCAGGGAACAGGGTGATGTGTTAAAGTGGCAGGCAACCGCAAGGTCAGGGCCTTTTTTTCCGCGGGCAGAACCGGGATGTTCTGCGAAGCAGTCACCCAGTTTATGCTTCATGCTACATTGGGGAAACGACACTGTGAGCAGCGAATGCAGCGGACTAGGTTGTGGCAAAAGTGCTGCTTCACCTGGCAGGTATGTTTGAGCCCTTGGATATTCAGGAGGGAGCAGGTAAATGGGCAGGTGTTACACATTCGGCGGTTGCAGGGGAAAGTGCCTTGTCACGATGGGAGGTGGGTGTGGGGTGTTGCGAGTGAAGGAAGAGTGGAACCGAGGTGGAACCCCTGGCACAACGGGTGCGTGTTGGGACCATAACCCAGCTGAGAAAGCATTCTCTCCTATTCACTCAATGTCGTCTTTAGCAGCTTTCCGGTATAACAGCGCTCTGTTCTGCACCTCGCCTTCTCATCTGCTGCCGAAAAAAAGCTTGGACATAAATATTTCCCAGTGATATACTGGCCCAATGTGCACAGTCGCGTTGATACACTCGTGGAGGTCTGCGTGGTCTTCTCCTGTTCTCTGTATCCTATGTTGAGGAGGGCAATGCTTGTCACTGGCCACTCGGGTGTCAGAGAAAAGTTTCGAAACAAAATGGTTGAATTATCTGCCAGTGGAGAGAGCCCGGTTCCCGGGGACGGGACAAACAGCAGCAGGGAGACTGAATGAGAAGCAGCTGTTCGGGAAACTCTTTGCCGTTTGCAATTCTCAGAGCAATCTCAAATGTATTTCATACTGAGCAAGTCTCAGGTCGCGCAAGCGGCGTGGGGGGTTAGTAGCGCTTCAGCCCTCAGGCTCGTTGGTCTAGGCGTATGATTCTCGCTTAGGGTCCTTTACTGCACCGAGATGCGTGAGGTCCCGGGTTCAAATCCCGGACGAGCCCGCGTTTTTTAACTTGACTTGTGCAAAACTCTCTGATTAATTTTCTCAAAAAACGCCTTCGTGAAACGAGGTTGGACTGTTTGGAGTACGAATGAGGCAGAAGACAGGGAAGTGAAATGGTTGGAGATAGTGTTCAACAGGTTGACGTGAGTGGTGCGGTGTTTGAGGAATGTCAACAATCAAGGGAGATTGGAAAATTGGAACAGCTCTCCTCGGAGAACCGAACTTTTCCAAGTCATGAGGGACCTAGAAACAGGAAATAATGTTGTAAAATGCTCCCACACCTGAAAGGATCCTCAACGATTCGGCAGAATTTTAAAGTCACGAGGAAAAGAAGTAAAAGTGACATTAGGAAGAACGTTTTCGTACAGGGACTGGTTAGGGTCAGTAAGTCCCTGTCTGACACTGACAAAGAGGAAGATTCAATGGACACAAAAGGGAATTCGGTGGTCACGTTCAGATGTGCAGATTTACGCTGAGAAGGCGAGAGAATGAAACGAATAGAGACACACGTTTACTTAAGTGTAGAACCAACAGAGCGAAGGTGGGCCGCATGGCCTCCGTCTGCGCTGTGACACATGTTGTGATTCAGTGTGAAATCACAGTTCGACCAACAGAATGTGGGAATTTAGAAATAAGTTTATATTTACACAGCCTCCATACGTCCGCGAAACAGCATATTACACGACAGCAGTGGAGGTCTTTGACATCAGGCTCGAACGTGCCTGCCGCGTGCCAGACGGAAACCTGAAGTGTTGTGTGGAAAGGGCGCCGCGTGCGGCAGCAGAGTGGCGCAGCGGGAGCGTGCTGGGCCCATAACCCCGAGGTCGATGGATCGAAACCATCCTCTGCTATTGTTCAATGTCACCTCGAGCTGCTTTCCTTTGGATGGGTGCTCTCTCTTCTGCAAGCTGCCTTTGCATCTCCTTACCGAATGTCCAAATGGCATGTTAGCATATCGATGCACTCGTCAAATCAAGTGGCACGATTTTAGAGGTCTCAGAGGTATTCTGGTCTTCGTCGGTTTCCTCTGAACCGAATCGCAAACCCAGTTCTCTGCGATGCCAATCAGCTGGTAAAGTTGAAACACTTGCCTTGCGGTTTTGTCCATTCCTTGCAGTAATTCGCCACCCTGGTTCAGACGAGCATGACAAGCATGTCAGAAACCGCATCACGACTCAGACATAGTCCCCTACTATTAGGACGGATACCACCGATTGTGAATAACCTCAGAGAGAGAGAGAGAGAGACAAGTGACAGACAGTCGTCGTGGACTCGATGGGCTGAACGGCTTCTGTCTGGGCGAGAATGATGCTACGTGTTTATGCCGTCCCACTGCCTGTCTCTGGGACAGAGAGGCTGAGGGGGCAAAACTGGTTCATTTTTAACCGTCCCTTCCGTGTTGGACTGCCTGCAGTCCCTCAGCTCAGGGCCGTGGGGATGACTCTCAGTGAGTGAAGGTTTCACTCGGATTCTCTTCATCTGGGGCACTTGGGGCTCAGATGTTAACTGCTGCGCGGTCGCAGCAAAGAAAGCGATGCCCACTTTGCAATAGACTTTCCGTAAGATTGCTGCGTGAAGACGATTTCTGAACACCAAGAAGACTGCACAACAATGTGAATTTACCTGAGCGAAGAGTCCTCGGTGTCCATTTCTTTCTGTCCTGCCAGCACAGCATCTTTCTATCTCTCCGATAACAGACCCTTGGAGAAAGTTCACAATCAAAGTTGTTCATGTTCCCCGCATTAATGTAACTGACACCTCTCACCCCAAGGGTTTCAGAGAGAGAGAGAGAGAGCAGAAGAGCGAATGGACTCTACCCGCCCCCACCCTACACCCCGTCCCACCCCCCAGAACAACGTGCAAGTAGAAATGAAATGGTTTAATTTTCCACCAGTGGAGGTAGTCCAGTTCCTGGGGATGAGACAAATATCAGCGCCCCGGGGACAGAATGACAAGCAGATGTTCTGGAAACGCTTTGCTGCTTGCAATTCTTGGAGCAATGTGGAATGTACTTCACACTGAGCAAGTTTCAGCTGGCTCAGTGTCTCCGATGTACATTGCTGTGTTTGCCGCCAGCTCACAGAGAGAACAATAGGAAGGACGTAGGAGTGAATAACGATCCGCGTGAGAGGGCGAATAACTGTTAATTGAGACTGTTAGCGGCTAACAATACGTAGTGTGTCATAGCAGACGAGGTGATAACAAGGAGTCGTTTGTGTGGTAGGGGTCAAGGACATGGGGGAGTTCAGGCCCTAAAGTTATGGAACTCGATATTGAAGACCGGAGGGCTGTAAGGTCTCCAAGTGGAAAATGAGGTGTTGTTCTTTCATCTGGAGCGAGAACACTGCTGCAAGCCTGAGACAGAAATGTTGGCCAGGGAACAGGGTGATGTGTTAAAGTGGCAGGCAACCGCAAGGTCAGGGCCTTTTTTTCCGCGGGCAGAACCGGGATGTTCTGCGAAGCAGTCACCCAGTTTATGCTTCATGCTACATTGGGGAAACGACACTGTGAGCAGCGAATGCAGCGGACTAGGTTGTGGCAAAAGTGCTGCTTCACCTGGCAGGTATGTTTGAGCCCTTGGATATTCAGGAGGGAGCAGGTAAATGGGCAGGTGTTACACATTCGGCGGTTGCAGGGGAAAGTGCCTTGTCACGATGGGAGGTGGGTGTGGGGTGTTGCGAGTGAAGGAAGAGTGGAACCGAGGTGGAACCCCTGGCACAACGGGTGCGTGTTGGGACCATAACCCAGCTGAGAAAGCATTCTCTCCTATTCACTCAATGTCGTCTTTAGCAGCTTTCCGGTATAACAGCGCTCTGTTCTGCACCTCGCCTTCTCATCTGCTGCCGAAAAAAAGCTTGGACATAAATATTTCCCAGTGATATACTGGCCCAATGTGCACAGTCGCGTTGATACACTCGTGGAGGTCTGCGTGGTCTTCTCCTGTTCTCTGTATCCTATGTTGAGGAGGGCAATGCTTGTCACTGGCCACTCGGGTGTCAGAGAAAAGTTTCGAAACAAAATGGTTGAATTATCTGCCAGTGGAGAGAGCCCGGTTCCCGGGGACGGGACAAACAGCAGCAGGGAGACTGAATGAGAAGCAGCTGTTCGGGAAACTCTTTGCCGTTTGCAATTCTCAGAGCAATCTCAAATGTATTTCATACTGAGCAAGTCTCAGGTCGCGCAAGCGGCGTGGGGGGTTAGTAGCGCTTCAGCCCTCAGGCTCGTTGGTCTAGGCGTATGATTCTCGCTTAGGGTCCTTTACTGCACCGAGATGCGTGAGGTCCCGGGTTCAAATCCCGGACGAGCCCGCGTTTTTTAACTTGACTTGTGCAAAACTCTCTGATTAATTTTCTCAAAAAACGCCTTCGTGAAACGAGGTTGGACTGTTTGGAGTACGAATGAGGCAGAAGACAGGGAAGTGAAATGGTTGGAGATAGTGTTCAACAGGTTGACGTGAGTGGTGCGGTGTTTGAGGAATGTCAACAATCAAGGGAGATTGGAAAATTGGAACAGCTCTCCTCGGAGAACCGAACTTTTCCAAGTCATGAGGGACCTAGAAACAGGAAATAATGTTGTAAAATGCTCCCACACCTGAAAGGATCCTCAACGATTCGGCAGAATTTTAAAGTCACGAGGAAAAGAAGTAAAAGTGACATTAGGAAGAACGTTTTCGTACAGGGACTGGTTAGGGTCAGTAAGTCCCTGTCTGACACTGACAAAGAGGAAGATTCAATGGACACAAAAGGGAATTCGGTGGTCACGTTCAGATGTGCAGATTTACGCTGAGAAGGCGAGAGAATGAAACGAATAGAGACACACGTTTACTTAAGTGTAGAACCAACAGAGCGAAGGTGGGCCGCATGGCCTCCGTCTGCGCTGTGACACATGTTGTGATTCAGTGTGAAATCACAGTTCGACCAACAGAATGTGGGAATTTAGAAATAAGTTTATATTTACACAGCCTCCATACGTCCGCGAAACAGCATATTACACGACAGCAGTGGAGGTCTTTGACATCAGGCTCGAACGTGCCTGCCGCGTGCCAGACGGAAACCTGAAGTGTTGTGTGGAAAGGGCGCCGCGTGCGGCAGCAGAGTGGCGCAGCGGGAGCGTGCTGGGCCCATAACCCAGAGGTCGATGGATCGAAACCATCCTCTGCTATTGTTCAATGTCACCTCGAGCTGCTTTCCTTTGGATGGGTGCTCTCTCTTCTGCAAGCTGCCTTTGCATCTCCTTACCGAATGTCCAAATGGCATGCTAGCATATCGATGCACTCGTCAAATCAAGTGGCACGATTTTAGAGGTCTCAGAGGTATTCTGGTCTTCGTCGGTTTCCTCTGAACCGAATCGCAAACCCAGTTCTCTGCGATGCCAATCAGCTGGTAAAGTTGAAACACATGCCTTGCGGTTTTGTCCATTCCTTGCAGTAATTCGCCACCCTGGTTCAGACGAGCATGACAAGCATGTCAGAAACCGCATCACGACTCAGACATAGTCCCCTACTATTAGGACGGATACCACCGATTGTGAATAACCTCAGAGAGAGAGAGAGAGACAAGTGACAGACAGTCGTCGTGGACTCGATGGGCTGAACGGCTTCTGTCTGGGCGAGAATGATGCTACGTGTTTATGCCGTCCCACTGCCTGTCTCTGGGACAGAGAGGCTGAGGGGGCAAAACTGGTTCATTTTTAACCGTCCCTTCCGTGTTGGACTGCCTGCAGTCCCTCAGCTCAGGGCCGTGGGGATGACTCTCAGTGAGTGAAGGTTTCACTCGGATTCTCTTCATCTGGGGCACTTGGGGCTCAGATGTTAACTGCTGCGCGGTCGCAGCAAAGAAAGCGATGCCCACTTTGCAATAGACTTTCCGTAAGATTGCTGCGTGAAGACGATTTCTGAACACCAAGAAGACTGCACAACAATGTGAATTTACCTGAGCGAAGAGTCCTCGGTGTCCATTTCTTTCTGTCCTGCCAGCACAGCATCTTTCTATCTCTCCGATAACAGACCCTTGGAGAAAGTTCACAATCAAAGTTGTTCATGTTCCCCGCATTAATGTAACTGACACCTCTCACCCCAAGGGTTTCAGAGAGAGAGAGAGAGAGCAGGAGAGCGAATGGACTCTACCCGCACCCCACCCTACACCCCGTCCCACCCCGCAGAACAACGTGCAAGTAGAAATGAAATGGTTTAATTTTCCACCAGTGGAGGTAGTCCAGTTCCTGGGGATGAGACAAATATCAGCGCCCCGGGGACAGAATGACAAGCAGATGTTCTGGAAACGCTTTGCTGCTTGCAATTCTTGGAGCAATGTGGAATGTACTTCACACTGAGCAAGTTTCAGCTGGCTCAGTGTCTCCGATGTACATTGCTGTGTTTGCCGCCAGCTCAGAGAGAGAACAATAGGAAGGACGTAGGAGTGAATAACGATCCGCGTGAGAGGGCGAATAACTGTTAATGGAGACTGTTAGCGGCTAACAATACGTAGTGTGTCATAGCAGACGAGGTGATAACAAGGAGTCGTTTGTGTGGTAGGGGTCAAGGACATGGGGGAGTTCAGGCCCTAAAGTTATGGAACTCGATATTGAAGACCGGAGGGCTGTAAGGTCTCCAAGTGGAAAATGAGGTGTTGTTCTTTCATCTGGAGCGAGAACACTGCTGCAAGCCTGAGACAGAAATGTTGGCCAGGGAACAGGGTGATGTGTTAAAGTGGCAGGCAACCGCAAGGTCAGGGCCTTTTTTTCCGCGGGCAGAACCGGGATGTTCTGCGAAGCAGTCACCCAGTTTATGCTTCATGCTACATTGGGGAAACGACACTGTGAGCAGCGAATGCAGCGGACTAGGTTGTGGCAAAAGTGCTGCTTCACCTGGCAGGTATGTTTGAGCCCTTGGATATTCAGGAGGGAGCAGGTAAATGGGCAGGTGTTACACATTCGGCGGTTGCAGGGGAAAGTGCCTTGTCACGATGGGAGGTGGGTGTGGGGTGTTGCGAGTGAAGGAAGAGTGGAACCGAGGTGGAACCCCTGGCACAACGGGTGCGTGTTGGGACCATAACCCAGCTGAGAAAGCATTCTCTCCTATTCACTCAATGTCGTCTTTAGCAGCTTTCCGGTATAACAGCGCTCTGTTCTGCACCTCGCCTTCTCATCTGCTGCCGAAAAAAAGCTTGGACATAAATATTTCCCAGTGATATACTGGCCCAATGTGCACAGTCGCGTTGATACACTCGTGGAGGTCTGCGTGGTCTTCTCCTGTTCTCTGTATCCTATGTTGAGGAGGGCAATGCTTGTCACTGGCCACTCGGGTGTCAGAGAAAAGTTTCGAAACAAAATGGTTGAATTATCTGCCAGTGGAGAGAGCCCGGTTCCCGGGGACGGGACAAACAGCAGCAGGGAGACTGAATGAGAAGCAGCTGTTCGGGAAACTCTTTGCCGTTTGCAATTCTCAGAGCAATCTCAAATGTATTTCATACTGAGCAAGTCTCAGGTCGCGCAAGCGGCGTGGGGGGTTAGTAGCGCTTCAGCCCTCAGGCTCGTTGGTCTAGGCGTATGATTCTCGCTTAGGGTCCTTTACTGCACCGAGATGCGTGAGGTCCCGGGTTCAAATCCCGGACGAGCCCGCGTTTTTTAACTTGACTTGTGCAAAACTCTCTGATTAATTTTCTCAAAAAACGCCTTCGTGAAACGAGGTTGGACTGTTTGGAGTACGAATGAGGCAGAAGACAGGGAAGTGAAATGGTTGGAGATAGTGTTCAACAGGTTGACGTGAGTGGTGCGGTGTTTGAGGAATGTCAACAATCAAGGGAGATTGGAAAATTGGAACAGCTCTCCTCGGAGAACCGAACTTTTCCAAGTCATGAGGGACCTAGAAACAGGAAATAATGTTGTAAAATGCTCCCACACCTGAAAGGATCCTCAACGATTCGGCAGAATTTTAAAGTCACGAGGAAAAGAAGTAAAAGTGACATTAGGAAGAACGTTTTCGTACAGGGACTGGTTAGGGTCAGTAAGTCCCTGTCTGACACTGACAAAGAGGAAGATTCAATGGACACAAAAGGGAATTCGGTGGTCACGTTCAGATGTGCAGATTTACGCTGAGAAGGCGAGAGAATGAAACGAATAGAGACACACGTTTACTTAAGTGTAGAACCAACAGAGCGAAGGTGGGCCGCATGGCCTCCGTCTGCGCTGTGACACATGTTGTGATTCAGTGTGAAATCACAGTTCGACCAACAGAATGTGGGAATTTAGAAATAAGTTTATATTTACACAGCCTCCATACGTCCGCGAAACAGCATATTACACGACAGCAGTGGAGGTCTTTGACATCAGGCTCGAACGTGCCTGCCGCGTGCCAGACGGAAACCTGAAGTGTTGTGTGGAAAGGGCGCCGCGTGCGGCAGCAGAGTGGCGCAGCGGGAGCGTGCTGGGCCCATAACCCAGAGGTCGATGGATCGAAACCATCCTCTGCTATTGTTCAATGTCACCTCGAGCTGCTTTCCTTTGGATGGGTGCTCTCTCTTCTGCAAGCTGCCTTTGCATCTCCTTACCGAATGTCCAAATGGCATGCTAGCATATCGATGCACTCGTCAAATCAAGTGGCACGATTTTAGAGGTCTCAGAGGTATTCTGGTCTTCGTCGGTTTCCTCTGAACCGAATCGCAAACCCAGTTCTCTGCGATGCCAATCAGCTGGTAAAGTTGAAACACATGCCTTGCGGTTTTGTCCATTCCTTGCAGTAATTCGCCACCCTGGTTCAGACGAGCATGACAAGCATGTCAGAAACCGCATCACGACTCAGACATAGTCCCCTACTATTAGGACGGATACCACCGATTGTGAATAACCTCAGAGAGAGAGAGAGAGACAAGTGACAGACAGTCGTCGTGGACTCGATGGGCTGAACGGCTTCTGTCTGGGCGAGAATGATGCTACGTGTTTATGCCGTCCCACTGCCTGTCTCTGGGACAGAGAGGCTGAGGGGGCAAAACTGGTTCATTTTTAACCGTCCCTTCCGTGTTGGACTGCCTGCAGTCCCTCAGCTCAGGGCCGTGGGGATGACTCTCAGTGAGTGAAGGTTTCACTCGGATTCTCTTCATCTGGGGCACTTGGGGCTCAGATGTTAACTGCTGCGCGGTCGCAGCAAAGAAAGCGATGCCCACTTTGCAATAGACTTTCCGTAAGATTGCTGCGTGAAGACGATTTCTGAACACCAAGAAGACTGCACAACAATGTGAATTTACCTGAGCGAAGAGTCCTCGGTGTCCATTTCTTTCTGTCCTGCCAGCACAGCATCTTTCTATCTCTCCGATAACAGACCCTTGGAGAAAGTTCACAATCAAAGTTGTTCATGTTCCCCGCATTAATGTAACTGACACCTCTCACCCCAAGGGTTTCAGAGAGAGAGAGAGAGAGCAGGAGAGCGAATGGACTCTACCCGCACCCCACCCTACACCCCGTCCCACCCCGCAGAACAACGTGCAAGTAGAAATGAAATGGTTTAATTTTCCACCAGTGGAGGTAGTCCAGTTCCTGGGGATGAGACAAATATCAGCGCCCCGGGGACAGAATGACAAGCAGATGTTCTGGAAACGCTTTGCTGCTTGCAATTCTTGGAGCAATGTGGAATGTACTTCACACTGAGCAAGTTTCAGCTGGCTCAGTGTCTCCGATGTACATTGCTGTGTTTGCCGCCAGCTCAGAGAGAGAACAATAGGAAGGACGTAGGAGTGAATAACGATCCGCGTGAGAGGGCGAATAACTGTTAATGGAGACTGTTAGCGGCTAACAATACGTAGTGTGTCATAGCAGACGAGGTGATAACAAGGAGTCGTTTGTGTGGTAGGGGTCAAGGACATGGGGGAGTTCAGGCCCTAAAGTTATGGAACTCGATATTGAAGACCGGAGGGCTGTAAGGTCTCCAAGTGGAAAATGAGGTGTTGTTCTTTCATCTGGAGCGAGAACACTGCTGCAAGCCTGAGACAGAAATGTTGGCCAGGGAACAGGGTGATGTGTTAAAGTGGCAGGCAACCGCAAGGTCAGGGCCTTTTTTTCCGCGGGCAGAACCGGGATGTTCTGCGAAGCAGTCACCCAGTTTATGCTTCATGCTACATTGGGGAAACGACACTGTGAGCAGCGAATGCAGCGGACTAGGTTGTGGCAAAAGTGCTGCTTCACCTGGCAGGTATGTTTGAGCCCTTGGATATTCAGGAGGGAGCAGGTAAATGGGCAGGTGTTACACATTCGGCGGTTGCAGGGGAAAGTGCCTTGTCACGATGGGAGGTGGGTGTGGGGTGTTGCGAGTGAAGGAAGAGTGGAACCGAGGTGGAACCCCTGGCACAACGGGTGCGTGTTGGGACCATAACCCAGCTGAGAAAGCATTCTCTCCTATTCACTCAATGTCGTCTTTAGCAGCTTTCCGGTATAACAGCGCTCTGTTCTGCACCTCGCCTTCTCATCTGCTGCCGAAAAAAAGCTTGGACATAAATATTTCCCAGTGATATACTGGCCCAATGTGCACAGTCGCGTTGATACACTCGTGGAGGTCTGCGTGGTCTTCTCCTGTTCTCTGTATCCTATGTTGAGGAGGGCAATGCTTGTCACTGGCCACTCGGGTGTCAGAGAAAAGTTTCGAAACAAAATGGTTGAATTATCTGCCAGTGGAGAGAGCCCGGTTCCCGGGGACGGGACAAACAGCAGCAGGGAGACTGAATGAGAAGCAGCTGTTCGGGAAACTCTTTGCCGTTTGCAATTCTCAGAGCAATCTCAAATGTATTTCATACTGAGCAAGTCTCAGGTCGCGCAAGCGGCGTGGGGGGTTAGTAGCGCTTTAGCCCTCAGGCTCGTTGGTCTAGGCGTATGATTCTCGCTTAGGGTCCTTTACTGCACCGAGATGCGTGAGGTCCCGGGTTCAAATCCCGGACGAGCCCGCGTTTTTTAACTTGACTTGTGCAAAACTCTCTGATTAATTTTCTCAAAAAACGCCTTCGTGAAACGAGGTTGGACTGTTTGGAGTACGAATGAGGCAGAAGACAGGGAAGTGAAATGGTTGGAGATAGTGTTCAACAGGTTGACGTGAGTGGTGCGGTGTTTGAGGAATGTCAACAATCAAGGGAGATTGGAAAATTGGAACAGCTCTCCTCGGAGAACCGAACTTTTCCAAGTCATGAGGGACCTAGAAACAGGAAATAATGTTGTAAAATGCTCCCATACCTGAAAGGATCCTCAACGATTCGGCAGAATTTTAAAGTCACGAGGAAAAGAAGTAAAAGTGACATTAGGAAGAACGTTTTCGTACAGGGACTGGTTAGGGTCAGTAAGTCCCTGTCTGACACTGACAAAGAGGAAGATTCAATGGACACAAAAGGGAATTCGGTGGTCACGTTCAGATGTGCAGATTTACGCTGAGAAGGCGAGAGAATGAAACGAATAGAGACACACGTTTACTTAAGTGTAGAACCAACAGAGCGAAGGTGGGCCGCATGGCCTCCGTCTGCGCTGTGACACATGTTGTGATTCAGTGTGAAATCACAGTTCGACCAACAGAATGTGGGAATTTAGAAATAAGTTTATATTTACACAGCCTCCATACGTCTGCGAAACAGCATATTACACGACAGCAGTGGAGGTCTTTGACATCAGGCTCGAACGTGCCTGCCGCGTGCCAGACGGAAACCTGAAGTGTTGTGTGGAAAGGGCGCCGCGTGCGGCAGCAGAGTGGCGCAGCGGGAGCGTGCTGGGCCCATAACCCAGAGGTCGATGGATCGAAACCATCCTCTGCTATTGTTCAATGTCACCTCGAGCTGCTTTCCTTTGGATGGGTGCTCTCTCTTCTGCAAGCTGCCTTTGCATCTCCTTACCGAATGTCCAAATGGCATGCTAGCATATCGATGCACTCGTCAAATCAAGTGGCACGATTTTAGAGGTCTCAGAGGTATTCTGGTCTTCGTCGGTTTCCTCTGAACCGAATCGCAAACCCAGTTCTCTGCGATGCCAATCAGCTGGTAAAGTTGAAACACATGCCTTGCGGTTTTGTCCATTCCTTGCAGTAATTCGCCACCCTGGTTCAGACGAGCATGACAAGCATGTCAGAAACCGCATCACGACTCAGACATAGTCCCCTACTATTAGGACGGATACCACCGATTGTGAATAACCTCAGAGAGAGAGAGAGAGACAAGTGACAGACAGTCGTCGTGGACTCGATGGGCTGAACGGCTTCTGTCTGGGCGAGAATGATGCTACGTGTTTATGCCGTCCCACTGCCTGTCTCTGGGACAGAGAGGCTGAGGGGGCAAAACTGGTTCATTTTTAACCGTCCCTTCCGTGTTGGACTGCCTGCAGTCCCTCAGCTCAGGGCCGTGGGGATGACTCTCAGTGAGTGAAGGTTTCACTCGGATTCTCTTCATCTGGGGCACTTGGGGCTCAGATGTTAACTGCTGCGCGGTCGCAGCAAAGAAAGCGATGCCCACTTTGCAATAGACTTTCCGTAAGATTGCTGCGTGAAGACGATTTCTGAACACCAAGAAGACTGCACAACAATGTGAATTTACCTGAGCGAAGAGTCCTCGGTGTCCATTTCTTTCTGTCCTGCCAGCACAGCATCTTTCTATCTCTCCGATAACAGACCCTTGGAGAAAGTTCACAATCAAAGTTGTTCATGTTCCCCGCATTAATGTAACTGACACCTCTCACCCCAAGGGTTTCAGAGAGAGAGAGAGAGAGCAGGAGAGCGAATGGACTCTACCCGCACCCCACCCTACACCCCGTCCCACCCCGCAGAACAACGTGCAAGTAGAAATGAAATGGTTTAATTTTCCACCAGTGGAGGTAGTCCAGTTCCTGGGGATGAGACAAATATCAGCGCCCCGGGGACAGAATGACAAGCAGATGTTCTGGAAACGCTTTGCTGCTTGCAATTCTTGGAGCAATGTGGAATGTACTTCACACTGAGCAAGTTTCAGCTGGCTCAGTGTCTCCGATGTACATTGCTGTGTTTGCCGCCAGCTCAGAGAGAGAACAACAGGAAGGACGTAGGAGTGAATAACGATCCGCGTGAGAGGGCGAATAACTGTTAATGGAGACTGTTAGCGGCTAACAATACGTAGTGTGTCATAGCAGACGAGGTGATAACAAGGAGTCGTTTGTGTGGTAGGGGTCAAGGACATGGGGGAGTTCAGGCCCTAAAGTTATGGAACTCGATATTGAAGACCGGAGGGCTGTAAGGTCTCCAAGTGGAAAATGAGGTGTTGTTCTTTCATCTGGAGCTAGAACACTGCTGCAAGCCTGAGACAGAAATGTTGGCCAGGGAACAGGGTGATGTGTTAAAGTGGCAGGCAACCGCAAGGTCAGGGCCTTTTTTTCCGCGGGCAGAACCGGGATGTTCTGCGAAGCAGTCACCCAGTTTATGCTTCATGCTACATTGGGGAAATGACACTGTGAGCAGCGAATGCAGTGAACTAGGTTGTGGCAAAAGTGCTGCTTCACCTGGCAGGTATGTTTGAGCCCTTGGATATTCAGGAGGGAGCAGGTAAATGGGCAGGTGTTACACATTCGGCGGTTGCAGGGGAAAGTGCCTTGTCACGATGGGAGGTGGGTGTGGGGTGTTGCGAGTGAAGGAAGAGTGGAACCGAGGTGGAACCCCTGGCACAACGGGTGCGTGTTGGGACCATAACCCAGCTGAGAAAGCATTCTCTCCTATTCACTCAATGTCGTCTTTAGCAGCTTTCCGGTATAACAGCGCTCTGTTCTGCACCTCGCCTTCTCATCTGCTGCCGAAAAAAAGCTTGGACATAAATATTTCCCAGTGATATACTGGCCCAATGTGCACAGTCGCGTTGATACACTCGTGGAGGTCTGCGTGGTCTTCTCCTGTTCTCTGTATCCTATGTTGAGGAGGGCAATGCTTGTCACTGGCCACTCGGGTGTCAGAGAAAAGTTTCGAAACAAAATGGTTGAATTATCTGCCAGTGGAGAGAGCCCGGTTCCCGGGGACGGGACAAACAGCAGCAGGGAGACTGAATGAGAAGCAGCTGTTCGGGAAACTCTTTGCCGTTTGCAATTCTCAGAGCAATCTCAAATGTATTTCATACTGAGCAAGTCTCAGGTCGCGCAAGCGGCGTGGGGGGTTAGTAGCGCTTCAGCCCTCAGGCTCGTTGGTCTAGGCGTATGATTCTCGCTTAGGGTCCTTTACTGCACCGAGATGCGTGAGGTCCCGGGTTCAAATCCCGGACGAGCCCGCGTTTTTTAACTTGACTTGTGCAAAACTCTCTGATTAATTTTCTCAAAAAACGCCTTCGTGAAACGAGGTTGGACTGTTTGGAGTACGAATGAGGCAGAAGACAGGGAAGTGAAATGGTTGGAGATAGTGTTCAACAGGTTGACGTGAGTGGTGCGGTGTTTGAGGAATGTCAACAATCAAGGGAGATTGGAAAATTGGAACAGCTCTCCTCGGAGAACCGAACTTTTCCAAGTCATGAGGGACCTAGAAACAGGAAATAATGTTGTAAAATGCTCCCACACCTGAAAGGATCCTCAACGATTCGGCAGAATTTTAAAGTCACGAGGAAAAGAAGTAAAAGTGACATTAGGAAGAACGTTTTCGTACAGGGACTGGTTAGGGTCAGTAAGTCCCTGTCTGACACTGACAAAGAGGAAGATTCAATGGACACAAAAGGGAATTCGGTGGTCACGTTCAGATGTGCAGATTTACGCTGAGAAGGCGAGAGAATGAAACGAATAGAGACACACGTTTACTTAAGTGTAGAACCAACAGAGCGAAGGTGGGCCGCATGGCCTCCGTCTGCGCTGTGACACATGTTGTGATTCAGTGTGAAATCACAGTTCGACCAACAGAATGTGGGAATTTAGAAATAAGTTTATATTTACACAGCCTCCATACGTCCGCGAAACAGCATATTACACGACAGCAGTGGAGGTCTTTGACATCAGGCTCGAACGTGCCTGCCGCGTGCCAGACGGAAACCTGAAGTGTTGTGTGGAAAGGGCGCCGCGTGCGGCAGCAGAGTGGCGCAGCGGGAGCGTGCTGGGCCCATAACCCAGAGGTCGATGGATCGAAACCATCCTCTGCTATTGTTCAATGTCACCTCGAGCTGCTTTCCTTTGGATGGGTGCTCTCTCTTCTGCAAGCTGCCTTTGCATCTCCTTACGAATGTCCAAATGGCATGTTAGCATATCGATGCACTCGTCAAATCAAGTGGCACGATTTTAGAGGTCTCAGAGGTATTCTGGTCTTCGTCGGTTTCCTCTGAACCGAATCGCAAACCCAGTTCTCTGCGATGCCAATCAGCTGGTAAAGTTGAAACACTTGCCTTGCGGTTTTGTCCATTCCTTGCAGTAATTCGCCACCCTGGTTCAGACGAGCATGACAAGCATGTCAGAAACCGCATCACGACTCAGACATAGTCCCCTACTATTAGGACGGATACCACCGATTGTGAATAACCTCAGAGAGAGAGAGAGAGACAAGTGACAGACAGTCGTCGTGGACTCGATGGGCTGAACGGCTTCTGTCTGGGCGAGAATGATGCTACGTGTTTATGCCGTCCCACTGCCTGTCTCTGGGACAGAGAGGCTGAGGGGGCAAAACTGGTTCATTTTTAACCGTCCCTTCCGTGTTGGACTGCCTGCAGTCCCTCAGCTCAGGGCCGTGGGGATGACTCTCAGTGAGTGAAGGTTTCACTCGGATTCTCTTCATCTGGGGCACTTGGGGCTCAGATGTTAACTGCTGCGCGGTCGCAGCAAAGAAAGCGATGCCCACTTTGCAATAGACTTTCCGTAAGATTGCTGCGTGAAGACGATTTCTGAACACCAAGAAGACTGCACAACAATGTGAATTTACCTGAGCGAAGAGTCCTCGGTGTCCATTTCTTTCTGTCCTGCCAGCACAGCATCTTTCTATCTCTCCGATAACAGACCCTTGGAGAAAGTTCACAATCAAAGTTGTTCATGTTCCCCGCATTAATGTAACTGACACCTCTCACCCCAAGGGTTTCAGAGAGAGAGAGAGAGAGCAGAAGAGCGAATGGACTCTACCCGCACCCCACCCTACACCCCGTCCCACCTCGCAGAACAACGTGCAAGTAGAAATGAAATGGTTTAATTTTCCACCAGTGGAGGTAGTCCAGTTCCTGGGGATGAGACAAATATCAGCGCCCCGGGGACAGAATGACAAGCAGATGTTCTGGAAACGCTTTGCTGCTTGCAATTCTTGGAGCAATGTGGAATGTACTTCACACTGAGCAAGTTTCAGCTGGCTCAGTGTCTCCGATGTACATTGCTGTGTTTGCCGCCAGCTCACAGAGAGAACAATAGGAAGGACGTAGGAGTGAATAACGATCCGCGTGAGAGGGCGAATAACTGTTAATTGAGACTGTTAGCGGCTAACAATACGTAGTGTGTCATAGCAGACGAGGTGATAACAAGGAGTCGTTTGTGTGGTAGGGGTCAAGGACATGGGGGAGTTCAGGCCCTAAAGTTATGGAACTCGATATTGAAGACCGGAGGGCTGTAAGGTCTCCAAGTGGAAAATGAGGTGTTGTTCTTTCATCTGGAGCGAGAACACTGCTGCAAGCCTGAGACAGAAATGTTGGCCAGGGAACAGGGTGATGTGTTAAAGTGGCAGGCAACCGCAAGGTCAGGGCCTTTTTTTCCGCGGGCAGAACCGGGATGTTCTGCGAAGCAGTCACCCAGTTTATGCTTCATGCTACATTGGGGAAACGACACTGTGAGCAGCGAATGCAGCGGACTAGGTTGTGGCAAAAGTGCTGCTTCACCTGGCAGGTATGTTTGAGCCCTTGGATATTCAGGAGGGAGCAGGTAAATGGGCAGGTGTTACACATTCGGCGGTTGCAGGGGAAAGTGCCTTGTCACGATGGGAGGTGGGTGTGGGGTGTTGCGAGTGAAGGAAGAGTGGAACCGAGGTGGAACCCCTGGCACAACGGGTGCGTGTTGGGACCATAACCCAGCTGAGAAAGCATTCTCTCCTATTCACTCAATGTCGTCTTTAGCAGCTTTCCGGTATAACAGCGCTCTGTTCTGCACCTCGCCTTCTCATCTGCTGCCGAAAAAAAGCTTGGACATAAATATTTCCCAGTGATATACTGGCCCAATGTGCACAGTCGCGTTGATACACTCGTGGAGGTCTGCGTGGTCTTCTCCTGTTCTCTGTATCCTATGTTGAGGAGGGCAATGCTTGTCACTGGCCACTCGGGTGTCAGAGAAAAGTTTCGAAACAAAATGGTTGAATTATCTGCCAGTGGAGAGAGCCCGGTTCCCGGGGACGGGACAAACAGCAGCAGGGAGACTGAATGAGAAGCAGCTGTTCGGGAAACTCTTTGCCGTTTGCAATTCTCAGAGCAATCTCAAATGTATTTCATACTGAGCAAGTCTCAGGTCGCGCAAGCGGCGTGGGGGGTTAGTAGCGCTTCAGCCCTCAGGCTCGTTGGTCTAGGCGTATGATTCTCGCTTAGGGTCCTTTACTGCACCGAGATGCGTGAGGTCCCGGGTTCAAATCCCGGACGAGCCCGCGTTTTTTAACTTGACTTGTGCAAAACTCTCTGATTAATTTTCTCAAAAAACGCCTTCGTGAAACGAGGTTGGACTGTTTGGAGTACGAATGAGGCAGAAGACAGGGAAGTGAAATGGTTGGAGATAGTGTTCAACAGGTTGACGTGAGTGGTGCGGTGTTTGAGGAATGTCAACAATCAAGGGAGATTGGAAAATTGGAACAGCTCTCCTCGGAGAACCGAACTTTTCCAAGTCATGAGGGACCTAGAAACAGGAAATAATGTTGTAAAATGCTCCCACACCTGAAAGGATCCTCAACGATTCGGCAGAATTTTAAAGTCACGAGGAAAAGAAGTAAAAGTGACATTAGGAAGAACGTTTTCGTACAGGGACTGGTTAGGGTCAGTAAGTCCCTGTCTGACACTGACAAAGAGGAAGATTCAATGGACACAAAAGGGAATTCGGTGGTCACGTTCAGATGTGCAGATTTACGCTGAGAAGGCGAGAGAATGAAACGAATAGAGACACACGTTTACTTAAGTGTCGAACCAGCAGAGCGAAGGTGGGCCGCATGGCCTCCGTCTGCGCTGTGACACATGTTGTGATTCAGTGTGAAATCACAGTTCGACCAACAGAATGTGGGAATTTAGAAATAAGTTTATATTTACACAGCCTCCATACGTCCGCGAAACAGCATATTACACGACAGCAGTGGAGGTCTTTGACATCAGGCTCGAACGTGCCTGCCGCGTGCCAGACGGAAACCTGAAGTGTTGTGTGGAAAGGGCGCCGCGTGCGGCAGCAGAGTGGCGCAGCGGGAGCGTGCTGGGCCCATAACCCAGAGGTCGATGGATCGAAACCATCCTCTGCTATTGTTCAATGTCACCTCGAGCTGCTTTCCTTTGGATGGGTGCTCTCTCTTCTGCAAGCTGCCTTTGCATCTCCTTACCGAATGTCCAAATGGCATGTTAGCATATCGATGCACTCGTCAAATCAAGTGGCACGATTTTAGAGGTCTCAGAGGTATTCTGGTCTTCGTCGGTTTCCTCTGAACCGAATCGCAAACCCAGTTCTCTGCGATGCCAATCAGCTGGTAAAGTTGAAACACTTGCCTTGCGGTTTTGTCCATTCCTTGCAGTAATTCGCCACCCTGGTTCAGACGAGCATGACAAGCATGTCAGAAACCGCATCACGACTCAGACATAGTCCCCTACTATTAGGACGGATACCACCGATTGTGAATAACCTCAGAGAGAGAGAGAGAGAGACAAGTGACAGACAGTCGTCGTGGACTCGATGGGCTGAACGGCTTCTGTCTGGGCGAGAATGATGCTACGTGTTTATGCCGTCCCACTGCCTGTCTCTGGGACAGAGAGGCTGAGGGGGCAAAACTGGTTCATTTTTAACCGTCCCTTCCGTGTTGGACTGCCTGCAGTCCCTCAGCTCAGGGCCGTGGGGATGACTCTCAGTGAGTGAAGGTTTCACTCGGATTCTCTTCATCTGGGGCACTTGGGGCTCAGATGTTAACTGCTGCGCGGTCGCAGCAAAGAAAGCGATGCCCACTTTGCAATAGACTTTCCGTAAGATTGCTGCGTGAAGACGATTTCTGAACACCAAGAAGACTGCACAACAATGTGAATTTACCTGAGCGAAGAGTCCTCGGTGTCCATTTCTTTCTGTCCTGCCAGCACAGCATCTTTCTATCTCTCCGATAACAGACCCTTGGAGAAAGTTCACAATCAAAGTTGTTCATGTTCCCCGCATTAATGTAACTGACACCTCTCACCCCAAGGGTTTCAGAGAGAGAGAGAGAGAGCAGAAGAGCGAATGGACTCTACCCGCCCCCACCCTACACCCCGTCCCACCCCCCAGAACAACGTGCAAGTAGAAATGAAATGGTTTAATTTTCCACCAGTGGAGGTAGTCCAGTTCCTGGGGATGAGACAAATATCAGCGCCCCGGGGACAGAATGACAAGCAGATGTTCTGGAAACGCTTTGCTGCTTGCAATTCTTGGAGCAATGTGGAATGTACTTCACACTGAGCAAGTTTCAGCTGGCTCAGTGTCTCCGATGTACATTGCTGTGTTTGCCGCCAGCTCACAGAGAGAACAATAGGAAGGACGTAGGAGTGAATAACGATCCGCGTGAGAGGGCGAATAACTGTTAATTGAGACTGTTAGCGGCTAACAATACGTAGTGTGTCATAGCAGACGAGGTGATAACAAGGAGTCGTTTGTGTGGTAGGGGTCAAGGACATGGGGGAGTTCAGGCCCTAAAGTTATGGAACTCGATATTGAAGACCGGAGGGCTGTAAGGTCTCCAAGTGGAAAATGAGGTGTTGTTCTTTCATCTGGAGCGAGAACACTGCTGCAAGCCTGAGACAGAAATGTTGGCCAGGGAACAGGGTGATGTGTTAAAGTGGCAGGCAACCGCAAGGTCAGGGCCTTTTTTTCCGCGGGCAGAACCGGGATGTTCTGCGAAGCAGTCACCCAGTTTATGCTTCATGCTACATTGGGGAAACGACACTGTGAGCAGCGAATGCAGCGGACTAGGTTGTGGCAAAAGTGCTGCTTCACCTGGCAGGTATGTTTGAGCCCTTGGATATTCAGGAGGGAGCAGGTAAATGAGCAGGTGTTACACATTCGGCGGTTGCAGGGGAAAGTGCCTTGTCACGATGGGAGGTGGGTGTGGGGTGTTGCGAGTGAAGGAAGAGTGGAACCGAGGTGGAACCCCTGGCACAACGGGTGCGTGTTGGGACCATAACCCAGCTGAGAAAGCATTCTCTCCTATTCACTCAATGTCGTCTTTAGCAGCTTTCCGGTATAACAGCGCTCTGTTCTGCACCTCGCCTTCTCATCTGCTGCCGAAAAAAAGCTTGGACATAAATATTTCCCAGTGATATACTGGCCCAATGTGCACAGTCGCGTTGATACACTCGTGGAGGTCTGCGTGGTCTTCTCCTGTTCTCTGTATCCTATGTTGAGGAGGGCAATGCTTGTCACTGGCCACTCGGGTGTCAGAGAAAAGTTTCGAAACAAAATGGTTGAATTATCTGCCAGTGGAGAGAGCCCGGTTCCCGGGGACGGGACAAACAGCAGCAGGGAGACTGAATGAGAAGCAGCTGTTCGGGAAACTCTTTGCCGTTTGCAATTCTCAGAGCAATCTCAAATGTATTTCATACTGAGCAAGTCTCAGGTCGCGCAAGCGGCGTGGGGGGTTAGTAGCGCTTCAGCCCTCAGGCTCGTTGGTCTAGGCGTATGATTCTCGCTTAGGGTCCTTTACTGCACCGAGATGCGTGAGGTCCCGGGTTCAAATCCCGGACGAGCCCGCGTTTTTTAACTTGACTTGTGCAAAACTCTCTGATTAATTTTCTCAAAAAACGCCTTCGTGAAACGAGGTTGGACTGTTTGGAGTACGAATGAGGCAGAAGACAGGGAAGTGAAATGGTTGGAGATAGTGTTCAACAGGTTGACGTGAGTGGTGCGGTGTTTGAGGAATGTCAACAATCAAGGGAGATTGGAAAATTGGAACAGCTCTCCTCGGAGAACCGAACTTTTCCAAGTCATGAGGGACCTAGAAACAGGAAATAATGTTGTAAAATGCTCCCACACCTGAAAGGATCCTCAACGATTCGGCAGAATTTTAAAGTCACGAGGAAAAGAAGTAAAAGTGACATTAGGAAGAACGTTTTCGTACAGGGACTGGTTAGGGTCAGTAAGTCCCTGTCTGACACTGACAAAGAGGAAGATTCAATGGACACAAAAGGGAATTCGGTGGTCACGTTCAGATGTGCAGATTTACGCTGAGAAGGCGAGAGAATGAAACGAATAGAGACACACGTTTACTTAAGTGTAGAACCAACAGAGCGAAGGTGGGCCGCATGGCCTCCGTCTGCGCTGTGACACATGTTGTGATTCAGTGTGAAATCACAGTTCGACCAACAGAATGTGGGAATTTAGAAATAAGTTTATATTTACACAGCCTCCATACGTCCGCGAAACAGCATATTACACGACAGCAGTGGAGGTCTTTGACATCAGGCTCGAACGTGCCTGCCGCGTGCCAGACGGAAACCTGAAGTGTTGTGTGGAAAGGGCGCCGCGTGCGGCAGCAGAGTGGCGCAGCGGGAGCGTGCTGGGCCCATAACCCAGAGGTCGATGGATCGAAACCATCCTCTGCTATTGTTCAATGTCACCTCGAGCTGCTTTCCTTTGGATGGGTGCTCTCTCTTCTGCAAGCTGCCTTTGCATCTCCTTACCGAATGTCCAAATGGCATGCTAGCATATCGATGCACTCGTCAAATCAAGTGGCACGATTTTAGAGGTCTCAGAGGTATTCTGGTCTTCGTCGGTTTCCTCTGAACCGAATCGCAAACCCAGTTCTCTGCGATGCCAATCAGCTGGTAAAGTTGAAACACATGCCTTGCGGTTTTGTCCATTCCTTGCAGTAATTCGCCACCCTGGTTCAGACGAGCATGACAAGCATGTCAGAAACCGCATCACGACTCAGACATAGTCCCCTACTATTAGGACGGATACCACCGATTGTGAATAACCTCAGAGAGAGAGAGAGAGACAAGTGACAGACAGTCGTCGTGGACTCGATGGGCTGAACGGCTTCTGTCTGGGCGAGAATGATGCTACGTGTTTATGCCGTCCCACTGCCTGTCTCTGGGACAGAGAGGCTGAGGGGGCAAAACTGGTTCATTTTTAACCGTCCCTTCCGTGTTGGACTGCCTGCAGTCCCTCAGCTCAGGGCCGTGGGGATGACTCTCAGTGAGTGAAGGTTTCACTCGGATTCTCTTCATCTGGGGCACTTGGGGCTCAGATGTTAACTGCTGCGCGGTCGCAGCAAAGAAAGCGATGCCCACTTTGCAATAGACTTTCCGTAAGATTGCTGCGTGAAGACGATTTCTGAACACCAAGAAGACTGCACAACAATGTGAATTTACCTGAGCGAAGAGTCCTCGGTGTCCATTTCTTTCTGTCCTGCCAGCACAGCATCTTTCTATCTCTCCGATAACAGACCCTTGGAGAAAGTTCACAATCAAAGTTGTTCATGTTCCCCGCATTAATGTAACTGACACCTCTCACCCCAAGGGTTTCAGAGAGAGAGAGAGAGAGAGCAGGAGAGCGAATGGACTCTACCCGCACCCCACCCTACACCCCGTCCCACCCCGCAGAACAACGTGCAAGTAGAAATGAAATGGTTTAATTTTCCACCAGTGGAGGTAGTCCAGTTCCTGGGGATGAGACAAATATCAGCGCCCCGGGGACAGAATGACAAGCAGATGTTCTGGAAACGCTTTGCTGCTTGCAATTCTTGGAGCAATGTGGAATGTACTTCACACTGAGCAAGTTTCAGCTGGCTCAGTGTCTCCGATGTACATTGCTGTGTTTGCCGCCAGCTCAGAGAGAGAACAATAGGAAGGACGTAGGAGTGAATAACGATCCGCGTGAGAGGGCGAATAACTGTTAATGGAGACTGTTAGCGGCTAACAATACGTAGTGTGTCATAGCAGACGAGGTGATAACAAGGAGTCGTTTGTGTGGTAGGGGTCAAGGACATGGGGGAGTTCAGGCCCTAAAGTTATGGAACTCGATATTGAAGACCGGAGGGCTGTAAGGTCTCCAAGTGGAAAATGAGGTGTTGTTCTTTCATCTGGAGCGAGAACACTGCTGCAAGCCTGAGACAGAAATGTTGGCCAGGGAACAGGGTGATGTGTTAAAGTGGCAGGCAACCGCAAGGTCAGGGCCTTTTTTTCCGCGGGCAGAACCGGGATGTTCTGCGAAGCAGTCACCCAGTTTATGCTTCATGCTACATTGGGGAAACGACACTGTGAGCAGCGAATGCAGCGGACTAGGTTGTGGCAAAAGTGCTGCTTCACCTGGCAGGTATGTTTGAGCCCTTGGATATTCAGGAGGGAGCAGGTAAATGGGCAGGTGTTACACATTCGGCGGTTGCAGGGGAAAGTGCCTTGTCACGATGGGAGGTGGGTGTGGGGTGTTGCGAGTGAAGGAAGAGTGGAACCGAGGTGGAACCCCTGGCACAACGGGTGCGTGTTGGGACCATAACCCAGCTGAGAAAGCATTCTCTCCTATTCACTCAATGTCGTCTTTAGCAGCTTTCCGGTATAACAGCGCTCTGTTCTGCACCTCGCCTTCTCATCTGCTGCCGAAAAAAAGCTTGGACATAAATATTTCCCAGTGATATACTGGCCCAATGTGCACAGTCGCGTTGATACACTCGTGGAGGTCTGCGTGGTCTTCTCCTGTTCTCTGTATCCTATGTTGAGGAGGGCAATGCTTGTCACTGGCCACTCGGGTGTCAGAGAAAAGTTTCGAAACAAAATGGTTGAATTATCTGCCAGTGGAGAGAGCCCGGTTCCCGGGGACGGGACAAACAGCAGCAGGGAGACTGAATGAGAAGCAGCTGTTCGGGAAACTCTTTGCCGTTTGCAATTCTCAGAGCAATCTCAAATGTATTTCATACTGAGCAAGTCTCAGGTCGCGCAAGCGGCGTGGGGGGTTAGTAGCGCTTCAGCCCTCAGGCTCGTTGGTCTAGGCGTATGATTCTCGCTTAGGGTCCTTTACTGCACCGAGATGCGTGAGGTCCCGGGTTCAAATCCCGGACGAGCCCGCGTTTTTTAACTTGACTTGTGCAAAACTCTCTGATTAATTTTCTCAAAAAACGCCTTCGTGAAACGAGGTTGGACTGTTTGGAGTACGAATGAGGCAGAAGACAGGGAAGTGAAATGGTTGGAGATAGTGTTCAACAGGTTGACGTGAGTGGTGCGGTGTTTGAGGAATGTCAACAATCAAGGGAGATTGGAAAATTGGAACAGCTCTCCTCGGAGAACCGAACTTTTCCAAGTCATGAGGGACCTAGAAACAGGAAATAATGTTGTAAAATGCTCCCACACCTGAAAGGATCCTCAACGATTCGGCAGAATTTTAAAGTCACGAGGAAAAGAAGTAAAAGTGACATTAGGAAGAACGTTTTCGTACAGGGACTGGTTAGGGTCAGTAAGTCCCTGTCTGACACTGACAAAGAGGAAGATTCAATGGACACAAAAGGGAATTCGGTGGTCACGTTCAGATGTGCAGATTTACGCTGAGAAGGCGAGAGAATGAAACGAATAGAGACACACGTTTACTTAAGTGTAGAACCAACAGAGCGAAGGTGGGCCGCATGGCCTCCGTCTGCGCTGTGACACATGTTGTGATTCAGTGTGAAATCACAGTTCGACCAACAGAATGTGGGAATTTAGAAATAAGTTTATATTTACACAGCCTCCATACGTCCGCGAAACAGCATATTACACGACAGCAGTGGAGGTCTTTGACATCAGGCTCGAACGTGCCTGCCGCGTGCCAGACGGAAACCTGAAGTGTTGTGTGGAAAGGGCGCCGCGTGCGGCAGCAGAGTGGCGCAGCGGGAGCGTGCTGGGCCCATAACCCAGAGGTCGATGGATCGAAACCATCCTCTGCTATTGTTCAATGTCACCTCGAGCTGCTTTCCTTTGGATGGGTGCTCTCTCTTCTGCAAGCTGCCTTTGCATCTCCTTACCGAATGTCCAAATGGCATGCTAGCATATCGATGCACTCGTCAAATCAAGTGGCACGATTTTAGAGGTCTCAGAGGTATTCTGGTCTTCGTCGGTTTCCTCTGAACCGAATCGCAAACCCAGTTCTCTGCGATGCCAATCAGCTGGTAAAGTTGAAACACATGCCTTGCGGTTTTGTCCATTCCTTGCAGTAATTCGCCACCCTGGTTCAGACGAGCATGACAAGCATGTCAGAAACCGCATCACGACTCAGACATAGTCCCCTACTATTAGGACGGATACCACCGATTGTGAATAACCTCAGAGAGAGAGAGAGAGACAAGTGACAGACAGTCGTCGTGGACTCGATGGGCTGAACGGCTTCTGTCTGGGCGAGAATGATGCTACGTGTTTATGCCGTCCCACTGCCTGTCTCTGGGACAGAGAGGCTGAGGGGGCAAAACTGGTTCATTTTTAACCGTCCCTTCCGTGTTGGACTGCCTGCAGTCCCTCAGCTCAGGGCCGTGGGGATGACTCTCAGTGAGTGAAGGTTTCACTCGGATTCTCTTCATCTGGGGCACTTGGGGCTCAGATGTTAACTGCTGCGCGGTCGCAGCAAATAAAGCGATGCCCACTTTGCAATAGACTTTCCGTAAGATTGCTGCGTGAAGACGATTTCTGAACACCAAGAAGACTGCACAACAATGTGAATTTACCTGAGCGAAGAGTCCTCGGTGTCCATTTCTTTCTGTCCTGCCAGCACAGCATCTTTCTATCTCTCCGATAACAGACCCTTGGAGAAAGTTCACAATCAAAGTTGTTCATGTTCCCCGCATTAATGTAACTGACACCTCTCACCCCAAGGGTTTCAGAGAGAGAGAGAGAGAGCAGGAGAGCGAATGGACTCTACCCGCACCCCACCCTACACCCCGTCCCACCCCGCAGAACAACGTGCAAGTAGAAATGAAATGGTTTAATTTTCCACCAGTGGAGGTAGTCCAGTTCCTGGGGATGAGACAAATATCAGCGCCCCGGGGACAGAATGACAAGCAGATGTTCTGGAAACGCTTTGCTGCTTGCAATTCTTGGAGCAATGTGGAATGTACTTCACACTGAGCAAGTTTCAGCTGGCTCAGTGTCTCCGATGTACATTGCTGTGTTTGCCGCCAGCTCAGAGAGAGAACAATAGGAAGGACGTAGGAGTGAATAACGATCCGCGTGAGAGGGCGAATAACTGTTAATGGAGACTGTTAGCGGCTAACAATACGTAGTGTGTCATAGCAGACGAGGTGATAACAAGGAGTCGTTTGTGTGGTAGGGGTCAAGGACATGGGGGAGTTCAGGCCCTAAAGTTATGGAACTCGATATTGAAGACCGGAGGGCTGTAAGGTCTCCAAGTGGAAAATGAGGTGTTGTTCTTTCATCTGGAGCGAGAACACTGCTGCAAGCCTGAGACAGAAATGTTGGCCAGGGAACAGGGTGATGTGTTAAAGTGGCAGGCAACCGCAAGGTCAGGGCCTTTTTTTCCGCGGGCAGAACCGGGATGTTCTGCGAAGCAGTCACCCAGTTTATGCTTCATGCTACATTGGGGAAACGACACTGTGAGCAGCGAATGCAGCGGACTAGGTTGTGGCAAAAGTGCTGCTTCACCTGGCAGGTATGTTTGAGCCCTTGGATATTCAGGAGGGAGCAGGTAAATGGGCAGGTGTTACACATTCGGCGGTTGCAGGGGAAAGTGCCTTGTCACGATGGGAGGTGGGTGTGGGGTGTTGCGAGTGAAGGAAGAGTGGAACCGAGGTGGAACCCCTGGCACAACGGGTGCGTGTTGGGACCATAACCCAGCTGAGAAAGCATTCTCTCCTATTCACTCAATGTCGTCTTTAGCAGCTTTCCGGTATAACAGCGCTCTGTTCTGCACCTCGCCTTCTCATCTGCTGCCGAAAAAAAGCTTGGACATAAATATTTCCCAGTGATATACTGGCCCAATGTGCACAGTCGCGTTGATACACTCGTGGAGGTCTGCGTGGTCTTCTCCTGTTCTCTGTATCCTATGTTGAGGAGGGCAATGCTTGTCACTGGCCACTCGGGTGTCAGAGAAAAGTTTCGAAACAAAATGGTTGAATTATCTGCCAGTGGAGAGAGCCCGGTTCCCGGGGACGGGACAAACAGCAGCAGGGAGACTGAATGAGAAGCAGCTGTTCGGGAAACTCTTTGCCGTTTGCAATTCTCAGAGCAATCTCAAATGTATTTCATACTGAGCAAGTCTCAGGTCGCGCAAGCGGCGTGGGGGGTTAGTAGCGCTTTAGCCCTCAGGCTCGTTGGTCTAGGCGTATGATTCTCGCTTAGGGTCCTTTACTGCACCGAGATGCGTGAGGTCCCGGGTTCAAATCCCGGACGAGCCCGCGTTTTTTAACTTGACTTGTGCAAAACTCTCTGATTAATTTTCTCAAAAAACGCCTTCGTGAAACGAGGTTGGACTGTTTGGAGTACGAATGAGGCAGAAGACAGGGAAGTGAAATGGTTGGAGATAGTGTTCAACAGGTTGACGTGAGTGGTGCGGTGTTTGAGGAATGTCAACAATCAAGGGAGATTGGAAAATTGGAACAGCTCTCCTCGGAGAACCGAACTTTTCCAAGTCATGAGGGACCTAGAAACAGGAAATAATGTTGTAAAATGCTCCCATACCTGAAAGGATCCTCAACGATTCGGCAGAATTTTAAAGTCACGAGGAAAAGAAGTAAAAGTGACATTAGGAAGAACGTTTTCGTACAGGGACTGGTTAGGGTCAGTAAGTCCCTGTCTGACACTGACAAAGAGGAAGATTCAATGGACACAAAAGGGAATTCGGTGGTCACGTTCAGATGTGCAGATTTACGCTGAGAAGGCGAGAGAATGAAACGAATAGAGACACACGTTTACTTAAGTGTAGAACCAACAGAGCGAAGGTGGGCCGCATGGCCTCCGTCTGCGCTGTGACACATGTTGTGATTCAGTGTGAAATCACAGTTCGACCAACAGAATGTGGGAATTTAGAAATAAGTTTATATTTACACAGCCTCCATACGTCTGCGAAACAGCATATTACACGACAGCAGTGGAGGTCTTTGACATCAGGCTCGAACGTGCCTGCCGCGTGCCAGACGGAAACCTGAAGTGTTGTGTGGAAAGGGCGCCGCGTGCGGCAGCAGAGTGGCGCAGCGGGAGCGTGCTGGGCCCATAACCCAGAGGTCGATGGATCGAAACCATCCTCTGCTATTGTTCAATGTCACCTCGAGCTGCTTTCCTTTGGATGGGTGCTCTCTCTTCTGCAAGCTGCCTTTGCATCTCCTTACCGAATGTCCAAATGGCATGCTAGCATATCGATGCACTCGTCAAATCAATTGGCACGATTTTAGAGGTCTCAGAGGTATTCTGGTCTTCGTCGGTTTCCTCTGAACCGAATCGCAAACCCAGTTCTCTGCGATGCCAATCAGCTGGTAAAGTTGAAACACATGCCTTGCGGTTTTGTCCATTCCTTGCAGTAATTCGCCACCCTGGTTCAGACGAGCATGACAAGCATGTCAGAAACCGCATCACGACTCAGACATAGTCCCCTACTATTAGGACGGATACCACCGATTGTGAATAACCTCAGAGAGAGAGAGAGAGACAAGTGACAGACAGTCGTCGTGGACTCGATGGGCTGAACGGCTTCTGTCTGGGCGAGAATGATGCTACGTGTTTATGCCGTCCCACTGCCTGTCTCTGGGACAGAGAGGCTGAGGGGGCAAAACTGGTTCATTTTTAACCGTCCCTTCCGTGTTGGACTGCCTGCAGTCCCTCAGCTCAGGGCCGTGGGGATGACTCTCAGTGAGTGAAGGTTTCACTCGGATTCTCTTCATCTGGGGCACTTGGGGCTCAGATGTTAACTGCTGCGCGGTCGCAGCAAAGAAAGCGATGCCCACTTTGCAATAGACTTTCCGTAAGATTGCTGCGTGAAGACGATTTCTGAACACCAAGAAGACTGCACAACAATGTGAATTTACCTGAGCGAAGAGTCCTCGGTGTCCATTTCTTTCTGTCCTGCCAGCACAGCATCTTTCTATCTCTCCGATAACAGACCCTTGGAGAAAGTTCACAATCAAAGTTGTTCATGTTCCCCGCATTAATGTAACTGACACCTCTCACCCCAAGGGTTTCAGAGAGAGAGAGAGAGAGCAGGAGAGCGAATGGACTCTACCCGCACCCCACCCTACACCCCGTCCCACCCCGCAGAACAACGTGCAAGTAGAAATGAAATGGTTTAATTTTCCACCAGTGGAGGTAGTCCAGTTCCTGGGGATGAGACAAATATCAGCGCCCCGGGGACAGAATGACAAGCAGATGTTCTGGAAACGCTTTGCTGCTTGCAATTCTTGGAGCAATGTGGAATGTACTTCACACTGAGCAAGTTTCAGCTGGCTCAGTGTCTCCGATGTACATTGCTGTGTTTGCCGCCAGCTCAGAGAGAGAACAACAGGAAGGACGTAGGAGTGAATAACGATCCGCGTGAGAGGGCGAATAACTGTTAATGGAGACTGTTAGCGGCTAACAATACGTAGTGTGTCATAGCAGACGAGGTGATAACAAGGAGTCGTTTGTGTGGTAGGGGTCAAGGACATGGGGGAGTTCAGGCCCTAAAGTTATGGAACTCGATATTGAAGACCGGAGGGCTGTAAGGTCTCCAAGTGGAAAATGAGGTGTTGTTCTTTCATCTGGAGCTAGAACACTGCTGCAAGCCTGAGACAGAAATGTTGGCCAGGGAACAGGGTGATGTGTTAAAGTGGCAGGCAACCGCAAGGTCAGGGCCTTTTTTTCCGCGGGCAGAACCGGGATGTTCTGCGAAGCAGTCACCCAGTTTATGCTTCATGCTACATTGGGGAAATGACACTGTGAGCAGCGAATGCAGTGAACTAGGTTGTGGCAAAAGTGCTGCTTCACCTGGCAGGTATGTTTGAGCCCTTGGATATTCAGGAGGGAGCAGGTAAATGGGCAGGTGTTACACATTCGGCGGTTGCAGGGGAAAGTGCCTTGTCACGATGGGAGGTGGGTGTGGGGTGTTGCGAGTGAAGGAAGAGTGGAACCGAGGTGGAACCCCTGGCACAACGGGTGCGTGTTGGGACCATAACCCAGCTGAGAAAGCATTCTCTCCTATTCACTCAATGTCGTCTTTAGCAGCTTTCCGGTATAACAGCGCTCTGTTCTGCACCTCGCCTTCTCATCTGCTGCCGAAAAAAAGCTTGGACATAAATATTTCCCAGTGATATACTGGCCCAATGTGCACAGTCGCGTTGATACACTCGTGGAGGTCTGCGTGGTCTTCTCCTGTTCTCTGTATCCTATGTTGAGGAGGGCAATGCTTGTCACTGGCCACTCGGGTGTCAGAGAAAAGTTTCGAAACAAAATGGTTGAATTATCTGCCAGTGGAGAGAGCCCGGTTCCCGGGGACGGGACAAACAGCAGCAGGGAGACTGAATGAGAAGCAGCTGTTCGGGAAACTCTTTGCCGTTTGCAATTCTCAGAGCAATCTCAAATGTATTTCATACTGAGCAAGTCTCAGGTCGCGCAAGCGGCGTGGGGGGTTAGTAGCGCTTCAGCCCTCAGGCTCGTTGGTCTAGGCGTATGATTCTCGCTTAGGGTCCTTTACTGCACCGAGATGCGTGAGGTCCCGGGTTCAAATCCCGGACGAGCCCGCGTTTTTTAACTTGACTTGTGCAAAACTCTCTGATTAATTTTCTCAAAAAACGCCTTCGTGAAACGAGGTTGGACTGTTTGGAGTACGAATGAGGCAGAAGACAGGGAAGTGAAATGGTTGGAGATAGTGTTCAACAGGTTGACGTGAGTGGTGCGGTGTTTGAGGAATGTCAACAATCAAGGGAGATTGGAAAATTGGAACAGCTCTCCTCGGAGAACCGAACTTTTCCAAGTCATGAGGGACCTAGAAACAGGAAATAATGTTGTAAAATGCTCCCACACCTGAAAGGATCCTCAACGATTCGGCAGAATTTTAAAGTCACGAGGAAAAGAAGTAAAAGTGACATTAGGAAGAACGTTTTCGTACAGGGACTGGTTAGGGTCAGTAAGTCCCTGTCTGACACTGACAAAGAGGAAGATTCAATGGACACAAAAGGGAATTCGGTGGTCACGTTCAGATGTGCAGATTTACGCTGAGAAGGCGAGAGAATGAAACGAATAGAGACACACGTTTACTTAAGTGTAGAACCAACAGAGCGAAGGTGGGCCGCATGGCCTCCGTCTGCGCTGTGACACATGTTGTGATTCAGTGTGAAATCACAGTTCGACCAACAGAATGTGGGAATTTAGAAATAAGTTTATATTTACACAGCCTCCATACGTCCGCGAAACAGCATATTACACGACAGCAGTGGAGGTCTTTGACATCAGGCTCGAACGTGCCTGCCGCGTGCCAGACGGAAACCTGAAGTGTTGTGTGGAAAGGGCGCCGCGTGCGGCAGCAGAGTGGCGCAGCGGGAGCGTGCTGGGCCCATAACCCAGAGGTCGATGGATCGAAACCATCCTCTGCTATTGTTCAATGTCACCTCGAGCTGCTTTCCTTTGGATGGGTGCTCTCTCTTCTGCAAGCTGCCTTTGCATCTCCTTACGAATGTCCAAATGGCATGTTAGCATATCGATGCACTCGTCAAATCAAGTGGCACGATTTTAGAGGTCTCAGAGGTATTCTGGTCTTCGTCGGTTTCCTCTGAACCGAATCGCAAACCCAGTTCTCTGCGATGCCAATCAGCTGGTAAAGTTGAAACACTTGCCTTGCGGTTTTGTCCATTCCTTGCAGTAATTCGCCACCCTGGTTCAGACGAGCATGACAAGCATGTCAGAAACCGCATCACGACTCAGACATAGTCCCCTACTATTAGGACGGATACCACCGATTGTGAATAACCTCAGAGAGAGAGAGAGAGACAAGTGACAGACAGTCGTCGTGGACTCGATGGGCTGAACGGCTTCTGTCTGGGCGAGAATGATGCTACGTGTTTATGCCGTCCCACTGCCTGTCTCTGGGACAGAGAGGCTGAGGGGGCAAAACTGGTTCATTTTTAACCGTCCCTTCCGTGTTGGACTGCCTGCAGTCCCTCAGCTCAGGGCCGTGGGGATGACTCTCAGTGAGTGAAGGTTTCACTCGGATTCTCTTCATCTGGGGCACTTGGGGCTCAGATGTTAACTGCTGCGCGGTCGCAGCAAAGAAAGCGATGCCCACTTTGCAATAGACTTTCCGTAAGATTGCTGCGTGAAGACGATTTCTGAACACCAAGAAGACTGCACAACAATGTGAATTTACCTGAGCGAAGAGTCCTCGGTGTCCATTTCTTTCTGTCCTGCCAGCACAGCATCTTTCTATCTCTCCGATAACAGACCCTTGGAGAAAGTTCACAATCAAAGTTGTTCATGTTCCCCGCATTAATGTAACTGACACCTCTCACCCCAAGGGTTTCAGAGAGAGAGAGAGAGAGCAGAAGAGCGAATGGACTCTACCCGCACCCCACCCTACACCCCGTCCCACCTCGCAGAACAACGTGCAAGTAGAAATGAAATGGTTTAATTTTCCACCAGTGGAGGTAGTCCAGTTCCTGGGGATGAGACAAATATCAGCGCCCCGGGGACAGAATGACAAGCAGATGTTCTGGAAACGCTTTGCTGCTTGCAATTCTTGGAGCAATGTGGAATGTACTTCACACTGAGCAAGTTTCAGCTGGCTCAGTGTCTCCGATGTACATTGCTGTGTTTGCCGCCAGCTCACAGAGAGAACAATAGGAAGGACGTAGGAGTGAATAACGATCCGCGTGAGAGGGCGAATAACTGTTAATTGAGACTGTTAGCGGCTAACAATACGTAGTGTGTCATAGCAGACGAGGTGATAACAAGGAGTCGTTTGTGTGGTAGGGGTCAAGGACATGGGGGAGTTCAGGCCCTAAAGTTATGGAACTCGATATTGAAGACCGGAGGGCTGTAAGGTCTCCAAGTGGAAAATGAGGTGTTGTTCTTTCATCTGGAGCGAGAACACTGCTGCAAGCCTGAGACAGAAATGTTGGCCAGGGAACAGGGTGATGTGTTAAAGTGGCAGGCAACCGCAAGGTCAGGGCCTTTTTTTCCGCGGGCAGAACCGGGATGTTCTGCGAAGCAGTCACCCAGTTTATGCTTCATGCTACATTGGGGAAACGACACTGTGAGCAGCGAATGCAGCGGACTAGGTTGTGGCAAAAGTGCTGCTTCACCTGGCAGGTATGTTTGAGCCCTTGGATATTCAGGAGGGAGCAGGTAAATGAGCAGGTGTTACACATTCGGCGGTTGCAGGGGAAAGTGCCTTGTCACGATGGGAGGTGGGTGTGGGGTGTTGCGAGTGAAGGAAGAGTGGAACCGAGGTGGAACCCCTGGCACAACGGGTGCGTGTTGGGACCATAACCCAGCTGAGAAAGCATTCTCTCCTATTCACTCAATGTCGTCTTTAGCAGCTTTCCGGTATAACAGCGCTCTGTTCTGCACCTCGCCTTCTCATCTGCTGCCGAAAAAAAGCTTGGACATAAATATTTCCCAGTGATATACTGGCCCAATGTGCACAGTCGCGTTGATACACTCGTGGAGGTCTGCGTGGTCTTCTCCTGTTCTCTGTATCCTATGTTGAGGAGGGCAATGCTTGTCACTGGCCACTCGGGTGTCAGAGAAAAGTTTCGAAACAAAATGGTTGAATTATCTGCCAGTGGAGAGAGCCCGGTTCCCGGGGACGGGACAAACAGCAGCAGGGAGACTGAATGAGAAGCAGCTGTTCGGGAAACTCTTTGCCGTTTGCAATTCTCAGAGCAATCTCAAATGTATTTCATACTGAGCAAGTCTCAGGTCGCGCAAGCGGCGTGGGGGGTTAGTAGCGCTTCAGCCCTCAGGCTCGTTGGTCTAGGCGTATGATTCTCGCTTAGGGTCCTTTAGTGCACCGAGATGCGTGAGGTCCCGGGTTCAAATCCCGGACGAGCCCGCGTTTTTTAACTTGACTTGTGCAAAACTCTCTGATTAATTTTCTCAAAAAACGCCTTCGTGAAACGAGGTTGGACTGTTTGGAGTACGAATGAGGCAGAAGACAGGGAAGTGAAATGGTTGGAGATAGTGTTCAACAGGTTGACGTGAGTGGTGCGGTGTTTGAGGAATGTCAACAATCAAGGGAGATTGGAAAATTGGAACAGCTCTCCTCGGAGAACCGAACTTTTCCAAGTCATGAGGGACCTAGAAACAGGAAATAATGTTGTAAAATGCTCCCACACCTGAAAGGATCCTCAACGATTCGGCAGAATTTTAAAGTCACGAGGAAAAGAAGTAAAAGTGACATTAGGAAGAACGTTTTCGTACAGGGACTGGTTAGGGTCAGTAAGTCCCTGTCTGACACTGACAAAGAGGAAGATTCAATGGACACAAAAGGGAATTCGGTGGTCACGTTCAGATGTGCAGATTTACGCTGAGAAGGCGAGAGAATGAAACGAATAGAGACACACGTTTACTTAAGTGTAGAACCAACAGAGCGAAGGTGGGCCGCATGGCCTCCGTCTGCGCTGTGACACATGTTGTGATTCAGTGTGAAATCACAGTTCGACCAACAGAATGTGGGAATTTAGAAATAAGTTTATATTTACACAGCCTCCATACGTCCGCGAAACAGCATATTACACGACAGCAGTGGAGGTCTTTGACATCAGGCTCGAACGTGCCTGCCGCGTGCCAGACGGAAACCTGAAGTGTTGTGTGGAAAGGGCGCCGCGTGCGGCAGCAGAGTGGCGCAGCGGGAGCGTGCTGGGCCCATAACCCAGAGGTCGATGGATCGAAACCATCCTCTGCTATTGTTCAATGTCACCTCGAGCTGCTTTCCTTTGGATGGGTGCTCTCTCTTCTGCAAGCTGCCTTTGCATCTCCTTACGAATGTCCAAATGGCATGTTAGCATATCGATGCACTCGTCAAATCAAGTGGCACGATTTTAGAGGTCTCAGAGGTATTCTGGTCTTCGTCGGTTTCCTCTGAACCGAATCGCAAACCCAGTTCTCTGCGATGCCAATCAGCTGGTAAAGTTGAAACACATGCCTTGCGGTTTTGTCCATTCCTTGCAGTAATTCGCCACCCTGGTTCAGACGAGCATGACAAGCATGTCAGAAACCGCATCACGACTCAGACATAGTCCCCTACTATTAGGACGGATACCACCGATTGTGAATAACCTCAGAGAGAGAGAGAGAGACAAGTGACAGACAGTCGTCGTGGACTCGATGGGCTGAACGGCTTCTGTCTGGGCGAGAATGATGCTACGTGTTTATGCCGTCCCACTGCCTGTCTCTGGGACAGAGAGGCTGAGGGGGCAAAACTGGTTCATTTTTAACCGTCCCTTCCGTGTTGGACTGCCTGCAGTCCCTCAGCTCAGGGCCGTGGGGATGACTCTCAGTGAGTGAAGGTTTCACTCGGATTCTCTTCATCTGGGGCACTTGGGGCTCAGATGTTAACTGCTGCGCGGTCGCAGCAAAGAAAGCAATGCCCACTTTGCAATAGACTTTCCGTAAGATTGCTGCGTGAAGACGATTTCTGAACACCAAGAAGACTGCACAACCATGTGAATTTACCTGAGCGAAGAGTCCTCGGTGTCCATTTCTTTCTGTCCTGCCAGCACAGCATCTTTCTATCTCTCCGATAACAGACCCTTGGAGAAAGTTCACAATCAAAGTTGTTCATGTTCCCCGCATTAATGTAACTGACACCTCTCACCCCAAGGGTTTCAGAGAGAGAGAGAGAGAGAGAGAGAGCAGAAGAGCGAATGGACTCTACCCGCACCCCACCCTACACCCCGTCCCACCCCGCAGAACAACGTGCAAGTAGAAATGAAATGGTTTAATTTTCCACCAGTGGAGGTAGTCCAGTTCCTGGGGATGAGACAAATATCAGCGCCCCGGGGACAGAATGACAAGCAGATGTTCTGGAAACGCTTTGCTGCTTGCAATTCTTGGAGCAATGTGGAATGTACTTCACACTGAGCAAGTTTCAGCTGGCTCAGTGTCTCCGATGTACATTGCTGTGTTTGCCGCCAGCTCACAGAGAGAACAATAGGAAGGACGTAGGAGTGAATAACGATCCGCGTGAGAGGGCGAATAACTGTTAATGGAGACTGTTAGCGGCTAACAATACGTAGTGTGTCATAGCAGACGAGGTGATAACAAGGAGTCGTTTGTGTGGTAGGGGTCAAGGACATGGGGGAGTTCAGGCCCTAAAGTGATGGAACTCGATATTGAAGACCGGAGGGCTGTAAGGTCTCCAAGTGGAAAATGAGGTGTTGTTCTTTCATCTGGAGCTAGAACACTGCTGCAAGCCTGAGACAGAAATGTTGGCCAGGGAACAGGGTGATGTGTTAAAGTGGCAGGCAACCGCAAGGTCAGGGCCTTTTTTTCCGCGGGCAGAACCGGGATGTTCTGCGAAGCAGTCACCCAGTTTATGCTTCATGCTACATTGGGGAAATGACACTGTGAGCAGCGAATGCAGCGGACGAGGTTGTGGCAAAAGTGCTGCTTCACCTGGCAGGTATGTTTGAGCCCTTGGATATTCAGGAGGGAGCAGGTAAATGGGCAGGTGTTACACATTCGGCGGTTGCAGGGGAAAGTGCCTTGTCACGATGGGAGGTGGGTGTGGGGTGTTGCGAGTGAAGGAAGAGTGGAACCGAGGTGGAACCCCTGGCACAACGGGTGCGTGTTGGGACCATAACCCAGCTGAGAAAGCATTCTCTCCTATTCACTCAATGTCGTCTTTAGCAGCTTTCCGGTATAACAGCGCTCTGTTCTGCACCTCGCCTTCTCATCTGCTGCCGAAAAAAAGCTTGGACATAAATATTTCCCAGTGATATACTGGCCCAATGTGCACAGTCGCGTTGATACACTCGTGGAGGTCTGCGTGGTCTTCTCCTGTTCTCTGTATCCTATGTTGAGGAGGGCAATGCTTGTCACTGGCCACTCGGGTGTCAGAGAAAAGTTTCGAAACAAAATGGTTGAATTATCTGCCAGTGGAGAGAGCCCGGTTCCCGGGGACGGGACAAACAGCAGCAGGGAGACTGAATGAGAAGCAGCTGTTCGGGAAACTCTTTGCCGTTTGCAATTCTCAGAGCAATCTCAAATGTATTTCATACTGAGCAAGTCTCAGGTCGCGCAAGCGGCGTGGGGGGTTAGTAGCACTTCAGCCCTCTGGCTCGTTGGTCTAGGCGTATGATTCTCGCTTAGGGTCCTTTACTGCACCGAGATGCGAGAGGTCCCGGGTTCAAATCCCGGACGAGCCCGCGTTTTTTAACTTGACTTGTGCAAAACTCTCTGATTAATTTTCTCAAAAAACGCCTTCGTGAAACGAGGTTGGGCTGTTTGGAGTACGAATGAGGCAGAAGACAGGGAAGTGAAATGGTTGGAGATAGTGTTCAACAGGTTGACGTGAGTGGTGCGGTGTTTGAGGAATGTCAACAATCAAGGGAGATTGGAAAATTGGAACAGCTCTCCTCGGAGAACCGAACTTTTCCAAGTCATGAGGGACCTAGAAACAGGAAATAATGTTGTAAAATGCTCCCACACCTGAAAGGATCCTCAACGATTCGGCAGAATTTTAAAGTCACGAGGAAAAGAAGTAAAAGTGACATTAGGAAGAACGTTTTCGTACAGGGACTGGTTAGGGTCAGTAAGTCCCTGTCTGACACTGACAAAGAGGAAGATTCAATGGACACAAAAGGGAATTCGGTGGTCACGTTCAGATGTGCAGATTTACGCTGAGAAGGCGAGAGAATGAAACGAATAGAGACACACGTTTACTTAAGTGTAGAACCAACAGAGCGAAGGTGGGCCGCATGGCCTCCGTCTGCGCTGTGACACATGTTGTGATTCAGTGTGAAATCACAGTTCGACCAACAGAATGTGGGAATTTAGAAATAAGTTTATATTTACACAGCCTCCATACGTCCGCGAAACAGCATATTACCCGGCAGCAGTGGAGGTCTTTGACATCAGGCTCGAACGTGCCTGCCGCGTGCCAGACGGAAACCTGAAGTGTTCTGTGGAAAGGACGCCGCGTGGGGCAGCAGAGTGGCGCAGCGGGAGCGTGCTGGGCCCATAACCCAGAGGTCGATGGATCGAAACCATCCTCTGCTATTGTTCAATGTCACCTCGAGCTGCTTTCCTTTGGATGGGTGCTCTCTCTTCTGCAAGCTGCCTTTGCATCTCCTTACCGAATGTCCAAATGGCATGCTAGCATATCGATGCACTCGTCAAATCAAGTGGCACGATTTTAGAGGTCTCAGAGGTATTCTGGTCTTCGTCGGTTTCCTCTGAACCGAATCGCAAACCCAGTTCTCTGCGATGCCAATCAGCTGGTAAAGTTGAAACACATGCCTTGCGGTTTTGTCCATTCCTTGCAGTAATTCGCCACCCTGGTTCAGACGAGCATGACAAGCATGTCAGAAACCGCATCACGACTCAGACATAGTCCCCTACTATTAGGACGGATACCACCGATTGTGAATAACCTCAGAGAGAGAGAGAGAGACAAGTGACAGACAGTCGTCGTGGACTCGATGGGCTGAACGGCTTCTGTCTGGGCGAGAATGATGTTACGTGTTTATGCCGCCCCACTGCCTGTCTCTGGGACAGAGAGGCTGAGGGGGCAAAACTGGTTCATTTTTAACCGTCCCTTCCGTGTTGGACTGCCTGCAGTCCCTCAGCTCAGGGCCGTGGGGATGACTCTCAGTGAGTGAAGGTTTCACTCGGATTCTCTTCATCTGGGGCACTTGGGGCTCAGATGTTAACTGCTGCGCGGTCGCAGCAAAGAAAGCAATGCCCACTTTGCAATAGACTTTCCGTAAGATTGCTGCGTGAAGACGATTTCTGAACACCAAGAAGACTGCACAACCATGTGAATTTACCTGAGCGAAGAGTCCTCGGTGTCCATTTCTTTCTGTCCTGCCAGCACAGCATCTTTCTATCTCTCCGATAACAGACCCTTGGAGAAAGTTCACAATCAAAGTTGTTCATGTTCCCCGCATTAATGTAACTGACACCTCTCACCCCAAGGGTTTCAGAGAGAGAGAGAGAGAGAGCAGAAGAGCGAATGGACTTTACCCGCACCCCACCCTACACCCCGTCCCACCCCGCAGAACAACGTGCAAGTAGAAATGAAATGGTTTAATTTTCCACCAGTGGAGGTAGTCCAGTTCCTGGGGATGAGACAAATATCAGCGCCCCAGGGACAGAATGACAAGCAGATGTTCTGGAAACGCTTTGCTGCTTGCAATTCTTGGAGCAATGTGGAATGTACTTCACACTGAGCAAGTTTCAGCTGGCTCAGTGTCTCCGATGTACATTGCTGTGTTTGCCGCCAGCTCACAGAGAGAACAATAGGAAGGACGTAGGAGTGAATAACGATCCGCGTGAGAGGGCGAATAACTGTTAATGGAGACTGTTAGCGGCTAACAATACGTAGTGTGTCATAGCAGACGAGGTGATAACAAGGAGTCGTTTGTGTGGTAGGGGTCAAGGACATGGGGGAGTTCAGGCCCTAAAGTTATGGAACTCGATATTGAAGACCGGAGGGCTGTAAGGTCTCCAAGTGGAAAATGAGGTGTTGTTCTTTCATCTGGAGCTAGAACACTGCTGCAAGCCTGAGACAGAAATGTTAGCCAGGGAACAGGGTGATGTGTTAAAGTGGCAGGCAACCGCAAGGTCAGGGCCTTTTTTTCCGCGGGCAGAACCGGGATGTTCTGCGAAGCAGTCACCCAGTTTATGCTTCATGCTACATTGGGGAAATGACACTGTGAGCAGCGAATGCAGTGAACTAGGTTGTGGCAAAAGTGCTGCTTCACCTGGCAGGTATGTTTGAGCCCTTGGATATTCAGGAGGGAGCAGGTAAATGGGCAGGTGTTACACATTCGGCGGTTGCAGGGGAAAGTGCCTTGTCACGATGGGAGGTGGGTGTGGGGTGTTGCGAGTGAAGGAAGAGTGGAACCGAGGTGGAACCCCTGGCACAACGGGTGCGTGTTGGGACCATAACCCAGCTGAGAAAGCATTCTCTCCTATTCACTCAATGTCGTCTTTAGCAGCTTTCCGGTATAACAGCGCTCTGTTCTGCACCTCGCCTTCTCATCTGCTGCCGAAAAAAAGCTTGGACATAAATATTTCCCAGTGATATACTGGCCCAATGTGCACAGTCGCGTTGATACACTCGTGGAGGTCTGCGTGGTCTTCTCCTGTTCTCTGTATCCTATGTTGAGGAGGGCAATGCTTGTCACTGGCCACTCGGGTGTCAGAGAAAAGTTTCGAAACAAAATGGTTGAATTATCTGCCAGTGGAGAGAGCCCGGTTCCCGGGGACGGGACAAATAGCAGCAGGGAGACTGAATGAGAAGCAGCTGTTCGGGAAACTCTTTGCCGTTTGCAATTCTCAGAGCAATCTCAAATGTATTTCATACTGAGCAAGTCTCAGGTCGCGCAAGCGGCGTGGGGGGTTAGTAGCACTTCAGCCCTCTGGCTCGTTGGTCTAGGCGTATGATTCTCGCTTAGGGTCCTTTACTGCACCGAGATGCGAGAGGTCCCGGGTTCAAATCCCGGACGAGCCCGCGTTTTTTAACTTGACTTGTGCAAAACTCTCTGATTAATTTTCTCAAAAAACGCCTTCGTGAAACGAGGTTGGGCTGTTTGGAGTACGAATGAGGCAGAAGACAGGGAAGTGAAATGGTTGGAGATAGTGTTCAACAGGTTGACGTGAGTGGTGCGGTGTTTGAGGAATGTCAACAATCAAGGGAGATTGGAAAATTGGAACAGCTCTCCTCGGAGAACCGAACTTTTCCAAGTCATGAGGGACCTAGAAACAGGAAATAATGTTGTAAAATGCTCCCACACCTGAAAGGATCCTCAACGATTCGGCAGAATTTTAAACTCACGAGGAAAAGAAGTAAAAGTGACATTAGGAAGAACGTTTTCGTACAGGGACTGGTTAGGGTCAGTAAGTCCCTGTCTGACACTGACAAAGAGGAAGATTCAATGGACACAAAAGGGAATTCGGTGGTCACGTTTAGATGTGCAGATTTACGCTGAGAAGGCGAGAGAATGAAACGAATAGAGACACACGTTTACTTAAGTGTAGAACCAACAGAGCGAAGGTGGGCCGCATGGCCTCCGTCTGCGCTGTGACACATGTTGTGATTCAGTGTGAAATCACAGTTCGACCAACAGAATGTGGGAATTTAGAAATAAGTTTATATTTACACAGCCTCCATACGTCCGCGAAACAGCATATTACCCGGCAGCAGTGGAGGTCTTTGACATCAGGCTCGAACGTGCCTGCCGCGTGCCAGACGGAAACCTGAAGTGTTCTGTGGAAAGGGCGCCGCGTGCGGCAGCAGTGTGGCGCAGCGGGAGCGTGCTGGGCCCATAACCCAGAGGTCGATGGATCGAAACCATCCTCTGCTATTGTTCAATGTCACCTCGAGCTGCTTTCCTTTGGATGGGTGCTCTCTCTTCTGCAAGCTGCCTTTGCATCTCCTTACCGAATGTCCAAATGGCATGTTAGCATATCGATGCACTCGTCAAATCAAGTGGCACGATTTTAGAGGTCTCAGAGGTATTCTGGTCTTCGTCGGTTTCCTCTGAACCGAATCGCAAACCCAGTTCTCTGCGATGCCAATCAGCTGGTAAAGTTGAAACACATGCCTTGCGGTTTTGTCCATTCCTTGCAGTAATTCGCCACCCTGGTTCAGACGAGCATGACAAGCATGTCAGAAACCGCATCACGACTCAGACATAGTCCCCTACTATTAGGACGGATACCACCGATTGTGAATAACCTCAGAGAGAGAGAGAGAGACAAGTGACAGACAGTCGTCGTGGACTCGATGGGCTGAACGGCTTCTGTCTGGGCGAGAATGATGCTACGTGTTTATGCCGTCCCACTGCCTGTCTCTGGGACAGAGAGGCTGAGGGGGCAAAACTGGTTCATTTTTAACCGTCCCTTCCGTGTTGGACTGCCTGCAGTCCCTCAGCTCAGGGCCGTGGGGATGACTCTCAGTGAGTGAAGGTTTCACTCGGATTCTCTTCATCTGGGGCACTTGGGGCTCAGATGTTAACTGCTGCGCGGTCGCAGCAAAAAAAGCAATGCCCACTTGGCAATAGACTTTCCGTAAGATTGCTGCGTGAAGACGATTTCTGAACACCAAGAAGACTGCACAACCATGTGAATTTACCTGAGCGAAGAGTCCTCGGTGTCCATTTCTTTCTGTCCTGCCAGCACAGCATCTTTCTATCTCTCCGATAACAGACCCTTGGAGAAAGTTCACAATCAAAGTTGTTCATGTTCCCCGCATTAATGTAACTGACACCTCTCACCCCAAGGGTTTCAGAGAGAGAGAGAGAGAGAGAGAGAGAGCAGAAGAGCGAATGGACTCTACCCGCACCCCACCCTACACCCCGTCCCACCCCGCAGAACAACGTGCAAGTAGAAATGAAATGGTTTAATTTTCCACCAGTGGAGGTAGTCCAGTTCCTGGGGATGAGACAAATATCAGCGCCCCGGGGACAGAATGACAAGCAGATGTTCTGGAAACGCTTTGCTGCTTGCAATTCTTGGAGCAATGTGGAATGTACTTCACACTGAGCAAGTTTCAGCTGGCTCAGTGTCTCCGATGTACATTGCTGTGTTTGCCGCCAGCTCACAGAGAGAACAATAGGAAGGACGTAGGAGTGAATAACGATCCGCGTGAGAGGGCGAATAACTGTTAATGGAGACTGTTAGCGGCTAACAATACGTAGTGTGTCATAGCAGACGAGGTGATAACAAGGAGTCGTTTGTGTGGTAGGGGTCAAGGACATGGGGGAGTTCAGGCCCTAAAGTGATGGAACTCGATATTGAAGACCGGAGGGCTGTAAGGTCTCCAAGTGGAAAATGAGGTGTTGTTCTTTCATCTGGAGCTAGAACACTGCTGCAAGCCTGAGACAGAAATGTTGGCCAGGGAACAGGGTGATGTGTTAAAGTGGCAGGCAACCGCAAGGTCAGGGCCTTTTTTTCCGCGGGCAGAACCGGGATGTTCTGCGAAGCAGTCACCCAGTTTATGCTTCATGCTACATTGGGGAAATGACACTGTGAGCAGCGAATGCAGCGGACGAGGTTGTGGCAAAAGTGCTGCTTCACCTGGCAGGTATGTTTGAGCCCTTGGATATTCAGGAGGGAGCAGGTAAATGGGCAGGTGTTACACATTCGGCGGTTGCAGGGGAAAGTGCCTTGTCACGATGGGAGGTGGGTGTGGGGTGTTGCGAGTGAAGGAAGAGTGGAACCGAGGTGGAACCCCTGGCACAACGGGTGCGTGTTGGGACCATAACCCAGCTGAGAAAGCATTCTCTCCTATTCACTCAATGTCGTCTTTAGCAGCTTTCCGGTATAACAGCGCTCTGTTCTGCACCTCGCCTTCTCATCTGCTGCCGAAAAAAAGCTTGGACATAAATATTTCCCAGTGATATACTGGCCCAATGTGCACAGTCGCGTTGATACACTCGTGGAGGTCTGCGTGGTCTTCTCCTGTTCTCTGTATCCTATGTTGAGGAGGGCAATGCTTGTCACTGGCCACTCGGGTGTCAGAGAAAAGTTTCGAAACAAAATGGTTGAATTATCTGCCAGTGGAGAGAGCCCGGTTCCCGGGGACGGGACAAACAGCAGCAGGGAGACTGAATGAGAAGCAGCTGTTCGGGAAACTCTTTGCCGTTTGCAATTCTCAGAGCAATCTCAAATGTATTTCATACTGAGCAAGTCTCAGGTCGCGCAAGCGGCGTGGGGGGTTAGTAGCACTTCAGCCCTCTGGCTCGTTGGTCTAGGCGTATGATTCTCGCTTAGGGTCCTTTACTGCACCGAGATGCGAGAGGTCCCGGGTTCAAATCCCGGACGAGCCCGCGTTTTTTAACTTGACTTGTGCAAAACTCTCTGATTAATTTTCTCAAAAAACGCCTTCGTGAAACGAGGTTGGGCTGTTTGGAGTACGAATGAGGCAGAAGACAGGGAAGTGAAATGGTTGGAGATAGTGTTCAACAGGTTGACGTGAGTGGTGCGGTGTTTGAGGAATGTCAACAATCAAGGGAGATTGGAAAATTGGAACAGCTCTCCTCGGAGAACCGAACTTTTCCAAGTCATGAGGGACCTAGAAACAGGAAATAATGTTGTAAAATGCTCCCACACCTGAAAGGATCCTCAACGATTCGGCAGAATTTTAAAGTCACGAGGAAAAGAAGTAAAAGTGACATTAGGAAGAACGTTTTCGTACAGGGACTGGTTAGGGTCAGTAAGTCCCTGTCTGACACTGACAAAGAGGAAGATTCAATGGACACAAAAGGGAATTCGGTGGTCACGTTCAGATGTGCAGATTTACGCTGAGAAGGCGAGAGAATGAAACGAATAGAGACACACGTTTACTTAAGTGTAGAACCAACAGAGCGAAGGTGGGCCGCATGGCCTCCTTCTGCGCTGTGACACATGTTGTGATTCAGTGTGAAATCACAGTTCGACCAACAGAATGTGGGAATTTAGAAATAAGTTTATATTTACACAGCCTCCATACGTCCGCGAAACAGCATATTACCCGGCAGCAGTGGAGGTCTTTGACATCAGGCTCGAACGTGCCTGCCGCGTGCCAGACGGAAACCTGAAGTGTTCTGTGGAAAGGACGCCGCGTGGGGCAGCAGAGTGGCGCAGCGGGAGCGTGCTGGGCCCATAACCCAGAGGTCGATGGATCGAAACCATCCTCTGCTATTGTTCAATGTCACCTCGAGCTGCTTTCCTTTGGATGGGTGCTCTCTCTTCTGCAAGCTGCCTTTGCATCTCCTTACCGAATGTCCAAATGGCATGCTAGCATATCGATGCACTCGTCAAATCAAGTGGCACGATTTTAGAGGTCTCAGAGGTATTCTGGTCTTCGTCGGTTTCCTCTGAACCGAATCGCAAACCCAGTTCTCTGCGATGCCAATCAGCTGGTAAAGTTGAAACACATGCCTTGCGGTTTTGTCCATTCCTTGCAGTAATTCGCCACCCTGGTTCAGACGAGCATGACAAGCATGTCAGAAACCGCATCACGACTCAGACATAGTCCCCTACTATTAGGACGGATACCACCGATTGTGAATAACCTCAGAGAGAGAGAGAGAGACAAGTGACAGACAGTCGTCGTGGACTCGATGGGCTGAACGGCTTCTGTCTGGGCGAGAATGATGTTACGTGTTTATGCCGCCCCACTGCCTGTCTCTGGGACAGAGAGGCTGAGGGGGCAAAACTGGTTCATTTTTAACCGTCCCTTCCGTGTTGGACTGCCTGCAGTCCCTCAGCTCAGGGCCGTGGGGATGACTCTCAGTGAGTGAAGGTTTCACTCGGATTCTCTTCATCTGGGGCACTTGGGGCTCAGATGTTAACTGCTGCGCGGTCGCAGCAAAGAAAGCAATGCCCACTTTGCAATAGACTTTCCGTAAGATTGCTGCGTGAAGACGATTTCTGAACACCAAGAAGACTGCACAACCATGTGAATTTACCTGAGCGAAGAGTCCTCGGTGTCCATTTCTTTCTGTCCTGCCAGCACAGCATCTTTCTATCTCTCCGATAACAGACCCTTGGAGAAAGTTCACAATCAAAGTTGTTCATGTTCCCCGCATTAATGTAACTGACACCTCTCACCCCAAGGGTTTCAGAGAGAGAGAGAGAGAGAGCAGAAGAGCGAATGGACTCTACCCGCACCCCACCCTACACCCCGTCCCACCCCGCAGAACAACGTGCAAGTAGAAATGAAATGGTTTAATTTTCCACCAGTGGAGGTAGTCCAGTTCCTGGGGATGAGACAAATATCAGCGCCCCGGGGACAGAATGACAAGCAGATGTTCTGGAAACGCTTTGCTGCTTGCAATTCTTGGAGCAATGTGGAATGTACTTCACACTGAGCAAGTTTCAGCTGGCTCAGTGTCTCCGATGTACATTGCTGTGTTTGCCGCCAGCTCACAGAGAGAACAATAGGAAGGACGTAGGAGTGAATAACGATCCGCGTGAGAGGGCGAATAACTGTTAATGGAGACTGTTAGCGGCTAACAATACGTAGTGTGTCATAGCAGACGAGGTGATAACAAGGAGTCGTTTGTGTGGTAGGGGTCAAGGACATGGGGGAGTTCAGGCCCTAAAGTGATGGAACTCGATATTGAAGACCGGAGGGCTGTAAGGTCTCCAAGTGGAAAATGAGGTGTTGTTCTTTCATCTGGAGCTAGAACACTGCTGCAAGCCTGAGACAGAAATGTTAGCCAGGGAACAGGGTGATGTGTTAAAGTGGCAGGCAACCGCAAGGTCAGGGCCTTTTTTTCCGCGGGCAGAACCGGGATGTTCTGCGAAGCAGTCACCCAGTTTATGCTTCATGCTACATTGGGGAAATGACACTGTGAGCAGCGAATGCAGCGGACGAGGTTGTGGCAAAAGTGCTGCTTCACCTGGCAGGTATGTTTGAGCCCTTGGATATTCAGGAGGGAGCAGGTAAATGGGCAGGTGTTACACATTCGGCGGTTGCAGGGGAAAGTGCCTTGTCACGATGGGAGGTGGGTGTGGGGTGTTGCGAGTGAAGGAAGAGTGGAACCGAGGTGGAACCCCTGGCACAACGGGTGCGTGTTGGGACCATAACCCAGCTGAGAAAGCATTCTCTCCTATTCACTCAATGTCGTCTTTAGCAGCTTTCCGGTATAACAGCGCTCTGTTCTGCACCTCGCCTTCTCATCTGCTGCCGAAAAAAAGCTTGGACATAAATATTTCCCAGTGATATACTGGCCCAATGTGCACAGTCGCGTTGATACACTCGTGGAGGTCTGCGTGGTCTTCTCCTGTTCTCTGTATCCTATGTTGAGGAGGGCAATGCTTGTCACTGGCCACTCGGGTGTCAGAGAAAAGTTTCGAAACAAAATGGTTGAATTATCTGCCAGTGGAGAGAGCCCGGTTCCCGGGGACGGGACAAACAGCAGCAGGGAGACTGAATGAGAAGCAGCTGTTCGGGAAACTCTTTGCCGTTTGCAATTCTCAGAGCAATCTCAAATGTATTTCATACTGAGCAAGTCTCAGGTCGCGCAAGCGGCGTGGGGGGTTAGTAGCACTTCAGCCCTCTGGCTCGTTGGTCTAGGCGTATGATTCTCGCTTAGGGTCCTTTACTGCACCGAGATGCGAGAGGTCCCGGGTTCAAATCCCGGACGAGCCCGCGTTTTTTAACTTGACTTGTGCAAAACTCTCTGATTAATTTTCTCAAAAAACGCCTTCGTGAAACGAGGTTGGGCTGTTTGGAGTACGAATGAGGCAGAAGACAGGGAAGTGAAATGGTTGGAGATAGTGTTCAACAGGTTGACGTGAGTGGTGCGGTGTTTGAGGAATGTCAACAATCAAGGGAGATTGGAAAATTGGAACAGCTCTCCTCGGAGAACCGAACTTTTCCAAGTCATGAGGGACCTAGAAACAGGAAATAATGTTGTAAAATGCTCCCACACCTGAAAGGATCCTCAACGATTCGGCAGAATTTTAAAGTCACGAGGAAAAGAAGTAAAAGTGACATTAGGAAGAACGTTTTCGTACAGGGACTGGTTAGGGTCAGTAAGTCCCTGTCTGACACTGACAAAGAGGAAGATTCAATGGACACAAAAGGGAATTCGGTGGTCACGTTCAGATGTGCAGATTTACGCTGAGAAGGCGAGAGAATGAAACGAATAGAGACACACGTTTACTTAAGTGTAGAACCAACAGAGCGAAGGTGGGCCGCATGGCCTCCGTCTGCGCTGTGACACATGTTGTGATTCAGTGTGAAATCACAGTTCGACCAACAGAATGTGGGAATTTAGAAATAAGTTTATATTTACACAGCCTCCATACGTCCGCGAAACAGCATATTACCCGGCAGCAGTGGAGGTCTTTGACATCAGGCTCGAACGTGCCTGCCGCGTGCCAGACGGAAACCTGAAGTGTTCTGTGGAAAGGACGCCGCGTGGGGCAGCAGAGTGGCGCAGCGGGAGCGTGCTGGGCCCATAACCCAGAGATCGATGGATCGAAACCATCCTCTGCTATTGTTCAATGTCACCTCGAGCTGCTTTCCTTTGGATGGGTGCTCTCTCTTCTGCAAGCTGCCTTTGCATCTCCTTACCGAATGTCCAAATGGCATGCTAGCATATCGATGCACTCGTCAAATCAAGTGGCACGATTTTAGAGGTCTCAGAGGTATTCTGGTCTTCGTCGGTTTCCTCTGAACCGAATCGCAAACCCAGTTCTCTGCGATGCCAATCAGCTGGTAAAGTTGAAACACATGCCTTGCGGTTTTGTCCATTCCTTGCAGTAATTCGCCACCCTGGTTCAGACGAGCATGACAAGCATGTCAGAAACCGCATCACGACTCAGACATAGTCCCCTACTATTAGGACGGATACCACCGATTGTGAATAACCTCAGAGAGAGAGAGAGAGACAAGTGACAGACAGTCGTCGTGGACTCGATGGGCTGAACGGCTTCTGTCTGGGCGAGAATGATGTTACGTGTTTATGCCGCCCCACTGCCTGTCTCTGGGACAGAGAGGCTGAGGGGGCAAAACTGGTTCATTTTTAACCGTCCCTTCCGTGTTGGACTGCCTGCAGTCCCTCAGCTCAGGGCCGTGGGGATGACTCTCAGTGAGTGAAGGTTTCACTCGGATTCTCTTCATCTGGGGCACTTGGGGCTCAGATGTTAACTGCTGCGCGGTCGCAGCAAAGAAAGCAATGCCCACTTTGCAATAGACTTTCCGTAAGATTGCTGCGTGAAGACGATTTCTGAACACCAAGAAGACTGCACAACCATGTGAATTTACCTGAGCGAAGAGTCCTCGGTGTCCATTTCTTTCTGTCCTGCCAGCACAGCATCTTTCTATCTCTCCGATAACAGACCCTTGGAGAAAGTTCACAATCAAAGTTGTTCATGTTCCCCGCATTAATGTAACTGACACCTCTCACCCCAAGGGTTTCAGAGAGAGAGAGAGAGAGAGCAGAAGAGCGAATGGACTTTACCCGCACCCCACCCTACACCCCGTCCCACCCCGCAGAACAACGTGCAAGTAGAAATGAAATGGTTTAATTTTCCACCAGTGGAGGTAGTCCAGTTCCTGGGGATGAGACAAATATCAGCGCCCCGGGGACAGAATGACAAGCAGATGTTCTGGAAACGCTTTGCTGCTTGCAATTCTTGGAGCAATGTGGAATGTACTTCACACTGAGCAAGTTTCAGCTGGCTCAGTGTCTCCGATGTACATTGCTGTGTTTGCCGCCAGCTCACAGAGAGAACAATAGGAAGGACGTAGGAGTGAATAACGATCCGCGTGAGAGGGCGAATAACTGTTAATGGAGACTGTTAGCGGCTAACAATACGTAGTGTGTCATAGCAGACGAGGTGATAACAAGGAGTCGTTTGTGTGGTAGGGGTCAAGGACATGGGGGAGTTCAGGCCCTAAAGTTATGGAACTCGATATTGAAGACCGGAGGGCTGTAAGGTCTCCAAGTGGAAAATGAGGTGTTGTTCTTTCATCTGGAGCTAGAACACTGCTGCAAGCCTGAGACAGAAATGTTAGCCAGGGAACAGGGTGATGTGTTAAAGTGGCAGGCAACCGCAAGGTCAGGGCCTTTTTTTCCGCGGGCAGAACCGGGATGTTCTGCGAAGCAGTCACCCAGTTTATGCTTCATGCTACATTGGGGAAATGACACTGTGAGCAGCGAATGCAGTGAACTAGGTTGTGGCAAAAGTGCTGCTTCACCTGGCAGGTATGTTTGAGCCCTTGGATATTCAGGAGGGAGCAGGTAAATGGGCAGGTGTTACACATTCGGCGGTTGCAGGGGAAAGTGCCTTGTCACGATGGGAGGTGGGTGTGGGGTGTTGCGAGTGAAGGAAGAGTGGAACCGAGGTGGAACCCCTGGCACAACGGGTGCGTGTTGGGACCATAACCCAGCTGAGAAAGCATTCTCTCCTATTCACTCAATGTCGTCTTTAGCAGCTTTCCGGTATAACAGCGCTCTGTTCTGCACCTCGCCTTCTCATCTGCTGCCGAAAAAAAGCTTGGACATAAATATTTCCCAGTGATATACTGGCCCAATGTGCACAGTCGCGTTGATACACTCGTGGAGGTCTGCGTGGTCTTCTCCTGTTCTCTGTATCCTATGTTGAGGAGGGCAATGCTTGTCACTGGCCACTCGGGTGTCAGAGAAAAGTTTCGAAACAAAATGGTTGAATTATCTGCCAGTGGAGAGAGCCCGGTTCCCGGGGACGGGACAAATAGCAGCAGGGAGACTGAATGAGAAGCAGCTGTTCGGGAAACTCTTTGCCGTTTGCAATTCTCAGAGCAATCTCAAATGTATTTCATACTGAGCAAGTCTCAGGTCGCGCAAGCGGCGTGGGGGGTTAGTAGCACTTCAGCCCTCTGGCTCGTTGGTCTAGGCGTATGATTCTCGCTTAGGGTCCTTTACTGCACCGAGATGCGAGAGGTCCCGGGTTCAAATCCCGGACGAGCTCGCGTTTTTTAACTTGACTTGTGCAAAACTCTCTGATTAATTTTCTCAAAAAACGCCTTCGTGAAACGAGGTTGGGCTGTTTGGAGTACGAATGAGGCAGAAGACAGGGAAGTGAAATGGTTGGAGATAGTGTTCAACAGGTTGACGTGAGTGGTGCGGTGTTTGAGGAATGTCAACAATCAAGGGAGATTGGAAAATTGGAACAGCTCTCCTCGGAGAACCGAACTTTTCCAAGTCATGAGGGACCTAGAAACAGGAAATAATGTTGTAAAATGCTCCCACACCTGAAAGGATCCTCAACGATTCGGCAGAATTTTAAAGTCACGAGGAAAAGAAGTAAAAGTGACATTAGGAAGAACGTTTTCGTACAGGGACTGGTTAGGGTCAGTAAGTCCCTGTCTGACACTGACAAAGAGGAAGATTCAATGGACACAAAAGGGAATTCGGTGGTCACGTTTAGATGTGCAGATTTACGCTGAGAAGGCGAGAGAATGAAACGAATAGAGACACACGTTTACTTAAGTGTAGAAACAACAGAGCGAAGGTGGGCCGCATGGCCTCCGTCTGCGCTGTGACACATGTTGTGATTCAGTGTGAAATCACAGTTCGACCAACAGAATGTGGGAATTTAGAAATAAGTTTATATTTACACAGCCTCCATACGTCCGCGAAACAGCATATTACCCGGCAGCAGTGGAGGTCTTTGACATCAGGCTCGAACGTGCCTGCCGCGTGCCAGACGGAAACCTGAAGTGTTCTGTGGAAAGGGCGCCGCGTGCGGCAGCAGTGTGGCGCAGCGGGAGCGTGCTGGGCCCATAACCCAGAGGTCGATGGATCGAAACCATCCTCTGCTATTGTTCAATGTCACCTCGAGCTGCTTTCCTTTGGATGGGTGCTCTCTCTTCTGCAAGCTGCCTTTGCATCTCCTTACCGAATGTCCAAATGGCATGTTAGCATATCGATGCACTCGTCAAATCAAGTGGCACGATTTTAGAGGTCTCAGAGGTATTCTGGTCTTCGTCGGTTTCCTCTGAACCGAATCGCAAACCCAGTTCTCTGCGATGCCAATCAGCTGGTAAAGTTGAAACACATGCCTTGCGGTTTTGTCCATTCCTTGCAGTAATTCGCCACCCTGGTTCAGACGAGCATGACAAGCATGTCAGAAACCGCATCACGACTCAGACATAGTCCCCTACTATTAGGACGGATACCACCGATTGTGAATAACCTCAGAGAGAGAGAGAGAGACAAGTGACAGACAGTCGTCGTGGACTCGATGGGCTGAACGGCTTCTGTCTGGGCGAGAATGATGCTACGTGTTTATGCCGCCCCACTGCCTGTCTCTGGGACAGAGAGGCTGAGGGGGCAAAACTGGTTCATTTTTAACCGTCCCTTCCGTGTTGGACTGCCTGCAGTCCCTCAGCTCAGGGCCGTGGGGATGACTCTCAGTGAGTGAAGGTTTCACTCGGATTCTCTTCATCTGGGGCACTTGGGGCTCAGATGTTAACTGCTGCGCGGTCGCAGCAAAAAAAGCAATGCCCACTTGGCAATAGACTTTCCGTAAGATTGCTGCGTGAAGACGATTTCTGAACACCAAGAAGACTGCACAACCATGTGAATTTACCTGAGCGAAGAGTCCTCGGTGTCCATTTCTTTCTGTCCTGCCAGCACAGCATCTTTCTATCTCTCCGATAACAGACCCTTGGAGAAAGTTCACAATCAAAGTTGTTCATGTTCCCCGCATTAATGTAACTGACACCTCTCACCCCAAGGGTTTCAGAGAGAGAGAGAGAGAGAGAGAGAGCAGAAGAGCGAATGGACTCTACCCGCACCCCACCCTACACCCCGTCCCACCCCGCAGAACAACGTGCAAGTAGAAATGAAATGGTTTAATTTTCCACCAGTGGAGGTAGTCCAGTTCCTGGGGATGAGACAAATATCAGCGCCCCGGGGACAGAATGACAAGCAGATGTTCTGGAAACGCTTTGCTGCTTGCAATTCTTGGAGCAATGTGGAATGTACTTCACACTGAGCAAGTTTCAGCTGGCTCAGTGTCTCCGATGTACATTGCTGTGTTTGCCGCCAGCTCACAGAGAGAACAATACGAAGGACGTAGGAGTGAATAACGATCCGCGTGAGAGGGCGAATAACTGTTAATGGAGACTGTTAGCGGCTAACAATACGTAGTGTGTCATAGCAGACGAGGTGATAACAAGGAGTCGTTTGTGTGGTAGGGGTCAAGGACATGGGGGAGTTCAGGCCCTAAAGTTATGGAACTCGATATTGAAGACCGGAGGGCTGTAAGGTCTCCAAGTGGAAAATGAGGTGTTGTTCTTTCATCTGGAGCTAGAACACTGCTGCAAGCCTGAGACAGAAATGTTGGCCAGGGAACAGGGTGATGTGTTAAAGTGGCAGGCAACCGCAAGGTCAGGGCCTTTTTTTCCGCGGGCAGAACCGGGATGTTCTGCGAAGCAGTCACCCAGTTTATGCTTCATGCTACATTGGGGAAATGACACTGTGAGCAGCGAATGCAGCGGACGAGGTTGTGGCAAAAGTGCTGCTTCACCTGGCAGGTATGTTTGAGCCCTTGGATATTCAGGAGGGAGCAGGTAAATGGGCAGGTGTTACACATTCGGCGGTTGCAGGGGAAAGTGCCTTGTCACGATGGGAGGTGGGTGTGGGGTGTTGCGAGTGAAGGAAGAGTGGAACCGAGGTGGAACCCCTGGCACAACGGGTGCGTGTTGGGACCATAACCCAGCTGAGAAAGCATTCTCTCCTATTCACTCAATGTCGTCTTTAGCAGGTTTCCGGTATAACAGCGCTCTGTTCTGCACCTCGCCTTCTCATCTGCTGCCGAAAAAAAGCTTGGACATAAATATTTCCCAGTGATATACTGGCCCAATGTGCACAGTCGCGTTGATACACTCGTGGAGGTCTGCGTGGTCTTCTCCTGTTCTCTGTATCCTATGTTGAGGAGGGCAATGCTTGTCACTGGCCACTCGGGTGTCAGAGAAAAGTTTCGAAACAAAATGGTTGAATTATCTGCCAGTGGAGAGAGCCCGGTTCCCGGGGACGGGACAAACAGCAGCAGGGAGACTGAATGAGAAGCAGCTGTTCGGGAAACTCTTTGCCGTTTGCAATTCTCAGAGCAATCTCAAATGTATTTCATACTGAGCAAGTCTCAGGTCGCGCAAGCGGCGTGGGGGGTTAGTAGCACTTCAGCCCTCTGGCTCGTTGGTCTAGGCGTATGATTCTCGCTTAGGGTCCTTTACTGCACCGAGATGCGAGAGGTCCCGGGTTCAAATCCCGGACGAGCCCGCGTTTTTTAACTTGACTTGTGCAAAACTCTCTGATTAATTTTCTCAAAAAACGCCTTCGTGAAACGAGGTTGGGCTGTTTGGAGTACGAATGAGGCAGAAGACAGGGAAGTGAAATGGTTGGAGATAGTGTTCAACAGGTTGACGTGAGTGGTGCGGTGTTTGAGGAATGTCAACAATCAAGGGAGATTGGAAAATTGGAACAGCTCTCCTCGGAGAACCGAACTTTTCCAAGTCATGAGGGACCTAGAAACAGGAAATAATGTTGTAAAATGCTCCCACACCTGAAAGGATCCTCAACGATTCGGCAGAATTTTAAAGTCACGAGGAAAAGAAGTAAAAGTGACATTAGGAAGAACGTTTTCGTACAGGGACTGGTTAGGGTCAGTAAGTCCCTGTCTGACACTGACAAAGAGGAAGATTCAATGGACACAAAAGGGAATTCGGTGGTCACGTTCAGATGTGCAGATTTACGCTGAGAAGGCGAGAGAATGAAACGAATAGAGACACACGTTTACTTAAGTGTAGAACCAACAGAGCGAAGGTGGGCCGCATGGCCTCCTTCTGCGCTGTGACACATGTTGTGATTCAGTGTGAAATCACAGTTCGACCAACAGAATGTGGGAATTTAGAAATAAGTTTATATTTACACAGCCTCCATACGTCCGCGAAACAGCATATTACCCGGCAGCAGTGGAGGTCTTTGACATCAGGCTCGAACGTGCCTGCCGCGTGCCAGACGGAAACCTGAAGTGTTCTGTGGAAAGGACGCCGCGTGGGGCAGCAGAGTGGCGCAGCGGGAGCGTGCTGGGCCCATAACCCAGAGGTCGATGGATCGAAACCATCCTCTGCTATTGTTCAATGTCACCTCGAGCTGCTTTCCTTTGGATGGGTGCTCTCTCTTCTGCAAGCTGCCTTTGCATCTCCTTACCGAATGTCCAAATGGCATGCTAGCATATCGATGCACTCGTCAAATCAAGTGGCACGATTTTAGAGGTCTCAGAGGTATTCTGGTCTTCGTCGGTTTCCTCTGAACCGAATCGCAAACCCAGTTCTCTGCGATGCCAATCAGCTGGTAAAGTTGAAACACATGCCTTGCGGTTTTGTCCATTCCTTGCAGTAATTCGCCACCCTGGTTCAGACGAGCATGACAAGCATGTCAGAAACCGCATCACGACTCAGACATAGTCCCCTACTATTAGGACGGATACCACCGATTGTGAATAACCTCAGAGAGAGAGAGAGAGACAAGTGACAGACAGTCGTCGTGGACTCGATGGGCTGAACGGCTTCTGTCTGGGCGAGAATGATGTTACGTGTTTATGCCGCCCCACTGCCTGTCTCTGGGACAGAGAGGCTGAGGGGGCAAAACTGGTTCATTTTTAACCGTCCCTTCCGTGTTGGACTGCCTGCAGTCCCTCAGCTCAGGGCCGTGGGGATGACTCTCAGTGAGTGAAGGTTTCACTCGGATTCTCTTCATCTGGGGCACTTGGGGCTCAGATGTTAACTGCTGCGCGGTCGCAGCAAAGAAAGCAATGCCCACTTTGCAATAGACTTTCCGTAAGATTGCTGCGTGAAGACGATTTCTGAACACCAAGAAGACTGCACAACCATGTGAATTTACCTGAGCGAAGAGTCCTCGGTGTCCATTTCTTTCTGTCCTGCCAGCACAGCATCTTTCTATCTCTCCGATAACAGACCCTTGGAGAAAGTTCACAATCAAAGTTGTTCATGTTCCCCGCATTAATGTAACTGACACCTCTCACCCCAAGGGTTTCAGAGAGAGAGAGAGAGAGAGCAGAAGAGCGAATGGACTTTACCCGCACCCCACCCGACACCCCGTCCCACCCCGCAGAACAACGTGCAAGTAGAAATGAAATGGTTTAATTTTCCACCAGTGGAGGTAGTCCAGTTCCTGGGGATGAGACAAATATCAGCGCCCCAGGGACAGAATGACAAGCAGATGTTCTGGAAACGCTTTGCTGCTTGCAATTCTTGGAGCAATGTGGAATGTACTTCACACTGAGCAAGTTTCAGCTGGCTCAGTGTCTCCGATGTACATTGCTGTGTTTGCCGCCAGCTCACAGAGAGAACAATAGGAAGGACGTAGGAGTGAATAACGATCCGCGTGAGAGGGCGAATAACTGTTAATGGAGACTGTTAGCGGCTAACAATACGTAGTGTGTCATAGCAGACGAGGTGATAACAAGGAGTCGTTTGTGTGGTAGGGGTCAAGGACATGGGGGAGTTCAGGCCCTAAAGTTATGGAACTCGATATTGAAGACCGGAGGGCTGTAAGGTCTCCAAGTGGAAAATGAGGTGTTGTTCTTTCATCTGGAGCTAGAACACTGCTGCAAGCCTGAGACAGAAATGTTGGCCAGGGAACAGGGTGATGTGTTAAAGTGGCAGGCAACCGCAAGGTCAGGGCCTTTTTTTCCGCGGGCAGAACCGGGATGTTCTGCGAAGCAGTCACCCAGTTTATGCTTCATGCTACATTGGGGAAATGACACTGTGAGCAGCGAATGCAGTGAACTAGGTTGTGGCAAAAGTGCTGCTTCACCTGGCAGGTATGTTTGAGCCCTTGGATATTCAGGAGGGAGCAGGTAAATGGGCAGGTGTTACACATTCGGCGGTTGCAGGGGAAAGTGCCTTGTCACGATGGGAGGTGGGTGTGGGGTGTTGCGAGTGAAGGAAGAGTGGAACCGAGGTGGAACCCCTGGCACAACGGGTGCGTGTTGGGACCATAACCCAGCTGAGAAAGCATTCTCTCCTATTCACTCAATGTCGTCTTTAGCAGCTTTCCGGTATAACAGCGCTCTGTTCTGCACCTCGCCTTCTCATCTGCTGCCGAAAAAAAGCTTGGACATAAATATTTCCCAGTGATATACTGGCCCAATGTGCACAGTCGCGTTGATACACTCGTGGAGGTCTGCGTGGTCTTCTCCTGTTCTCTGTATCCTATGTTGAGGAGGGCAATGCTTGTCACTGGCCACTCGGGTGTCAGAGAAAAGTTTCGAAACAAAATGGTTGAATTATCTGCCAGTGGAGAGAGCCCGGTTCCCGGGGACGGGACAAACAGCAGCAGGGAGACTGAATGAGAAGCAGCTGTTCGGGAAACTCTTTGCCGTTTGCAATTCTCAGAGCAATCTCAAATGTATTTCATACTGAGCAAGTCTCAGGTCGCGCAAGCGGCGTGGGGGGTTAGTAGCGCCTCAGCCCTCTGGCTCTTTGGTCTAGGCGTATGATTCTCGCTTAGGGTCCTTTACTGCACCGAGATGCGAGAGGTCCCGGGTTCAAATCCCGGACGAGCCCGCGTTTTTTAACTTGACTTGTGCAAAACTCTCTGATTAATTTTCTCAAAAAACGCCTTCGTGAAACGAGGTTGGGCTGTTTGGAGTACGAATGAGGCAGAAGACAGGGAAGTGAAATGGTTGGAGATAGTGTTCAACAGGTTGACGTGAGTGGTGCGGTGTTTGAGGAATGTCAACAATCAAGGGAGATTGGAAAATTGGAACAGCTCTCCTCGGAGAACCGAACTTTTCCAAGTCATGAGGGACCTAGAAACAGGAAATAATGTTGTAAAATGCTCCCACACCTGAAAGGATCCTCAACGATTCGGCAGAATTTTAAAGTCACGAGGAAAAGAAGTAAAAGTGACATTAGGAAGAACGTTTTCGTACAGGGACTGGTTAGGGTCAGTAAGTCCCTGTCTGACACTGACAAAGAGGAAGATTCAATGGACACAAAAGGGAATTCGGTGGTCACGTTCAGATGTGCAGATTTACGCTGAGAAGGCGAGAGAATGAAACGAATAGAGACACACGTTTACTTAAGTGTAGAACCAACAGAGCGAAGGTGGGCCGCATGGCCTCCGTCTGCGCTGTGACACATGTTGTGATTCAGTGTGAAATCACAGTTCGACCAACAGAATGTGGGAATTTAGAAATAAGTTTATATTTACACAGCCTCCATACGTCCGCGAAACAGCATATTACCCGGCAGCAGTGGAGGTCTTTGACATCAGGCTCGAACGTGCCTGCCGCGTGCCAGACGGAAACCTGAAGTGTTCTGTGGAAAGGGCGCCGCATGCGGCAGCAGGGTGGCGCAGCGGGAGCGTGCTGGGCCCATAACCCAGAGGTCGATGGATCGAAACCATCCTCTGCTATTGTTCAATGTCACCTCGAGCTGCTTTCCTTTGGATGGGTGCTCTCTCTTCTGCAAGCTGCCTTTGCATCTCCTTACCGAATGTCCAAATGGCATGCTAGCATATCGATGCACTCGTCAAATCAAGTGGCACGATTTTAGAGGTCTCAGAGGAATTCTGGTCTTCGTCGGTTTCCTCTGAACCGAATCGCAAACCCAGTTCTCTGCGATGCCAATCAGCTGGTAAAGTTGAAACACATGCCTTGCGGTTTTGTCCATTCCTTGCAGTAATTCGCCACCCTGGTTCAGACGAGCATGACAAGCATGTCAGAAACCGCATCACGACTCAGACATAGTCCCCTACTATTAGGACGGATACCACCGATTGTGAATAACCTCAGAGAGAGAGAGAGAGACAAGTGACAGACAGTCGTCGTGGACTCGATGGGCTGAACGGCTTCTGTCTGGGCGAGAATGATGTTACGTGTTTATGCCGCCCCACTGCCTGTCTCTGGGACAGAGAGGCTGAGGGGGCAAAACTGGTTCATTTTTAACCGTCCCTTCCGTGTTGGACTGCCTGCAGTCCCTCAGCTCAGGGCCGTGGGGATGACTCTCAGTGAGTGAAGGTTTCACTCGGATTCTCTTCATCTGGGGCACTTGGGGCTCAGATGTTAACTGCTGCGCGGTCGCAGCAAAGAAAGCAATGCCCACTTTGCAATACACTTTCCGTAAGATTGCTGCGTGAAGACGATTTCTGAACACCAAGAAGACTGCACAACCATGTGAATTTACCTGAGCGAAGAGTCCTCGGTGTCCATTTCTTTCTGTCCTGCCAGCACAGCATCTTTCTATCTCTCCGATAACAGACCCTTGGAGAAAGTTCACAATCAAAGTTGTTCATGTTCCCCGCATTAATGTAACTGACACCTCTCACCCCAAGGGTTTCAGAGAGAGAGAGAGAGAGAGCAGAAGAGCGAATGGACTTTACCCGCACCCCACCCTACACCCCGTCCCACCCCGCAGAACAACGTGCAAGTAGAAATGAAATGGTTTAATTTTCCACCAGTGGAGGTAGTCCAGTTCCTGGGGATGAGACAAATATCAGCGCCCCAGGGACAGAATGACAAGCAGATGTTCTGGAAACGCTTTGCTGCTTGCAATTCTTGGAGCAATGTGGAATGTACTTCACACTGAGCAAGTTTCAGCTGGCTCAGTGTCTCCGATGTACATTGCTGTGTTTGCCGCCAGCTCACAGAGAGAACAATAGGAAGGACGTAGGAGTGAATAACGATCCGCGTGAGAGGGCGAATAACTGTTAATGGAGACTGTTAGCGGCTAACAATACGTAGTGTGTCATAGCAGACGAGGTGATAACAAGGAGTCGTTTGTGTGGTAGGGGTCAAGGACATGGGGGAGTTCAGGCCCTAAAGTTATGGAACTCGATATTGAAGACCGGAGGGCTGTAAGGTCTCCAAGTGGAAAATGAGGTGTTGTTCTTTCATCTGGAGCTAGAACACTGCTGCAAGCCTGAGACAGAAATGTTAGCCAGGGAACAGGGTGATGTGTTAAAGTGGCAGGCAACCGCAAGGTCAGGGCCTTTTTTTCCGCGGGCAGAACCGGGATGTTCTGCGAAGCAGTCACCCAGTTTATGCTTCATGCTACATTGGGGAAATGACACTGTGAGCAGCGAATGCAGTGAACTAGGTTGTGGCAAAAGTGCTGCTTCACCTGGCAGGTATGTTTGAGCCCTTGGATATTCAGGAGGGAGCAGGTAAATGGGCAGGTGTTACACATTCGGCGGTTGCAGGGGAAAGTGCCTTGTCACGATGGGAGGTGGGTGTGGGGTGTTGCGAGTGAAGGAAGAGTGGAACCGAGGTGGAACCCCTGGCACAACGGGTGCGTGTTGGGACCATAACCCAGCTGAGAAAGCATTCTCTCCTATTCACTCAATGTCGTCTTTAGCAGCTTTCCGGTATAACAGCGCTCTGTTCTGCACCTCGCCTTCTCATCTGCTGCCGAAAAAAAGCTTGGACATAAATATTTCCCAGTGATATACTGGCCCAATGTGCACAGTCGCGTTGATACACTCGTGGAGGTCTGCGTGGTCTTCTCCTGTTCTCTGTATCCTATGTTGAGGAGGGCAATGCTTGTCACTGGCCACTCGGGTGTCAGAGAAAAGTTTCGAAACAAAATGGTTGAATTATCTGCCAGTGGAGAGAGCCCGGTTCCCGGGGACGGGACAAACAGCAGCAGGGAGACTGAATGAGAAGCAGCTGTTCGGGAAACTCTTTGCCGTTTGCAATTCTCAGAGCAATCTCAAATGTATTTCATACTGAGCAAGTCTCAGGTCGCGCAAGCGGCGTGGGGGGTTACTAGCACTTCAGCCCTCTGGCTCGTTGGTCTAGGCGTATGATTCTCGCTTAGGGTCCTTTACTGCACCGAGATGCGAGAGGTCCCGGGTTCAAATCCCGGACGAGCCCGCGTTTTTTAACTTGACTTGTGCAAAACTCTCTGATTAATTTTCTCAAAAAACGCCTTCGTGAAACGAGGTTGGGCTGTTTGGAGTACGAATGAGGCAGAAGACAGGGAAGTGAAATGGTTGGAGATAGTGTTCAACAGGTTGACGTGAGTGGTGCGGTGTTTGAGGAATGTCAACAATCAAGGGAGATTGGAAAATTGGAACAGCTCTCCTCGGAGAACCGAACTTTTCCAAGTCATGAGGGACCTAGAAACAGGAAATAATGTTGTAAAATGCTCCCACACCTGAAAGGATCCTCAACGATTCGGCAGAATTTTAAAGTCACGAGGAAAAGAAGTAAAAGTGACATTAGGAAGAACGTTTTCGTACAGGGACTGGTTAGGGTCAGTAAGTCCCTGTCTGACACTGACAAAGAGGAAGATTCAATGGACACAAAAGGGAATTCGGTGGTCACGTTCAGATGTGCAGATTTACGCTGAGAAGGCGAGAGAATGAAACGAATAGAGACACACGTTTACTTAAGTGTAGAACCAACAGAGCGAAGGTGGGCCGCATGGCCTCCGTCTGCGCTGTGACACATGTTGTGATTCAGTGTGAAATCACAGTTCGACCAACAGAATGTGGGAATTTAGAAATAAGTTTATATTTACACAGCCTCCATACGTCCGCGAAACAGCATATTACCCGGCAGCAGTGGAGGTCTTTGACATCAGGCTCGAACGTGCCTGCCGCGTGCCAGACGGAAACCTGAAGTGTTCTGTGGAAAGGGCGCCGCGTGCGGCAGCAGTGTGGCGCAGCGGGAGCGTGCTGGGCCCATAACCCAGAGATCGATGGATCGAAACCATCCTCTGCTATTGTTCAATGTCACCTCGAGCTGCTTTCCTTTGGATGGGTGCTCTCTCTTCTGCAAGCTGCCTTTGCATCTCCTTACCGAATGTCCAAATGGCATGTTAGCATATCGATGCACTCGTCAAATCAAGTGGCACGATTTTAGAGGTCTCAGAGGTATTCTGGTCTTCGTCGGTTTCCTCTGAACCGAATCGCAAACCCAGTTCTCTGCGATGCCAATCAGCTGGTAAAGTTGAAACACATGCCTTGCGGTTTTGTCCATTCCTTGCAGTAATTCGCCACCCTGGTTCAGACGAGCATGACAAGCATGTCAGAAACCGCATCACGACTCAGACATAGTCCCCTACTATTAGGACGGATACCACCGATTGTGAATAACCTCAGAGAGAGAGAGAGAGACAAGTGACAGACAGTCGTCGTGGACTCGATGGGCTGAACGGCTTCTGTCTGGGCGAGAATGATGCTACGTGTTTATGCCGTCCCACTGCCTGTCTCTGGGACAGAGAGGCTGAGGGGGCAAAACTGGTTCATTTTTAACCGTCCCTTCCGTGTTGGACTGCCTGCAGTCCCTCAGCTCAGGGCCGTGGGGATGACTCTCAGTGAGTGAAGGTTTCACTCGGATTCTCTTCATCTGGGGCACTTGGGGCTCAGATGTTAACTGCTGCGCGGTCGCAGCAAAGAAAGCAATGCCCACTTTGCAATAGACTTTCCGTAAGATTGCTGCGTGAAGACGATTTCTGAACACCAAGAAGACTGCACAACCATGTGAATTTACCTGAGCGAAGAGTCCTCGGTGTCCATTTCTTTCTGTCCTGCCAGCACAGCATCTTTCTATCTCTCCGATAACAGACCCTTGGAGAAAGTTCACAATCAAAGTTGTTCATGTTCCCCGCATTAATGTAACTGACACCTCTCACCCCAAGGGTTTCAGAGAGAGAGAGAGAGAGAGAGCAGAAGAGCGAATGGACTCTACCCGCACCCCACCCTACACCCCGTCCCACCCCGCAGAACAACGTGCAAGTAGAAATGAAATGGTTTAATTTTCCACCAGTGGAGGTAGTCCAGTTCCTGGGGATGAGACAAATATCAGCGCCCCGGGGACAGAATGACAAGCAGATGTTCTGGAAACGCTTTGCTGCTTGCAATTCTTGGAGCAATGTGGAATGTACTTCACACTGAGCAAGTTTCAGCTGGCTCAGTGTCTCCGATGTACATTGCTGTGTTTGCCGCCAGCTCACAGAGAGAACAATAGGAAGGACGTAGGAGTGAATAACGATCCGCGTGAGAGGGCGAATAACTGTTAATGGAGACTGTTAGCGGCTAACAATACGTAGTGTGTCATAGCAGACGAGGTGATAACAAGGAGTCGTTTGTGTGGTAGGGATCAAGGACATGGGGGAGTTCAGGCCCTAAAGTTATGGAACTCGATATTGAAGACCGGAGGGCTGTAAGGTCTCCAAGTGGAAAATGAGGTGTTGTTCTTTCATCTGGAGCTAGAACACTGCTGCAAGCCTGAGACAGAAATGTTGGCCAGGGAACAGGGTGATGTGTTAAAGTGGCAGGCAACCGCAAGGTCAGGGCCTTTTTTTCCGCGGGCAGAACCGGGATGTTCTGCGAAGCAGTCACCCAGTTTATGCTTCATGCTACATTGGGGAAATGACACTGTGAGCAGCGAATGCAGCGGACGAGGTTGTGGCAAAAGTGCTGCTTCACCTGGCAGGTATGTTTGAGCCCTTGGATATTCAGGAGGGAGCAGGTAAATGGGCAGGTGTTACACATTCGGCGGTTGCAGGGGAAAGTGCCTTGTCACGATGGGAGGTGGGTGTGGGGTGTTGCGAGTGAAGGAAGAGTGGAACCGAGGTGGAACCCCTGGCACAACGGGTGCGTGTTGGGACCATAACCCAGCTGAGAAAGCATTCTCTCCTATTCATTCAATGTCGTCTTTAGCAGCTTTCCGGTATAACAGCGCTCTGTTCTGCACCTCGCCTTCTCATCTGCTGCCGAAAAAAAGCTTGGACATAAATATTTCCCAGTGATATACTGGCCCAATGTGCACAGTCGCGTTGATACACTCGTGGAGGTCTGCGTGGTCTTCTCCTGTTCTCTGTATCCTATGTTGAGGAGGGCAATGCTTGTCACTGGCCACTCGGGTGTCAGAGAAAAGTTTCGAAACAAAATGGTTGAATTATCTGCCAGTGGAGAGAGCCCGGTTCCCGGGGACGGGACAAACAGCAGCAGGGAGACTGAATGAGAAGCAGCTGTTCGGGAAACTCTTTGCCGTTTGCAATTCTCAGAGCAATCTCAAATGTATTTCATACTGAGCAAGTCTCAGGTCGCGCAAGCGGCGTGGGGGGTTACTAGCACTTCAGCCCTCTGGCTCGTTGGTCTAGGCGTATGATTCTCGCTTAGGGTCCTTTACTGCACCGAGATGCGAGAGGTCCCGGGTTCAAATCCCGGACGAGCCCGCGTTTTTTAACTTGACTTGTGCAAAACTCTCTGATTAATTTTCTCAAAAAACGCCTTCGTGAAACGAGGTTGGGCTGTTTGGAGTACGAATGAGGCAGAAGACAGGGAAGTGAAATGGTTGGAGATAGTGTTCAACAGGTTGACGTGAGTGGTGCGGTGTTTGAGGAATGTCAACAATCAAGGGAGATTGGAAAATTGGAACAGCTCTCCTCGGAGAACCGAACTTTTCCAAGTCATGAGGGACCTAGAAACAGGAAATAATGTTGTAAAATGCTCCCACACCTGAAAGGATCCTCAACGATTCGGCAGAATTTTAAAGTCACGAGGAAAAGAAGTAAAAGTGACATTAGGAAGAACGTTTTCGTACAGGGACTGGTTAGGGTCAGTAAGTCCCTGTCTGACACTGACAAAGAGGAAGATTCAATGGACACAAAAGGGAATTCGGTGGTCACGTTCAGATGTGCAGATTTACGCTGAGAAGGCGAGAGAATGAAACGAATAGAGACACACGTTTACTTAAGTGTAGAACCAACAGAGCGAAGGTGGGCCGCATGGCCTCCGTCTGCGCTGTGACACATGTTGTGATTCAGTGTGAAATCACAGTTCGACCAACAGAATGTGGGAATTTAGAAATAAGTTTATATTTACACAGCCTCCATACGTCCGCGAAACAGCATATTACCCGGCAGCAGTGGAGGTCTTTGACATCAGGCTCGAACGTGCCTGCCGCGTGCCAGACGGAAACCTGAAGTGTTCTGTGGAAAGGGCGCCGCGTGCGGCAGCAGTGTGGCGCAGCGGGAGCGTGCTGGGCCCATAACCCAGAGGTCGATGGATCGAAACCATCCTCTGCTATTGTTCAATGTCACCTCGAGCTGCTTTCCTTTGGATGGGTGCTCTCTCTTCTGCAAGCTGCCTTTGCATCTCCTTACCGAATGTCCAAATGGCATGCTAGCATATCGATGCACTCGTCAAATCAAGTGGCACGATTTTAGAGGTCTCAGAGGTATTCTGGTCTTCGTCGGTTTCCTCTGAACCGAATCGCAAACCCAGTTCTCTGCGATGCCAATCAGCTGGTAAAGTTGAAACACATGCCTTGCGGTTTTGTCCATTCCTTGCAGTAATTCGCCACCCTGGTTCAGACGAGCATGACAAGCATGTCAGAAACCGCATCACGACTCAGACATAGTCCCCTACTATTAGGACGGATACCACCGATTGTGAATAACCTCAGAGAGAGAGAGACAAGTGACAGACAGTCGTCGTGGACTCGATGGGCTGAACGGCTTCTGTCTGGGCGAGAATGATGCTACGTGTTTATGCCGTCCCACTGCCTGTCTCTGGGACAGAGAGGCTGAGGGGGCAAAACTGGTTCATTTTTAACCGTCCCTTCCGTGTTGGACTGCCTGCAGTCCCTCAGCTCAGGGCCGTGGGGATGACTCTCAGTGAGTGAAGGTTTCACTCGGATTCTCTTCATCTGGGGCACTTGGGGCTCAGATGTTAACTGCTGCGCGGTCGCAGCAAAAAAAGCAATGCCCACTTGGCAATAGACTTTCCGTAAGATTGCTGCGTGAAGACGATTTCTGAACACCAAGAAGACTGCACAACCATGTGAATTTACCTGAGCGAAGAGTCCTCGGTGTCCATTTCTTTCTGTCCTGCCAGCACAGCATCTTTCTATCTCTCCGATAACAGACCCTTGGAGAAAGTTCACAATCAAAGTTGTTCATGTTCCCCGCATTAATGTAACTGACACCTCTCACCCCAAGGGTTTCAGAGAGAGAGAGAGAGAGAGAGAGAGCAGAAGAGCGAATGGACTCTACCCGCACCCCACCCTACACCCCGTCCCACCCCGCAGAACAACGTGCAAGTAGAAATGAAATGGTTTAATTTTCCACCAGTGGAGGTAGTCCAGTTCCTGGGGATGAGACAAATATCAGCGCCCCGGGGACAGAATGACAAGCAGATGTTCTGGAAACGCTTTGCTGCTTGCAATTCTTGGAGCAATGTGGAATGTACTTCACACTGAGCAAGTTTCAGCTGGCTCAGTGTCTCCGATGTACATTGCTGTGTTTGCCGCCAGCTCACAGAGAGAACAATAGGAAGGACGTAGGAGTGAATAACGATCCGCGTGAGAGGGCGAATAACTGTTAATGGAGACTGTTAGCGGCTAACAATACGTAGTGTGTCATAGCAGACGAGGTGATAACAAGGAGTCGTTTGTGTGGTAGGGGTCAAGGACATGGGGGAGTTCAGGCCCTAAAGTGATGGAACTCGATATTGAAGACCGGAGGGCTGTAAGGTCTCCAAGTGGAAAATGAGGTGTTGTTCTTTCATCTGGAGCTAGAACACTGCTGCAAGCCTGAGACAGAAATGTTGGCCAGGGAACAGGGTGATGTGTTAAAGTGGCAGGCAACCGCAAGGTCAGGGCCTTTTTTTCCGCGGGCAGAACCGGGATGTTCTGCGAAGCAGTCACCCAGTTTATGCTTCATGCTACATTGGGGAAATGACACTGTGAGCAGCGAATGCAGCGGACGAGGTTGTGGCAAAAGTGCTGCTTCACCTGGCAGGTATGTTTGAGCCCTTGGATATTCAGGAGGGAGCAGGTAAATGGGCAGGTGTTACACATTCGGCGGTTGCAGGGGAAAGTGCCTTGTCACGATGGGAGGTGGGTGTGGGGTGTTGCGAGTGAAGGAAGAGTGGAACCGAGGTGGAACCCCTGGCACAACGGGTGCGTGTTGGGACCATAACCCAGCTGAGAAAGCATTCTCTCCTATTCACTCAATGTCGTCTTTAGCAGCTTTCCGGTATAACAGCGCTCTGTTCTGCACCTCGCCTTCTCATCTGCTGCCGAAAAAAAGCTTGGACATAAATATTTCCCAGTGATATACTGGCCCAATGTGCACAGTCGCGTTGATACACTCGTGGAGGTCTGCGTGGTCTTCTCCTGTTCTCTGTATCCTATGTTGAGGAGGGCAATGCTTGTCACTGGCCACTCGGGTGTCAGAGAAAAGTTTCGAAACAAAATGGTTGAATTATCTGCCAGTGGAGAGAGCCCGGTTCCCGGGGACGGGACAAACAGCAGCAGGGAGACTGAATGAGAAGCAGCTGTTCGGGAAACTCTTTGCCGTTTGCAATTCTCAGAGCAATCTCAAATGTATTTCATACTGAGCAAGTCTCAGGTCGCGCAAGCGGCGTGGGGGGTTAGGAGCACTTCAGCCCTCTGGCTCGTTGGTCTAGGCGTATGATTCTCGCTTAGGGTCCTTTACTGCACCGAGATGCGAGAGGTCCCGGGTTCAAATCCCGGACGAGCCCGCGTTTTTTAACTTGACTTGTGCAAAACTCTCTGATTAATTTTCTCAAAAAACGCCTTCGTGAAACGAGGTTGGGCTGTTTGGAGTACGAATGAGGCAGAAGACAGGGAAGTGAAATGGTTGGAGATAGTGTTCAACAGGTTGACGTGAGTGGTGCGGTGTTTGAGGAATGTCAACAATCAAGGGAGATTGGAAAATTGGAACAGCTCTCCTCGGAGAACCGAACTTTTCCAAGTCATGAGGGACCTAGAAACAGGAAATAATGTTGTAAAATGCTCCCACACCTGAAAGGATCCTCAACGATTCGGCAGAATTTTAAAGTCACGAGGAAAAGAAGTAAAAGTGACATTAGGAAGAACGTTTTCGTACAGGGACTGGTTAGGGTCAGTAAGTCCCTGTCTGACACTGACAAAGAGGAAGATTCAATGGACACAAAAGGGAATTCGGTGGTCACGTTCAGATGTGCAGATTTACGCTGAGAAGGCGAGAGAATGAAACGAATAGAGACACACGTTTACTTAAGTGTAGAACCAACAGAGCGAAGCATGGCCTCCGTCTGCGCTGTGACACATGTTGTGATTCAGTGTGAAATCACAGTTCGACCAACAGAATGTGGGAATTTAGAAATAAGTTTATATTTACACAGCCTCCATACGTCCGCGAAACAGCATATTACCCGGCAGCAGTGGAGGTCTTTGACATCAGGCTCGAACGTGCCTGCCGCGTGCCAGACGGAAACCTGAAGTGTTCTGTGGAAAGGACGCCGCGTGGGGCAGCAGAGTGGCGCAGCGGGAGCGTGCTGGGCCCATAACCCAGAGGTCGATGGATCGAAACCATCCTCTGCTATTGTTCAATGTCACCTCGAGCTGCTTTCCTTTGGATGGGTGCTCTCTCTTCTGCAAGCTGCCTTTGCATCTCCTTACCGAATGTCCAAATGGCATGCTAGCATATCGATGCACTCGTCAAATCAAGTGGCACGATTTTAGAGGTCTCAGAGGTATTCTGGTCTTCGTCGGTTTCCTCTGAACCGAATCGCAAACCCAGTTCTCTGCGATGCCAATCAGCTGGTAAAGTTGAAACACATGCCTTGCGGTTTTGTCCATTCCTTGCAGTAATTCGCCACCCTGGTTCAGACGAGCATGACAAGCATGTCAGAAACCGCATCACGACTCAGACATAGTCCCCTACTATTAGGACGGATACCACCGATTGTGAATAACCTCAGAGAGAGAGAGAGAGACAAGTGACAGACAGTCGTCGTGGACTCGATGGGCTGAACGGCTTCTGTCTGGGCGAGAATGATGTTACGTGTTTATGCCGCCCCACTGCCTGTCTCTGGGACAGAGAGGCTGAGGGGGCAAAACTGGTTCATTTTTAACCGTCCCTTCCGTGTTGGACTGCCTGCAGTCCCTCAGCTCAGGGCCGTGGGGATGACTCTCAGTGAGTGAAGGTTTCACTCGGATTCTCTTCATCTGGGGCACTTGGGGCTCAGATGTTAACTGCTGCGCGGTCGCAGCAAAGAAAGCAATGCCCACTTTGCAATAGACTTTCCGTAAGATTGCTGCGTGAAGACGATTTCTGAACACCAAGAAGACTGCACAACCATGTGAATTTACCTGAGCGAAGAGTCCTCGGTGTCCATTTCTTTCTGTCCTGCCAGCACAGCATCTTTCTATCTCTCCGATAACAGACCCTTGGAGAAAGTTCACAATCAAAGTTGTTCATGTTCCCCGCATTAATGTAACTGACACCTCTCACCCCAAGGGTTTCAGAGAGAGAGAGAGAGAGAGCAGAAGAGCGAATGGACTTTACCCGCACCCCACCCTACACCCCGTCCCACCCCGCAGAACAACGTGCAAGTAGAAATGAAATGGTTTAATTTTCCACCAGTGGAGGTAGTCCAGTTCCTGGGGATGAGACAAATATCAGCGCCCCAGGGACAGAATGACAAGCAGATGTTCTGGAAACGCTTTGCTGCTTGCAATTCTTGGAGCAATGTGGAATGTACTTCACACTGAGCAAGTTTCAGCTGGCTCAGTGTCTCCGATGTACATTGCGGTGTTTGCCGCCAGCTCACAGAGAGAACAATAGGAAGGACGTAGGAGTGAATAACGATCCGCGTGAGAGGGCGAATAACTGTTAATGGAGACTGTTAGCGGCTAACAATACGTAGTGTGTCATAGCAGACGAGGTGATAACAAGGAGTCGTTTGTGTGGTAGGGGTCAAGGACATGGGGGAGTTCAGGCCCTAAAGTTATGGAACTCGATATTGAAGACCGGAGGGCTGTAAGGTCTCCAAGTGGAAAATGAGGTGTTGTTCTTTCATCTGGAGCTAGAACACTGCTGCAAGCCTGAGACAGAAATGTTAGCCAGGGAACAGGGTGATGTGTTAAAGTGGCAGGCAACCGCAAGGTCAGGGCCTTTTTTTCCGCGGGCAGAACCGGGATGTTCTGCGAAGCAGTCACCCAGTTTATGCTTCATGCTACATTGGGGAAATGACACTGTGAGCAGCGAATGCAGTGAACTAGGTTGTGGCAAAAGTGCTGCTTCACCTGGCAGGTATGTTTGAGCCCTTGGATATTCAGGAGGGAGCAGGTAAATGGGCAGGTGTTACACATTCGGCGGTTGCAGGGGAAAGTGCCTTGTCACGATGGGAGGTGGGTGTGGGGTGTTGCGAGTGAAGGAAGAGTGGAACCGAGGTGGAACCCCTGGCACAACGGGTGCGTGTTGGGACCATAACCCAGCTGAGAAAGCATTCTCTCCTATTCACTCAATGTCGTCTTTAGCAGCTTTCCGGTATAACAGCGCTCTGTTCTGCACCTCGCCTTCTCATCTGCTGCCGAAAAAAAGCTTGGACATAAATATTTCCCAGTGATATACTGGCCCAATGTGCACAGTCGCGTTGATACACTCGTGGAGGTCTGCGTGGTCTTCTCCTGTTCTCTGTATCCTATGTTGAGGAGGGCAATGCTTGTCACTGGCCACTCGGGTGTCAGAGAAAAGTTTCGAAACAAAATGGTTGAATTATCTGCCAGTGGAGAGAGCCCGGTTCCCGGGGACGGGACAAATAGCAGCAGGGAGACTGAATGAGAAGCAGCTGTTCGGGAAACTCTTTGCCGTTTGCAATTCTCAGAGCAATCTCAAATGTATTTCATACTGAGCAAGTCTCAGGTCGCGCAAGCGGCGTGGGGGGTTAGTAGCACTTCAGCCCTCTGGCTCGTTGGTCTAGGCGTATGATTCTCGCTTAGGGTCCTTTACTGCACCGAGATGCGAGAGGTCCCCGGTTCAAATCCCGGACGAGCCCGCGTTTTTTAACTTGACTTGTGCAAAACTCTCTGATTAATTTTCTCAAAAAACGCCTTCGTGAAACGAGGTTGGGCTGTTTGGAGTACGAATGAGGCAGAAGACAGGGAAGTGAAATGGTTGGAGATAGTGTTCAACAGGTTGACGTGAGTGGTGCGGTGTTTGAGGAATGTCAACAATCAAGGGAGATTGGAAAATTGGAACAGCTCTCCTCGGAGAACCGAACTTTTCCAAGTCATGAGGGACCTAGAAACAGGAAATAATGTTGTAAAATGCTCCCACACCTGAAAGGATCCTCAACGATTCGGCAGAATTTTAAAGTCACGAGGAAAAGAAGTAAAAGTGACATTAGGAAGAACGTTTTCGTACAGGGACTGGTTAGGGTCAGTAAGTCCCTGTCTGACACTGACAAAGAGGAAGATTCAATGGACACAAAAGGGAATTCGGTGGTCACGTTTAGATGTGCAGATTTACGCTGAGAAGGCGAGAGAATGAAACGAATAGAGACACACGTTTACTTAAGTGTAGAACCAACAGAGCGAAGGTGGGCCGCATGGCCTCCGTCTGCGCTGTGACACATGTTGTGATTCAGTGTGAAATCACAGTTCGACCAACAGAATGTGGGAATTTAGAAATAAGTTTATATTTACACAGCCTCCATACGTCCGCGAAACAGCATATTACCCGGCAGCAGTGGAGGTCTTTGACATCAGGCTCGAACGTGCCTGCCGCGTGCCAGACGGAAACCTGAAGTGTTCTGTGGAAAGGGCGCCGCGTGCGGCAGCAGTGTGGCGCAGCGGGAGCGTGCTGGGCCCATAACCCAGAGGTCGATGGATCGAAACCATCCTCTGCTATTGTTCAATGTCACCTCGAGCTGCTTTCCTTTGGATGGGTGCTCTCTCTTCTGCAAGCTGCCTTTGCATCTCCTTACCGAATGTCCAAATGGCATGTTAGCATATCGATGCACTCGTCAAATCAAGTGGCACGATTTTAGAGGTCTCAGAGGTATTCTGGTCTTCGTCGGTTTCCTCTGAACCGAATCGCAAACCCAGTTCTCTGCGATGCCAATCAGCTGGTAAAGTTGAAACACATGCCTTGCGGTTTTGTCCATTCCTTGCAGTAATTCGCCACCCTGGTTCAGACGAGCATGACAAGCATGTCAGAAACCGCATCACGACTCAGACATAGTCCCCTACTATTAGGACGGATACCACCGATTGTGAATAACCTCAGAGAGAGAGAGAGAGACAAGTGACAGACAGTCGTCGTGGACTCGATGGGCTGAACGGCTTCTGTCTGGGCGAGAATGATGCTACGTGTTTATGCCGTCCCACTGCCTGTCTCTGGGACAGAGAGGCTGAGGGGGCAAAACTGGTTCATTTTTAACCGTCCCTTCCGTGTTGGACTGCCTGCAGTCCCTCAGCTCAGGGCCGTGGGGATGACTCTCAGTGAGTGAAGGTTTCACTCGGATTCTCTTCATCTGGGGCACTTGGGGCTCAGATGTTAACTGCTGCGCGGTCGCAGCAAAGAAAGCAATGCCCACTTTGCAATAGACTTTCCGTAAGATTGCTGCGTGAAGACGATTTCTGAACACCAAGAAGACTGCACAACCATGTGAATTTACCTGAGCGAAGAGTCCTCGGTGTCCATTTCTTTCTGTCCTGCCAGCACAGCATCTTTCTATCTCTCCGATAACAGACCCTTGGAGAAAGTTCACAATCAAAGTTGTTCATGTTCCCCGCATTAATGTAACTGACACCTCTCACCCCAAGGGTTTCAGAGAGAGAGAGAGAGAGAGAGAGCAGAAGAGCGAATGGACTTTACCCGCACCCCACCCTACACCCCGTCCCACCCCGCAGAACAACGTGCAAGTAGAAATGAAATGGTTTAATTTTCCACCAGTGGAGGTAGTCCAGTTCCTGGGGATGAGACAAATATCAGCGCCCCGGGGACAGAATGACAAGCAGATGTTCTGGAAACGCTTTGCTGCTTGCAATTCTTGGAGCAATGTGGAATGTACTTCACACTGAGCAAGTTTCAGCTGGCTCAGTGTCTCCGATGTACATTGCTGTGTTTGCCGCCAGCTCACAGAGAGAACAATAGGAAGGACGTAGGAGTGAATAACGATCCGCGTGAGAGGGCGAATAACTGTTAATGGAGACTGTTAGCGGCTAACAATACGTAGTGTGTCATAGCAGACGAGGTGATAACAAGGAGTCGTTTGTGTGGTAGGGGTCAAGGACATGGGGGAGTTCAGGCCCTAAAGTTATGGAACTCGATATTGAAGACCGGAGGGCTGTAAGGTCTCCAAGTGGAAAATGAGGTGTTGTTCTTTCATCTGGAGCTAGAACACTGCTGCAAGCCTGAGACAGAAATGTTGGCCAGGGAACAGGGTGATGTGTTAAAGTGGCAGGCAACCGCAAGGTCAGGGCCTTTTTTTCCGCGGGCAGAACCGGGATGTTCTGCGAAGCAGTCACCCAGTTTATGCTTCATGCTACATTGGGGAAATGACACTGTGAGCAGCGAATGCAGCGGACGAGGTTGTGGCAAAAGTGCTGCTTCACCTGGCAGGTATGTTTGAGCCCTTGGATATTCAGGAGGGAGCAGGTAAATGGGCAGGTGTTACACATTCGGCGGTTGCAGGGGAAAGTGCCTTGTCACGATGGGAGGTGGGTGTGGGGTGTTGCGAGTGAAGGAAGAGTGGAACCGAGGTGGAACCCCTGGCACAACGGGTGCGTGTTGGGACCATAACCCAGCTGAGAAAGCATTCTCTCCTATTCACTCAATGTCGTCTTTAGCAGCTTTCCGGTAGAACAGCGCTCTGTTCTGCACCTCGCCTTCTCATCTGCTGCCGAAAAAAAGCTTGGACATAAATATTTCCCAGTGATATACTGGCCCAATGTGCACAGTCGCGTTGATACACTCGTGGAGGTCTGCGTGGTCTTCTCCTGTTCTCTGTATCCTATGTTGAGGAGGGCAATGCTTGTCACTGGCCACTCGGGTGTCAGAGAAAAGTTTCGAAACAAAATGGTTGAATTCTCTGCCAGTGGAGAGAGCCCGGTTCCCGGGGACGGGACAAACAGCAGCAGGGAGACTGAATGAGAAGCAGCTGTTCGGGAAACTCTTTGCCGTTTGCAATTCTCAGAGCAATCTCAAATGTATTTCATACTGAGCAAGTCTCAGGTCGCGCAAGCGGTGTGGGGGGTTAGTAGTGCTCTGGCCCTCTGGCTCGTTGGTCTAGGTGTATGATTCTCGCTTTGGGTCCTTTACTGTACCGAGTTGCGAGAGGTCCCGGGTTCAAATCCCGGACGAGCCCGCGTTTTTTAACTTGACTTGTGCAAAACTGCCTGATTAATTTTCTCAAAAAACGCCTTCGTGAAACGAGGTTGGGCTGTTTGGAGTACGAATGAGGCAGAAAACAGGGAAGTGAAATGGTTGGAGATAGTGTTCAACAGGTTGACGTGAGTGGTGCTGTGTTTGAGGAATGTCAACAATCAGGGGAGATTGGAAAATTGGAACAGCTCTCCTCGGAGAACCGAACTTTTCCAAGTCATGAGGGACCTAGAAACAGGAAATAATGTTGTGAAAATGCTCCCACACCTGAAAGGATCCTCAACGATTCGGCAGAATTTTAAAGTCACGAGGAAAAGAAGTAAAAGTGACATTCGGAAGAACGTTTTCGTACAGGGAGTGGTTAGGGTTAGTAAGTCGCTGTCTGACACTGACAAAGAGGAAGATTCAATGGACACAAAAGGGAATTCGGTGGTCACGTTCAGATGTGCAGATTCACGCTGAGAAGGCGAGAGAATGAAACGAATAGAGACACACGTTTACTTAAGTGTAGAACCAGCAGAGCGAAGGTGGGCCGCATGGCCACCGTCTGCGCTGTGACGCATGTTGTGATTCAGTGTGAAATCACAGTTCGACCAACAGAATGTGGGAATTTAGAAATAAGTTTATATTTACACAGCCTCCATACGTCTGCGAAACAGCATATTACACGACAGCAGTGGAGGTCTTTGACATCAGGCTCGAACGTGCCTGCCGCGTGCCAGACGGAAACCTGAAGTGTTCTGTGGAAGGGGCGCCGCGTGTGGCAGCAGAGTGGCGCAGCGGGAGCGTGCTGGGCCCATAACCCAGAGTCATCCTCTGCTATTATACAATGTCTCCTCGAACTGCTTTCCTTACGATCGGTGCTCTCTTCTGCAAGCTGCCTTTGCATCGATTTACCAAAATGTCGGATATCGATGCACTCGCCAAATCAGGAGGCATGGTTTTATTCTGGTCTTCGCCGGTTTCCTCTGAACCGAATCGCAAAACCAGTTCTCTGCGATGCCAATCAGCTGGTAAAGTTGAAACACATGCCTTGTGGTTTCGTCCATTCCTTGCAGTAATTCGCCACCCTGGTTCAGACGAGAATGACAAGCATGTCAGAAACCGCATCACGACTCAGACATCGTCCCCTACTATTAGAACGGATACCACCGATTGTGAATAACATCAGAGAGAGAGAGACAAGTGACAGACAGTCGCCGTGGACGCGATGGGCTGAACGGCTTCTGTCTGCGCGAGAATGATGCTACGTGTTTATGCCGTCCCACTGCCTGTCTCTGGGACAGAGAGGCTGAGCGGGCAAAACTGGTTCATTTTTAACCGTCCCTTCCGTGTTGGACTGCCTGCAGTCCCTCAGCTCAGGGCCGTGGGGATGACTCTCAGTGAGTGAAGGTTTCACTCGGATTCTCTTCATCTGGGACACTTGGGGCTCAGATGTTAACTGCTGCGCGGTCGCAGCAAAGAAAGCAATGCCCACTTTGCAATAGACTTTCCGTAAGATTGCTGCGTGAAGACGATTTCTGAACACCAAGAAGGCTGCACAACAATGTGAATTTACCTGAGCGAAGAGTCCTCGGTGTCCATTTCTTTCTGTCCTGCCAGCACAGCATCTTTCTATCTCTCCGATAACAGACCCTTGGAGAAAGTTCACAATCAAAGTTGTTCATGTTCCCCGCATTAATGTAACTGACACCTCTCACCCCAAGGGTTTCAGAGAGAGAGAGAGAGAGCAGAAGAGCGAATGGACTCTACCCGCCCCCACCCTACACCCCGTCCCACCCCCCAGAACAACGTGCAAGTAGAAATGAAATGGTTTAATTTTCCACCAGTGGAGGTAGTCCAGTTCCTGGGGATGAGACAAATATCAGCGCCCCGGGGACAGAATGACAAGCAGATGTTCTGGAAACGCTTTGCTGCTTGCAATTGTTGGAGCAATGTGGAATGTACTTCACACTGAGCAAGTTTCAGCTGGCTCAGAGTCTCCGATGTACATTGCTGTGTTTGCCGCCAGCTCAGAGAGAGAACAATAGGAAGGACGTAGGAGTGAATAACGATCCGCGTGAGAGGGCGAATAACTGTTAATGGAGACTGTTAGCGGCTAACAATACGTAGTGTGTCATAGCAGACGAGGTGATAACAAGGAGTCGTTTGTGTGGTAGGGGTCAAGGACATGGGGGAGTTCAGGCCCTAAAGTTATGGAACTCGATATTGAAGACCGGAGGGCTGTAAGGTCTCCAAGTGGAAAATGAGGTGTTGTTCTTTCATCTGGAGCTAGAACACTGCTGCAAGCCTGAGACAGAGATGTTGGCCAGGGCACAGGGTGATGTGTTAAAGTGGCAGGCAACCGCAAGGTCAGGGCCTTTTTTTCCGCGGGCAGAACCGGGATGTTCTGCGAAGCAGTCACCCAGTTTATGCTTCATTCTACATTGGGGAAATGAGACTGTGAGCAGCGAATGCAGTGGACTAGGTTGTGGCAAAAGTGCTGCTTCACCTGGCAGGTATGTTTGAGCCCTTGGATATTCAGGAGGGAGCAGGTAAATGGGTAGGTGATACACATTCGGCGGTTGCAGGGGAAAGTGCCTTGGCGCGATGGGAGGTGGGTGTGGGGTGTTGCGAGTGAAGGAAGAGTGGAACCGAGGTGGAACCCCTGGCACAACGGGTGCGTGTTGGGACCATAACCCAGCTGAGAAAGCATTCTCTCCTATTCACTCAATGTCGTCTTTAGCAGCTTTCCGGTATAACAGCGCTCTGTTCTGCACCTCGCCTTCTCATCTGCTGCCGAAAAAAGCTTGGACATAAATATTTCCCAGTGATATACTGGCCCAATGTGCACAGTCGCGTTGATACACTCGTGGAGGTCTGCGTGGACTTCTCCTGTTCTCTGTATCCTATGTTGAGGAGGGCAATGCTTGTCACTGGCCACTCGGGTGTCAGAGAAAAGTTTCGAAACAAAATGGTTGAATTATCTGCCAGTGGAGAGAGCCCGGTTCCCGGGGACGGGACAAACAGCAGCAGGGAGACTGAATGAGAAGCAGCTGTTCGGGAAACTCTTTGCCGTTTGCAATTCTCAGAGCAATCTCAAATGTATTTCATACTGAGCAAGTCTCAGGTCGCGCAAGCGGAGTGGGGGGTTAGTAGTGCTCCGGCCCTCTGGCTCGTTGGTCTAGGCGTATGATTCTCGCTTTGGGTCCTTTACTGTACCGAGTTGCGAGAGATCCCGGGTTCAAATCCCGGACGAGCCCGCGTTTTTTAACTTGACTTGTGCAAAACTGCCTGATTAATTTTCTCAAAAAACGCCTTCGTGAAACGAGGTTGGGCTGTTTGGAGTACGAATGAGGCAGAAAACAGGGAAGTGAAATGGTTGGAGATAGTGTTCAACAGGTTGACGTGAGTGGTGCTGTGTTTGAGGAATGTCAACAATCAAGGGAGATTGGAAAATTGGAACAGCTCTCCTCGGAGAACCGAACTTTTCCAAGTCATGAGGGACCTAGAAACAGGAAATAATGTTGTGAAAATGCTCCCACACCTGAAAGGATCCTCAACGATTCGGCAGAATTTTAAAGTCACGAGGAAAAGAAGTAAAAGTGACATTCGGAAGAACGTTTTCGTACAGGGAGTGGTTAGGGTTAGTAAGTCGCTGTCTGACACTGACAAAGAGGAAGATTCACTGGACACAAAAGGGAATTCGGTGGTCACGTTCAGATGTGCAGATTCACGCTGAGAAGGCGAGAGAATGAAACGAATAGAGACACACGTTTACTTAAGTGTAGAACCAGCAGAGCGAAGGTGGGCCGCATGGCCTCCGTCTGCGCTGTGACACATGTTGTGATTCAGTGTGAAATCACAGTTCGACCAACAGAATGTGGGAATTTAGAAATGAGTTTATATTTACACAGCCTCCATACGTCTGCGAAACAGCATATTACACGGCAGCAGTGGAGGTCTTTGACATCAGGCTCGAACGTGCCTGCCGCGTGCCAGACGGAAACCTGAAGTGTTCTGTGGAAGTGGCGTCGCGTGTGGCAGCAGAGTGGCGCAGCGGGAGCGTGCTGGGCCCATAACCCAGAGTCATCCTCTGCTATTATACAATGTCTCCTCGAACTGCTTTTCTTACGATCGGTGCTCTCTTCTGCAAGCTGCCTTTGCATCGATTTACCAAAATGTCGGATATCGATGCACTCACCAAATCAGGAGGCATGGTTTTATTCTGGTCTTCGCCGGTTTCCTCTGAACCGAATCGCAAAACCAGTTCTCTGCGATGCCAATCAGCTGGTAAAGTTGAAACACATGCCTTGTGGTTTCGTCCATTCCTTGCAGTAATTCGCCACCCTGGTTCAGACGAGAATGACAAGCATGTCAGAAACCGCATCACGACTCAGACATCGTCCCCTACTATTAGAACGGATACCACCGATTGTGAATAACCTCAGAGAGAGAGAGAGAGAGAGACAAGTGACAGACAGTCGCCGTGGACGCGATGGGCTGAACGGCTTCTGTCTGCGCGAGAATGATGCTACGTGTTTATGCCGTCCCACTGCCTGTCTCTGGGACAGAGAGGCTGAGCGGGCAAAACTGGTTCATTTTTAACCGTCCCTTCCGTGTTGGACTGCCTGCAGTCCCTCAGCTCAGGGCCGTGGGGATGACTCTCAGTGAGTGAAGGTTTCACTCGGATTCTCTTCATCTGGGACACTTGGGGCTCAGATGTTAACTGCTGCGCGGTCGCAGCAAAGAAAGCAATGCCCACTTTGCAATGGACTTTCCGAAAGATTGCTGCGTGAAGACGATTTCTGAACACCAAGAAGGCTGCACAACAATGTGAATTTACCTGAGCGAAGAGTCCTCGGTGTCCATTTCTTTCTGTCCTGCCAGCACAGCATCTTTCTATCTCTCCGATAACAGACCCTTGGAGAAAGTTCACAATCAAAGTTGTTCATGTTCCCCGCATTAATGTAACTGACACCTCTCACCCCAAGGGTTTCAGAGAGAGAGAGAGAGAGAGAGCAGAAGAGCGAATGGACTCTACCCGCACCGGACCCTACACCCCGTCCCACCCCGCAGAACAACGTGCAAGTAGAAATGAAATGGTTTAATTATCCACCAGTGGAGGTAGTCCAGTTCCTGGGGATGAGACAAATATCAGCGCCCCGGGGACAGAATGACAAGCAGATGTTCTGGAAACGCTTTGCTGCTTGCAATTGTTGGAGCAATGTGGAATGTACTTCACACTGAGCAAGTTTCAGCTGGCTCAGAGTCTCCGATGTACATTGCTGTGTTTGCCGCCAGCTCAGAGAGAGAACAATAGGAAGGACGTAGGAGTGAATAACGATCCGCGTGAGAGGGCGAATAACTGTTAATGGAGACTGTTAGCGGCTAACAATACGTAGTGTGTCATAGCAGACGAGGTGATAACAAGGAGTCGTTTGTGTGGTAGGGGTCAAGGACATGGGGGAGTTCAGGCCCTAAAGTTATGGAACTCGATATTGAAGACCGGAGGGCTGTAAGGTCTCCAAGTGGAAAATGAGGTGTTGTTCTTTCATCTGGAGCGAGAACACTGCTGCAAGCCTGAGACAGAGATGTTGGCCAGGGAACAGGGTGATGTGTTAAAGTGGCAGGCAACCGCAAGGTCAGGGCCTTTTTTTCCGCGGGCAGAACCGGGATGTTCTGCGAAGCAGTCACCCAGTTTATGCTTCATTCTACATTGGGGAAATGAGACTGTGAGCAGCGAATGCAGTGAACTAGGTTGTGGCAAAAGTGCTGCTTCACCTGGCAGGTATGTTTGAGCCCTTGGATATTCAGGAGGGAGCAGGTAAATGGGCAGGTGTTACACATTCGGCGGTTGCAGGGGAAAGTGCCTTGGCGCGATGGGAGTTGGGTGTGGGGTGTTGCGAGTGAAGAAAGAGTGGAACCGAGGTGGAACCCCTGGCACAACGGGTGCGTGTTGGGACCATAACCCAGCTGAGAAAGCATTCTCTCCTATTCACTCAATGTCGTCTTTAGCAGCTTTCCGGTATAACAGCGCTCTGTTCTGCACCTCGCCTTCTCATCTGCTGCCGAAAAAAGCTTGGACATAAATATTTCCCAGTGATATACTGGCCCAATGTGCACAGTCGCGTTGATACACTCGTGGAGGTCTGCGTGGACTTCTCCTGTTCTCTGTATCCTATGTTGAGGAGGGCAATGCTTGTCACTGGCCACTCGGGTGTCAGAGAAAAGTTTCGAAACAAAATGGTTGAATTATCTGCCAGTGGAGAGAGCCCGGTTCCCGGGGACGGGACAAACAGCAGCAGGGAGACTGAATGAGAAGCAGCTGTTCGGGAAACTCTTTGCCGTTTGCAATTCTCAGAGCAATCTCAAATGTATTTCATACTGAGCAAGTCTCAGGTCGCGCAAGCGGTGTGGGGGGTTAGTAGGGCTCTGGCCCTCTGGCTCGTTGGTCTAGGCGTATGATTCTCGCTTTGGGTCCTTTACTGTACCGAGTTGCGAGAGATCCCGGACAAGCCCGCGTTTTTTAACTTGACTTGTGCAAAACTGCCTGATTAATTTTCTCAAAAAACGCCTTCGTGAAACGAGGTTGGGCTGTTTGGAGTACGAATGAGGCAGAAAACAGGGAAGTGAAATGGTTGGAGATAGTGTTCAACAGGTTGACGTGAGTGGTGCTGTGTTTGAGGAATGTCAACAATCAGGGGAGATTGGAAAATTGGAACAGCTCTCCTCGGAGAACCGAACTTTTCCAAGTCATGAGGGACCTAGAAACAGGAAATAATGTTGTGAAAATGCTCCCACACCTGAAAGGATCCTCAACGATTCGGCAGAATTTTAAAGTCACGAGGAAAAGAAGTAAAAGTGACATTCGGAAGAACGTTTTCGTACAGGGAGTGGTTCGGGTTAGTAAGTCGCTGTCTGACACTGACAAAGAGGAAGATTCAATGGACACAAAAGGGAATTCGGTGGTCACGTTCAGATGTGCAGATTCACGCTGAGAAGGCGAGAGAATGAAACGAAGAGAGACACACGTTTACTTAAGTGTAGAACCAGCAGAGCGAAGATGGGCCGCATGGCCTCCGTCTGCGCTGTGACACATGTTGTGATTCAGTGTGAAATCACAGTTCGACCAACAGAATGTGGGAATTTAGAAATAAGTTTATATTTACACAGCCTCCATACGTCTGCGAAACGGCATATTACACGACAGCAGTGGAGGTCTTTGACATCAGGCTCGAACGTGCCTGCCGCGTGCCAGACGGAAACCTGAAGTGTTCTGTGGAAGTGGCGTCGCGTGTGGCAGCAGAGTGGCGCAGCGGGAGCGTGCTGGGCCCATAACCCAGAGTCATCCTCTGCTATTATACAATGTCTCCTCGAACTGCTTTCCTTACGATCGGTGCTCTCTTCTGCAAGCTGCCTTTGCATCGATTTACCAAAATGTCGGATATCGATGCACTCGCCAAATCAGGAGGCATGGTTTTATTCTGGTCTTCGCCGGTTTCCTCTGAACCGAATCGCAAAACCAGTTCTCTGCGATGCCAATCAGCTGGTAAAGTTGAAACACATGCCTTGTGGTTTCGTCCATTCCTTGCAGTAATTCGCCACCCTGGTTCAGACGAGAATGACAAGCATGTCAGAAACCGCATCACGACTCAGACATCGTCCCCTACTATTAGAACGGATACCACCGATTGTGAATAACATCAGAGAGAGAGAGACAAGTGACAGACAGTCGCCGTGGACGCGATGGGCTGAACGGCTTCTGTCTGCGCGAGAATGATGCTACGTGTTTATGCCGTCCCACTGCCTGTCTCTGGGACAGAGAGGCTGAGCGGGCAAAACTGGTTCATTTTTAACCGTCCCTTCCGTGTTGGACTGCCTGCAGTCCCTCAGCTCAGGGCCGTGGGGATGACTCTCAGTGAGTGAAGGTTTCACTCGGATTCTCTTCATCTGGGACACTTGGGGCTCAGATGTTAACTGCTGCGCGGTCGCAGCAAAGAAAGCAATGCCCACTTTGCAATAGACTTTCCGTAAGATTGCTGCGTGAAGACGATTTCTGAACACCAAGAAGGCTGCACAACAATGTGAATTTACCTGAGCGAAGAGTCCTCGGTGTCCATTTCTTTCTGTCCTGCCAGCACAGCATCTTTCTATCTCTCCGATAACAGACCCTTGGAGAAAGTTCACAATCAAAGTTGTTCATGTTCCCCGCATTAATGTAACTGACACCTCTCACCCCAAGGGTTTCAGAGAGAGAGAGAGAGAGAGAGAGAGAGCAGAAGAGCGAATGGACTCTACCCGCACCGGACCCTACACCCCGTCCCACCCCGCAGAACAACGTGCAAGTAGAAATGAAATGGTTTAATTATCCACCAGTGGAGGTAGTCCAGTTCCTGGGGATGAGACAAATATCAGCGCCCCGGGGACAGAATGACAAGCAGATGTTCTGGAAACGCTTTGCTGCTTGCAATTGTTGGAGCAATGTGGAATGTACTTCACACTGAGCAAGTTTCAGCTGGCTCAGAGTCTCCGATGTACATTGCTGTGTTTGCCGCCAGCTCAGAGAGAGAACAATAGGAAGGACGTAGGAGTGAATAACGATCCGCGTGAGAGGGCGAATAACTGTTAATGGAGACTGTTAGCGGCTAACAATACGTAGTGTGTCATAGCAGACGAGGTGATAACAAGGAGTCGTTTGTGTGGTAGGGGTCAAGGACATGGGGGAGTTCAGGCCCTAAAGTTATGGAACTCGATATTGAAGACCGGAGGGCTGTAAGGTCTCCAAGTGGAAAATGAGGTGTTGTTCTTTCATCTGGAGCTAGAACACTGCTGCAAACCTGAGACAGAGATGTTGGCCAGGGCACAGGGTGATGTGTTAAAGTGGCAGGCAACCGCAAGGTCAGGGCCTTTTTAGTGAAACTGACACCTCTCACCCAAGGGATTCAGAGAGATGGAGACAGCAGAAGAGCAAAAGTGCGAGATCACTTTTTCACAAAAGCATCTTCGTTAAACGAGATCAGACTGCCAGAAGTAGGGGATGGGGCTGAGCTACCATTGCCGCGAACACAGCGAAGGGAAACACTTGCTCAAAGTTAGAACAAGTATTGCAGATTGTTCGCCCACACAATCCGGGTCTGAATGAATCCTCCAGCTGCGTTATTGCTCAAATCTGAGAGTGAAATTTCAGGAAGCGGGGAATTGATGTGATTGGAGACAGCGCTGAACAGGTTGTCGTGAATTGTGCCGTGTATGAGGAATGTCAGTAATTAAGGCAGATTGGAAAGTTGGGACAGCTCTCCTTGAGGAACATACGTTTGAAATCTGGCCCAGTTGACGTTTTCCAAGACACAAGGCGTCTAGACAGAGAAAATAATATAGTGAAAATGGCACCACGCCTGAAGGATCGCTAACAATTATGCAGAGTCTTGAGGAAAGGAAGTAAAAATAACATTATGAAGAACATTTTCGTGCAGAGAGTGGTTAGGGTCAGATTTACACAGTTGCGCTGGCACCCTTATGAAGCTCTGAGTTGCCTCGTCCTCTTCTGTCGGTGTGTTCTGATCTCAAGTGTGAAACCTCTTCCCTCAGATGGTAATGAACTGGTGAAGTTGAAACACATGACTTGCTGTTTTTTTTGTCCATTTCCTGCGGTAAAGAAACAGACGCCCGTGTAACAAAATACTTTCTGCAGGATTGCTGTTAAGGCAAATTCTGAACACCAAACAGGCTGCACAAGAAGGCACTCATATCAATTTACCTGAGGGAAGAGTCTCCGGTGTCCATTTCTGTCTGTCCCGATAGCACATCACCTTGTCATTTCTCCGATAACAGACCTTTAGAACAAGTTGAAAGTTGCCATTTGATGTATTCGTGTCAATGACGTCTCCTACCCCAAGTGATAGTGAGAGAGAGCAGAAAAGCGAAGGGCTCTGCCTTCCACCAGCACAGCTTGCAAGTAGAAACAAAATGGTTCAATTATCCTCCAGTGGAGAGAGCACAGTCCCTGGGGACGGGACAACAGCAGTGTTCTGGGAGCAGGAGACAGACTGAGAAGCAGATGTTCTTGAAACTCGTTGCGGCTTGAAATTCTGGAAGCAATGCACAATGTATTTCGTACTGAGCAAGTCTCAGCGGCTTCTGGAGCTGGCTGCGTCCATGGTATGTGGCTCGTTGGTCTCAGGGTAGGAACAGGTTGACGTGAATGGTGCCGTGCCTGAGGAGTGTCAGTTCTGAAGGTAGATTGGAAAGTTGGGACAGTTCTCCTTGAACCTGTAGTTGCTGGGGAGGAGGATCATAAGACACGGAATATATAATAAAAGATTATAGTGTCATGTAACATAAATGATATATTGAAGAAACCTAGATTGCTGTTGAGTCTTTCATCTTTTAAAACGGGTTGTAGATTTCGGTTCATTAATCTGTAAATCCCAGAACTTTTTAAAAGTCACATTCTCCAGGTAACTTAAGGTTCTATAAAAGGAGGTGACACCTCAGGTCAGACAATGCATGAAAGCTGTGAGGGTAGGGTCTATCTGTATCTTAATCTTGAGTGAGACTGGTTCTATTTCCAAATATATAATCCTGCAAACGCAGATTCACCCAAAGACTTCTATATGTGAGTGCATGCATGAGAGTGTGTGTGCGTGTGCATGCTGGGTACAGTGTGTGAGTGTGTGTGTGTGTGCATGCCGGGTACTATGTGTGTGTGAGATGGAGTATCAGCATGTGAGATGGTGTGTGCGTAGGTTTGAGTGTGGGGATGTATTACTGTGTGTCTGAGAGAGAGCATGTCTATCAGAGAGGGTCTGCACGAGCGTGTGAGTATGTAAGAGAGTGTGCTTGTGTGTGTGAGAGTGTATTGTGTAGCTGGGTCTCCTGTAGTGTGACGTGAACCCAGGGTCTCGGCTGAGGCCATTATCATGTGTTCTAAACTTGGTTATCAGCCTCTGCTCGGCCACTAGATCAAAGAGGGCTGAGGCACGAGAAAGGACGGGCGGGGGCACTGGTGGTGGTGGAGAAGGGAGAGAAATGGAGAGGAGACAGACGTTGTGGAGCAGAGAATGACTGGGGTTCAGAGGGTTGGGGAGAGAATCGGGGTGCAGTGTGAAGAGGGGAGAAAGGGCGGGGCAGGGGTGGGGAGAAAATGGACAAGGGGCAGAATGGGAAGCGAGAGACAGCACAAATCCCACCTTCCCCAGGACTGGTGTCAGTGTCCCACGAACTGGAACCCACTCGTCCCACAGCAGATTTGGGGCAACCATTTCTCAATATAAGCATGGCTAAGGCATATCATCCCTGCAGACCATTCACACCGACCTTCCCAACAGCATCCCACCCAGACCCACTCGATTACGCTACAGCCCTGCAGTTCCCCATGGCTATTTCCTGATGAAGGGTTTTGCCCAAAACGTCGATTCTCCTGCTCCTCAGATGCTGCCTGACCTGCTGTGCTTTTCCAGCTCCACACTCTCGACCCTAATTTCCAGCATCTGCAGTCCTCACTTTCGCCCTGTAAGGGGTGAATGTTATATTCCGAGTCTTTTAAATCTTTTAAAATCTTTTCCCCTCACCCTAAACCTATACCCTGTAGTTTTGCAATACCTCTACCCTGGGGAAACGACAGAAACGTTGAGCAGCCAGACAAAATGCAAAAGGAATAACATGTCTAGGCACAGGGGAAAAACATTTCGACAAAATTTGCTTTGGTATTTTTCTCTCGTATTCGCATTTGGACACTTAAAATTTGTCATGATGTGGAGGTGCCCGTGTTGGACTGGGGTGTACGAAGTTAAAAATCACACACCAGGTTACAGTCCAATCAGCTTGTTTGGAAGCACTAGCTTTCGGAGCGCTGCTCCTCCATCTGGCGGTTGCGGAGTATACGATCATAAATTCTGTGTCTTACGATCTTATACTCCACAACCACCTGATGGAGGAGCAGCGCTGTGAAAGCTAGTGCTTCTAAATAAGTCTGTTGGACTATAACCAGGTGTTTTGTGATTTTTAACTTTAAAATTTGTAACAAATTCCTGCACACTGAGCATGCTCCGCGGTGTCAGCAAGCACTGCGCATGACCGCCAGTGTCAGCAAAGCACTGCGCATATTCCTTGGTGCCCGCAGAAACTGCGCGTCAGCTCCTTTCCATGGACCAATGGAGAACCTTGGAGGACCGGAAGGAGACTGGTCCTCCTGCCAACCAGAACCGGCCATTGTCGAAATGTGGAGGTTGGACCGTGAGCTCTGAAGGTGCTGCTGCTCCTTTCTCTGTGAACTTCACCCCAGACTGTAACCTCCTTCCTCCGTCTAACTTTTGTGAGTACAACAGTCTGTTTCTCACCACTTTTTCCATTTTTTGTTTCATTCTGGGGTTCAATTGTTAACTTGCAGCAACTGAAAGGAAAGAGTGAATCGGGGGGCGGCGGGGGGACAGACTCTGGAAAAGTTGATCCAGGTCTGTCTCAAATTACAAACACATGGCAAATGCAGTGACACAATCTATAGCCTTTGATGTTAAAGAAAAGCGCAGAGAGGAGACGTATTGTTTAAATGGTGATATGTTGAGATGTGGTGAAAGTGAGATGATGGAGGTCAGAGTTGAAAAGTGTGGCGCTGGAAAAGCACAGCAGGTTAGGCAGCAACTGAGGAGGAGGAGAGTCAATGTTTTGGGCACGAGCCCTTCATCAGGAATGATGTGTGGATGGACAAAGGGGCCTCAGCGTCCTTCTACACCAGTTGTCAGACAGGCGCAGCAAGCAATCAGCAAGGCAAGTGGTATATTAGCAAGAGGAATTGAGTTCAGAAGTGGGGATGTCTTCCTGCAGTTAGGTCAGTCATTGAATGTATTCAAGGCTGAGTTCATTTGACTTTGAAGAACAAAGAAGTGATGGGTATTGTGGGAGGTAAGAAAATGGTTTTAAGACCAGTATAGAACAGTTACAGTCATACAGCACAGAAACAAACCATTAAGTCCAACTAGTCCATGCTGACTGTGTTCTGAAACTAAACTAGTCCCATCTGCCAGTGTTTGGCCCAGACTCTTTGAACCTTTCCTATTACAATTGGAACATTTAAGAGGCATTTGGATGGGTATATGAATAGGAAGGGTTTGGAGGGATATGGGCTGGGTGCTGGCAGTGGGATTAGATTGGGTTGGGATATCTGGTCGGCATGGATGCGTTGGACCGAAGGATCTGTTTCCATGCTGTACATCTCTATGACTCTATGTACTTATCCAAATGTCTTTTAAACACTGTAACTGTACCTGCATCCATAACCTCCTCTGGACATTAATACCACATGAGAACCATTCTCTATCTTAAAATAAAAAGGTGCCCCTCATGTCTTTTTAAAATATTTCTCCTCTCATCTTCAAAGTTTGCTCCCTAACCTTGAAACACCCATCCCAGGGAAAGAATACCTGATTTTCACCTCATCGATACCCCTGAAGATTTTATAATCCTCTCTAAGGTCATCTCTCAACCTCCAATGCTGCAGTGAAAAAAATCCCACCCTGTCCACCTAGATGCCGGTATATAGATATCCAGTTATGAACTGTTCAATGCTGGTGCCGACTGGAAAGACCAAATGACCTATTCCTGTTCCCAATTCTCACACTTTGTGTCCAGGACAGCAAGAGACCATATGACATAGGTGCAGAAATGAGGCCATTCAGCCCATCAGATCTACTCCACCATTCAATCACAACTGATACGTTTCTCAACCCCATTTTGAAATTTTGATTTTAGAAAGGCAGATCAGGGCAGGATCTGCGAAGTTAATGGGGAGTGTTGTTGAATAAAGATAGCTTTGAATGCTGGTTCATAGTTTCTTGAAAGTGGAGTCGCAGGTAGATAAGATAGTGAAGGAGGTGTTTGGTATGCTTGCCTTTATAGGTCAGTGCATTTCAGTACAGATGTTGGGAGGTCATGTTGCCCCTGTACTGGACATTGATTAGGCCACTTTTGGAATACTGTGTTCAGTTCTGGTTACCCTGCTACAGGAAAAGTGTTGTGAACTTTTGAAAGGGTTTGGCAAAGATTTACAAGGCTATTGCCAGAGTTGGAGGGTTTGAGCTATAGGGAGAGGCTGAATAGGCCGGGGCTGTTTTCCCTGGAGCATTGAAGGCTGAGGGGTGACTTTATAGAAGTTCATATGGAACATGGATAGGGTGAATATCCAAAAACATTTCCACATAGTAGGGAAGTCCAAAACTAGAGGGCATAGATTTGAGGTGAGAGGGGAAAGATTTAAAAGGAACCTTATGGACAACTGTCTCACACAGAGAGTGATGCAAGCATGGAATGAGCTGCCAGAGGACGTGGTGGAGGCTGGTATAATTACAGCATTTTAAATGGCATCTGGTAACAGGGTGAATTGAGAGGGATATAGGCTAAGTGCTGACAAATGGGACTATGTTAATTTGGGATATCTGGTCAGCACAGACAATTTGGACTGAAGGAAAGCAGAAGTATTGTTGTGAAGACTGGAATTTCAGAGCAGCTTTCAAAGATATTTTGTCCTTAGTGGGAGCAGAAGCTACAACGAAATCTTTCATTTCAGAGACAGCAACTGAGTAAGTGAGGACATCCAGGATTTTGATGGAATGTGGAACTTGTTGCAATGTGGGGTTGAAGTGTTTTAAGCTGGAAAAGATTTCCTGAAGAAGGGCTTATGCCCGAAACGTCGATTCTCCTGTTCCCTGGATGCTGCCTGACCTGCTGCGCTTTTCCAGCAACACATTTCCAGCTCTGATCTCCAGCATCTGCAGACCTCACTTTCTCCTCCTTGAAGTGTTTTAAGTAAAGTGTCCTGAGCAGGAAGCCCAGTGAAGGGTTAGGTGGGTTTTTGTTTTAAACTGCTCATTTCTTTCAGCCCCCAAAGATGTACTTCCAATGCTGTGCATCAGAAGGAGTGGTGAATCAGTAACTGGTATCATCAGAAGCCTTACGGTTTTCAGTACTGCAGGTATTGCATTGTTGCATCAGCATTGTAAAGGTTACTGGCAGCAGTGGGAGGTGTGGGCTGTATTCACTGGAAGCGATGAAGCAGTTTGATAACACACATATGAGAGGGCAGGGTGGGACTTGTCTTTCAATTTGCAGAAGTTGGGAGGTTCTGGGAGTTGAGGTTCTGGGCAAACACAACTGCAGTAAATCATAGAAGCCCTACAGTGTGGAAGGAGGCCATTCAACCCATCAAGTCCACATTGACCCATCGAATAGCATGCCACCCAGATCCATCCTATCTCGTTGTTTCTGCTGGTGGGTTAGACTAGGTAACAAGATTAGGGGTAGGTTTAAGGCAGAGGCGGAGGGACTACGTTTCCTGGAGAGTGGTGAATCTATGGAATTCTTTGTCCAAGGAAGCAACAGAAGCAGGCATATTCAAGACACAGTACGATGGGATTTTGGATGGTAGGTGAATTTAGGGTAGTCAGGATAATGCAGCTAAGAGGAGCTGAGATGATGGATAGATCAGCCATGATCTTAAAGAATGGCGGAGTAGGCTCGATGGGCCAAATGGCCTCTTTCTGCACTGCAGGGATTTTATGATTGCTTCATATGGTGAATATCTGATATTCGCTGTTGTACAAGCTGCATGGCTATGATTTTTCACCTTCTAATATAGTAATGGAATTACATCCTGTATTTCTTGTATTCATTTTTATTTAACAGGTCAGCAGGACGTCTTTCAGCAACTTTACTGGCTTTCTTTCCTGAAGCAGCCTTGACATTTCATTTTCATATCCTTCATTCAGCTCCATTTCCAGCACCTTTGTAGGAAGGTTGTTCCAGGTCATTGTCACCTAAATGAAGTTTTCCTCTTTATATACTTAATGCTATCTGGCTGAATGAGGGTTTTTAGGTTTCTGTGTCATGGATAATATATGATCAGCAGGTATCTGGCAATCTAAGGAATTGTCACCGATGTTATGTTCATTTGACTGTACTGACCGTGACTTATTTCGTGATTTTATTTGCAGGAAGACATGGGGAAAGAAATCTGAAACCAAAAGATACATCAGCTTCTGACAGAGTCACTTGATTCATTGGGACTTGAATATCAGCAGCCATTCCAGTCGAGAAGAAATGTTTGCTTCTGTCTGCTTGGACACTGGTGTGGCAGGAAGAATACTGATACACCCGAATGAGGGAGATTCAGTGCGGTGACTGTGAAAAGGACAGGACTTCACACCATTTACTCAGCTTGGAGGATCAAAGAGACCGTTCACTTGCTCTCTGTGCGGGAAGGGCTTCACCCGCTCCTCCCACCTGCAGAGACATCAGTGAGTTCACCTCCCATCGCAGGGGGATTGAAGGAGCTTCGGCCAAGTGCCATTATCGACTGCATTAATAACCCAGTTCTGGGGACTCCCGGGTTTGAATCTCACCATAGCAGATGGCGGATTTGGAGTTCAGTCAGAAATCTGGAGTTCAGAATCTCATTATGAAACCATTTTCGGGGAACAAACACCCCAATCTGATTCACTCATGCTTTAGGGGAGGAACCTGCCGTTGTGGGAAAGGATTCACTCAGTCGTCCCAGCTGCATCCTTTCCCTGGTCTGGCCTATATGTGACTCGAGACCACAACAGTGTGGTTGACTCTTGACAGCCCATCTGCAAATGCGCGGGGGGATTCTTACTTGCAGACAGGCTATGGGTTGCAATTGCTGAGTGAAGCAATACTTCCTCCAGGCTAAGGCTGCACCAAGGATCGAATTACAAAGGGACAACTCAGCTGACCAATAGTGAAGGAAGTGGTATGCAGGGAAGTGTGTGTGTGTGTTTAAAAAAAAACGCTACTTTTGTGTATCTGAAGCTGCAACAAAGTTGGGTCCCAACAAAAGTTACCTGAACTTACCGTAGGACTCAGACATTGAAGGCTATGAGATCCAACAGGTTTTTCTTTTAAAGCTGCTAATTTCTTTCAATCTCTGGCGCAAGGTTTCCAATGTCTTATATCAGAAGGAGCAGTCAATGTGTAGCTCGTATTATTAGAATTGTACATTTTTCAGGACTGATGGTTCATTGTTTCATCAGGATTGTAAAGTTTACTGGCAGCAGTGGGAGGGGTGGGCTGTTTTCACTGGAAACATAGTTAAAAATCCAGTTATAGTCCAACAGGTTTATTTGGAAGTACTAGCTTTCGGAGTGTTGCTCCTTCGTCAGGTAGCTGTACAGCAGGATCATAAGACACAGAATTTGTAGCAAATTAATACATTGAACAAATCTCGACTGCTTTTAAGTGTTTCATCTTTAGAATGGGTTGCAGGTTTCAGTTCATTAGTATGTAAATCCCAAAACTTCTTTTAAGTCACATTCTCGAGATAACTTAAGGTTTTACAAAGAGGTGCCATCTCAGCTCAGACAATGCATGAAAGATGTGAGGTTCGAGTCTGTCTTGAGTCAAAGTAGGAATTTATAAAATATTACATGGATTGACTGTCTGCAGATTGTGCACTTTTTGAGCAAAATAAAATGTATCTACAAACATAATTCTGCAAATGCAAATTCACCCCATAGTCTTATCTATGTGTGCATGCATGAGAGTGAGTGAGTGTGTGCATATACGTGAGTCTGGTGAGAGAATGTGTGTTTGTGTGTGTGCATGCTTGGTAAAGTGAGAGTGTGCAGGAGTATAAGTCTGTGAGAGGGTGAGAGTGTGGGTGGGTACATGTGTGTGCATCTGAGAGAGCGCGTATATCTGAGAGAGTGGCTGCGTGAGTATTTGAGAATGTATGGCTGTGTGTGAGAGACAGAGAGACAGAATGTGTACAGTGGAGTGAGGTCACATGTAATGTAACATGAACCCAAGATCCTGGTGAAGGCCTTCCTCATGGGTTCCAAACTTGGCTATCAGTCTCTGTCCGGCCACGAGAAATGATTAAGCAGTTACACAATAGACACTGGAGAGGGCAGGGTGAGACTTGTCTTTCAATTTGCATAAGGTGGAAGGTTCTGGATGATGTGATCTAGGGCAACCACAACTTGGAGGACCTTCGCCTCAGAGGTGGAGCTGGAAGCCAGGCTGCTGACACGCTGGGAAGGCAAGGCGGAAAGTTAATCAGATGTTTTTTATTCCGGGAGATGGTCTTTCCCTCCGTAGAGAGCCTTCCGATGGGGTCAGTGGACAGGGTCAGGAGGGTGTGAGCCCGGGTCAGGTAGGTAAAGGGGATCTGAGAGAGGGCTGGGTGGGGGGAACGAACTGTGGGGTGGTGGGAGTAAGAACAACGTTAGGGAGGGGGAGATAAGGGACAGAATAGTGATGCGGATTGCCTCCGTTCTCTGCAGTTGGCAGCAGAAGCACAGATGGCATCAGAATCTGGTGCCAGGATTCAGGAACCGCTGTGCTCTGGGCTGGAGAAGTGGGAAAGGGAGGTGCAATGGGTGTGGTCCAACGATGTCAGCAGGACACAGCCTCTGCTGAGGGCGCATGAGAAGTTAAAAGCTGCAAAGACAAAGCAGAACCTCAAAGCACTGGGTGGGGTGGTGGCTCAGTGGTTAGCAATGCTGCTTAATAATGCCAGGAGCCTGGGTTTGATTCCACCCTTGGGTGACTGTGTGAAGTTGGCATGTTCTCTCCCCCTTGTGTCTGTGTTGGTTACCTCTGGGTGTTCTGGCTTCCTCCCACAGTCCAAAGATCTGCAACCAGTTCTTCATCCAGACACCCCCTCTGGACAAGCCCTTCGCATACATAGGATCTGTTCAGGTGAGGAGGAACACTACGCAATGTTCTTCACAGCCTGCAGCACATTATTGATGAGGATGAGCACCTCACCAAGACCTTCCCCACGCCTCCACTTACCCCCTTCAAACAACCGCCAAACTTTAAACAGATAATTGTTCGCAGTAAACTGCCTGGCCTTCAGGACAACATGATACAACTCTGTCACGGCAGATAATGAAAGACGTATCAGAATGTTGACACGATTACCACTATTACACGTGGGGACACCACCCACCATGAGTGCAGCAGGTACTCATGTGACTCAGCCAACATTGTTTATCTCATAAGCTGCAGGCAATGATGCCCTGAGTCTTGGTATATTGGTGAGACCGAGCAGAGGCTACAGCAACAGATGAATGGACACTGCACAACAATCACCAGCCAGGAGTTTTTCCTCCCAGTCAGGGAACAGTACAGCGGTCTGGGACATTCAGCCTTGGACCTTCGGGTGACTATCCTTCAAAGTAGACTTCAGGACGGGCAACAACGGAAAGTGGCTGGGCAGAGGTTGATAGCCAAGTTCAATACCCTTTGAGACGGCCTCAACCGGGACCTTGGGTTCATGTCACACTACACGATACATTCTCTCTCTCTCTCATACACATGTGCGCGCATGCATTCACACACACCCTCTCGCAGACTTATACTCCATTATACACTCTCTCTCACACACACACACCCACACCTTCTCAGACTTATTCCCCATTACACTCTCTCACACACACATGATCACTTGGTTTCTCCTGCACACACACACACTTACATAAAAGTTTGTGGGTTGAATTTGTACTTGCAGAATCGCATTTTATTTTGCTCAAAAACTCATACACGTAAGATTCTGTAATACAACGATAGAAATAGAATCCGTCTGACCTAACATTGGGACACAGACAGACTTTAACTTAACACCTTCAATGCATCATCTGATTGAGATGACACCTATTGTTAAAAGCTAGCTTGACAACGTAACTTTTGAAAAGTTTTAGGATTTACATGTGAAGGAATCGAAACTTACATGGTCATTCTAAAAAATGGCCGAGGTAAGCTAAAGTTGTTTAATATTCCATCCCATGTCACTGCCATCCTGGTGCTATAAAGTCTGTGTGTTATGATTCTGCTCCACAACCAACGATGAAGGAGCAGGGCTTCAAAAACTAGTGATTCCAAATAAACCTGTCGGGCTATAACCTGACATTGTGTGATTTTTAACTTTGAAAATCTGCAGTAATGCCAACATCTCCATCCTGCGCATGCTACTCGGTGTCAGCAACGCACTGCGCATGTTCCACGGTGTCAGCAAACTATTACGCATGCTCACGCAACAAGCGGAAACACTCCGTGACCTTGTTTTGATGGACCAATGAGAAGCTCTGGAGGACCGGATGTAGACTGGTCCTCCTGCCAATCACAGCAAACCCATCGTCTGGCTGTGGAAGTAGGACCATGTGCTTCTGAGGTGGTTGTTGCTGCTCCTCTCTCTCTCTGAATGAAGATTGAGCTTCACCCCAGACTGCAACTTCCTTCCTCTCTCCAACATCTGTGAGTACAACACACTCTTTTCTCACCCCTGTTCCGTTCCGGGGTTGAGCTGTTGACTTGCAGGAACTGAAGGGAAACGGAGTGAATCCAGGGAGGGGACAGAATCTGGGAAAGTTAGTCCAGGTCTTTTTTTCAATGGCAAATACAGGAGAATTGACATTTCAGGCTCGAGCCTTTCATCAGCAATGATGTTGGATGAACAAAGGGGCCTCTGCGTCCTTCTAATCCAGTCAATGCAAGTTGTCAGACAGGTGCAGCAAGTAGTGAGCAAGGCAAGTGGTATATTAGCAAGAGGAATTGAGATCAGAAGTGGGGACGCCTTCCTGCAGTTTGGGCGTAATTGAATATATCCAAGGCTGAGTTCATCTGATTTTTGAACAACAAAGAAGTGATGATTATGGGGGAGGCAAGACCAGTGCAGATCACTTACTATGCTGACTATGTTCTCAAACTAAACTGGACCCACCTGCCTGTGTTTAACCTATATCCCTCTGAACCTTTTATATTGGAGTCATAGAGATGTACAGCACAGAAACAGACCCTTTGGTCCAATTTGTCCATGCCTATCAGTTATCCTAATCTAGTCTATTTGCCAGCCCTGGGCCATATCCCTCGAACCCCTTCTATTATAGACCAATCCAAATGCCTCTTAAATTCTGTAATTATACCAGTCTCCACCACTTCCTCTGGCTGGTCATTTCATATATGCACTACTGTGTGAAAAGGCTCCCCTTTGAGCTCTTTTATGTCTTTCCCCGTTCGCCCAAAACCTTTAGTTCTGCACTACCCCACCCCAGGGAGAAGACTTTGTCTATTTACCCTATCCATGCCTCTCATGAGTTTATAAATCTCTAAGGTCATCCCTCAGCCTCCGACGCTCCAGGGAAACAGCCGCAGCCTATTCAGACTCTCCCGAGAGCTATTTTGTTTCAAATCTGGCAACATGCTGGTAAATCTTTTCTGAACCCTTTCAAGTTTCACACCGTCCTTCTGATGGGCAGGAGACCAGAGTTGCATGCAATATTCCAAGCACGCAATATTCCAAATGTGGTCTCACCAATGTCCTGTAGAGCTTCAACATCACTACCTCCCAACTCCTTTACTCAGTGCTGTACCCGATAAAGGAAAGCATGCCAAATGCTGCCTTCACTATCCTCTCTACCTGGGACTCGACCTTCAAGGAACTATGAACCTGCACTCCAAGGTCTCTTTATTCAGCAACACTCCCCAGGACCTTATACACTTTATGCTAAGTCCTACTTTGATTTGCTTTCCCAAAATCCAGCACTTCACATTTATTTAAATTAAACTTCATCATTCATATACTAATCCAAATGTCTTTTAAATGTTCTAACTGTATCTGCATCCACCCCTTTGTCTGGAAATTCATTCCACACACAAACCACTCTCTGGGGGGAAGAAAATGGCGACCCTCATGTCCTTTTAAAATCTTTCTCCTCTCTCTCTTTCAAAATTTGCTCCGTAATCTTGACCCCCAGCCTAGAGAGAGGATTTTGGCCGTTCACCTGATCTATACCCCTCACGATGTTATAATCCTCCTCTGCTCCAGTGGAAAAATTTCCAGCTTATTAACCTGAATGTAGGTATATTCATGGCAGGTCAGGCAGCATCCGAGGAGCTACCTGATCTGCTGTGCTTTTCCAGCACCACTCTAATCTAGACTCTGGTTTCCAGCGTCTGCAGTCCTTGTTTTAGCCTTTTACGTCGGTATAGTCAGATCTACTTATGATCTGTTCAATGCTGGTGCAAGCTCGACAGGCTAAATGCCCTATTCCTGCTCCCAATTTGCACACTCCTAGTCCAGAACAGCAAGAGACCATAAAACACAGGAGCAGAAATTAGGCCTCTGAGCCCATCAGGGGTGCTGCACTATTAAGTTCTGGCTGATAAGTTTCTCAATCCCATTCTCCCACTTTCTCCCTGTAACCCTCGATCCCTTTGATACTCAAGAACCTATCTATCTCCATCTTAAATCTACTCAGTGACCTGGCCTCCACAGCCTTCTGTAGCAATGAATTCCACATATTCACCACTCACCGGCTGAAAATGTTTCGCCTTATCTTTGTTCTAAAAGATATTCCTTTTACTCTGATACTGTGCCCTCGGGTCCTAGACTCTCCTACCAATAGGAACATCTTCCCCATGTGCACTTTGTCCAGGCCATTCAGAATTCTGGCTGTTTCAATTAGATCTCCACCTCCCCCGAGTGTGGGTCTGTTAATCAGCATGAACCACACCCTTCAAGATGAGTTACAGCAGGAATTAGGTTCAGCAAAGTCAGAACGGGGGGAGTGTGTGTGGGATGGAGATTCTCAGCTTTTAGGGGATGAGAGAGGAAATAAATTTCAATATAAATTAGAATTGATCGGATGGGCTGATGGGCCGAGGAATGGCAACATGAATTTAATTTAGATAAATGTGAGGTGTTACATTTTGAAAGGCAAATCAGGGCACGACTTACATAGTTAATGGGGAGTGTTGCTAAACAGTGTCCTTGCAGGTTCATAATTCCTTGAAAGTGGAATTGCAGGGAGACAGGATTGTGAAGAAGGCATTTGGTACGCTTTCCTTTATTGGTCAGAGCATTGAGTACAGGGGTTGGGAGGTCATGTTAGGCCACTTTTGGAAAACTGTGTGCAATTCCAGTTGCCCTCCTCTGGAAGAACGTTGTGAAACTTAAAATGGTTCAGAAAAGATTTACAAAGATGTAGACAGAGTTGGAGGGTTTGAGCGATAGGAAGATGCTGAATACGCCAGGGATAATTTCCCTGTAGCATTAGAGGCTGATGGGTGACCTTACAGAAGTTTATAAGGGGTATGGATAGGTTGGATAGACAAAATCCTTTCCCCATGGTAGGCAACTTCAAACCTCGAGGGCATAGGATTCATGTGAAAAGGGAAAGATTTAAAACGGACCTGAGGGGCAACTTTTTCACACAGAGGGTAGTGCATGTTTGGAATGAGCTGCCAGAGGAAATGGTGGAGGCTGCTACAATTACAACATTTAAAAGGCATCTGGATGGGTATGTGAATAAGAAGGATTTAGAGGGATACAGGCCAAATGCTGGCAAATGGGATTAGATGAGTTTAGGATATCTGGTCAGCATGGATGAGTTGGACCGAAGGCTCTGTTTCTGTGCTGTATGACTTTAATCATCTTGTGTGAAAGCAGAAGTGTTGTTGTGAAGATTGGACTTTCAGAGCAGCTTTCAAAGATGTTTTGCCTTTACTGGAAGCAGAAGAAGTGACAATGAAATATTTCATTGGTGAGACAGCAACTGAGTACGTGAGTACGTCTAGGATTTTGGTGGAAAGTAGGAATTCATTGCACTGTGGGGGTGAAGTGCTTTAAGGCTTACCAGCAGTAAGGACAGTGTGCTGATTGGGGTGCCCAGTGAAGGGTTAGGTGGAATTTTGAGTTAAACTGCTCATTTCTGCCAGCCTCCAACATTGTATTTCCAATGTTGTCCATCAGGAGGAGCGGTGAATCAGTAACTGGTATTGTTAGAAGCCTTACGATTTTCAGTACTGCAGGAATGGCATTGTTTCATCAGCATTGTAAACGTTACTGGCAGCAGAGGGAGGTGTGGGCTGTATTTACTAGAAACAATTAAGCATTTAGATAACGTACATACGAGAGGTCAGGGTGGGATTTGTCTTTCGATTTGCAGAAGGTGGGAGATTCTGGGAGCTGTGATCTGAGGCAAACACAACTGCGGTAAATCATAGAAGCCCTACAGTGTGGAAGCTGGCTATTCAGCCCATCAAGTCCATTCTGACCCCTCCGAAGACCATCCTGCTCATACACCCCTCGCGCCCCTTAGGGAATCAAGAGTTTGAGATAACACAAGTAAGAAGAGCTGAGATGATGGATAGATCAGCCACGATCTTAATAAATGGTGAAGCAGGCTCAACAGGCCAAACGGCCTACTCCTACTTCTATTACTATGAAACAATAACCCTGCATTTCCCATTGGCTAACCCACCTAACCTGTACATCCCTGGGCACTATGGGCAATTTAGCATGGCCAATCCAAATCAAGGTTGGTAAGCAATGTAGTGATGTGGAAAATGGGCGTCAGAGAAAAATAGAAAGGAACAAGGAGAATAAACGTACCAGCAATTAATACTGGATTCAAAAGATTACAAACAATAAAACTAAAAGCTCAGTATCTGAATTTGTGCTTGTTATGAAGGGGTAGAGGTACTGTACCTTGAAGGGGTAGAGGTACTGTACCTTGAAGGGGTAGAGGTACTGTACCTTGAAGGGGTAGAGGTACTGTACCTTGAAGGGAGTTAAAAAGCTGAGCAGAACAAAGTGTTCTAAACAAGATGAGAATGTAATATTTGGTCAACACAAATAGAGCAACTGGGTTGCCATGAGGCACAAACAAATTCAAATTTGGCCAATCAGTTTAAAGTTTGCCCCAAAATACCAAAGTCCAATCAAGTTTGAATTATGTATTTTGATAATATTGATACCAATAAAATGATCCGATGTTTTGGATTATAAAACCAGGCATTTTTGTGAGTTTTAATACTCTGTGTTGGACATAAAGAGTAAAGTTGTTAATTCTTACTTTAAATATTTACCTCTGGGATAGTACTTTGCCTCTCAAACTTTTACATATTACTGCGTGGGGTGAATCATTTCTGTGTTTCTGGTTTAATTTAGCAGAGGGGGTTACTCTGTGTCGTAATAGCGCTGCAACGTAACAAAAGTGAATGAATTGACTGCACACATTGAAGAGAATAATTATGATCTGGGACTCCTTACAGAGACATAGCTTCAGGATGACAAGGATTGGATCCTAAATATTGAGGGGAGATGTGGCATTCAAGTCGAATGAGAAGCTAGGTAAAGGTAGAGGGTTGACACTGCTAATCAAAGCACTGATCACAAGGTAGTCTGGTGTCAGCTCGGATTTCAGGTCCTGGTTTCTTTATCCTCTATTGATCTCCCTGTTCCCACACAGTTGTTGTCCGTTCTCAGCTCTGCTTCATTTCTGCTGAAACTTTAACCTCCTTTGACACCTTCCGGAACAATAAAAGTCAATCAAAGTCCAGCCCACAATCTCCCAGCCTGTCAACCATCCAGACACAGAGTATCATACCAGAAAATATAACAAAAAAGGCGAAAAGTTAGAATTAAATAGGTGCTTGTGTCTGTTCATTGGCAAGTAACCTCGAAATAGGGGTCTGCCAGGATTCTTATAGTGCCCTAATTGAAAAATTGTCTCTCCCTTACATCTAAGTATTAGTACCCAGCTACGATTTATAACAATATTTACATCAACAGAAATAAAGCATCTGTTATGCAATAGACATAGAGATATACAGTATGGAACTAGACTTTTACTCTCCCTCGTGCACACACCGAGGTCTATGGGGTGAATTTGTATTTGCAGATACCATCTATTTTACTCAAAAAATGCACAATCTGCAGGCAGATAATACATGGAATATTTTATAAATTCCACTTTGGAAACAGAACTAGTCTGCCTCAAAAACTGGGATGCAGACAGACTCTGGCCTCACACGTTTAATGCATTGTCTGAGCTAAGTTGTAATCTTTTCTTATAAAACCTTGTTATCTTGAGTAGGTGTCTTATAAGAAGTTCTGGGGTTTACATATTAATGACACCAGCAACTCATTCTAAAGATGAAAGACTTTACAATCCAGGCTTCTTCAATATATCATCTCAGTGGCATGACTCTGTAATGTTTTGCTGTAGACTCAGTGTCTTATGATCTTAGACTCCACAACCACCTGATGAAGGAGCAGTGCTCCGAAAGCTAGTGCTTCCAAATAAACCTGTTGGACTGGCGTCATGTGATTTTTAGCTTTGCCCAGGTTAGGGTGGATTGGCTCTGCTAAATTACCCATGGTGCTCAGGGTTTTGCAGGTATGGGAGAATTGTTAGAAGCGATTTGATTCCATCTTCTCGTGACTGTCTGTGTGAACTTTGGTATGTTCTCCCCCTTCTGTCTGCGCAGGTTACCTCTGGGTGCTCCGGTTTCCTTCCACAGTCCAAGGATCTGCAGTTTTGGATGGATCGGCTGTGCTAAAGTGTCCAGGGATGTGCAGGTTAGAGTGGGTTAGCCATGGGGAACTGCAGGGCTGTAGGGTAAGTGGATGAGTCTGGGTGGGATGCTGTGTGGAAGGTCGGTGTGAATTTGATAGGTGAAATGGCCTGCAGGGATTACATAATTCTTCTCCTTTAGCCATATGTGGATTGAGAAATGACCTGCTGTGGGAGGAGTAGGCTCCAGTTCATGGGACACTGCCCCAGTCCTGGGGAAGGTGGGAATTGTGCTGGCTCTCTCCCCACCCACTGCCCCCATCCATTCTCTCTCACCCCGCAACTCTCTGCCCCCCATTTTCTCTCTTTCCCCCTCATTCTCTTCCTCCACCCTTTGACCCCCGAGTCTTTCCTTTCCGCCCCCACCACCCTCTGTTCCCCCCAGTCTCTCAATGGCCCCCACACTCTGTCACCCTGTCCATTCTGTATCTCTTCCAACTCCCACTGAACTTTCTCATGCCTCAAGCTCTCTTTGATCGCTGTATCAAGCTCTTAGAAGAGAGAGAGAGAATGGTTGATGATGAAACTGCCTGGGAGATGGGGGTGCACGAGAAATGGCTGATCTTTCAAATTGAGAATAGCTAAAATAATATATTCAGAAATAGCAGTAAAGTTTGAACGCATGTTCAATTTTATATTAAGACAAAGCTGCAGCCATCTTTCTCAAACTTGCTTTGAACTATGTGCAGTTGAGGACAGGCTGTTCGGGGTGAATGAGGCTTTTGCTCGAAATGTCAATTTTCCCGAAATGTCAATTTTTCTGCTCCTCGGATGTTGCCTGACCTGCTGTGCTTTTCCAGCACCACATTCTTGATCTAATCTCCAGCATCTGCAGTACTCACTTTCTCCTGTTACGGGTGAATGGCCGAACCCTAGTCTTGAAAAATTGGTTCTATTAGAAGGTGTAGAGGTGTATTCTACCTTCAAGAGAGTTGAAAAGCGAGCAGAACCACCTGACGTAGCACCAAGCGTTCTGAACAAGGTAACAATTTAACATTTGGTCGAACAGCTCAGTAGCTGGGTTTCCTGGAGACAAAAACATACTCAATTTTGGCCAATCGATTTAAATCTTGCCCCAAAATACTGAATTCCAATCAAGTTTGAATTTAGTATTTTGAGAATATTGGTTAGCACTGCTGCCTCACACCACCAGGGTCGATTCCAGCCTTGGGTGACTGACTGTGTGGAGTTTGCACATTCTCCCCGTGTCTGCGTGGGTTTGCTCTGGGTGCTCCAGTTTCCTCCCACAGTCCAAAGATGTGCAGGTCAGGTGAAGTGACTATGCTATATTGCCCGTAGTGTTAGGTGCATTCGTCAGAGGGAAATGGATCTGGGTGGGTTACTGTTTGGAGTGTCAGTGTGGACTGGTTGGACCGAAGGGCCTGGTTCCGCACTGTAGGGAATTTAATCCAATCTAATATTAACACCAATGAAACGATTTGATGCTTTGGAGTACAAAATCAAAACAAAAAGTTGAACAGTTACAGGAGAACTGCCAAAAGACCAACAAATGTAGGCTGCTAGTGAAAACTCTAAGAGTACCTGTCCAGAGGAGTCTGCACAGAGAAAAAACATCGACACCGACCTGGAGAGCAAATCTACAGAGGAAGATACAAAGAGAAGATTTAACAGCTGGCTGGTTTTGAAGTTTGAATCTTTCGGTAAATCTTAATCAGGGGTTTTTATTGGACTGGTATCGTATAGGGGAAGGTAGAAGATAGGTTAGAGACAGGAGTTGTAAATAGTTGTTAATTAATTATTCTCTGTTAGACTTTAATAAATAAAGTTGTTAATTTTTACTTTAAATACTGACCTTTGGGAATAGTTTCTTGGTTCTTGAATTTTCACAGATTACTGCATGGGTTAACCTTCTCTATGTTGCTGGTTTAAATTAGGTGGGGGAGGTTGCACACAATGTTTTAAAATTTGAGGGCTTTCGTCCAAGATTTGAACTGGTTTAGACAGATTTGAATAGATTTGGCGGTACGAAAAATCCCAGCAGATTTAAACACTTGCAAGTTAGTGTCCTAGATCATTAAATAAAACTTTAAATAGTGACTTTTAGAAACAGTTCCTTACCTCTTGAATTTTCACATTACCACATGGGGTAAATCTTTTTTGGGTTTAAATTAGTTGGCGGGGGGGGGGGGGTGCAGTCCGTGTCATAACAATTCTGACTATATAGAAACAGTAGTGGAGTGTGGAAACAAAGTGTTTGTTCCGTGCCAATCGGATATCCTAAATTAATCTAGGCCCATTTGCCAGCTCCTGGCCCATATCCCTCCAAACCTTCCTGTTCATATACCCATCCAGATGCCTTTTGAATATTGGAATTGTACCAGCCTCCACCACTTCCTCTGGGAGCTCATTCAATCCATGCACCACCCGCTGTGTAAAATAGTTGCCCTTTAGGTCCCTTTTAGTCCTTTCCCCCCTCACCCTCATATAAATCAATTGCTGCTTTTTCTGAACAGGCTCAGTGGCTGGCATTGCTGCCTTATAGCGCTGGGGACCCAGGTTTGATCCCAGTCTCGGGCAACTGTCTGAGTGGAGTTTGCACCTTCTCCCCATGTCTGCATGGGATTCCTTTGGTGCTCCGGTTTCTTCCCACAATCCAAAGATGTGCAGGTTTGGAGAGGGCACTTGTGGGGAATTAACTTTCACACTTTTTTTCTACTCCTTAGGTCCCTTTTAAATCTTTCCCCTCTCACCCTCAACCTATGCCCTCCAGTTTGGGAGTCCCCTACCCTGAGGAAAAGATGAGTCGTCAAATAAAATGTGGAGCCGCAGGATAAATATAAAATGTCGCTCCAGCCTTTCTTGTCTCCGAGTGTCATTTGGGGCACAAAACCTGTCGGTAACATCAGCAACGTCACAGAGCATCTTGCGCATGCTCCTCGGTGACAACACACTACGCATGTTCGCCGGTGTCAGCAAAACCTGCGCGTGCTCCTGGTTGTCCGCGGAAACTGCGCGTGATCTTCTTTTGTTGGGCCAATAGGAAGCCCTGGAGGACCGGAAGGAGCGTGGTCCTCCTAATCAGAGACACCCCTATTGTGTGTGTCTCTCTCTCAATCTCAATTTATGGAGGGGAGAGATTCTGGTAAAGTTGGGCCAGGTCTGTGTCTCAGTTGGCAAACTCATGGAAAATGCAGTACCACGATGTGAAGTGATAGCATTCCCTGTGGGCGGGGAAGCAGAAAGGAGATGCATTGTTTAAATGGTGATATATTGGGATGTGGAGAAAGTGAGGACCGCAAATGTTGGAGATCAGAGTCAAAAAGTGTGGTGCTCGAAAAGCACAGCAGATGAGGCAGCATCCGAGGAGCAGGAGAGTCAGCGTTACAGGCACGAGCTCTTCATCAGGAATGTGTATAAAGGGGCCTCAGCGTCCTTCCATACCAGTCAATGCCAGTTGTGAGGTAGGTGCAGCAAGCAATGAGCAAAGCAGGTGTTATCTTAGCAAGAGGAATTGAGATCAGAAGTGGGGATGTCTTCCTGCAGTTATGGGATCATTGAATATATTCAAGGCTGAGTTCATCTGATTTTGGAACAACAAAGAAGTGGATGTTTATGGGGGAAGGCAAGAAAATGGTTTTCAGACCATTGCAGAACAATTACCGAGTCAAACAGCACAGAAACAGTCCCTTCAGTCCAACTACTCCATGCTCTCTGATTAGTTCTCAAACTAATCGAATACCATCTGCCAGTGTTTGGCCTATATCCCTCAGTCACAAAGCTGGTCCTTTTTACTAAAAGCTGGTCCTTTTTACTAAAAGCTGGTCCTTTTTACTAAAAGCTGGTCCTTTTACTAAAAGCTGGTCATTCTTCTCAAGGATGCTGTGTCCTTGGTTTTTTTTTTCAGAGGGGTGGTAAAACAAACCCGGGCTCCGAAGTGACTGGTTTAGTACAGAGATGAAAAACAGTATTGGGAGGCATTTTTGGTTATATGTGAACAGATGAGACTTGAGGCCAAAGCTTTTGTTTTAGAAGTGACCTGTACAATGAAAGGGGAGTGGTCAGTCCTGAAAGCTGAAGTCTCGTTTGGGTGAGTTAAGCAGTGGACTATGTGGAGAAAGGCTGCTAACACTGTCTCCTTCTGCCCTTCTAACTTCAACTGTAAGCCTCTGTTTCAGTTTTACTTTGTTTAAGGGGTTTGTTTTTTTTTGGTACTGTTGTGTACCAGCATTGTGAAGAGTGTTAAGAGTTTCTCCACAGCTTGTACTGTACTTAATAAAGTTTGGTTGTTCACAGAAGTTGGCGTATTGCAGTGTAAGAAGCTCAAGCAAAAGAACTTAACAAAGGAACATAAGGGATAAGTCTTTCATGCAGAAAGTGGCATGTTTAAGGAAAGAGCTGTCAGAGGAAGTGGTGGGTGCTGGTACAATTATGACATTAAAAGGCATCTGGATGGGTATACGATTAGGAAGGGTTTAGACGATATGGGCCAAATGCTGGCAAATTGGCCGAGATTAGGTTAGGTTATCTCGTTGGCACGCATGAATTAGACCGAAGGGTCTGTTTCCGTGCTATCACTCTGGCTTGCCACTAACATTTGCCACATCTATATGTACAGTTTCTGTCTGGTGTCAGTGTCAATGCCTTGATATCTCATTCTTAACTGGACTGGCAGTGCTTGGAATAGAATGCGGCAAAATGAGGGCAATTCACATAAAACATCCCCTTATGCACTGATAGTGGGAGCATGGGGATTCCAACCGGGGTTTACAGATGCCACTTTTAAACTCTGGAGATCCAGGGGTATCTCATGTTTAGGGGATCTATTTAAAGATGGGGTCCTGATGTCTTTTGAACAGCTGCGTCAGAAATTCGGATTACCTAATGGAGACCTCTTTCGATACTTCCAAATTCAAGATTATATACAGAAGAAGACCACGTTATCAGATAGTCTTTATAAATCAGATAGAGAATGTAGTGTCCTACGACCAGTGGGGGTATTTTCCGTCAGTACTATTTATCATTTACTACATGATAAAGTATCAGGAGATATGGATAATCTGCTTAAAACATGAGATCAGGATTTGGGACTAGAAATCTATAGAAACGTGGAATGATATTTGGGAAAATGCTAGAAGAATTACTATCTGTAACAGAACCCAGGCTATCCAGCTGAAGATACTTCATAGGGCCCATATAGCACCGGTTCGATTGGCAAAATTTAAGGCAGGAGCATCTCCAATGTGTCCTAAATGCAAAATAGAAGTGGGCACTCATGTACATTGCCTATGGACCTGTCATAAGATCTGTAGATATTGGACTAAAGTAGCAAGTACCCTGACAGAAATTTTAGGAACGGAAATTAAAGTGGACCCTGTATCTCTCCTCTTGGGCTTTTCAAACCTTCCCTCCCTGGACACGTACGGGAAGAGACTATTTTCTATTCTTTCTTTCGTGCAAGGAAAAATATTTTGGTGAACTGGGCGGCTGAGGGCCATCCTGGACTTTCAAATTGGCACAGATTAATTATGGAATGTATTCCCCTTGACTTCCTTACAAATATGGTGCACCGAAAGACCGAATTATTTTATAAAATATGGCAGCCCTTCTTGAATTACATAAATACAGATATTTCGGCTATCCTAACAAGGGCTTTTATTTAATTGAGATTACAAACCTGGCTGGTCCGGGGCCCCTCGGGGGACGAATCCCGCACGAATACGGGTTTTATTATATCTGATACTAACACATCCCGAGCATGTAAGAGACTTAAATATACACTCTGGTTAGTTGTAGGTTAGATTAGTAGATAGTTGAGTTTTGTTTGATTTTTTTTCTTTTTCGTTTTTTTTCTGTTTTTTGTTAAATTTTGGCTATTGTATATTTGAGTTAATTGTATATCAATGTTTATATCTGAGAGTTTTGTTTATTTTTGTAAACTTGTTAAAATGTTAAATTTCTAATAAAAATATCTATAAAAAAAACTGGATTGGCAGTGATGACTTTTGTAATCTTTTCTTACAGACTATCTGAAGACAGAAGTTTCAAGTTAACAGATAAAGGGCTTATGTCCAAAATGTTGATTCTCCTGCTTCTCTGATGCTGCTTGCTGTGCTGCGCTTTTCCAGCGATGCAGTTTTTGACTCTGACTCTCCAGCGTCTCCAGTCCTCACTTTCACATCAATGTCTGATAGTTACTCAATCCATCAGGACCGCAACAATTTTCAACTATGATTCTGTGAGAAGGAGCAAAGCGTTCTTTTTGGTTCCAGTTTGAGTACGGTTGAAAGACCCTACTGTTGCAGCGCACTGAGTGTGGAGCCTGAAACAACTCTATTGCCTGGAAAGAATAATTCATGGCAGGGTTGTACACGTGTGTGTGCAGCTGAAGCTTGGGCCATGGAGAAACCTGAGGAAACACGCCCTGTTGAGAAACCATGGAATTGTGGCGACTGCGGGAAGGGCTTCCATGTCCCACCTGTCCTGGCGGCTCATCAGTGCAATCACACTGGGAAGAGGCCGTTCTCCTGCCCCGAGCGGGCAAAGGGCTTTACTTGCTCCTGTGTCCTGCTGCCCCACCAGAATATACACACTGGTGAGAGGAAGTTTTACTGCTCCATGTGTGGGAAAGGATTCACTTGGGTGGACAACCTCCAGACCCACCAGCGAATCCATGCAGGGGAGAGGCTCTTCAGTTGCCACGAGTGCGGGAAAGCCTTCAGCAATTCCTCCAACCTGCTGACGCACCGGCGGGTCCACACGGGGGAGAGGTCATTCAGCTGCCCCGAATGCGGGAAGGCCTTCAGCGATTCCTCCAACCTGCTGAGGCACCACAGGGGGGTGAGGCCCTTCAGCTGCCCAGAGTGTAGGAAGGCCTTCAGCAATTCCTCCTCCCTGCTGGTCCATCAGCGGGTCCACACGGGGGAGCGGCCCTTTAGCTGCCCAGAGTGCGGGAAGGCCTTCAGCAATTCCTCCTCTCTGCTGACCCACCGGCGAATCCACACGGGGGAGAGGCCCTTCAGCTGCCTAGAGTGTGGGAAGGCCTTCAGCAATTCCTCCAACCTGCTGGCCCATCAGCGGATCCACACGGGGGAGAGGCCCTTCAGCTGCCCAGAATGCGGGAAGGCCTTCAGTAAATCCTCCAACCTGCTGGCCCATCAGCGGGTCCACACGGGGGAGAGGCCCTTCAGCTGTCCAGTGTGCGGGAAGGCCTTCAGCAATTCCTCGGACCTGCTGAGACACCGGCAAATCCACATGAGGGAGAGGCCTTTCGCTTGCTCTGTGTGTGGTAAGGCCTTCAGCAATTCCTCTGACCTGCTGTTCCACCAGCGGGTCCACACCAGGGAAAAGCCATTCAGCTGCCCCGAGTGCGGGAAGGGGTTCACCCACTCCTCCAAACTGCTGGCCCATCAATGGGTCCACACTGGGGAGAGGCCGTTTGCCTGCCCTGACTGCAGGCGGAGGTTCTCATTGTCCTGCAACTTGCGGAGGCACCAGTGCATCCAACAATCAGATTCCACCAGTGACACTGCAGTGGGTCACCCCCAGGGCTGAACCTCCTGCCCATTCTGACAGTGGGTGCAGTGAGCTTTTGTGTTTTGTGCTGGACTCACCCCCACCAAGCCCACCTACATGGCTCAGGGGTGGCATGGTGACTCAGTGGTTAGTATCACTGCCTCACGATGCTGACCTGGGTTCAATTCCACCCTTGGGGAGACAGTCTGTGTGTAGCTTTCACGTTGCACGCCCCACGTCTGTATGGGTTACCTCTGAGTGCTCTGGTTTCCTTCCCCTGGTCTAAAGGTGTGCAGGTTAGGATGAATTGGCCCATCTAAATTGTCCCATAGTGTTCAGGGATGTGTCGGTGTGGTGCATTAGTTGGGGTAAATGTAGAGGAATAGGGATAGGGGAATGGCTGGGTTACTCTGCGGAGGGCCAGTGTGGACTTGTTGGGCCAAAGGACCTGTTTCCATACTGTAGGGAATCTAATCTTTAAAAAAAAGAATTCCTCCAAGCAATCTTGATAAAATATGCCGAGTTGGACAAAGTATCCCATCAAGTTTGAGTTGAAGAAGTCGGAAGTCACACGACACCATGTTATAGTGCAACAAGTTTATTTGAAATCACAAGCTTTAGGAGCATTGCTCTTTCATGAGTACTGCCCCCTCATCACTTCATCTGGTGCCATGTGACTTCTGACCTTGTCCACCCCAATTCAACACCAGCACCTCCGCATCAGAGTTGACGAATGAGATTGGATTTTATTCGGCCTGATTGTGAGATGTTCCATTTGGAAACTCAAAACTGTCTGACCAACAAAGAGATGCAAATCATAGAGTCCTACAGCAGGAGACAGGCCCTTCGGCCCAACATGGTCCACACCGACCAAACTGTCCATCAACACTAAGCCCATTTCCCTGCACTTGGCCCATTTCCTTCCATACCTTTCCTATCCACGTATTTGCCCCAATGCCTTTTAAATGTTGTTAATGTACCCACCTCAACCACTTCCGCTGGCATCTCATTCCATATGTGTACCACCGTCTGCGTGAAAAGAAACGTTGCCCCTCACATTTCCTTTTATTCTTTTTCCTCTAACTTTAAACTGATGCCCTCTAGCCCTCACTTCCCCAACCCCGGGATAAAAGTCTGAGTGCATTCACCCCTCTCACGATCTCTTCATTTCTCGAAGGGCCTCTCTCAGACTCTTAATGCTCTAAATAAAAATATCTTAGCTTGTCCAACCTCTCCCTTTTACACAGACCCTTGAATCCTGGTAACATCCTTGTATATGTCTTCAGCATGCTTCCAAGTTTAATAACATATTTGTTATAGACACTGCCCTGTCTACCTATTTTGTTGGAAATATAGGACCTAATCCAAACTGGGTAATCTGGCTGATGGGGCAAGAAACCACTTCCTTTCTTGAGAGACAAGTCTCCTGGAGAGAACTGGCTGGCTGACTGATCTACTGACCCTCAGTGTCCCACTGCCCTCAGTTATCTGGAGGGGTGTCCACACATTTGCCTAAGGTGGTGCTTGAAACCTTTATCATCTTTGGGATGGATCCTCATTCATTCCGTGCTATGGAGTCATGCAGCCTGGAAACAGACCCTTCAGACCAACCAGTCCATGATCCCCAACTAAACTAGTGCCACCCATCTGCTCCTGGCCTGTATCCAGTATGTTAATACTTTTGTTCATTTGTTCACCGTGAGAGTTGGATAAATAAATTGCTGATTGTTGATTTTAAAGTGTTGGGGATTTATTCTTATCACTAGAGCAGGTTACACCACTTTTCATGCTAATTTTACAGATTATTGGGCGACACGCTCCTCTGGGTGTTTCTCTTTGAGATAGGTGTGGCTGTCAGCCTTTGCTTTATAAAAGTATTGACGTAATGTAGTGCTGAATGCAATGGAGTCAACATGAATCCCAGCCTCTCACTGTGGTTGTGGGTGAATCGTCTTAATTTGGCTCTTAACTCAGAAACTGCACACAATTAACTGCTGAAACAATGATTAACACTTTATTGTATGGAGCAACCAAAAATAAAACTCCTCAAGTTTTCATTGGAGAAAAGAAGGTTTAGGGGTGACTTGATAGAGGTGTACAAGATGATTAGAGGTTTAGATAGGGTTGACCATGAGAACCTTTTTCCACGTATGGAGTCAGCTATTACAAGGGGGCATAGCTTTAAATTAAGGGGTGGTCGGTATAGGACAGATGTTAGGGGTAGATTCTTTACTCAGCGAGTAGCGAGTTCATGGAATGCCCTGCCAGTAGCAATGGTGGACGCTCCCTCTTTATGGGCATTTAAGCAGGCATTGGATAGGCATATGGAGGATAGTGGGTTAGTGTAGGTTAGGTGGGCTTGGATTGGCACAACATCGAGGGTCAAAGGGCCTGTACTGCGCTGTATTCTTCGATGTAACCAAGTTCAACCTCACTCACAACTTGGCTACCACCCAATTGATGGCAGAATTTAACTGAGTTTCCCCCAACAGTATCTGTCTCTGGAAGTGTCCAGGGATTCAGTGCAGCATTCTTCTTCCAAGTACTGCTGCTACATCATTCTGGTGGAGATTCCTCGCTTTCAAATCTGTGATGTGATGCTTCTTTAGATTCTAACACCACCTCCCCATACTTCTGGAGATCTCCGGTCTGTAGCTTACCTTCTTATCCTCGAGGTTTAGTGGTTTGTTTGATACAGCGTTTCCTGCAAAAAAACCCTTTACGTCAGGGCCTTGCTTCCACAGACAAACTTAATTGTCCTTTTATCATGAGCTTATTAAACACTTCGCTCATCTGTCCCAGGAAACATCTTGTTGTTTTGCGTCCTTCTTCCCAGGGATGGTTAACTACCAGAAATTAGGCCATTCAGCCCATTGAGTCTGCTCCACTATTCAATCGTGGCTGATACGTTTCTCAACCCAATTCTCCCTGTAACCCTTGATACTTAAGAATGATTGAGTCTGCTCCACCATTCAATGGGCTGAATGGCCTAATTTCTGCCTCCTGATGTAGCAGTTTCTCAGTGGCCCTTTTGTTTCTTGGTCCAGAAAGAGTTCCTGCTGATTCAGGGAGTTGCAAAGTTCTGCAGTTTACAGGACCACACCACATTCCCCTCTGCCTCCTCCTGAGATACTGGCAATTCCAAAGATCCCTTGGTATCCCTGAAAACAATCGAGGTGTCTGGAAATCTCTGCTGCTACTCTGGAACAGAAGGATTATGGGGAGAAAATTCAGAAATCTGATGTGAAAAGGGACTATGGAGTTCTACTCCAGGATTCTCTCAAGGTAAACTTACAGGTTGAGTCAGTAGTTGGGGAGGCAAATGCAATGATGGCATTTATTTTGATCAGACTTGAATATAAATGCAGGGATGTACTTCTGAGGCTCTGTAAGGCTCCGGTCAGCCCACAATTAGAGTACTGTATGTAGATGTGGGCCCCATATCTCAGGAAGGATGTACTGGCCCTAGAACATGTTCAGAGGAGGTTCACAAGAATGGTCCAGGAATGAAAAATTTAACATATGAAGAACATTAGAGGACTCTAGGTTTATACTTCATGGAGTTCAGAAGGATGAGAGAGGATCTAATTGAAACCTACAAAATAATGAACGGTGTGGATGTTGGGAAGGTGTTTCCATTGGTAGGACAGACTAGAACCTGAGGGCTCAGCCTTCGCGTCAAGGGAAGACCCTTTAGAACAGAGGGAAGAAAGGCTCCTTCAGCCAGAGTGTGGTGAGTCTGTGGAATTCACTGCCACAGAAGGCTGCGGAGGCCAGGTTACTGAATATATTTAAGACGGAGATAGATAGGTTCGTGAGGATCAAGGGTTAAGGGAGAGAATGGGGTTGAGAAACCTATCAGCCATAATTGAATGGCGAAGCAGACTCAATGGGCTGAATGGCCTAATTTCTGCTCCTATGGTCTTATGATATGCTGATGTGTGGAGGGATGAGAAGGGGGGAAAAAGAGATGAAGAGAGAAAGACAGTTAAGGTGAAGCTCGATAGAGATGAAGGAAATACAAGAATTGTATGATAAATGGCAGAACACATAGGAGCACTGGCATACAGAGAGATCTGGGCATATAGATCCGTGGAAGTGGTAATGCAGGTGGGCACGGTGGTCAAGAACGCACACAGCACACTTCCTTGAGTGTAAGAGTTACGTTACAGCTGTTTATTATGGCCACATTCAGAATATAGTGTGTAGTTCTGGTCACGGTGCTACTGGAAGGATGTGGGTGCTCTGGTAGAGGGTACAGGCAAGGTTCACCAGGACATTACCTCGTCTGGAGGGCTCTCGTTATGAGCAGAGGAGGCATAAACCTGGATTATTTTCTTTGGAAAAACAGAGGCTGAGAGGAGACCTCGACAAAATGCTGAGATACACAGATTGGCTGGACAGGGGTGGCATGGTAGCTCAGTGGTTCGCACTGACGCCTCACAGTGCCAGAGACCTGCGTTCGATTTTAGTCTCAGGCAACTATCTGTGTGGAGTTGGCACATTGTCCCTGCACCCCACCTCCCGTGTCTGTGTGGGCTTCCTCCTACAATCCAAACTTGTCTAGGTTCGGGTGGATTAGCGATGCTAAATTACCCATAGCGTCCAGGGAGAGGCAGGATAAGTTGGATTGTCTGTGTGTAAATTGCCCCAATGTTCAGGGATGTGTAAGTTCGGTGCATTAGTCAGGAGTAAATGTAGATAATGGGGGAAAGAAAACGAGTCTCTATGTGTTAATCTTTAGAGGGCCAGTGTTGACTTGTTGGGCTAAATGGTCTGTTTCCACGCTGGAGGGATTCTATGATAGTCAGAGGCATTTTTTTCCCTCCAAAGTAGAAAGTTCAACTAAAAGAGGTTCAAGGACTGTTTGGGGGGAAAGTGGTGGGGGTGGGGAATTTACACAGAGGGGTGGTGGGTTTCTGGAACGCACTGCCAGTGGAGGTAATGGAAGCAGGCACCTTAACAACGTTTAAGGTGTATCTTGATAGACGCATGAAGGGGAGGTGAATAGAGGAACAGAAGCCACACAGGGGCAATAAATAGCAGGTCTAAGTAAGAATTAAGAAGTAGCACAGGCTTGAGGGGGTGTGTGTGCCTAAAGCAAGTGAGAAGGGCCTGTGACTGTGCTGTATTGTATTGATACAGCTTTCCCCCACTATTTGAAAGTAGAGTGTTCCTTTCATAAGCCGAAATGGCCTAAAGCGAAGAAGCAATTACCATGAATTAATTTATATTATGCCTTTCTTTGTAAAAGCGACAATCCTCTTCGGATTTCTTTCGGTTTGTGAGAACAGGTATTAATGTAGGTCTTTTGTTAAAGTGAAGTAGTGTAAAGTGAACTTTCGAAAAGTGGGGGATATCTTTATGCTGATGGAGGGGAGATGGGGGGGCAATGAAGAGGGGTGGATGTAGGCTCAGGTGCAGAATAATAAACACTGAGACACCAATTGAGCAGCCCAGACTGGCCCTGTGCTGGAGACTCAATGGGATAGAGACAAATGTATCTATTTCAGGTATACCTGCAGTATGCTCCATCCAGGATAAAAAAAAAATGTCCTTCATCTGCTTCAGCATACAGGGCAGATGAGCAGTTTCTCCCCAATGTGGACCAGGAGGTGATGCGACTGAGTGAAGCCTTTCCTGTGCTGAATGCAGGTGAATGGCCGCTGCCCGGTATATAAATGCTGATGAATATCGGGCAGGCGGGGAAGGGAAACCGTTCCGACACTCCCTGCATTTTCATGATTTCTCCATGGTGCAGGTGTCCTCGTATTTCTCCAGGTTCAACAATCAGTTGAAACTCGCTCACACTTACAGCATAGGTGTGGTGTTACTGGTGAACCCTCTGATAATTGGAGAACTCTGTAAAACATGTTCCAGTCACTACTCTGGTGTGTGGGTATGTAAGACTCTGTGAGTTTCCAGTCACACTGACATTTAAAACCTAACAAAGCAGACAGACCTTCTCCCCTTTGTTTTCAAGGCCATCAATATCCAAGTCCTGGTGAATCAAGCGATTGTCAGACTTCGATGTGATGTTTGGTCTGAGATTTCTGCCTCCAAATTCTTCTCTTGTAATATTCCTGTGGAAAGAGATTGCAAAGGTCATCGCTGTCAGTCCACAATAGAAAATCAGAACACACATTTCTAGTTTCTGTGGATCATTGTTTCCTCTCTTAATACCCAAGATCTTTGTGCTGATCTATACGTAAATGTATACAGCAGGGTAATGTGGTGGATTGCATACTCCAGGAAGAGTTCACTCAAGTTGCTGAATGGACATCTATCATGCAGTATTGACGTTCTTACTGAAGATATACAATATGCTGCAGTGCAATATTATGTGCCCAGAAACAACTGCAAATCAGGCTTTTAGAGCCATAAACATTCCATCAAATATGTAACATATACCCCAGACTTATCTGTCTTATATTAATGCACGGTTGTCTTACAATTCCAGAAGACTCAGATTTAAGTTTTAAGTGTGACTTTTTGTAAAAGAAGCCGTCGTTTTGGACTCCTTCCATGCCATACTGACTCTATTACTGGAAATACATCCATACTACACCGGGATTCATGGATCAATGACGTGAGGCTTATCTTTACCCTCTTATAATTTTCTGTTGCATAAATGTTTCGACGAATGCCAACGCTTTTCACCAGTCATACAGTCAGAGACATAAAGCACAGAAACAGATCCTTCAATCTAACTTGTCCATGCCGACCGGATATCCAAAATTAGTCTAGTTCCATTTGCCATCACTTGGTCCATATCCCTCTAAACCCTTCCTTTGCATATAACCATCCAGATGCCTCCACCACTTCCTCCGCAGCTCATTCCATACACGCTTCACTCTCTGCAAAAAAAAGGTTGACTGCAAGGTCCCTTTTAAATTTTCCCCCTCTCGCCCTAAACCTATGCCCTCTAGTTCCGCACTCCCCCTATCCCAGGGAAAAGACCTTGATTATTCACCCCATCCACACTCAAGTTTTTATAAACCTCTTTAAAAAACACACATTTCCCTCGAGCCTGCGATGCTCGAGGGAAAACAGCCCCATCTTATTCAGCCTCTCCTTGTGGTTCAAACCCTCCTACCCTGGCAACAGCCTTGTGACTCTTCTCTGAATCCTTTCAAGTTTCACAACATCCTGCCTATAGGAGGGAGACCAGGATTGCACACAATATTTCAGAAGAAGCCGACTGAAACTGACTTTTGCAGAGTCTGCTCCCTGCTTGTATTCATACTGCCTCCTGTTGTTGCAAGTGAACAGTGCTTCCCCCTTTCTCTCTCCCTCCCAGGATAAGGAATGGAAAGGGGGAGACATTGCTTCATTCCCAGATTTTGCCCAGAAGAGCCCCCCTATTGTCTGAATGTGCAAGTTGGACGGTGAGCTTCTGAAGCTACTGCTGCTCCTCTCTTTCTGGTTGAGCTTCACTCCAGACTGCAACTCCCTTTCTCTGTCCAAACATCTGTGAGCACAGCACATTTTTGTTGAAATAAGGCATATTTTCTGAATGTTACAATTAAAGGGATGTCTTCCCCCCGATATTCCAAGGGATGGTAAGTCAGAGAAGGACCACGCCTTGCGTTGTGTGGCTCGTGTGACAGTTGCAACAGGATGTCCCAACTCCTATGCTCAATTCAAAGTTTGAGAGAAGATTTGTAGCTCGGGTGCTCATTGTTGTGGTTCTGTTCGCCGAGCTTGGAATTTTTGTTGCAGACGTTTCATCTCCTGTCCAGGTGATATCCTCAGTGCTTGGGAGCCTCTTGTGAAGCGCTTCTGTGATGTTTCCTCCAGCATTTATAGTGGTTTGTCTCTGCCGCTTCCGGTTGTCAGTTCCAACTGTCTGCTGCAGTGGCCGGTATATTGGGTCCAGGTCAATGTGTTTGTTGATAGAATCTGTGGATGAGTGCCATGCCAGAGAACAGCCAGGGAATTCCTAGAGGCATGGCCTCGAGGCATTTTTCCAGCACCACATTTTTCAACTCTGGATCTGGGACAAGGTGTGTGGTGTGGGGGGAGGGGAGGGGAAATAAGGAAACTGGTGAAATCTACATTGATCCTATGTAGTTGGTGGGTCCCAAGGCAGAAGACAAGATGTTCTTCCTCCAAGCGTCAGGTAGCTAGAGCTTGGAGGGGAAGGCACCAGAGTACTTGCGTGTCCTTGACGGATTGGGAGGGGGAGTTAAAGCGTTCAGCCACAAGGCGGTGGGGTCGTTTCGTTTTGGCGTCCCAGAGCTGTTCCCTGAAATGTTCTGCAAGTTGGCGTCCAGTCTCCCCAATGTGGCAGAGACCACATCGAGAGGAAGGGACATATAAATAAATCTTATAAACAAATTGTACAAATTTTAGCCTGCCAGGGTTATTTTCTTTAATTAAGTTAAAGAAAATTTTAATTAAATTGGGTGACTACATGAAACGGTTTGTTGGTCAGACTCAAATCATCATCCTCAAATGAGACAATGCCATTAATATCAGTGAACTGCTTTTTTTTTAGAACCACAAGTTCTTGATTTATTTTCACAACTTATTGGTATTCACATCTGCACATTCAATGTCAAACTCCGACATCAGAAATGACATGACACCATTAATTTTTTTCTTACAGTAATTCAACAAACAAATTAATAACACACAGTGAACACCAACTCTCATTAATATGAAATTAAATTTGACCAAAAAAAAGTAAAATCAAGACGAGAGATAACAAATGGGGGAAGGGCAGAAGGCAAGAAATGCAACATCATAGAAGGTGCTCCTCCAGGGAGTGTATTTTACCAACTACAACTGCTAAATATAAACAAGCACTCTGACATGATCCTCCGGTTTTAATGTAAACCATACAGTAGGTACCATTTAAATAAGTTAATAGATACAAGCCTTGAGCAAATCCAGCCTCCAGCCGGACCCCCCGCTTCTTGGAGCTCGGACCTTCCTCCAGCTCCGGGGGGTTGTTGAGCTCCTGGGCTCCGGCCGCCGCCGAAGAAGCCGGGGGCGCCGACTCTCTCTCTTCCACCGCCGACATTTTTAATTTGTTTTCTCGTTCACCCGATAACTGTCACCTCCCCCTTCCCGGGCCCCGGGAATTATACAAAAATAAACAATAAACCCCACCGGGGACTGTCTCCTTTTCTTCACAACTTTTGTTTGAAAAGTTCTGGCTTTCATTTGAAATGTATTTTAAAGGTATTTTCTGAGGTAAACGATGCCTGTCTGCCCCCTCCCTCCGTCAGAAACCGCCCGCTGAGTCGATGAGAAAACCGCAGCCTCGCGCCGCCATCTTTGTTTTTCTTCTTCATTCCATCTCCTCCTTCAGTGACGCGCGTCATTCGCGTCCCCTCCAATCAGAGCGCACCTTACTCCACCTGACCAATGGCGGCTGGCTTTGTGCGTCGTGTTGGTCCCACCCTCTGCAATATCTCTCTCCGATTAGTCGGTACCGACCACAAGCTTTGGGATTGGTGGAGAATTTCACAATCACGTCAGTGTATCCACCCTTTTCATTCCCGTTCATTCATTCAACAGCAGATGACCCAATTTACTGCAACGGGCTCTGGGGCTATAGCGGTAGTGTCACATATTCAGGGGGAAGATGTGATTTTTAACGTTATCAACCAATTCAACTCTGGCACCTCCGCATCCATTCATTCAATCGAAGAGGGCTCAATTTAATGTAATGGGCTCTGAGGGTATAATATTTGTATCCCATGTTGAGAAGAAACCTCTCCCCATTCATTCACTAGAAGAGGACCTATTTGCTGCAGAGGTTTTTTATGGCGCAGTGGTAGTGTCCCTATCTTCGAGCCCTGAAATCCCACTGCTATGAGGATGCGGAACAACAAATGTTTTCGTCCTAAGTCACATGACACCAGGTTATAGTCCAGCAGGTTTGTTTGGAGGGGATCTTACAGAAATATATTAAATTATGAAAGAAGTAGAAATAGGATGTTGCATTGGTAGGTGAGACTGGGATAAGAGCGCATGGCCTCAAGATTAGAGGAAGCAGGTTTAAAACTGAACTGAGCAGAAACTTCTTCACCCAGAGGGTTGTTAATCTATGGAATTCCTTGCCCAGGGAAGTATTTGACATTACTTCAGCAATCACTAGAAGCAGTAGATACGTTTTTGAAAAATAAAAGAATTAAGGGATATGGTGAAAACGCAGGTAAGTGCAGCATAGTCCACAAAAAGATTAGTCATGATCTTATTGAGTGGTGGAGCAGACTCGAAGGGCCGGAAGGCCGACTCTTGCTCTTAGTTCTTATGCTCTTATGTTGAAATCACAAGCTTTTGGAGTGTAGTCACTGCAGCAGATGAAGTCATGAAAAAACAAGTGCAGGAAAGAGAATTTAGATAAATGAAAGACGGTCAATTACTTACTCCCATTCCTATTTCTGATGATCTTACTACACAGCAAGTTGTGTTTACCAAACATTAATTTTATTTCCATTGTTTAAAATCAAATATTTAAGATGAACAGTTTGTTTTTCCTCACTTGGACACACTGTGACCCACAACACTGTGAATATCATAAACCCGCTCATGAGATATCATAGGAACAATTCATAAACTAGATTTGTCACTGAGATACTAGAAAGGAGAAAAATTCCCAACATGTGCAGGATGCTAACGAAAAGTTAGCAACCTGAAATAGTAACAGGAGCAAGTGAACAGTCCCAATCAGGAAACTCATATTCTGACATCCACTACAGTACCTTGCTTTCCTTTTCAGTTTAATGATCCATAATTGAATCTGACTCCAACACACTCTCTGGCAGGCAGTTCCAGAGGTCAAAGTATTTTCAATCATTAACGAAGTAAGTTTAGGATCCATCCCAAAGACATTGAACATAGAAAAATACAGCGCAGTACAGGCCCTTTGGCCCTCGATGTTGCGCCGATCCAAGCCCACCTAACCTACACTCGCCCACTATCCTCCATATGCCTATCCAATGCCCGTTTAAATGCCCATAAAGAGGGAGAGTCCACCACTGCTACTGGCAGGGCATTCCATGAACTCACGACTCGCTGAGTAAAGAGTCTACCCTGTCCTATACCTACCACCCCTTAATTTAAAGCTATGCCCCCTCGTAATAGCTGACTCCATACGTGGAAAAAGATTCTCATGGTCAACCCTATCTAAACCCCAATCATCTTCTACACCTCTATCAAGTCACTCCGAAACCTTCTTTTCTCCAATGAAAACAGCCCCAAGTGCCTCAGCCTTTCCTCATACGAACTTCCTACCATACCAGGCAACATCCTGGTAAACCTCCTTTGCACCCGTTCCAGTGCCTCCACATCCTTCCTATAATATGGCGACCAAAACTGCACACAATACTCCAGATGCGGCCGCACCAGAGTCTTATACATCTGCAACATGACCTCAGGACTCCGGAACTCAATTCCTCTACCAATAAAAGCCAGTACGCCATATGCCTTCTTCACAGCACTATTTACCTGGATGGCAACTTTCAGAGATCTGTGTACATGGACACCTAGATCCCTCTGCTCATCCACACTACCAAGTATCCAACCATTAGCCCAGTACCCCATCTTCTTGTTACTCTTACCAAAGTGAATCACTTCACACTTACCTACATTGAACTCCATTTGCCACTTTTCTTCCCAGCTCTGCAGCTTATCGATATCCCGCTGTAACCTGCCACATCCTTCCTCACTGTGAACAACTCCACCGACTTTCGTATCATCCGCAAACTTGCTCACCCAACCTTCTAGCCCCTCCTCCAGGTCATTTATAAAAATGACAAACAGCAATGGTCCCAAAACAGATCCTTGCGGAACACCGCTAGTAACTGCACTCCAAGATGAACCTTTTCCATCAACTACTACCCTCTGTCTTCTTCCAGCCAACCAATTCCTAATCCAAACCTCCAACTCACCCTCAATGCCATACCTCCGTATTTTTTGCAGTAGCCTAGCATGGGGAACCTTATCAAACGCCTTACTAAAATCCATATACACCACATCTACCGCTTTAGCCTCGTCCACCTCCTTATTCACCTTCTCAAAGAATTCAATAAGGTTTGTGAGGCACGACCTACCCTTCACAAAACCATGCTGACTATCCTTGATCACATTATTCCTATCCAGATGTTCATAAATCCTATCCCTTACAATTCTCTCTAAGACTTTTGCCCACAACAGAAGTGAGACTCGCCGGCCTATAGTTACTAGGGTTATCCCTACTCCCCTTCTTGAACAAGGGAACCACATTTGCTATCCTCCAGTCTTCTGGCACTATTCCTGTAGACACTGAGGACATAAAAATCAAGGCCAATGGCTCTGCAATCTCCTCCCTTGCTTCCCAGAGAATCCTAGGATATATGCCATCAGGCCCAGGGGACTTATCTATTTTCACCCTTTCCAGGATTTCCAACACCTCTTTCCTACATACCTCAAAGCCATCCATTCTAATAAATTGTGACTCAGTATTCACATCGGCAATAATGTCCTGTTCCTGAGTGAATACTGACGAAAAGTATTCATTCAGTGTCTTCCCCAATCTCTTCAGCCTCCACACGCAACTTCCCACTACTATCCTTGACTGGACCTATTCCTACTCTAGTCATTCTTTTATTCCTGACATACCTATAGAAAGCCTTTGGGTTTTCCCTAATCCTACCAACTAAGAACTTTTCATGTCCCCTCCTTGCTGCTTTTAGCTCTCTCTTCAGATCCTTCCTGGCTACATTATAACTATCAATCGCCCCAATTGAACCTTCACACCTCATCTTTACATAGGCCGCCCTCTTCCCTTTAACAAGGGATTCCAATTCCTTATTAAACCACGGTTCCCTCACACGACCCTTTCCTCTCTGCCTGACAGGTACATACTTATCAAGAACACTCAATAGTTGCTCCTTGAACAAGCTCCACATATCAATTGCGCCCTTCCCTTGAAGCCTACTTTTCCAAGCCACGCATCCTAAGTCGTGCCTCACCATATCATAATTTCTCTGCCCTCAGCTATAACTCGTGCCCTGCAGTGCACACTTATCCCTCTCCATCACTAGAGTAAAAGTCACCGAATTGTGGTCACTGTCCCCAAAGTGCTCACCTACCTCCAATTCTAACACCTGGCCTGGTTCGTTACCCAGAACCAAATCCAGTATGGCCTCACCTCTTGTTGGCCTGTCTACATATTGTGTCAGGAAACCCTCCTGCACACATTGGACAAACACCGACCCATCTAACGAACTCGAGCTATAGCTTTCCCAGTCAATATCTGGAAAGTTAAAGTCCCCCATAACAACCACCCTATTACTTTCACTCTTCTCCTGAATCAATCCTTTCTTCTATGTCTCTCGGACTATTAGGAGGCCTGTAGAAAACTCCTAACAGGGTGACCTCACCTTTCCTATTCCTAACCTCAGCCCAAACTACCTCAGATGGCGAGTCTTCATCCATCGTCCTTTCCACCGCTGTAATACTATCTTTGACAAGCAATGCCACACCTCCCCCTCTTTTACCCCCACCTCTGACCCTACTAAAACATTTAAACCCTGGAACCTGCAACAGCCAATCCTGTCCCTGTTCTACCCATGTCTCCGTAATAGCCACAACATCGAAATCCCAGGTACCAATCCATGCTGCAAGTTCACCTACCTTATTTCATATACTTCTTGCATTGAAGTATACACACTTCAAACCACTTTCCTGTTTACAGGCACCCTCCTTTGAGATTGATGCCATGTTCCTAACCTCCCTACACTCCAGGTCCTGCACCCTAAAGCTACAGTCTAGGTTCCCATGCCCCTGTAGAATTAGTTTAAACCCCCCTGAAGAGCACTAGCAAACCTTCCCCCAAGGATACTGGTGCCCCTCAGGTTCAGGTGTCGACCATCCTGTTTATAGAGGTCCCACCTTCCCCAGAAAGAACCCCAGTTATCCAGATACCGGAATCCCTCCCTCCTGCACCATCCCTGTAGCCACGCATTTAACTGTTTTCTCTCTCCTTATTCCTCGACTCTCTATCACGTGGCACGGGTAACAAACCAGAGACAACAACTCTGTTTGTTCTAACTCTGAGCTTCCAACCTAGCTCCCTGAAAGCCTGCCTAACATCCTCAACCCTCTTCCTACCTATGTCGTTTGTGCCAATGTGGACCACGACTTCAGGCTGCTCCCCCTCAAGGATCCGGAAAACACGATCAGAGACGTCACGTGCCCTTGCACCTGGGAGGCAACATACCAAACGTGAGTCTCTCTCGCCCCCACAGAACCGCCTATCTGTGCCCCGAACTATTGCTCTGCTCTTCTCCACCCTTCCCTTCTGAGCAACGGGGACAGGCTCCATGCCAGAGGCCTGAACCCCATTGCTTACCCCTGGTAAGTCGTCCCCCCCACAAGTATCCAAAATGGTATACTTGTTCTTGAGGGTAACGGCCGCAGGGGTCCCTGCACTGGCTGCTTCTTCCCAGTCCCCCTCACTGTCACCCATCTGTTTGCAATCTTTGGAGTTACTACTTCCCTAAAGCTCCGATCTATGACCCCCTCTGCCTCCCGAATGATCCTAAGTTCATCCAACTCCAGCTCCAGTTCCCTAACATGGTCTTGGAGGAGCTGGAGATGGGTGCACTTCCTGCAAAGAGTAATCAGCAGGGACGACCATGGCATCCCTCACCTCAAACATGTTGCAAGAGGAACATTGCACTGCCTTCACTGCCATCCCTCTAAAAGTAACCTTTTAAAAACAAACTAGGTCCAAGAATAGAACAAGCAAAATGCAGCACTTACCTACTTACCACAACGGTTCTTATTATTAGGTTAGGCACCTCTGCAGTGCCTCGGGTTCCTCTCCTGTGTGCTTTTATAGGGAAAGAAACCTACCCAGGTAAGCTTACGCTACACCAACTTCCAGATCCGCTTCACGCTTTTTAAAAAAAAACTTTCAAATTTAAACCGTTAAACAAACGTCACCGAGCCTTCAAGCAGCCCCTGCCAAACAGCCCTTACCTGCTCCGCTGACACTTCTATAAGAGGTGTTGGCTGGACCCAGACACTTCAGCGGGCAGTGTTCATTACTCATGTGTATTCTCTCCCCCACCCGCCTTAAACTAATCACCTGGGTTGTGAGTCGATTGTGCTGGCATTCTGGTGGCCCCAGGCAGTGTCTGTATCTGCTCTGCTGTTTCTCTCCATATTGTGATCCAGCGGCCATCTTGTGTGTCAAGTTGGCCAACTGATGGCTCAGTAGCCATCTTGTGTATCTGTGTGCCTAGTAACAGCCTGCCCTTCCCCACCTCTCCGCCACGCCCACTCTCTCTTCCCCACTCAATCTCTCTATCAACCCCACTCATTCTCTCTCTCTACCCCCACCCTCTGACTGCCATTTTCTCTCTCTCTCTCTGTCCCCCATCCTTTTGGTCTCTATTCTCCCCAGCCCCCACCACACCCGTCCTTTCTCAAGCCTCGAACCGCTGTATCAAGCCCTTCAAAGAACAGAGAGAGAGAGAGAGAGAGAGAGAGAGAGAGAGATAAGGGATAGTAATGACTCTACCTGGGAGTTGGGAGGGGTGATAAATGGCTGATCTTCAAAATTGAGAATACCTAAAATGATTTTTGCAAGGTTTGTAGCTCAGGTTGAGGTTTAGGGTGTAGGTTTGCTCGCTGGGCTGTAGGTTTGATATCCAGATGTTTCATCACCTGGCTAGGTAACATCATCAGTGGCGACCTCCAAGTGAAGCGAAGCTGTGTCTCCTGCTTTCTATTTATATCTTTCTCCTGGATGGGGTTCCTGGGGTATGTGGTGATGTCATTTCCTGTTCGTTTTCTGAGGGGTTGATAGATGGCATGTAGATCTATGTGTTTGTTTATGGTGTTGTGCTTGGAGTGCCAGGCCTCGTAGCCCGACACATGGATGAAAAAACACATCATTTCAGCTGGGACAACACATCTATCCTGGGGCAGGCTAAGCAAAGACTTGCCAGAGAATTCCTAGAGGCCTGGCACTCCAACCTCAACGCCATAACCAAACACATATACTGAGATACCATCTATCAGCCTCTCAGAAAACGAACAGGAAATGACATCACCACAAACCCCAGGAACCCCATCCAGGAGAAATAAATAAATAGAAAGCAGGAGACAACAGCTTCGCTTCACTTGGTGTCGCCACTGAAGATGTTACCTAGCCAGGTGATGAAACGTCTGGATATCAAACCTACACCCTAAACCTAAAATGATATCTTCAGAAACATCGTTCAAGCCAGAAAGCGTGTTCAAGTTTTTTAAAAGAGCTGCTGAAATCTGTCTGATTCTTTCACTGAAGTAAACGCAGTCAGGCCACCGCTCAGGACAGGCTGGAAGGGGTGAATGGGCGAAAATGAGCACTGCAGATGCAGGAGATTAGAGTCAAGATTAGAGTGGTGCTGGAAAAGCAGCATTCGAGGCTTTTGCCTGAAACATCGATTTTCCTGCTCCTTGGATGCTGCCTGACCTGCTGTGATTTCCAACACCACTCTGATCTTGACTGTAAGGGGTGAATGGCCTAGTCCTAGTCTTGTGAAGTTGGTTCCAACTATCTAGAAATAGCGTCACAGAGCACAGAAACATACCCTTCGGTCTATGCCGACCAGATATCCTAAATTAATCTAGTGACCCATTTGCCAGCATTTGACCCCTTATCCCTCTGAATCTGTCCTATTCATATCCCCATCCAGATGCATTTTAAATATTATCATTGTACTGGCCTCCACCACTTCCTCTGGCTGACCCCCACCAGCGTTCTGTGCAAAAAGGTTGCCCCTCAGAAATCTTTCCCCTCTCACCCTAAACCCATGCCCTCCAGTTCTGGACTCGCGCAACGTGGGGAAAAGACATACAAAAGTTGAGCAGCCAGACAGAATGCAAAAACAATACAATGTCGAATCACAGGGAAAAACAAATTGTAGCTCGACCCCTTTTTTGTCGTATTGGCATTTGGACTCTTAAAATCTGACAGGAACACCAGCATCCCTAGTGAGCATACTGCGCATATTTCCCAGTGTCAGTAACGCAGTGCACATGCCCACCGGTGCCAGCTAAACACTGGGCATGCTCATCGCTTTCCGCAAAAAATGGCGCGCAACCTTCCTTTGATGGTCCAATAGGGAACCGTGGAGGACCAAAACAAAACTGGTCCTCCTGCCAATCAGAGCCACCCCATTGTCTGAATGCGGAAGTTGGACCATGAATTTCTGAAGCTGCTACTCCTGCTCCTCTTTCTGAATCAACATTGAGCTTCACCCAGACTGCAAATTCTTTCCTCTGTCTAAGATCTGTGAGTACAGCACTCTCTTTTCTCGCCCCCTTTGCCATTTCTATTTCTTTCCGGAGTTCAATTGTTGACTTACAGCAACTGAAAGGAAAGGGATTGAACCCAGGGAGGGGACGGACTATGGAAAAGTGATCGAGGTCTGTGTCTCAATTGGCAAAATAGACAGACAGGAGGCTGGAAGGGCACAGCAAATCAGGCAGCATCACGAGGTGTAGAAGTCGATATTTCGGGTGTAACCCTTCGTCAGGACTGGGGATGGGTACCAGGACCGGGGGCTAAAGTGGGGATAGGTGAAGAATCGGTCAGATTAATCATTGGGTGGAAGAAATCAGGTTGGTGGCAGGAAGGAGTGGTAGTGAGGGGCATGGGGCTGAGAAGGGAGTCGGGTGATGGAAAGGGAGGTTATTTGAAATTGGAGTACTCGATGTTGGGTCCTGCAGGCTGTAGTCTGCCCGGGCGGAAGATGGGGTGTTGTTCCCTAATTTGCGGTTTGGTTCGTTGTGGCAATAGAGGAAGCCTATGATGTTCTTGTCAGAAAGGGAGTGGGAAGGGGAATTAAAATCGATGGTGACTGGGAGGTCTGGTCAGCCTCTGCGGACCCAGCTGTGATGCTCGCCAATCCGTTCCCCAAGTTTATGCTCAGTCTCCCGGAAGTCGAGAAGACCACAATTTACAAACACGTGGCAAATGAAGTATCTCAATGTGAAGTTATAGTCTTTGCTATTAAACAAAAAAGCAGGAAGGAGATGTATTGTTTAAATGGTGATACTTTGGGATGTGGAGAAAGTGAGAACTGCAGATGTTGGAGATTAGAGTCAAAGTGTGGTGCTGAAAAAGGTGGTAAGTCAGGCAGCATCTGAGGACCAGGAGAGTCGACATTTCGGTCCCGAGCACTTCATCAGGAATGATGTGTGGATGGACAAAGGGTCTGATTCGGTTCTATATAACTCTAATCATCTTCAGTGAGAGCAGAAGTGTGATTGTGAAGGCTGGAGTTTCAGAGCAGCTTTCAAAGATGCTTTGCCCTTAATAGACCTTTGTAAGGGCCATGGATAGAGGGGAAACCCTAAGGTCTTTTCCCCAGGGTATGGCAGTCCAAAACTAGAAGGCATATGTTTGAGGTGAGAGTGGAATGATTTAAGAGATTGGAGTGGCAACCACTTCAGAGGGTGGTGCATGTATGGAACGAACTGCCAGAGGAAGTGGTAGAGGCTGGCACAATTACAACATTTAAAAGGCATGTGGATGTCTGTCTGTTCTCAGCTCTGCTGGATGTCTGTTGAAGCTCTGAACCCCCCCTTCTACACCTTCTGGGTTAAACAAACATTCAGTCAATCAAGCCTCAATCCACAATCTCCCAGCCAGTCAACAATCCAGGCACAGTGTAGTCACAGCAGGGAATCAGCTGTCCTGAGTGCGGGAAGGCCTTTACCCAGGCCTCTGCCCTGCTGAGGCACCGGTGGGTCCACACGGGGGAAGAGGCCCTTCAACTGCCCAGAGTGCAGAAAGACATTCCGTGAATCCTCCAACCTGTTGAGGCACCAACGGGTCCACACAGGGGAAGAGGCCCTTCAGCTGCCCAGAGTGCGGGTAGGCCTTTACCCAGGCTTCCTTCTTGCTGATCCACCAGTGGGTCCACACGGGGGAAGAGGCCGTTCCCCTACACAGTGTGGGGGTAGGCCTTTTTCCAGGCCTCTGCCCTGCTGAGGCACCGTGAGTCCACGCAGGGGAGAGGCCTTCAACTGCTCCTCCCACCTGCGGAGCCACCAGCGGGATCATGTGGCATTGCAGGGGATTGAAAGAATGACGGCCGAGTGCCTTTATTAACTGGACTATCAACCCAGTTCCAGTGGCTCCCGAGTTCGATTCCCACCGCGACAGATGGTGGAATTCGAATTTGGTCAGAAATCTGGAGTTCAGAATCTAACGGTGAAACCATTTTCGGTGGGGTGGGGGTGGAAGAAAACCCCCATCTGATTCACTCAGTTCTTTTTTAGGGAAGACTTGAGCAGTTGTTAGAGCAGTCGTCCCAGCTGCATCCTTTACCTGGTCTGGCCTACACGTGACTCCAGCCCCACAACAGTCTGGTGGACTCTACGCTGCTCATCCAACTTGATTGGAATACAGGTTGAAATTGCTGAGTGAGGCAATACTTCCTCCAGGTTAAGGATGTACCAAGGATCCAGTTACAAAGGGACGACTCAGTGGTGACCAATAATGAAGAAAGTGAGGGGTTGCACTTTGACCTTGAGCGATTTTTTAAAAATTGCTACTTTTTCTACGCCTTTCTGCTGGGAGATTCTGAAGCTGTAACAAAGTTGGGTCACAATAAAGATTACCTGAACTTCACACTGAGCTCAGACTCTCACTGAGAGCTTTAAACTGCAACAGGTTTTTGTTTTAAAACTGCTCATTTTACATGTGAAAGTGAGAACTGCTGATGCTGGAGATCAGAGTCAAGATTAGAGTGGTGCTGGCAAAGCACTGCAGGTCAGGCAGCATGCGAGGACCAGGGAAATTGACATTTCGGGCAAAAGTCCTTCCTCAGGTTTTTGCCAAAAACGTTGATGTTCCTGCTCCTCAGATGCTGCCTGGCCTGCTGTGCTCATTTCTGACAGTCTCCTGTACTATGTTTCCAATGTTGTGTATCGGTTGCAGCAGTGAATGAGTAGCCAGCATTGTTAGAAATTGTAAAATTTTCAGGAGTGCAATGTCATCAGCATTGTAGTTTCCTGGCAGCACTGAGAAGTGTGTGCTTGGTTCACTAGACATGATGTGGAGGTGCCGGTGTTGGACTGGGGTGGATAAAGTTAAAACTCAACACCAGGTTATCGTCCAACTGGCTTATTTGGAAGCACGAGCTTCTTCATTGGGTGTTTGTGGAACAGGATCAGAAGACACAACCACCTGATGAAAGAGCAGTGCTCCAAATGCTAGTGCTTACAAATGAGCCTGTTAGAGTATCACCTGGTATTGTGTGAAATTTAACTTCGCACACCCCAGTCCAACAGCGGCATCTCCAAATCAGGTACATAGTTCTTTGAAAGTTGCATCATTGGGAGACAGGGTAGTGAAAGAGGCCAGTCAGGAGCCCTGGAGGACCGGAAGGTGACTGGTCCTCCTGCCAATCAGAGCCTTCCTATTGTCTGAATGCAGACGTTGGAACATGAGCTTCGGAAGCTGCTGCTGCTCTCTCTGAATGAAGATTGAGTTTGCTCCAGACTGTAACCTCCTTCCTCTGTCAACCATCTGAGTGTATGGTACTCTCTTCACAACTCCTTTTCCATGTTTTTCATTCTGGGCTTCAATTTACGACTTGCAGCAACCGAAAGGAAAGGGAATGAATTCACGGAGCGGACAGAATCAGGAAAAGTTTGTTTATAAACAGAGTGTTTCACGTGTGGAGTGAATGTAAAGAGGAAGTGGTGGATGCACATTCAGATGCAACGTTGAAAAGACATTTGGATAAGTATATGAAGAGGCACGGTGCGGAGGGATATGGGCCAAACACTGGCAAGTGGCACCAGTTTAGTTTGAGAACGTAGACAGCATGGAATAGTTGGACTGAAGGGTCCGTTTCTGTGCTGTCTAACGTAACTGTTCTGTCGTGGTCTTAAAACCATTTTCTTGCCTTCCACCTTCAACGTGGATACTGTACCTGCATCCAACACATAAACCATTCAAAATAAAAAAAAAACCTCCTGCGCACAAAGAAATCCACACTTTATTGGTCAAAAATCAGATGAACTCAGCCTTGAATATATTCAATGACCCCCTAACTGCAGGAAGACATCCCCACTTCTAATCTCAGTTCAGCTTGTTAATATACCACTTGCCTTGCTGCACCTGTCTGACAACTGGCATTGACTGATGTAGAAGGATGCTGCTAATCAAAGCACTGATCACAGGATGGTCTGGTGTCAGCTCAGATTTCAGGCCCTGATTTCTGTCCTGTGTTGATCCTCCTGTTCCCACAGACTGTTCTCAGCTCTGCTGGATTTCTGTTAAAGCTTTGACCCCGCCTTTTATAACTTCTGGAACGATAAAATATTCAATCAAGACCCAACCCACAATCTCCCAGCCTGTCAACCATCCTGATACAAGGTGCAGTCATAGCAGGGAATCAAACAAGAAAAACTGAAACAAAAATCATAAATAGGCGCACGTGCTTAATGTTTGTTCATGAGGAAGTAAACCAGGAATAGGGGTCTCCCAGGAATCTTACAGTGCCCTACTTGAGGAATTCTGTCACCCTTACATCTATTAGTACCCAGCTATGAATTACAACAACATTTACACCAACAGGAATAAAGCATCTGTTATCAAATAGACAGAGATTTCCAGCACGGACATGGACTTTTTCTCTATCTCATGCACACATGATAGATCATCCATGGTGGGAGTTTGTCTTTGTAGCATGATGTTTGCAAATACATTCTACTTTGCTCAAAGACTGCACAATCTGCAGGCAGTCAATACATGTAATATATTGTAAATTCCACTTTGAAAATAGATAGTGGGCCCACTACTTTTTGGATGTGAGCATAAGTGGTATAGTAAGTAAGTTTGCTGATGACACCAAAATTGGAGGTGTAGTGGACAACGAAGGAGGTGACCTCAGATTACAATGGGATCTTGATCAGATGGGCCAATGGGCTGAGAAGTGGCAAGTGGAATCTAATTTAGGTAAATGTGAGGTGCTGCATTTTGGGAAAGCAAATCTTAGAAGGACTTGTACACTTAATGGTAAGGTCCAAGGGAGTGTTGCTGAACAAAGAGACCTTGGAGTGCAGGTTCACAGCTCTATGAAAGTGGAGTCGCAGGTCAATAGGATAGTGCAGATGGCATTTGGTATGCTTTCCTTTATTGGTCAGAGTATTGAGTACAGGAGTTGGGAGGTCATGTTACAGCTGTACAGTTGGAATATTGCATGCAATTCTGGTTTCCTTCCTATCAGAAAGCCCTATGCAATGTTTGTTTTTGTTTAGTGGGCGGCACGGTGGCACAGTGGTTAGCACTGCTGCCTCACAGCTCCAGAGATCTGGGTTCAATTCTCGCCTCAGACGACTGACTGTGTGGAGTTTGCACGTTCTCCCCGTGTCTGCGTGGGTTTCCTCCGGGTGCTCTGGTTTCCTCCCACAGTCCAAAGATGTGCAGGTCAGGTGAATTGGCCATGCTAAATTGCCCGTAGTGTTAGGTAAAGGGTAAATGTAGGGGGTATGGGTGGGTTGCGCTTCGGCGGGGCGGTGTGGACTTGTTGGACCGAAGGGTCTGCATCCACATTGTAAGTAATCTAATTAATGATTGCTGCAACCTATTCTAAAATATGAAAGACTTAACAATCCAGGTTTGTTCAATATACCAGTTCAGTGGCAGGGCACTGTAATGTTTTCCTATCAGTTCTGTGCCATATGATCTTATTGTCCACAATCACCTGATGAAGAAGCAGTGCTCCGAAGCTCGTGTTTCCAAATAAACTGTCGGACTTAGCCTGGTGTTGTGAGATTTTTAACTTTGTCCAGATTCAGATAGTGCCCAGGGATGTGCAGGTTAGGTGCATTAGTCAGGGGTAAATGTTGAGCAATAGGGGAATTGTGTGGGTGGGTTACCTTTCGGAGGATCGGTGTGTAGTCTTTGGGCCAGTTGGCCTGCTCCCACACTGTGGGGAGTCTCTGAAGGGGAAGGGATTTTTGTAAACTGTGCAAGGCAATGCAGGCGTAGTGTGGGGGCCTGCTGTTGGCCTTGCCCCGCCCTTTGCTCCTCTCCCCTGTTGTGGAGTTGTCTAAAAAACAGCTACTCTTTCTCTGCCCTTTTTGCTGGGGGAGGGGTGGGGGATCTGAAGCTGTAACCATGTTGGGACACAAAATAAAAGGTAACCAGAACGTACTGCTGGGCTCAGGCTCTCATCGAAAGCTCCAAGCGGTTTTTGTTTTAAAGCTGCTCATTACTTGCAGCCTTCTGCACTAAGTTTCCAATGTTGTGTATTAGATGGAGCAGCTGGATGAGTAGCTGGTTTCGTTAGATACTATAAATTTTTCAGGAGTGCATCGTTTCATCGGCAGTTTACTGGCAGCACTGGGATGTATGGGCTGTGTTCACTAGAAACGAGGTGGAGGTGCTGCTGTTGGACTAGGTTGGACACGGTTTAAAAATCACAACACCAGGTTATAGTCCAACAGGTTTATTTGGAAGCACCAGCTTCCGGAGTGCTGCTCCTTCATCGGGTAACTGTGGAGCAGAATCATAAGACACAGAGTTAAGAGCAAAAGATCAGTGTCATGCAACTGATGATATATTGACAAACGTAGATTGCTGTTAAATCTTTCATCTTTTAGAATGGGTTGCAGGTTTTAGTTCATTAATGTGTACATCGCAGTACTACTATTAAGTCATATTCTCAAGATCACTTTAAAAAACAGGTGACATCTCAGTCCAGACAATGCATGAAAGGTGTGAGAGTATCCCAATCTTAAATTGGACTGGTTCTATTTCCAAACTAGGAATTTATAAAATATTACATGGATTGACTACCTGCATATTGTGCGTTTTGTGCAAAATTGAATATATCTGCAAATATAATTCTGCAAATGCATCACATTGTTATATGTATGTGTGCAGCATGAGAGTGTGTGTAAGAGAGTATGTGCGCACATGCTTGGTAAAGTGAGTGTGATGGAGGAGAAGCCTGTGAAAGGGTGTGTGTGTTGGGGGGGGCGTGTATGTGTGTATGTCTGAGAGAGAACATGTGTATAGATAAAAGGTGAGGGGTTGCATTTTGCCAAAATAAGGAAGGGCAGGGCTTGTACAGAGGGATATGGTGGGGGGCGGGGGGGTGGGGGGGGGTTCAGATATATACTTCTTTGAAAGTTGCATCACTGGTTGGAAGGAAGCTTCAGAAGGCATTCAGCACACTTACCTTAATTGTTCACACCATTGAATAAAGGAGCTGGGACATAATGTTGAAGTTGTACAGGATGTTGCTGAAGCCACTTGTAGAGGACTGAGAACGCTTCTGGTGGCCCTGTAATAGGAAGAATTCTATTAGAAAGGGTTCAGTAAAGATTAGGACTGGAGGGTTTGAGTTGTAAGGAGAGGCTGAGACACTCTTCACTGGAGCACAGGAGGTTGAGGGGTGACCTCATTTGAGATTTATAAAATCATGAGGGTTATAGGGAAGATGAACATCAAACACAGCGAGCAGCGTGCGCGGTTATGTCGAGTGACAGGGGAAGAAATTGTGGCATTTGGACACTTTAAATCCATCAGGAACAGCATCTCCATACAGCACACTGCACATGTCAGGTGAGGTGCCAGAAGACTGGAGGTTGGCTAACGTGGTGCCACTGTTTAAGAAGGGTGGTAAGGACAAGCCAGGGAACTATAGACCAGTGAGCCTGACATCGGTGGCGGGCACGTTGTTGGAGGGAGTCCTGAGGGACAGGTGGTACATGTGTTTGGAAAGGCAAGGACTGATTAGGGATAGTCAACATGGCTTTTTGTGTGGGAAATCATGTCTCAAATTTGAAGTTTTTTGAGGAAGTAAAGAGGATTGAAGAGGGCAGAGCGGTAGATGTGATCCATATAGACTTCAGTAAGGCGTTCGACAAGGTTCCCCATGGGAGACTGATTAGCAAGATTAGATCTCATGGAATACAGGGAGAACTAGCCATTTGGATACAGAACTGGCTGAAAGGTAGAAGACAGAGGGTTGTTTTTCAGACTGGAGGCCTGTGACCAGTGGAGTGCCAGAAGGATCGGTGCTGGGCCCTCTACATTTTGTCATTTACATTAATGATTTGGATGCGAGCATAAGAGGTACAGTTCGTAAGTTTGCAGATGATACCAAAATTGGAGGTGTAGTGGACAGTGAAGAGGGTTACCTCAGATTACAACAGGATCTTGACCAGATTGGCCAATGGGCTGAGAAGTGGCAGATGGAGTTTAATTCAGATAAATGTGAAGTGCTGCATTTTGGGAAAGCAAATCTTAGCAGGACTTATACACTTAATGGTAAGGTCCTAGGGAGTGTTGCTGAACGAAGACACTTCAGAGTGCAGGTTCATATCTCCTTGAAACTGGCGTCGCAGATAGATAGAACTGTAAAGGTGGTGTTTGGTATGCTTTCCTTTATTGGTCAGAGTATTGAGTACAGAAGTTGGGAGGTCATGTGGCGGTTGTACAGGACATTGGTTAGGCCACTGTTGCAATATTGTGTGCAATTCTGGTCTCCTTCCTATTGGAAAGATTTTGTGAAACTTGAAAGAGTTCAGAAAAGATTCACAAGGATGTTGCCAGGGTTGGAGGATTTGAGGTATCGGGAGAGGCTAAACAGGTTGGGGCTATTTTCCCTGGAGCGTCGGAAGCTGAGGTCTACAAAGGGGCATGGATAGGATAGATAGACAAAGTCTTTTCCCTGGGGTGGGGGAGTCCAGAAGTCAAGGGTATAGATTTAGGGTGAGAGGGGAAAGATATAAAAGAGACCTACTGGGAAACTTTTTCACACAGAAAGTGGTACGTGTATGGAATGAGCTGCCAGAGGAAGTGGTGGAGGCTGGTACAATTGTAACATTTAAGAGGCATTTGGATGGGTACATGAATAGGAAGGGTTTGGAGGAATATGGGCCAAATGCTGGCAGATGGGACTAGATTGGGATGGGATATCTGGTCGGCATGGACGGGTTGGACCAAAGGGTCTGTTTCCATGCTGGTTCAACAAAAGCCATTCATGCTCTTCGCTGTCTGCAAAAATGGCGCAAATCCTTCTTCAAATAGACCAATGAGAAGCTAATTGTTGACTTGCAGCAACTGAAGAAAGTGAGTGAATCCAGGGAGGGGACAGAGTCGGGAAACGTTGGTCCAGGTCTGTATCTCAATTGGCAAACACATGGCAAATGCAGTCCCACAGTGTGAAGTTATAGCCTCAGTTACGAACAAATAACCGCTGAAAGGAGGTGCGTTGTTTAAATGGTGACATATTGGGATGTGGAGAAAGTGAGGACTGCAGATGCTGGAGATGACAGTTGAAAAGTGTGGCACTGGAAAAGCACAGCAGATCAGACAGCATCCGAGAAGCAGGAGAATCAACGTTTCAGGCATGAGCCCTTCCTCAGGAATGATGTGTGAATGTAAAAAGTGGCCTCAGCGTCCTTCCACACCAATCACTGCCAGTTGTCAGACGGGTGCAGCAAGCAATCAGCAAGGCAAGTGGTATATTAGCAAGAGGAAATGAGTTCAGAAGTCTCTGCAGTTAGGGGGTCATTGAATATATTCAAGGCTGAGTTCGTCTGATTTTAGAACAAGAAAGAAGTGGATGTTTCTGGGGGAAGGCAAGTAAAATGATTTTAAGACCAGTACAGAACAGTTAAAGGGTCATACAGCACAGAAACAGACCCTTCAGCCCAACTAGTCCATGCTGACTATATTCACAAACTAAACTAGTCCCACCTACCTGTGTTTGGCCCATATCCCCCTGAACCTTTCCTATTCATGTACTTATCCAAATGTCTTTTAAATGTTGTTACACAACCAGCATCCACTATTTCCTCTGGACATTTATTCCACACACAAACCACTCTGTTTACAAAAAAGGTGCTCCTCATCTCTTATTAAAATCTTTCTCCTTTCACCTTAATTTGCAGCCTAATCTTGAAATGACACATGCCGTTCACCTTATCTATGCCCCTCATGGTTTTGGAAACCTCTATAAAGAGAACAAAGAACCCTACAGCACAGGAACAGGCCCTTCAGCCCTCCAAGGCTATGCTGATCGAGATTCTCTACCTAAACCCGCCGCCTATTTTCTAAGGATCTGTATCCCTTTGCTCCCTGCCGATTCATGTATCTGTCTAGATACATCTTAAATGACGCTCTCGATCCCAGCCCTACTGCCTCCACTGCATGAGGCACCCACCACCCTCTGCGTAAAGAACTTTCCATGTAGATCTCCCTCAAACCTTTCCCCTCTCACTTTGAATTCGTGACTCCTAGTAATTAAGTCTTCCCCTATGGGGGGAAAAAAAATTCTTCCTATCCACCCCTGTCTACATGCCTCATGGTTTTATAGGCCTCAATCAAGACCCCTCCTCAACCTCCTTATTTCCAATGAAAATACTCCTAATCTACTCAACCTCTCCTCATAGTTAGCGCTCTCCATAACAGGCAACATCCTGGTGAACCTCCTCTGCACCCTCTCCAAAGCATCCACATCCTTTGGGAAATCTGGCGACCGGAATTGTACAGCAGTATTCCAAATGTGGCCGAACCAAAATCTTATATAACTTTAACATGACCTGCCAGCTCTTGTACTCAATACTCCGTCCAATGATGGAAAGCATGTTGTATGCTGCCTTAACCACTCAACTGATAGACATTGCCATCTTCAGAGAACAATAGATCTGAACACCCAGATCTCTCTGTACATCAATTTCCCCCAGGACCTTCCCATTTAATGTATAGTTTGCTCTCGAATTGCACCTTCCAAAATGCATCACCTCGTATTTATCTGGATTAAACTCCATTTCTCTTCCCAACTCTCCAATCTATATTCTGCAGTATCATCTGACAGTCCCCTTCACTATCTGATATTCCATCAATCTGAGCGTCATCTGCAAACTTGCTAACGAGGCATCCGACACCTTCACCTTCCAACCTCCCGTGCTCCAATGAAAAAAGTCCCAGCCTAACCTTCAATCGGTGTGAATTCTGTCTGGGTCCCAATGTCGAGTCAGCCTGACATTTTGGATAGAAAAGCTCTGCATTTAAATTACGTTCTTGAGAAAGTTACTGAAAACAGGTTCTGGGATTAACATATCAAAGAACAGAACCCCATTCTAAAAGATGGAAGATTTAATCTAAATTGTTTAATGTATCACATCTCCATGACACTGGACTCCTTTGGCTATAAATTCTGTGATCATGATCTTATTCTCCACAACCACCTGATAAAAGAGCAGAACTCCAAAAGCTAGTGCTTTCATGTTATGGCAGTAGCGGGAGGTGTGGGCTGTATTCACTTGAAACAATGAAGCAGTTAGATACCACACATTTGAGGGGGAAGGGTGTATTACATGACCTCCCAACTCCTATACTGAATGCTCTGAGCAATGAAGGAAAGCAAACCAACGCCTTCTTCACTATTCTATCCACCTGAGACTCCACTTTCAAGGAACTATGAACCTGCACTCCAAGGTCACTTTATTTTGCAACATTCCCCTAACTGCATCAGTCCTGTCTGGATTGCTTGACCAAAATGCAAACCTCAGACTTCTCTAAATTAAACTCCAACTGACACTCCTCGGCTCATCAGCCGATCCCAAAAATTCTAATTTATAGTGAACTCTCTTTCCTCTATTATTCCCTAGAAGCGGAAAATCTCCATCCCACACTCTCTCCGTCCGTTTTCACTTTGTTGAAAGTGGAAGAATGGGATTGAGAAACTGATCAGCGATGATTGAATGGAATGAGCAGACCTGGTGGTCTAATTTCTGCTCCTATGTCTTGTGGTCTCTTGCTGTCCTGGACACCGTGAGAGAGAATTGGGACCAGCATTGATCCGATCATGACTGGATATGGATCTACCTGCATCTAGGTGGATGGGCTGGGATTTTTTCACTGGAGCATAGGAGGTGGAGATGTGACCTTATCAAGGTTTATAAAATCACGAGGGGAGAGATGAGGTGAATGACAGGTGTCCTTCCCCTAGGCTGGGGGTTTCAAGATGAGGGAGCAAATTTTGAATGTGAGAGGAGAAAGAGATTTTAAAAAGACTTGAAGGGCACAATATTTTTTATATACAGAGTGTGGTTCACGTGTGGACTGAATATCCAGAGGAAGTGGTGGGTGCAGGTACAGTTATAAGGTTTAAAAGACATTTGGATAATTACATGATTAGGAAATGTTCAGAAGGGTATGGGACAAAACACTGGCAGGTGGGACTGGTTTAGCTGGTGAACATAGTCAGCATGGACTAGTTGGACTGAAGGGTCTGTTTCTGTGCTGTATGGTTCTGTAACTCGGTTCTGTACTTGTCTCAAGACCATTTTCTTGCCTTCCCCATAAACATCCACATAAAAATCAGATGAACTCAGCCTTGAATATATTCAATGACCTGAAAATGTGTTTCTGGAACAGCACAGCAGGTCAGGCAGCATCCAGGGAACAGGAGAATCGACGTTTCGGGCATAAGCCCTTCTTTAGGAACCAAACGTCAATTCTCCTGTTCCCTGGATGCTGTCTGACCTGCTGCGCTGTTCCAGCAACACATTTTCAGCTCTGATCTCCAGCATCGGCAGACCTCACTATCTCCTCGAATATTCAATGACCCCCCAACTGCAGAAAGACATCCCCGCTTCTGAACTTAATTCCTCTTGCTAATACACCACTTGCCTTGTTCATTGCCTGCTGCACCTGTCTGACAACTGGCACAGATGGACACTGATGCCCCCTGAACATCCACGCATCATTCTTGATGAAGGGCTTGCGCCCAAAACCTTCACTGTCCTACTGCTCGGATGCTGCTTGACCTACTGTGCTTTTCCAGCACCACACTTTTTGACTCTAATCTCTAGCATTTCCAGTCCTCACTTTCTCCACATCCCAATATATGACCATTTAAACAATATACCTTTCTACTTTTTTTCACAGCAAAGGCTGTAACTTTACGTTGGGGTACTATATTTGCCAACTGTGGCCTTCTCTACGTCGGGGAGCACGAGCATAAACTTGGGGAACGGTTCGCCGAGCATCGCAGCAAGGTCTGCAGAGGCCGACCGGACCTCCCAGTCACCACCCATTTTCATTCCCCTTCCCACTCCTTTTCTGACATGACCATTTTGGCCCCATCCATTGCCACAACAAACCAAAGTGCAAATTGGAGGAACAACATCTCATCTTCCACCTGAGCAGTCCACAGCCCGAAGGACTCAACAGTGAGTTCTCCAATTTCAAATAACCTCCCTTCCGAGCCCCTGCCCCTCCACCTCCCTGCCACCAACTAGGTTCCTTCCTCACATTCACCAACCAGGTCGTACCCTCTACCTATTTACACCTATCCCCACTTCATCACCCTGCCCTCAGCATACCCTTGTTCTGCAGCTCTCCCTATACTCACCCCCAGTCCTGAACAAGGGTTACACTCGAAACGTCGACTTCTCCACCTCCTGATACTGCCTGGCTTGCTGCATTCTTCCAGACTCCTGCTTGTCTGTTTTGCCAATTGAGACACAGGCATGGACTAACTTTTCCAGAGTCTATCCCCTCACTGGATTCATTCCCATTCCTTTCAGTTGCTCCAAGTCAACAATTGAACCCCAGAATGAAACGTAAATGGAAAAGGGGGTGAGAAAAGAGAGTGCTGTACGCACAGATGTTGGACAGAGGAAGGAAGTTGCAGTCTGAGGTGAAGCTCAATCTTCATTCAGTGTGAGGAGGAGCAGGACCTTAAGAAGCTCATGGTCCACCTTCCGCATTCAGACAATAGGGGAGCTCCAATTGGCATGAGGACAACTCTCCTTCTGGTCCTCCAGTGCTCCTTATTTGTCCATCAAAAGTAGGTCTCGCCACTTTTCTGCCAACAGCGAGGAACATGCCCAATGTTTTGGTGACACCGGCAAACATGTGCCCTGCTTGTTGACACTGAGGAGTGTACACAATATGCTCTGTAGCAATGCTGATGTTATTGACAGATTTTAAGTGTCCATATGCCTCAGAGAACAAAAAGGATTAGAGCCATAATTTGTTTTACACTATGTGCCTCGATATTTTATTGCTTTTGCATTTGTCTGGCTGCTCAATGTTTTTATGTCTTTTCCTCAGTGTTGGGGTGAAGTTCACAACTCGAGGGCATAGGTTTAGGGCGAGAGCAGAAAGATAGAAAAGGTACCTAAGGGGCAACGTTTCCATGCAGAGGGTGGTGCATGTATGGAATGAACTGCCAGAGGAAGTAGTGGAAGCCGGTATAATTACAGCATTTAAAAGGCATCTGGATGGGTATATGAATAGGAAGGGTTTAGAGGGATATGAGCCAAGTGCTGACAAATGTGACTAGATTAATTTAGGATATTTGGCTGGCATGGACAGGTTGGACCAAATGGGTCTGTTTCCGTGCTGTACATCTCTATGACTCTAAATAATAAAAAGTATATTTTCCAAGTAACAAACTATACCCAGTTAAAAATCACACAACACCAGGTTATAGTCCAACAGGTTTAATTGGAAGCACACTAGCTTTCGGAGCGATGCTACTTCATCAGCTGATTAAACCTGTTGGACTATAACCTGGTGTTGTGTGATTTTTAACTTTGTACATCCCTGTCCAACACTAGCATCTCCAAATCATAACAATACCCATATTAACAAGGTTTAGTACACCACACACTTGACCAACCATTCTCAACAGATCCTGCCCCGTCAATGCCTGAGGAACATATACATGCTGGTGCATAATCTCCTTCACTAGTATTTACACACTACCCTCAGCAATTGCACAAGTAACAGCAAAGGGCAAACAGCACAAGGATTAAACACACAGTGAGGGGCAAACAGCACAAGGATTAAACACACAGTGAGGGGCAAACAGCACAAGGATTAAACACACAGTGAGGGGCAAACAGCACAAGGATTAAACACACAGTGAGGGGCAAACAGCACAAGGATTAAACACACAGTGAGGGGCAAACAGCACAAGGATTAAACAAACAGTGAGGGGTAAACAGCACAAGCGCCAGTAAAAGCAGATGGAAAGTGAGTGTAAAATGTCACTATGACAGGACAGGCCCCACATTCCTTCCCCTCCGTCCCCCCACAACCTGCCTCACCTTTCACCTCCCGGGCCCAGTACCTTCCAGGTGGCCCCATAGTTGACACAGGGGCCGCCCCACGACCAGTAGAACTCCACCACCCAGGCGGCCGACGAGTTCCCATCAGGCCCTTAACCCCATCCGCCTCCAGAATGCTCACCGGATCCTGCCTGCTGTACAGCCGGCCGGTGTGGCCGTGACACAGCAGCTGCGCCAGGAAGGCGGCGGTGCCCAGTGACGGGTGTCTGCCCCGGGCCGCACGGCGCCATTTTCCTAACGGCCGCCCTCCCGCCGCTTCCCCGCTCGAGCGCCTTCTCCTCCCAACCGCCTTCACCCCCGCGTGACGTCTGCACGGGGGGGATGGGCGGGGCCGGGGGAGCCTCACCGTCACCAAGCAACAGCCACCTCGCGCTACAACTGCTCATTCACAAAAACAAACTCTCCTGTCTCGCTCTGCAGCTGCAGGGGGGACACTGCCATGTTTCCAGGAGCCCTGTCTACATTGGGAAAGCTCACGGCTCAATTTAAACAGATATTCCGACATCAAACGGAACGGCTTCATATCTAAAGGGGGAAATCTGCATTTTAAAGGAACATGGACATTTTAACGGGTATTTCTGCAAATAAAGAGGTTTAAATGGACGAGATTACATTTCAAAGGGATGTGGGCACATTCAAAGGGATATCTTCATATGTAAAGTGACGCAGTTATATCTAAATGAATCTACATTTCGAAGAGACGTTGCCCTATTTATAAGTAGAGACAATAGGTGTGAATTCTGTCTGTGTCCCAATGTTGAGTCAGACTGACATTTTTTTTAGAAAAGCTCTGCATTTAAATTACATTCTTGAGAAGGTAATTTATAGATTCGGGTGTAGGTTAGGGAGGATTGGCCGTGCTAAGTTACCCATAGTGACCAGGGATGTACAGGTTAGGGTGGCTTGGCCATGGGAAATACGCAGTAAGGGGTTGGGTATGGGTGGGATACTCTTCAGCGGGCCAGAGAGGAATCAATGGGCTGAATGGCCCGCTTCCACATTGTCGGAATTCGATGACCCTCCCCACCAAAGGAGCATTTTATCTGCATCTATCCTGTCAAGCCCCTTTCAGAATTCTACCAGTTTCAATAAAGGTGTACTGCACAGAAACAGACACTTCGGTCCAATTCGTCCATGCGACCAGGATTCCAAACTAAACCAGTCCCACTTGCCTGCATTTGGCCCATATCCCTCTAACCTTTCCATTCACGTACCCATCCAAATGCTGTTTCAATGTTGTCACTGTACCTGCATCTACCACATCCTCAGCAAGTTCATTCCACGTACAAATCACCCTCTTTCAAAATGTTGCCCCTCCGGTTCCTTTTAAATCTCTCTCTTCACATAAAAAAAAAATGCCCCCTAGTTTTGAGCTCGCCGACGCTAAGCAAGAGCCCTTTGTTATTCACCTTACCTCCAATCCTCATGATTTTATCAATCTCAATGAGGTCACCCCCCCCCCCCAACTTCCTGTGCTCCAGTGAATAAAGTCCCAGCCTCTCCTTATAACCTCAAACCCTCCAGTCCTTACAACATCCTGGTAAATCTTTATTAAACCCTCTCTAATAGTATTCTTCCTATTACAGGGCCAACAGAACTGTACTGAGTACTCTAAAAGTGTTACATATTAATGAACCAAAGCCCACACCCATTCTAAGAGATGAAGACTATCTAAGTTTGTTCAATATATTCTATCAGTTGCATGACACTGATGTTTTGATATAAGTTCTGTGTCTTATGATGCTGTTCCATGAGGCTTATGTGTTGATGAGGCAAGATGGAACAGATGAGGCGATGGAGAATTACAAATCACGTAGGAAGGATTTAAAGAGAGAGTTAAGAAGAGCAAAGAGAGGACAGGAGCAGCCATTAGCAAATAGAATACAGGAAATCGCTCAAGTTTTCTATAGATATGTGAGGAATAAAAGGATAATTAGGGTAGGAATAGGGCCAGTCAAAGACAGAAGTGAGAAGTTGAGCATGGACCCTGTATCGGTGTTCACTCAGGAAAAGAATGAGGTACGAGATATTAGACTCGAAAGGATCGAGGTCAGTTACACACAGGTGTTATCAATTTGAGAAGGAGTGAAAGTAGACAAGTCCCCTGGGCTGGATGGGATTTATCCGAGGATTCTCTGGGAAGCTAGGGAGGAGATAGCAGAGCCTTTGGCTTTGATATTTGAGTCGTCATTGTCTACGGGTTTAGTACCCGAGGACTGGAGGATTGCAAATATTGTGCCCTTGTTCAAGTAGGGCAGCAGAGTTGACCCAGGTAATTATAGACCAGTGAGCCTTACATCTATTGTAGAAAAGATTTTGGAAAGGATTATAAGAGAAGATTTAAAATCATCTTGTAAGCAACTATTTGATTTCAGACAGTCAACATGGTTTCGTGGAGGGCAGGTCGCGTCTCACAAATCTCATTGAGTTCTTTGAGAAGGTAGATGTAGATGAGGGTAGGACAGTTGATGTGGTATACTTGGACTTCAGTAAAGCCTTTGATAAGGTTCCACATGGTAGGCTGATGGAGAAAATGCACAGGCATTGAATTGAGGGTGATTTAGCAGTTTGGATTAGAAACTGGAAGAAGGCAGCGAGTGGTGGTTGATGGAAAATATTAAGTCTGGAGTCCAATTACTAGTTTCGGGACCACTGCTGTTTGTCATTTTTATAACTGACTTAGGCACAGGCATAGGTGGATGGATTCGTAAATTTGTAGACGACACTAAAGTCGGTGGACAGTTTGGAAGAATGTTACAGGTTGCAGGGGGAAATTTGGATAAACTGCAGAATTGGGCCGAGAGGTGGCAAATGGAGTTCAATGCAGCTAAATGCAAGGTGATGCACTTTGGGAAGAATAACAGGATGGCAGAGTAGTTGGTCAATGTAAAGATTCTTGGTAGTGTGGATGTGCAGAGGGATCTTGGAGTCCATGTGCGTAGATCCCTGAAAGTTGCCACCCAGGTGGATAGTGCTGTGAAGAAGGCATACGGTGTGTTAGGTTTCATTGGTAGAGGGATCGAGTTCCGGAACCGCAATATCATGCTGCAACCATACAAAACGCTGGTGCAGCCACACTTGGAATATTGTGTACAGTTCTGGTCACCCAATTACAGAAAGGATGTGGAAGCATTGGAAAAGCAGAGGAGATTTACCAGGATGTTGTCTGGTCTGGAGGGAAGGTCTTATGAGGAAAGGCTGAGAGACTTGGGCCTTTTCTCATTGGAAAGGCGGCGGCTAAGGGGGGATTTGATAGAGACATACAAGATGATCAGAGGATTAGATAGAGTAGACAGAGAAAGACGTTTTCCTAGGATGATCACGTCAGCGTGTACGAGGGGGCATAACTACAAATTGAGGGGGGATAGCTTTAAGACAGATGTCAGAGACAAGTTCTTTACACAGAGTGGTAAGGGAGCGGAATGCCCTACCTGCTAAGGTAGTCAACTCAGCCACATTAGGGAGATTAAACAATCCTTACATAAGTGCATGGATGATTTTGGAATAGTATAGGGGGACGAGAATAGTTCACAGGTCGACGCAACATCGAGGGCCGAAGGGCCTGTTCTGTGCTGGATTGTTCTATGTTCTTTGTTCTAAACTTAGTGCAGGAGGCTGAAAGAAATGAGCAGCTTTAAAACAAAAACTTCTTGGAGCTCAAAGCTTTCAATGAGAGTCTGAGCCTGGTGGTAAGTTCAGGTAACCTTTATTGCAACCCAACTTTGCTACAGCTTCAGATCCCCCCAGCAAAAAGACAGAGAAAAAAGTAGTTGCTTTTTGAACAGCTCAAGATCAAAGTGCACACATCACACCTCCCCTTGTCCCACCCCCCTCACTGTCTTTACTATTGGCCAGCAGCAAATTGTCCCTTTGTAATTGGATCCTTGGTACAGCCGTAACCCGGAGGATGTATTGCCTCACTCAGCAATTTCAACCCATACCCTGTCTCCAAGTAAGTTTCTCCCCGCTCCTTTGCCAGGAAGGGGCAGTGTAGTGTCAACCAGACTGCTGTGGGTCTGGAGTCACGTGTAGGGCAGACCGGGTAAAGGATGCAGCTGGAACGACTGAGTGAATCCTTTCCCACAATGGCAGTTCCCTTCCCTAACAAGGGAGAGAGTGAATCAGATGGGGGCTTTCTCCCCCGCACCACCCCCTCCCTGAAACACTCTCATCGTTAGATTCCCAACTCCACATTTCTGACCGAATACCAATTCTGCTATCTGTCGTGGCGGGATTCGAACCCGGGAGTCCCCGGAACTGGGTTGATGGTCCAATCGATAATGGCACTCGGCTGTCACTCCTTCAATCCCCCTGTGATGGCACCTGAACTCACTAGTGGCTCCGCAGGTGGGAGGAGCGGGTGAAGCCCTTGCCGCACTGAGAGCAGATGAACGGCCTCTATCCTGTATGGATCCGCTGGTGGGTCAGCAGGGTGGAGGAATCGCTAAAGGCCTTCCCACACTCAGGACAGCTGAAGGGCCTTTCCCCTGTGTGGACCCGCTGGTGGGCCAGCAGGTGGGAGGAATGTCTGAAGGCCTTCCCGCAGTCGGTGCAAGGGAATGGCCTCTCCCCGGTGTGACTGCGCCGATGAGTCTCCAGGGCAGACGGGACACGGAAGCCATTCCCACAGTGGCCACACTTCCACGGTTTCTCCACGGGATGGGATTCCTCAGGTTTCTCCATGGCCACAGCTTCAGCTGCACACAAACACGTGTAGAGCCCCTCCGTGCCGTGAAATCCCTTTTCCAGGCCGTATAACTGTTTCAGGCTCCACACGCAGTGCGCTGCAACAGTTGGGTCTCTCGTCCAGTCCCACTGATGCTGAAAATGTCCTCAAACAGGAACCAAAAAGCATTGATCCCTCTCACAGAAATCACAGTCAAAAATAGCTGCTGTCCCGATGGATTGAATGACTGTCAGACATTGACATCAAAGTAAGGACTGCAGACGCTGGACAGTCAGTCGAAAAGCACAGCAGGTCAGCATCCGGGGAGCAGGAGAGTCAATGTTTCGGGCGTAAACCCTTCATTCATTGATTTTGAAACTTCAGTCTTCAGATTTTCAAATACTCTGCAAAAAGGGATTACAAAAGGGATCATCAGTGCAGGGTAGAAATTCAGAAAAACCAATTCTACTTTGTGGAATATTCTTTTGTTGTTCCACAAAATTGAAAGCACCATCCCACTCTCTCTCCCCCTCTGTTCTCACTCAGCTCTAACTAATTCCCCTGAAGGTGCTGATTCAGGATCTTACAGGGGCAGAAAAAGCAAAAACATCAAGACTGAAATCTCTCTGAATTTTGGATACCTCCACCTGAAAGTTAATATCTTTCATAACACTGGGATCCTGCTGAGAGTGAGCAGGTCTGATTTTGGGAAGCAAAAAAAAAGTGTGTCAATTCAGGGTGAACCTGCAATGCAGCTTCTTGAGGAAGGACCAGATACAAAATGGTTAATGACCCCAGGAAGGTGGGAACAAAATGAGACATTAACACCGACACACTTCAGTCAAACTCTTCTCCTGCTTCCAGTCAGGAAAAAGTGAGGACTGCAGATGCTGGAGATCAGAGCTGAAAATGTGTTGCTGGAAAAGCGCAGAAGGGCTCATGCCCGAAACGTCGATTCTCCTGCTCCTTGGATGCTGCCTGACCTGCTGCGCTTTTCCAACAACACATTTTCAGCTGCTTCCAGTCAGGGCAAAACATGCTCTGAAAGTCCAGCCATCACAACCACACGTCTGCGTTCACTGAAGACAATTAGAGTTACACAGCACAGAAACAGACCCATGGTCCAATCTGTCCGAGTTGGCCATCTGGTCAGCAAGGACGAGTTGGACCGAAGGGTCTGTTTCTGTGCTGTACATCTCTGTGACTCCAGTCACATTTGCCATCACTTGGCCCTGACCCATCTGAACCCTTCATATTCAGATGCCCGTCCAGGAGCCTTTTAACTTGTCATCGTACCAGCACCCACCACTTTCTCTGGCAGCTCATGCCATCGCTCAAGCGACTCCGCGTTGAAAGCGTCAGGTCTGGTGCACCAGATGACATCAGGATAATCTTAGATCATTCCAGATCGCTTCGATACTCAAGTCAGTGGCTTTTCCGATCAGGATGTTGTACGTGGTCAAACAGGTCAGTGGGTAGGCGATCCCCCACCTCTTAGTTCAAGTATCTCTACGGGAAACCCACTTGCTGGAGGGTCCCTTGGAGACACTTCAACTGGACTTCATTGAGTTGGAGAAATGAGTTGAGTTGCTATCAATATGTTTTGCTTATTGTTGATGTCTTTTCTAAGTGGATTGAAGCCTACCCTCCTCCTAACACTACTGCTGAGACTGTGGTGAAGATTTTGTTTAAGGAAATAATTCCCCACTTCAGTGTACCTGCGTACATTAGCTCGGACAATGGACCACACTTTGTAGGTAATATTAACGGAGAACTCTGTTCCTAGCTTTGTATTTGTCGGCAACCGCATGGTGCTTATCCTCAGGCGGCCGGCCTTGTTGAATGTTTTAACCAGACTCAAATCTAAACTTGCCAAATTAATGGCCAAGTCTGGCCTCTCCTGGTTATGCTAATCCCTGTGGCCTTATTCCAGATGCAAACCATGTCTGCAGGCAAGATGCTACTGTCTCCAGCTGAGAGTCTCTCTGGTCACCCCCTCCGTACCCCTTGGAATGATTCAGCTCCCTTCTCAGTCCACGTCCACCACATGACCAAAGCAATGATTGGTTATGTTCTTGCTCGAACTAGTGTTATGCGTGCCTTTCACTCCCAGGAGCGTGCGGCCTACGGCGATGTTCCCTCCCTTTCAGCCTCGTCACAGGTAGAGCCTGGTTCATTGGTGCTCATCAAGAACTGGACTGGCAAAGGTCTCCAACCTCGTTGGAATGGCCCCTTCGAGGTTTTACCTCCCACCCCTACAGCGATCACAGTCGCTGGGCGCTCAGCTTGGGTCCAACTGCACCGTTGTAAATTAATTGACCGCACCAATCAAAAAAGGGGGGGGGGGGGAAAGAGGAGGAGAGAACCCTGGAATCCCAACAAAAGGAGTGGACCCTGTCCAGTTGGGTTTTTGAATTTTGCTGTTGTTCTAATGTTAATCTTATTACAGATACTTGAACTAAGAGGAGGGACATGTGGGGGATCGCTATCTCCTCACCTTTCTGGTCACGTCCAACATCCTGATGGGGAAAGCCACTAAGTATGGATGTGATCAGGAATGATCAGAGATTATCCACCACCCATGCTGAAGAGATGTCGTCCAGTGCACCGGACCAGACGCCTTTGACGTGTGGAACGTGATGAAGATTGATTATTGCAATGGACTCTTACATCAGAAAGACCAGATGGTCCATCTGGACAGTAGAAATCAGTGAGAGTTACCATGTTTTTTTGATTTTACCTGCAGACGCAAGCCTAGTGAGGATAAAACTGATCCATTCCGTTATTATGGTAAATATTTTAAGGGCGCCCAGGAACACCATCCCTTTTTGCAGGACGGACCGACTCGAGAAAACGGAAGCCTGATAGGCGAAACTCCTCAATCCACAAAGAACTTATTTATACAGGCCCACAGAACGCTCTTCACCCCAGAGGCACTAGTATGTTACTCCTCTCTATCGGGAGATGACTTACTTGCCCCGTCCCCAGTCCCCGATTCCATTCTATTCATCAGACTCCCTACTGCCGACCCTCCGCTGAGAAATACAGTATCACTTTCCAACACCACATGAGCCTCCTGCTACCTGTTTGCTGACATCTTTTCACTCTACTGCATGGTCGTATGAGAATTGCTTTAATGGAACCGGCTATGGGTGTGCAATTGTTTATGTTCCACATAACATCACCTGCCTACTTGAGACCTGTCACGCCCACTCGTGCAAGACAAAAGGAGCCTTATACCTCCTGCCCATGTACAAAGATGGCTTGCGTTCCACCGGCTGGGGAACAACAGGCCTTATGCATCATAAGTAACTATACCCATCTCCATGTACACACCTGGAACGGAACTCTTCCCTTGCGCATTTATAGGTCTTTTCTCATTTCAGAATGTGATACTGTCACCACGACCATGTGCAATAGAGTTAAGGGTGAGCCTAATGGGAACAGAATTCTGAGGACCATTGTCTACCAGATGTACAGCACAGAAATAGTCCCTTCGGTCCAACTCATCCATGCCGATCAGATATCCACAATCACTAGTCTCATTTGACAGCACTTGGCCCATATCCCTCTAAACACTTTCTGTTCATATACCCAGCGAGATGCCTTTTAAATGCTGGAATTGTACCAGCCTCCACCACTTCCTCTGGCAGCTCATTCCTTACATGCACCGCCCTCTGAATACAAGAGTAGGGCCCTTTTAAATCTCCCCCCAACCCTAAACCTATTACCCTCTAGTTCTGGACTCCCCCATTCCAGGGAAACACCTTGTCTATTTATCCTATCCATGCCACTCATGATTTTATAGAAATCTGTAGGGTCACCCCTCGGCCTCTGGTACTCAAGGGAAAACAGCCCCATCCTGATCAGCTCAAACCCTGACAACATCCTTGCCAATCTTTTCTGAACCCTTTCAAGTTTCACAACATCCATGACTCTATGACATCCTTCCTAAAGCAGAGAGGCCAGTACTGCACACAATATTCCAAATGTGGCCTAACCAATGTCTTGTACAGCTGCAACATAATCTCCCAAATCCTGTACTCAGACGATTGGGAAAGTTTTCAAAGCCCACAAAAGACAACCAGGAAAACATTGAGGTATCAACACCGGGGGGGGGGGGGGGGGGGGGGGTAGTGGAGAAGGGAAAGGAAGCCAAAAGTGCTGGAGCCAAGGCAGAGGAAGAACAGAGGATGCACAGCCGGCTTGAAGCTGCATGTGCTGTATTTATACCTGTTGCATTTACTTGTGGAAATCGGGTGCATTTTGAAAAGGAAAACAGAAAAGATATCTACTCCTCCCAATTTCTGTCCTCCTCACCTGGTAATTAACTCCCATACCTGAGTTGACAGGGTCTGCTCTCTCCCTGGAATCACTCCCATTGCTACAAGTGAACAGATTTTCCCGCCCCAGGATTAGCCCAGACGGAGGGATTTTCATTCAATCAGTGTCACTTCCGCGTTGTGACGTCAAGAAAGCAGCGGATGGGCGGGGCCACGCCGGGGGCACGACCTGCGCCTGCGCTGTCCTGCACCGTTTGCAAATATCCCTTCGCTTCAGAGAATCCCCACAGTGTGGGAGCAGGCCACTCGGCCCAACGAGTCCACACCGACCCTCTGAAGGGGAACCCACCCAGACCCATTCTCCGACCGCTCTACATTACCCTGACAAATACACCTAACCTGCATATCCCTGGGCACTATGGCCAATCCCAATCAAGGCCAGTGAGCAATGTAGTGATGTGGGAAATGAACATCACAGAATGATGGAGACAGGGAGAGGAAATGGACCAGCAATTAAAACTGGATTGCAAAGATCAGAAAAATGTAAACCGAAAACAGTGTGTCTGCATGTGTGCTGCACTGTTACAAAAGTGAATGAACTGACTGCACACATTGAAGAGAATAATTATAATCTGAGACTCCCTACAGAGACATGGCTTCAGGACGACAAGGATTGGATCTTGAATATCGAGGGGGTAGTCAAACGGGAAGCTAGGTGAAGGTAGAGGGTTGGCATTGCTAATGAAAACACTGATCACAGTAATCCGGTGTCAGGTCGGATTTCAGGTCCTGGTTTCTCTGTCCTCTGTTGATCTCCTGTTCCCACAGAGTAAGATGTTGGTCTGTTCTCAGCTCTGCTGAAGTTTTGATTCTCCAACACCCCACCCCCCAACCCTTTACACCTTCCAGAACAATACAACATACAGTCAATCGAAACCCAATCCACTATCTCCCAGCCTGACAACCGACAAGACACAGAGTGTCGTCGTACCAGGGAATCAAACAAGAAAAGTGAAACAAAAAAATAGAAATAAATAGGTGCTCATGCTTAATGTTTGTCAATAGGAAGTAAACCAGAAATAGGGGTCTCCCAGGATAGTGCCCTACTTGAGGAATTCGCTTTGCTTTATATCTTACTATTAGTACCCAGCCATGACTTACAACAATAGTTATGCCAACAGAAATAAAGCATCTGTTAGCAAATAGACAGAGATACACAGCACGGACATAAACGTTTTAGCTGTAAGCACACACAAGTCCATGGGGTGAATTTGCATAATTATATCTGCAAGCTGTCAGAACATGTTGTATTTTATAAATTCCTACTTTAGAAACAGAACTAGTCAGATTCAAGGTGGGGATAAAGACAGACTCTGACTTTTAACGCATTGTCTGAGCTGAGATTGGATTAGATTCCCTACAGTACGGAAACAGGCCCTTTGGCCCAACAGGTCCACACCAACCCTCCAAAGAGTAACCCACCAGGCCCCATTCCCCATATTTACCCCTGACCAATGCATGTAACAGAATGGGCAATTTAAGCATGGCCAATTCACCTAACCTGCATGTTTTTGGATTGTGGGAGGAAACCGGAGCACCTGGAGAAATCTCATGCAGACACGGGGAGAATGTGCAAACTCCACACAGACTGTGGCCAGTGGCTGGAATTGAACCTGGGTCCCAAGCGCTGTGAGGCAGAATTAAGAACCACTGAGCCACCATGCCACCCAGATGTTGTTACCTTTTGTGATAAAACCTTATGTTATCGAGATTTACATATGAATGATAGTTGCAACCCACTGTACAAGATGAGAGGTGTAACAATCCAGGTTTGTTCAATATATCATTTCAGTGGCAGGACACTTTAATCTTCTTCCATAAATTCTGTGCCTTATGATCTTGTACTCCATCACCACCTGATGATGGAGCAGTGCTCCAAAAGCTAGTACTTCTTGGTGTTGTGTGATGTTTAACTTTGTCCAGGTTCGGGTGGATTGACCATGCTAAATTACCCAGTGTTCAGTGTTGTGCGGATTCGGTTGGATTGGCTGTGCTAAATTACCCATGGTGTCCAGGTAGGGTGCAGGTTAGAGTGGATTCGCTATGTTAAATTACCCATAGTGCCCAGTGATGGGTTAGCTGTGGGAAATAGTTTCACAGTAATAAAAGCAGGAGAAGAGAGTGAGGTCTGCAGATGCCGGAGATCAGAGCCGAAAATGTGTTGCTGGAACAGCGCAGCAGGTCAGGCAGCATCCAGGGATCAGGAGAATCGATGTTTCGGGCATAAGCCCTTCTTCAGGAATAAAAGCAGGAGTCAGCCATTTTGCCCATCTAGCCTGCCCCGTTCTTCATTGCGATCACGGCCGATCTATCCATCGTCTCAGCTCCTCCTCGCAGCATTGCCCCAACTACCCTTAATTCCCCAACCATGCAAAAACCCATTTTGAACATATTTAATGAAGAGAATTCCATAGATTCACTACACTCCAGGAAAAGCAGTAGTCCTCACTTTCTCCTCCTCATCTCTGTCCTAAATCTACTCCCCCTAGTCTTGAGGTCTGGTCTCACCCACCAGCAGAAGTGACTGGATAGGGTTCGGCTTCATCCCCACAGTGCAATGAATTCCCATTTTTTGCCAAAATTGCAGATGTACTCCCTTTACCCAGTCGCTGTCTCACAAATGCAAGATTTCATTGTAACTTCTTCTGCTCCCAGGAAGGACAAAACATCTTTGAAAGCTGCTCTGAAAGTCCAGTCTTCACAACCACACTTCTGCTTTCTCCAAAGACGATTAGTGTCATACAGCACTGAAACAAACCCTTTGGTCCAATTCATCTGATCAGATATCCAAAACTAATCTAGTCTCATTTGTCTGCATGTGGCCCATATCCCTCTGAACCCTTCCTATTCATATCCCCATCCAGATGCTTTTCAAATGTTGTAATTTTATCAGCCGCCACCACTCCCTCTGGCAGCTCGTTCCATACATGCACCAATCTCTGCGTGAAGTTGTCCCTCAGGTCCCTTTGAAATCATTCCCCTCTCACCTCAAACATATGGCCTCAAGCTTTGGACTCCCTTACCCTGGCCAAAAGACCTTGGGTCTTCACCATATCCATGCCTCTTACAAACATCTATAAGGTCACCCCTCAGACTCTGATCCTTCAGGTGAGGATCTAAAATTTGAATTTAGGTTATTGTCACATGCAACAAGTACATGTAGATTTTTACTAACCACAAAATGGCTTTTCAATTTAAAATAATACAACAAAATGGCCGAGAATAATGATCGAACTCTGTGAACTTGTCCTGCTGTTTTGCAGAATTAAGCTAAAATCCAAAGATAAGAGGACAATGGAGTTTGTTTAAAATGAACACTGACACATTAATTGACCAATTGAACTAACCTTGAGCTGCTACCATGGCATGATGATTTATGTAATTAAGACTCCTTTCCCAGGAAATATCATTTGATTAACCTGCTGTGAATCATGTCACCTTATTATATTTGATTGGTATTTTCTTGAAATTAAGGCTGTACTGTGTCTTAAAAAAAAAACTTAAATAAATCATGTGTAATTTTTGAATGTACTTGCACAACTTCACCATGGAACACAGAAGCTTTAACCGCTGTGTTGCTGGACAGAATTGTGTCAAGATGCCTTATTAAACTGATAACCTTGCTTTGTACAGACGCATTCCATTGATTCTTTAGACCAATCGCGAACCAAAAGGCTCCTTCACTCTGGATAAGTTAGTCTGGCCAATTAACCCTAACCTGCACATTCCTAGGCACTATAGGTAATTTAGCATGACCAATCCATTCCTGGACACGATGTGTAATTTAGCACAGCCAATTCACACAAACCTGCACCTCCCTGGACACAGTGAGCACTTTAGCATGGTCAATCCACCCTAACCTGTACAAAGTTAAAAAACATCTCACACACCCAGGTTATCGTCCAACAGGTTTATTTGGAAGGACCAGCATTTGGAGTGCTGCTCCTTCATCAGGTGGTTGTGGAGAATAACATCATAAGGCACAGAATTTATAGAAAAACAGTAGTGTCCTGCCACTGAAATGATATATTGAACAAACCTGGATTGTTAAGCCTTTCATATTTCAGAATGGGTTGCAGGTATCATTAATATGTAAATCCCAGAACTTCCTGTAAGACACTTCCTTGAGATAACTTATGGTTTTATAACAAAAGGTGTCATCTCAGCTTAGATAATGCATTAAAGGTGTGAGGTCAGAGTCTGTCTGTATCCCAATCTTGAATCAAACTGGTTGTATTTCCAAAGTGGAATTTACAAAATATTACTGGATTGACTGCCTGCGTGAACTGCCGAGTCTCATCCACCAGCTGAAATAACTGGATAAGGTAGGGCTTCATCCCCATAGTGCAATGAATTCCCATTTTTCGCCAAAATCACAGATGTACTCCCTTTACTCAGTTGCTATCTCACAAATGCAAGATTTCATTGTATTCTTCTGCTCCCAGTAAGGGCAAAACATCTTCGAAAGCTGCTCTGAAAGTCTAGTCTTCACAACCACACTTCTGCTTTCACCAAAGACGATTAAGAGCCATCCAGCATGGAAACAGACCCTTAGGCCCAACTTGTCCATGATGACCAAAATTAATCTAGTCCTGTTTGCCAGCATGTGACCCACACGGTTTCAAACCATCCCGATTCATGTACCCAGCCAGATGCATTTTAAATATAATTGTACCAGCCTCCACCAATTCCTCTGGCAGCTCGTTCCACGCATGCACAACTGTCTATGTGAAAAAGTTGTCCTTCACATCTCTTTTAAATCATTCCCCTCTCACCTCAAACATATGTCCTCTAGCGTTGGAGTCCACTACTCTAGGGAAATTCCTGATGAAGGGCTTTTGCCCGAAACGTCAATTTTTCTGCTTCTCGGATGCTGCCTGACCTGCTGTGCTTTTCCAGCAACACTCTGATCTAACCTCTGGTTTCCAGCATCTGCAGTCCTCCATTTTGCCTAGGTCGAACCCTCTACCTGTCTACATCTATCCCCACTTCACCAACCAGCACACCCTTTATCTGCATCGCCCCCTAAACCCATCCCCAATCCTGAAGAAGGGTTACACCTGAAACGTTGACTTCTCCACCTCCTGATACTGCCTGGCTTGCTGTGTTCTTCCAGCCACCTACCTGTGTATTTTGCCAATTGAGACACAGACCTGGCGCAACGTTTCCAGAGTCTCTCCGCGTCCCGACTCACTCTCTTTCCTTTTAGTTGCTGCAAGTCAACAACTGAATCCCAGAATGAAAAAATAAATGGAAAAGGTGGCAAGAGAAGAGTGCCGTACTCATAGGTAATGGACAGAGGAAGGAATGTGCAGTCTGGGATGAAGCTCAATGTTCATTCAGACACGAGCAGCAGCTTCAGAACCTCACGGTCCAACTTCTGCATTCAGACAATGGGGTGCCTCTCATTGGCAGGAAGACAAATGTCCTTCCGGTCCTCCTGTGCTCCCGATTGGTCAATCAAAAGAAGGTCCCGCGCCTCTTTTGCCAATAGTGATTAGCATGAGCACTATTTTTTGCTGACAACAGCGAGCATGCGTACTGCGTTGCTGACACTGGCAAACATGCGCAGTATGCTCTTTGAGGCTGCTGCTGTTATTGACAGATTTTAAGTGTCCAAATGCCAACAGGGATAAAAGGGGTGGAGCCACAATTTCTTTCCCCTGTGGTTCGACATTTTATTGCTTCTGCATTTTGTCTGGTTACTCTACTTTTGTATGTCTTTTGAGAGAGAGTGTGCCCCAGTGAGCTGTCTATGGGATGGAGCTGTAACCAGTTACACAGACTGAAGTAACATTATAGTATTCGCAGCAGGGAGTAACTGCACACATTTCCTGAGTGTGATCACAGTTTCAATTGTTCATCAGAATCCGGGAGCCAAAAGGACACCAGAACGACAGAGAAGTCGTGGAAATGCGGGGAGTGTGCGAACGGATTCCATTCCCTGTCGGTACATGAGATTTGTCAGCTCAGTCGCAGTTGGGAGAGGCAGTTCTTCAAAACATTATTACAACATTATTTCCCATTGACAAAAACACATTCACGCTGCCTGAACTTATACAAGTGCCCCGTCATCACATCTTTAATCACAGCTTTGAACATTTTCCCTATGGCATATGTTAAGGTAAATTGTCTGCAGTTTCCTGTTCTCGGTCTGCCTTTTTGAAGAAAGGAGTTTTCCAATCTACAGAAACCTTCCCTGAAACTAATAAGGTTTGGAAAATTAAAACCAATGCATTAACTATATCACTAGCTAATTTTTCTTTAAGGGTCTAGAATGAAATCCTTTGGACCCCTGGGACTTGTGAGCTTGTAGTTCCAACAGTTTACTCAGTACTACTTCCCTGGTAATTGTAATTGTCTTCAGTTCCTCCTTCCCTTTCAGTTCCTGATTTCCAGCTAGTTCTAGGGTGTTACTTGTATCCTCTCTACTGAAGACAGATTCAAGCTCTTTTCAATTCATCTGCCATCTCTTTATCCTCCGTTATTGAATCCCCAGACTCATTTTTTACAGAACCAACACTTAGCTTTTCTTTAAAAAGTTAACAAAGTGTCAAAACTTTCCTTCCTGTTTTTATATTTTTGGCTAACTTTCTAACTCTAATTGCTGTGCTCCTGCCTCCATTATTTCTGATATTTGCCCCAGCTCTTAACTCTCGGATCAACATGACTGCATATTCTATGGAACTGACCTTGGTTAAGTGTTGCAAAACACACAAGGGCAAATTTTTCATCTCCAGAAAGTCTTAGTACTGAACACGATAACATTCACTTTGAAATATTGTTCGTTCAAGCTTCACAAGCACACCCTCCAGATTCAAAATCCCACAATGACACCCAGTTCTGTTATAATCTTTAATTTTGAAGAGAAATTTGAATATTCAGTGTTTAACTGGAAGAACTGTTCACGAAATTTTCACATTTTTAAACAAAAAAAATCAACTGGATTAATTTAGCAGAATAGCATGTATGACCTTAAATTGTAAATCTAGTTTTGTTTTGAGTGACGGAGCAGATCCACACCAGATGAGGATCTAATACGTAGATTTAGGCTGTTGTCAGGAGCTTTTATTAAACACAAAATGGCATCTCAATATAAAGTAATATAAAACATGTCTTCAGACTGCAAATTAACACTGTGTTTAAAATGGTTAAAAGCTGCATTTCTGCATTCCTGAGCTAACTGAATCACAGATTAAGCAAACAATGCCTTCTTCATAGTATGGATCTAATTAAGCTAGATAGGACATTACTGACCATCCTAGCTAACCTTGAAGCACAGGTATGAGGAGATAATGCATGTGAAACAACATTGTTTCCCAGGAAATATCATTGGGTTAATCTGTTGTCCATTATGTAATTTTATTGGATTTACTCTGTAATTAAGACTGTACTGTCTCTTAAGAAACATATGAAAATTGATATTTTATTCCAAGTTAATCACGCAGTTTCTCCAAGGAACACAGAATCTTTTAATATCTGTCTTGCTGGACAAATCTTTGCCCGGCCATTACAAATTAAAGCGTGAAACCTTGCTGAAGCTTGCTGTTGATTTGACCAATCTCAGAACTGAGAGAGCCCTGCTGGGGGTTGAGATCTTCAACTCTCACTGTGCTTTTGGTGTGACCCATGATTACAGAGACTTGTGGGAACATAGAGGATTTGTAACCCCCACGGGGCAGATGAATAGTAATGCTGTTTTGTCCAATCAATATGGCAGCTATCAAGATGTTCAGCTCATGCTGAGGCAATGGATACAGTCTCCAAAGGAATGAGCAGATGGATGCTGCTGCCAAGCAGGCACCCTGACACCCCAAACCTTTGGTCCCATTGGGTCCCCAGCAAAACCCGAATAGAGACAATATGGAGACAGGTATGCCAGGCCTGGGTAAGGGACTGAAATCACAGGGGAGGCCCCCTACTGAGCAGCACAAACTATGGCCTCAAATAGAGTATCCCTCGATACTCAAACCGAAATGTGGGTGACCTCTGATGGACTGGTTTGTGTTCCTTCTTTGCTGCTGCCTTTTTCAATTGATTCTGTGCATTATTGTACACATGTGGGCAAGGAGGGAATGGTTAATACTGTATTACAAACCTGGTGTCACCCAGATTTCCAGAAAGCAGCTAGGAAAAGAGCTGAAGCATGTTTAATTTGTAAACAAACAAGATGCATGGTTTAAGAGGGATGCCCTGAGGTTGTTAACCACCTCCTTGCCTGGTCAGCCTTTTTACTTGTCTACAACTTGTTTTTAGAGTCATAGAGATGTACAGCATGGAAACAGACCCTTTGGTCCAACCCGTCCATGCCAACCAGATATCCCAATCCAATCTAGTCCCACCTGCCAGCACCTGGCCCATATCCTTCCAAACCCTTCCTATTCATATACCCATCCAAATGCCTCTTAAATGTTGCAATTGTACCAGCCTCCACCATATTCTCTGGCAGCTCTTTTCATACACGTACCACTCTCTGCATGAAAATGTTGCCCCTTGGGTCTCTTTTATATCTTTCCCCTCTCACCCTAAACCTATGCCCTCGAGTTCTGGACTCCCCGACCCCAGGGAAAAGACTTGGTCTATTTATACTATCCATGCCCCTCATAATTTTGTAAACCATTATAAGGTCACCCCTCAGCCTCTGACGCTCCAGGGAAAACAGCCCCAGTCTGTTCAGTGTCTCCCTGTAGCCCAGATCCTCCAACCCTGGCAACATCCTTGTAAATCTTTTCTGAACCCTTTCAAGTTTCACAATATCTTTCTGATAGGAAGGAGACCAGAATTGCACGCAATATTCCAACAGTGGCCTAACCAATGTCCTGTACAGCCGTAACATGACCTCCCAACTTCTGTACTCAATACTCTGACCAATAAAGAAAAGCATACCAAATGCCTTCTTCACTATCCTATCTACCTACAACTCCACTTTCAAGGAGCTATGAACCTGCACTCCAAGGTCTCTTTGTTCAGCAAGACTCCCTAGGACCTTACTATTAAGTAAATAAGTCCCGTTAAGGTTGCTTTCCCAAAATGCAGCACTTCACATTTATCTGAATTAAACTTCATCTGTCCTTTCTCAGCCCATCGGGTCCAGACCCTGTTGTAATCTGAGGTAACCCTCTTTGCTGTCCACTACATCTCCAATTTTGGTGGCATCTGCAAATTTACTAACTGTACCTCTTATGCTCGCATCCAAATCATTTATGTAAATGACAAAACGTAGAGGGCCCAGTACCGATCCTTGCGGCACTCCACTGGTCACAGGCCTCCAGTCTGAAAAATAACCCTCCACTGCCACCCTCTGTCTTCTACCTTTGAGCCCGTTCTGTAACCAAATGGCTAGTTCTACCTGTATTCCGTGAGATCTAACCTTGCTAATCAGTCTTGTTGAATGCCTTACTGAAGTCTATATAGATCACATCTACTGCTCTGCCCTCATCTATCCTCTTTGTTACTTCTTCAGAAAAACTCAATCAAGTTTGTGAGACATGATTTCCCATGCACAATGTCATTTGACTATCCCTAATCAGTCCTTGCCTTTCCAAATACATGTACATCCTGTCCCTCAGGACTCCCTCCAACAACTTGCCCACCAATGACATCAGGCTTACTTGTCTACCACCCTTCTTAAACAGTAGAACCATGTTAGCCAAGCTCCAGTCTTCCGGCACCTCACCTGTGACTATTGATGATAATATCTCAGCAACAGGCCCAGCAATCACTTCTCTAGCTTCCCACAGAGTTCTAGGCTACAGTGGATCAGGTCCTGGGGATTTATCCACCTTTTCGTTTCAAGACATCCAACACTTCCTCTTCTGTATTTTGGGGTGTAGGTTAGGGTGGGTTAGCCATGGGAAATATGGAGATAGGGGTTAGGTATGGGTGGGATGCTCTTCAGAGGGCCAGTGTGTAATAAATGGGCTGAATGGCCTGCTTCCACATTGTTGGGATTCTATGACCCTCCCCACAAAGGAGCATTTTATTGGCATCTATCCTGTCAAGCCCCTTTCAGAATTCTACTGGTTTCAATAAGATCACTTCTGGTTCATAGAGGTAGACAGCACAGAAACAGACCCTTCGGTCCAACCCGTCCATGCCGACCAGGATTCCCAAAATAACTAGTCCCACTTACTTACATTTGGCCCATATCCCTCTAAACCTTTCTATTCATGTACCCATCTGAATTTCGCTTAAATGTTGTAACTGTACCTGCATCTACGACTTCCTCAGCAAGTTCATTCCATATGCAAACCACCCTGAACCAAAACATTGTCCCTCAGGCTCCTTTTAAATTTCTCTCCCCTAACTTTTAAAAAGATGCCTCCTAGTTTTGAGCACCTCTACACTAAGGAAGAGCCCTTTGCTATTCACCTTACCTCCACTCCTCATGGTTTTATAAATCTCAATGACATCATCACTCAACCTCTTGCACTTCAGTGAAAAGTGTCCCAGTCTCTCCTTATAACTCAAACTCTCCAGTCCTTACAACATCTGGTAAATCTTTATTAAACCCTCTCTAATAGTATTCTTCCTATTACAGGGCCACCAGAACTGTACTCAGTACTCTGAAAGTGGCCTCACCAACATCCTGTACAACCTCAACATGATGTCCCAACCCCTATACTCAATGGTGTGAACAATGAAGGCAAGTGTGCTAAACGCCTTCTTAACCACCCTGTCTCCCAGTGATGCAGCTATGCACCTGAATCCTCCCATGTCTCTGTTCTCCAACAAGGCTCAAGGCCCTACCATCACCTGTATAGGTCCACCCTTCCTTGTTTCAGCAAAATGCAACCCCCTGCTTTTATTCATACTTCTCTCATACATATACACACACACATACACCCCCCAACACTCTCACAGGCTTATACTCTTTACCAAGCATGCACACAAACTCACATGCACACACACAAATAACTCCAAGAAGTGAATTTGAATTGGCAGAATTATTTGCAGGTACATTCTATTTTGCTCAAAGAAGTGCAGAAACTGCAGGCAGTCAATCCATGTAATATTTTATAAATTCCTACTTTGGAACTAGAACCAGTCTGATCCAAGATTGGGGTGTGACAGGCTCGAACCTCACACCTTTAATGCATTGTCTGAGCTGTAAGCATTTTTTAAAATAAAACCTTAAGTCATCTCAAGAACGTAACTTAAAAGATGTTCTGGGATTTACAGATTAATGAACCAAAACCCGCAACCCATTCTCAAAGATGGAAGACTGAACAGCAATCTAGGTTTGTTCAGTATATCCTATCAGTTGCATGACACTGTGAGCTTTTGCTATCAATTCTGTGTCTTTTGATCCGGCTCCACAGCTACCCGGTGAAGGAGCAGCGCTACGAAAGCTAGTGCTTCCAAATAAACCTGTTGGACTATAACCTGGTGTTGTGCGATTTTTCACTTTACCCAGGCCAAGTCCACCACCGGCTCTTCCACATCGTTTCCACTGAACACAGCCCACACCTCCCGATGCTGCCAGTAAACGTTACAATGCCAATGAAATGATGCACTCTACAATTCTGAAAAACTTACAATTTCTAATGATACTGGCTCCTCATTCACTGCTCCATCTGATAGACAACATTGGAAGCTTAGTGCAGGAGGCTGAAAGAAATGAGCAGCTTTAAAACAAAACCTCTTGGAGCTCAAAGCTTTCAATGAGAGTCTGAGCCCGGCGGTAAGTTCAGATAACTTTTATTGCAACCCAACTTTGTTCCAGCTTCAGATCCCCCTGCAAAAAGGCAGAGAAAAAGTTGCTGCTTTTTAAACAGCTCAAGGTCAAAGTACATACATTTCCCCCCCCCACCACCACCTCACATTCTTTATTATTGGTTAGCACCCAGTCGTCCCTTTGTAATTGGATCCTTGGTACAGCTGTAACCCGGAGGAAGTGTTGCCTCACTCAATAATTTCAATCCATACTCTGTCTCCAAGTAAGTTTCTCCCCTCTCATTTGCCAAGTGAGGAGGGGTGGGGCAGTGTAGAGTCAACCACACTGCTGTGAACCTGGAGTCATGTGTAGGCCAGACCAGATAAAGGATGCAACTTGGCCATCACTGTTTCAATTCCCCTACAGGTGAACTCGCTGGTGCCTCCGCAGGGCGGAGGAGCAGGTGTAAGCCTTCCTGCACTGACAGCAGGTGAATGGCCTTTCACCTGTGTGGACCCGCCGGTGGGTCAGCAGGGTGGAGGAATTGTTGAAGGCCTTCCCACACTTGGGGAAGGGAACGGCCTCTCCCCGGTGTGGCTGCGCCGATGAGAGTCCACGGTAGATGGGAAACAGAAGCTTTTCCCGCAGTCATCACACTTCCATAGTTTCTCCAAAAGGTGGGATTCCTCGCGTTTCTCCATGGCCGACGCTTCGGTTACACGCAAACACGCATACAGCCCCTCCATGCCGTCAATTCCTCTTTCCAGGCCGTATAGCGGTTACACGCTCCACACTCAGTGCGCTGTAGGGTCTCTCATCCAGTCCCACTGATGCTGAAAACGTACCCAAACAGGAACCAAAAAGCTTTGCTCCTTCTCGCAGTATTACAGTTGAAAATTGTTGTGGTCCGAATGTCTGTCAGACATTGATGTCAAAGTGAGGACTGCAGACGCTGGAGAGTCAGTGTCGAAATGTGTGGCATTGGAAAATGACAGCAGGTCAGGCAGCATCCGAGGAGCAGGAGAGTCAATGTTTCAGGCATAAGCCCTTCAGCTGTTGACTTTGAATCTTCTGACTTCAGATTTTCAAATACTCTGCAAAAAGAGATTACAAAAGTCATCACTATCAGTGCAGGGTAGAAATTCAGAACAAGCAATTCTACTTTCTGTGGAATATTCTTTTGTTGTTCCACAAAATTGAAAGCACCATCCCACTCTCTCTCCCCCTCTGTTCTCACTCCGCTCTAACTAATTCCCCTGAAGGTGCTGATTCAGGATCTTACAGGGGCAGAAAAAGCAAAAACATCAAGACTGACATCTCTCTGAATTTTGGATAACTCCACCTGAAAGTTAATATCTTTAACAACATTGGGATACTGCTGAGAGTGAGCAGGTCTGATTTTGGGAAGCAAAAACAAAAGTGTCAATTCAGAGTGAACCTGCAATGCAGCTTCTTGAGGAAGGACCAGACACAAAATGGTTAACATCCCCAGGAAGGTGGGAGCAAAATGAGACATCAAGGCATTAACACCAATACACTTCAGTCAAACTCTTCAGCTCCCAGTCAGGGCAGAACATGCTCTGAAAGTCCAGCCTTCACAACCACACTTCTGCTTTCACTGAAGACAATTAGAGTCACACAGCACAGAAACAGATCCTTTGGCCCAACCTGACCAGATTTCCTAAATTAATCTAGCCATGTTTGCCATCACTTGGCCCCTATATGGGCCGGGTGCTGGCAGCTGGGACTATCTTGTCAGCAAGGACGAGTTGGATCGAAGGGCCTGTTTCTGTGCTGTACATCTCTATGACTCCAGTCGCATTTGCCATCACTTGGCCCCGATCCACTGAACCCTTTGTATTCATACACCCATCCACATGCCTTTTAACTGTTGGAATTCTAGCAGCCCCCACAACTTCCTCTGGCAACTCATTCCATAAAAGCACCACTCTTTTCATGAAAAAGTTGCCCCTGAGGTCTCTTTTACATTTCCCCACTGCCCTCACCCTGAACCTATGATCCTCCAGTTTGGGACTTTCCCATTGCAAGGGAAAGACCTTGTCTATTTCCCCTATCCATACCCCTCATGATTTTATAAAAGTCTCAGACTCAGGCGTGATGGGGAAAAAAGCCCCACCCCATTCTTCTGTCCCTCCTCACCCGGGTAATTAAGTCACATACCTGAGTTTGCAGAGTCTGCTCCCTCCCTGGATTCACTCCAGTTGCCACAAGTGAACAGATACCCCCCACACACTCTCAGGACGAAGAATTGCCGAGAGGGAGGGAGTTTCATGCAAACTGACAGGGTCACTTCCGCGTTGTGACGCCTTCAATGGGTCAGGGGTGGGGTAGGGAATGGGAAAATGGGCGAGAGGAAGGGGTGGGGCGCGGCTAGTTATTTGCTCAAGGTCTCCTCTCCTGACTACTTTGCTTTAAATGATTTGACACACGAGTTACTTTGCCCCAACAATACGAATAGTTACATCGAAGGGAGAGAGAAATCATCAAGTAGGGCATTATTAGACAACACCCTCAATATACAGAATCTAATCCTTGCCATCCTAAAGCCATGTGTCTGTAAGGAGTCTCAGACCATAATTATTCACTTCAATGTGTGCAGTCAATTCATTCAATTTTGTTACAATGCGGCACACGTTCAGACTCACCGTTTCAATGTTTTGATCTTTAGAATCCAGTTTTGATTGTTGGTACATTTACTCTCCTTGTCCCTTTCTCTAATGTTCATTTCCCACATCACCTCACTGGCCTTGATTTGAATTGGCCATGCTAAATTGCCTATAATGATGACGGATATGCAGGTTAGGTGGGTTAGCCATGGGAAATGCAGGGTTACACAGTTACATAGTAATAGAAGCAGGAGAAGGCCATTTGGCCCGTCCAACCTGCTCCTCCATTCATTAAGATCAGGGCTGATCTATTCACCATCTGAGATCCTCCTCCCTGCATTGTCCCAACTACCCTTAATTACCCTACCATTGCAAAAACCCATCCAACTGTGTCTTGAATATACTTAATGAAGCTGTCTCTACTGCTTCCTGGGGCAGAGAATTCCATAGATTCACTACACTCCAGGAAAAGCAGTTCTGTCCTAAATTTACTCCTCCTAATCTTGAGCCTGGTTTCATTCACCAGTAGAAATGACTCATTAAGTAGAGCTTCATCCTCACAGTGCAATGAATTCCCACTTTGCACCAAAACCTCGGATTTACTCACTCACTCAGTTGCTGTCTCCCAAATGCAAGATTTCATGTAACTTCTTCTGCTCCCATTAAGGGTAAACATCTTTGAAAGCTCCTCTTAAACTCCAGCCTTCACAATCACACTTCTGCTATCACCGAAGATGATTAGAGTCATACAGCACAGAATCAGACCCTTTGTCCATTCACACATCATTCCTGATGAAGTGCTCGGGACCGAAATGTCGACTCTCATGGTCCTCAGATGCTGCCTGACCTACTGCCTTTTTCTAGCACCACACTTTGACTCTGATCTCCAGCATCTGCAGTTCTCACTTTCTCCACATCCCAAAGTATCACCATTTAAATAATACACTGTCTTTCTGCTATCTTTTCCATAGCAAAGGCTATAACTTCACATTGTGGGACTGCATTTGCCACGTGTTTGCAAATTGTGGTCTTCTCTACTTCGGGGAGACTGAGCGTAAACTTGGGGAACGGATTGGCGAGCATCACAGCTGGGTCCGCAGGGGCTGACCAGACCTCCCAGTCACCATCGATTTTAATTCCCCTTCCCACTCCCTTTCTGACAAGAACATCTTAGCCTTCCTCTATTGCCACAACGAACCAAACTGCAAATTGGGGGAACAACACCCCATCGTCCGCCCGGGCAGCCTACAGCCTGCAGGACCCAACCTCGAGTTCTCCAATTTCAAGTAATTTCCCTTTCCATCCCCCGACTCCCTTCTCAGCTCCGTGCCCCTCACTACCACTCCTTCCTGCCACCAACCTGATTTCTTTCACCCACTGACTAATCAGGCCGTACCCTCTCCCTTTTTTCATCTATCCCCACTTTAGCCCCAGCCCCATCCCCAGTCCTGAGGAAGGGTTACACCCGAAACATCGACTTCTTCACTTCCTGATGCCGCCTGGTTTGCTGTGTCCTTCCAGCCTCCTGCCTGTCTATTTTGCCAATTGAGACACAGACCTGGACCACGTTTCCAGAGTCTGTTCCCTCCCTGGGTTCACCCCATTTCCTTTCAGTTGCTGCAAGTCAACAATTGAACTCCGTAAAGAAATAGAAATGGAAAAGGAGGCGAGAAAAAAAAAGTGCCGTACTGACAGATCTCAGACAGAGGAAGGAGTTTGCAGTCTGGGTGAAGCTCAATGTTGATTCAGAAAGAGAGGAGCAAGAGTAGCATCTTCAGAAACTCATGGTCCAACTTCCGCATCCAGACAATGGGGTGGCTCTGATTGGCAGGAGGACCAGTCTCCTTCCGGTCCTCCGTGGTTCCCTATTGGGCCATCAAAAAAAGGTTGCGCGCCTATTTTTTGCGAAAAGCAATGAGCATGCCCAGAGTTTTGCTGACACCGGTGGGCATGTGCGCTGCGTTGCTGACACCGGAAAACATGCGCAGTATGCTCACTGGGGATGCTGGTGTTTCTTCGAGAAAGTGAGGACTGCAGATGCTGGAGACCAGAGTTGAAAAGTGTGGTGCTGGAAAAAGATAGCAGGCCAGGCAGCATCCGAGGAGCAGGAGAATCGACGTTTCGGGCATAAGATTCCTGAAGAAGGGCTTATGCCCGAAACGTCGATTCTCCTGCTCCTCGGATGCTGCCTGGCCTGCTGTGTTTTTCCAGCACCACACTTTTCAATGCTGGTGTTTCTGTCAGATGTTAAGAGTCCAAATGCCAATAGGAAAAAAGGGGTAGAGCCACAATTTGTTTTTCCCTGTGATTCGACATTGTATTACTTTTGCATTCTGTCTGGCTGCTCAACTTTGGTATGTCTTTTCCCCAGGTTTACCCCGAGTCCAGAAGTGGAGGGCATGGGTTTAGGGTGAGAGGGGAAAGATTTCTGAGGGGCAACCTTTTTGCACAGACGCTGGTGCGTGTCAGCCAGATGAAGTGGTGAAGACTAGTACAATGATAATATTTAAAATGCATCTGGATGGGGATATGAATAGGACAGATTCAGAGGGATAAGGGGCCAAATACTGGCAAATGGGTCACTAGATTATTTTAGGATATCTGGTCGGCATAGACCGAAGGGTATGTTTCTGTGCTCCGGGATGCTATTTCTAGATAGTTGGAACCAACTTCACAAGACGAGGACTAGGCCATTCACCCCTTACAGTCAAGATCAGAGTGGTGCTGGAAATGCACAGCAGGTCAGGCAGCATCCAAGGAGCAGGAACATCAACGTTTCAGGCAAAAGCATCGAATGCTGCCTGACCGGCTGTGCTTTTCCAGCACCACTCTAATCTTGACTCTAACCTCCAGCATCCGCAGTGCTCACCTTCGCCCAATCACCCCTTCCAGCCTCTCCTGAGCAGTGGCCTGACTGCGCTTATTTCAGTGAAAGTTTCAGAAAGATTTCAGCAGCTCTTTTAAAAAACTTGAACGTGCTTTCTGACTTTAATGATGTTTCCGAATATATCATTTTAGGTATTCTCAATTTTGAAGATCAGCCATTTCTCACCCCTCCCGACTCCCAGGCAGAGTCATTACGATCCATTATCTCCCTCTCTCTGTCCTTTGAAGGGTTTGATACAGTGGTCAAAGATGGTTCGAGGCTCGAGAAAGGACGGGTGTGGTGGGGGCTGGGGAGAAAAGAGACCGAATGGATGGGGGAACAGAGAGAGAGAAAATGGACGAGGGGCAGAGGGTGGGGGTAGAGAGAGACTAGGGGGTACAGAGAGAGAGAATGAGTGGGGTTGATAGAGAAATTGGGCGGGGGAGAGAGAGTGGGCGTGGCGGAGAAGTGGGAGATGGCACAGGGCAGGGTGACACTAGGCACACGGATACACAAGATGGCCACTGAGCCATCAGTTGGCCAACTTGACACACAAGATGGCCGCCGGATCACAATATGGTGAGAAACAGCAGAGCAGATACAGACACTGCCTGGGGCCACCAGAATACCAGCACAATGGACTCACAACCCAGGTGATTAGTTTAAGGCGGGTGGGGGAGAGAATACACATGAGTAATGAACACTGCCCGCCGAAGTGTCTGGCTCCAGCCAACACCTCTTATAGAAGTGCCAACAGCTTGATACAGACTCAATACCAAATGCTAATAGCCAGGGCTGCAGGAATCCTCCTTCTCAGGAAGAGCAATTAGCGCCCATTACTACAACAATGGATTTCCACGCGGACATTGAAATGGACAATGTCTGCACTGAAACTGACAACGACTGTGCGGAAATTAACAAAGGCTGTGCCTGAACTATCAACGAATCTACAAGGATTACCATAAACAAATCATGTTACAAAGACAATAATCTCATCCCTGACCGATTGTATCATAAGATGTATAAAGGTTTCTTGACGTGTGCTCTGGGTCGAGAGAAGTCTCGCAGCTGACACTGTGCTGTTGGTGTCTTTCTCTCCCCTCACCCTGATGGCCACCTTTGTGTGTGGCTGCATCAAGCTGTGCGTGGATCCCTGGTATGCAAACACCAAGTGTCACTACATATTGAGGTTCTACCTGTCCCCGGTGTTGCGAAGGTTGGGCCTGGCCTCGCTGCCGCGGAACGCTCCGAGTAGTTGGACCATTCCGTATCACCTGTCCTTCGTGGAGAAGTTTGTGAAGAAAAACACCTTTGACCACAAGTCCATCAAGAAGTGGTCAGCACGTAGTGTCCTTGAGACCCTTTGGGAAAAGGAGAGGGCGGATTCTATCGAGCGGTTCCCTGAGCAGACTGTCAAAGCCTCATCGCCAGAACTTTCCAACAAGCACCAAGACATGGCTTGGCTGGTGGTGAGAAGGGCTCTGCCTGTGAGATCCTTTATGCACGCCCGGATTCTCAGCCACACAGCACGCTGCCCTCGAAGCAGCTGCGGGGGGGGGGACGAGACTGTCACACACCTCCTTCTGGAATGTGCCTACGCAGAAGAAGTCTGGAGAGGAATGCAGTGGTGGTTGTCGAGGTTCGTCCCGAGCAGTGCCGTGACACGGGATTCCGTGCTCTACGGCCTGTTCCCAGGGACACACACCCGACAAACATCAACTGTGCTTGGAGGATCATCAACTCGGTGAAGGATGCTCTCTGGGCGGTCCGAAACCTGCTGATCTTCCAGCTGAAGGAGTTGACACTGTCTGAGTGTTGCAGACTGGCACATTGCAAGGTCCAGGACTACGTGTTGAGGGATGTGCTGAAGCTTGGGGCAGCTGCCGCCAAGGCGCGATGGGGAAAGACCACCGTGTAACATCTGCCTGCCGAAAGAAGAACAGGGGGCCCACACAGTCATTTGGGCTCTGCTGACGCCTCAGCTAAAAATGTAATCATACAGACCTGTAAATAGGAATGATTACTCTGTTTTCGGAATGCAGACAAATGGAATGTTTACATATGTATGGCATGTCCAGTTGTAAAGATCACCAAAGTATTTTATGAACAAAGTATATTTTTGAAATAAAAAAAAATCTGTTCTTTACAGGGCACCCACTCAGTAGGTGGGTTCTGCTGAAGCCACAGCTAAATACTAAGAGACTGGATGGTTAATAAAGGGAACTGTAAATAGGATAACTGTAAATTCGATTAATTCAATCTGTTCTTTGTATTGTGAAGACATGCAATGTATATATCTATGAACGACATGACAAATTGTACAAATACCAAAGATTTATTTCTATGAATAAAGTATATTTTGAAATTTAAAAAAAGTCTTTCTCTCCCTGGAGCCCCGGTATTTCCTTGTGCAATAAACTCTGTCATTGAACCCCAATTCGAGCCTGGTGTATTTCAGGGGAGAGAGAATGGGTGGGGTGGCAGATGGTGGTGGGAGCGAGAGAAAGATAATGGATGGTGGGGGCTGGAAGAATGGACATGGGACAGAGGGTGGGATGAGAGAGAATAGATGGGTGTAGAAGGTGGGGAGATGGACTGGACAGGGGCTGAGGAATGAAACGACAGGGGTACAGAGGGTTGCGTGAGAGAGAATGGACATGGTGTTTGGAGTATAGAGGGAGAATGGGCAAGAACCTGGGGATGGAGAGAGAATGAACAAGGGGCGCTGTGGTTGGCGGTGGGAATGGACAGGGGGAGCTGTGGGTGGTGGGAGGAAAGAACGGGGGTGCTGTGAGTGGTGAGGGAGAATGGATAGGGGGCGCTGGAGTGGCGGGGAAGAAATGGACAGCGCTGTGTGTGGCGGGGGCTAATGGACAGGGGGCGCTGTGTGTGGCCAAGATCAAAAAGGTTGATGACAGTCAACACTTATCAGATTGTTTCCCGAACAGAAAAACTTGCACTGGAGACTCCCAGAAGAGGGGTGTTGCATCTGTATTCCTTCAATTAGTTTTGAAATATCGTTGTGTATCTGAATTGTTCAGGGATACCTGGTACATAGAGAGATGGCTTTGGTTGTTGGAGGTCAGTCATCTCAGTTCCAGAACGTCTCTGCAGGAATTCATAGGGTAGTGTCTTCTTAGGCGCAACCATCTTCATCAATGACCGTCCTCCATCATAAGGTCAGAGGTGGAGATATTCGCACAATGTTCAGCACGATTCACAACTCCTCACAAACTGAAGCAATTCAGTTTGAAATGCAACAAGATCTTAACAATATCCAATGGGCTCAGGAGTGGCAAGTAACATGTATGCCATGCCAATGCCAAACAATGACTCATCCCCAAAAGAGAGAATCTGACCACTGCCCCGTGATATTCAACAGTGTTACTGTCACTAAACACCACACTATCAACATTCTTGGGGTTTACCATTGACCAGAAACTCAACTAGACTAATCACAGACACAATGGCAACAACAGCAGACAACAGGTCAGGCATACTGTGACTCCCCAAACCTTGCCCATCTTCTACAAATCACAAGTCTGCAGTATAACGGACTACTCTCCCACCAGCTTGGATGGGTGCAGCTTCAACAACATTCAAAAAGCTTGATACCATCCAGGACAAAGTTGCCTGATTGATTGGCACCATCTCCACATACATCCACTCCCTATGCCCCACTGTTGAGAAGCAGGAGTGTGTACGATCTACAAGACACAACACTGAAATTCACCAAAGATCCTTAGAAAATGCCTTCCAAACCAACAACCACTTCCATCTAGAAGGATCAGGCAACAGATACTTGGGAACACAACTTCTTGCAAGTACCCCTCCAAGCCACTCATCATCTTGACTTGGAAATATATTGCTGTTCCTTCAGTGTTGCTGGGTCTAAATCCTGGAATACCCTCCGTAAGGACATTATGTGTCACCGTACAGCGTGTGGACCACAGCAGTTGAAGAAGGCAGTTCACCATTACCTTTTCAAGCGGAACTAAATGCTGGCCAGCCAGCAATGCTCATGTACCACGAGTAACTTTTAATAAATGATTGAAACGGAGGATTGGAAACTGCAAACTAAAAAAAAACAACCTTCAGGTAGAACAGACGTCGGGCTTTGATTCGGTCCTTATTTGAGGACAGATAAAGAGTGTTATACTGACACTGAACTGGAAATAGAGAGTTAAACACCTGTAGTGTTTCACTCAGTGTAGCAATCGAAAATCGATTAAAGATTAGCTCTTTACGTGTCCGTCATTAACACATAGAAAAAGACGGTTAAGACGGCATATGGGACTCTTGATTTCACGTCTTTAATGGCTGCTGTAGGACCCACAATCCCATGCGATCCAGACACCGCTCTATGGGCCGTGAGCAGTGTTCATAGTGCGCATGTGTGAGCTCGGAATGTGGCCCCGCTCCTCGTCGTTCGGATGGACGGGGAAACCAATCTTTTGGAAATCCTGGAGGACCAGAAGGGGCCTGGTCCTCCTGCCAATCAGAGTCCCCCCGCCACTGTCTGAATGCGGAAGTTCGACCATGAGCTTCTGAAGTTGTTGTTGCTCCTCTCTCTCTGAATGAAGATTGAGCTTCAGCCCAGACTGGAACTTCCTTCCTCTGTTTAACATCTGGGAGTACCGCACTCTCTTTTCTCGCCCTCTTTCCCATTTCTTTTCTCATCCTTGGGTTCAGCTGTTGGTTTGTAGGAGCTGAGGGAAAAAGAAAGTCAATCGAGGTGAAGGGACAGACTCTGGAAAAGGTTGGTTTCGATCTGTGTCTATTAATGTTTGACAGGCTTTGTTTCCTGAGCTTGACACATTTACTTGTCTGGCAAAAAAGGATGGCGTCTTGATCCATGTTGGGGATGGAAGTGGATTATGCTGTGGGTGACTTACTCGTAGTAGACCAATAAGTATTAGATAAGTAATCATGACACACAAACCTTGGGTTATTGACTGTCTATTTGGGAGCTCACAAGTCACTCCGACGAGTAACAGAGAGTTGTATGATTATATAGGTTACAATCATTTAACAATTAACAAACTGTTAATTGCAGGAATTTGAGGAACCTAAGTCACTTTGCCCAGCGACACAGTGTCTGGATAGTGTTGGTTAGTAGCTGATAAGTATACAATAGGTCCTTGCAAAGAGAAGGATATTCCCACGCAAGGAAATAATTTGGTTATCAGGTAGCAGTACAACTGCAAGGCTTAGTGTCTCTGTTAAGTCAGGGAATTAAAGGTAGTTGGGACAATGCAGGGAAGAGGAGCTTAGACAATGGATGCATCAGCCCTGATCTTAATGTAGGCTGGAAGGGCCAAATGGCCTACTCCTGCTTCTAATACTATGGAACTATAACCCTGCATTTCCCATGGTTAACCCACTTAACCTGTATATCCCTGGGCACTGTGGGCAATTTAGCATGGCCAATCCAAATCAAGACCGGTGAGTAATGTAGTGATGTGGAGCCAGAGGGTGGGTAGGCCACCCTGATGCCAGTCGCCCTGAGAGCTAGACGGTGGGTAGGCTGTTCTGAGCACTGTCATCCTGATAAGGGGTAATTGGGACGGGCTATCCTAGAGGTGGTCGAAAGGTGTCAGAGCAGAGAGCCAGAAAGCACGTAGGGGCGGGCTGAGATCCGGAAGGCTTGTGGGCTACCCTACACGCTGTCGTCCCAGGGAAGGGGACGGGCTGTCCTAGAGGTGGCCGAAAGGTGTGCCAGGATAGCCCACTGCTCGGAGGTGCAACAGGGTGGGTGAGAGCCCAATGGTACGTAGGGGCAGACCGAGAGCCAGAAGGCGGGTAGCCGTCCTCAGCGCTGTCACCCCGGGCAGGTACCGGGGCGGGCTGCCCCAGAGGTGGTCAGAAGGTGCTGAGGGTGGTTAGTGAAGCCGGAAGGTGGGTAGGCTGTCCTGACCGCTGTCACCCTGGGCGGGTACCGGGGCGGGCTGTCCTAGAGGTGGTTGAAAGGTGTGTCAGGGCGGACCGAGAACTGGAAGGGGCATGGGGTGGACCGAGAACCGGAAGGTGGGTAGGGGCGGGCTGCCTTAGAGTGGTCGGAAGGTGGGAGGGATGGGGGCTTGCTGGGTCTGTATTGTCTGCACTTTTGTATGTAACAGGATTGTCTAATGTATAACTGTCACTGCTGTTGTCTCTTTATATCTTTGTGAAACTGGGATTTGAGGTTTGTCCTCATGTCCCTGAAAAATGTATGGTAGGGTTTGGGGCCTGGCTTTGCTGCTCCTCTCCCTTGTAAAATTGCTGTCTCTTGTATGCAGCTGTAAATGTAACTGTTTGTTGTAAACTGTTTTTGTAATTTGTTTAATAAAATAATATGTAGTGATGTGGAAAATGAATATCAGAGAACAATAGAAAGGGACAAGGAGAGTAAATATACCAGCAATGAAAACTGGATACTAATGTCACAAAAACTGAAATGATACATGGTGAGTCTGAACGTGTGCCACATTGTAACAAAAGTGAATGAATTAACTGCACTCATTGAAATGAATAATTATGGTCTGAGACTCCTTACAGACACATGGCTTCAGGATGGCAAGGATTGGATCCTGAATATTGAGGGGGGAGTCAGATGGGAAGCTAGATAAAGGCAGAGGGTTGGCACTGCTCATCAAAGCACTGAGCACACGGTAGTCTGGTGTCAGCTCGGGTTTCACGGCCTGATTTCTCTGTCCTCTGATCTCCCTGTTCCCACTGAGTAAGATGTTGGTCTGTTCTCAGCTTTGCTGGACTTCTGCTGAAGCTTTCACGCCTCTTTTACAGCTTCCAGAACAAGAAAACATTCAGAGCTGAAAATGTGTTGCTGGAACAGCGCAGCAGGTCAGGCAGCATCCAGGGAACAGGAGAATCGATGTTTCGGGCATAAGCCCTTCTTCAATAAAACATTCAGTCAATCGAAAGCCAACCCACAATCTCAGCCTGTCACCCATCCAGACACAGACTGTAGTCACAGCAGGGAATCAAACAAGAAAAATGAAACAAAATCAGAAATAAAGAAAGGCTTAATGTTTGTTCATTAGGAAGTAAACCAGAAATAGGGCTCTCCCAGGATTCTGATAGTGCCCTACTTGAGGAATTCTCTCTCCATTCGATGTAACTATTAGTACTGGTGGGACAAAGTAACTCGTGTGCCAAATCATTTAAAGCAAGGTAGTCAGGAGAGGAGACCTTGAGCAATTAACTAGCTTTATTCGTTGCCATTGGGGAATACCTCTTAGTTCAAAATAAAGTCCGACGTATTCCAATAAAATACAGAATGTTATAAGTTTTATGGTAAAACACAAGCCCCACTCTCCAAGAATAATGCAACTGAGGGGCAGTAGTAAGGTTCACATACATTGTCCAGACCTACGTTTCTTAATTTCTACAAAACTGAATGTTATCTTATACTGCAGGTTCAGCTCAGCTCGAATTACCACTAAGGGACAGAGAGAACCAATCCATCATTCTCTGAAGCAGCACAGTCTAATGGCCTGAGGAGCAGAGACAGCCTGCAGCTGCAAGGTCAGGCTATCAACACAGAATTCCTTAGCCAGGGCTCAGACAGCATTATGTTAACAGGCTACATTTTACTGCAAACATTGCTTTGTGACAAAGTGGCTTCCATGCAGTTTTGTCAATTTTGATCACATTCTCCCACAATCCCTCCTTTTTTATTAAAAAGAGGAGATTGGGGGTGTCAGCAAAAGGGGGAGTATACCCAGAGCCAGGGGTTGGTGCTTGGAGATCGGACTGATAGTCCTCGGGTTCAGTAAGGACAGGGGCAGAAGGCTCCAGGGATTGGGAATCATCATCAGAGGTTTATCAGGAATGGAAAATCTCGGCATCTGGGAGATCGCTGGAGGGGAGGGCCACAACAGTGAACTGAGCCGAGCACAGGATTGTCTGCGGGGTGACTTTGATTTCCAATCGAGCAGTTCCAAAGGCAGAGGGAAAGAAAGCTTCAAGTCGCTCAAACTCCATAAGGGCTCGCTTGGTACGAGTTCAGGACGGATGGGGATATGGGCACATACCTAGCAGCTAGAGTGGTTGACCTTCTGTGCATAAAAAAAGTATTAAACTGTAATTCCTGTTTACTAGAGGTTATCAGGCCCAATCAAACATAGTTAGTGAAAGAAAGATAAGGAATAGTGCAGTGAAAGGCAGAATGATCAGGCTGAGTCATTCACGGATGAAGGCTGAAGATGTGTCTCTGACGGGGTCTTCTGGTGTTCCTCCAGGAGGTGGCGCTCGTTTGCATTGTGTTGTGTGTGTCCATGCGGCCTCCCCTTGACCCTGACTGCTGACCGGGTAACCCAGCAGGACTAGGAACGGGCCTTTCCATCTCAGCTCCAATATGCCCGGTCCTAATGCTGAGGCTTGGCGTACCCATGAATGTAAACTCTAAAGAGTTTTGGTTAACTGATGCAAATATTTCCCACTTGACCAACAAGAGTGTCAGCTGTTTCAGCCATTGGGATGGTTTTGATTCATCTACTAATACATCTACTCTTATTAGACAATATTCATAACAATGTACGCGAGGTGATTCTATAAAAGCAAGTTGTAGACAGGGAAAAAGGTCGACCAGGCAAGAAGGTGGTTAACAAACACTCTCTCTGGATCAATGATGCTGGAAGAGCACAGCAGTTCAGGCAGCATCCGAGGAGCAGCAGCAAAATCGACGTTTCGGGCAAAAGCCCTTCATCAGGAATAAAGCTCTCTCTGCCTGCCTGCACCTCTCTCTCTCTCTCTGCCTGCCTGCACCTCTCTCTCTCTCTCTGCCTGCCTGCACCTCTCTCTCTCTCTCTGCCTGCCTGCACCTCTCTCTCTCTCTCTGCCTGCCTGCACCTCTCTCTCTCATTGCCTGCTTGCGCCCCCTCTCTCTCTCTCTCTCTGCCTGCCTGCACCTCTCTCTCTCTCTCTCTGCCTGCCTGCACCTCTCTCTCTCTCTGCCTGTCTGCACCTCTCTCTCTCATTGCCTGCTTGTGCCCCCTCTCTCTCTCTCTCTGCCCGCTTATGCCCCCCTCTGCCTGCGCGCCTCTCTCTCTCTCTCTCTCTCTGTAACACTCTTCAACTTTCTACATGTCTCAGTTAATAGTTTCCCAATGTGTCCTGTGTGCCAAATTCATTCAAGTCTGGACGTCCTGAAGCGAGCAATTATACTTCAGATTACTACTCGTCAATTAAAACTAATGTTGGGCACTCAAACAGATGGGGGACACCTTGAAGCATGCCACGCACCTCAGTGTGGGTCCAGGGTTTATCAAGTAGGGTTTCACCTCTCGTAATCCTGGGGTAAGCAAATTCATTATTACTAACTTTGTAAACACAAGTGCTCTCGGCAACATTACGTCCAGACGCTAGGACCCTGTTGAGTTCTCTCACTAGTATCTTGTGGCTGAGAAGGAGAATTGTATCAATATTTCTAACAGCCATTTTGTCCCTGGCCAGCTTTCCCCTTTATTTTGGACCCAACAAAAGCAGCAACCACCCTCTATATTTCATCTCTCAAAGGATATCGGCCGGTGACCTGGCAGGACCAGGATATCTCCTGCCTGACTCGCCAACTGTGGGGGATGGAAATAAAGCCCCATGTCAGGAAAGAATTTGTTTATCAGGAAGCAGTACAGCTGCAAGGCCAACCGTCTCCGCTGAGCCTGGGAAACATGAGCTTTAGCAAGCAGGCACGAAGCTGAGATTCAAAATGGTTTCCAGGCTTTAATATGTGATCAAATGGCTGACCCAAATCTAACAATTCTCCCACATCATCGCAGGGAATAAAATAAGAAAAATGAGACAAAATGAGAAATAAATTGGCGACCGTGCTTAATGTTTGTTCATTACGAAGTAAACAAGAAATAGCAGTCTCCCAGGACTCGAATGGTGCCCTACTTGAGAAATTCTGTCCAACAAGTTTAATTGGAAGCATTAGCTTTCGGAGTGCAGCTCCTTCAACAGGGGATTGTGGAATATAAAATTGTAAGACACAGAATTTATAGCAACAGTTTATAGTGTGATGTAACTGAAACTATATATTGAAAAAGACCTGGATTGTTTAAGTCTCTCATCTGTTTGAATGACCATGATAGTTTCAGTTCTTTCAAATGTAAATCAGAAAACCTTTTAAAATAGTTAAATCCTCAAGTGAACTTTACCAATTGGTGTCGCGTCAGCCCAGATAATGTACTGAAGGTGTGAGTTTCCCTGTGTGAGACTGTCTGTGCCACAATGGTTAAACCGATTTACAGAATCTTACATGGATTCATGCAGTTTTTGAGCAAAGTAAGACATAATTCTGCAAGTACGAATTCACCCAACAAACTTGTGCGTATGTGTGTGTGTGTGTGTGTGGGGGGGGGGGGGGGGGGGGGAGGTAGATGTATATTTGCAGATACATTCTATGTGCATTTTTTTAAGGAAAGAACTGCAGGCAGTCAATACATGTAATAGTTGGTAAATTCGACTTTGGAAACAGGACCAGTCTGACTCAAGATTAGGATACAGGCAGACTCTGACCTCACACCTTTAATGCATTGTCTGAGCTGAGATGTGAGCTTTTGCTATAAAACCTTGTTATCTCGAGAAGGTGACAACAAGAAATTCTGGGATTTACATTGTAATGAGACCTGCAACCTATTTGAAAAGGTGGAAGACTTAACAATCCAGGTTTGTTCAATATACCATTTCAGTGGCAGGACACTGGAATGTTTTGCTCTAAATTGTGTCTTAGGATCTTATCCTCCACAACCACCTGATGAAGAGACAGCACTCCAAAAGTTACTGCTTCCAAAGAAGCCTGTTGGACTACAACCTGGAGTTGTGATTCTAGAATCTGGTTTCTAGTATCTGCAGTCCTTGTTTTTACCTAGTTGATTTTAACCCTACAGTGAATCCTCTTGCAAGGATGCCTGCCTTGAAGAAGTTTTCCTCCTCTCTCTACAAGAATCTCAAGGAATCCCTCTCCCACTGCAACTCCCAGGTCATTTCCTCTGCCCTGAAGCTCTTCAATCATGTCCTGAAACAGACTCGCTACCATAGCCACATTTGCTTCCTCAGTGCCTGCCTCCGTAACCAACTCATCCTACACGGACTCCGGACCACCTTTAAGCAAGCAGAGTTTGGATCCGAACAGGCCACTCCACCCTCCTGTCTGACCTATCACCTTCGTTCCCACCCCCATTCACCCATTGTACTCTTTGCTACCTTCCCCCACCCTCCTCTCTGACCTATCCCCTCCATCCCCACCCCCATTCACCTATTGTACTCTATGCTACTTTCTCCCCACCCCCACCCTCCTCTCATTTATCTCTCCACCCTGCAGGCTCTATTCCTGATAAAGGGCTTTTGCCCGAAACGTCGATTTTCCTGCTCCTCGGATGCTGCCTGAACTGCTGTGCTTTTCCAGCACCACTCCAATCAAAAGTGGATTGGCCATGTTGAATTACCCATAGTGCCCAGGGATGTGCATGTTAGGGTGGATTGGCCATGCTAAATAGTGCTGTGAGAAACAAATCAATTTAATCAATAATTTTCAGTCCGAGTCAAAGAGTTCTGAAGCAGCACATTTATTCGAACATCTTGCAAGATGGGTGGCTGTATGAAGAGAGACATACCCGACAGTAAAATACAGAGCTTTTTATACTTTTCTGAGGGCTCTCTCAACACCCTACACTGAGCAATAAACCTATCATAAGTGTCTATTTCATTCTTTTTTTTCCCATGGTGTGTGTGTGCAGGTGTGAGACACAGTGAAAGACACAAAGTGCACAAATCTTTATTCAATTTCCACCACCAGGAAGATAGGAAAACACCCGAGTGGCCAGTGACAAACACTGCCCTTCACATCAAAGGGCAGTGCTGTGTGATCAAAACAGTGAGGGGGAGGGTAGGGACTAAATCAAAATAGAGTTGGAGGGAGAAATGATGCACTCCACTCCCTGCGGCGCCCACCTCTCCCTGAACTACTCCAGGGTGTTGGTCGACACCGCGTACTCCTTCTCCAAGGACACCCAGACCCTAACGTATCTATTTCATTCTATTTTATTTTTTTTTTCTTCACCTAAGTGCGGTAGTGCTTATTTTATCCCCAGCACCCATGGTGTGTGTGCGCAGGTGTGAGACACAGTGAAAGACACAAAGTGCACCAATCTTTATTCAAGTTCCACCACCAGGAAGATAGGAAAACACCCGGGTGGCCAGTGACAAACACTGCCCTTCACATCAAAGGGCAGTGCTGTGTGATCAAAACGGTGAAGGGGAGGGTAGGGACTAAATCAAAATAGAATTGGAGGGAGAAATGATGCACTCCACTCCCTGCGGCGCCCACCTCTCCCTGAACAACTCCAGGGTGTTGGTGGACACCGCGTACTCCTTCTCCACACCCGGACCCTAACGTATCTATTTCATTCTATCCCTTTATTTGGTGATTACTTGCACCCGTTATTCCTTCATTTGGTAATTCCCTGCACCCAAGCCTAAGCCTATCATACTTATTAATTACTTCACCTGCTTTTCTTTAAATCTGCCTTATTTGGCTGTCCTTGTTCATTACAGCCTTCCTGTTGATTTGTCCAGTTCCTCTTATCTTATCTAACCTTCTGACTTCTGAGATCATCCTTTACTATCTTGATAGTCCAAAACGCAGACCTACAAACTATGAGCTTATTGCAAAATGCCTCTGCTGCCCTTTTATTTGTGGTCAGCTACAAGTAATTTCCTTGCTTAAAACTATTTCTTAAAAGACCCTTTATATTCTTTAAAATCAACGTACAACTGACAACCTGAAATTTATCTCTATCAATCCCTACCCTCATTCACCCATCGTACTCTTTGCTACCTTCCCCCACCCTCTTCCCTGACCTATCCCCTCCAACCCCATCCCCATTTACCCATTGTACTCTATGCTATTTTCTCCCACCCCCACCCCACCCCCTCTCAGTTATCTCACCACCCTGCAGGCAACCTGCCTCTAATCCTGATGAAGGGCTTTTGCACGAAGCGTCGATTTTCCTGCTCCTCGGATGCTGCCTGAACTGTTGTGCTTTTCCAGTACCACTCTAATCTAAAGTGGATTGGCCATGCTGAAATACCCATAGTGCCTAGTGATGTGCAGGTTAGGGTGGATTGGCCATGCTGAAATACCCATCGTGCCCAGGAATGTGCAGGTTAGGGTGGATTGGCCGTGCTAAATTACCCATGGTGCCTAGGGATGTACAGGTGAGGGTGGATTGGCCATGCTAAATTACCCATAGTCCCCAGGGATGTGCAGGTTAGGGTGGATTGGCCATGCTAAATTACCCATAGTGCCCAAGGATGTGCAGGTTAGGGTGGACTGGCGATGCTAAATTACCCATAGTGCCCAGGGATGTGCAGGTGAGGGTGGATTGGAAATGCTAAATTACCCATAATGCCCAGGGATGTGCAGGTTAGGGTGGATTGGCTATGCTTTATTCCTGATGTTGGGCTTTTGCCCGAAACGTCGATTTTGCTGCTCCTCGGATGTTGCCTGAACTGCTGTGCTCTTCCAGCACCACTAATCCAAAATCTGCTTTCCAGCATCTGCAGTCATTGTTTTTACCCATGCTAAATTAGGCATAATATGCAGGTAAGGTGCATGACTCAGGGATAAATGAAGAGCAATGGGGGCAGGGGAATGGGTGTGGGTGGGTGACCCTTGGGAGGGTCGGTGAGGCCGAGTGGCCTGCTTCCACACTGTGGGGATTCTCTGAAGGGAGGGGTTTTGGAAAGTGTGTTCTCCTCTCTGTCTGCTGCAGGGGCAGCGCATGCGCAATGCGGCGTCCCGCTGTTGGACTCGTTCCGCCCCTCGGTCCTTTATTGACGTCACAACGCGGAAGTGGCCCTGTCAGTTTCAAAGTGAATCTCCCGCCCTCAGGACGACTCTTCATCCCGGGAGGGAGACAGAGATGGGAGGAGGGGAAATTGGTCACTTGTAGCAACTGGAGCGAATGCAGGGAGGGAGCAGACTCCGCAAACTCAGGTATGTGTCTTAGTTAGCCGGGTGAGGAGGAACTGAAGGATGGAGATTGGGAAGGGGGAGGGCTGGATATCTTTTCTGTTTTGATGTTTAAAATGCACCCGATTCCCACCAGTAACTGCAACAGGTACAAGTACAGCACATGCAATATTCCTCATTGCAACTTCAAGCCGGTTTTGCATCCTCTGTTCTTCCTCCAGCACATTCAGCTTCTTTCCCTCATTCCCATTCCCCCCTGTCCTGATGTTCCAAGCTGACCCGCAAAAGATCGGTTTGTCCCTCCATTCTTTCCCGGTGGCGCCCATTACTCTTGTCTATTTCTTGCCTTATCCGGCCTTGTGCGTGAACAAAGTGTTAGCGTATATCCTCTTTCACTGCCAGCTGCTTCCTTGTTTGCGAAAGCAACATTTCCTCCCATTTTTCGCCGACACTGAGCCTTCTGACCTCCTTGATTGTGTGTGTTTTTTTGTTTTTGCAGAAGCAGGAAACAGATGGTTATAACTGTACGAGCATATCTAGCTTAACCTACTCCCCCTCCCCTCACAGCACCTTTATCTGTTTGTCTGTAACATCCACCATTGTTTACAGGCACATTTCATGTATGCACATTTTAGCTAATACAAAAGCAATTATATATTTCCTTCACATAGCTTTCATTCTTGTTAACTCCACTCTTGGCTGAACAATTATACCCTGGCGTTAGTTCATTTACCTTGCAGAAGCAATTATGGTTGCAGAAGTAACACTGCTTTACCTATATCCCACAGGGGTGACCCTACAACCTTGTATAAAATAATGTGAGGCATGGCGAGGGTAAATAGACAAGATCTTTGATCTGGGATTGCTCATAGGTTTAGGGTGAGGCTGAGATTTAAAAGAAACCTAAGGGGCAACTCCCATATACAGAGGGTGGTGTGTGTAAAGAATGAGCTGCCAGAGGAAGTGGTGACTGCTGGTACAATTACAACCTTTAACAGGTATCTGGATGGGTATATGTTGGGAAACATTTAGAGGGACATGGGCCAAGTGCTGGCAAATGGGACTAGATTGATTTAGGATATCTGGTCAGCATGGACTGAAGGGACTGTTTCTGTGCTGTACATCTGTGATTCTGGCTTGCCACAAATGTTTGTCACGTCTGTATGTTCAGTTTCTCCCTGGTGTTGGTGTTAACGCCTTGGTGTCTTATTTTGCTCCCCACATTCTGGAGACATTAACCGTTTCCTATCTGGTCGTTCTGATGATCTGGACTGCTGTCCGGATCTTCGGATTTCTGGGATTGGTCAATAAACACACCTGGAAATGACTCTTTTGTCAATCATACAAGCAATAGTTTATTCTTTGATACAGCCGGGTCAGTAGACTCTGATCAGCCCAGAAGGATTAGATTCCAACAGTGTGGAAACAGGCCCATCGGCCCAACCAGTCCACACCTATCCTCTGAAGAGTAGCTCACCCAGACCCATCTCCCTATAACTAATGCACCTAACATTATGGGCAATTTAGCATGGCCAATTCACCAAACTGTACATCTTTGGATTGTGGGAGGAAACCCATGCAGACATGGGGAGAATGTGCAAACTCCACACAGCCAGCCCCCGGAGGGCTGGAATCGAACCTGGGACACCTGGTGCTGTGAGGCAGCAGTGCTAACCACTGGGCCACCGATGAGTACTCCTAGAGTGCCAGAAGAATCCGCCAACTTTTAGAGTTTGTATAGAACTTATGTACATTGTTTAGAGTCAGACATTGAGCATGATCACATAGTAACAACCAATCAGATCCCGCAAGGTCCTCATGCATTTTTGACTTAGCCGAGGGCGGCACGGTGGCTCAATGGTTAGCCACAGCCGAGAGGGTCCCAGGTTCGATTCCAGCCTTGGGTGACCGTCTGTGTGGAGTTTGCACATTCTCCCCGTGTCTGCGTGGGTTTCCTCCGGGTGATCCGGTTTCCTCCCAGAGTCCGAAGATGTGCAGGTCAGGTGGATTGGCCATGCTAAATTGCCCGTGGTGTTAGGTGCAATAGTCAGAGGGAAAATGGTTCTGGCTGGGTTACTCTTTGGAGGGTCAGTGTGGACTGGTTGGGCCGAAGGGCCTGATTCCAAACTGTAGGGAATATAATCTAATCTATCATAATTTCTTGTAGACAACCTGTTCTTGGAATCGTATTTGTCATGTCTGGTGGTTAGGATTAAACCGTTACTTCTGCGATTGATGATTAGGTTCACATTTGCAGTTTTTTTCACTGGATTTACATCAGTCTGTGGTATCTTGTTTGTTCTGAGTCGTGAGTATCTGCCTGAATCAGTCCCACCGAGTTAGCCAAGCAGAAGCCATTTTGTCCTACCTCCCATGTTAAAGTGGAGATTTGAGGTGGCCCAGGGAATCCTTTGAGAACTCAGACCTGTAAAGCTCTCTCTTGGTTTGTCCTGGAGATCATACTCTTTGGACTCCTTCCAGTTGGAGCAAGGTTGGCTGAGACTGACCTCTGCATCCTCCTCAGATGTAGGTTTCATCAACTTGTCCACTGGCCAGGACAAGATACTGTTGTGGGAACAAGGGCTCCGACAGTGACCTTCTGAGGGACATCTTTGCCATCCAGGACAAGGAAATTGGTAGCTTTACCTTAGCTGAAGAAATAATAGTCTGGTTTGGTGTATATTACGGAGAGTTTGTCAAAATAGGTTACTGAAATGTTACAGCAGGGGGTCTGGTCAGGTCGACAGAAGGAAAGGGTTGACGTTTTGCAAGAGGGGTTGCTTGAGCTCTGTAAAAAAAAAAAAAATGGGCCAAGTGACTCGAGCACTCGCACTGTATGGGAGACAATGGTCCTCAGAATGCTGTTCCCATTGGGCTCTCACTTAGCTCTATTGTACATGGTCTTGGTGACAGTATCAGATTCTGAAAAGAGGAAAGGCCTATAAATGCGCAAGGGAAGGGTTCCGTTCCAGGTCCATGTGCCGCATAAAGCCTGCTGTACCCCAGCCAGTGTTACACCAGCTGTTTGTATACACAGACCGGAGGTATTGAAAAGTGATATTTCTCTTCACAGGGTCGGCAGGAGGAAGTCTGATGAATAGAATGGAATCGGGGACTGGGGATGGGTCAAGTAAGTCACCTCCTGATAGAGAGGAGTAACATACTACTGCCTCTGGGGTGAATCGTGTTCTGTGCGCCTGTATAAATAAGTTGTTTGTGGATTGAGGAGTTTCCCCTATCAGGCTTCCCTTTTCTCAAGTTGGCCCGACCTGCAAAAAGGGATGGTGTTCCTGAGTTGATCATTTTTATCCTCACTAGGCTTGCGTCTGCAGGTAAAATCAAAAAAAATGGTAACGACATGGTAACTCCCACTGATTTCTACTGTCCAGATGGACCATCTGGTCTTTCTGATGTAAGGGTCCATTGCAATAATCAATCTTCATCACATTCCACACGTCAAAGGCGTCTGGTCCGGTGCACTGGACGACATCTCCTCAGCATGGGTGGTGGATAATCTCTGATCATTCCTGGTTGCATCCATACTTAGTGGCATTCCCCATCAGGATGTTGTATGTGATCAGAAAGGTGAGGAGATAAGCGACCCCCCACATGTCCCTCCTCTTAGTTCAAGTATCTGTAATAAGATTAACATGAGAACAACAGCAAAATTCAAAAACCCAAATGGACAGGGTCCACTCCTTTTGTTGGGATTCCAGGATTCTCTCCTCCTCTTCCCCACTTTTGATTGGTGTGGTCAATCAATTTACAACGGTGCAGTTGGACCCAAGCTGAGCGCCCAGCGACTGTGACCGCCGTAGGGGTGGGAGGTAAAACCTGGAAGGGGCCATCCCAATGAGGTTGGAGACCTTTGCCAGTCCAGTTCTTGATGAGCACCAACAAACCAGGCTCGACCCGTGACAAGGCTGAAAGGGAGGGAACATCGCTGTAGGCCGCACGCTCCTGGGAGTGAAAGGCACGCATAACATTAGTTAGAGCAAGAACACAACCAATCATTGCCTCGGTCATGTGGTGGACGTGGACTGAGAAGGGAGCCGAATCGTTCCAAGGGTACGGAGGCGGTGACCAGAGAGACTGTCAGCTGGAGACAGTCATGTCTTGCCTGCAGATATGGATCGCATCTGGAATAAGGCCACAGGGATTAGCATAACCAGCACAGAAACAGACCCTTTGATCCAACTCATCCATGCCGACCAGATATTCCAATCCAATCTAATTCCCCCTGGCAGCACCCAGGCCATATCCCTCCAAACCCTTCCTATTCATATACCCAACCAAATGCCTCTTAAACATTGCAATTGTACCCACCTCCACCACTTCCTCTGGCAGTTCATTCCATACATGCACAACCCTCTGCATGAAAAGTTGTCCCTTAGGTCCCTTTCAAATCATTCCCTTCTCACCTTAAACCTATGCCTTCTAGTTTTCGACTCCTCCACCCTGTGCGGAAAAGACCTATTTGCCCTATCTATGCCCCTCGTGATTTTATAAACCTCTCTACGGTCACCCCTCAGGCTCTGATGCTCCAGGCGTAAAATAAATGCCCCAGCCCCTCTGTCTGTGTAACTGGTTAAAGCTCCTTCCCATTGTCAGTTCACTGGGACACATACACTTATTCTGTGTAACCAGTTAAAGCTCAGTTCACTGGTAGTTTCTCTTTGAAGCAGGTCGAATAGATTTCTCTTTCCAGATTCAACCCCCCAATGATATTGAGTGACCCTGTCAGATCTTGTTATGGAATTTCTTCCAAGATTTCTGTCTGCAGATCCTCCCCTTCTGATACCTGTTAGCAAGTTGAAATAAATCATCACTGTCTCTACCGAGTAGAAACTCTGATTATATTGTATGTGTCTGTGTATTTAAAGTACTAACCCAGGAACATACAAATGGTATTTTTGATTTAAAATACATAGGAGACATGAGGAAGGAGATGTCAGGACCTGGCACTCTCTGAACCCTAACAGGATGTTCCAAGTGGTAGTGCAAACATTTCAAAATGAAGTGGATGGCCATAGAGCTGTACAGCACAGAAACAGTCCATCTCGTCCATGCTGACTAGATATCTGAAATTAATCTATCTTATTTATCAGCACTTGGCCCATATCCCTTTAAACCCCACCTATTCACATACCCATCCAGCTGCCTTCCTTATTCCCCGTTTTACTTGTACTGATACCTTTGGGGATCTCTGAACTTGGACAGTAAGGTCCCTTTTTTCCTCAGCACTCTGTAGGGGTCTATTATTTATTGCTTACTTCCTTCTCTATTAAGATGTTGTCCCTCCAGTTTGCGGTTTGATTCGTTGTGGCAATAGAGGAGGCCAAAGATGGTAATGTCAGAAAGGGGTGGCAAGGAGAATTGAAATGGGTGGTGACTGGGAACTCTGGTCGGCTCTGTGGACCCAGATATGATGCTCAGTGAACCATTCCCCAAGTTTGCGCTCGCTCTCCCCGATATAGAGAAGACCACAACTGGCAAACACATGGCAAATGCAGTACCACAATATGAAGTTATAGCCTTTGCTGTGGGAAACAAAAAGTAGAAAGGAAGTGCATTGTTTAAATGGAGATATAATTGGATGTGCAGAAAGTGAGAACTGCAGATGCTGGAGATCAGGGTCAAAAAGTGTGGTACTGGAAGAGCAGTAGGTTAGGCAGCATCTGAGGAGCAGGACAGTTGGCTTTTTTGGGCACGAGCCCTTCATCAGGAACGATGTGTGGATGGATAAAGGAGCCCCAGCCTCCTCCTACACCAGTCACTGCCAGTTGTCAGACAGGTGCAGCAAGCAATCAGCAAGGCAAGTGGTATATTAGCAAGAGGAATTGAGTTCAGAAGTGGGGATGCCTTCCTGCAGTTAGGGTGTCATTGAATATATTCAAGGCTGAGTTCATCTGATTTTTGAACAACAAAGAAATGAATGTTTGTGGGGGAAGACAAGAACATGATTTTAAGACCAGTACAGAACAGTTCCAGAGTCATACAGCACAGAAACAGACCCTTAAGTCCAACTAGTCATAGAGATATACAGCATGGAAACAGACCCTTCGGTCCAACTTGTCCATGCCGACCAGATATCCCATCACAATCTAGTCCCATCTGCCAGCACCTAGCCCATATCCCTCCAAACTCTTCCCATTCATATATACCCATCCAGATGCCTTTTAAATGTTGCAATTGTACCAGCCTCCACCACTTCCTCCTGCAGCTCATTCTATACATTTACTACCCTCTGTGTGAAAAGGTTGCCCCTCAGATCTCTTTTGTTTCTTTCCCCCCTCACCTTAAACCTATGCCCTCTTGTTCTGGACCTCCCCTTCCCCCCCACCGCAGGGAAAAGGTTTTGCCTATTTATCCTATCCATGCCCTTCATGATTTTATAAACCTTCAAAAAGGTCACCCCTTAGCCTCCTACGCTCCAGGGAAAACAGCCCTAGCCTCCCTTTCGCTCAAATCCTCCAACCCTGGCAATATCCTTGTAAATGTTTCTGAGCCCTTTCAAGTTTCACAACATCTTACTGATAGGAAGGAAACCAGAATTGTGCACAATGTTCCAAATGTGGCCTAACCAATGTCCTGTACTGCGACAACACAACTGCCCAAATCCTATACTCAGAGGATTGGGAAAGTTTTCAAAACTTACAAAAGACAACCGGGAAAGAATGGAGGGAAAAACCGAACCTTTGAAGGTCAGCTTGGAGGCATCAAGGTCTCAGGACAGGGGGGTGGGGATGACCCCAGCTATGGGCCACGTGTGAGCAAACGGTTCCAGATTGATTTACGATATCTGGTCGGTACAGACGAGTTGGACCGAAGGGTCTGTTTCTGTACTGTATACCTCTATGACTCTGGCTTTCCACTAATGTTTGCCGTGTCAGTATATTCAATTTCTCTCTGGTGTCAGTGTTAAGACGTTGATGTCTCATTTTGCTTCCCCTTCCCAGGGACGTTAACCATTTTGTGTCTGGTTGTTCCTCAAGAAGCTGCGTGGCAGCTTCACCCTGAATTGACACACATTGTATTTGCTTCCCAAAATCAGACCTGCTCATCCTCAGCAGGATCCCAGTGTTGTGAAAGATATTAACTTTCAGGTGGAGGTATCCAAAATTCAGAGAGATGTCAGTCTTGATGTTTTTGCTTTTTCTGCCCCTGTAAGATCCTGAATCAGCGCCTGCAGGGGAATTAGTTAGAGCTGAGTGAGAACAGAGGGGGAGAGAGAGTGGGATGGTGCTTTCAATTTTGTGGAACAACAAAAGAATATTCCACAGAAAGTAGAATTGCTTGTTCAGAATTTCTACCGTGCACTGATAGTGATGACTTTTGTAATCTCTTTTTACAGCGTATTTGAAGATCTGATGGCGGAAGTTTCTCAATCAACAGATGAAGGGCTTACGCCCAAAACATTGACCCTCCTGCTCCTCGGATGCTGTCTGACATCCCTGTGCTTTTCCAGTGCCACATTTTTCGACTGACTCTCCAGCATTTGCGATCCTCACTTCGCCGTCAATGTCTGACAGTCACTCAGTCCACCAGGACCGCAACGATTTTCGACTGATTTCTGTGAGAGGGATCAAAGCTTTTTGGTTCCTGACTATGTTTTCAGCATCACTGGGACTGGACGAGAGACCCCACTGTTGCAGCGCACTGTGCGTGGAGCGTGTAGCAGCTATACGACCTGGAAAGAGGAATTCACGACAGGAAGGGGCTGGAAATTCGATTGTGTGCGGCTGAAGCTTCATCCATGGAGAAACCCGAGGAATCCCGCCCCATGGAGAAACCGTGGAAGTGTGGCGACTGTGGGAAAGGCTTCCGTTTCCCGTCTGCCCTGGAGACTCATCGGCGCAGTCACACCGGGGAGAGGCCATTCCCCTGCCCTGTCTGCGGGAAGGCCTTCAGACATTACTCCCACCTGCTGGCCCACCAGCGGGACCATACGGGGGAAAGGCCCTTCAGCTGCCCAGATTGTGGGAAGGTCTTCATGTTTTTCTCTGCCCTGTTGGCCCACCAGCGGGTCCACACGGGGGAGAGGCCCTTCAGCTGCTCTGAGTGCTGGAAGGCCTTCAGCAATTACTCCAGCCTCCAGACCCACCAGCGGATCCACACGGTGGAGAGGCTCTTCAACTGCCCTGAGTGCGGGAAGGCCTTTACTCGGGTCTCCCCCCTGCTGACCCACCAGCGGGTCCACACGGGGGAGAGGCCCTTCAGCTGCCCCGAGTGCGGGAAGGCCTTTACCCAGGTCTCCAACCTGCTGACCCACCAGCGGGTCCACACGGGGGAAAGGCCCTTCAGCTGTCCCGAGTGTGGGAAGGCCTTCAGCACATCTTCCACCCTGCTGAGGCACCAGCGGATCCACACCGGGGAGAGGCCGTTCACCTGCTCTCAGTGCGGGAAGGGCTTCACCCGCTCCACCCACCTGCGGAAGCACCAGCGAGTTCACGTGCCATCGCAGGGGGATTGAAGGAGTGACAGCCGAGTGCCATTATCGATTGGACTATCAATCCGGTTCCGGGGACTCCCAGGTTTGAATCCCACCCCGACAGATGGCAGAGGGAGTGGGTGGTGCGGGGGAGAAAGCCCCCATCTGATTCACACTCTCCCTTGTTAGGAAAGGGAACCGCCATTGTGGGAGAGTATTCATTCAGTCGTTCCATCTGCATCCTTCACTCGGTCTGGCCTACACATGACTCCAGACCCACAGCAGTCTGGTTGACTCTACACTGCCCTCTCCCCACTGGCAAATGAGCAGGGAGAAACTTACCAGGATACAGGGTATGGGTTGAAATTGCTGAGTGAGGCAATACTTCCTCCGGATTACGGCTGTAACAAGGATCCAATTACAACCTGGTGCTGCCCAATAGTAAAGACAGTGGGGTGTGTGTGGGCTTTGATCTTGAGCTGTTTAAAAAGCAGCTACTTTGTCTATGCCTTTTTGCAGGGGGGAATCTGAAGATGTAACTAAGTTGAGTCACAATAAAGGTTACCTGAACTTACCGCCGGGCTCAGACTCTCATTGAAAGCTTTGAGCTGCAAGACATTTTTAGTTTAAAGCTGCTCCTTCGTTTCAGCCTCCTGCACTGAGTTTCCAATGTCATGTATCAGATGGAGCAGTGAATGAGAAGCTAGTATCGTGAGAAATTGTAAATCTTTCAGGTACTGCGTTGTTTTATCAGCATTGTAAAGTTTACTGACAGCACCAGGAGGTGTGGGTTGTGTTCACTAGAAATGATGTGGAGGTGTCGGTATTAGTCTGGGTTGATCAAGTTAAAAAGAAATCACCCAATACCAGGTTGTTGTCCAACAGGTTTATTTGGAAGCACTAGCTTTCTGAGTGCTGCTCCTTCATCGGGTAGCTGTGGAGCAGCATTGTAAGACACAGAATGTATATCAAAAGATCAGTATCATGCAACTGATGGAATATATTGAACAAGCCTAGATTGCTGTCAAGTCTTTCATCTCTTAGAATGGGCGCAGGTATTGGTTCATTAATGTGTAACTGCCCGAACATCTCTTAAGTCACATTCTTGAGATGACTTAAGGTTTTATAAAAAAGATGACATCTGAGCTCAGATAATGCATTTAAAGGTGTGAGAATTGAGTCTGAAAATGTGTTGCTGGAAAAGCACAGCAAGTCAGGCAGCATCCGAGGAGCAGGAGAATCGACATTTCGGGCATGAGCCCTCTTCAGGAAAGGGCTGAAGAAGGGCTCATGCCCAAAATGTCGATTCTCCTGCTCTTTAGATGCTGCCTGACCTGCTGCGCTTTTCCAGCAACACCTTTTCAGCTCTGATCTCCAGCATCTGCAGTCCTCACTTTCTTCCTGAGAATTGAGTCTGACAGTATTCCAATCATGAGTCAGACTGGTTCTATTTCCAAATTCGTAAAATATTACATGGATTGACTGCCTGGAAATTGTGTGCTTTTTCAGCAAAATTGAATACATCTGCAAATATAATTCTGCCAATACAAATTCACCCCATAGAATTGTGTGTGGGTGCATGTGAGTTTGTGTGTGAGTGTGTACATGCTTGGTAAAGTGTGAGTGTGATGGAGTATAAGCCTGAGAGAGTATTGGGGGGTATATGTGTGTGTCTGTCTGTCTGTCTGAGGGGGAGCATGTGTGAGAGAGGTATTAATACAAGCAAGGGGTTCCATTTTGCGAAAACAAGAAAGGGCAGGACTTGTACAGATAATGGGAGGGTCCTGGGTCATGTTATAGAACAGACAGACATGGGGGAGTGGTGTTCAGGTACATAGTTTTTTGGAAGTTGCATCACAGGTAGACAGGGTGGTTAAGAAGGCATTTAGCAACATTGCCTTCATTGTTCACCCCATTGAGTACAGGGGTTGGGACATCATGTTGAGGTTGTACAGGATGTTGGTGAGGCCACTTTCAGAGTACTGAGTACAGTTCTGATGGCCCTGTAATCGGAAGTATTCTTATCACAGGGTTCGGTAAAGATTTACCAGGACGTTGCCAGGACTGGAGGGTTTGAGTTATAAGGAGAGGCTGGGACTTTATTCACTGGAGGAGAGGAGGTGAGGGGGTGACATCATTGAGATTGATAAAATGAGGAGTGGAGGTAAGCTGAATAGCAAAGGGCTCTTGCTTAGCGTCGGCGAACTCAAAACTTGGGGGCATATTACTTAACTGAACTGAAAATGTGTTGCTGGAAAGGCGCAGCAGGTCAGGCAGCATCCAGGGAACAGGAGAATCGACGTTTCGGGCATAAGCCCTTCTTCAGGAATGAGGAAAGTTTGTCCAGCAGGCTAAGATAAAAGGGAGGAGGGACTTGGAGGGTTGTCGGAAATGTGATGGGTGGGAAGAGGTCAAGGTGAGGGTGATAGGTCAGACTGGGGTGGGGGCGGAGAAGTCAGGAAGATGGCATATGACTTAAGGTGAGGAGAGAGATTTAAAAGGAACCAGAGGGGCAACATTTTGAAAGAGGGTGGCTTTGTATGTGGAATGAACTTACTGATGATGTGGTAGTTGCCGGTACATTTACAACGTTTAAACAGCATTTGGATGGGTACATGAATACAAAGGTTTAGAGGGATATGGGCCAAATGCAGGCAAGTGGGACTGGTTTAGTTTGGAATCCTGGTCGGCATGGACCGAATGGTCTGTTTCTGTACTGTATACCTTTATTGAAACCAGTAGAATTCTGAAAGGGGCTTGACAGGATAGATGTAGATAAAATGCTCCTTTTATGGGGAGGGTCATACAATCCCAACAATGTGGAAGCGGGCCATTCAGCCCATCTATTCCTCTCTGGCCCTCTGAAAAGTATCCCACCCATACCCAACCCCTTACTGCGTATTTTCCATGGCCAAGCCACCCTAACCTGTACATCCCTGGTCACTATGGGTAATTTAGCACGGCCAATCCTCCCTAACCTACACCCGAATCTTCTCAAGAATGTAATTTAAATGCAGAGCTTTTCTAAGAAAAATGTCAGTCTGACTCAACATTGGGACACAGACAGAATTCACACCTATTGTCTCTACTTATAAATAGTGCAACGTCTCTTGGAAATGTAGATTCATTTAGATATAACTGCGTGACTTTACATATGAAGATATCCCTTTGAATGTGCCCACATCCCTTTGAAATGTAATCTCGTCCATTTAAACCTCTTTATTTGCAGAAGTAGCCCGTTAAAATGTCCACGTCTCTTTTAAAATGCAGATTGCCCCCTTTAGATATGACGCCGTTCCGTTAGATGTGGGAATATCTGTTTAAATTGAGCCGTGAGCTTTCCCAATGTAGACAGGGCTCCTGGAAACGTGGCAGTGTCCCCCCTGCAACTGCAGAGCGAGACAGGAGAGTTTGTTTTTGTGAATGAGCAGTTGGAGCGCGAGGTGGCTGTTGCTTGGTGACGGTGAGGCTCCCCCGGCCCCGCCCATCCCCCCGTGCAGACGTCACGCGGGGGCGAAGGCGGTTGGGAGGAGAAGTCGCTCGAGCGGGGAAGCGGCGGGAGGGCGGCCGTTAGGAAAATGGCGCCGTGCGGCCCGGGGCAGACACCCGTCACTGGGCACCGCCGCCTTCCTGGCGCAGCTGCTGTGTCACGGCCACACCGGCCGGCTGTACAGCAGGCAGGAGCCGGTGAGCATTCTGGAGGCGGATGGGGTTAAGGGCCTGCTTGGGAACTCGTCGGCCGCCTGGGTGGTGGAGTTCTACTGGTCGTGGGGCGGCCCCTGTGTCAACTATGGGGCCACCTGGAAGGTACTGGGCCCGGGAGGTGAAAGGTGAGGCAGGTTGTGGGGGGGGACGGAGGGGAAGGAATGTGGGGCCTGTCCTGTCATAGTGACATTTTACACTCACTTTCCATCTGCTTTTACTGGCGCTTGTGCTGTTTCCCCCTCACTGTTTGTTTAATCCTTGTGCTGTTTGCCCCTCACTGTGTGTTGAATCCTTGTGCTGTTTGCCCCTCACTGTTTGTTTAATCATTGTGCTGTTTGCCCTCAACCACACTGCTGTGGGTCTGGAGAACTCAGTGTTGAGTCCTCCGGGCTGTTGACTGCTCAGACAGAAGATGAGGTTTTGTTCCTCCAATTTGTGGTTTGGTTTGTTGTGGTAATGGAGGAAGCCAAAGATAGTCATGTCAGAAGGGGAGTGGGAAGGGGCATTAAAATGGGAAGTCCGATCAGCCTCTGCGGACCCAGCTGGGATGCTCAGCAAACCGTTCCCCAAGTTTATGCTCGCTTTCCCCGATGTAGAGAAGACCACAACTGGCAAAGCACAGCAGGTCAAGCAGCATCCGAGCAGTAGGACAGTTGAAGTTTTGGGCACGAGCCCTTCATCGGGAATGATGCGTGGATGTTCAGAGGGGCATCAGTGTCCTTCTGTGCCAGTTGTCAGACAGGTGCAGCAGGCAATGAGCAAGGCAAGTGGTGTATTAGCAAGAGGAATTAAGTTCAGAAGTGGGGATTTCTTCCTTCAGTTAGGGGGTCATTGAATATATTCAAGGCTGAGTTCATCTGATTTTTATGTGAATGTTTATGGGGAAGGCAAGAAAATGGTTTTAAGACTAGTATAGGACCGAGTTACAGAGCCATGCAGCACAGAAACAGACCCTTCAGTCCAACTAGTCCATGCTGTACTCAAACTAAACCAGTCCCACCTGCCAGGGTTTTGGCCCATATCCCTCCAAACCTTTCATATTCATGAACTTATCCAAATGTCTTTTAAACGTCGTTACTGTACCTGCATCCATCACTTCCTCTAGACATTTAGTCCACATGTGCACCACTTAGTATAAAAAAAATTGTGCCCTTCAAGTCTTTTTAAAATCTTTCTCCTGTCACCATCAAAATTTGCTCCCTAATCTTGAAACCCCAACCCTAGGGGAAGGACACCCGTCGTTCACCTCATCTCTCCCCTCATGATTTTATAAACCTTGATAAGGTCACATCTCCTCCTCCTATGCGCCAGTGAAAAAGTTCCAGCCCATCCACCTAGATGCAGGTAGATCCATATCCAGTCATGATCGGTTCAATGCTGGTCCCAATTCTCTCGGTGTCCAGGACAGCAAGAGACCACAAGACATAGGAGCAGAAATTAGGCCACCAGGTCTGCTCATTCCATTCAATCGTGGCTGATAAGTTTCTCAGTTACATTCTTCTGCTATAAGCAAAGTGAAAATGGAGGGAGTGAGTGTGGGATGGAGATTTTTAGCTTCCAGGGAATAAGAGAGGAAAGAGTTCACTATAAATTGGAATTTATGGGATCGGCTGATGAACCGAGGAGTGTCAGTTGGAGTTTAATTTAGAGAAATCAGAGATTTGCATTTTGGTCAAGCGATCCAGGCAGGACTGACACAGTTAAGGGGAGTGTTGCAGAATAAAGAGACCTTGGAGTGCTGGAGTCTCAGGTGGACAGAGTAGTGAAGTTTGGTTTGGTTTGCTTTCCTTCATTGCTCATAGCATTGAGTATAGGAGTTGTGAGATCATGTTATACACACTTCCCACTCGAACGTGTTATCTAACTGCTTAACTGTTTTTAGTGAATATAATGCACACCTCCCACCGCTGCCATAACGTGGTTTGTTTGGAAGCCCTAGCTTTCGGAGCGATTAGATTTATTTCAGATTTTATTACTTAGTGTGGAAACAGGCCCTTCAGCCCAAACCGACCCTTCGAAGAGCAACCCACCCAGACCCATTCCCCAACATTTACCCCTTCACCTAACACTACAGGCAAATTAGCGTGGCCACGTCACCTAACCTGCACATCTTTGGACTGTGGGAGGAAACCCACGCAGACACTGGGAAAATGTGCAAACTCCACACTGACAGTTGCCCGAGGTGGGAATTGAACCCGGATCTCTGGCACTCTGAAGTGCTGCTGCTGCTGCTTCAGGTGGTTGTGGGGAATAAGATCATGATTAGACTATTTATAGCCAACAGAGTCCAGTTCATGGAGATGTGATACATTAAACAATTTAGATTAAATCTTCCATCTTTTAGAATGGGGTTCTGTTCTTTGGTATGTTAATCCCAGAACCTGTTTTCAGTCACTTTCTCAAGAAAGTAATTTAAATGCAGAGCTTTTCTATCCAAAATGTCAGGCTGACTCGACATTGGGACCCAGACAGAATTCACACCTATTGGTGGGTAGGCTGGGACTTTTTTCACTGGAGCACAGGAGGTTGAAAGGTGAAGGTATCGGGTGCCTCATTAGCAAGTTTGCAGATGGCACTCAGATTGATGGAATATCAGATAGTGAAGGGGACTGTCAGACGATACAGCAGAATGTAGATTGGAGTGTTGGGAAGAGAAATGGCAGATGGAGTTCAATCCAGACAAATGCAAGGTGATGCATTTTGGAAGATGCAATTCAAGAGCGAGCTATACAGTAAATGGAAAGGTCCTAGGGGAAATTGATGTACAGAGAGATCTGTGTGTTCAGGTCTATTGTTCTCTGAAGGTGGCAACGCATGTCAGTAGAGTGGTCAAGGCAGTATACAACACGCGTTCCATCATCGGACGGATTGAGTAAAAGAGCTGGCAGGTCATGTTAAAGTTATATAAGATTTTGGTTTGGCGCATTTGGAATACTGCGTACAATTCCGGTCGCCAGATTTCCAAAAGGATGTGGATACTTTTGGAGAGAGTGCAGAGGAGGTTCACCAGGATGTTGCCTGTTATGGAGAGCGTGAGCTATAAGGAGAGATTGAGTAGATTAGGATTATTTTCATTGGAAATAAGGAGGTTGAGGGGGGGGGTCCTGATTGAGGCCTAAAAACCATGAGGGGTGTAAACAGGGGTGGATAGTAAGAATTATTTTCCCAGAGGGGAAGACTTAATTACTCAGGGTCACGAGTTCAAAGTGAGAGGGGAAAGGTTTGAGGGAGATATACATGGAAAGTTCTTTACACAGGGTGGTGGGCGCCTCGAATGCATCGCCAGTGGAGGCAGTAGGGGTGGGATCGATAGCGTCATTTAAGATGTATCTAGACAGAGACATGAATGGGCAAGGAGCAGAGGGATACAGATCCTTAGAAAATAGGCGGCAGGTTTAGATAGAGTATCTCGATCAGCATCGCCTTGGAGGGCTGAAGGGCCTGTTCCTGTGCTGTAAGGTTCGTTGCTCTCTTTATAGAGGTTTACAAAACCATGAGGGGCGTAGATAAGGTGATTGGCATGTGTCGTTTCAAGATTAGGCTGCAAATTAAGGTGAGAGGAGAAAGATTTAAAAAACACATGAGGAGCACCTTTTTTTTAAACCGTGGTTTGTGTGGAATGAATGTACAGAGGAAATGGTGGATGCAGGTTGAGTAACAACGTTTAAAAGACATTTGGATAAGTACATGAATAGGAAAGGTTCAGAGGAATATGGGCCAAACACAGGCAGGTGGGACTAGTTTAGTTTGTGAATATAGTCAGCATGGACTAGTTGGGCTAAAGGCTCTGTTCTGTGCTGTATGACTCTCACTGTTCTATACTGGTCTTAAAACCATTTTACTTGCCTTCCCCCATAAACATCCACTTCATGGTTGTTCCAAAATCAGATGAACTCAGCCTTGAATATATTCAATGACCCCCTAACTGCAGGAAGACATCCCTACTTCTGAAATCATTTCCTCTTGCTAATATACCTCTTGCCTTGCTGATTGCTTGCTGCATCCGTCTGACAACTGGCAGTGACTGGTGTGGAAGGATGCTGAGGCCACTTTTTACATCCACACATCATTCCTGAGGAAGGGCTCGTGCCTGAAACGTCAATTCTCCTGCTGCTCGGATGCTGTCTGACCTCCTGTGCTTTTCCAGTGCCACACTTTTCGACTCTCATCTCCAGCATCTGCAGTCCTCACTTTCTCCACATCCCAATATGTCGCCATTTGAACAACGTACCTCCTTTTGGCAGTTATTTTTTCATAACCGAGGTTATAACTTCACACTGTGGGACTGCATTTGCTGTGCGTTTGCCAATTGAGACACAGACCTGGACCAACGTTTCCCGACTCTGTCCCCTCCCTGGATTCACTCGCTTTCTTTTCAGTTGCTGCAAGTCAACAATTTAACCCCAGAATGAAAAAATGAAATGGTAAAGACAGTGCCGTACTCAGATGGCGGATAGAGGAAGGAAGTTGCGGTCTGAGGTGAAGCTCGTTCTTCATTTGGAGAGGAGGAGCAGCAGCAGCTTCAGAACCTGATGGTCCATCTTCCGCATTCAGACAATTGGGGAGTTCTGATTGGCAGGAGGACCAGGCTCCTTGTCTGGCTTCTCATTGGTCCATCTGAAGAAGGGTTTGCACTGTTTCTGCAGACAGAGCATGCGCGGCTTTTGCTGAACCAGCATAGAGTCAGAAGTGTACAGCATGGAAACAGACCCTTCGGTCCAACCCGTCCATGCCGACCAGATATCCCAACCCAATCTAGTCCCGCCCCTCAACACCTGGCCCACATCCCTCCAAACCTTTCCTATTCATATACCCATTCAAATGCCTCTTAATTGTTGCATTCGTACCAGCCTCCACCACTTCCTCTGGCAGCTCATTGCATACACGTACCACCCTCTGTGTGAAAAAATTGCCCCGTAGGTCTCTTTTATATCTTTCCCCTCTCACCCTAAACCTATGCCCTCTAGTTCTGGACTCCCCAACCCAAGGGAAAAAACTTTGTCTATTTATCTTGTCCATGCCCCTCATAATTTTGTAAATCTTTATAAGGTCACCCCTCAGCCTCTGACACTCCAGGGAAAACAGCCCCAGCCTGTTCAAGCCTCTCCCTCTAACTGTACCTCTTATGCTCGCATCCAAATCATTTATGTAAATGACAAAAATAGAGGACCGAGCACCGATCCTTGTGGCACTCCACTGGTCGCAGACCTGCAGTCTGAAAAACAACCCTCCACCACCACCCTCTGTCTTCTACCTTTGAGCCAGTTCTGTATCCAAATGGCTAGTTCTCTCTGTATTCCTTGAGATCTCACCTTGCTAATCAGTTTCCCATGGGGAACCTTGTCAAACGCTTTACTGAAGTCCATATAGATCACATTACTGCTCTGCCTTCCTCAATCCTCTTTGTTACTTCCTCAAAAAACTCAATCAAGTTTGTGAGACATGATTTCCCACACAAAAAGCCATGTTGACTATCCCTAATCAGTCCTTGCCTTTTCAAATACATGTACATCCTGTCCCTCAGGATTCCCTCCAACAATGTGCCCACCACTAATGTCAGGCTCACTGGTCTAAAGTTCCCTGGCTTGTCCTTACCACCCTTCTTAAACAGTGGCACCACATTAGCCAACCTCCAGTCTTCTGGCACCTCACCTGACATGCACAGTATGCTCTATGGAGATGCTGTTCCTGATGGATTTAAAGTGTCCAAATGCCACAATTTCAACCCCCCCCCCCCCCCCCCAGTCACTTAACATAACCGTGCAGGGTCCTCGCTATTTTTGATGCTCATGTTACCTAGAACCCTCATGATTATATCAATCTCAATGAGGTCACCCCTCAACCTCCTGTGCTCCAGTGAAGAGAGTCTCAGCCTCTCCTTATAACTCAAACCCTCTAGTCCTGGCAACATCCTGGTAAATCTTTACTGAACCCTCTGTAATAGTATTCTTCCTATTACAGGGCCACCAGAAGCGTTCTCAGTACTCTACAAGTGGCTTCACCAACATCCTGTATAACTTCTAAATGATGTCCCAACTCCTTTATTCAATGGTGTGAACAAATAAGGTAAGTGGGCTGAATGCCTTGTGAAGCACCCTTCCAACCAGTGATGCAACTTTCAATGAAGTATGTACCTGAACCCCTCCCTCTTCCCCCCCCCCCCCCCCCCCCCCCCCCCCATATCCCTCTGTACAAGTCCTGCCCTTATTTTAGGAAAATGCAACCCCTCACTTTTATCTGTACCTCTCTCATACGTATGCTCTCTCTCAGATGTACACACACCCTCTCACAGGCTTCTCCTCCATCACACTCCATTTACAAAGCATGTGCGCACACACATATAACGATGGGGTGCATTTGCAGAATAATATTTACAGATATATTCAATTTTGCACAAAAAGCGCACAACATGCAGGTAGTCAGTCCATATAATATTTTATAAATTCCTAGTTTGGAAATAGAACCAGTCTGATTTAAGATTGGGATACTGACACACCTTTCATGCATTGTCTGGGCTGAGCTGTCACCTGTTTTTAAAAAAAAACCTTAAGTGATCTTGAGAATACGACTTAATAATAGTTCTGCAATGTACACATTAATGAAATAAAACCTGCAACCCATTCTAAAAGATGAAAGACTTAACAGCAATCTACATTTGTCAATATATCATTTCAGTTGCATGACACTGATCTTTTGCTCTTAACTCTGTGTCTTATGATCCTGCTCCACAGCTACCCGATGAAGGAGCAGCACTCTGAAAGCTAGTGCTTCCAAATAAACCTGTTGGACTATAACCCGGTGTTGTGATTTTTAAACCTTGTCCCACCTAGTCCAACAGCAGCACCTCCACCTCCTTTCTAATGAACACAACCCATACTTCCCAGTGCTGCCAGTAAACTGCCGATGAAACGATGCAGTGCCTGCACTCCCGAAAAATTTAAACTTCTAACGAAACCAGCTACTCAGTCACTGCTCCATCTGATACACAACATTGGAAACTTAGTACAGGAGGCTGCAAGAAATGAGCAGCTTTAAAACAAAAACCACTTGGAGCTCTAAGCTTTCAATGAGAGTCTGAGTCCGGCAGAACGTTCAGGTAACCTTTATTGTGTCCCAACATTGTTACAGCTTCAGATGCCCCCAGCAAAGATCACTTTTATCTAAGTCACAATGTTTAAACCCAAATGGAGCAATTAAGTGTAAAGTTACTTTCAACCATTTAATAAAACACTGCAAATTTTATTTCATATGAAAATACATTCATTTTATAATTTGGATAAGATCTTTACAAAGGAAATATACTAAACAAAATAGCTTTCCTGGGTATCAATATTGACGACAGTTATGCAGCTATTAGTTGGCAATTGACCAACTAATTGAAATAATTTCAGAATAAATGAGCTGCTTCATTATTATACATTGAGATATTGCATATCTTGGCTCTCACCCAAGTATTCTCCGAAGAAAAAAATGCATCTGGATGGGGACATGAATAGGAAGAATTCAGAGGGATATGGGCCAAATGCTGGCAAATGGGTCACTAGATTAATTTAGCATATCTGGTTGGCCTGGACTGAAGGGTTTGTTTCTGTGTGCTCATTACAGACGCCCCTCTTCTGGGATCCCCATACCAGCTGTTATTTTCATGAAATAATCTGACAATTGTTGACTTCTATCAACCTATTCCATCCAGAGAAATTTCCTCTCCCTGCAAAGTGTGGTTCACGTTGGCAAGTTCAATCCTCCTCCAGTCCTCAGGAACACACTCTATAATGCGCAATGTTCTCAATACCTGTTTAACGTTCAGTGGGGAAACTATTTTCAGTCCAACAGGTAAACAGAATTCCTCCGAAATGTTTTTGGCAAATGCACTGCTCCCACGAGATCTCATGGGCCCACAGTTCAAAGCTTTCAACAGCTTTTTTTCTAATTTCCCCGCCTTCCCAGGATGCAGAATTTCTCCCACCAGAAATTGTTTGCTCTGAAAAAAATCCAGCAGGAACATGATTATGGAGCTATCAGTAAAAATGCTTCATTTGGCTCAACCAAGGTTGGAAATGGAAGAACATTTCTGTTCAAAGTTACTGTTCGTTTGCCCTTTCAAAATTCCTTGAATTTAAGGTGTTCCATTGTAGCATTTATTTATGATCCATTAAAAGCAGTATCCAGTCTCATCTGAGTGAGGAACTGACTCAACAAGCGAAATAACTTTTCTGTCTGCTCTTTAGATGTGACAAACTCTCCCTCTCTGTTGATGCAACAGGATTACCAGAGCTGGTAGTACCACTCTCGGAATATAATTGCTGATTGACAGTTTACTTGAACTGCTTAACATAAGGATTTAAAAGCTGCTAGCCCGATCTCGCACAAAGCACAAAAACAAACTGTTCACCCGTGTCTGTGCAGAGGAGAAATTTCACTTGGAATAGATCACAAAATAAGAACTCTTACCAGACCCACAACTCATGTGTTTCCCACGGACAAAGTTAAACATCACACAACACCAGGTTATAATCCAGCAGGTTTGTTTGGAAGCACTAGCTTTTGGAGCGCCGCTCCTTCATTAGGTAATCGTGGAGAATGAGATCATGATCATAATTTATATCCAAAGGAGTCTAGGGTCATGCAAATGTGACACATCAAACAATTTTAGATTAAATCCTTCATCTTTTAGAATAGGTTTCTGCTCTTTGGTTTGTTAATCCCAGAACTTCTTTTTTGTTACCTTCTCAAGAATGTCATTCAAATGCAGAGCTTTTCTAACAATAAGTGTGAATTCTGTCTGCGCCCGAATGTTGTCAGACTAACATTTTTCTTAGAGAAAAACTTGACATTTAAATTACATTTTTGAGAAGGTAATTTATAGATTAGGGTGTAGAGTTCAGGGTGGATAGGCTGTGCTAAATTACCCATAGTGACCAGGGATGTGAAACTGAGGGTGGATTGGCCATGGAAAATATGGAGTAAGGGGGTGGGTATGTGTGGGATGCTGTTCAGAGGGCTAGTGTGGAATAGATGGGCTGAATGGCCTGTTTCCACATTTTTGGGATTCTATGACTCCCACCACAAAGGAGCGTTTTATCTGCATCTATCCTGTCAAGCCCCTTTCAGAATTCTACTGGTTTCAATAAGATCACTTCTGGTTCAGAGAGGTAGACAGCACAGAAATAGACCCTTTGGTCCAACTCATCCATGGCGACCAGGGTTCCCAAACTAAACTAGCCTCACTTGCCTGCGTTTGGCCCAAATCCCTCTAAACCTTTCTATTCATGTACCCATCCAAATGTCGTTTAGACTTTGTAAACGTACCTGCATTGACCACATCCTCAACAAGTTCATTCCATGTGTAAACCGCCCTCTGTCAAAACGTTGCCCTTCGGGTTCCTTTTAAATCTCTCTCCTCTCACTTTAAAGAAATATCCCCCCTAGTCTTGAGCTCCCCAATGCTAAGGAAGAGCCTTTGCTATTCACCTTACCTCCACTCCTCATGATTTTATCAATCTCAATAATGTCACCCCCCAACCCCCTGTGCTCCAGTGAAAAAAGTCCCAGCCTCTCATTATAACTCAAACCCTCCAGTCCTGGCAACATCCTGGTAAATCTTTACCGAACCCTCTCTAATAGTATTCTTCCTATTACAGGGACACGAGAACCATACTCAGTACTCTGAAAGTGGCCTCACCAACATCCTGTACAACCTCAACATGATGTCCCAACTCCTTTACTCAATGTGGTGAACAATGAAGGCAAGTATGCCAAATGCCTTTTTAACCACCCTGTCTCGCAGTGAAGCAACTTTGAAAGAACTGTGTACCTGAACCCCACCATGTCTCTCTCTTACAGCATGACACAGGGCCCTACCATTTACTGTACAAGTCCTGACTGTCCTTGCTTTAGCAAAATGCAAGCCCTTGCTTTTATTCATACCTCACTCATACACACGTGCTCTCTCAGACACGCACACATACACCCCCAACACACTCAGGCATATACTCCATCACACTCTTATGTGCACTCATGCATAAACTCACATATCACTTTTTGGGCAAATTTGTATTGGCAGAATTATGTTTGCAGATACATTCAATTTTGCTCAAAAAGTGCACAGTCTGCAGGCAGTCAATCCATGTAATATTTTATAAATTCCTACTTTGGAAATAGAACCAGTCTAATTCAAAATTGGGACATTGACAGACTCGAACCTCACACCTTTATCGGGGCTGTCTGGGCTGAGTTGTCACTTTTTTAAAAAAAAACTTAAGTCATCTTGAGAATGTGAATCAAAAGATGTTCTGGGATTTACATATTAATGAACTGAAACCTGCAACGCATTCTAAAAGGTGAAAGACTTAACAGGATATATTGAACAAACCAAGATTGCTATCAGTTGTATGACACTGTGATCTTTTGCTATAAAATCTGTGTCTTTTGATCCTGCTCCACAGCTACCCGATGAAGCAGCAGTGCTCCAAAAGCTCACATTTCCAAATAAACCTGTTGGACTATAACCTGGTGTTGTGTGATTTTTAACTTCATCCAGGCGAGTCCACCACCGGCTCCTCCACATCATTTCTAGTGAGCAAAGCCCACACCTCCCAATGCTGCCAGTAAACTTTACAACGCCGATGAAATGACACACTATGCCCTCCTGAAAAATTCACAATTTCTAACGAAACTGGCTGCTCATTCACTGATCCATCTGATACGCCACATTGGAAGCTTAGTGCAGGAAGCTGAAAGAAATGAGCAGCTTTAAAACAAAAACCTTGGAGCTCAAAGCTTTCAATGAGAGTCTGAGCCGGGGGTAATTTCAGGTAACTTTTATTGAGATCCAACTTTGTTACAGCTTCAAACCCCCTCAACAAAAAGGCAGAGAAAAAGTAGCTGCTTTTTAAACAGTTCAAGGTCAAAACGTACACTCTACCCCACCACCCCCCTACCTCACTTCTTTACTATTGGTCACCACCAAGTTGTCCCTTTGTAATTGGATCCTTGGTACAGCCTTAACCTGGAGGAAGTGTTGTCTCACTCGGCAATTTCAACCCATACCCTGTATCGCACCATCTGCTGCAGTGGGATTCAAACCCGGGAGCCCCTGGAACTGGGTTGGTAGTCCAGTCGATACTGGCACTCAACCATCGTGCCTTCAATCCCCCTGCGATGGTACATGAACTCCCTGGTGCCTCTGGAGGTTGGTAGAGCTGGTGAAGCCCTTCCTGCACAGGGGACAGCTGAAGGGCCTCTCTCCTGTGTGGACCTGCTGGAGGGTCAGCAGGTTGGAGGCCTGGGTAAATCTCTTCCCGCACCCGGGGCAACTGAAGGGCCTCTCCCCCGTGTGGACCCGATGGTGCCTCAGCAGGGCGGAGGAATCGCTGAAGGCCTTCCTGCACACTCGGGGCAGCTGAAGGGCGTCTCCCCAGTGTGGATCCGATGGTGCCTCAGCAGAGTGGAGGAATCGCTGAAGGCCTTCCTGCACACTCGGGGCAGCTGAAGGGCGTCTCCCCAGTGTGGATCCGTTGGTGGGTTAGCAGGGTGGAGGAAGTGCTGAAGCCCTTCCCGCAGACGGGACAGGGGAACGGGCTCTCCCTGGTGTGGCTGCGCCGATGAGTCTCCAGGACAGACGGGACACAGAAGCTTTTCCTGCAGTCGCCACACTTCCATCGTTTCTCCACAGGGCTGGATTCCTCGTGTTTCTCCATGGCCGAAGCTTCAGTTACACACACATGCGTGTGGAGCCCCTCCCCACCGTGAATTCCTCTTCCCAGGCCGTATAACTGTTTCAGGCTCCACACTCAGTGCGCTGCAACAGTAGGGTCTCTCATTCAGTCCCACTGATGCTGAAAACGTACTCAAACAGGAAACAAAACGCTTTGCTCCTTCTCACAGAATCATAGTTGAAAATCATTGCGGTCCCGATGGATTGAGTGACTGTCAGACATTGACGTCAAAGTGAGGACTGCAGACGCTGGAGAGTCAGTGTCGAAAAGTGTGCCGCTGGAAAAGCACAACAGGTCAGGCAGCATCTGAGGAGCAGGAGAGTCAATGTTTCGGGCATCAGCCCTTCATCTGTTGATTTTGAAGCTTCAGTCTTCAGATCTTCAAATACACTGTTAAAAACAGATTACAAAAGTCATCACTATCAGTGCAGGGTAGAAATTCAGAACAAGCAATTCTATTTTGTGGAATATTCTTTTCTTTTGTTATTCCACAAAATTGAAAGCACTCCCACACCCTCTTCCCCCTCTGTTCTCACTCTGCTCTATCTAATTCTCCTGAAGGTGCTGATTCAGGATCTTACAGGGGCAGAAAAGTAAAAACGTCAAGACTGACATCTCTCTGAATTTTGGATACCTCCACCTGAAAGTTAATATCTTTCACAACACTGGGATCCTGCTGAGAGTGAGCAGGTCTGATTTTGGGAAGCAAAAAAAAAAGTGTCAATTCAGGGTGAACCTGCAATGCAGCTTCTTGAGGAAGGACCAGACACAAAATGGTTAACGACCCTGGGAAGGTGGGAGCAAAATGAGACATCAAGGCATTAACACCAACACACTTCAGTCAAACTCTTCTGCTCGCAGTCAGGGCAAAACATGCTCTGAAAGTCCAGCCTTCATAACCACACTTCTGCTTCGACTGAAGACAATTAGAGTCACACAGCACGGAAACTGACCCTTTGGCCCAACCTACCCAGATATCCTAAATTAATCTAGTTACGTTTGCCATCACTTGGCCCCTATATGGGCCGGGTGCTGGCAGCTGGGACTAAATTGGGTTGGCTATCTTGTCAGCAAGGACGGGTTGGACCGAAGGGTCTGTTTCTGTGCTGTACATCTCTATGACTCCAGTCGCATTTGCCATCACTTGGCCCTGACCCAACTGAACCCTTCATATTCATATGCCCATCCAGGGGCCTTTTAACTTGTCATCGTATCAGCACCCACCACTTCCTCTGGCAGCTCACGCCATCGCTCAAGTGACTCCATGTTGAAAGCGTCTGATCTGGTGCACCAAATGACACCAGGATAATCTCAGATCATTCCAGATTGCATCCATACTCAGTCAGTGGCTTTCCCGATCAGGATGTTGTACGTGATCAAACAGGTCCATGGGTAGGCGATCCCCCACCTCTTAGTTCAAGTATCTCTACGAGAACTCCCTTGCTGGAGGTCCCTTGGAGACACTTCAACTGGACTTCATTGAGTTGGAGAAATGAGTTGAGTTGCTATAAATGTGTTTTGCTTATTGTTGATGTCTTTTGTAAGTGGATTGAAACCTTCCCTCCTCTTCATGCTACTGCTGAGACTGTGGTGAAGATTTTGTTTAAGGAAATAATTCCCTGCTTCAGTATACCTGCGTGCATTAGCTCGGTCAATGGACCACCTTTGTAGGTAATATTAACGGAGAACTCTGTTCCCAGCTTTGTATTTGTCAGCAACTGCATGGAGCTTATCCTCAGGCGGCCGGCCTTGTTGAATGTTTTAACCAGACTCAAGACTAAACTTGCCAAATTAATGGCAGAGTCTGGCCTCTCCTGGTTATGCTAATCCCTGTGGCCTTATTCCAGATGCGATCCATATCTGCTGGCAAGACATGACTGTCTCCAGCTGACAGTCTCTCTGGTCACCGCCTCCGTACCCTTGGAACGATTCGGCACCCTTCTCAGTCCACGTCCACCACATGACCGAAGCAATGATTGGTTATGTTCTTGCTCTAACTAATGTTATGCGTGCCTTTCACTCCCAGGAGCGTGCGGCCTACAGCGATGTTCCCTCCCTTTCAGCCTCGTCACGGGTAGAACCTGGTTCGTTGGTGCTCGTCAAGAACTGGACTGGCAAAGGTCTCCAACCTCGTTGATGGCCCCTTCCATGTTTTACTTCCCACCCCTACGGCGGTTCCAGTCGCTGAGCGCTCAGCTTGGGTCCAACTGCACCGTTGTAAATTGATTGACCGCACCAATCAAAAGGGGGGAACAGGACGAGAGAATCCTGGATCTCAACAAAAGGAGTGGACACTGTCCAGTTGGGTTTTGAATTTTGCTGTTGTTCTAATGTTAATCTTATTACAGAAACTTGAACTAAGAGGAGGGACATTTGGGGATCGCTTATCTCCTCACCTTTCTGATCACGTACAACATCCTGATGGGGAAAGCCACTGACTATGGATGCGACCAGGAATGATCCGAGATTATCCACCACCCATGCTGAGGAGATGTCGACCAGTGCACCGGACCAGACGCCCTTGACGTGTGGAACGTGATGAAGATTGATTATTGCAATGGACTCTTACATCAGAAAGACCAGATGGTCCATCTGGACAGTAGAAATCAGTGAGAGTTATCATGTCGTTACCATGTTTTTTTTATTTTACCTGCAGTCGCAAGCCTAGTGAAGATAAAAATGATCAACCCTGTTATTATGGTAAATATGGCCAGGAACATTATCCCTTTTTGTAGGACGGGCCGACTCGAGAAAAGGGAAGCCTGATAGGGGAAACTCCTCAATCCACAAACAACTTATTTATACAGGCCCACAGAACGCTCTTCACCCCAGAGGCAGTAGTATGTTACTCCTCTCTATCGGGAGATGACTTACTTGCCCCGTCCCCAGTCCCCGATTCCAATCTATTCATCAGACTTCCTACTGTCTACCCCGTGAAGAGAAATATCACTTTCCAATACCTCGGGTCTGTGTATACAAACAGCTGGCCTAACACTGGCTGGGGTACAGCAGGCCTTATGCGGCACATGGACCTGGAACGGAACCCTTCCCTTGTGCATTTATAGGCCTTTTCTCTTTTCAGAATCTGATACTGTCACCAAGACCATGTACAATAGAGCTGAGGGAGAGCCCAATGTGAACAGCATTCTGAAGACCATTGTCTCCTATACAGTGCAAGTGCTCGAATCCCTTGGCCCATTTTTACAACGCTCAAGCGACTCCTCTGTGCCACCGTGGGCGGCACGGTGGCACAATGTAGCACTGCTGCCTCACAGCGCCAGAGACCCGGGTTCAATTCCCACCTCAGGCGACTGACTGTGTGGAGTTTGCACATTCTCCCCGTGTCTGCGTGGGTTTCCTCCGGGTGCTCCGGTTTCCTCCCACGGTCCAAAGAAGTGCAGGTCAGGTGAATTGGCGATGGTAAATTGCCCGTAGTGTTCGATAAGGGGTAGATGTGTAGGGGCATGGGTGGGTTGCGCTTCGGCAGGGCGGTGTGGACTGAGGGGAAACTCCTCAATCCACAAACAACGTATTTATACAGGCCCACAGAATGCTATTCACCCCAGAGGCAGTAGTATGTTACTCCTCTCTCTCGGGAGATGACTTACTTGCCTGTCCCCAGTCTCCAATTCCAATCTATTCATCACTGTTTCCACACTGTAAGTAATCTAATCTAATCTAATCTAAAACGTCGACCCTTTACCAATGTAGATCTGACCAGACCCCCTGCTGTAACATTTCAGTAACCTACTTTGACAAACTCTCCCTAATATATACCAAACCAGACTATTATTTCTTAAGGTAAAGGTAAAGCTACCAATTTCCTTGTCCTGGATGGCAAAGATGTCCCTCATAAGGTCACCATCGGAGCCCTTGTTCCCACAACAGTAGCTTGTCCTGGCCAGTGGACAAGTCGATGGAACCTCCGTCTGAGGAGGATGCAGCGGTCGGTGTCAGCCAACCTCGCTCCAACTGGAAGGATCCCAAGGGACTGGGTGACAATACAGGACACCCAATAGGCTGGGGAATCCAGAGTACCCTGACGTTGGAAGGATCGGCAGGAGTGACAAGTTAAAAGAACCGCAATTCCCTCTTTTGCCGCCTGACCATTCGCGGAAATAAGACTAAAGAGGCTCTGGAACAGAGTAAACTGGGATTATCAGACCTGTGTCTTTACTCTGTGCAGAATCGGTATGCCTTAGACTATATATTCGCCGGGGAGGGTGAGGTCTGCACCATTGTCCAAGATAAATGCACTATGGGCATTCCCGATCTCACTGGCAATATTCCTCAGATACAAGAAGAGATCCAGGCATTCCTTGACAGAATGACTGAAGGGACCAGTTGGGGAAACTGCAGATTGGGCTCATGGTACAATTGGCTTATCAATTTAGCTATGTTTGTTTGTCGGTATTGGTATTGTTGGGTATTTAATTGCTAGGCTTATGAGGTCCCTTAGTGATATAGATTTGCCCCAGAAGATGCTCCTTTTGCGATCCGATGGCTCACCCACACGTGTCGATGGCGATGATAAATATGACCAGATGAGCTGCGAGGATGGTGGTGCCGCTTACAGGATGTTGATGGCTGGACCACCTTGAAGGGCATTCGTTTGGATTAGCCTTCTCTTTCAGTGATCTCGGTGCAATCAAAGGGAGGAATGAGGGTGTGGGCATCTGGGTGAGAAAGTATATAGTCTTAAAACTTGCCTTTAAACATTCAGACTAAAATGTAATGCTGAATTGTTGAATACATTTACTGCACTAGAAAATAAACAGGCAGGAAGGCTCAGAAAGAGGAGAGAACTTAAAGATAGGGACACCTGGGCTCACCAAGTGATAACAGGATGCTGTGTGGCAATTAAGAACGTTTGCCTCAGCATCGGTGAATCTGTGTGAACAGGACACCAAGTGATAACATTCACAGCCGTTCCCTTGTGAGACTATTTTAGTGCTGAGGCTGTTGAATCCCGTAGAAAATTAACTCTTAGTGCTGATCTGCTATGGATTGAAATGAATTGCATTTTGGGACTTTATGATGATATTGAGTAGCCATTACTGGTTATTAAATACAAACTCTGTAAAAGGAAATATTGATAAAGCTTTACCTTACTTGCTGCAGCCGAAGCTCCAGCGGAGGAAACAGGCCGCGGGGACACTTCCGGCTTCTGGATGGCCACGCCCCCTGGCCCTGGTCCCGCCCCCTCCTCTGCCAAGGCGACGCGTAAGCCCCGCCCCTTCAGAACGCAGATCGTAAACCCCGCCCACCCAGGTGTATTTGGAAGCACTGGCTTCTGCAGCGCTGCTTCTTCTGCGGGTAGCTGTGCTGCAGGATCCTAAGACACAGAATTAATACCAAAACATCACAGTGTCATGCAACCGATGCAATATTTGGAACAAACCTGGACCGCTGCTTTGCTTTTAGAATGGGTTGCAGGTTTCAGTTCCTCAATATATAAATTCCAGAACTTTAGATCAGATTCCCTCCAGTGTGGAAACAGGCCCTTCGGGCCAACAAGTCCACACCGACCCGCCAAAGAGCAAAACACCCAGCCCCATTCCCCGTCACCAAACACTACGGAGCAATTTAGCTTGGCCAATTCACCCTAACCCGCACGTCTTTGGACTGTGGGAGGAAACCCACGCAGACGCGGCACGGCGGGGGGGAGGGAATTGAACCGGGGGCTCTGGCGCTGTGAGGCAGCAGTGCTAACCACAAAACAAAGAGGGATAGGGATGTAAGGCAGGCTTTCAGGGAGCTAGGGTGGAAGCTGAGGGCTAGAACAAACAGAGTGGTTATCTCTGGTTTGTTGCCTCCTTTCCCAGGTATCTGACCCTTGTCTTTCGTGTCCTCCCCTACCCTTCCTGTTATCCCTTGACCCCAGTCTCCTTTTTGTTATTTCTTCTACTGCCTCCACCATCATTTTGGCTTTCTGTTTCTGCTTCTCGTCTTCCCTTTTCACATACACTTTCTGTGCCTCTCGTAACACCTCTTCCATCTGTCTTTCACTCCATCCATCTAATTTCTGTAATTTCTTTTGTATGTCCGGCCATGATTTCGTTACAAACTGGACCTTTAAGTGTCCCTGTGCTATCTGATTATCGGGATCCATTCCCAACCACTTCCTTGTGGCCTCCTTGAGCCTTTTAAGAAATGCAGAAGTGGTTCCATCCTTCTCTTGTCGTACTTCAAAGGCCTTAACAAAGTTTTATGATCTTGGTGCCGCCTCTTTAATTCCTAATATTCCCATTTCTCATAGATCCCGCATTGACTCCCTGTGTTCTCTGTCATTATTTTCCCAATGTGGGTCAACATTTGGGAATTTCTGTTCTGCTGGGGCCCCTTCTTCCCCAACTGGGTGCCTGTTTTCCCATTCCTATAAAGCTGCTCTCCTAATCATACCTCGTTCTTCCCCTGAAAATAACGTTCCTAAAATTGCCATCAGTTCTCCCCAGGTATATAAATTAGGCCCTAGGAATTGCTCTAATTGTTCGGCTAGTCCAACCGGATCCTCTATTAAACTTTTCATTTCCTTTGTAAAGACCCTAACTTCACTGCTAGTTAAGGGAGCGTTTACATATCCGATTGTACCTTCCCCAATCGGAACCTCTCGTAAGGGACATAATTTTACATTTTCCAATATCTCTGCCCCTCCTTTACGTGTGGTGGCTCGAGTGACTCTGCCCCCCCCCCCTCCCCCCCCAGGTTCTGCATCTTTTAGTTCAGAGTCCGTTCCCATTTCTGTGTCTGGACACGGTTTTACTTCGGGAGCTGTAGGCTCGTTCCGGGGAGTAGTATATGGGGGCGGCAAACACGTTAAGGGATCCTGTTGTGGCTTCCCTTGTTCATTCTTTTTCTGTTCTTTCCCTGATTCCTCCCTATTCATGGGATATAATTTTACTCCCGCGCTCCCTATCCAACAAACCGCATAATCGGACTCTTTTTGACTGTACGCTTCTTTCCGAGTGACATATATATTAAGATCTTGACACAGCCAATCCTCATCGGACCCATATTTGGGTCAAAAAATACCAGGCGCCTTAATACTTTCTCTAGTCCAGACAAAACAACAATAGTTTACCATTGTAGCCTTATCTTTCCCCCGCGTCCGGGAGTTGTGTTCCCAATTTCCCAACATTCTCCCCAAAGGACTGTCGGGTGAAATATATTCCCCTTTAACGTTATTTACAGATCGATCGTTACCCAGGCAACTCCCCGTGCCTCCCATTGTTGCTAATTTAATTAATCTTAACGAGGTCCGGTGTCACCTTCTTCCACACCCCCTTCAGGGTCCTGACTAGACACCTTACTCGTCCGATTAATCTGACCAACTATATGCTTTTTGAGACTTCAACTGTTCTCCATAAATCACTTTTATGTAAGGATAAAAGAGATTAGTTAGAAACTGATAGTAAGGCAGTCATGACCTGTAAAAAGAACAGGAGTTAACATTTTATTTCATTATCTGTAAAATCCTTAACGTTAAGAGAAATCATGTTAAAATTTCCATAGTAGAAATCAGATTCAAAACAGTCCCGGATCTCAAGCTCCAGGGAACAAAGCAGAAACATTCAATCACCAACAAACAAATGTGCATTCAAACCAAATCACACTGGGTTAAACTTTCTAGTTGCTGGACAGCTCTTTCTCTCTCACACACACACACACACAGACACCGTGTCTCACAGACACTTTGAGCTTTCCGCAATGACTCCTCTAGCTTTTGAATATTCATCTGGATGTCTGGTCATAAGTTAGTTATGAAGGGCATCCTCAGTAGCCCTTCAACTACTAGCCCTTCTGACACTGGCTGTTTTCCATTGACATATGCTTAATTTTATATATCACCAATTCCCCATACTTTTATATGTCCTGACCACCAAGGCAAGACATAAAAGGTCCCTCTTCTGACCTTGGTCTGTGCACAGAGTTACCTGGTCATTTCGGTGTGCCCCGTCCCGCAGCAATTCTTGCAGCAAATACCGCTGCCCCCGGTCACCCGGATATATCCTTTAAGACCTTTCCCTACCCGGGTCCTGTGCACAAGAGCTGCCCGACCTAACCCGCCGCGTCTGCCCGCCTTGTTTCCAGGGTCTCCCAGTCCGGATCGTACTCGCCCAAACCGCGAACGACAAGCAAGGGAGTCGGAGATCACCGAAATCGGCGAGGTGCACCTCCCCGGTCATCCCAAGAGTGTCGAGCAGTCTGAGTCTTGGACCCCGGAACGAGGCCCCCAATTGTGAGAAACAGAACTCACTCACAAATCAATCAGCCTGAGACAAAGTTTTGGAAACAAGAACAATTTATTACAGTCTTCTAAGTACTGGACGCTTCTGCAATCAAGCAGAAATGCGCGCCAAAACAGAGCCTGTTCGCTTTCTTATTCAGTTTACAAATTGCGGAATCACTTTATTATGGAATCAGTATACTTCACCTTTATTGTGAAATACCCCTACTGCTTCTTTTTGTGGTCAACTACAACACTTTAAAGTTATTTCCTAGCTTAAAACTATTTTCTTTAAAAGACCCTCTATATTCATTAAAGTCGTAGCCTTACGTATGCTACATGCTACAAGAATTCCCCTTCCCTTCCCCCTACTACACCCCCTCACCCATCTGCAAAAACATTTCTAATCTCCCACAGAAAGAGGGATAGGGATGTAAGGCAGGATTTCAGGGAGCTCGGGTGGAAGCTGAGGGCTAGAACAAACAGAGTGGTTATCTCTGGTTTGTTACCCATGCCACGTGATAGCAAGGCAAGGAATAGGGAGAGATATCAGCTGAACACCTGGCTGCAAGGATGGTGCAGGAGGGAGGGTTTCAGGTTTTTGGATAATTGGGGCTCATTCTGGGGAAGGTGGGACTTGTACAAACAGGACAGTCTTCACTTGAACCAGAGGGGTACTAATATCCTGGGTGGGAAATTTGCTGGTGCTATTCGGGTGGGTTTAAACTAGATCAGCAGGGGGATGGGAACCGGGGGGTGTAGCTGCAATGCACAGGAGGATGAGAGTAGGAAGGACAGGGACTGGATTTCAGGGTCACAGGAATGTGCTGGTAGACAGTGAAGTGATTTGAAGTGTGTCTCCTTCAACGCCAGAGTATCCGCAATAAGGTAGGTGAGCTTGCAGCACGGATAGGTACCTGGGACTTGGATGTTGTGGCCATTTCGGAGACATGGAGAGAGCAGGGTGAGGAATGGATGTTGCAGGTTCCAGGGTTTTGATCTTTCATTAAGAACAGCCAAGGCGGTAAAAGAGGGAGAGGCGTGGCCTTGTTAGTCAAGGATAATATAACGGTGGCTGACAGAACTTTTGATGAGGACTCATCTACTCAGGTAATGTGGGCTGAGGTTAGAAACAGGAGAGGAGAGGTCACACTGCTTGGAGTTTTTTTATAGGCCTCCGCAGAGATCCAGGGAGGTGGAAGAGGGGATTAGCAAAATTATTCTGGGTAGGAGTGAAAGAAACAGGGTGGTCATTATGGGGGACTTTAACTTCCCCAACATTGACTGGAAATGCTTTCACTCTAGTACTTCGTATGGATCAGTTTTTGTCCAGTGTGCGCAGGAGGGCTTTCTGACACAGTATGTCGAAGGCCGACAAGAGGGGAGGTCACTCTGGATCTGGTGCTTGGCAAATGAACCAGGCCAGATGTTTGATTTAGTGGAAGGTGAACACTTTGGAGAGAGTGACCATAATTCAGTTAGGTTTCATTTAGCGATGTAAAGGGATAGGAACATGCCACAGGTCAAGAGTTATCGATGGGGCAAGGGCAATTATAATGCAATTAGGCAAGACTTAGGATGCATAGAATAGGGTAGCAAAATGCAGGGAATGGGAACAATTGAAATGTGGAGCTGGTTTAAGGAACAGATATAGTGTGTCCTTGATAGGTATGTCCTGTCCGGCAGGGAGGAAGTGATAAGGTAATGGGGACCGTGGTTTACAACAGAAATTGCATCTCTTGTTACAAAGAAGAAGGAGGCCTATGTGTTGATGAGGCAAGATGGTTCAGATGAGGCGATGGAGAGTCACAGATTAGCTAGGAAGGATTTCAAGAGAGAGTTAAGAGCAATGAGAGGACATGAGCAGTCCTTAACAAATAGAATAAAGGAGAACCCTAAAGCTTTCGATAGGTACGTGAGGAATAAAAGGATGATTAGGGTAGGAATAGGGCTAATCAAAGACAGAAGTGGGAAGTTGAATGTGGGCCCTGTGGAGATTGGAGAGGTGTTAATGAATATCTCTCATCGGTCTTCACTCAGGAAAAAGAGAATATTGTAGAGGAGAAGAATGAGGTACGAGATATTAGACTCGAAAGGATCAAGGTTAGTTGCACACAGGTGTTATCAATTCTAGGAGTGAAAGTAGACAAGTGCCCTCGGCCAGATGGGATTTATCTGAGGTTTCTCTGGGAAGCGAGGGAGGAGATAGCAGAGCCTTTGGCTTTGATATTTGAGTTGTTATTGTCTACAGGCTTAGTACCAGAGTGGAGGATTGCAAATGTTGTGCCCTTGTTCAAGAAGGGCAGCAGAGATGACCCAGGTAATTATAGACCAGTGAGCCTTACTTCTGTTGAAGGAAAGCTTTTGGAAAGGAATATTAGAGATCGGATTTATAATCATCTAGCAAGCAACAATTTGATTTCAGATAGTCAACATGGTTTCATCAAGGGCAGATCGTGGCTCACAAACCTTATTGAGTTTTTTGAGAAGGTGACCAAGCATGTAGATGAGGATAGGGCAGTTGACGTGGTGTACATGGACCTCCGTAAAGGTTCCACATGGTAGGATGTTGGAGAAAATGCAGAGGCATGGGATTGAGGGTGATTTAGCAGTTTGGATTAGAAAGTGGCATTCTGAAAGAAGGCAGCGAGTGGTGGTTTATGGAAAATATTCAGCCTGGAGTCCGGTTACTAGTGGTGTGCCACAAGGATCTGTTTTGGGACTACTGCGGTTTGTCATTTTTAAAATTACTTAGGTGCAGGCAGAGGTGGATGGATTAGCAGAATTGGGCTGAGAGGTGGCAAATGGAGTTCAATGCAGCTAAATGTGAGGTGATTCACTTTGGGAAGAATAACAGGAAGCCAGTGATCTTGGAGTCCATGTGCATAGATCCCTGAAAGTTGCCACTCAGGTGGATAGTGCTGTGAAGAAGGCATACAGTGTGTTAGGTTTCGTTCGTAGAGGGATTGAGTTCCGGGGAACCGCAATATCACGCTGCAACTATACAAAACACTTGGAATATTGTGTATAGTTCTGGCCCCCATATTTCAGGAAGGATGTGGGAAGCATTGGAAACGGTGCAGAAGAGATTTACCAGGTTGTTGCCTGGTCTGGAGGGAGGGTCTTATGAGGAAAGGCTGAGAGACTTGGGTCCGTTCTCATTGGAAAGGAGGAGGCTAAGAGGTGATTTGATAGAGACATATAAGATGATCAGAGGATTAGATAGGGTAGACAGTGAAAGACTTTCCTAGGATAGTGACATCAGCTTGTACGAGGGGGCATAACTACAAATTGAAGGGTGATAGATGTAAGACAGATGTCAGAGGCAAGTTCTTTATGCAGAGAGTGGCAAGGGCGTGGAATGCCCTACCTGCTAAGGTAGTCAACTCAGCCACATTAGGGAGATTTAAACAATCCTTAGGTAAGCGCATGGTTGATTTTGGGATAGTGTCAGGGAATGAGCTGAGAATAGTTCACAGGTTGTGTAACATCGAGGGCTGAAGGGCCTGTTGTGCACTGTATTGTTCTATGTTCTTTGTTCTATGTTCTAAACTTAGTGCAGGAGGCTGAAAGAAATGAGCAGCTTTAAAACAAAAACCTCTTGGAGCTCAAAGCTTTCAATGAGAGTCTGAGCCCAGTGGTAAGATCAGGTAACCTTTATTGCAACCCAACTTTGTTACAGCTTCAGATTCCCCCCAGCAAAAAGGCAGAGAAAAAGCAGTTGCTTTTTGAGCACCTCAAGGTCAAAGTGCACACACCACACCTCCCCTGTCCCACCCCCCCTCACTGTCTTTACTATTGGCCAGCACCAAGTTGTCCCTTTGTAATCGGATCCTTGGTACAGCCGTAACCCGGAGGAAGTATTGCCTCATCAGCAATTTCAACCCACACCTTGTCTCCAAGTAAGTTTCTCCCCGCTCATTTGCCAGGAAGGGGCAGTGTAGTGTCAACCAGACTGCTGTGGGTCTGGAGTCACGTGTAGGTCAGACCGGGTAAAGGATGCAGCTGGAACGACTGAGTGAATCCTTTCCCACAATGGCAGTTCCCTTCCCTAACAAGGGAGAGAGTGAATCAGATGGGGGCTTTCTCCCCTGCACCACCCCCTCCCTGAAACACTCTCATCGTTAGATTCCGAACTCCACATTTCTGACCGAATGCTAATTCTGCCATCTGTCGTGGGGGGATTCAAACCCGGAATCCGGGTTGATAGTCCAATCGATAATGGCTCACTTCTTCAATCCCCCTGTGATGGCACGTGAACTCGCTGGTGTTTCCGCAGGTTGGAGGAGTAGGTGAAGCCCTTCCCGCACTGAGAGCAAGTGAACGGCCTCTCTCCGGTGTGGATCCGCTGGTGCCTCAGCAGGGTGGAGACCTGGGTAAAGGCCTTCCCGCACTCTGGGCAGCTGAAGGGCCTCTCCCCCGTGTGGACCCGCCGGTGGGTCAGCAGGTGGGAGGAATACCTGAAGCCCTTCCTGCACTCGGGGCAGCTGAAGGGCCTCTCCCCCGTGTGGACCCGCTGGTGGGCCAGCAGGGTGGAGGAGTTCCTGAAGGCCTTCCCGCACTCGGGGCAGCTGAAGGGCCGCTCCCCCGTGTGGACCCGCTGGTGCCTCAGCAGGGTGGAGACCTGGGTAAAGGCCTTCCCGCACTCTGGGCAGCTAAAGGGCCTCTCCCCGGTGTGGACCCGCTGGTGGGTCTGGAGGTTGAAGGAGCAGGTGAAGCCCTTCCCGCATTGAGAGCAGGTGAATGGCCTCTCCCCCGTGTGGATACGCTGGTGGGTCATAAGGGAGGAGACGTGGGTAAAGGCCTTCCAGCACTGAGAGCAGCTGAAGGGTCTCTCCCCTGTGTGGATCCGCTGGTGGCTCTGCAGGGTGGAGGAGCAGGTGAAGCCCTTCCCACACCGAGAGCAGGTGAACGGCCCCTCCCCGGTGTGGACATGCTGGTGCCTCAACAGGGCGCAGGAATTGCTGAAGGCCTTCCCGCACTTGGGGCAGCTGAAGGGCCTCTCCCCCGTGTGGATACGCTGGTGGATCCGCAGATTGGAGGAGCAGGTGAAGCCCTTCCCACACTGAGAGCAGGTGAACGGCATCTCCCCCGTGTGGACATGCCGGTGACTCCGCAGGGTGGAGGAATCGCTGAAGGCCTTCCCGCATTCAGGGCAACTGAAGGGCCTTTCCCCCGTATGGACACGCTGGTGCCTCAGCAGGTTGGAGACCTGGGTAAAGGTCTTCCCGCATTCAGGGCAACTGAAGGGCCTCTCCCCCGTGTGGACATGCTGGTGGGTCAGCAGGGTGGAGGAATTGCTGAAGGCCTTCCCACACTCGGGACAGCTGAAAGGCCTTTCCCCCGTATGGACCCGCTTGTGCCTCAGCAGGGTGGAGGCCTGGGTAAAGGCCTTCCCGCACTCTGGGCAGCTGAAGGGCCTATCCCCCGTGTGTACACGCTGGTGGCTCAGCAGGTGGGAGGATGTGCTGAAGGCCTTCCCGCACTCTGGGCAGCTGAAGGGCCTCTCCCCCGTGTGGACCCGCTGGTGGGCCAACAGGTAAGAGGAATGTCTGAAGGCTTTCCCGCAGTCGGTGCAGGGGAATGGCCTCTCCCCAGTGTGATTGCGCCGATGAGTCTCCAGGGCAGACGGGACACGGAAGCCTTTCCCACAGTCGCCACACTTCCACGGTTTCTCCACTGGGCGGGATTCCTCGGGTTTCTCCATGGCCACAGCTTCAGCTGCACACAAACACGTTTAGAGCCCCTCCCTGCCGTGAAATCCCCTTTCCAGGCCGTATAACTGTGTCCGGCTCCACGCACAGTGCGCTGCAACAATGGGGGCTCTCGTCCAGTCCCACTGATACTGAAAACGTCCTCAAACAGGAACCAAAAAGCGTTGATCCCTCTCACAGAAATCACAGTCAAAAATCGTTGCGGTCCCGATGGATTGAGTGACTGTCAGACATTGACATCAAAGTGAAGACTGAAGACGCTGGAGAGTCAGTCAAAAAATGTGGCGCTGGAAAAGCACAGCAGGTCAGGCAGCATCCGAGGAGCAGGAGAGTCAATGTTTCGGGCATAAGCCCTTCATCTGTTGATTTTGAAACTTCAGTCTTCAGATTTTCAAATACTCTGTAAAAAGAGATTACAAAAGCCATCACTATCAGTGCAGGGTAGAAATTCAGAACAAGCAATTCTACTTTCTGTGGAATATCTTTTGTTGTTCCACAAAATTGAAAGCACCATCCCACTCTCTCTCCCCCTCTGTTCTCACTCAGCTCTAACTAATTCCCCTTAAGGTGCTGATTCAGGAGCTTACAGGGGCAGAAAAAGCAAAAACATCAATACTGACATCTCTCTGAATTTTGGATACCTCCACCTGAAAGTTAATATCTTTCACAACACTGGGATCCTGCTGAGAGTGAGCAGGTCTGATTTTGGGAAGCAAAAAAAAAGTGTCAATTCAGGGTGAACCTGCAACGCAGCTTCTTGAGGAAGGACCAGACACAAAATGGTTAATGACCCCGAGAAGGTGAGAGCAAAATGAGACATCAAGGCATTAGCACCGACACACTTCAGTCAAACTCTTCTGCTCCCAGTCAGGGCAGAACATGCTCTGAAAGTCCAGCCTTCACAACCACACTTCTGCTTTCACTGAAGACAATTAGAGTCACACAGCATGGAAACAGACCCTTTGGCCCAACCTGCCCAGATATCCTAAATTAATCTAGTCACGTTTGCCATCACTTGGCCTCTATCTGGGCCGGATGCTGGCAGCTGGGACTAAATTGGGTTGGCTATCTTGTCAGCAAGGACGAGTTGGACCGAAGGGTCTGTTTCTGTGCTGTACACCTCTATGACTCCAGTTGCATTTGCCATCACTTGGCCTTGACCCATCTGAACCCTTCATATTCAGATGCCAGTCCAGGAGCCTTTTAACTTGTCATCGTACCAGCACCCACCGCTTCCTCTGGTAGCTCACGCCATCGTTCAAGCGACTCCACGTTGAAAGCGTCTGATCTGGTGCACCAGATGACATCAGGATAATCTTAGATCGTTCCAGATCGCATCGATACTCAGTCAGTAGCTTTCCCGATCAGGATGTTGTACGTGATCAAACAGGTTAGTGGGTAGGCGATCCCCCACATCTTAGTTCAAGTATCTCTACGAGAACTCCCTTGCTGGAGGGTCCCTTGGAGACACTTCAACTGGACTTCATTGAGTTGGAGAAATGAGTTGAGTTGCTATAAATGTGTTTTGCTTATTGCTGATGTCTTTTCGAAGTGCATTGAAGCCTAACCTCCTCCTAATGCTACTGCTGAGACTGTGGTGAAGATTTTGTTTAAGGAAATAATTCCCTGCTTCAGTATTCCTGCGTGCATTAGCTCGGTCAATGGACCAACTTTGTAGGTAATATTAACGGAGAACTCTGTTCCCAGCTTTGTATTTGTAGGCAACTGCATGGTGCTTATCATCCTCAGGCGGCCGACCTTGTTGAATGTTTTAGCCAGACTCAAGACTAAACTTGCCAAATTAGTGGCAGAGTATGGCCTCTCCTGGTTATGCTAATCCCTGTGGCCTTATTCCAGATGCGATCCATGTCTGCAGGCAAGACACGACTGTCTCCAGCTGAGAGTCTCTCTGGTCACCCCCTCCATACCCCTTGGAACGATTCGGCACCCTTCTCAGTCCACTTCCACCACATGACCGAAGCAATGATTGGTTATGTTCTTGCTCTAACTAACGTGATGCGTGCCTTTCACTCCCAGGAGCATGTGGCCTACAGCGATGTTACTTCCCTTTCAGCCATGTCACGGGTAGAGCCTGGTTCGTTGGCGCTCGTCAAGAACTGGGCTGGCAAAGATCTCCAACCTCGTTGGGATGGCCCCCTCCAGGTTTTACTTCCCACCCATACAGCGGTCACAGTCGCTGGGCGCTCAGCTTGGGTCCACCTGCACCACTGTAAATTGATTGACCACACCAATCAAATGGGGGAAGAGGAGGAGAGAATCCTGGAATCCCAACAAAAGGAGTGGACCCTGTCCAGTTGGGTTTTTGAATCTTGCTGTTGTTCTAATGTTAATATTATTACAGATACTTGAACTAAGAGGAGGGACATGTGGGGGATCGCCTATCTCCACACCTTTCTGATCACGTACAACATCCTGATGGGGAAAGCCACTAAGTATGGATGCGACCAGGAATGATCAGAGATTATCCACCACCCATGCTGAGGAGATGTCATCCAGTGCGGACCAGACGCCTTTGACATGTGGAACGTGATGAAGATTGATTATTGCAATGGACTCTTACATCAGAAAGACCAGATGGTCCATCTGGACAGTAGAAATCAGCGGGAGTTACCATGTTTTTTTGATTTTACCTGCAGACGCAAGCCTCGTGCGGTTAAAAATGATCAACCCCGTTATTACGGTAAATATTTTAAGGAAGCCCAGGAACACCATCCCTTTTTGCAGGTCGGGCCAACTCGAGAAAACGGAAGCCTGATAGGGGAAACTCCTCAATCCACAAACAACTTATTTATACAGGCCCACAGAATGCTCTTCACCCCAGAGGCAGTAGTATGTTACTCCTGTATATCGGGAGATGACTTACTTGACCCGTCCCCAGTCCCCGATTCCATTCTATTCATCAGACTTCCTACTGCCGACCCTGTGAAGAGAAATATCACTTTCCAATACCTCCGGTCTGTGTATACAAACAGCTGGCCTAACACTGGCTGGGGTACAGCAGGCCTTATGCGGCACATGGACCTGGAATGGAACCCTTCCCTTGCACATTTATAGGCCTTTTCTCTTTTCAGAATCTGATACTGTCACCAAGACCATGTACAATAGAGCTAAGGGAGAGCCCAATGGGAACAGCATTCTGAGGACCATTGTCTCCCATACAGTGCTAGTGCTCGAGTCACTTGGCCCATTTTTTACAGCACTCAAGCAACTCCTCTTGCAAAACGTCAACCCTTTACTCCTGTAGACCTGACCAGACCCCCTGCTGTAACATTTTAGTAACCTATTTTGACAAACTCTCCCTAATATACACCAAACCAGACTATTATTTCTTCAGCTAAGGTAAAGCTACCAATTTCCTTGGTCTGGATGGCAAAGATGTCCCTCATAAGGTCACTATCGGAGCCCTTGTTCCCACAACAGTACCTTGTCCTGGCCAGTGGACAAGTCGATGGAACCTACATCTGAGGAGGATGCAGAGGTCAGTCTCAGCCAACCTTGCTCCAACTGGAAGGATCCCAAGGGACTGGGTGACAATACAGGACACCCGATAGGCTGGGGAATCCAGAGTACCCTGACGTTGGAAGGATCGGCAGGGGTGACAAGTCAACAGAACCGCAATTCCCTCTTTTGCCGCCTGACCATTCGAGGAAATAAGACTAAAGAGGCTCTGAAACAGAGTAAACTGGGATTATCAGACCTGTGTCTTTTACTCTGTGCAGAATCGGTATGCCTTCGACTATATACTTGCCGAGGAGGGAAAGGTCTTCCCCATTGTCCAAGATAAATGCACTATGGGCATTCCCGATCTCACTGGCAATATTACTAAGATACAAGAAGAGATCCAGGCATTCCTTGACAGAATGACTGCAGTTGGGGAAACTGCAGATCGGGCTCATGGTACAATTGGTTTATCAATTTAGCTATGTTTGTTTGTCAGTAGTGGTATTGTTAGGTATTTAATTGCTATGCTTATGAGGTCCCTTAGTGATATAGATTTGCCCCAGAAGATGCTCCTTTTGCAATCTGATGGCTCACCCACACGTGTCGATGGCGATGATAAATATGACCAGATGAGCTGCGAAGATGGTGGTGCCGCTTACAGGATGTTGATGGCTGGACCATCTTGAAGGGCATTCGTTTGGACGAGCCTTCTCTTTCAGTGATCTCGGTGCAATCAAAGGGAGAAATGAGGGTGTGGGCATCTGGGTGAGAAAGTCTATAGCCTTAAAACTTGTCTTTAAACATTCAGACTAAAATGTAATGCTGAATTATTGAATACATTTACTGCACTAGAAAATAAACAGGCAGGAAGGCTCAGAAAGAGGAGAGAACTTAAAGGTAGGGACACCTGGGCTCACCAAGTGATAACAGGATGCTGTGAGGCAATTAAGAACGTTTGCCTCAGCATCGGTGAATCTGTGTGAACAGGACACCAAGTGATAACATTCACAGCCGTTCCCTTGTGAGACCATTTTAGTGCTGAGGCTGTTGAATCCCGTAGAAAATTAACTCTTAGTGCTTATCTGCTATGGATTGAAAAGAATTGCATTTTGGGACTTTATGATGATATTGAGTAGCCATTACTGGTTATTAAATACAAACTTTTTAAAAGGAAATATTGATAAAGCTTTACCTTACTTACTGCAGCCGAAGCTCCAGCGGAGGAAACAGGCCGCTGGCATAGTTCCGGCTTCGGGTGGCCACGCCCCCTGGTCCTGGTCCCGCCCCTTCCCCCGCCAAAGCGGCACATAAACCCCGCCCCTTCCGAACGCAGATAGTAAACCCCCGCCCCTTCCGGACGCAGCTCGTAAACCCCGCCCCTTCCGGACGCAGCTCGTTAACCCCGCCCCTTCCGAACGCAGTTCGTTCACCCCGCACTTTGGAACGCTGCATGTAAACCCGCCCCATCGATACCAAGCCCCGCCTCTTGGACACAAACTCCTTTCCAACTCGCGAACCAAACCCCGCCCCTACGCCGCGGACCCCGCCCAAGCCAAACCACGCCCCCTGCCCTCACGCGCAACCGCCCACAAAGCCGCGCGCCTCCAGGATAGCCGCCTTGCCCCGCCTACTAGCCCGCGACCCTCTCACGAGACACGCCCCGCCCATGTGCTCCGCCCGCCCTCCAATCTAAACCCCGCCCCTTCTGGTAAACCCCGCCCACCCAGGTGTATTTGGAAGCACTGGCTTCTGCAGCGCTGCTTCTTCTGCGGGTAGCTGTGCTGCAGGATCCTAAGACACAGAATTACTACCAAAACATCACAGTGTCATGCAACCGATGCAATATTTGGAACAAACCTGGACCGCTGCTGAGTCCTTCATCTTTTAGAATGGGTTGCAGGTTTCAGTTCATCAATATATAAATTCCAGAACTTTAGATCAGATTCCCTCCAGTGTGGAAACAGGCCCTTCGGGCCAACAAGTCCACTCCGACCCGCCAAAGAGCAAAACACCCAGCCCCATTCCCCGTCACCAAACACTACGGAGCAATTTAGCTTGGCCAATTCACCTTAACCTGCACGTCTTTGGAAAATGGGAGGATATCCGCGCAGACGTGGGAGGGGAATTGAACCGGGGGCTCTGGCGCTGTGAGGCAGCAGTGCTAACCACAAAACAAAGAGGGATAGGGATGTAAGGCAGGCTTTCAGGGAGCTAGGGTGGAAGCTGAGGGCTAGAACAAACAGAGTGGTTATCTCTGGTTTGTTGCCTCCTTTCCCAGGTATCTGACCTTTGGCTTTCGTGTCCTCCCCTACCCTTCCTGTTATCCCTTGACCCCAGTCTCCTTTTTGTTATTTCTTCTACTGCCTCCACCATCATTTTGGCTTTCTGTTTCTGCTTCTCGTCTTCCCTTTTCACATACACTTTCTGTGCCTCTCGTAACACCTCTTCCATCTGTCTTTCACTCCATCCATCTAATTTCTGTAATTTCTTTTGTATGTCCGGCCATGATTTCGTTACAAACTGGACCTTTAAGTGTCCCTGTGCTATCTGATTATCGGGATCCATTCCCAAACACTTCCTTGTGGCTTCCTTGAGCCTTTTAAGAAATGCAGAAGGGGTTCCATCCTTCTCTTGTCGTACTTCAAAGGCCTTAACAAAGTTTTATGATCTTGGTGCCGCCTCTTTAATTCCTAATATTCCATTTCTCATAGATCCCGCATTGACTCCCTGTGTTCTCTGTCATTATTTTCCCAATGTGGGTCAACATTTGGGAATTTCTGTTCTGCTGGGGCCCCTTCTTCCCCAACTGGGTGCCTGTTTTCCCATTCCTATAAAGCTGCTCTCCTAATCATACCTCGTTCTTCCCCTGAAAATAACGTTCCTAAAATTGCCATCAGTTCTCCCCAGGTATATAAATTAGGCCCTAGGAATTGCTCTAATTGTTCGGCTAGTCCAACCGGATCCTCTATTAAACTTTTCATTTCCTTTGTAAAGACCCTAACTTCACTGCTAGTTAAGGAAGCGTTTACATATCCGATTGTACCTTCCCCAATCGGAACCTCTCGTAAGGGACATAATTTTACATTTTCCAATATCTCTGCCCCTCCTTTACGTGTGGTGGCTCGAGTGACTCTGCCCCCCCCCCACCCAGGTTCTGCATCTTTTAGTTCAGAGTCCGTTCCCATTTCTGTGTCTGGGCTCGGTTCTACTTTGGGAGCTGGAGGCTCGTTCCGGGGAGTAGTATATGGGGGCGGCAAACATGTTAAGGGATCCCATTGTGGCTTCCCTTGTTCATTCTTTTTCTGTTCTTTCCCTGATTCCTCCCTATTCATGGGACATAATTTTACTCCCGTGCTCCCTATCCAACAAACCGCATAATCGGACTCTTTTTGACTGTACGCTTCTTTCCGATTGACATATATCTTAAGATCTTGACACAGCCAATCCTCATCGGACCCATATTTGGGCAAAAAAATACCAGGCGCCTTAATACTTTCTCTAGTTCAGACAAAACAACAATAGTAATTTACCATTATAGCCTTACCTTTCCCCCGCGTCTGGGAGTTGTGTTCCCAATTTCCCAACATTCTCCCCCAAGGACTGTCGGGTGAAATATATTCCCCTTTACCGTTAGTTACAGATCGATCGTTACCCAGGCAACTCCCCGTGCCTCCCATTGTTGCTAATTTGATTAATCTTAATGAGGTCCGGTGTCACCCTCTTCCACACCCCCTTCAGGGTCCTGACTAGACACCTTACTCGTCCGATTAATCTGACCAACTATATGCTTTTTGAGACTTCAACTGTTCTCCATAAATCACTTTTATGTAAGGATAAAAGAGATTAGTTAGAAGCTGATAGTAAGGCAGTCATGACCTGTAAAAAGAACAGGAGTTAACATTTTATTTTATAATCTGTAAAATCCTTAACCTTAAAAGAAATCATGTTAAAATTTCCATAGCAGAAATCAGATTCAAAACAGTCCCGGATCTCGAGCTCCAGGGAACAAAGCAGAAACATTCAATCACCAACAAACAAATGTGCATTCAAACCAAATCACAACAGGTTAAACTTTCTAGTTGCTGTACAGCTCTTTCTCTTTCTCTCTCTCTCGCTCTCTCACACACACACACACAGACGCCGTGTCTCACAGACACTTTGAGCTTCCCGCAACGACTCCTTGAGCTTTTGAATATTTTTCTGGACGTCCGGCCATAAATCTCCCAGTCCGGATCGTACTCGCCCAAACCGCGAACGACAAGCAAGGGAGTCGGAGATCACCGAAATCGGCGAGGTACACCTCCCCGGCATCCCAAGAGTGTCAAGCGGTCTGAGTTTTGCATCCCGGAACGAGGCCCCCAATTGTGAGAAACAGAACTCACTCACAAATCAATCAGCGTGAGACAAAGCGTTGGAAACAAGAACAATTTATTAAGTCTTGCAAGTACCAGACGCTTCTGCAATCAAGCAGAAATGCGTGCCAAAACAGAGCATGTTCGCTTTCTTATTCAGTTTACAAGTTGCGGAATCACGCCTCCCTTTTCCCATCCTATCATAAGTCGATTACCTCACTTGTTAGTTATTTTCTTATCTGGCCATCCTGCTGTCCTTGTCTGCATTCTTTGTTCCTTGTTTGTTACAGCTTGTTCTTTTATCCAGTTTCTCTTATCATACTATAAGCTTTATTGTGAAATGCCCCTGTTGCTTCTTTTTGTGGTCAACTACAACACTTTAAAGTTATTTCCTAGCTTAAAACTATTTTCTTGAAAAGACCCTCTATATTCATTAAAGTCTTAGCCTTACGTATGCTACATGCTACAAGAATTTCGCTTCCCTTCCCCCCAACTACACCACCTCACCCATCTGCAAAAACAACATTTCTAATCTCCCACAGAAAGAGGGATAGGGATGTAAGGCAGGATTTCAGGGAGCAGGGTGGAAGCTGAGGGCTAGAACAAACAGAGTGGTTATCTCTGGTTTGTTACTCGTGCCACGTGATAGCAAGGCAAGAAATAGGGAGATATATCAGCTGAACACCTGGCTGCAAGGATGGTGCAGGAGGGAGGGTTTCAGGTTTTTGGATAATTGGGGCTCATTCTGGGGAAGGTGGGACTTGTACAAACAGGACAGTCTTCACTTGAACCAGAGGGGTACTAATATCCTGGGTGGGAAATTTGCTGGTGCGATTAGGGTGGGTTTAAACTAGATCAGCAGGGGGATGGGAACCGGGGATGTAGCTGTAGTGCATAGGAGGATGAGAGTAGGAATCACAGGGACAGGATTTCAGGGTCACAGGAATGTGCTGGCAGACAGCGAACTGGTTTGAAGTGAGTCTACTTCAACGCCAGAGTATCCGCAATAAGGTAGGTGAGTTTGCAGCACGGATAGGTACCTGGGACTTGGATGTTGTGGCCATTTCGGAGACATGGAGAGAGCAGGGTGAGGAATGGATGTTGCAGGTTCCAGGGTTTTGATCTTTCATTAAGAACAGCCAAGGCGGTAAACGAGGGAGAGGCGTGGCCTTGTTAGTCAAGGATAATATAACGGTGGCTGACAGAACTTTTGATGAGGACTCATCTACTTAGGTAATGTGGGCTTAGGTTAGAAACAGGAGAGGAGAGGTCACACTGCTTGGAGTTTTTTTATACGCCTCCGCAGAGTTCCAGGGAGGTGGAAGAGGGGATTAGCAAAATTATTCTGGGTAGGAGTGAAAGAAACAGGGTGGTCATTATGGGGGACTTTAACTTCCCCAACATTGACTGGAAATGCTTTCACTCTAGTACGTCGTATGGATCAGTTTTTGTCCAGTGTGTGCAGGAGGGGAGGTCACACTGGATCTGGTGCTTGGTAATGAACCAGGCCAGGTGTTTGATTTAGTGGAAGGTGAGCACTTTGGAGAGAGTGACCATAATTCAGTTAGGTTTCATTTAGCGATGTAAAGGGATAGCAACATGCCGCAGGTCAAGAGTTATCGATGGGGCAAGGGCAATTGTAATGCAATTAGGCAAGACTTAGGATGCATAGAATAGGGTAGCAAAATGCAGGGGATGGGAACAATTGAAATGTGGAGCTGGTTTAAGGAACAGATATTGTGTGTCCTTGATAGGTATGTCCCTGTCAGGCAGGAAGTGATAAGGTAGGGGAACCGTGGTTTACAACAGAAATTGCATCTCTTGTGACAAAGAAGAAGGAGGCTTATGTGTTGATGAGGCAAGATGGTTCAGAAGAGGCGATGGAGAGTTACAGATCAGCTAGGAAGGATTTAAAGAGAGAGTTAAGAGCAAAGAGAGGACATGAGCAGTAATTACCAAATAGAATAAAGGAGAACCTAAAGCTTTCTATAGGTATGTGAGGAATAAAAGGATGATTAGGGTAGGAATAGGGCTAATCAAAGACAGAAGTGGGAAGTTGAGTGTAGGCCCTGTGGAGATTGGAGATCTGTTAATGAATATCTCTCATCGGTCTTCACTCAGGAAAAGGAGAATATTGTAGAGGAGAAGAATGAGGTACGAGATATTAGACTCGAAAGGATCAAAGTTAGTTGCACACAGGTGTTATCAATTCTAGAAGGAGTGAAAGTAGACAAGTGCCCTCGGCCAGATGGGATTTATCCGAGGTTTCTCTGGGAAGCGAGGGAGGAGATCACAGAACCTTTGGCTTTGATATTTGAGTCGTCATTGTCGACAGGTTTCGTACCAGAGTGGAGGATTGCAAATGTTGTGCCCTTGTTCAAGAAGGGCAGCAGAGATGACCCAGGTAATTATAGACCAGTGAGCCTTACTTCTGTTGAAGGAAAGCTTTTGGAAAGGAATATTAGAGATCGGATTTATAATCATCTAGCAAGCAACAATTTGATTTCAGATAGTCAACATGGTTTCATCAAGGGCAGATCGTGTCTCACAAACCTCATTGCGCTTTTTGAGAAGGTGACCAAGCATGTAGATGAGGATAGGGCAGTTGACGTGGTGTACATGGACCTCCGTAAAGGTTCCACATGGTAGGATGTTGGAGAAAATGCAGAGGCATGGGATTGAGGGTGATTAAGCAGTTTGGATTAGAAAGTGGCTTTCTGAAAGAAGGCAGCGAGTGGTGGTTTATGCAAAATATTCAGCCTGGAGTCTGGTTACTAATGGTGTGCCACAAGGATCTGTTTTGGGACTACTACGGTTTGTCATTTTTATAAATGACTTAGACGCAGGCATAGGTTGAAGGATTAGTAAATTTGCAGACGACACTAAAGTCGGTGGAGTACTGGACAGTTTGGAAGAATGTTATAGGTTGCAGGGGGACTTGGATAAACTGCAAAATTGGGCTGAGAGGTAGCAAATGGAGTTCAATGCAGCTAAATGTGAGGTGATTCACTTTGGAGTCCATGTGCATAGATTCCTGAAAGTTGCCACGCAGGTGGATAGTGCTGTTAAGAAGGCATACAGTGTGTTAGGTTTCGTTCGTAGAGGGATTGAGTTCCGGGGAACCGCAATATCACGCTGCAACTATACAAAACGCTGGTGCGGCCACACTCGGAATATTGTGTATAGTTCTGGTCCCCATATTGCAGGAAGGATGTGGGAAGCATTGGAAACGGTGCAGAGGAGATTTACCAGGTTATTGCCTGGTCTGGAGGGAGTGTCTTATGAGGAAAGGCTGAGAGACTTGGGTCCGTTCTCATTGGAAAGAAGGAGGCTAAGAGGGGATTTGATAGAGACATATAAGATGATCAGAGGATTAGATAGGGTAGACAGTGAAAGACTCTTTCCTAGTATGGTGACATCAGCTTGTACGAGGGGGCAGAACTACAAATTGAGGGGTGATAGATTTAAGACAGATGTCAGAGGCAAGTTCTTTATGCAGAGAGTGGTAAGGGCGTGGACTGCCCTACCTGCTAAGGTAGTCAACTCAGCCACATTAGGGAGATTTAAACATTCCTTAGATAAGCGCATGGTTGATTTTGGGATAGTGTAGGGGAACGAACTGAGAATAGTTCACAGGTCGGCGCAACATTGAGGGCCGAAGGGCCTGTTCTGCGCTGTGTTGTTCTATGTTCTTTGTTCTATGTTCTAAACTTAGTGCAGGAGGCTGAAAGAAATGAGCAGCTTTAAAACAAAAACCTCTTGGAGCTCAAAGCTTTCAATGAGAGTCTGAGCCCGGCGGTAAGTTCAGGTAACCTTTATTGCAACCCAACTTTGTTACAGCTTCAGATCCGCCCCACCCAGGAAAAAGGCAGAGAAAAAGCAGTTGCTTTTTGAGCACCTCAAGGTCAAAGTGCACACACCACTCCTCCCCTGTCCCACCCCCCTCACTGTCTTTACTATTGGTCAGCACCAAGTTGTCCCTTTGTAATCGGATCCTTGGTAAAGCCGTAACCCAGAGGAAGTATTGCCTCACTCAGCAATTTCAACCCATACCCTGTCTCCAAGTAAGTTTCTCCCCGCTCATTTGCCAGGAAGGGGCAGTGTAGACTCAACCAGACTGCTGTGGGTCTGGAGTCACGTGTAGGCCAGACCGGGTGAAGGATGCAGCTGGAACGACTGAGTGAATCCTTTCCCACAATGGCGGTTCCCTTCCCTAACAAGGGGGTGAGTGAATCAGATGGGGGCTTTCTCCCCCGCACCACCCCCTCCCTGAAACAGTCTGATCGTTAGATTCCGAACTCCACATTTCTGACTGAATACCAATTCTGCCATCTGTCATGGGGGGATTCGAACCCGGGAGTCCCCAGAACCGGGTTGATATCCAATCAATAATGGCACTTGGCCGTCACTCCTTCAATCCCCCTGCGATGGCACGTGAACTCGCTGGTGATTCCGCAGGTTGCAGGAGTAGGTGAAGCCCTTCCAGCACTGAGAGCAGGTGAAGGGCCTCTCCCCGGTGTGGATCCATTGATGCCTCAGCAGGGTGGAAGATGGGCTGAAGCCCTTCCTGCACTCTGGGCAGCTGAAGGGCCTCTCCCCCGTGTGGACCCGCTGGTTGGCCAACAGTTGGGAGGAATGTCTGAAGGCCTTCCCGCAGTCGGTGCAAGGGAATGGCCTCTCCCCGGTGTGACTGCGCCGATAAGTCTCCAGGGCAGATAGGACACGGAAACCTTTCCCACAGTCGCCACACATCCACGGTTCCTCCACAGGGCGGGATTCCTCAGGTTTCTCCATGGCCACAGCTTCAGCTGCTCACAAACACGTGTAGAGCCCCTCCCTGCCGTGAAATCCCCTTCCCAGGCCGTATAACTGTTTCAGGCTCCACACACAATGCGCTGCAACAGTGGGGGCTCTCGTCCAGTCCCACTGATACTGAAAACGTCCTCAAACAGGAACCAAAAAGCGTTGATCTCTCTCACAGAAATCACAGTCAAAAATCGTTGCGATCCCGATGGATTGAGTGACTGTCAGACATTGACGTCAAAGTGAGGACTGCAGACGCTGGAGAGTCAGTCAAAAAATGTGGCGCTGGAAAAGCACAACAGGTCAGGCAGCATCTGAGGAACAGGAGAGTCAATGTTTCGGGCATAAGCCCTTCATCTGTTAATTTTGAAACTTCAATCTTCAGATTTTCAAATACTCTGCAAAAAGTGATTACAAAAGTCATCACTATCAGTGCAGGGTAGAAATTCAGAACAAGCAATTCTACTTTCTGTGGAATATTCTTTTGTTGTTCCACAAAATTGAAAGCACCATCCCACTCTCTCTCCCCCTCTGTTCTCACTCCGCTCTAACTAATTCCCCTGATTCAGGATCTTACAGGGACAGAAAAAGCAAAAACATCAAGACTGACATCTCTCTGAATTTTACATACCTCCAACTGAAAGTTAATATCTCTAACAACACTGGGATACTGCTGAGAGTGAGCAGGTCTGATTTTGGGAAGCAAAAAAAAAAGTGTCAATTCAGGGTGAACCTGCAATGCAGCTTCTTGAGGAAGGACCAGACACAAAATGGTTATCGACCCCGAGAAGGTGGGAGCAAAATGAGACATCAAGGCATTAACACTGACACACTTCAGTCAAACTCTTCTGCTTCCAGTCAGGCAGAACATGCTCTGAAAGTCCAGCCTTCACAACCACACTTCTGCTCTCACTGAAGACAATTAAAGTCACACAGCACGGAAACAGACCCTTTGACCCAACCTGCCCAGATATCCTAAATTAATCTAGTCACGTTTGCCATCACTTGGCCCCTATATGGGGCGGGAGCTGGCAGCTGGGACTAAATTGGGTTGGCTATCTTGTCAGCAAGGACGGGTTGGACCGAAGGGTCTGTTTCTGTGCTGTACATCTCTATGACTCCAGTTGCATTTGCCATCACTTGGCCCTGACCCAACTGAACCCTTCATATTCAGATGCCCGTCCAGGAGCCTTTTAACTTGTCATCGTAACAGCACCCACCACTTCCTCTGGCAGCTCACGCCATCGCTCAAGCGACTCCACGTTGAAAGCGTCTGATCTGGTGCACCATATGACATCAGGATAATCTCAGATTGTACCGGATTGCATCGATACTCAGTCAGTGGCTTTCCCGATCAGGATGTTGTACGTGATCAAACAGGTTAGTGGGTAGGCGATCCTCCACCTCTTAGTTCAAGTATCTCTACGAGAACTCCCTTGCTGGAGGGTCCCTTGGAGACACTTCAACTGGACTTCATTGAGTTGGAGAAATGAGTTGAGTTGCTAGAAATGTGTTTTGCTTATTGCTGATGTCTTTTCGAAGTGGATTGAAGACTTTCCTCCTCCTAATGCTACTGCTGAGACTGTGATGAAAATTTAGTTTAAGGGAATAATTCCCGCTTCAGTGTACCTGCATACATTAGCTCAGACAATGGACCACACTTTGTAGGTAATATTAACGGAGAACTCTGTTCCCAGCTTTGTATTTGTCGGCAACTGCATGGTGCTTATCATCCTCAGGCGGCCGGCCTTGTTGAATGTTTTAACCAGACTCAAGACTAAACTTGCCAAATTAGTGGCAGAGTCTGGCCTCTCCTGGTTATGCTAATCCCTGTGGCCTTATTCCAGATGCGATCCATGTCTGCGGGCAAGACACGACAGTCTCCAGCTGAGAGTCTCTCTGGTCACCCCCTCCGTACCCCTTGGAACGATTCAACTTCCTTCTCAGTCCACTTCCACCACATGACCGAAGCAATGATTGGTTATGTTCTTGCTCTAACTAGTGTTATGCGTGCCTTTTACTCCCAGGAGCGTACGGCCTACAGCGATGTTCCCTCCCTTTCAGCCTCGTCACGGGTAGAGCCTGGTTCGTTGGTGCTCGTCAAGAACTGGACTGGCAAAGATCTCCAACCTCGTTGGGATGGCCCCTTCCAGGTTTTACTTCCCACCCCTATGGTGGTCAAAGTCACTGGGCACTCAGCTTGGGTCCAACTGCACCATTGTCGATGGGTTTTGAATTTTGCTGTTGTTCTAATGTTAATCTTATTACAGGTACTTGAACTAAGAGGAGGGACATGTGGGGGATCGCTTATCTCCTCACCTTTCTGATCACGTACAACATCCTGATGGGGAAAGCCACTAAGTATGAATACGACCAGGAATGATCAGAGATTATCCACCACCCATGCTGAGGAGATGTCGTCCAGTGCACCGGACCAGACGCCTTTGACATGTGGAACGTGATGAAGATTGATTATTGCAATGGACTCTTACATCAGAAAGACCAGATGGTCCATCTGGACAGTAGAAATCAGTGAGAGTTACCATGTCGTTACCATGTTTTTTTTATTTTACCTGCAGACGCAAGCCGAGTTAGGATAAAAATGATCAACCCCGTTATTATGGTAAATATTTTAAGGACGCCCAGGAACACCATCCCATTTTGCAGGACGGGCCGACTTGAGAAAAGGGAAGCCTGATAGGGGAAACTCCTCAATCCACAAACAACGTATTTATACAGGCCCACAGAACGCTCTTCAACCCAGAGGTAGTAATATGTTACTCCTCTCTATCGGGAGATGACTTACTTGCCCTGTCCTCAGTCCCCGATTCCATTCTATTCATCAGACTTCCTACTGCCGACCCTGCGAAGAGAAATATCGTTTTCCAATAACCTCGGGTCTGTGTATACAAACGGCTGGTGTAACACTGGCTGGCGTACAGTAGGCCTTATGTGGCACATGGACCTGGAACGGAACCCTTCCCATGCGCATTTATAGGCCTTTTCTGTTTTCAGAACCTAATACTGTCACCAAGACCATGTACAATAGAGCTAAGGGAGAGCCCAATGGGAACAGCATTCTGAGGACCATTGTCTCCCATACAGTGCGAGTGCTCGAGTCACTTGGCCAATTTTTTGCAGCGCTCAAGCAACTCCTCTTGCAAAACGTCGACCCTTTACTCCTGTAGACCTGACCAGACCCCTTGCTGTAACATTTCAGTAACCTATTTTGACAAACTCTCCCTAATATACACCAAACCAGACTATTATTTCTTCAGCTAAGGTAAAGCTACCAATGTCCTTGTCCTTGATGGCAAAGATGTCCCTCATAAGGTCACTATCAGAGCCCTTGTTCCCACAACAGTACCTTGTCCTGGCCAGTGGACAAGTCGATGGAACCTCCATCTGAGGAGGATGAAGTGGTCGGTCTCAACCAACCTTGCTCCATCTGGAATGATCCCAAGGGACTGGGTGACAATACAGGACACCCGATAGGCTGGGGAATCCAGAGTACCCTGAGGTTGGAAGGATTGGCAGGGGTGACATGTCAACAGAATCGCAATTCCCTCTTTTGCGGCCTGACCATTCGAGGAAATAAGACTAAAGAGGCTCTGGAACAGAGTAAACTGGGATTATCAGACCTGTGTCTTTACTCTGTGCAGAATCAGTATGCCTTAGACTATATACTTGCCCAGGAGGGTGAGGTCTGCATCATTGTCCAAGATAAATGCACTATGGGCATTCCCGATCTCACTGGCAATATTACTGAGATATAAGAGATCCAGGCATTCCTTGACAGAATGACTGAAGGGACCAGTTGGGGAAACTGCAGATCGGGCTGATGGTACAATTGGCTTATCAATTTAGCTATGTTTGTTTGTCAGTATTGGTATGGTTCGGTATTTAATTGCTAAGATTATGCGGTCCCTTAGTGATATAGATTTGCCCCAGAAGATGCTCCTTTTGCGATCCGATGGCTCACCCACACGTGTCGATGGCGATGATAAATATGACCAGATGAGCTGCGAAGATGGTGGTGCCGCTCTGCAGGATGTTGATGGCTGGACCACCTTGAAGGGCATTCGTTTGGACTAGCCTTCTCTTTCAGTGATCGCGGTGCAATCAAAGGGAGGAATGAGGGTGTGGGCACCTGGGTGAGAAAGTCTATAGCCTTAAAACTTGTCTTTAAACATTCAGACTAAAATGTAATGCTGAATTAGATTACATTACAGTGTGGAAACAGGCCCTTCGGCCCAACAAGTCCACACCGACCTGCCGAAGCGCAACCCACCCATACCCCTATATTTACCCCTTACTTAACACTACGGGCAATTCACCTGACCTGCACATCTTTAGACTGTGGGAGTAAACCGGAGCACCCGGAGGAAACCCACGCAGACACGGGGAGAACGTGCAAACTCCACACAGTCAGTCGCCTGAGGCGGGAATTGAACCCGGGTCTCCGGCGCTGTGAGGCAGCAGTGCTAACCACTGTGCCACCGTGCCGCCCACAATTATTGAATACATTTACTGCACTAGAAAATAAACAGGCAGGAAGGTTCAGAAAGAGGAGAGAACTTAAAGATAGGGACACCTGGGCTCACCAAGCGATAACAGGATGCTGTAAGGCAATTAAGAACGTTTGCCTCAGCATCGGTGAATCTGTGTGAACAGGACACCAAGTGATAACATTCACAGCCGTTCCCTTGTGAAATTAATGATAGTCTGTTAGAAATGGGGTAAAGTGTTGTTTTTGCAGATATAGAAAAAGCATACAGAAAAGGGGTACAGCAAGAGAACTATTAACCCTGCAGGTATTTAGGGAAGAGTATCTTTACTTTTCAGTGTATAATTGTGGTTAATTAAACACTAACTTTGCTGTGTATTTATTATCACAAAAAGTTATTTTTTAAAAATTATGCTTTCAGCAAAAAGCTGAGATAATCAAAATGCTTAAGGTATACAAAACGATACAAGTCAATGAAATGTCCGAGGATGGAATGTACCAGCAGAATTGATACAAAATGTTAAACCAGATCTTGACAAAATAAATGTATGTGTCGGCATTTACAGAAAGGAAGGTTGCCAACCTGGGGACGGGGGAAGTAATAAGGGTGGAGTGCAGCTGGGCAGTGGTCTGGTACAGTAAGAGAGATTGGGTAATTAGGAGTCTGGAGAGATGCCCTCACTCAGCTCAAAGGGTATAACTGTACACTAACCTGAGTTCTAATTTGCTCATTTGCTTCTGCAATTGAAGCCCTTAGTTGCAAGTTCGCAATAAATTGTCTTGTTTCCAGTTTTGGTGGTCTCGTCTAAATTTTATTGAATTTTGTTTCTAACAGATTTGGGGGCTCGTTCTGGGATCCCAAGCTCCGGTCGCTCGGCATTCTTGGAGAAACGGAAAAGATGCACCTCGCTGATTTCGGGATCTCTGGTTTCCCCTTGTTGCTGCGGCGGCTTTGGGAGAGCGTGATCCGGACTGAGAGACCCTGAAAACAAGATGGGCAGACACGGCAGGTTCGGTCGGGTGACTCTTCTGTGCACAAGACCTGGGTAAGAAAGGTCTTAAAAGATTTATCCGGGCGACCGGGGTAGGCAGCAGTAGTTGCTGCCAGTTGGATATATCCGGGGAACCGGAGTGCTGGTGACTAGAATAGGCGAACCTGGTCAGCCAGGGTGGATGGCTGTTGGTACTGTTGCCAGGTGGATATATCCGGGTGGCCGGCAGCGGCAGTTGTTGCCAGTCAGATATATCTGGGTATCCAGGGAACCGGGGTTCTGGGCGACCGGGTTAGGCGAACCCAATCAACCAGGGTAGGTAGCAGTTGTCACTGTTGCCAGGTGGATATATCCGGGGAACCGGAGTGCTGGTGACTAGAATAGGCGAACCTGGTCAGCCAGGGTGGATGGCTGTTGGTACTGTTGCCAGGTGGATATATCCGGGTGGCCGGCAGCGGCAGTTGTTGCCAGTCAGATATATCTGGGTATCCAGGGAACCGGGGTTCTGGGCGACCGGGTTAGGCGAACCCAATCAACCAGGGTAGGTAGCAGTTGTCACTGTTGCCAGGTGGATATATCCGGGGAATTGCTGCGGGACAGGGTGCACAAACACGCGGCGGGAAGTTCGGTCGGTAAGCGACCGGGATAGTCAACGGTAGTGGTTGCCAGGTATTGCCGCGGGATAAGGGCGCGCGGATTCGACCAGGTAACTCTTGTGCACAGACCAAGGTAAGAAAAGGGATCTTTAAGTATTGCCTTGGTGGTCGGGGATGTACGAGAAGTACGGGACGTACGAGAAGTATGGGAAATTGGCAACTTTCAAAATAAAGTGTTTAATTGGCTAGATTAATCTGATGACTAAGGTGTCTACCTGATTCGATCACCCAGCCTTAGACCGGTTGTTAAGAGGGGAAATCCCCCACGCGAAGGTTAGGACCCTGAAGTGGGTGTGGAAGAAGGTGACACCGGACCTCAGTAAGGTTAACTAAATTACATAAAGAAACGGCCGAGTATTAAAATGGGAAACAAGAATAGTTGTTTAAGTGTCGAAGGGGACATGAGAGGGACGTCCGAGGACCACATTCCAATGGACAGTCCTTTAGGAAAAATGTTAAGAGATTGGAAGTACAATCCTGGACGCGAGGAAAGGATAAAAAAAATGATAAAATGTCAATGAAAAACAGCCTTAAAGTCAAGAGGAATCAGATTATGCTTCGTGTCAGAAGGGCTAGTAGCTGAAGGGCTTCTGAGGGTGCACTTCGTAACTAACTTATGGCCAGACGTCCAGAAAAAATATTCAAAAGCTAGAGGAGTCGTTGCGGGAAACTCAAAAAGTGTCTGTGTGAGAGAGTGTGAGAGAGTGTGAGAGAGTGTGAGAGAGTGTGAGAGAGTGTGAGAGAGTGTGAGAGAGTGTGAGAGAGTGTGAAAAGAGCTGTACAGCCAGTAGAAAGTTTATCCCTTTGTGATTCAGTGTGAATGCACATTTGTTTGTTGGTGATTGAATGTTCCCTGGAGCTTGAGATCCGGAATTGTTTTGAATCTGATTTCCATTATGGAAATTTTAACATGATTTCTTTTAAGGTTAAGGATTTTGCAAGATTATGAAATAAACTGTTCATTTTACAGGTCATAACTGCTTTACTATCAGTTTCTAACTAACCTCTTTTATCCTTACATAAAAGCGATTTATGGAGGACAGTTGAAGTTTTAACTTGAATAGACAAATCCTTCTAAGGCAGCTCTGGTTATTTCACGACCTATAGCATTGTAATTGAGCAATGACTGGTCAGGACTACTTGGGAGGACTAGTTTTGGATTTGAATCAGGGGACTGGAACCGGGTGATTGTGGTGGATTTCAGAGTTGGGAACTGTGTGCATTTTGCATTTTGAATATTAAACACTGACTAAGTGAATTTATAATATATAAATATATATTTACAAGTAAGATTCCAAAATGTATAGTTAGGAACAGGCTTTAAAGAAAAGCAAGCATCAATTGATAAACTGTATTTGAGATTACAGGGAGCAAGAAAAATTGCAATATTTCTTGAAAAGAATCAAGATCTAAACAAAACATTGGGTGATGAGGAATGGCTATGAGGTGGCCCTAAAGCTGTTCAGTTGGTTAAATCAGCTCAGTAATTAATCTGGCAATGTAACATGAGAAGCAGAAACAGAAGACAAAAATAATGATAAGCCACGGTTAATGAGGTAATAAAGAAAAGGACAAAACTAAAAGGATAAGGAAACCGGAATGGTGGCGGGCAGCATGTTGAAAATAAAGTGAGGAGAAAGGATCGGGGAGGAGATGTTAAGGGGGCTGGTAGACAGGAACAAGGATCAAGGATCAAAGTGGAAATCCCCACAGGCGGGATGTTATTACTGTGGAAAGACAGGTCACTTTATGAGAGAGTGTCCAGATCCAAAAAAGGAAGTAAAGGCAGTGTCGTTTATGAACCTTGATGAAAAATAGGGGTGTCAGGAGTTCCTGCCCCCGGGGACCCACCAGGAACCCTTGATAAATTTAAAGGTGGGACCTTACAAAGAGGATGTAGTTTTCCTAGTCAATACGGGGACAGCAAGGTCATCCTTAAAGTTTAAGCCCAAGGGAATGGGAACGAAAACAAAAGTTAATTGGATTATGGCAACAGTTTTGTGATGAGAGGCATGAAGAATCAGTTTTGCGTTCATGATGAGATATTGCCACCAAATTGGGGATTTAATTAACTGCAAAAGGTGCTATGGAATCTGTTGATGTTCTTAAAAATGAATGTGCTCGAGCAAAACAATTACAGAAACAGAGTGTTAAAATGGATAATGACTAAGCTGGTAATGTCTTTGGGAGGACAACAACCAATAATGGTACAAACATAGAAGGTCAGAAACGACTAGATTGTGAACCTCGACACCATAGGGTGAAAAGAGGGCAGAACATAACATTAACAAATGGTTAAGAAAAGAAATGGGGGAATTGTTAGAAATGGGTAAAGTATGTTTTTGCAGATATAGAAAAAGCATACAGAAAAGGGGTACAGCAAGAGAACTATTAACCCTGCAGGTATTTAGGGACTTTTCAGTGTATAATTGTGGTTAATTAAATGCTAACTTTGGTGTGTAATTACTATAACAAAAAGTTCTTTTTGTAAAGTTATGCTTTCAGCAAAAAGCTGAGATAACCGAAATGTTTGAGCTATACAAAACGATACAAGTTAATGAAATGTCCGAGGGTGGAATGTACCAGCAGAATTGATACAAAATGTTAAACCAGATCTTGACAAAATAAATGTATGTGTCGGCATTTACAGAAAGGAAGGTTGCCAACCTGGGGAAGGGGGAAGTAATAAGGGTGGAGCGCAGCTGGGCAGTGGTCTGGCACAGTAAGAGAGATTGGGTAATTAGGAGTCTGGAGAGATGCCCTCACTCAGCTCAAAGGGTATAACTGTACATTAACCTAAGTTCTAATTTGCTCATTTGCTTCTGCATTTGATGCCCTTTCTTGCAAGATCGTAGAATAAATTGTCTTGTTTCCAGTTTTGGTGGTCTCGTCTAAATTTTATTAAACTTGTTTCCAACAATACTAACGCTCCTGACTAATGCACCTAACCTGCACATCCCTGGGCACTATGGGTAATTTAGAACTGCCATTCCATCCTAACCTGCACATCCCTATACACTATGGATAATTTTGTATTGCAAATCCCCCCTAAAATGGATAAAGTTAAAAATCACACAACACCAGGTTGGAGGCCAACAGGTTTGTTTGGAAGCACTAGCATTTGGAGCACTGCTCCTTCATTAGGTGGTTGTCGAGAATAAGGTCATAAGACATAGAATTTATGGAAAAACATGACAGTGTCCCTGTCATTGAAATGACATGTTGAATAAACCTGGATTGTTCAGTCTTTGATCTTTTCGATTGGGTTGCAGGCATCATTAACATGTAAATCCCAGAACTACCTGTAAGGCACCTTCTCAAGAGAACTTAAAGTTTTATAACAAAAAGTGACATTTTAGCCCAGCTCTGCAAGTAAAGTGTAGTGCGGTGCGGTCATGAGAGAGAGAAAATGTCTATTTCCATCCAGTATGTCTCTACCTAATTGAGAACAGATGCCTTACTTCTGTTGGTGTAAGTATTGTTGGGTACTAATAGTTAGATATAAGGGGGAAGAGAATTCCTCAAATAGGGCAGTATAAGAATCCTGGGAGAACCCTATTTCTGGTTTACTTGCTAATGAACAAACATTAAACACAAGCACCTATTTATTTCAAATTTGGTTTCATTTTTCTTGTGTGATTCCCTGCTGTGACTACACTGTGCCTGGATGGTTGACAGGCTGGGAGATTGTGGGTTGGGGCTTGATTGACTGAATGTTTTATTGTTCCAGAAGGTGTAGAAGGGAACAGGGAGATCAACAGAGGACAGAGAAATCAGGACCCGAAATCTGAGCCGACACCAGACTACCCTGTGATCAGTGCTTTGATTAGCAGTGCCAACCCTCCACCTTTACCTAACTTCCCATTTGAGGATACCCTCAATATTCAGGATCCAATCCTTGTCATCCTGAAGCCATGTCTCTGTAGGAGTGTCAGATTGCAATTATTCACTTCAATGTGTGTAGTCAATTCATTCACTTTTGTTACAATGCAACACACATTCAGACACACCAGTTTTAGTTTCAATTTTTGTGATCTTTCGAATCTCGTTTTGATTGCTGGTACATTTACTCTTCTTGTCCCTTTCAATTGTTCTCTGATGTTCATTTTCCACATCACTACATTAGTCACTGGCCTTGATTTGGATTGGCCATAATGTCCAGGGATGTGCATGTTAGGTGGGTTAGCCATGGGAAATGCAGGGTTATAGTTTCGGAGTAATAGAAGCAGGAATAGGCCATTTGGCCCATCCAGCCGCTCCGCCATTCATTAAGATCATGGCTGATCTATCCATTGTCTCAGCTCCTCCTCCCTGCATTATCCCAACTACCCTTAATTCCCCTACCATTGCAAAAACCAATCCAACTGTGTCTTGAATATACTTAATGAAGCTGCCTCCACTGCTTCTTTGGGCAGAGAACTCCAAAGATTCACTACTCTCCAGGAAAAGCAGTTCCTCCTCATCTCTGTCCTAAATTTACTCCTCCTAATCTTGAGGCCTGGTTTCATTCACCAGCAGAAATTACTCAATAGGTAGAGCTTCATCCCCACAGTGCAATGAATTCCCACTTTCCACCAAAATCCTGGATGCAACTCATTCAGTTGCTGTCTCACAAATGCAAGATTTCATTGTAACTTCTTCTGTTCCCATTAAGGGCAAAACATCTTTGAAAGCTGCTCTGAAACTCCAGCCTTCACAATCACACTTCTGCTTTCACCAAAGATTAGAGTCATACAGCACGGAAACAGCCCATTTGGTCCAACGTGTCCGGCCAAACAGATATCCTAAATCAACCTAATCCAATTTGCCTGCATGTGGCTCATATCCCTCAAAACCCTTCCTTTTCATGTACCCATCCAAATGCCTTTTAAAATTCTCCCTCACCTCAAACATATACTTGCTAGTTTTGGACCTTTCTACTTTGGCAAAAGTAACTTGGGTATTCACCCTATCCATGCCCCTTACAAACGTCTATAAGGTCACCCTTCAGCCTCCAGTGCTCCAGGGAAAATATCCCCAGCCATTTGAGTCTCTCCCTGTAGCTCGAACCCTCCAACTCTGACAGGAGCCTTAAAAATCTTTCCGAACCCCTTTCAAAGTTTCACAACATCTTTTCTATAACAGGGAGACCAGAAATGAATGCAGTCTTCCAAATGTGGACTTACACAGCTGCAACATGACCTCCCAATTCCTGTACTCTCTGCTCTGACCAATAAAGGAAAGCATACCAAATGCCTCCTTCACTATCCTGTCTACCGGTGACTCCACTTTCAAGGAACTATGAACCTGCACTCCAAGGTCTCTTTGTTCTGCAACACTCCCCTTAACGGTGTCAGTCCTGCCTGGATTGCTTGACCAAAATGCAAACTACACACCTCTTAAACTAAACTGCCACTTCTTGGCCCATCAGCTCACCTGATCGATTCTCATTCATAGTGAACTCTGTTTCCTCTCTTATTCCTTTGAAGTTGAAAATCTCCACCCCACACACCCTCTCTCCATTCTCAGTTTGCTGAACCTAATCCCTGCTGGACCTCATCCTGAAGGGTCTGCTTCATGCTGATTAACAGACCCACACTCAGGGTGGAGAGGGGGTGGGGACCTAATTGAAACAAGGAATACTGAACAGCCTGGACAGAGTGGAATTTGGAAAGCTGTTTCCATTGGTTGGAGGGATTAGAACCAGTGGGCACAGCCTTAGAGTAAAGGGAAGACCTTTCAGCATGGAGATAAGGAGAAACTTCTTCAGCCAGAGAGCGGTGAATCTATGGAATTCACTGCCACAGAAGGCTGTGCAGGCCAGGTCACCGAGGATATTCAAGATTGAGATGGAGACGTTCTTGAGTCTCAAGGTGATGGAAGGTTACAGAGATGAAGTGGGAGAATGTGGCTGAGGAACCTATCAGCCATGATTGAATGGCAGAGCAAACCTTGAATGGTCCAATTTCTGCTCCGATGCCTTATGTTCTCTTGCTGTCCTGGACACACACACAGTGCATTGGAAGCAGGAGTAGGCTGTTTGGTCTTTCAAGCCTGCACCAACATTCAACAGATTATCGGCAGATTCACAACCATCGAGATGAATAGGTTGGGACTTGTTCACTGGATCACAGGAGGTTTAGAGGTGACCCAGCAGAGGTTTATAAAATCACGAGGGGCAGAGATGAAGTGACCGCTGGTATCCTTTCCCTAAGGTGGGGGTTTCAAGATTAGGCAGCAAACTTGAAGGTGCGAGGAGAAAGGATTTTAAAAAGGCGGGGGGGGCACTTTTCTTTTTACACAGAGTGGTTTGTATGTGGAATGAATGTGGATGCAGGTTGAGTAACAACATTTAAAAGACATTTGGATAAGTATATGAATAGGAAAGGTTCGGAGGAATATGTGCCAATCACAGGTAGGTGGAATTAGTTTAGTTTGTGAATATAGTCCGCCTTAGACTAGTTTGACTAAAGGGTCTGGTTCTGTTGGTGTCTGACTCTGTAACTGTTCTATACTGGTGTTAAATCATTTACTTGCCTTCCCCTAGAAACATCCATTTCTTTGGTGTTCAAAAATCAGATGAACTCAGCCTTGAATAATGTTCAATGACCCCCTAACACAGGAAGACATCCCCACTTCTGAACTCAATTCCTCTTGTTAATATACCCCTTTGCCTTGCTGATTGCTTGCTGCACCTGTCCAGGCAAAAGTGAGGACTGTAGATGCTGGAAATCAGAGTCGAGATTAGAGTGATGCTGAAAAAGCACAGCCGGTCAGGCAGCATCTGAGGAACAGGAAAAAAATCGACATTTCAGGGAAAAGCTCTTCACCTGCACCTGTCTGACAACTGGCAGTGACTGGTGTAGAAGGATGCTGAGGCCCCTTTGCACATCCACACATCATTCCTGATGAAGTGCTCGGAACGAAATGTAACTTTCCTGATCCTCGGATGCTGCCTGACCTACTACCTTTTTCCAGCCCCACACCTTGACTCTAATCTCCAGCATCTGCAGTTCTCACTTGCTCCACATCCCAATATATCACCATTTAAACAATACATCTCCTTTCTGCTTTTTTTTCCACAGCAATGGCTATAACTTCACATTGAGATACTGCATTTATCACGTGTTTGTAAATTGTGGTCTTCTCTACATCGGGAAGACCGAGTGTAACTTGGGGAACAGTTTGGCTAGCATCACAGCTGGGTCCGCAGAGGCTGACCAGACCTCCCAGTCACCACTCATTTTAATTCCCCTTCCCACTCCCTTTCTGACAAGAACATCTTAGGCTTCCTCTATTGCCACAACGAACCAAACCGTAAATTGGGGAAACAACACCCCATCTTCCGCCCGGGCAGCCTACAGCCTGTAGGACTCAACATCAAGTTCTCCAATTTCAAATAACCTCCCTTTCCATCCCCCGACTCCCTTCTCAGCCCCGTGCCCCTCATTTCCACTTTTTCCTTTCACTAACCTGATTTCTTCCACCCATTGACTCATCAGGCCGTACCCTCTCCCTGTTTTCACTTATCCCCACTTTAGCCCACTGCCCCAGCACCCATCCCCAGTCCTGAAGAAGAGTTACACCCGAAACATCAACTTCTCCACTTCCTGATGCTTCCTGGTTTGCTGTGTCCTTCCAGCCTCCTGCCTGTCTATTTTGCCAATTGAGACACAGACCTCGACCACGTTTCCAGAGTCTGTCCCCTCCCTGGGTTCACTCTCTTTCCTTTCAGTTGCTGCAAATCAACAATTGAATCCCAGAATGAAAACGAAACGGAAAAGGGGGCGAGAAAAGAGAGTGCCGTACTCACAGATCTTAGACAGAGGAAGGAATTTGCAGCCTGGGTGAAGCTCAATGTTGATTCAGAAAGACAGGAGCAGTAGTAGCAGCTTCAGAAACTCATGGTCCAACTTCCGCATTCAGACAATGGGGTGGCTCTGATTGGCAGGAGTACCAGTCTCCTTCCGGTCCTCCAGGATTCCCTACTGGGCCATCAAAGGAAGGTCGCGAGCCTTTTTTTGCGGAACGCGATGAGCATGCCCAGAATTTTGCTGATACCGGTGGGCATGCGCACTGCGTTGCTGACACCGGATAACATGCGCAGTATGCTCACTGGGGATGCTGGTGTTCCTGTCAGATTTTAAGAGTCCAAATGCCAATGGGTAAATAAGGGGTAGAGGCACAATTTGTTTTTTCGCTGTGGTTCGACACTTCATTGCTTTTGCATTCTGTCTGGATGCTCAACTTTTGTATGTCTTTTCACCACTTTGGGGGGCGAGTCCAGAACTGGAGGGCATGGGTTTAGGGTGAGAGGGGAAAGATTTCTGAGGGGTAACCTTTTTGCACAGACGGTGGTGCGTGTCAGCCAAAGAAATTGGTGGAGGCTAGTACGTATGATAATATTTAAAATGCATCTGCATGGGGATATGAATAGGACAGATTCGGAGGGATAAGGGGCCAAATACTGGCAAATGGGTGACTAGATTAATTCAGGATATCTGGTCGGCATAGACCGAAGGGCATGTTTCTGTGCTCTGTGACGCTATTTCTAGATAGTTGGAACAACTTCATTAGGCCATTCACCCCTTACAGTCAAGATCAGAGTGGTGCTGGAAATGTACAGCAGGTCAGGCAGCATCCAAGGGAGCAGGAAAATCGACGTTTCAGACAAAAGCCTTAAATGCTGCCTGACCTGCTGTGCTTTTCCAGCACCACTCTAATCTCCAGCACCTGCAGTCCTCACTTTCGCCCATTCACACCTCCCAGCCTCTCCTGAGCTGTGGCCTGACTGTGCTTATTTCAGTGAAAGTTTCAGAAAGATTTCAGCAGCTCTTTGAAAAACTTGAATGTGCTTTCTGAATTTAACGATGTTTCTGAAGATATCATTTTAGGTATTCTCAATTTTGAGATCAGCATCCAAGGAACAGGAGAATTCCTGAAGAAGGGCTTATGCCCGAAACGTCGATTCTCCTGTTCCTTGAATGCTGCCTGACCTTCTGCGCTTTTCCAGCAACACATTTTCAGCTCTGATCTCCAGCATCTGCAATCCGCACTTTCTCCATTTCTCACCCTTCCCGACTCCCAGGTAGAGTCATCACTATCCATTTTCTCGGTGTGTGTCCTTTGAAGGGCTTGATACAGCAGTCAAACCTGGTTCGAGGCATGAGAAAGGACGGGTGTGGTGGGGGCTGGGGAGAAAAGAGACAGAATGGATGGGGGACAGAGAGGGAGAGAATGGAGGGGATAGAGAGAAACTGTGGGGGGGTGGAAACCGAGAGAGAATAAGTGGGGTTGACAGAGAGATTGGGCGGGGGAGAGAGAGTGGGCGTGACGGAGAAGTGGGAGATGGCACAGGGCACGGTGATACTAGGCACACAGATACACAAGATGACCACTGAGCAGGGTGATACTAGGCACACTGACACACAAGATGGCCGCTGGATCACAATATGGAGAGAAACAGCAGAGCTGATACAGACACTGCCTGGGGCCACCAGAATGCCAGCACATTGGACTCACAACCCAATTGATTAGTTTAAGGCGGGTGGGGGAGAGAATACACACGAGTAATGAACACTGCCCGCCGAAGTGTCTGGCTCCACCCAACACCCATTATAGATACAGCTTGATACAGACTCAATACCAAATGCTAATAGCCAGGGCTGCAGGAATCCCCCTTCTCAGGAAGAGCAATTAGCGCCCATTACTACAACAATGGATTTCCATGCAGACATTGAAATGGACAATGTCTGCACTGAAACTGACAACGACTGTGCGGAAATTAACAAAGGCTGTGCCTGAACTGACAAAAACTGTACCAAAACTATCAACGATTCTATAATGATTACCATAAACAAATCATGTTACAAAGACAATAATCCCATCCCTGACCGATTGTATCACAAGATGTATAAAAGTTTCTTGACGTGTTCTCCAGGTCGAGAGAAGTCTAGCAGCTGACACTGTGCTGTTGGTGTCTTTCTCTCCCCGGAGCCCCGGTATTTCCTTGTGCAATAAACTCTGTCATTGAAAATCAATTCTGAATCCGAGCCTGGTGTTTTTCCCCACAACAGGAGAGAGAGAATGGGCGGGGGTGGCAGATGGTGGGGGGAGGGAGAGAGAGAGAATGGATAGAGAGGAGATGGTGGAGGCCTGGAAGAATAGAAATGGGACAGAGGGTGTGGTGAGAGAATAGATGGGGCAGAGGGTGTGTAGAAGGACTGGTCAGAAGGCAGAGGGTGAGGAATGAAATGACAGGGTTGCAGAGGGTTGCGTGAGATAGAATGGACAGGCTGTTTGAAGTATAGAGGGAGAATGGACAACAAGCTGGGAATGGAAAGAGAATGGACAAGGGGCGCTGTGGATGGCGGGGGAGAACAGACAGTGGGATCTGTGGGTGATGGGGGGAATGGACAGGGGAGCTGTGGCTGGCCAAGATCAAAAAAGTTGATGACAGTCAACATTTATCAGATTGTTTCTGGAACAGAAAAACTTGCACTGGCGTCTCCCAGAAGAGGGGTGTCTCGTATGTATTCCTTCAATTTGTTTTAAAATAATTGTTGTGTATCTTAATTGTTAAGGTATACCTGGCACATAGAGAGATGGCTGTGGTTGTTGGAGGTCAGTCATCTCAGTTTCAGAACCGTCTCTGCAGGAATTCATAGGGTAGTGTCTTAGGCTCAACCATCTTCATCAATGACCTTCTTCCATCATAAGGTCAGAGGTGGTGATATTCACCAATAATTGCACAATGTTCACAATTCCTCACAAACTGAAGCAGTTCAGTTTGAAATGCAACAAGATCTTAACAATATCCAATGGGCTGATGAGTGGCAAGTAACATTTATGCCACGCCAATGCCAAACAATGACTCATCCCCAAAAGAGACAATCTGACCACTGCCCCGTGATATTCAACAGTGTTACTGTCACTAAACACCCCGCTATCAACATCCTTGGGGTTTACCATTGACCAGAAACTCAACTAGACTAACAACAGACACAATGGCAACAAGAGCAGGCAACAGGTCAGGAATATTGTGGCAAGAACCTCCCCAAATCCTGCCCATCTTCGACAAGGCACAAGTCAACTGTGTAATGGACTACTCTCCCACCAGTTTGGATGGGTGCGGCTTCAACAACATTCAAAAAGCTTGATACCATCCAGGACAAAGTCGCCTGCTTGATTGGCACCATCTCCACATACATCCACTCCCTCTGCCCGACTGTTGAGAAGCAGGAGTGCATATGATCTACAAGACACAACACGGAAATTCACCAAAGATCCTTAGAAAATACCTTCCAAACCAACAAACACTTCCGTCCAGATGGATCAGGAAAAAGATACTTGGGAACACAACTTCTTGCAAATACCCCTCCAAGCCACTCACCATCTTGACTTGGAAATATATTGCTGTTCCTTCAGTATTGCTGGGTCTAAACCCTGGAATACCCTCCGTAAGGACATTATGGGTCACCGTACAGCGTGTGGACCACAGCAGTTGAAGAAGGCAGGTCACCATTACCTTTTCAAGCGGAACTAAATGCTGGCCAGCCAGCAATGCTCATGTACCATGAATAACTTTTAATAAAAGGTTGGAATCTGCAAACTAAAAAAAAATCAACGTTCAGGTAGAACAGACGTCGGGCTTTGATTTGGTCCTTATTTGAGGATGGACAAAGAGCGATATACTGACACTGAATTGGAAATAGAGTTCCGAGTTAAACACCTGTAGTGTTTCACTCAGTGTATCAATTGAAAATCGATTAAAGATTGGCTCCTGGCGTGTACGTCATGAACACATGAAAAAGGACGGTTAAGAAGTCATGAGGGACTCTTGATTTCATCTCTTTCATGGCTGATGTACTACCCACAGGATATTGAGCAACTAAGTCAATTTGCCCAGCGACGTAGTGTCTGGATGATGTGGTTAGTAGCTGATAAGTGTGCAATAGGTCCTTGCAAAGAGAAGGATATTCCCATGGAAGGAAAGAATTTGTTTATCAGGTAGCAGTACAGCTGCAAGGGAATTAAGGATAGTTGGGACAATGCAGGGAGGAGGAGCTCAGACAATGGATAGATCAGCCATGATCTTAATGAATGGCGGAGCAGGCTGGAAGGGCCAAATGGCCTATTCCTGCTTCTATTCCTATGAAACTATAACCCTGCATTTCCCATGGCTAACCCACCTAACCTGCATATCCCAGGGCACTGTGGCCAATTTAGCATGGCCAATCCAAATCATGGCCGGTGAGCAATGCAGTGATGTGGAAAACGATCATCAGAGAACAATAGAAAGGGACAAGGAGAGGAAATGTATCAGCAATCAAGACTGAATACTAATGTCACAAAAATTGAAATGATACATGGTGAGTGTGAATGTGTGCTGCATTGTAACAAAAGTGAATGAATTAACTGCACACATTGGAAGTGAATAATTATGGTCTGAGACTCCGTACAGAGACATGGCTTCAGGATGGCAAGGATTGGATCCTGAATATTGAGGGGGGAGTCAGATGGGAAGCAAGGTAAAGGCAGAGGGTTGGCACTGCTCACCAAAGCACTGAGCACAGGTAGTCTGGTGTCAGCTTGGGTTTCAGGTCCTGATTTCTCTATCCTCTGATCTCCCAGTTCCCACGGAATAAGATGTCGGTCTGTTCTCAGCTTTCTGGACTTCTGCTGAAGCTTTCACACCTCTTTTACAGCTTCCAGAACAAGAAAACATTCAGTCAATCGAAAGCAAACCCACAATCTCAGCCTGTCACCCATCCAGACACAGAGTGTAGTCAGCGCAGGGAATCAAACAAGAAAAATGAAACAAAATCAGAAATAAATAAATGCTTAATGTTTGTTCATTAGAAAGTAAACCAGAAATAGGGGTCTCCCAGGATCCTGAGAGTGCCCTACGTGAGGAATCCTCTCTCCCTAGATGCAATTATTAGTATTGTTGGGGCAAAGTAACTCGTGTGACAAAACGTTTAAAGCAAAGTAGTCAGGAGAGGAGATCTTGAGCAATTGACTAGCTTTATTCATTGCCATGGGGAATACCTCTTAGTTCAAAACAAAGTCCGACGTATTCCAATAAAATACAGAATGTTACAAGTTTTATGTAAAACACAAGCCCCTCTCTCCATTAATTATGCAACTGAGGGGCAGTTGTAAGGTTCACATACATTGTCCAGACCTACACTTCCTAATGCCTGCAAAACTGAATGTTTTCTTATACTGCATGTTCAGCTAGGCTCGAATTACTAATAAGGGACAGAGAGAACCAATCCATCATTCTATGAAGCAGCACAGTCTAATGGCCTGAGGAGCAGAGACAGCCTGCAGCTGCAAGGTCAGGCTATCAAAACAGAATTCCTCAGCCAGGGCTCAGACAGCATTCTGTTAACAGGCTACATTTTCCTCCAAACATTGTTTTGTGATAAAATGGCTTCCACACAGTTTTGTGTCAATTTTGATCAAATTCTCCCACAATCCCTCCTTTTTTATTAAAAAGAGGAGATTGGGGGTGTCAGCAAAAGGGGGATTATACCCAGAGCAGGGGGATTGTCAGGAGGTAGTGTTTGGAGAGCGAACTGTTAGTCCTCGGGTTCAGTAAGGACAGGGGCAGAAGGCTCCAGGGATTGGGAATCATCATCAGGAATTTCATCAGGAAGGGGAAATCTCGGCAACTGGGAGATCACTGGAGAGGAGGGCCACAACAGTGAACTGAGCCGAGCACAGGATTGTACGCGGGTGACTTTGATTTCCAATCGACCAGTTCCAAAGGCAGGGGGAAAGAAAGCTTCAAGTTGCTCAAATTACATAAGTGCTCGAGTACGAGTTCGGGATGGATGGGGATATGGGCACATAGCCAGCAGCTGGAGTGGTTGACCTTCTGTGCATAAAGAAAAGTATTAAACTGTAATTTCTGTTTACTAGAGGTTATCAGGCACAATCAAACATAGTTCGTGAAAGAAAGATAAGGAAGAGTGCAGTGAAAGGCAGAATGATCAGGCTGAGCCATTCACGAATGAAGGCTGAAGATGTCTCTGACGGGGTCTTCTGGTGTGCCTCCAGGAGGTGGCGCTCGTTTGCATTGTGTTGTGTGTGTCCATGCGGCCTCCCCTTGACCTTGACTTCTGACCGGGTAACCCAGCAGGACTAGGAACAGGCCTTTCCATCTCAGCGCCAATATGTCCCGGTCCTAATGCTGAGGCTTGGCGTACCCATGAATGTAAACTCTGAAGAGTTTTGGTGAACTGATGCAAATATTTCCCACTTGTCCAACATTAGAGTGTCAGCTGTTTCAGCCATTAGGATGGTTTTGATTCATCGACTAAATACATCTACTCTTATTAGACAATATTCATAACAATGTACGCGAGGTGATTCTATAAAAGCAAGTTGTAGACAGGGAAAAAGGCTGACCAGGCAAGGAGGTTGTTAGCAAACACACTCTGTCTGCCTGCACCACTCTCTCTCCCCCTTTCTCTCTCTCTCTCTTTTTCACTCTATCTGCCTCGCTCATGCGCATACGCACACATAGAAGTCCATGGCAGTGAATGTGTATCTGCAGAATTAAACTTGCAGATACATTCTATTTTGCTCAAAAAATGCACAATCTGCAGGCAGTCAATACATGTAATATTTTGTGAATTTTGTTTTGGAAATAGAATCAGACTGACTCAAGATTGGGACACAGAAGACTCTGACCTCACACCTTCAATGCATTGTCTGAGCTGAGATGTCACATTTTGCTATAAAACCTTGAGTTATCTTGAGAAGGTGACAGACAGAAGATGTGGGATTTACACAGTAATGATACCTGCAACCCATTTGAAAAGATGTAAAATTTAACAATCCAGGTTTGTTCAATATATCATTTCAGTGGCAGGACACTGAAATGTTTTGCTATAAATTCTGTGTTTGTGATATTATTCTCCACAACCACCTGATGGAGGAGCAGCACTCCGAAAGCTGCTGGTTCCAAAGAAACCTGTTGGACAAAACGTGGTGTTGTGTGATATTTAACTTTGTCCAGATTAGAGTGGGTTGACCCTGCTAAATTACCCATAGTGCCCAGGGATGTGCAAGTTAGGGTGGATTGGTCATGCCAAATCACTCATAGTTGGTCATGCTAAATTACCCATAATGCCCAGGGATGTGCAGGTTAGGGTGAATTAATCATGCTAAGTTACCCATAGTGCCCAGGTATGCGTAGGTTAGGGTGGATTGATTGCTAAATTACCCATAGTGCCCAGGGATGTGCAGGTTAGGGTGGATTGGTCATGCTAAATTACCCATAGTGCCCAGGGATGTGCAGGTTAGGGTGGATTGGTCATGCTAAATTACCCATAGTGCCCAGGGATGTGCAGGTTAGGGTGGATTGGTCATGCTAAATTACCCATAGTGCCCAGGTATGTGTAGGTTAGGGTGTATTGGTTATGCTAAATTACCCATAGAGCCCAGGGATGTGCAGGTTAGGGTGGATTGGTCATGCTAAATTACCCATAGTGCCCAGGTATGTGTAGGTTAGGGTGTATTGGTTATGCTAAATTACCCATAGTGCCCAGGGATGTGCAGGTTAGGGTGGATTGGTCATGCTAAATTACCCATAGTGCCCAGGTATGTGTAGGTTAGGGTGTATTGGTTATGCTAAATTCCGCATAATATCCAGGGGTGTGCAGGTTAGGTGTCTTACTCAGGGTTAAATGTAGAGCGATGGGGGAATGGGTGTGGGTGGGTTACCCTTGGGAAGGTCAGTGTGGACTCGTGGGTCAGAGTAGCCTGCTTCCACACTGTGGGAATTCCCTGAAGGGAAGGGATTCTCCTCCCCTTCTGCCGCCGGGCCGCACAGGTGCAGTGAGGTGGCCTGCTGTCCACCTCGCCCCGCCCCTTTAATGGCGTCACAAGACAGAAGTGGCCCTGTCAGTTTGAGTGACACTCCCTCCCTCTGGGCAACTCCTCATCCTGGGAGGGCCGGAGAGACGAGAGGCGGAGAAGTCTCTTCTTTTGTTGCAACTGGAGTGAATTCAGGGAGGGAGCAGTTTCCGCAAACTCAGGTAGGTTTCTTAATTACCCCAGTGAAGAGGGATTGAAGGATAGAGATTGGAAAGGGGGTGGACATTTTTTCTGTTTTTATGTTTAAAATGCACCCGATTCCCACCAGTAACTGCAACAGGTACAAGTACAGCACATGCAATATTCCTCATTGCAGCTTCAAGCCGGTTATGCATCCTCTGTTCTTCCTCCACCTTGGCTCCAGCACATTCAGCTTCCTTCCCTCATTCCCATCCCCCCGCCCTGATGTCCAAGCTGACCCACAAAAGTTCCTCCATTCTTTCTCCAGTGTCTTTTGTGGGTTTTGAAAACTTTCTCCATCCTTTAATTGAGTAGATGAGTTGGGAAGTTATGTTGCGCAAGGGAAGGATTCCGTACATGGAGATGGGTATGGTTACTTATGCCGCATAAGGCCTGCTGTATCCCAGCCAGTGGAACGCAAGCTGTTTGTCTATACGGGCAGGAGGTATATGGCCCCTTTGTCTTAGAGGAGTGGGTGAGACAAGTCTCAAATGGGCAGGAGATGTTATGTGGAACATACACACCCATAGCTGGTTCCATTGAAGCAATTCTCATACGATCCTGCAGTAGAGTTAAAAGACATCAGCAAACAGGTGGCAGGAGGGCTCATACAGTACTGTAGGAGGGCTCATTGTCCTTAAGCATTTTGACTAAAATGTTTAATTTTGAATTATACAACACATTTGCTGCACAATAGAAAATAGGCAGGGAGTGTAAGATAATGAAGAACGTTTGCCTGAACATCAGTAAATCTGTATAAACAGGACACCGAGTGATAACATTCATGGCTGTTCCTTTGTGAAATTAATAACAATGTTTGATTCTGACCTCAAAATGAAACTCGCTACAAATTGACTTCTCCCTTGAATTCTTGTCCTTCACTATTATCTGTCTAGTTCAGAACATGCAGTGCTTTTGTTAACTTTTTGTGTTTGTGACAGTATAGCCTTTGTAAACTTGTGTATAAAGGTAGTCTTCTAGGAGAAAGTAAGGACTGGAAATCAGAGCTGAAAATGTGTTGCTGGAAAAGCGCAGGAGGTCAGGCAGCATCCAAGGAGCAGGAGCTCATGCCCGAAACGTCGATTCTCCTGCTCCTTGGATGCTGCCTGACCTGCTGCACTTTTCCAGCAACACGTTTTCAGCTATAAAGGTAGTCTGTTTTTGATAGTACAACAGAGTAGCCTGCCAGGGCTCTTGAAGGAAGAACAATGTCCTACTCTCTGGGTTATTAGAATCCAGTTAGCCTGGCTTATAGGTATCAGGGTTATGTTGTAACAGTGATGCTATTAGTAAAGGAAAGGGATGATTAAAATTAAACTAAAACTGTCTGCAAGAGTTTTTGTAAAATTCCAGACTACCAAAGGTACGGTCTCCGGGATGAACCAAGAGAGGCTTGCAAGTTGAGTTCATAAGGAATTCCTTGGGCCGTCTCAAATCTGTACTTCATCAAGAGTTCTTCATTACTATTACCAACAAAGTGCGATCCATTGTCCAAGCTAATGCACGCAGGTATACCGAAGCAGGGAATAATTTCCTTAAGCAAAATCTTCACAGTCTCAGCAGCAGTGTTAGGGGAATGAAAGGCTTCAATCCACTTAGAAAAAACATCAACAATAAGCTAAACATATTTATAGCACTGACATTTCTGCAACTCAATGAAGTCCAGTTGAAGTGTCTCAAAGGGACCCTCCGGCAAGGGAGTTCTACCCGGAGTGCAAGGCAAGCCTTTTCCAGGGTTATGTTCCTGACAAATAAGACACTGGCCGCTAACCCTTTGAGCTCGTTGTTGGAGGCGGGGATGCCACCAAGCTGTCAGGAGAAAGAGGGCGACCGAACGAGCACCACCGTGAGTTGCATAATGTACACAGTCAATAACCCATAGAGCAAGATCATCAGACATACAAGTTTAACCCACGGGAGGAGTCCAGAGTTCGAATTGTCCTCCTGCCTATCAGAGCCCCCCCATTGTCTAAATGCAGAAGTTGGACCATGAGCTTCTGAAGCTGCTATTGCTCTCCTCTCTCTCTCTGAATGAAGATTGAGCTTCACCCCAGACTGCAATGCCCTTCCCCTGTCCAACATCTCTGAGCACGGTACTCTCTTTTCTCACCACCTTTTTCCAGAGTGGTTAAGGGAGGTGATTTGAAATTGGAGAACTCAATGTTGATCCTCAGGGCTGCAGGCTGCCCAGGCACAAGATGAGGTGTTATTCCTCCAATTTGCAGTTTGCTTTGTTGTGGCAATGGAAGAGGCCAAAGATGGTCATATTGGGAAGGGGAATTAAAATGGGTGGTGACTGGGAGGTTCAGTCGGCTTCTGCGGACCCAGCTGCGATGCTCGGCGAACCATTCTCCAAGTTTATGTTCAGTCTCCACGATGTGGAGAAGACCACAGTTGGCAAACACATGGCAAATGGAGTGCCACAATGTAAAGTTACAGCCTTTGTTGTGGAAAAAAAAGCAGAAAGGAGGTGAATTTCCGATGCTGGAGATCAGAGTCGAAAAGTGTGGTGCTGGAAAAGCACAGCAGGTCAGACAGCATCCGAGGAGCAGGAGAGTTGATGTTTCAGGCACCAGCCCTTCATCAGGAATGATGTGTGGATGTGCAAAGGGGCCTCAGCGTCCTCCTACACCAGTCACTGCCAGTTGTCAGACAGGTGCAGCAAGCAGTCAGCAAGGCAAGTGATATATTAGCAAGAGGAATTGAGTTCAGAAGTGGGGATGTCTCCCTGCAGTTAGAGGATCATTGAATATATTCAAGGCTGAACTCATCTGATTTGGGAACAACGAAGAAGTGGATGTTTGTGGGAAAAGGCAAGAAAATGGTTTCAAGACCAATACAGAATAGTTAGTCAGACAGCACAGAAACAGACCGTTCAGTCCAACTAGTCCATGCTGACTATATTCAGAAACTAAGCTAGTCCCACCTAGATTGGGCCATATCCCTCCGAACCTTTCCTATTCATGTACTTATACAAATGTTAAGTTGTAGAACGAAGAGACCTTGGAGTGCAGATTCATAGTTTCTTGAGAGCGGAGTCTCAGGAACATAGTGAAGAAAGCATTTGGGATGCTTTCCTTTATTGGTCAGAGCATTGAGTATAGGGGTTGGGAGGTCATGTTGCAGCTGTACAGGACATTGGTGAGACCATTTTCGGAATACTGCATTCAGTCCTGGTCTCTCTGCTAGAGGAAAGATGTTGTGAAACTTTGACAGGAGTTGGAAAAGATTTACAAGGCTGTTGCCAGGGTTGGAGGGTTTGAGCTACAGGGGGAGGCTGAATAGGCCAGAGATATTTTCCCTCGAGCATGAGAGGCTGATCTTTAGCGGTAAGGATAAATTATACAAGAGGGACGGGTTGCGCATTAATAGGTAGGGGACCAGCATTCTGGCAGGTAGGTTTGCCACTGCAACACAGCTGCGTTTAAATTAAATAGTAGGGTGGGGGTGGGGGGGGCGGTAGAGGGGACAAACTGGAAGTTTAAGAAGAAAGTTAGAACAAGAGAAGTCAAGAAAGACAATGGAATCAATGGAGCAGAAAACTCAAAAGAAAAGGATCATGCCGTAAGGTCAAGTGAAATAGGGATTGATAGGAAGGGTGAGGGGAGTAACAAATTAAAAATATTAAATATGAATGCACGAAGCATTAGAAATAAAGTGGATGAGCTTGAGGCTCATTTGGAAATTGGCAGTTACGATGATGTGGTGATAACTGAGATGTAGCTTCAAGTGGACAGAGCCTGGGAAATGAATATTCGAGGGTATACGTGCTATCATAAGGACAGACTAACTGACAGAGGGGGTGGAGTAGCCCTGTTGGTAAGGAATGATATTCAGTCCCTTGCACGGGGGGACCTAGAATCAGGGGATGTAGAGTCAGTATGGCAAGAACTGAGAAATTCTAAGGGTAGAAAGACCCCAACGGGAGTTATCTACAGGCCCCCAAACAGTAGCCTGGATGTAGTGTGTAAGTTGAATAAGGAGCTGAAATTAGCCTTCGCAAAGATATTAGTACAGTTGTTATGGGGGATTTCAACATGCAGGTAGATTGGGAAAAATCGTGGATGCATTGGTGATCATTTTCCAATATTCTATAAATTCAGGATCAGTTCCTGCAGATTGGAGGGTGGCTAATGTTGTCCCACTTTTTAAGAAGGGAGGGAGAGAGAAAACAGAATTATAGACCAGTTAGTCTGACCTCAGTGGTGGGAAAAATGCTGGAGTCAATTATAAAGGTGAAATTACAACACATCTGGATAGCAGTAACAGGATAGGTCAGAGTTGGTGTGGATTTATGAAGGAGAAATCATGCTTGACTAATCTTCTGGAATTTGTTGAGGATGTAACTCTGAAGACGGACAAGGGAGATCCAGTGCATGTAGTATACCTGGACTTTCAGAAAGTCTTTGACAAAGTCCCACATAGGAGGTTAGTGAGCAAAATTAGGGCATATGGTATTAAGGGCAAAATACTGACATGGATTGAAAATTGGTTGGCTGACAGGAAACAAAGAATAGTGATAATGAAAGTAAGAATAATAGCAGGCAGTGACCAGTGGTGTGCCGCAGGGATCAGTGCTGGGACTGCAGCTTTTTACAATGTACATTAATGATATAGATGAAGGTATTAAAAGTAATATTAGCAAATTTGCTGATGACACAAAGCTGGGTGGCAGGGTGAAATGTGAGGAGGATGTTAGGAGAATACAGGGTGACCTGGATAGGCTAGGTGGGTGGACAGATGCATGGCAGATGCTGTTGAATGTGGATAAATGTGTGGTTATCCACTTTGGTGGCAAGAACAGGAAGGCAGATTACTACCTAAATGGAGTCAAGTTAGGTAAAGGAGATCTAGGTGTTCTTGTACATCAGTCAATGAAAGTAAGCATGCAGGTACAGCAGGCAGTGAAGTAAGCGAATAGCATGCTGGCCTTCATAACAAGAGGAATTGAGTAGAGAAGCAAAGAGGTCCTTCTGCAGCTGTGTAGGGCCCTTGTGAGACTGCACCTGGAATATTGTGCGCAGTTTTGGTCTCCAAATTTGAGGAAAGACATTCTGGCTATTGAGGGAATGCAGCATAGGTTCACAAGGTCAATTCCCAGAATGGCGGGACTATCTTACGCTGAAAGATTGGAGCGACTGGGCTTGCGTACGCTTGAGTTTGGAAGGCTGAGAGGGGATCTGATTGAGATGTACAAGATTATTAAAGGATTGGACACTCTGAAGGCAGGAAGCATGTTTCCGCTGATGGGCGAGTCCTGAATCAGAGGACACAGTTTAACAACAAAGGGTAGGCCACTTAGAACGGAGTGTATGGAATGCTCTGCCCCAGAAGGCAGTGGAGGCCAAGTCTCTGGATACTTTCAAGAAAGAATTGGATAGAGCTCTTAAGGATCGTAGAATCCAAGGTTATGGGGATAAGGCAGGAACAGGATACTGATTGCGGATGATCAGCCATGATGGTGCTGGCTCAAAGGGCAGAATGGCCTACTCCTGCACCTATTGTCTATTGTCTGATGGATGTTCATAAGGGGCATGGATTGGGGGAATATCCAAGGTCTTTTCCCCTGGGTATGGGAGTCCAGAACTAGAGGGCATATATTTGAGCTGAGAGGGGAATAATTTAATAGGGACCTGTGGGGCAGATCTTCTCGCTCTCAGCAGTATCCCAGTGTTGTGAAAGATATTCACTTTCAGGTGGATTTGCCTTGACATTTTTTCTTTTCTGCCCCTGTAAGATCCTGAATCAACATCTTCAGGGGAGTTAGTTCGAGTGGAGTGAGAACAGACGGGAAGAGAGAGAGTGGGATGGTGCTTTCAATTTTGTGGAATAACAAAAGAAAAGAATATTCCACAGAAAGTAGAATTCCTTGTTCTGAATTTCTACCCTGCACTGACAATGATCACTTTTGTAATCTCTTTTTAACAGAGTATTGGACGATCTGAAGACAGAAGTTTCAAAATCAACAGATGAAGGGCTCTCCAATGTCTGCAGTCCTCACTTTGACATCAATGTCTGACAGTCACTGACTCCATCGGGACGACAACAATTTTCCAACTATGATTCTGTGAGAAGGAGCAAAGCTTTTTGGTTCCGGTTTGAGTACGTTTTCAGCATCAGTGGGACTGGATGAGAGACCCTACTGTTGCAGTTCACTGAGTGTGGAGCTTGAAGCATTTATACGGCCTGGAAAAAGAAACTGGGCGGATTCACACGGGGGAGAGGCCCTTCAGCTGCCCTGTGTGCGGGAAGGCTTTTCGTGATTCCTCAGCCCTGCTGACCCACCGGCGGATCCACACGGGGGAGAGGCGGCACGGTGGCATAATGGTTAGCACTGCTGCCTCACAGCGCCAGAGACCAGGGTTCATTTCCCGACTCTGGCGGCTGACCGTGTGGAGTTTGCACATTCTCCCCGTGTCTGCGTGGGTTTCCTCCGGGTCCTCCGGTTTCCTCCCACAGTCCAAAGATGTGCAGGTCAGGTGAATTAGCCATGCTAAATTGCCCGTAGTGTTAGGTAAAGGGGTAAATGTAGGGGAATGGGTGGGTTGCGCTTCGGTGGGTCGGTGTGGACTTGTTGGGCCGAAGGGCCTGTTTCCACACTGCAACTAATCTAATCTAAAAATAAAATTCACGGTGTTTGTGTGTGGCTGAAGCGTTGGCCATGGAGAAACCCGAGGAATCCTGCCTCGTAGAGAAACCGTGGAAGTGTGGCGACTGTGGGAAAGGTTTCCATGTCCCGTCTGTCCTGGAAACTCATCGGCGCAGCCACACCGGGGAGAAGCCGTTCTTCTGCTATGTCTGCGGGAAAGGCTTCAGCGATTCCTCCAACCTGCTGACCCACCAGCGAGTCCACACAGGGAGAGAGGCCCTTCAGCTGCCCCGATTGCGGGAAGGTTTTTCGTGATTCCTCCGCACTGCTGACCCACCGGGATCCACACAGGGGAGAGGCCCTTCAGCTGCCCCGAGTGCAGGAAGGCCTTCAGTAATTCCTCCACCCTGCTGAGGCACCGGCGGATCCACACGGGGGAGAGGCCCTTCAGCTGCCCCGAGTGCGGGAAGGCCTTCAGCAATTCCTCCAACCTTCAGACCCACCGGCGGATTCACACGGGGGAGAGGCCCTTCAGCTGCCCCGTGTGCGGGAAGGCTTTTCGTGATTTCTCAGCCCTGCTGACCCACCAGCGGGTCCACACGGGGTGAGGCCCTTCAGCTGCCCCGTGTGCAGGAAGGCCTTCAGTAATTCCTCCAACCTACTGACCCACCAGCGGGTCCACACGGGGGAGAGGCCATTCAGCTGCCCCGTGTGCGGGAAGGCTTTTCGTGATTCCTCCGCACTGCTGACCCACCAGCGGGTCCACACGGGATGAGGCCCTTCAGCTGCCCCGAGTGCAGGAAGGCCTTCAGTAATTCCTCCAACCTACTGACCCACCAGCGGGTCCACACGGGGGAGAGGCCCTTCAGCTGCCCCGAGTGCGGGAAGGCCTTCAGCAATTCCTCCAACCTTCAGACCCACCGGTGGATTCACACGGGGGAGAGGCCCTTCAGCTGCCCTGTGTGCGGGAAGGCTTTTCGTGATTCCTCAGCCCTGCTGACCCACCAGCGGGTCCACACGGGGTGAGGCCGTTCAGCTGCCCCCAGTGCAGGAAGGCCTTTACCCAGGCCTCCACCCTGCTGAGGCACCGGCGGATCCACTTGGGGGAGAGGCCGTTCCCCTGCACAGAGTGCGGGAAGGCCTTTCGCAATTCCTCCAACCTACTGACGCACCGGCGAATCCACACGGGAGAGAGGCCGTTCAGCTGCCCCCAGTGCAGGAAGGCCTTTACCCAGGCCTCCACCCTGCTGACCCACCGGCAGATCCACACGGGGGAGAGGCCTTTCAGCTGCTCAGAGTTTGGGGAGGGTTCAGTCAGGTGAGCCACCTGCAGAGGCACTAGCGGCTCCACAAGGGGGAGAGGCCCTTCGGGGCCCCGAGTGCAGGACGGGGTTCACCTGCTCGATTTAAGCTGCTGACCCACCAGTGTCTCCACACCAGGGAGAGGCCGTTCACCTGCTCCTCCCAACTGTGGACGCACTGAAGTGGCGACGGCCGAGTGCCATTATCGACTGGACTGTCAACCCAGTTTCGGGGCTGCTGGGTTCGAATTCAGCCGCGGCAGATGGCGGAATTGGAATTTGGTCAGAAACTGGAGTTCAGAATCTAATGATGAAACCATTTTTTGTTGGGGGTGGGTGGGTGGAGAAAACCCCCATCTGATTCACTCACATCCTTTTTAGGGGAGGAAACTGCCGTTGTGGAAAAGGATTCACTCAGTCGTTCCAGCTGCATTCTTTACCCAGGCTGGCCTACACGTGACTCCAGACCCACAGTAGTGTGGTTGACTCGACACTGCCCATCCAACTTACTTGGATACAGGTTGAAATTACTGAGTGAGGCAATACTTCCACAGGTTAAGGCTGTACCAAGGATCCAACTACAAAGGGACAACTCGGTGTGACCAATACTAAGGAAAGTGTGGTTGTGGGGGGATGTGCATGCACTTTGGTCTTGAGCTGTTTGAAAAGTAGCTACTTTTTCTCTGCTTTTTTGCTGGGGGGGATCTGAAGCTGTAACAAAGCTGGATTGCAATTAAGGTTACCTGAACTTACTGCTAGGCTCAGACTCTCAATGAAAGTTTTGAGCTCCAAGAGGTTTTTGTTTTAAAGCTGCTCATTTCTTTCAGCCTCCTGCACTGAGTTTCCAATGTTGTGTTTCAGATCGAGCAGTGAATGAGTAGCTAGTATCGTTAGAAATTGTAAATTTTTCAGGAGTGCAGGTACTACGTCATTTCATCAGCATTGTAAAGTTTCCTGGCAGCGCTGGGACTGTGTTCACTAGATGTGGAGGTGCCAGTTTTGGACTAGGGTGGATAAAATTTAAAAACTCACACAACACCAGGTTTATTTGAAAGCACCAGCTTTTGGAGTGCTGCTCCTTCATTGGGTAGCTGTGAAGCAGGATCAAAGACATTACATTTTAGAGCAAAAGATCACCGTGTCATGCAACTGATAGGATATATTGAACAAACCGAGATTGCTGTGGTTGTGTGCATGTGAGTTTGTGCGTGAGTGTGCATGTAAGAGTGTGTGCATGCTTGGTAAAGTGAAAGTGTGTTGGAGTATAAGTCTGTGAGAGTGTGGGAGTATGTGTGTATGAGACAGGTATGAACGCAAGGCTTTCTGTTTTACTAAAACAAAGGGCAGGATGTGTACAGTTAATTGTAGGACCCTGGGTCATGTTGTAAAAGAGAGAGACATAGAGTCATAGAGATATACAGCATGGAAACAGACCCTTTGGTCCAACCTATCCACGCCGACCAGATATCCCAACCCAATCTAGTCCCACCTGCCAGCACCCGGCCCGTATCTCTCCAAACCCGAGACATGGGGAGGTGGGGTTTAGGTACGTAGTTCTTTGAAAGTTGTATCACTGGTAGACAGGGTGGTTTAGAGTACTGGGTACAGTTCGGGTGGCCCTGTAATACGAAGAAGACTATTAGAGAGGGTTCGGTAAAGATTTACTAGGACATTGCCAGGACTGGAAGGTTTGAGTTATAAGGAGAGGCCGGGACATCTTTCACTGAGTACAAGGAGGTTGAGGGGTGACCTCATCGAGATTTATAAAATCATAAGGAGTGAAGTTTGGTAAATAGCAAAGGGCTCTTCCTTCGTGTAGGGGAGCTCAAAACTAGGGGGCATATTCTTTCAAGGTGAGGGGAGAGAGATTTAAAAGGAACCGGAGGGGCACTGTTATGACAGAGGGTGGTTTGTGTGTGGAATGAATTTGCTGAGGAAGTGGTAGATGCAGGTACAGTTACAACATTTAAACGACATTCGGATGGGTACATGAATAGAAACGTTTAGAGGATTATGGGACAAATGCAGGCAAGTGGGACTGGTTTAGTTTGGGAATCCTGGTCGCCATGGACAAGTTGGACCGAAGGGTCTGTTTCTGTGCTGTATACCTCTATGATCTTATTGAAACCAATAGAATTCTGAAAAGGGCTTGATAAGATAGATGCCGATAAAATGCTCCTTTTTGGGGAGAGTCAATAGAATCCCAACAATGTGGAAGCAGGCCATTCGGCCTATCTATTCCACACTGGCCCTCTGAAGAGTGTCCCACTCATATCCATCCCCTCACTCTGTATTTCCCCTTCCCCCACCTCACCCCAGCTCCAAACTTCCAGCTCAGCACTGTCCCCATGACATGTCTTACTTGCCTATCTTCCTTTCCACCCATCCACTCCCCCCTTCTCTCTGACCTATCACCTTCATCCCCACCCCCAATCACCCATCATACTCTTTGCTACCTTCCCCCACTCTCCTCCCTGTCCTATCCCCTCCATCCCCACCCCCATTCACCTATTGGACTCTATGCTACTTTCCCACCACCCCCATCCTCACCCTCCTCTCAATTGTCTCTCCACCCTGCAGGCACTCTGCCTCTATTCCTGATGAAGGGCTTTTACCTGAAACGTCCATTTTCCTGCTCCTCGGATGCTGCCTGCACTGCTGTGCTTTTCCAGCACCACTCTAATCAAGAATCTGGTTTCCAGCATCTGCAGTCCTTGTTTTTACCCTGTATTTCCCATGGCTCATCCACCCTAACCTGCACATCCCAGGGCACTATGGGTAATTTAACATGACCAATCCACCACAGCCTGCCCATCCCGGGGCACTATGGGTAGTTTAGCATAGCTAATCCAACATAACCTACACCTTAATCTATAAATTAGATTAGTCCGCAAGGGTGAAAAGTACAAGGATTTAAAAAAAATCAGTGACGATAAAAAGTACAAGTACAAGGTTAGTGACAGGTGTCTGCCCCGGGCCGCGCAGCGCCATTTTCCTAACGGCCGCCCCCCCACCGCTTCCTCGCTCGAGCGACTTCTCCTCCCAACCGCCTTCGCCCCCGCGTGACGTCTGCACGGAGGGATGGGCGGGGCCGGGAGAGCCGCACTGTCACCAAGCAACAGCGTCACCAATGGACCAACAATCGAAACTGGATACTAATGTCACAAAAACTGAAACGATACATGGTGTGTCTGAATGTGTGCCGCATTGTAACAAAAGGGAATGAATTAACTGAAATTTAAAATGAACCGAAGAGGCAACTCCTATATTCAGAGGATGATGCGTGTAAGGAATGAGCTGCCAGAGGAAGTGGTGGCGGCTGGTACAATTACAGCATTTAAAAGGTACCCAGCTGGTGTAATGGAAAATTAACATTGATTGTGAAATCTAGAAAAGCACAGGGAAACAAAGAAATAAGGGCCTGACTTTGGAGACAGGCAGAAAAAAAATGTAAAGGTAAACCGACCTAACAGCAGACTTACAAGGCCAGTAAACTACCATATCAAAAGTCAAGGAATAAGAAAAACAACTCCATACATGAAAAGGACCTCAAATGTTCCAGGCTCCTGGCCTTGAGCTGTTGATAAGGAGAAGTGAATCCAGCCAGGACTGACACAGTTAAGACGAGTGTTGTAGAGCAAAAAGACCTTGGACTGCAGGTTCATAGTTCCTTGAAATTGGAGTCGCAGGTAGGCAGGATAGTGAAGAAAGCGTTTGGTATGCTGGCCTTTATTGGTCAGAGCAGAGAGCACAGGAGTTGGGAGGTTAAGTTGTGGATGTGCAGGGCATTGGTTAGACCACTTTTGGAATACTGTGTTCAGTTCTGGTCTCCCTGCTGTAGGAAACATGTGTGATACTTCGAAAGATTGACAAGGCTGTTGCCAGATTTTGAGGGTTTGAGCTACATGGAGAGGCTGAATAGGCTGAGAATATTTACCCTGGAGCATCGGAGGCTGCATGGTGATCTTATAGACGTTTGTGAAGGGCATGGATAGTCTTTTCCCCAGGGTAGGGGAGTCTGTGGCACAGCAAGGAACCGTAATGACCTCCTTAGGAGACAGACATATGCTGCAACTGACAGGGTACCCTTCGTTGTTCTGTACTTCCCAGGGGCTGAAAAATTACGCCATGTTCTTCGTGACCTGCAACACATTATCAATGAGGATGAGCACCTCACCAAGACCTTCCCCATACCTCCACTACTTGCCTTTAAACAACCGCTAAACCTCAAACAGATCATTGTTCGTAGCAAACTGCCCGGCTCTCAGGACAACTCCATGCAACCCTGTCACGGTGGACGCTGCAAGACGTGTCAGATTGTGGACATAGATACCACTATTATGCGTTGGAACACCTCCCACCTTGTACATGGCAGGTACTCATGTGACTCAGCCAACGTTGTCTATCTTATACGTTGCAGGCAAGGATGCCTGGAGGCATGGTACATTGGGGAAACCGAGCAAAGGCTACGACAACGGATGAATGGGCACCGCACAACGATCAACAGACAGGAGGGTTCCCTCCCAGTTGGGGAACACTTCAGTGGTCCAGGACATTCAGCCTCGGACCTTAGGGTGACCATCCTCTAAAGTGGACTTCGGGACAGACAGCAGAGGAAAGTGGCCGAGCAGAGGCTGATAGCTAAGTTCGGTACCCATAGGGAGGGTCTCAACCGGGACCTTGGGTTCATGTCACATTACAGGTGATCACCATTGCACCACACACACACACACACACACACACACACACATATATATTCCCACACAAACACACACGGGCACAGGTACACACAGACGCGCCCACAGGCGCCCACACACACCCTTATAGACACACACACTCACAATGCACCCCCTCACAGTCTTAAGACACTCTGCACTCACTACACGCACACACACACATTCTCACACTCCCAACCCAGACAGACACACACAGACAGACAAAGACCCACATGCACACATATATTTTGTGTGGTGAATTTGTACTTGCAGAGTTACATTGCACTTTGCTCAAAAACTGCATACATTCATGTAGAACTCTGAGCTCAAAAACTGTATGAATTTATGTAAAACTCTGTTATATCACTTTTTAGATTAGAATCAATCTAAACATCAGGTCATAGACAGAGAACACAGGGGGCTAACTCCTTCAAAATATTATCTAGCTATCGCCACTGTTAACAGCTAACCCGAGAATGCAACTTTTAAAAAAGGGTTTTGTGATTTACACATGAAAGAAGTGAAACTATCACTGTATTCTGACAGATGAAAGGCTTAACAGACAATCAATTTTTCAATGTATAATTTCAGTTACATCACACTGCAAATTTTTGCGATAAATTCTGTGTTACGATCGAGCCCTCCACTATCACCTGATGAAGGAGCGTCGCTCCGAAAGCTAGTGCTTCCAATTAAACCTGTTGGACTATAACCTGGTGTTGTGTGATTTTTAACTTTGTGCACCCCAGTCCAACAACGGCATCTCGAAATCAAGGCAATCGGAGTTTTTTTAAAACCCGAAAAGTAACGAAGTTTAACGACGCGAACCCGAAAATAAACGAAGGTAATCGGAGTTTCTTTAAACCGAAAAGTAACAACGTTTAAATGACGCGACCCCAAAATAAACGAAGCTACAACCCGAAAAATAACGAAGTTCAAATGAAACGAACCCGAAAATAAACAAAGTTTAGGCAATCGGAGTTTTTTTTAAACCGAAAACTAACAAAGTTAACGCAACCCGAACCGAAAATAAATGAATTTTAAGCGATCGAATTTTTTTCTAATAAAAAGATAACACCAGAAAATAACCAATCTCTGGAGATTGATTTTGTTTTATTTCTGAAAGCAACGAAGCTCGGGAGAAAGAAATTTTTTAAAAAACCAAAAATTAATAAAGCTTGGGAATTCAGATTTCAACCCTCCCCTCAGAGTTCAGCAATTTTCGAAGACCACTGTCCGTAAGTACCAAAGCACCCTCAACTTCAATTAATCTCTCCCCCCTTTTTAAACATTTAACAAGTCCCCCAGACTCAACCATTGCTAAGACCGACCCTTTCGGGCTGGACTGGTCACGTCAGACACCACGTGACTGACAGGAAAACCAAACGTTCTCTAAATAATCACGTCTGGCAGGCCGAATTCCTCAACACTCAATAGTGAAGGATATTTAACTCGTACACTGCTGTTCACAATCTGTCCGAGCCGAAACGTGTCCGAGCACCAAAATGAAGATCTGCGTCTCCTCAAGAGTGGCCTCTTGGTTCGAGATCGGTTAAAGGAATCGACAAATGCGGTGTATTCGAAAAGCAAGGTTCATTAGTTTATTGAATTAAGGTATCTTAACGCAATTCTATCCAGTAACACAGAGATTGAAGCTTCTGTGTTCCGTGATGAAGTTGCACAATTACATTTGAAAATTGCACATGATTTATATGTTTTTTAAGAAATTGTAGTCTTAATTACGAGAAAGACCAATCACATATAATAAAGTGACATGATTTACAGCAAGTTAATCCAATGATATTTTCTTTAAGAAGGATATCTAATTTACATAAATTGTCTTGCCATGTATTAGTTCACGGTTAGTTCAAATGGTCAAATAATGTGTCAGTATTCATCTTATGAAAATTCTATTGTCCTCTTATCTTTGAACTGCAAGTTAATTCTGCGAATCAGCAGTATGTTCAACAGGATCTGTTAGTCAACATTTTTCAGCATTTTTAGGAGAACGGGAATGAGGGTGATAATAGCCACAGTAGAGTAAGAATGGAGGGAGACTGTAGCATTACGATTCACATTTTTGAGGGAAGGAGAAAAAGAATTTTCCACAGAAACCAGAATTGTCTGTTTTGAATTTCTATACTGTGTAGACAGCAATGTCTTCTGTAATCTCCTTTTACAGGATACGAGAAAGGGAGGATTTACAGCCAGAAATCTCAAAACAAGATCTGATAGAGACAATCAATTCATTGGCACGGGAATATCATCGGCCTTTGAATCTAGTAGAATTTTTTTATTTCTCTCCTGTCCTGTCTGCTTCACAAGGTTTCAAACATCAGTGAGACTGAGGTATGCATACCTGAGTGAGAGTGTTCCAATGAACTGACCGTGGGAAGAGCTTTAAGCGGGTTCACAGCCTGAAATAGCAACACCCCATTTGCAGCAGCAATAGATGGAACACGTTCCATACATGAGTGGTCTTTCAACCGATTGTCAAAGCTGGAGAGAGACAAGGATTTCCACATCATGGAGAAATCGTGGGAGCAAAGCAATATCTTCGCCCTTTCTATTCCTCATCCTGGGAGGGAGAGAGAGAGGGAGGAAACACTAATCACTTGTAGCAACTGAAGTGAATCCAGGGAAGGAGCAGACTCTGCACAGGTGTCAGATGCTCTCTGTCCTTCTTAACGGTATATTAATTTTTTTCCCCTCAGTTTGATACGTTTATTTATATACAATTTGCATTGTGGAAAAAGATCGCTTCTTTCCTCATGTTCAGAATTAAAAGGGTAGTTACTCATGGGATGGAGCAGAATCTAAGGGATTGGCACGTTGATATAAAATGTAGACATATGTTGCTTCATATGGTGTATATCTGACATTATTCGCTGTTATAAAAGCCTTGTGGCTATTATTTTTCACATTCTAATCTAGCACTGAAGTTATATTCTGTATTTCTTGTCATCTTTTTTATTGAATCGGACAGCAGAAAGTCATTCAGCAACTTTACTGGTTTGTTTTTCTCAAGTAGCCTTGACATTTCATTTTCATTGTCCTTGATTCAGCTTCATTTCCAGTGTCTTTGTCGGCAGCTTGTTCCAGGTTATTGTCACCGAAATGAAGATTTCCTCCATACACACTTAAGGCTATCTGGCTGCATGAGGGTTTTCAGGTTTCTGTGTCCTGGATAATATGTGATCAGGCATCTGGCAAACTACAGGAATTGTCACCTATGTTATGTTCATTTAACAGTATTGACTGTGATCACGTATTTTGTGAATTTATTTTTGCAGGAAGACATGTAGAAAGAAATCTGAAAGCAAATGATACATCAACTTCTGACAGAGCCACTTGATTCATTGGGACTGGAATATCAGCAACCATTCCAATTGAGAAGAAATGTTTGCTTTTGTCTGCTTGAAAGATTTTGGACACCTCAGTGCTTACCAATAATAAAGCAACTGGGGTAGCAGGGGAGGTCAGGGGTGTGTGTGTGTGCTTTGAGCTTCAGCTGTTGAAGAAAAGGAAAGCTACTTTTTGTAATTTTTTTGCTGGAGAGATCCTGAAGCTGTAACAAAGTTGGGTCGCAATAAAGGTTACCTAAATTCGGACTCAGACATTGAAAGATTTAAAATCCAACAGGTTTCTGTTTTAAAGCTGCTCACTCAGCTTCCAGCACTACGTTACCAAAGTCGTGTATCAGAAGAAGCAGTGAATCAGTAGCAAGTATCGTTAGAAACTGTTAAGATTTTCATCTCTGCAGGTACTGCATCGTTTCATCAGCATTGTAATGTTTACTGGCAGCAGCAGGAAGTGTTGTGGCTGTGTTCATGAGAAACAATGTTAAAAATCACATAACACCAGGATATAGTCCAACAGGTTTATTTGGGAGCACTAGCTTTCGGAGCGCTGCTCCTTCAGCAGTAGCTGTGGAGCAGGATCATAAGACACAGAATTTATAGCAAATGATCAGTGTCATGCAACTGAAATGATATATTGAACAAACCAAGATTGCTGTTAAGTCTTTCATCTTTTAGAATGGGTTGCAGGTTTCAGTTCATTAATATGCAAATCCTAGAACTTCTTTTAAGTCATATCCTCGAGATAACTTAAGGGAGATAGGATAGTGAAGAAGGCGTTTGGTATGCTTTCCTTTATTGGTCAGAGTATTGAGTACAGGAATTGGGAGATCATGTTGCAGCTGTTCAGGACATTGGTTAGGCCACTGTTGGAATATTGCATGCAATTCTGGTCTCCTTCCTATCGGAAAGATTACAGATTACATTATAGTGTGGAAACAGGCTACACAAGTCCACACCAACCCGCCGAAGCACAACCCACCCATTTACCCCTTACCTAACACTACGGGCAATTTAGCATGGCCAATTCACCTGACCTGCACGTCTTTGGACTGTGGGAGGAAACTGGAGCACCCGGAGGGTGCCCACGCAGACACGGGGAGAACGTGCAAACTCCACACAGTCAGTCACCTGAGGCGGGAATTGAACCCGTGTCTCTGGCGCTGTGAGGCAGCAGTGCTTACCACTGTGCCACCGTGCCACCCATAAGATGTTGTGAAACTTGAAAGGGTTCAGAAAAGATTTACAAGGATGTTTCCAGGGTTGGAGGATTTGAGTTATAGGGAGAGGCTGAACAGGCTGGGGCTGTTTTCCCTGGAGCGTCGGAGGCTGAGGGGTGACCTTACAGAGGTTTACAAAATTATGAGGGGCATGGATAGGATAAATAGACAAAGTATTTTCCCTGGGATCGGGGAGTCCAGAACTAGAGGACATTCCGTTTGGGTGAGAGGGGAAAGATATAAAAGAAACCTAAGGGGCAACTTTTTCACGCAGAGGGTGGTACGTGTATGGAATGAGCTGCCAGAGGATGTGGAGGCTGGTACAATTGTAACATTTAAGAGGCATTTGGATGGGTATATGAATAGGAAGGGTTTGGAGGGATATGGGCTGGGTGCTGGCAGGTGGGATTAGATTGGGTTGGGATGTCTGGTCGGCGTAGACGGATTGGACCAAAGGGTCTATTTCCATGCTGTACATCTCTAAGACTCTATGACTCTATTTTATAAAAAGAAGTGACAGCTCAGACAATGCATGGAAGGTGTGAGGTTCAAGTCTGTCAGTATCCTAATCTTGAGTCAGACTGGTTCTATTTCCAAAGTAGGAATTTATAAAATTATTACATGCATTGACTGCCTGCAGATTGTGCACATTTTGAGCAAAATACAATGTATTTGCAAATATAATTCCGCAAATTCACCCTATTGATTTACGTGCATGTGTGTGTGTGTGTGAGAGAGAGAGAGAGAGAGAGAGACTGTATAGTGTAGTGGAGTCACATGTAGTGTGACATCAACCCAAGGTCCATTTGAAGCCATCCTCATGTCTATTGATACCCAAGTTTGGAATCCAAGTAGAACTTAGCCTCTGCTCGGCCACCAGAAATGATTAAGCAGTTACACAACACACATTGGAGAGTGTAAGGTGGGACTTGTCTTTTGATTTGCAGAAGGTGGGAGGCTCTGGATGCTGTGATCCAGGGCAAACACATGCTGGTGGACATTTGGCTCAGAGAATGGAGCTGAAAGCCAGGCTGCAGACCTTTTATGAAAAAGATAACCAGACATTTTTTTCCAGGAGTTGGTCATTCCTCTCCGGACAGACCCTTCTGATTGACCCTGTCCACTGACTCAGGAGGTGTGAGCGTGGATGAGGCAGGTAAAGGGGATCTGAGAGAGGGCTGCAAGGGAGTGGAAGAGCGAACTGGCTGGATGCTGGGAGTACGAACAACATTGGGGAGGTGGTGGTAAGGGACAGAATAGTGACAGGGATTGTCTCCGGTCTCTGCAATTGGTAGCAGGAGGCCAGATGACATCGGTGTCTATCTGGTGCCAGGATTCGGGAACCAATGTGTTCAGGGCTGAAGATGTGGGAAAGGGAGGTTACAGCAGGTGTGGTCCACAAATGTCAGGAGAGAGCCTCTGCTGAGGCTGCGTGAAAAGTTAAAAGCTAACTCTGGACTGCACAGTGGCTCAGTGGTTAATACCGCTGCCTCACAGTGCCAGGGGTTCATGTTTGATTCCATCCTTGGGCAACTGTCTGTGTGGACTTTGGCACGTCCTGCTCCTTGTGTCTGGGTAGGTTACCTGCGAGTGCTCTGGTTTCCTCCCACAGTCCAAAGATCTGCAGTTTAGGGTGGATTGGCCATGCTGAAGTGTGTCGATTAGAGTGGGTTAGCCATGAGGAACTGCAGGGCTGTAGGGTCAGCAGATGGGTCTGGATGGGATGCTATTTGGAATGTCAGTGTGAATTCGATGGGCCGAATGGCCTGTCAGAATTATGATTCTACTGCTTTTGCCACGTATATATTGAGAAATGATTGACACATGTCTGCTGTGGGAGGAGTGGGTTCCAGTTCGTGAGATATCAACACCGGTCCTGGGGAAGGTGGGATTTGGGCAGTCTCTCCCCCCCACCCTCTGCCCCCCTGTCCAATCTCTCCTCACCCACTGTCCCCATCCATTCTCTCTCAACCCCCACCCTCTGCCCTGCATTCTCTTCCTCCCCACCTCTGCCCACTAGTCTTTCTCTTTCCCTCACCATCGGTCCCCACAATCTTCTCCATTCCCATCACTCTCTGTTCCCCCCAGTGTTCTCATCCTCCCACCCTCTGTCCCCCTGTCAATTATCTCTCTCACCCCCTGACACTCTGCCCCCTCTGTCCATTCTCTCTCCTTCTCTTCCACCCACTCCCTGTCCTTGCGGATGCCTCAAACCCTCTTCGATCGCTGTATCAAAACCTTCTAGGAAGAGAGAAAGAGAATGGATGTTGATGACTCTACCTGGTAGACACGGCTGCACGAGAAATGACTGATCTTTAAAATTGAGAATAGCTAAAATTATATATTCAGAAATATCATGAAAGCATGTTCAATTTTATAGAAAAGCTGCAGACATCTTTCTGAAACTTGCATTCAAATATGTCCAGTTAGTCCACAGTTGAGGACAGGGTGTAATTTGTGGATGGCCCATTCCTAGTCTTGTGAAATTGATTCTGACTATGCAGAAATAGAACCATAGAGTTGTACAAACCCGTCGGTCCATGCTGACCAGGTATCCTAAATTAATCTTGGCCCATGTACCCATCCAAATGTCTTTTAAATTTTGTAATTGTACCAGCCTCCACCACTTCTTCTGGCAGCTAATTCAATACATGCACCACCCTTTGTGTGAAAAATTTGCCCCTTAGGTCCTTTTAATATCTTTCCCCTCTCACCCAAAATGAATGCCCTCTAGTTCTGGACTCTCCCACCCCAGTGAAAAGACCTTGTGTATTTAACCTATCAATGCCCCTCATGATTTTATAAATCTCTATAAGATTTTATAAACCCTCAGCATCCAATGCTGTATGAAAAACAGCCCCAGCCTATTCAGCCTCTCCCTGCAGCTGAACCGTTCCAAGCTTTGCAACATATTTGTAAATCGTTTTTGAACCCTTCTAAGTTTCACAACATCATTGCTACTCATGATTAATAGGCTGTGAACAATCTATCTTGTTCAGGGCATAAGAGGGGGCATTTGTTGAGGGGAATTAACTTTCAAACTTTTTTTCTGACCCTGAGGTCCATTTAAATCTTTTCCCTCTCAACCGAAATCTATGCCTCTAGGGGACTCCCCTACCCTGGGGAAAAGACATTCAAAAGTTGAAGAGTCACACAAAATGCAAACGCAATAAAATGTCGAGCTACAGGTTTAAAAAAATGTGGCTTCAGCTTTTTTTAAACTCCTGTTGACATTTGACATTCGGATACAAAATCTTGTCAGCAACACCAGCATCGCCACAGACCACACTGCGCATACGCCTCGGTGTCAGTCAGTACTGCGCATGTTCGGCGGCGTTAACAAGAACTGCGCATGCCCCACGCCTTCCGCAATTACGGACCGCGACCTTCTTTTGATAGGCCAATGGGGAGCTCGGGATGACCGGAAGGAGCCTGGTTCCTTTGTCAATCAGAGCCTTGCTATTGTCTGAATACGGAAGGAGAAAGTGAGGGCTGCAGATCAAAGCTGGAAATGTGTTGCTGGAAAAGCGCAGCAGGTCAGGCAGCATCCAGGGAACAGGAGAATCGACGTTTCGGGCATAAGCCCTTCTTCAGAATACGGAAGTTTGACCATGAGCTTCTGAAGCTGCTACTGCTGTTGTTCCTCTCTGAATGAAGATTGAGCTTCACCCCAGACTGCAACTTCTTTCCTCTGTCCAACGTCTGTGAGTACGGCACTTTCTTTTCTCACCCCCTTTTCCATTTGTTTTCATTCTGGGGTTCAATTTTTGTTTTGCAGTAATTGAAAGGAAAGGGAGTGAATCCCGGCGAGGGGAGAGAGTCTGGAAAAGTTGGTCCAAGATTGTGTCTCAGATTATGAAGTTATCGCATTTGCTGTTTTAAAAAAAAGCAGAAAGGAGACGCATTCCTTAAATAGTGATATATTGGAATGTGAAGAAAGGGAGGACTGCATATGCTGGAGATCAGAGTCGAAAAGTGTAGGGCTGGAAAAGCATAGCAGGTTCAGGCAGCATCTGAGAAGCAGGAGATTCGATATTTCAGGCACGAGGCCTTCATCAGGAATGATGTGTTGATGTACAAACAGGCCTCAGCGTCCTTCTATATCAGCAAGCAATGAGCAAGGCAAGTGGTACATTAGCAAGAGGAATTGAGTTCAGAGGTGGCGATGTCTTCCTGCAGTTGGGGGTGGGGTTCATTGAATATATTCAAGGCTGAGTTCATTTGAATTTTCGACAACAAGGAAGTGGATGGTTATGGGGGGAGGCAAGAAAATGGGTTTAAGACCAGTACAGAACAGTTAGACAGTCAGACAGTGCAGAAACAGACTGTTCTGTCCAACTAGTCCATGCTGACTATGTTCTCAAACTAAACTAGTTGCACCTGCCAGTGTTTGGCCCATATCCCTCTGAACCATTCCTATTCATGTGCTGATCCAAATGCTTTTTAACCCTTTTAACTGGACTACATCCACCACTTGAACTGAGTTGAATTTATTTATTGTCACATGTACTGAGGCACAGTGAAAAGCATTGTCTTGCGATCACATAGTTAAGTCGCACAGTAAATAATAGGTAAACAGTGGCAAAAACAAAAACAAAGGTTCAGACACATCCTGAGAGTTTGAGAGTCCATTCAGTATTCTAACAATAGTAGGGTAGAAACTGTTACAAAACTGGCTGGTGCGTTTGTTCAGGCTTCTGTACCTTGTCCCCGATGGTAGAGGTTGTAGACAAACATTGCCAGAGTGGGATGGATCTTTAAGAATGCTGGCGGCTTCCCTTGACAGCAGGTCTGGTAGATGGATTCTATAGATGGGAGGTTGGCCTTTGTGATTGTCCGGGCTGAGTTCACCACTCTCTGTAACCGTCTCCAATCTTGAATGGTACAGTTGCCATACCAGGTAGTGATACATCCAAGACAGCTTGTTGTGGATGACCACTCCCAGGACCTTGACACTCTCCTCTCATTCCACCTCTGTGCTGTTAATGTGTATGGGTGCATGAGTAACATCCCACCAAAAGTCAATAACGAGTTTCTTGGTTTTGCGAACATTGAGATCTAGTTTGTTTCAGTGCATCATTTTTCCAGGTCTTCCACCTCCCGTCTGCAGTCTGTTTTGTTGCCATCTGAGATTTGACGGACTATAGTGGTGACAGTGAACTGGTAAATGGCATTAGTCTTGTATTTGGTGACGCAGTCATGGGTATACAGTGAGTACAGTAGGGGGCTGAGTATGCACCCCTGGAGGGGTCCAGTGTTGAGTGTTAGTGAGGATCAAATATTGTCCCCAGTCTTCACTGATTGTGGCCTGTGGGTCAGGAAACTGAGGATCCAGTTGCAGAGAGTGGGGCTTAGTCCGAGATCACTATGTTTAGTAATCAGTGTCGAGGGGATAATAGTGTTCAAGGCTGAACTGTAGTCAAGTAGGATTCTTACGTACCTGTTCTTGGTGTCAAGATGTTCCAGGGAGGAGGGAAGGGCAAATGATATGGCATCTGACGTGGATCCCAATTTGCCGATGGGCAAATTGGAGTGGGGCAAGAGTAGTGGGAAGGCTGGAGTTGATTAATGCCATGACCAGCTTTTCAAAGCAATTCATGACCACTGGAGTTAGGGCAACTGGGCGATAGTCATTGAGACGTGCTGCATGAGTCTTCTGAGGCACAGGGATGATGTTGGCCCTCTTGAAACAGGCAGGGACAGTGGCCTGCTGCAGGGAGAGGTTGAAGGTGTACGGGAAGACCTCTGCCAGTTGGTCTGCACATGCTCTGAGTGCACAGCCTGGTCCTACGTCTGATCCCATCGCTTTCCTTGGATTCACACGAAGGAAAACTGATCTGACCTCTGGACTTTCTCTGGACATTCATTCCACACACAAACTACTCTCTTAAAAAAGGGTGCTTCTGATGTGTTTTTAAAATCTTTCTCCTCTCGCCTTAAAAATGTGCTCCCTAATCTTGAAGCTCACATCTGAGCGAAAGGACATCTCTATCCTTCGTGATTTTATAATCCTCTGTGAGGTCACCTCTATGCTCCAGTGAAAAAAAATCCCAGTTTATCGACCTAGATGTAGGTAGATTAATATCCAGTCATGATCTGTTGAATGCTGGTGCAGGCTTGAAAGACCAAATGGCCTACTCCTGCTCCCAAGTTTCTCTCACTGTGTCCAGAACAGCAAGAGCCTATAAGACACAGGAGCAGAAATTAGGCCAATCAGCCCACTGGGTCTGCTCCACCATTCAATCATGGCTGATAAATTTCTCAACCCCATTCTCCAGCTTTCTCCCCTTGATACTCAAGAACCTATCATCTGTTTCAGTCTTAAATATACTCAGTGACTTGGCTACCGCAGCTTTCTGTGGCAGTAAATTTCATAGATTCGCCACTGTCTGGCTGAAGAAGTTTCTCCTTATCTCCTTTCGAAAAGATCTTCCGTTTACTCGAAGGCTGTGTCCTCAAGTCCCCATCTCTCCTATCACTGAAAACATCTCCCCCAACATGCACTCTGTCCAAGCCATTCAGCATTCTTATGTTTCGATTAAATCCCCCCTGAGTGTAGGCCTGTTAATCAGCATGAACCAGACTTTTCAGGATGAGGCAGAGCAGGGATTAGGTTCAGTAAAATGAGAATAAAAGGAGTGTGTGTGGGATGGAGATTTTCAGCTTTTAGGGAATAAGAGAGGAAAGAGAATTTGCTATAAATTATAATCGATTGGATGGGATAATGGACCGAGGATTGGCAGATGGAGTTTAATTTAGACGAACGTGAGGTGTTGCATTTTAGGAAAGCAATCCAGGACTTAACCATTTAATGGGGAATGTTGCGAGTGAGGGTGAGAATAGGTGGACAGGGCAGATGAATGCGTGGCTGAGGAACTGGTGCATGGGAGAAAGGATCCAAAAATGTGACTATTGGAATCTCTTCTGGGGTAGAAAAGACCTGTACAAGAAGGATGGATCGCACCCGAATTGGAAGGGGACTAATATATTGCTGGGAGATTTGCGAGAGCTGTTCAGGAGGATTTAAACTAGTAAGGTAGGGGTGGGTGGGGGGCAGGGATTGCTGGGACCCAGAGAAATAGTGAGGAAAGAGATCAGTCTGTGACTGGTCCAGTTGGGAAAGGGACTGAGTTAAACAATCAGAGCAGGAAGTAACAAAGCAGAGAACAAGGTAGGACTGGTAAATTAAACTGCATTTATTTCAATTGCAAGAGGCCAAACAGGGAAGGCAGATGATGGTTAGGAACTTGGGACTGAGATATTATGGCAGTTACAGAAACATGGCTCAAGGATGGACAGCACTGGCAGCTTAATGTTCTAGAACACACATGGTATTGGAAGGATAGAAAGGGGGCAGGAGAGGAGGGAGAGTGGCTTTTATGATAAGGGATATATTACTGTGCTTAGGGAGGATATTCCTGGGAATACATGCAGGAAGCTTATTTGGGTGGAACTGAGAAATAAGAAAAGGGATGATCACCTTATTGGGACTTTATTACAGACTCCCTAATAGTCAGAGGGAAATTGAGAAAAAAATTGTAAGGAGATTTCAGTTATCTGTAATAATAATAGGGTGGTTATGGTCAGGGATTTTAACTTTCCCAACATAGACTGGGACTGCCATAGTGTTTAAAGGCAGTACAAAGGCAGTTGGAGTACACTTAAGAGTAAACTCAGGAGGGCAAAAAGGGAACATGAGATAGCTTCGACAAGTAGAGCAAAGGAGGAATTTAAATGTGTACAAGAAAATTTTCTGATTCAGTAAGTGGATGTTCTGACTAGTGAAGGTGCAAACCGTGACCTACTCTTGGGAAATAAGGCAGGGCAGGTGACTGAGCTGTCAGTGGAGGAGCACTTTGGGGACAGTGACCATAATTCTATGAGCTATAAAAGAGTGAAGATAAAGTATAGACCAGATCTAAATTGGAGGATGGCTAACTTGGTATTAGGCAAGATCTTCCAAAAGCTAACTGGGAGCAGATGTTCGCAGGTAAAGGGATGGCTAGAAAATGGGAAGCCTTCAAAAATAAGAAACTGAGAGTCCAGAGACAGTATATTCCTGTTAGGGTGAAAGGGGAAAAACTAGGTAAAAACAAGGACTGCAGATGCTGGAAACCAGATTCTAGATTAGATGAAGGGCTTTTGCCCTAAACATCGATTTTCCTGCTCCTCGGATGCTGACTGAACTGCTGTTTTTTCAGCACCACTCTCATCTAGAACCTAGGGTGAAAGGGGAGGCTGGTAGGTGTAGTGAATGCTGAATGACTAGAGGAATTGAGCTTTTGGTTCAGAAAAAGAAGGAAGCATATGACAAGTAAAGACAGGAGAGATCGAGTGAATCCTGACAGTATAAAGGCAGTTGGAGTAAACTTAACAGTAAACTCAGGAGGGCAAAAAGGGAACATGAGATAGCTTCGACAAGTAGAGTTAAGGAAAATCCAAAGGGTTTTTATAAATACATTAAGGAGAAAAGGGAACTAGGGAGAGAACAGGGCCCCTCAAAGATCAGCAAGACAATCTATGTGTGGAGCTGCAGGAGTTGGGGGAAATAATAAACAAGTATTCTGCATCAGTGTTTACTGTAGAGAAGGACATGGAAGAAATAGAATATGTGGAAACAGATGATGATATCTTGAAAAATGTAAAAATGTCCATACTACAAAGGAGGTGGTGCTGGATGTCTTGAAATGCATGCAAGTGGATAAATCCCCAGAACCTGATCAGTTGTACCCTAGAACTCTGTGGGAAGCTAGAGAAGTGATTGCTGGGTCCCTTGCTGAGGTATTTGTACCATCGATAGTCACAAGTGAGGTGATGAAAGACTGGAGGTTGTCTAATGTGGTACCAATATTTAAGAAAGATTGCAAGGAAAAGCCAGGGAACTATCAACCAGTGAGCCTGACATTGCCGGAGGGCAGGTTGTTGGAGGGAATCCTGAGGGACAGGATTTACATGTATTTGGAAAGGCAAGGACTGATTTAGGGATAGTCAGCATGGCTTTGTGCGTGAGAAATCATGTCTCACGAACTTGATTGAATTTTTTGAAGAAGCAACAAGGGATTGACGAGGGCAGAGCAGTCAACATGATCTCCATGAACTTCAGAAAGGCATTCAACAAGGTTTCTCATGAGAGACTGGTTAGCAAGGTTAGATCTCGAGAAATACAGGGAGAACTAGCCATTTGGATACAGATCTGGCTTGAAGGTAGAAGACAGAGGGTGGTGGTGAAGGGTTGATTTTTAGACTGGAGGCCTGTGACCAGTGTTGTGCCACAAGGATTGGTGCTGGTTCAACTACTTTTCATCATTCATATGAATGATTTGGATGTGAGCATAAGAGGTATAGTTAGTAAGTTTGCAGATGACACCAATATTGGAGGTGTAGTGAACAGCAAATAAGGTTACCTCAGATGACAATGGGATCTTGATCCGATGGGCCAATGGGCTAAGGAATGGCAGATGGAGTTTAATTTAGATAAATGTGAGGTACTACATTTGGAAAAGCAAATCAGGTAAGGTCCGAAGGAGTGTTGCTGATCAAAGAAACCTTGGAGTGCAGGTTCATAGCTTCTTGACAGTAGAGTCGTAGGTAGATAGAACAGTGAGGAAGCTTTTGTGGGGGGGGGGGGGGGTGTGACCTTCCACACGTTTATTCTATCCATAATCCTCATGATTTTATAAACAGACAAGGTCTTTTCCCTGGTTTGTGGAGTCCAGAACTAGAGGGCATAGGTTTAGAGTGAGAGCGGAAAGATTTTAAAAGGGACCTCAGGGACAAGTGTTTCATGCAGAGGGTGGTGCATGTATGGAATGAGTGTCAGAGTAAGTGATGGAGGATGGTACAATTACGGTATTTAAAAGGCATCTGGATGGGTATATGAATAGGAAGGGTTTAGAGCGATAGTGGCCAAGTCCTGGTAAATGGGACGAGATTAGGTTAGGATAACTGGTCGGCATGGACGAGTTGGACTAAAGGGTCTGTTTCCGTGCTGTACACCTCTACGACTTTACTTCAGGACTCTGAAATTGTTCATGAAAACCACTTCAGTAATCTGCCCAGTTTTAAGACTACAATATACAGGAGCAGAATGAGGCCATTTGGCCCATTGAGTATGCTCCACCAGTCGATCATGGCCGATATGTTTCTCAACCCCATTCTGTTGCCTTCTCCTCGTAACCCTTGATCCCCTTACTTATCAAAGACCTATCTATCCCTGTCTTAAATGCCCTCAATGACTTGGAATCCACAGCGCTCTGCAGCAATGAGATCCATAGATTCACCATCCTCTGGCTGCAGAAATTCCTCCTCATCCCAGTTCTGAAGGGCATTAATTCACCCTGAGCCTGTGTCCTCTGGTCCTCGTTTCTCCTACTGGTGGAAACATCTTTCCCACATCCACTGTATCCAGTCAGATTCACACAGCACGGAAACAGATCCTTCGGTCCAACCAGTCCATGTTGACCATAATCCCATACTAAACTAGTCCCACCTACATGTGCTTGGCCCAATATCCCTCTGAATATTTCTTATTCATGTACTTATCCAAATGTCATTTAAATGTTGTGACTGTAAGCGCATCTACCACTTCCTCTGGAAATTCATTCCACACGTGAAGCACTCTGTGTAAAAATGTTGCCCCTTATTTTGTTTTTAAATCTTTCTGTTCTCACCTTAAAAATATGTCCGCTAGTCTTGAAATCCCTCATTCCAGGGAAATGACTCCTGACATTCGCCTTCTCTGTATCCAGCAAGATTTTATAAATCTCAAAGAAGACCTGAAATGTTAGCTTGCTCTCTCTATGTGGACGCTGCCTGACCAGCTGTGATCTACACCATTTGTTGTTTTCAGGACGGATTCCAGCATCTGTCGCAATGCGCTCCTAAATGTTGGCTACCTCTTTCCAGATCCTTTGAGACTCAACCTTACTCAACAATCCACTGTGCAGTACAGTCAATAAAGTTCCACATTGCATCTCTTTCAGCACACACGGGCAGCATGTGGCTCAGTGGTTAGCACTGCTGCCTCACAGCACCAGGGACAAGGATTTGACTCCAGCTTCAGGTGACTGTGCAAACTCCACACAGACATTGTCCTCCCCGTGGCTGTGTGGGTTTCATCGAGATGCTCCGGTTTCCTCCCACAGTGCAAAGATGTACAGGTTAGGATGAATTGGCCATGCTAAATTGCCCCATAGTGTTCAGGGATGTGTGGGTTAGGTATATTAGTCGGAGGTAAATGGAGAGTTGTTGGGCCAAATGGCCTCATTCCGCACTGTAGGGATTCGATGTGGCAACCCCCCAGCTGTTTGCATTTCCTGTAGGGGAAGTGGGGACGGGCCGAAAGTTCAGTGTGTGTGAAGCGAAAATTAAACGTAGTGCTTTGCTTGAGCTCAAGCTGAGTGACTTGGTGGCGGACTGGAAAAGGAAGGTAAGGTGTCTGTGGTTAGTGATGCTGCCTCACGGCACCAGAGAGCCAGATACAATTCCAGCCTCAGAGCCGTTGTCTGTGTGGATATTGCACATTCTCCGACTGGTGTTTGTGGCGGATTTCTTCCAGTGCACCTGTTTCTTCCCACTATCCAAAGATGTGCAGGTTTGGGTGAATTAGCCATGTTAAATTGTCCATAGTGTCCAGGATGTGTAGGTTAGATGCATTAATCAGGTGTAAATGTAGAGCAATCAGAGTAGGGTAACGGTGCTTTCAATTTCATGGAATTACAAAAGAAAAGAATGTTCCGCATAAAGTAGAATTGCTTGTTCTGAATTTCTACCCTGACTGACAGTGATGACTTTCATAATCTGTTTTTTCCAGTGCATTTGAAGATTTGAAGACTGAAGTTTCAAATTCAGTAGTTGAAGGGCTTATGTCCGAAACAGCAACTCTCCTGCTCCTTGGATGCTGCCTGACCTGCTGTGTATTTCCAGCACCACACATTTTGACTGACTCTCCAGCGTCTGCAGTCCTCATTTTCATGTCAATGACAGACAGTCAATCAATCCATTGGGACTGTAACGATTTTTGACTATGATTCTGTGAGAAGGAGCAAAATTCTTTGGTTTCTGTTTCAGTACGCTTTCAGCATCAGTGGAGCTCGATGAGAGACGCTACTGTGGCAGCGCATTGCATGTGCAGCCTGTCACAATTATACAGCCTGGAAAGAGGAATTCACGGCAGGGAGGGTTTGTACATGCGTTTGTGTGCAGCTGAAGCTTTGGCCATGGAGAAACCAGAGGAATCTCGCCCCATGGAGAAACCGTGGAAGTGTGGTGACTGCGGGAAAGGCTTCAGTGTCCCATCTGCCCTGGAAATTCATCAGCGCAGTCACACCATGGAGAGGCCGTTCTCCTGCCCAGAGTGTGGGAAGGGATTTATCCGCTCTTCCCACCTGCTGGACCACCGCCGAGTCCATACTGGGGAGAGACCATTCACCTGCCCTGAGTGCGGGAACAGCTTCACCCACTCCTCCCACTTGCTGGCGCATCAGCGTGTCCACACCGGGGAGAGGCCCTTCCCCTGCTCTGATTGTGGGAAGGCCTTCAGCAAATCCTCTGACCTGCTGAAGCACCAGCGGGTCTACACGGGGGAGCGGCCATTCAGTTGCCCCGAGTGCGGGAAGGCCTTTAGCGATTCCTCTGCCCTGCTGAGGCACCAGTGGGTCCACACAGGCAAGAAGCCGTTCCCCTGCCCTGAATGTGGGAAGGGCTTCAGCAGTTCCTCCTCCCTGCTGACACACCAGCGGGTCCACACTGGGGAGAGGCCATTTATCTGCCCTGAGTGTGGGAAGAATTTTCCCCAGCCCTCCCAACTGCTGACCCACCGGCGGGTCCATACCGGGGAGAAGCCATTCTCCTGCTCAGTGTGCAGGAAGGGCTTTGCGGTCTCCTCTAACCTCGTGGCCCACCGGCGGGTCCACACGGGGGAAAGGCCCTTCAGCTGTCGCAAGTGCGGGAAGGCTTTCAGCAATTCCTCCCACCTGCTGAGGCATCAGCGGGTCCACACAGGCGAGAAGCCGTTCTCCTGCCCAGAGTGCGAGAAACGCTTTAACCGCTCCTCCCACCTACTGACCCACCAGCGGGTCCACATGGGAGAGTGGCCGTTCTACTGTCCTGAGTGCAGGAAGGGCTTCAGCAATTCTTCTGCTCTGCTGACCCACCAGCGGGTCCATAGAGGGGAGAGGCCATTCAGCTGCCCTGAGTGTGGCAAGAGGTTCACATTTTCCAGCAACTTGCGAAGACACCAGCGGGGGCACCAGTGCTCCCAACAATCAGATACTGCCAGTGACGCTACTGTGAATTAAACCTTGTGCCCCACTCTGACAATGGGTGCAGTGGGAAAGTTGGTGGGCTTTTAAAAAAATTTCTGGACTGCACACTGCCTCGCACCCCCAAGTGCAACTCTAAAGTGGCTCGGGGCGACATGGTGGCTCAGTGGTTACCACAACTGCCTCATAGAGCCATGGATTCGGGTTTGAATCTACTGTTTGATTCTCCCGTGTCTGCATGGGTTTCCTCCGAGTGTTCCGCTTTTGCTCCCACAATACAAAGATGTACAAGTTAGGGTGAGTTAGCCGAGCTAAATTGTCCATAGTGTTCAGGGATGTGTACGTGTGGTGCAGTAGTCAGGGGTAAATGTAGACTGGTCAAAAGTGTGGTGCTGGAAAAGCATAGCAGGTCAGGCAGCATCTGAGGCGCAGGAGAATCGACGTTTTGGGCATAAGTCCTTCATCAGGATTCTCCTGGACTTCGGATGCTGCCTGATCAGCTGTGCTTTTCCAGCACCACATTCTTGACTCTGATCTCCAGCATCTGCAGTCCTCACTTTCTCCAAGTAAATGTAAAGTAATAGGGTTAAGAGAATAGGTCTGGGTGGGTAACTGTACGGAGGGTTGGTGTTGCCTTGTTGGTCCAAAAGGCCTGTTTACATTCTGTAGGGATTCTGTGATTCCATAAACTTTGCTTCCAGTGGGCGACATTACTCGGAGTCTGGGACTGCACGTTCCTAAGAATCCGCAGAAACCTAAGACCACAAGACCACTGGAGCAGACATGAGGTCATTCAGCCCATTGAGTCTGCTCCACCATTTGTTAGAAACAAAAAATAATTGCGGTTGCTGGAATCCAAAGTAGGCAAGCAGGAGGCTGGGAGAACGCAGCAAGCCAGGTAGCATTAGGAGGTGAAGTTAGCATTTCGGGTATTAACCCTCCTTCAGGACTGAAGAAGGGTTCTTCCCAAAACATTGACTTCTGTATCAGAAACAATTTACCAGGATGTTGCCGGGGGTTGGAGGGTTTGAGCTGCAGGGAGAGGCTATTTGGCTGGGTGAGAGATTTAAAAGGGGCAATGTTTTCACGCAGAGGGTAGTGCATGTATGGAATGAGTTTCCAGAGAAAGTGGAGGCTGGTACAATTATACCACTGAGAAGGCATCTGGTTTCGGACATGAACAGGAAGGGTTCAGAAAGATAATGGGCCAAATACTGACAAATGGAACCAAATTAATTTAGGATGTCTTGTCAGCGTCGATGAGTTGGACCGAAGGGTCTGTTTCTGTGCTGTACATCTCTCTGTCTACTGGTCCTGATGTAAGTTTTAAAATTGAGTCCAAGTAACTTTGAATAGTTCAGTCTTGTTGAACTCACCTCTTGAAAGGTTTCAAATGAATCCCTCCAAGTGATACTGTTTAAAAATGCCGAGTTGGACAAAATATCCCATTAAGGTCGACACAAACCCACAGCAGAAGATATCAGAAATCACACAACACCAGCTTAGAGACCAACAGGTTTATTTGAAATTACAAGCTTTAGGAGCATTGCTCCTTCTTCAATGCTGCAGCTTCATCACTTCACCGACAAAGGAGCAGTGCTCTGAAATCTTGAGTTCAAATAAACCTGTTGGACTCTAACCTGGTGCCATTTGACTTCTGACCTTGTCCAGCCTAATCCAACACCAGCACTTCCACATCAGAGTTGACTAATGAGATCGGATTTTATTCTGTGTGACGAAGTGAGATGCTCATCTGAAAACTCAAAACTGTTGGAGAGACAAAGAGACACGAGTCAGTGCTACAGCATGGAGACAGGCCCATCGGCCCAAACTGGTCCATGCCGACCAAAATGTCCATCAACAGTAACCCCATTTCCCTGCACATGGCCACTATCCTTCTAAGCCTTTCCTACCCATGTGTTTGACCAAATGTCTTTTAAATGTTGTTAATGTACCTACTTCAACCACTTCCACTGGCAGCTCATTCCATACACAAGCCACACTCTAAAATTTTTGCCCCACATATTTTTTCAATCACTCCCTTCTGACCAGGTTTGTATGCTCTGTTTGGAGATGTAGGAGTAAATCTTCACAATAAAAGATTAATACAGCCTTTATTCATGACTCATGATTAAACACACTTTCTCTATTTACAGCTGTAATTGAGAGGCTTCTCTGAATTAGTCGACATGTTTGTAACAAGTTGTGAAACATGAAAGGATTCTGAAAAGATTTACAAAGATACTGCCAGGGTTGGAGGGTTTGAGCTGTTGCAAGAGGCTGAAATAGCCCCAGTCTATTTTCCCTGGAGGGTCAGAGGCTGGGGGGTGACCTTACATACTGTTTCGCTGTAGAAGTGTTTCAGAAAAAAAAATCTCAAACCTTATTCCGATTGTTGCCTTTGCCAATATCTGTTGGCCATTAGTGAAGTCCCTTAGCCCAGTCGAATCGGACCCTCTGCCTTTTACAACCCCTCTTGGGGAAAAAAAATCAAGATGACATAATCTTCTTAAAGGAGTAACATCATCACAACAGAGAGCACACAAACAGAAACATTTCTATCACAAGGTTGTACAGTTAACAGGCCAAGATAATGACTTTTCAATTTAGCCAATCAATTTAAATCCGGTCCTTTGGATACCAATATCTATTAAATTTAAATCTGATGGTTTTGATAACAGAGGACCAATCCTATTGTAAAAACTCAATATGGCATCAAGGGTATAAAAGAAGGGGACAGTTGGACAGAACCCCAGAGCTAACCCCCCATTGCTAGAGCTAAGAGTCCTCAGCACTAGAGAGAGACATCAGCTCTGACCGTCAGCTGTGAATGAGACAGCATCATTTACAAAAAAACCAGAAGAGCAGGAATTGCAGGAGGCATTCCTGACAAAATATTCAATAGAAGGATGCTTAGAATATTCTGGAAGATGTAATCTGAGAGACTAAATTCTATTTCTTGTTGTTTTAGTGGGTCTTGTATTTACTGGAACAGCATATGACAAAAATCCTGTTTCATGTCAGAATCGTCAGTAGTTCGAAGGGATTTATTAGGTTTGTTAATAGTTTAGTTCAGTTGTTCACCATTCAAGTTGGATATGTAAATTGCTTTTTGTTGATTTTTAAATTGTCAGGGATTTATTTTTGTTTTTAAGACTAGAGCAGATGACACTACTTTTCACACTAATTTTCTGATTATAGGGCAATGCGCTCCTCTTTTGGTGTTTCGGTTTGAGATCTCAGAGGGGAGGGGATTCAGCATTCGCTTTATAACAGTATTGATGTGCCGTCCTGCTGAATGCAAAGGAGTCATTATTAATCCTAGCCTCTCACTCTGATTGTGGGTGAATCGCTTTAATTTGAATACTGACTCAGAAACTGCACAGACAACCAACTGTTGAATCATAATTTACACTTTTATTGTAGGTAGGAACCAAAATATAAAACCCCTCAAGTAAGCAAGTTCACCCTCACCCCCCAAATCTTGGCTATCACCCAAATGATGGCAGAATTTAACATTGTTTCTACCAACAGTGCCCATCTCTGGAAGTTTACAAGGGTCTGATGCAGGGTTGTTCTTCCAAGCACTGCAGGTGAAACGTTCTGGAGTTGAATTCTGGTGGAGTTCCGTCACTTTCAGATTTGTGGTGTAACGTTTCTTTAGATTCTAACACCATCTCCCCACACTTCTGGAGACCTCAGGTCTGTAGCTTACCTTCTTATCCTTGAGGGTTTTCCACCTGTTTGAAACAGCCTGTCCTGCAATTAACCCCTTTACGCCAAGGTAAAAACAATGACTGCAGATGCTGGAAACCAGAGTCGAGATTAGAGTGGTGCTGGAAAAGCACATCAGTTCAGACAGCATTCAAGGAGCAGGAAAAATTGACGTTTCAAGCAAAAGCCCTTCATCAGGAATACAGGGTTCCTGATGAAGGGCTTTTGCCTGAAATGTTGATTTTCCTGCTCCTTGTATGCCCTCTACACCAAGGCCTTCCTTCTACAAGCAGAATTAATTGTCCTTTTGTCACACAGTTATTAAACACCATTATCTCATCTGTCCAAAGAAACAGCTCATTGTTTTGCCTCCTTCTTCCCAGCGATAGTTAATGTATGTTATTTGTTGACTCCCTTGTAGCAGTTTCTCATTGGCCCTTTCGTTTCTTGGTCCAGAAAGCGTTATTGCTGACTCATGAAGTTATCAAAGTTCTGGAGTTTACAGGACCACACCACATTCCTGTCTGCCTCTTCCAGGAATAACGACTGCTCCTGAGATACTCGCAGTTCCTGACATTCCTTGGTATCCCCAAATACAATCCACATGTCAGGAAATCACTAGTGCTGCCCTGACACCAGACAGTCACTGTTGGAACAGAAGGATTATGGGAAGAAAATACAGAAATCCGAAGTGCAAAGAGACTTGGGAGTTCAAGTCCAGGATTTTCTCAAACTTGCAGGTTGAGTCAGTAGTTAGGAAGGCAAATGCAATAATGGCATTTATTTTGACAAGACTTGAATACAAAAGCAGGGATGTACTTCTGAGACTCTATAAGGCTCTGGTCAGGCCACATTTGCAGCATTGTGAGCAGTTTTGAGCCTCCTATTAGCAAGGATGTATTGGCCCAGGAGGGTGTTCAGAGGAGGTTCACGAGAATGGTCCCAGGAATGAAACGTTTAACATATGAGGAACTTTTGAGGACTCTGGGACTATATGGAGTTTAGAAGGATGAGGGGGGTTACAATTGAAACCTACAGGATATTGAACGGCCTGGACAGAGTGGATGTTGGGAAGATGTTTCCATTGTTAGGACAAAGTAGGACCCGAGAGTACAGCCTTAAGAAGAAAAGGAAGACCCTTTAGTTGGGAGATAAGGAAAGCCTTCTTCAGCCAGAGAGTGGTGTATCTATGGAATTCACAGCCACAGAAGGCTGTGGAGGCCAGGACATTGAGCAGATTTAAGATGGAGACAGAAATGTTCTTGAGTGTCAAGGGGATCAAGGGTTCCGGGATGAATGGGCTTGAGAAAGTTAACAGCCACGATTGAATGGTGGAGTTGACTCAATGGGATGAATGGCCTAATTTCAGCTCCTATGGTCTTATGATATGCTGATGTGTGGAGGGGTGATGAGTGGGCAAAGAGATGAAGAGGGAGTAGAATTAAGGGGAAGCTGGATACAGCCACAAGGGAGAAAGAAATACAAGAACTGTACAATAAATGACAGAACTCTTAGGAGCACTGGCATGCAGAGGGATCTGGAAGTCGAAACAGAGGTGGGTATGGTGGTCAAGAAGGCACATAGGACGCTTGCCTTTCCTGGGTGTGAGAGTTGGCAAGTTACATTACAGCTATTTATTTCAACCACATTCGGAATATTGTATGCAGTTCTGGTCACCACACTATCAGAAGGACGTGGATGCTCCGGGAGAGGGTGCTTTAGTCAAGGGCTAATGTTGCGTAATAGGAGTAGGTGAATAAGTCTGTGTCAGTTACTCTTCAGAGGGTCAGTGTGCACATGTTGCGCCAAATGGTCTTTTCCACACTAGGGATTCTATGTTACTCAGAGGTTTTTTTATTCCCCAGAGTGAAAAGAACAACAACAAAAGGGCACAGGTTCAAGGCAAGAGGAGGGCAGTCTGCAGGAGAAGTGGAGGGGAAGGTTTTTCACACAGAGGGGTGATGGGTGGTGGAAGGAGGCATCTTAGCAACGTTTAAGGTGTATCTTGATATGGAAATGTGTTGCTGGAAAAGCGCAGCAGGTCAGGCAGCATCTAGGGAACAGGAGAATCGACGTTTTGGGCATTAGCCCTTCTTCAGGAATGTGTATCTTGATAGACACATGAACGCGAGATGAACAGAAGGATAGAAACTGCACATGGGCAATAAATAGCAGGTCCAAGTGAGAATTAAGAATTGGCACAGGCTTGACAGGGGTGCCTAAACCAAATAAGAATGGCTTGTGACTGTGTTGTACTGATACAGGTTTTCCCCACGATCCAAAAGTGGAGCGTTCCTATGAAACCTTTCATAAGGCAAAATAGCGTAAAGCGAAGAAGCAATGAACATTAATTCATTTATATCGTATATACTCAAGTAATAGTCAAATTTTTGACTACTTTTTAAGGTTAAATTTAGGGGGTCGACTGTTACTTGGATACTACTTGAGGGGCTGAAATTCATGCCTGTCAAGATTCATACCGTATCATAAGCAGAAGCTCAACTGATGAATAAAGCAAAAAAAATTATGGTAATTCTGAAAACTGAGTGGAGCATACTGACAACGGACTGGAAGACAGGAACAGAGCCGAACAACCGACAGACTGCAGAGCTGGAGTGGAACATGACGGTCATCACACAGTCTCACAAACATGGGTCTGTTGTCTATGAAGAACTAGGGTCGACTTTTACATGATCAGACTACTTTTCACAACACTTGCAAGAAAAAGAAATCAAACACGTCCAATTCGCCATGCATGGAGAACAGGAAATAAAGTAAAGATTTTTTTTTTACAAAAAGAGATTTCCAGCATTCATACACAACTATACATGTGCACATGTCCATTTAAATATTGGGTAGGTTGATTCTTTGGAAGATGACAATCGCAAAGAAATGAAACTCTTCAACAAAATGCTGGATTTGGTAGAATGATTAATTAGTACCCCCACTCCCCTCCCTCCATCACATCACTGGGCAAGACAAAACCCCAGGATCTAAATAACATACCTACATACACACACACACACAATCCGACCCATTTTACGTGCAATTACCTCAAATCACATTTATAAAACATAACCATAGAGGTTTACACAGGCTCTCGTACACAATATTGTCTGTGACCTTCTACAGCGCTGTGAAGTGCTGCAAATCCCATGATGACAGTATTTCATATCTAATGTGTTAAATAACATTGTATATTTTATAAAAAAAGATATCTATACATTATACACAATTGAATATCGGAACAGTTCAGTCAGATGGTACAGCCTGCTCTCCTACATGGATTATAGAAGGTGTATGGAGGATTAGATGGTGATTCTAATAGAAATTATGTTTGTTTTAGGAATGGGAGTGATTGTGGCTCCAGGCTAATGGCGATCCGCCTTATCCCCCGGGTTCCCCCTCAGCCCAGCCCGGTACCTGGTAGAGTGAAGCCGCGGGTAGCTCCAGGCTCACGGTCCAGCACAGCACCGAGTGCAGCCTCTCCTCCAGCTTGTGCTCCGCCGGACTTTACCCCCCGCCGCCGCTCCTCCACCTCCCGCCGCCGAAGAAGCCGCGGGCGCCGGCTCTCTCTCCTCCACCGCCGACATTTTTAATTTGTTTTCTCGTTCACCCGGTAACCGTCACCTCCCCCTTCCCGGGCCCCGGGAATTATACACAAATAAACAATAAACCCCACCGGGGACTGTCTCCTTTTCTTCACAACTTTTGTTTGAAAAGTTCCGGCTTTAATTTGAAATGTATTTTAAAGGTATTTTCTGAGGTAAACGATGCCTGTCTGCCCCCCCCTCCCTCCGTCAGAAACCGCCCGCTGAGTCGATGAGAAAACCGCAGCCTCGCACCGCCATCTTTGTTTTTCTTCTTCTTTCTGTCTCCTCCTTCTGTGACGCGCGTCATCCACGCTCCGCCCAATCTGAGCGCACCTTACTCCACCTGACCAATGGCAACCGGCGCCGGTTGTTACTGACAGAGTTTGTGTCCAATTGCCAAATTGGGATGAAAAAGGCGGGAGTCACAATTTTTTTCCCCTGTGACTGCACATCTCATTCCTTTTGCCTGTCTCTTCCGCAGGGGAGGGGGAATCCCAAACTAGAGGGCACAGGTTTAGGGTGAGAGGGGAAAGATTTAAAAGGAACCCAAGGATTTTAAAAAAAGTGTGGAAGTTAATTCGCCTCAAGAAAAAGCCCCCTCTTACAACCTGAACAAAATAGATTGTTCACAGCCTATTACTCACCAAACAAGAAGGATGTTGTGAAACTTAAAAGAGTTCAGAAATTATTTATAAGAATGTTGCTGGGGTTGGAGGGTTTGAGCTACAGGGAGAGGCTGAATTGGCTGGGGCTATTTTCCCTGGAGCATTGGAGGCTGAGGGGTGACCTTATGGAGGTTTATAAGAACTTGACAGGTATGGATATGAGAAAAAGATAAGGTGTTCCCTGGGGCGGGGGAGTCCAGTACAAGAGGGCATTAGTTTTTGAGTGAGAGGAGAAAGATTTAAAACGACCCCAAGGGGCAACTTTTTCACATATAGGTTGGTGTGCCAGGAAAAATGGTGGAGGCTGGTACAAATACAACATTTAAAAGGCATCTGAATAGGTACATGAATAGGAAGTTTTAGAGGGATATGGACAAAGTGCTGGCAAATGGGAAGAGATTAATTTAGGCTATCTGGTCGGCACATACTGAAAGATTGTTTTTTGTGCTCTACAACTCAATGGTTCTATTTCCACAGAGCCAGAACCAATTTCAAAAGGCTAGGAATAGGCCATTCGCTCCTTACACACTGTCCTCAACTGTGGCCTAACTGAGCATATTTCAATTCTTAGTGCTATGTAATGAGCCAGACTTTATTAAAAATCTTAAAGCAAATGAACACTTAGGAGGCAGCGATTGTAATATGGTAGAGATCAGTGTGCAGTTTGAAAGAGACAAGGCAAAATTAGATGTAATGGTGTTACAGTTAAATAAAGGGCAATAAGAGAGGAACTGTCAAAAATTGACTGGAAGCAGAGCCTAGTGGGGAAGACAGTAAAGCAACAATGGCAGGAATTTCTGGGTGTAGTTGAGGACACAGTACAGCAGTTCATCCATCAAAAAATAAAGATTATCGGGCAGGGTGGGGGGAAAGAAGACTGCCATGGCTGACAAAGGAAGTCAGGAAATGTATCAACGAAAAAGAGAGCCTATAAAGTGGCCAAGACCATTGGGAAATCAGAAACTCGGGAAGACTACAAAAACAAACAGAAGATAACAAAGAGAGAAATAAGGAAGGAGAGGATCAAATATGAAGGGAAGCGGACCAGTAATGTTAGAAATGATGGTAAAAGTTTTTTGCAATACATAAGAAACAAACAAGAGGCAAAAGTAGAAATTGGGCTGCTCTAAATTGATGCAGGAAGGTTAGTGATGGGAGATAAGAAAATAGCTGAAGAACTTAATAAATACTTTGTGTCAGTTTTCACAGTGGAAGACATGAGTAATATCCTAACAAGGAGAGTTAAGGTGCAGAGTTGAGTATGCTAGCCATTACAAAAAAGAAAGTGCTAGAAAAGTTAATAGGTCTAAAAATTGAGAAATCTCCTGGCCTTGATGGTTACAGCCTCGCGTTCTGAGGGAGGTGGTTGAAGAATTAGCGGAGACGTTGGTTGTAATCTTTCAAAAATCACTGGAGTCAGGTAAAGTCCCAGATGATTGGAAAATCACTGTTGTAGGTCCTTTGTTCAAGAAAGGATCAAGACAAAAGCTGGAAAATTATATGCCGATTAGCCTCACCTCAATTGTAGATAAAATTCTAAAATCTATCGTTAAGGATGAGATTTCTAAATTCTTGGAAGTGCATGGTTGGATTAAAATAAGTCAGCATGGATTTAGTAAGGGGAGGTCGTGCCTGACAAACTTGAAGAGTTAACAAATAGGTTATACTTGGGGAAAGCCAGAGGCTGTTATCTACCTAGATTTCCAAAAGGCCTTTGATAAGGTGCCTCATAGGGGGCTGCTGAGTTAAGTGAGGGTCCATGGTATTGGAGTTGAGCTACTGGCATGGATTGAGGATAGGCTGCCTGAGAGAAGGCAGAGAGTTGGGATAAAAGATTCTTTTTCGGAATGGCAGCTGGTGACAAGTGGTGTCCCACAGGGCTCAGTGTTGAGGCTGCAGCTGTTCACTTTATACATTAATGATCTGGAAAAAGGGACTGGGGGCATTCCCACGAAGTTTGCTGATGATACAAAGTTAGGCAGACAGGCAGGTAGTTCTGAGGAGGTGGGGAGGCTGCAGAAAGATTTGGACAGTTTAGGAGTGTGGTGCAGGAAATGGCTGATGAAATTTAATGTAAGCAAATGTGAAGTCTTGCACTTCAGAAAAATGAATACAGTATGGACTACTTTCTAAACAGTGAGAACATTCATAAAGCCAAAGTACAAAGGGATCTGGGACTGCTAGTCCAGGATTCTCTAAAGGTTGACTTGCGGGTTGAGTCCATGCTTAAGAAAGCAAATATAATGTTGTCATTTATCTCAAGAGAGTTGGATTGTAAAAGCAGCGATGTACTACTTAGACTTTATAAAGCTCTGGTTAGGCTCCATTTAGAATACTGTGTCCAAGTTTGGGCCCTACACCTCAGTAAGGACATAGTGGCACTGGAGCGTGTCCAGTAGAGATTCACACGATGATCGCTGGTATCATAGGCCTAACAGACGATGAACAGCTGAGGATCCTTGAATTATATTCATTAGAGTTTAGAAAGTTGAGGGGAGATCTAATAGAAACTTACAAGATAGTGCATGGCTTAAAAAGCGTGGATGCTGGGAAGTTTTTTTCCATTAGGCAGGGAGACTCGGACCCATGGGCACAGCCTGATAATTAGCGGGGGTCAATTTAGAATGGAAATGAGGAGACATTTCTTCAGCCAGAGAGTGGTGGGTCTGTGGAATTCATTGCCATGGAGCGCAGTGGAGACTGGGACATTAAATGTCTTCAAGGCAGAGATTGATAAATTCTTGGTATCTCTATGGGGAGAGTATGATAAGTGGAGTTGAAATGCCCGTCAGCCATGATCAAATGGCGGAGTGGACTTATGACCTGACTTCCACTCCTGTGTCTTATGGTTTTGAGGAAGAGCTCTTTGCTATTGACTTTACCTCCACTCCTAATGATTTTATAAATCTTAGTAAGGTCACCCCTCAACCCCTTACACTCCAATGAAGACAGTCCCAACCTTTCCTTATAACTCAATCCCTCCAGTCCTGGCAACATCCTGGTAAATCTTTACGGAACCCTCTCTAATAGTATTCTTCCTATCACAGAGCCACCAAAACTGTACTCAGTACCCAGAAAGTGGCCTCACCAACATCCTGTAGAACCTCAACGTGATGTCCCAATTCTGTATTCAATGGGGTGAACAGTGAAGGGAATGGTGCGAAATGCCTTCTTTACCACCTGTCTACCAGTGATGCAACTTTCAAAGAACTATATACCTGAACCCCCTAAATCCCTCCCCCCCACCGCCAGAGTGTCTCTGTTCTACAACACGACCCAGGGACCTACCATTATCTGTACATAGCAATGCTGAAAATTCCTGCATTCTTGGCCTGAAGCCCACTGAAGACGTTACCCAGTAGGTAACGAAACGTCTGGAAATGAACCTTGCAGCTCAGCAAGCAAACCTACATCCAAAACCTCAACCTGAGCTCCAAATCTTCTCAAAACTCACTATGTCTAGCCCTTCCTTGTTTAGCAAAATGCAACCTCTCACTTTTATTCATACCTCTCTCAAAAACACACACACATACACCTCACAACGCACTCACAGTCTTAAACTCCATCACACTCACACTTCACTCTAACACATGCACTCAAACACAAACTCACACACAAAACTCTATGGTGTGAATTTGTATTGGCAGAATTATCTTTGAAGATACTTTCAATTTTGCTCAACAAGCACACAATCTGCAGGCAGTCAATCCATGCAATATTTTATAAATTCCTACTTTGAAACAGAACCAGTCTGATTCAAGATTGGAATACCGACAGACTCGAACCTCACATCTTTAATGTATTGTCTGAGCTGAGATGTCACTTTTTTTAATAAAACATTAAGTCATCTCAAGAACGTGACTTTAAAGATGTTCTGGGATTTACATATTAATGAACCAAAACCTGCAACCCATTCTAAAAGATGAAGGACATAACAACAATCTAGGTTTGTTCAATATATCCTATCAGTCGCATGACACTGTGATCTTTTGCTATACAATCGGTGTGTTATTCCCCGACCAACAGCTCCCCGATGAAGGAACAGCACTCTGAAAGCTAGTGCTTCCAAACAAACCTGTTGGATTATAACCTGGTGTTGTGTGATTTTTAACTTTATCTACCCCAGTCCAACACCAGCACCTCCACACCGTTTCCAGTGAACGCAGCCCACATCTCCTGCTGCTGCCAGTAAACTATACAATGCTGATGAAACGGTGCAGTACCTGCACTTCTGAAAATCTGACAATTTCTAACGATACTAGCTACTCATTCACTGCTCCATCTGATACATGGCATTGGAAACTTAGTGCAGGAGGCTGAAATGAAATGAGCAGCTTTAAAACAAAAACCTCTTGGAGCTCAAAGCCTTCAATGAGAGTCTGAGCCCGGCGATACGTTCAGGTAACCTTTATTGTGTCCCAATGTTGTTACAGCTGCAGATCCCTCCCCAGCATAAAGGTGTAGAAAAAGTAGCTGCTTTTTAAATAGCTCAAGGTCAAAGCGTGCACCCCCACCTCACCTTCATTACTATGGTCACCACCGACTTGTCAGTTTGTAATTGGATCCTTGGTACAGCCTTAACTATAGGAAGTATTGTCTCACTCAGCAATTTCAACCCATACCCTGTAAACAAGTAAGTCTTTCCCCACTCAATGACCGGTGGCAGTGGTGGGCAATGAAGAGTCAACCATGCTGTTGTGGGTCTGGAGTTACATGTAGGCCAGACCGGGTAAAGGATGCGGCTGGGACAACTGAGTGAATCCTTCCCCACAACAGCAGTGTCTTTCCCTAAAAAGGGATGTGAGTGAATCAGATGGGTGATGTCCCCCAAACAATCATTTCTTCATTAGGTTCTGAACTCCAGATTTCTGACCGAAATCCAATTCCACCATCTGTCACGGCGGGATTCAAACCTGGCAGTCCCCGGAACTGGATTGATGGTCCAGTCAATCAGGCAGTTGGCTATCCCTCCTTTAATCCCCCTGCGATGGCACATGAACTCGCTGGTGCCTCCGCAGATGGGAAGCGCGGGTAAAGCCCTTCTCACACTGAAAGCAGGTGAACTGCCTCTCCCCAGTGTGCACCTGCCGGTGGGCCAGCAGGATGGAGGAATTGCTGAAGGCCTTCCCACACTCAGTGCAGAAGAACGGCCTCTCTCCGGTGTGCCCCTGCCTGTGGGCCAGCAGGGTGGAGGCCTGGTTAATGCCCTTCCCACACTCGGGGCAGCTAAAGGGCCTCTCCCTGGTGTGGACCTGCTGGTGCCTCACCAGGTCGGAGGCATAGCTGAAGCCCTTTCCGCACTCGGGGCAGGTGAATGGCCTCTCCCCAGTATGACTGCGCTGATGAGTCTCCAGGATAGAAGGGACACGGAAGCCTTTTCCGCAGTCACCACACTTCCACGGTTTCTGCACGGGGTAGGATCCATTAGGTTTCTCCATCGCCAAAGCTTTAGCTGCAGACAAACGCATATACAGCCCCTCTCTGCCGTGAATTCCTCTTTCCAGGCCGTATAACTGCTTCAGGTTCCACAATCAGTGCGCTGCAACAGTAGGGTCTCTCATCCAGTCCCATTGATGCTGAGAACGTGCTCCAACAGGAACCAAAAGGCTTTGCTCCTTCTGACAGAATCACAGTCAAAAATTGTTGCAGTCCTGATGGATTGAGTGACTGTCGGACATTGACGTCGAAGTGAGGACAGCAGAAGCTGGAGAATCAGAGTTGAACAGTGCGGCGCTGGAAAAGTACAGCAGGTCCGGCAGCATCCGAGGAGCAGGAAAGTTGATGTTTCGGGCATCAGCCCTTCATCTGTTGATTTTGAAACTTCCGTCTTCAGATCATCAAATGCTTTGTAAAAAGAGATTACAAAAGTCATGACTGTCAGTGCAAGGTACAAATTCAGAACAAGCAATTCTACTTTCTGCAGAACATTCTTTTCTTTTGTTATTCCACACTGAAAATTGAAAGCACCATCCCACTCTCTCTGCCCCTCTGTTCTCACACCGCTCTAACGAATTTTCCTCAAGGTGTTGATTCAGTATCTTACAGGGGCAGAACAGCAAAAACTTCAAGACTGACATCTTTCTGAATTTTGGATAACTCCACTGCTGAGAGTGAGCAGGTCTGATTTTGGGAAGCTCAAAAAATAGTGTCAGTTCAGGGTGAACCTGCAATGCAAGTTCTTGAGGAACAACCAGACATGAAGTGGTTAACATCCCTGGAAAGGAGAGAGCAAAATGAGACATCAAAGGCATTAACACCGACACCAGGAAGAAACTGAACATACAGATGTGGCAAGCCAGAGTCAGAGATATACAGCATGGAAACAGTCCAACTCGTCGATGCCAACCAAATATTCTAAATTAATCTAGACCCATTTGCCAGCATTTGGCCCACATCCCTCTAAAACCCTTCCATTTTATATTTCCATCCAGATGCCTTTCAAATGTCATAATTGTACAAGCATCCACCATTTCCTCTGGCAGCTCAGTCCTTACACGCACCACTCTCTTAATGACAGAGTGAATTTACCACAGTGAATCCATCTTACCCATAGTGCCCAGGGGTGTGTAGGTTAAGTTAGCACAGCCAATCCACTCTAACCTGCACATCCCTCGATGATATGGGGAACAGAACACTGCCAATCCACCTGAACCCGTCCAAAACAGAACACTATGGGTCATTTAACATGGCGAATCCACCCCAACCTGGACAAAGTTACATATAACACAATACCAGGTTATAATCCAACAAGTTTATTTCGAAGCACCGGCTTTCGGAGTGCTGCATCTTATTCAGTTGGTTGTGGAGTACAAGATCATAAGACACAGAATTTATGGAAAAACATTACAGTGTCCTGCCACTGAAATTATATACTGAACAAACCTGGATTGTTAAGTCTTTCATCTTTTAGAAAGGGTTGCATGTATCAATAATATGCAAGTCCCAGAACTTCCTGTCAGGTTCCTTCTCGAGATAACTTCAGGTTTTATAAGAAAAGGTGACATCTCAGCTCAGATAATGCATGAAAGGAGTGAGGTCAGAGTCTGTCTGTATCCTAATCTTGAGTCAGCCCGCTTCGATTTGCAAAGTGGAATTTACAAAATATTACATGTATTGGCTGCCTGCATTGACTGGCAGCACATTGTGCATTTAGAGTTATTAAGTCATAGATGGACAGCATGGAAACAGACCCTTCAGTCCAACTCATCCATGACGACCAGATATCCCAACCCAATCAAGTCCCACCTGCCAGCAACTTGCCCATATCCCTCCAAACTCTTCCTATTCATATGCCCATCCAGACTAGCCTCCACCACTTCCTCTGGCGGTTCATTCTATACCACATACCACCCCCTGAGTGAAGAATTTGCCTCGTTAGGTCCCTTTCACCCTAAACCAATGCCCTCAATTCTGGACTCCCCCACCCCAGGGGAAAGACTTTGTCCATTTATCCTATCCAAGCCCCTCATGATTTTATAAATCTCTGTAAGATCACCCCTTAGCCTCTGACGCTCCAGGGAAAACAGCCCTAGCCTATTCAACCTCTCCCTATAGCTCAAATCTTCCAATCCTACCAACATCCTTGTAAATATTTTCTGAACCCTGTCAGGTTTCACAACATCTTTCCAATAGGAAGGAGACCAGAATTGCACGTAATATTCCAACATTGGCCTAACCAATGTCCTGTGCAGCCACAACATGACCTCCCAATTCCTGTACTCAATACTCTGACCATTAAAGGAAAGCAGACCAAATGCCTTCTTCACTATCCAATCACTATCCTTTTCTTCACTACCTGCGACTCCACTTTCAAGTAGCTATGAAACTGCACTCCAAGACCTCTTTGTTCAGCAACACTCTCTAGGACCTTACCATTAAGTGTACAAGTACTGCTAAGATTTGCTTTCCCAAAATGCAGCACCTCACATTTATTTGAATTAAATTCCATCTGCCACTTCTCAGCCCATTGGCCCATCTGATCAAGATCTCGTTGTAATCTGAGGTAACCTTCTTCGCTGTCCACTACACCTCCAATTTTAGTGTCATCAGCAAACTTATAGCTATACCTCTTGTGCTCACATCCAAATCATTTATATAAAAGATGAAAAGTAGTGGACTCAGCACAGATCCTTGTGGCACTCCACTGGTCACAGGCCTCCTGTCAGAAAAACAACCCTCCACCACCACCTTCTATCTTTGAGCCAGTTCTGTATCCAAATGGCAAGTTCTCCCTGTATTCCATGAGATCTAACCTTGCTCACCAGTCTCCCATGGGGAACCTTGTCGAACACCTTACTGAAGTCCATATAGATCACATGTATTCTCTGCCCTCATCAGTTCCCTTCGTTAGTTCTTCAAAAAAACTCATTCACGTTTGTGAGACATGATTTCCCACACGTAAAGCCATGTTGACTATCCCTAATTAGTCCTTGCCTTTCCAATATAGGTACATCTTGTCCCTCAGTTGGATTCCCTCCAACGATACCGACGTCTGGCTCACTGGTCTATAGTTCCGTGGCTTGTCTTTACCACCTTTCTTTAACAGTGATACAACGTTTATCAACCTCCAGTCTACCGACACCTCACCTGGGACTATCAATGATACAAATATCTCAGCAAGAGGCCCAGCAATCACTTCTCTAGATTTCCACAGAGTTCTAGGGTACACTTGATCAGGTCCTGGGGATTTATCCACTTCTATTCATTACAAGGCAGCCAGCACTTGCTCCTCTGTAATATGGACATTTTTAAAGATGTCACTATCTATTTCCCTACATTCTATATCTTCCATGTCCTTTTCCACAGTAAACTCTGATGCAAAATACCTGTTTAGTATCTCCCCCATCTCCAGCGGTTCCACACAAAGGCCACCTAGCTGATCTTTGAGGGACCCTATTCTCTCCCTACTTCTTCTTTTGTCCTTAATGTATTTGTAAAAACCCTTTGGATTCTCCTTAACTCTAGTTGCCAAAGCTATCTCATGTCCCCTGTTTTTCCCTCTTGATTTCTCTCTTAAGTATACTCCTAATGCCTTTATACTGTAAGGCTTCACTCGATCTATCCTGTCTGTACCTGACATATGCTTCCTTCATTTTCTGAACCAAAGCCTCAATTTCTCCAGTCATCCAGCATTCCCTATACCTACCAGCATTTCCTTTCACCCTAACAATAATATACTTTCTCTGGATTCTAGTTATCACAGTTCTGAAGGCTTCCCATTTTCCAGCCGTCCCTTTACCTGCAAACATTGGCGCACAATCAGCTTTTCAAAGTTCTTGCCTAATACCGTCAAATGTGTCCTTCCTCCAATTTAGAATTTTTGAGCAAAATAGAATGTATCTGCAAATGTAATGCTGCAAATACAAATTCATCCCCATGGAGAGTGTGGTTCTATGTGTGTAATAGAGAAACCCTGTTTCCATGCTGTATATCTATATGTCTATTTGATAACAGATGCTTTATTTCTGTTGGTGCAAGTATGGTTGTAAATCATAGCTGGATATTAATAGTTAGATGTAAGGGAGAGAGAATTCCTCAGGTAGAGCACTATCAGAATCCTGGGAGACCCCTACTTCACATTTACGTGGACTGGTTGACAGTCTGGGAGATGATGGATTGGGTCTCGATTGACTAAATATTTTATTTTTCCCGAACGTGTAAAAGGGGGCATAAAAGCTTCAGCAGAAATCCAGCAGAGCTGAGAACAGACCAACATCTTACTCTGTGGGAACAGGGAGATCAACAGAGGACAGAGAAATCTGGACCTGAAATCCAAGCTGACACCAGACTACCCTGTGATCAGTGCTTTGATGAGCAGCACCAACCCTCTACCTTTACTGAGCTTCCCATTTGACTTCCCCTTCAATATTCAGGATCCAGTCCTTGCCATTCTGAAGCCATGTCCCTGTAAGGAATCTCAGATCATAATTATTCTCTTCAATGTGTTCAGTGATTTCATTCACTTCTGTTACAATGCAGCTCACATTCTGTTTTTAGTTTCAGTTTTTGTGATCTTCTGAATCCAGTTTTGATTGCTGGTATATTTACTCTCCTTGTCCCTTTCTATCATTCTCTGATGCTCATTTCCACATCACGACATTGCTCACCAGCCTTGATTTGGATTTGCCAGGCTAAATTGCCCAGAGTGTCCAGGGATGTGCGGGTTATTTGGGTTAGCCTTGGGAAATGCAGGGTTATAGGTTCATAGTAATAGAAGCAGGAGTCAGCCATTTGGCCTGTCCTGCCTGCTCTGCCATTCATTAAGCTGATCTATCCATCATCTCAGCTCCTCCTCCCTGCTGTGTCCCAACCATCCTTAATTCCCCAATCATGCAGAAACCCATCTAATTGTGTCTTGAATATACTTAACGAAGCTGCCTTCTCTGCTTCCTTGGGCAGAGACTTCCATAGTTTCACTACTCTCCAGGAAAAGCAGTTCCTCATAATCTCTGTCCTAAATCTACTTCCCCTAATCTTGGGGCCTAGTCTCATCTAACAGCAGAAATGACTGGATAGGGTAGGGTTTCATCCCCACAGTGCAATGAATTCCCACTTTCCACCAAATCCCAGATGTACTCACTCACTCACTCAGTTGGTGTCTCACAAATGAAAGACTTAATTGTAACTTCTTCAGCTCTGAGTAAGGGCAAAACATTTTTGAGAGCTGCTCTGAAAGTCCAGTCTTCACAACAACACTTCTGCTTTCACTGAAGATGATTAAAGTCATACACCACAGAAACAGACCCTTTGGCCCAACTCATCCGTGCCAACTATATATCACAAACTAATCTAGTCCCATTTGCCAGCATTTGACTCATCCCTCTAAATCCTTCCTATTCAAGTACCCATCCACTGGCTTTTAAATGTTGTCATTGTACCAGCCTTACCACTTCCTCTGGCAGTTCGTTCCATACACCTTCCACCCTCTGTCTGAAAATATGTTGCCCCTCAGGTCCCTTTCCCTACTCACCTTAAACTTCTGCCTCTTTAGTTCTGGACTCCCTGACCATGGAGAAAAGACCTTGGGTATTCACCCTATCCATGACCCTTATAAACGTCTTTAAAGATTACCACTCAGCCTCTGATGCTCCAAAGAAAATATCTCCCTGGCCTATTCAGCCTCTTCCTGCAGCTCAAACCCTCCAAATCTGGCAACAGCCTTCTTAATATTTTCTGACCCCTCTCAAAGTTTCATAACATCTTTCCTACATCAGAGAGACCAGAATTGAATGCAGTATTCCAAAAGTGGCCTAACCAATGTCCTGTACAGCCGGAAAATGATCTCCCAGTTCCTATACTGAATGCTCTGACCAATAAAGGAAAGCATACCAAACACCTTGTTCACTATACTGTCTATGAAGACTCCACCTTCAAGGAACTATGAACCTGGACTCCACGGTCTCTTTGTTCTGCGACACTCCCCTTAACTGTGTCAGTCCTGCCTGGATTGCTAAACCAAAATGCAACATCTCACATTTCTCTGAATTAAACCCCATCTGCCACTCCTTGGCCCATCCGATCAATTCTAATTTATGCTAAACTCTCTTTCCTCTCTTATTCCCTCAAAGCTGAAAATCTTTGTCCCACATACTCTCCCTCCATTCTCTCATTGCTGAACCTCATCCCTGCTGTACCTCATCCTGAAGGGTCTGTTTCATGCTGATTAATAGGCCCACACTGAGGGGGATCTAATGGAAACATACAGAATACTGAATGGCCTGGACAGAGTAGACTTTCAGAGGATGTTTCCATTGGTAGGAGAGACTAGGACCTGAGGCACAGCCTTCGAGTAAAGGGAAGGCGTTTTAGAACGCAGGTAAGGAGATACTTCTTCAGTGAAAGAGTGGTGAATCTGTGGAATTCATTTCTACAGAAGGTTGTAGAGACCAGGTCACTGAGGATATTTAAGACTGAGGTAGATAGGTTCCTGAGTATCATGGGGATGGAGAGTTCCAGGGAGAGCGCGGGAGAATGGGGTTGAGAAACCTATCAGCCACGATTGAATGGTATGAACAGATCTGATGGGCTGAATGGCCTAATTTCTGCTCCTATGTCTTATGGTCTCTTGCTGTCCTGGCCACAGTGAGAGAATTGGGACCAGGAGTTGGCCATTTGGTCTTTCGAGCTTGCACAAGCATTGAACAGATCATAACTGAATATGGATCTACTTACATCTAGGTGAATAGGCTGGAACTTTTTCACTGGAACTTAGGAGGTTGAGAGGTGACCTTATTGAGGTTTATAAAATCACGAGGGGCATAGATGAGGTCAATATCAGCTGTTGTTTCAAGAATAGGGAGCAATCTTTTTAAGGTGAGAGGAGAAAATTTTTAAGAAGACATGAGGAGCACATTTTTTGTTTAAGAGCGTGGAGTGTGTGTCAAATGAATGCCCAGAGGAAGTAGTGAATGCAGGTACAGTAACAACATTTAAAATAAATTTGAATAAGTTTCAGAAGGGTATGGGCCAAACATTGACATGTGGGACTAGTTTAGTTTGTGAATATAGTCAGCATGGACTAGTTGGACTGAAGGGTCTGTTTCTGTGCTGTACGACTCTGTAACTGTTCTATATTGGTCTTAAAACCATTTTCTTGTCTTCCCCCAAAACCATCCACTTCTTTGTTCATCAAAGTCAAATAACTCAGCCTTAAATACATTCTATGACCGGCCTAACTGCTGAAAGACATCCACACTTCTGAACTCAATTCCTCTTGCTAATATATCACTTGCTTTGCTCATTGCTTGCTGCACCTGTCTGACAACTGGCAGTAACTGGTTTCGAAAGACGCTGAGGCCCCTTTGTCCATCCACACATCTTTCCTGATGAAGAGCTCGTGCCCGAAACGTCGACTCTCGTCCTCAGTTGCTGCCTTACCTGCTGTGGTTTGCCAGCGCCACACTTTTCAACTCTGATCTCCAGCATCTCACTTTCGCCAGATCTCAACATATCACTACATAAACAATGCACCTCCTTTCTGCTATTTTTTTACATACATCAAAGGCTATACCTTCACATTGTGGCACTCCGTTTGCAAAGTGAGACACATACCTGGATCAACTTTTCCAGAGTCTGTCCCCTCCCTCGATTCACTCTTTCCTTTCAGTTGCTACAAATCAATAATTGAACCCCAGAATGAAAAGAAAATGGAAAACGTGGTGACAAAAACACTATTATACTCACAAATTTTAGACAGAGGAAGGAATTTATAGTCTGGGGTGAGGTTTAATCTTCATTCAGTGACAAAAGAGCAGCATCAGCGGCTTCAGAGCTCACGGTCCAACTTCCGCATTTCGACAACGGCCGACTCTGATTGGTAGGAGGACCAGACTCCTTCGGATCCTCCAAGGTTCTCCATTGGTCCATGGAAAGGAGCTCGTGCGCGTTTTCTGCGGACACCCAGGAGTATGCGCAATACAGTGCTGACACCGGCAGACATGCGCAGTGCTTACTGACACCGTGGAGCATGCTCAGTATGCTCTGTCACGATGCTGGTATTACTGACAAATTTTAGAGTTAAAAATCACAAAACATCTGGTTGTAGTCCAACAGGCTTATTTGGAAGCACGGGTTTTTGTAGCGCTGCTCCTTTATCAGGCGGTTGTGGAGTATAACATGGTAACACAGAATTTATGATCTTCTGATCTTATACTCCACAACCGCCTGATGAAGGAGCCACGCTCCGAAAGCTAAGTGTTTCTAAACAAGCCGATTGGACTGTAACCTGGTGTTGTGTGATTTTTAACTTTGTACACCCCAGCCCAACACGGGCACCTCCAGATCATGACAAATTTCAAGTGTCCAAATGCGAATATGAGAGAAAAATGCCAACACCATTTTTTTTTACCGAAATGTGTTTTTTTTCGCCTGTGCCTCGACGTTTTATTCCTTTTGCATTTTGTCTGGCTGCTCAACGTTCCTGCCTTTACCCTAGGGTAGACGTATTCCAAAACTAGAGGGTATAGGTTTTGGGTGAGGAGGAAAGATTTGAAGAGATTCAAAAGACTCCGCATAGAACATTCACCCCCTACAGGGCGAAAGTGACGACTGTAGATGCTGGAGATTCGGGTCGAGAGTGTGTGCTGAAAAAGCACAGCAGGTCAGGCAGCGTGCGAGGAGTAGGAGAATCGACGTTTCCGGCAAAACCCTTCATCAGGAAATAGCTATGTGGAATTGCACAGCTGTAGCATAATCGAGTGGGTCTGCATGGGATGCTGCTGGGAAGGTCGGTGTGAATGGCCTGTAGGGATGATGTGATTCCACTGCCTTAGCCACGCGTATATTGAGAAATGATTGCCCCAAGTCTGCTGTGGGAGGAGTGGGTTCGTTCGTGGGACACTGATACCAGTTCTGGGGAAGGTAGGATTGTGCTGTCTCTCTCTACACACTCTGCCCCCCGTCCATTTTCTCCCCACCCACTGCCCCCTTCCCATTCTCTCTCCTCACACTGCACCCCCATTCTCTCCCCAAAACCCTCTGAACCCCAGTCCTTCTCTACTTCCCAACCTCTGTCCCCCTCTCCATTTCTCTCCCTTCTCCACCCCCACCAGCGCCTCTCCCCGTCCTTTCTGGTGCATCAACCCTCTTTGATCGCTGTATCAAACCATTTTAAGGAGAGAGAGAGAATGGGTGGTGATGATTCTACCTTGGAAACAGGGTGTGCGAGAAATGACTGATATTTAAAATTGAGAATAGCTAAAATCATATATTCAGAAACGTTGTTAAAGTCTAGAAGAATGTTCTTTTTTAAAAAAAACAAGCTGCAGAAATCTTTCTGAAACTTGCATTGATATATCACAGTTCGGCCACAACCAAGGACAGGCTGAAAGAGTGAATGAGTGAATAAAAGGCAAGTCCCACCTCGCCCATGAGGAGAAAGTGAGAACTGCAGATGCTGGAGGTCAGAGTCGAGAGTGTGGTGTTGAAAAAGCACAGCAGGTCAGGCAGCATCCAAGGAGCAGGAGAATCAACGTTTCAAACAAAAGTCCTTCACCTTGCCCTCTCCAGTGTGTGTTGTGAAACTGCTTAATCATTTCTAGTGGCCGAGCAGAGGCTGATAACAAGTTTGGAACACACGAGAATGACCTCAGCTGAGACTTTGGATTCATGTCTCACTACAGGAGACCCAGCTACACAATACACACACAAACTCTCTCTCTCTCTCTCTCTCACACACACACACACACACACGCACACACAAGTATTCACACGGTCGTGCAGACCCTCTCTGATAGGCAGGCTCTCTCTCAGACACACATTGATACACCCCTCACACTCACATCCATGCACACACCTTCTCACACAATTATGCTCCATCACACGCACACTTTATCCAGCATGCACAAGCACACACACAGACGCTCTGTCTCATGCATGCACTCACATATAGAAGTCTTTGGGGTGAATTGCATTTGCAGGATTATATATTTGGAAGTAGAACCAGTCTGACTCAAGACTGGGATACAGAAAGACTCTAACCTCACAGCTCTCATGCATTGTCTGACCTGAGGTGTCACCTCCCTTTATAAAACATTAAGTTACCTGGAGAATGTAACTAAAAAGAAGTTCTGGGATTTACAGATTAATGAACCGAAATCTGCAACCCATTTTAGAAGATGAAAGACTTAACAGGTTTCTTCAATATATCATTTATGTTGCATGACACTATAATCTTTTACTATATATTCTGTGTCTTACCATCCTACTCAACAGCTACCTGATGACGGAACAGCGCTCCAAAACCTAGTGCTTCCAAATAAACCTGTTGGACTATACCCTGGTGTTTGTGTCATTTTAAAACTTTGTTTCCAGTGAATACAGCCCACACCTCCCACTGTTGCCAGTAAACTTTGCAATGCCAATAAAACAATAAACCTGCAGTCCTGAAAAATTTACAATTTCGAACAATACTAGCTACTCATTCACTGCTCCTTCTGAGACACGACATTGGAAACTCGGTGCTGGTGGCTGAAAGAAATGAGAAGCTGTTGGATCTCACAGCTTTCAATGAGAGTTTAAGCCTGACGGTAAGTTCAGGTAACCTTTTCTGTGACCCAACTTTGTCACAGCTTCAGATCTCCACATCACAAGGCGTACAAAAAGTAGCTTTTCTTTATAAAAAAAAGCACCTCAAGCTCAAGGTGCACACACTCACCCCCACTCCCCCCACCACACTTTCTTTATTATTGGTCAGTTGAGTTGTCCCTTTGTAACTGGATCCTTCGTACAACCGGGTAAAGCATACAGCTGGGACGACTGAGTGAATCCTTTCCCGCAACGGCAGTTTCCATCACTGAAAAGGACATGAGTGAATCAGGTGGATTTTTGCCCTCTGAAAATGGTTTCATCCTTAGATTCTGAAGTTCAGATTACTAACCGAATCCCAATTCTGCCATCTGCCATGACGGGATTCGAACCTGAGAGTCCCCAGAGCGGGGTTGTTAGCGGCGCTCGGCCATCGCTCCTTCCCGCCCCCTGCGATGGCACGTGAACGCGCTGGTGCCTCCCCAGGTGGGAGGAGCAAGTGAAGCTCTTCCGGCACTGACAGCAGGTGAACGGCCTCTCTCCGGTGTGGACCCACTGGTGCGTCAGCAGTGCAGCTGACTGAGTGAACTCCCTTCCGTACATGGGGCACGTGAATGGCTTCTCTCCCTTGTGGACTCACTCGTGCGTCTCCAGATGGCTGATCCGACTGAAGCCCTTCCTACACACCGAGCAGGTGAATGGCCTCTTCCCGCTGTGAATACGCCTGTGGGTTTCCAGCACGGATGGGGAAGGGAATCGTTTCCCTCAGCCCCCACATTTCCACAGTTTCCCCATTGGGGGAGCTTTCCTTGTGTTGGTCTGGGTTTGAAATTACAATCAGAACGGGGACATAGTCTATCCCCACCGTGAGGGATGAGACTTTGATTCCCCCAGCTGAGTAAATGGTGTGAAGCACTTTTCACAGTCAGCGCACTGAATCTCCCTCACTCGGTGTCTCAGTATTCTTCCTGCCGCACCAGTGTCCAAAATCTTTCAAGCAAACAAAAGCAACCATGTCTTCTTGATTGGAATGGCTGCTGATATTCAAGTCCCAATGAATCAAGTGGCTCTGTCAGAAGTTGATGTATCATTTGTTTTCAGATTTCTTTCGGCACGTCTTCCTGCAAAAAAAAATCACAAAATAAGTGATCATTGGCGGGACACTTAAACGAACATAACATAGGTGGCAGTTCCCGTAGTTTGCCAGATGCCTGCTGATCACATAATACCCAGCACACAGAAACCTGAAATCCCTCATGCAGCCAGATAGGCTTAGATGTGTTTACAGGAAAACTTCATTCAAATCTAATCTAATCTAATCTTCAACTAAATACGTGTACACATATATATCAATATGCCAATCCTTTCAATGCGGCTCAGTTCCATGAGAAACGACACTTTTAATTGTGAACATGAGGAAAAAAGCAATCATTTTCCAGCGTGCAAACTGCATACGTGCCAAACTGAGGGAATACACAAGGAAAATACCTAAAAGAGAGATAGAAAGTATTTGAGCACCTTTGCAGAATCTGTTCCCTCTCTGGATTCACTCCAGTTGCAACAAGTAAACCTCCCTGGGGGTCAGGCAGCCCTGCATCGGGAAGCACTGGGATGGTCAACTACGACCAGTTTACATGGAGAACACATCTCCACATTAAATAGCCTCGAGGCAAACTTCCCTTCCTTCCACTTAAAGTTCAAGACCCCTCAAAGCGAAATTCCCCAGGTAAGTTTGGAAGAATTTCTTCCAGGTGTTCACTAATCATTTCTATGAGCACTTTGTTAAAGTTTGAATATTGCGAGTTTTGATAATTAGTGATTCTGAGCGAAATCACAGTTCGAAAAACAGAATGTGGGAATTTAGAGAGAGTTTATTTTTGCACATCGACGATATGTCTGCACAACAGCATATGACACGACAGCAGTGAAGATCTTTTGACGTCATTCTCAAACGTGCCTGCCACACGCCAGATGAAAAGCTGAATACTTCTCTGGAAAAACTGCCGAGCAATGCAGGAGAATGGCACAACGCGTGCGTGTTGGGACCATAACCCAAAAGAAAAACCATTCTCCCCTATTCATTCAATGTCGTCTTTAGCAGCTTTCCCGTATAACGGTGCTCTGTTCTGCACCTTGCCTTCTCATCCGCTTCCCAAAAAATCAAGTCTCCGAACTTGATTTGTGCAAAATGCCCCATTTATTTTCTCAAAAAGCACCGTCGTGAAACGAGGTTGGGCTGCCTGGAGAACGAATGGAGCAGAAAACAGGCAAGTGAAATGGTGTCGACCCAGCAGAGCGAAGGTGGGCCGCATGGCGTCTATTCAGAGTGAAATCACAGTTCGACCAACAGAATGTTGGAAGTTAGAAAAAGTTTATATTTACACAGCCTCCATACGTCTGCGCAACACCATATAAGACGACAGCAGTGGAGATCTTTGACAACAGTCTCGTCAGACGAAAGGCTGAAGGGACCTGTGGAAAACGGTGCTGCACCTTGCCTTCTCATATGCTTCCCAAAAAACTTCGACGTAAATATTTCACATTGATATATTGGCCCAATGTGCACAGTTGAGATGACACACTCGTGGAGGTCTGCGGGGTCTTCTCCTGTTCTCTGTACCCTATGTTGAGGAGGGCAATGCTTGTCACTGGTCACTCCGGTGTCAGAGAAAAGTTTAGAAAGAAAACGGTTTAATTTTCTGCCAGTAGGGAGGGCCCGGTTCCTGGGGACTGGCAAACGGCAGCTGAGAGACAGAATGAGAAGCAGCTGTTCATAGAGTCATAGAGATGTACAGCATGGAAACAGACCCTTCGGTCCAACCCGTCCATGCCGACCAGATATCCCACCCCAATCTAGTCCCACCTGCCAGCAGCCGGCCCATATCCCTCCAAACCCTTCCTATTCATATATCCATCCAAACGCCTCTTAAATGTTGCAATTGTACCAGCCTCCGCCACTTTCTCTGGCAGCTCATTCCATGCACGCACCACCCTCTGCGTGAAAATGTTGCCCCTTAGGTCTCTTTTCTATCTTTCCCCTCTCACCCTAAATCTATGCCCTCTAGTTCTTGACTCCCCGACCCCAGGGAAAAGACTTTGCCTATTTATCCTATCCATGCCCCTCATAATTTTGTAAACCTCCATAAAGTCACCCTTCAGCCTCCGACGTTGCAGAGAAAACAGGCCCAGTCTATTCAATGTCAACTATACTTCACTCTGAGCAAGACTCAGCTGGTTCAAGAGGTAAAGCGGGGGATGGGGCGCAGACACTGTTGCTGTCTGGCTCGTTGGTCTAGGGGTATGATTCTCGCCTTGGGTCTTCGTCGACGCCGATTTGCGAGAAATCCCGGGTTCAAATCCCGGACGAGCCCGCGTTTCATGACTTGTGCAGAAGTGCCGCTTCCATTTTCTCAAAAAGCACCTTCGTTAAACGAGGTTGGGCTCCCTGGAGAACCAATGGGACAGAAAGCAGCGAAGTGAAATGATTGGAGATAGCGTTGAATAGGTTGACGTGAGTGTTGCGGTGTTTGAGGGATGTCAGCGATGAGGGTGGATTGGAAATTTGGGACAGCTCTCTTCGGAGAACCGAAGTTTGAAATCTGGCCCCATTGAAGCTTTCCAAGTTACGCGAAGTCGAGACAGAGAAAGTAATGTAGTCAAAATGCTCCCACGCCTGAAAGGATCGGCAACGATTCGGCGGAGTTTTAAAGTCAAAAGGTAAAGAACCAAAAGTGACATTAGGGAGAACGCTTTCGTACAGGGAGTGGTTGGGGTCAGTAAATCCCTAACTGACACTGACAACGAGGCAGATTCAATAGACACAAACGGGAATTCGGTGGTCATGTTTAAAGTAAAAATGTGCAGAATGACATGGAGAAGGCAAGAGAATGATACGAATAGAGACCCACGTTTACTTACTGTGTCATGCTGACTATGCCTAATCAATTCTTGCCTTTCCAAATACATGTAAATCCTATCTCTCAGGATACTCTCCAAAAACTTGCCCATCACGGATGTCAGGCCCACCGGTCTCTGGTTCCCTGGCTTTTCCTTACCACTTTCCTTAAATAGTGGCACCACGTTAGCCACCCTCTAGCCTTCTGGCACCTCACCTGTGACTATTGATACAAATATCTCAGTGAGAGGCCCAGCAATCACTTCCCTAGTTTCCCACAGAGTTCTAGGGTACTCCTGATCAGGTCATTGGGATTTATCTACTTCTATGCATTTCAAGATATCCAGCAATTTCTCATTTGTAATATGGACATTTTTTCAACATGTCAACATCTACTTTCTCACATTCTATATCTTCTATGCCCTTCTCCACAGTAAACACTGATGCACAATATCCGTTCAGTATCCCCTCCCCATCTACTGCAGCTCCAGGGGCCCTATTCTCTCCCTTGTTATCCTTTTGTCCTTAATGTATTTATAAAAACCCTTTGGATTCTCCTTAACTCTATTTGCCAAAGCTATCTCATCTCCCCTTTTTGCCCTCATTATTTCTCTCTTAAGTATGCTCGTACTGCCTTTATACTCTAAGGATTCACTCAATCTCTCTGTCTATACCTGACATATGCTTTCTTGTTTGTCTTAACCAAACTGTCAATTTTTCTAGTCATCCAGTATTCCCCAACCTACCAGCCTTTCCTTTCACCCTAACAGGAATATAGTTAAAAATCACGCAACACCAGGTTATAGTCCAACAGGTTTAATTGGAAGCACTAACTTTCGGATCGACGCTCCTTCATCAGGTGATTCATCAGGAGGCAATCGCCTGATGAAGGAGAGTCGCTCCGAAAGCTAGTGTACTTACAATTAAACCTGTTGGACTATAACCTGGTGTTGTGTGATTTTTAACTTTGTACACCCCAGTCCAACACCGGCATCTCCAAATCATGACTAACCGGAATATACTGCGTCTGGACTCTTGTTATCTCATATTTGAAGGCTTCCCATTTTCCAGCAGTCCTTTAACCTGCGAACATCTGCCCCCAATCAGCTTTTGAAAGATCTTGCCTAATTCCTGACTCTTCCTCCAATTTAGAAGTTCAACGTTTAGATATGATATATTATTTTCAATCACTATTCTAATGTTAATAGAATTATGGTTGCTGACCCTTAGGTTTTGCACCCTCGCCAGTATGTACATACACATTCTGAATTAGAAAATGTCCTTGTTCACACTTAACAAATTCCTCTATTTGGCAGATAGTAAATGGGCAGGAGTTATACCTTGGGTCCACTCTTCCTTCATTCCCATCAACCGTAACCCCATTCCCACCCCAATAGTCCAACGGCACTTTCCCTGCAACTACCGAATGTGTGACAACAGCCCATTTACCTGCTCCCTCCTCATTATCCAAGGGCCCAAACTTACCTTCCAGGTGAAGCGGCACTTTTCCCGCACTACCCACAACCGAGTCTACTGCATTTGCTGCTCACAATGTGGTCTCATCTACAATGGGGAAAACGAAGCATAAACTGGATGACTGCTGCACAGAATATCTACGCTCTGCCCGCAAAAAAGACCCTGAGCTTCCAGTTGCTTGCCAATTCCACACCCCACCCTGTTCCCTGGCTAACATCTCTGTCTCAGGTTTGCTGTATTGTCCCAGCGAAGCTCAGCACCAGCAGAACGAAGAGCAACGAATATTTCACTTGGGGAGCATACATCCCTCCGGTCCCAATATCGAATTCAATAATTCTAGGGCCTGAACTCCATAGTATCCTCGTCCCCATCACGCACACCAAGCCTTGTTATCACATAGTCTGTCATTCCACACTACTTAGCCACGAACAGTCTCTATTCACAGTTATTCACCCTCCCACGCAGATCGTTATCAACTCCTTTTTCTGTCCAACCGTTCTTCCTTCGCTTTGGGCTCCGTCCTGATCTCCGCCTTCCTCCCACAATATCTCTTGCATATAAACCGACATTTTCCCAATCACCATCAGTTCTGTGGAAGGGTCACCAGCAACTCTGATATACAGCATCCGCAATTCTTTCAGATTTTTAATGAGAGAGTTGGAAATTGTTTCGAGAGACAGAAAGAGAAGGGGGAGAAACAGAACAGACATGAACTGTTGATCTCCGTTGTGACTCATAACGTAAAATCATTGTAGTGCGATCACTTCCCTGAAGCATGAATAGAGACCCCGTGTCATCCGGGAGCTTGTGGCGCAACGGAAGCGCGTCTGATTCCAAATCAGGAGGTTGCGTGTTCAAATCACGTCAGGGTCACTAAAAGCAGCTTCTTGTATTTCAAACTAAGACAGGAGTCAGTTCACACCGGCTATCTGTTAAGCCGAATCTTTCGATCGCACGTGTAGCTTTGCTGTCAGTTTGATTTGTGAACATTATGTCAGGGAAGTGGTATGCTCATTGCTGAGGTAAATGCTCAGCTCCCCGCAATGTGAGAAGTAAAACACAAACTGTTCATCACGCGATTTAAACACAGCCGCTTCGTTCAGTTGGTGACAGCGCGGTGTGAATAACATTATACCAACATTTTTACAACGTAACCTACAGATTACCAGCTTTGTGTTTCAATCTATCAGGAGGTCCCAGCTCGTCCTGTTATAGCAGAGTGACAGCGAGTTCAGATATAAATGTTTCCCACTAACAGCAAATCGTTTCCTCTCACTCAGCCCTTCACAAGCTTGTCACCACAGCTGGGTCATCGTGGCCCGTGTATCAGTACGGGATAGTAATCTGCATCTACTGACTGGAAGCACAGCAAATTGGAGTGCTGGTGGGACTATCACACAGAAGAAAACGGCTTCGACCTATCAACTGGATCGGTCCCAATGCGCAACTTCGCTCACCTCAACTGAATAACTGTAAACAAATTACTCCGTGATTCAAAGGAATACTCGGTTTTGAATCTGCATTGTGTCATGTACTTTCGAGAATGATGTCAAAACACCTTCATTGCTGTGATGGAGTATCCTGTTGGGCAGAATATATCCGTTGTCAAATTTCCTACGTTCTGTTGGTCCAACTCCGATTTCACTCAGAAACACGAAATGTGTGACAGCGCAGACTGAGGCCATGCAGCCCACCTTAGCTCTGCTGGCTCAACACAATATGTAAATAAGTGTCTCATTCTGTCGCCTTCTCCCTGTAAATCTGCACATTGTCACATTGAACATGCCCACCGAATTCCCTTTTGTGTCCATTGAATCTGCCTCTTGGTCACTGTCAGACAGCGACTTACTGACCCCACTCCCTGTGCGAAAATGGTCTTCCTAATGTCACTTTTACTTATTTTCCTGATGACTTTAAATCTCTGTCAAATCATTCTCGATCCTTTCAGGCCTGGGAACATTTTCACTGCATTATTTCCTCTGTCTAAAACCCTCATGACGTGGAAAACTTCAATCAGACCAGCTTTCAGCCCTCTGTTCTCCAAAGAGAGCTGCCTCAAACTTTCAAATCTCCCTTCATTGCTGACAATCGTCAAGGCGGTGATATTCACGTTAACCTGTTCAGCGCCGTCTGCAATCACTTCACTTCCCCGCTTCCTGAAGTGTCACCCTCAGAATTGAGTGTAATACAGGTGGAGGATTCATTCAGACTCGGATTGCGCGGGCGGAAAATCTGCAATACTTGTTCTCACTTTGAACAAGTGTTTCCGTTCACCGTGTTCACTGCAATGGCAGCTCTGCGCCGTCCCTAATTCAGGCAGTCCGATCTTATTTAACGAAGCATTTTTACGAAGCATCGGGCATTTTTACTCAGGTCAATTTAAGAAAGAATGGTTCGCCTGGGATTGGAACTCGGGATCTCTCACACGGCTGCATTCGCTAGAAGACCCAAAGCTAGAATCCCCAAAGCTAGAATCATACCCCAGACTAACGAGCCACCACCCATGGATGCAGCCACCTCCTAAAGCAGCTGAGACTTGCTCAGTACGAAATTCATTGTACATTGCTCCCAGAATTGCAAGCAGGGAAGAGTTTCAAGAACATCTGCTTCTCAATCTGTCTCCCTGCTCCCAGGACGCTGCTGTTTGTCCCGTCCCCAGGGACCGGGCGGTCTCCATTGGTGGATAATTGAACCATTTTGTTTCTACTTGCAAGCTGTGCTGGTGGAAGAAGGAGCCCACTCGCTCTTCTGCTCTCTCTCTCACTAGTACCTGAGACAGGATAAGTCAGTTACAGAAATGCGTAGGAAATGGGCAACTTTGAAATTGTTCCAAAGGTCCTGTTAACGGAGAGACAGAAAGATGCTGTGCTGTCGGGACAGAGAGAAATGGACACCCAGAGACTCTTCCTTCAGGTAAATTGGTATGAGTGCAATTTTGTGCAGCCTGCTTGGTGTTCAGAATTTGTCTTGACAAAACAAGCCTGCAGAAAGTCTTTTGTTACACGGCTGTTGGTTTCTTTACTGCAGGAATTGGACAAAAACAGCATGTGTTTCAACTTCACCGGTTCATTGCCATCTGAGAGAAGAGGTTTCACACTTGAGATCAGAACACACCAACAGAGAACAGGACAAGACAACTCTGAACTCCACAAGGGTGCCAGAGCAACTGTGTAAATTTGACTTTTGTATCGATGTGACATATTGAGCTCAGATACACGAAGTTTTGGGAAGCAGATGACAAGGTAAGGGAGAGAGCAGAGCGACGTTATACGAGGAAACTGCTAAAGACGACACTGAGTAAATAGGAGAAAATGGTTTCGCCTTTGGGTTCTGATCCCAACATGCACCCGCTGTGCCATTCTCCTGCATTGCATGGCAGCTTTCCCGAGTATTCAGTGAAAAGTATTCAGCTTTTCATCTGGCGTGTGACTTGCACGTTTGAGAATGACATCAAAAGATCTTCACTGCTGTAGTGTCATGTGCTGTTGTGCAGACATGTCGCCGATGTGCAAATATAAACTCAGAGAGCAATGTACACTCGAGACTCTGAGCCAGCTGAAACTTAGTCAGTGTGAAGTACATTTCACATTGCTCCAAGAATTGCAAGCAGCAAAGCGTTTCCAGAACATCTGCTTGTTATTCTGTTCCCGGGGCGCTGATGTTTGTCTCATCCCCAGGAACTGGACTCTCTCCACTGGCCGATAATTAAACCATTTTGTTTCTACTTGCAAGTTGTTCTGTGGGGACGGAAGAACCCATTCGCTCTTCTGCTCTCTCTCTCAATCCCTTGAGGTGAGAGGTATCACTTACTCTAATGCGTGGGAAGTGAGTAACTTTGATTGTGAATTTCCTCCAAAGGTCTGTTATCGGAGAGATAGAAAGATGCTGTGCTGGCGGGGCAGAGAGAAATGGACACCGAAGACTCTTCCCTCAAGTAGATTCATATAAGTACATTGTTGTGCAGCCTGCTTGGTGTTCAGAATTCGTCTTCACGGAGCAGTCTTACAGAAGGTCTCTCGCAAAGTGGGCATCGCTTTCTTTGCTGCGACCGCGCAGCAGTTAACATCTGAGCCCCAAGTGTCCCAGATGAAGAGAATCCGAGTGAAACCTTCACTCACTGAGAGTCATCCCCACGGCCCTGAGCTGAGGGACTGCAGGCAGTCCAACACGGAAGGGACGGTTAAAAATGAACCAGTTTTGCTCCCTCAGCCTCTCTGTCCCAGAGACAGGCAGTGGGACGGCATAAACACGTAGCATCATTCTCCCGCCGACCGAGACGGTCCTGCCCATCGTGTCCACAGCAATTCTGCCACTTGTCTCTCTCTGAGGTGATTCACAATCATTGATATCCGTCCTATTTTAAGGTACTGTATCTGAATGATGATACGGTTTCTGACATGCTTTTCGTCTTGTCATTCACGTCCGAACTGGCGTGGCGAACTACTGCAGGGAATGGATGAAATCGCAAGGCATGTGTTTCAACTTTATCAGCTCAATGGCATCTCGGAGAAGTGGTTTGCGAATCAGTTCATAGGAAACCGACGAAGAACAGAGAAGACCACTCAGACCTCCAAAAGCAAGTTCCTTGAACCATGTGAGTTTCCCGAGTGCATCGGTATGATACATGGCATTCAGATAATAGGTGCAAAGGCAAGACACAGGATAGAGCACAGCACCATTACAGAAGAAGCTACTCAAGGAGACATTGCACAACAGCGGAGCATGGCTTCGATCCATCGACCTCTGGGTTATAAACCCAGCACACTGCCGCTACGCCATTTCGCTCCCGCGCGTGGAAAGTGCCTTCGAGCCTGATGTCAAAGATCTCCACTGCTGTCGTATCATATGCTGTTGCGCAGACGTATGGAGGCTGTGTAAATATAAACTTGTTTTCTAAACTCCCACATTCTGTTGGTCGAACTGTGATTTCATTCTGAATCACAACATGTGTCACAGCGCAGACGGAGGCCATGCGGCCCACCTTCGCTATGTTGGTTCGACACAGTATGTAAACGCGTGTCTCTTGCCTTCTCCATGTAATTCTGCACATTGTTACTTTAAACATGACCACCGAATTCCCGTTTGCGTCGATTGAATCTTCCTCTTTGTCAGTGTCAGTTAGGGATTTACTGACCCCAACCACTCCCTGTACGAAAGCGTTCTCCCTAATGTCACTTTTGGTTCTTTTCCTCATGAATTTAAAACACTGCCGAATCGTTGCCGATCCTTTCAGGCGTGGGAGCATTTTGACTACATTACTTTCTCTGTCTCGACTTCGCATGATTTGGAAAGCTTCATTCAGGCCAGATTTCAAACTTCTGTTCTCCGAGGAGAGCTATCCTAATTTTCCAGTCTTGTTTCATTGCTGAGATTCCTTAAACACGGCACGACTCATGTCAACGCCATATTCCATCATTTCACTTCGTTGCTTTCTGCCCTATTCGTACTCCAAGCAGGTAAAGTCAATGACTGCAGATGCTGGAAACCAGATTCTGGATTAGTGGTGCTGGAAAAGCACAGCAGTTCAGACGACATCCGAGGAGTAGTAAAATCGACGTTTCGGGCAAAAGCCCCGACTTTAGCGAAGGTGCTTTTTGAGAAAGTTAACCGGGCACTCTTGCATAAGTCAGGAAACGCGGGCTGGTCTGGGATTTCGCGCAAGTCTACGTAGCAGAAGACCCAAAGCGAGAATCATACCCCGAGACCAACGTGCCACACCGAGAGCACACAAGCACCGCCGCTCCACCTCTTTATCTAACTGAGTCTTGCTCATTGTGAAATACATTTGACATTGCTCTGAGAATTGCAAGCGGCAAAGAGTTTCCAGAACAATTGCTTCTCATTCAGTCTCCCTGCTGCTGTTTGTCCCGTCCCCAGGAACCGGGCTCTCTCCACTGGCAGATAATTCATCCATTTTGTTTCGAAACTTTTCTCTGACACCCGAGTGGCCAGTGACAAGCATTGCCCTCCTCAACATAGGATATAGAGAACAACATAAGACCACTCAGATCTCCACGAGTGTATCATCTCAATTGTGCACATTGGGCCTGTATATCAATGTGAAATATTTATGTCGAAGTTTTTTGAGAAAGAGATGAGAAGGCGAGGTGCATTACAGTGCGCCGTTATACGAGAAAGCTGCTAAAGACGACATTGTCTGAATGGGAGAGATGGTTTCCCTTCTGGGTGATGCTCCCATCACGCACTCGCAGACATATCGCCGTCGTGCAAGTATAAACTCTGTCTAAATTCCCACATTCTGTTTTTTCGAACTGTGATTTATCTCAAAAGCACAAAATTTCAACACTTGCAACATTCAAACTTTACAAAGTTCTCATAGATATATTTAGCGAACACCTTGAAGGAATTCTTCCAAACTGAGCTGGGGAATTTCGGTTTGGCTGCTCTTGAACCTTAATTGGAAGTACGGGAAGTTTGCCTCGAGGCTGTGTAATGTGGAGATGTGTTCCCCATGTAAACTGATAGTGGTTGACCATCCCAGTGCTTTCCGATGCAGGGTTCTCCTGACCCACAGGGAGGTTTCTTTGATAAACTGTTCCGGTGGCTTCCAGCCGTACCATGTCGTCATAGGGCGAGCCCCCGGTGATGGCTGCTGTGACACAATAATGATGCTGGCCCCGCAACATGAATACAAATTAGTTCATGAGTCACGTGGTTCTGAATAATTCTATGGAAAGTTCTTTCAACTTCACGGATGTATATATGAGTGGAGGTAAATGGGCAGGGCTCACTCCTCGGGTTCACTCTTCCTTCACTCACAACACCCCACACCAACTTTCCGCTACAACCGCCGAATGTGTAACACCTGCCCATTTACCTGCTCCCTCCTGAATATCCAAGGGCTCGAATATACCTTCCAGGCAAAGCAGCACTTTACCTGCACATTTGCCACAACCTAGTCTACTGCATTCGTTGCTCACAGTGTGGTTTCCCCAAAGTAGCATGAAGCATAAACTGAGTGACTGCTTCGCAGAACATCACGGTTCTGCCCGCAGAAAAAAGGCCCTGACCTTGCGGTTGCCTGCCACTTTAACACATCACCCTGTTCCCTGGCCAACATCTCTGTCTCAGGCACGTAGCAGTGTTCCATGAAAGCTAAGCACCAGATGGAACACCAACGCCTCATTTTCCACTTGGAGATCCGATAGCCATCCAGTTTTCAACATCGAGTTCAATATTGTTGGACCCGAACTCCCCCATGCCCTTGACCCCGACCTCAACCACACGAGGCCTTGTTATCACATAGTCTGCTGTTACACACGACTTATTGTTAGCCAGGAACAGTCTCCATTAACAGTTAGTCACCCTCCTACACAAATCGTTATTCACTTCTTTGGCCCTCCAATGTTCTCCTCTGAACTGGCAACAAAGGGAGCAAAGTGGACTGGTATCTCTGAGCCATCTCCAGGAACAGGGCTCTCTCCACTGGTGGATAATTAGACTATTTTGCTGTTGCGCTGACGTGAGGAGATTGTGTAAATACTAACTTTTCTACATTCCCACCTTCCGTTGGTCGAACTGTGAGTTCACTCTGAATCACAACACGTGTCACAGCGCACTTGGAGGCCCACCTGGTTCTACACAGCAAGTAAATGAGAGTCTGTATTCGTATCATTCTCCATATTGTTACTTTGAACATGACCACCGAATTCCGTTTTGTGTTCGTGAATCTGCCTCTTTGTCACGGTCAGACAGGGATTTACGGATCCGAATCACACCCTGTGCGAAAATGTTCTTCCTAATGTCACTTTTACTTTTTTTCCAAATGCTTTGAAATCTCTGCCAATTTTTTTGGGAAATTGAAAGGATTCTCATTCCTGCACATACGGCTGAATTGATTTAATTTCTAACGTAAAGGACTGCGGATGCTGAGAATACGAGACAGAAAGAGGAACTGCTGGAGAAACTCAGCGGGTTTGGCAGTACCTGTGGGAGAAAGCAGAGTTCAGAAATATTGTCTCTGACTCTCTTTCCACCGATGGTTCCTGACCTGCTGAGTTGCTCCTGCAATTTCTGTTTTTACTTTTAACTGAAAGTTCATTTCATCTTTCGGGATGAAACACCCAGACTCGCCATATGCAGATATTTAACCCTTTCGAAACCTGTGAAGTGATCGGATTCAAACAAACTCTGCAATGATTCACTCTTTCTCAGCTCCACAGGCAGAGAGACCTGGGAAATGAAGCTGTTAATGTGGTTCTTTATTTGTGGGACGAGTGGGTAATGCGATGGACATGAAATCCATTGCGGTTTCCCCACGCAGGTGTGAACCCTGCCGACTACAGTTGAGAACTGTCGTTAAAAAGAAAGGGAGATTGCTCCACGGCTTTTTAAAAATGCCAATCAGTGGAGGAGTTGAAATATTTCAATCACATTGGGACTTGTCGGGAATCTGCAACCCACTGCCTGTCATGGTGGAACAAGCAGATACCCACAGAACTGCTTTTGAGGATATGAGCCAAGTGTTTGGAAATGAGACTAGAACAGTGAGGGGCGTGAAGTCGTGATCGAAATGAAGCAGGCACCTGAGGACAAAGGTGTTTTATTTGCCAGTGAAAGATACTGCTTCACAAAGTTGGGACCATGGAAGGGAAGCAGTGACGATGATTATCTTTGGCTGTTCACATTGTGAATGTTCCCATTGCTGCGCATGTCCGTGTTAACGTCAGAATTCTGCAGCATGGCGGCGTCAGGTCCGCCCAGGGCCAGGGGCGCAATGTATGACGCATCTGACTCCATCTACCTGTTTGAAATGCAGCTCACAGCTTCTTCACACACCCCAATTAATCTTTCTCATTGTCCTGAAGCCGGCATACGGTTTGAATTCCCGATCTGCAGGAACGAGACTCTTTTCACTGTCTCGCATCAGTGAGTGTCCCTGAGAACATCAGAGTCACGTCACAGGCTGTCGGGCGGGGGGGGTGGAGCTAAAGGAGCCCCACACGCTGCCCATGCTCACATTTCACTTTCCCCAACTCACCGCCACAACCACTGCGGCTCTTGGGAGTGGAAAGGGAACAAACACCAAAACCCAGTCTCAGCTTTGTAAATCTTCAAGAAATAAGAAAACTGTCCATCCCTTTGGATCTTCCATCCTGGGCTGACAGCGTTGATTTAAATGGCTGTCCATTCAATGCCGATTCGTTTTGGCTGAAAAAATCTTCCTTATCTCATCCAAGCATTTCTTACCACAGAGACCTGTGCGGCCCAGTTCATGTATATATTTCCTTGTATGATATTTTGTAAATAACATTCGTTTGCTGATTGTTTGTATAGGGTATTTCAAGTTCATTAGCCGCTGTTTAAGTGTGTTGGTAGGTTTTTAGACTACCATGATGCTGAGAGGGTTGATTGTCTGGACATTATTTCCGAGATGTCTTTAATGTAAAGTAATGTGGCTAGGGTTTCTGCAGACGTTGTGTCTACTTGTGTCAGTTTGTTGATGTGAAATCGACACACTGGGTTTATTGGGTAGGCAAAAGTGCGGATTGCAGATGCTGGAAACCAGAATTTAGATCAGAGTGGTGCTGGAAAAGAAAGCAGGTCAGACAGCTTCTAAGTAGCAGGAAAATCGACTTTTCAGGCAAAAGTACTTTATCGGGAATAGAGGCAGCTCGCCTCCAGGGTGGAGAGATAAATTGGGGGTGGGGGTGTGCTGGGCCGAAGGTAGTAAAGAGTACAATAGGCGAATGGGTGTGGGGATGGAGGTGACAGGTCAGAGAGGAGGGTGGAGCGGATAGGTGGGAAGGGAGATTGGCAGGTAGGACAGGTCATGAGGACAGCACTGAGATGGAAGGTTGGAACTGAGGTAAGATGGGGGAAAGGAGGAAACTGGTGAAGTCCACATTGATGTCCTGCAGTTGAATTTATCCGATGCGGAAGATGAGACGTTCTTTCTCCAGGCATCGGGTGGGGAGCGAGCTGCGATGGAGGAGGCCCAGAACCAACATGTCCTCGGCAGATTGCGAAGGGGTTTGAAATGGTGGGCCATAGAGCGATGGGGTTGATTGGTGCGGGTGTCCTGGAGATGTTCCCTCAAGCGCTGCGACTTGACTCTGCGAGGACTCTCCAGTCTCCCGAATGTAGAAGAGACCCCATCGGGAGCAATGGATACAAGAAATGACATTGTTGGATGCACTGGTGATAGCCTTCGAACTACCGCGGCACAGGTTCGATTTCCGAGTAGGAAAGTAATTTTCAGTCGAGCTGACAGCTGGCGTCCGCATCTCCCTGGTGCTCTAGTGGTTAGGATTTGGCGCTCTCACCGCCACAGCCCGGGTTCGTTTCCCGGTCAGGGAAGCCATTTTTAGGGGTTCAGGCTGCCCATTCTTCTTAAATGCGCTGTGCAATTATTTATTGATCATCTTAGTTCCTGGGTGCTGTGGTGTGTAGTGGCTCGTTGAAATAGTGCCCTGATTCAGATTGGTTTGCATGTGTAGGGATGATTGCTTCTGTAGTTAATATCTTGGTTCGCGTGCGTTGTTTTCCTGTAGACGCTGTTTTGAATTTACCATTCACGTGCTCTACTGCGACATCTGGAAATGGCACTTTGTTGTTGTTCGCCACTTTTGTGAATTTTATGCTACGAAAGATATTGTTGATGGTGTTGTAGGTTTCCTCTAATTTGTTTCATTTTGTGAGGACAAAAGTATCATCAATGTGGCGGACACAAAGTTTTGGTTGAGTCGTTGGAAGGGCTGTTTATTCAAGTCTCTGCGTTATTGCTTCTGCTAGGAATCCTGATACTGGTGGTTTCATGGGTGTTTCGTTGATTTGTTTGTAGGGCTTGTTACTGAATATGAAGTGGGAGGTAAGGCACAGTTCCATGAGGTTGATAGTGCTATCTTTGCTGATGAAGTCGGTGCTGTGTTTGTGTCTTTGGTTCTTCGAGTAGTGTCTTCTGTTTTCTTTGGCCACGTTGATGTCAATGGACGTGCACAGAGCTGTTATGTCAACGGACAACATTATTCCATCCTCTTCTATCTTAGTGTCTTTGGTGTTCAGGGATTCTTGGATGGAGTAAATGGAGTGGAGTGAATCTTCGACTTGGTGTTTTAGTCTTCATTGGAGGCCTTTGACTAGTCTGTATATTGGTGTTCCAAGTAGTGAGACTATGGCCTGGTGTGAAAAGGAGAACAACAACAAAGTGCTATTCCTAGATGTCACAATAGAGCGAGGAGGCAATTGCGAACTTCAAACCAGCGTCTACAGAAAAACAACACACACAAACCAAATACTTAACCACAGAAGCAATCATCCCAAACGTTGCTGCATCCGGACATTATTTCATTGAGCCACTACACACTGCAGCACAGAGAAACTACGAAGAGCACAAGAGAAATACGTATATAATGTATTTAAGGAGAACGGGTACCCAATAAACCCAGTCCGCCGATTTCTCAGGGATGCTTCCAAGCTGACTCTCAAAAATTCGGTTTGTCCCTCCATTCTTTCCTGCTTGTTTTTTGTGGGTTTCGAAAGCTTTCCCAATCCTCTGACTGAGTATTGGAGTTAGGACGTTAGGTTGTGGCTGTAGAGGACAATTTTGGAATATTGTGTGCAATTCTGGTCTCCCTCCTATCAGAAGGATACTGTGAAATTTGAAAGGGTTCTGAAGCACCAATGGATCCACAGAAGAGAAGAGGCCCTTCTGCTGCCCTGAGTGCGGGAAGGCCTTCAGTGATTCCTCGTCCCTGCTGACGCACCAGTTGGTCCACACCGGGGAAGGCTGTTCTCCGGCCCCAAGTGCGAGATGGCCTTCAGCAGTTCTTCCCACCTGCTGAGACACCAGTGTGTCCACACTGAGGAGAGGCCGTTCTTCTGCTCCGAGTGCAGGAAGGGCTTTGCTCTTTCCTCCGACCTGCTAGCCCATTGTTGCGTCCACATGGGGGAGAGGTCGTTCAGTTGCCCTAAGTGCAGGAAGGCCTTCAGCAATTCCTCAGCCCTGCTGAGGCATGAGTTCATTCACACCAGGAAGAAGCCGTTCTCCTGCCCCGAGTGTGGGAAGGGCTTTACCTGCTCCTCCACACTGCGGAAACATCAGCTGATCCACACGGGGGCGGGGGGGGGGGGGGGGAAGGCCATTCTGCTTCCCTGAGTGCGGGAATGCCTTCAGGAATTCCTCCGTCCTGCTGAAACACCAGTGTGTACTTCAGCAGAGGGAGGCCCTTCAGCTGGCCCGAGTGTGGGAAGAAGTTCATGTTTTCTTGCAACTTTCGGAAGCACCAGCGGGGGCACTGCTGCTCATTGAGTCAGGGACTGCACATTGCCAATTAAATGATCCAAACAAACCTAAGACCGCAAGACCATCGGAGCAGAAGTTAGGCCATTGGGCCCGTCGAGTCTACTCTGCCATTCCTTAGAGAGATAGTAGTGCACATGAGATTAGCTACAGTGTGGAAACAGGCCATTTGTCCCAACAAGTCCACACCGACCTTCCGAAGAGTAACCCATCCAGACTCATTTCCCTCTGACTAATGTACCTAACTCTATGGGCAATTAAGCATGTGACATCCACATGATCTGCACATCTTTGGTTTATGTCAGAAAACAGAATCACCCAGAGAAAACCCACGCAGACACTGGGAGAATGTGCAAACTCCTCACAGACAGCCATCCAAGGCTGGAATCAAACCTGGGTCCCTGGCGCTGTGAGGCTGCAGTGGTAACCACTGAGACACGACATATTGCAACCCGAAGCTGCAAGCAGGCGGTTGGGAGAAAAGAGCAAGCCAGGCAGCACCAGGATGTGGAGTAGTCAGCGTTTTGGGTATTAACCCTTCTTCAGGACTGAAACGTTAACTTCTCTATGAGAAACGATTTATGGGAATGTTGCTGGGGGTTGGAGGGTTTGAGCTCCATGGAGAGGCTGAATAGACTGGAGCTGTTTTCACTGGAGCATCGGAGGCAGAGGAGTGACTTAATAGAGGTTACAAAATCATCAGGGGCATGGACAGGGTAATAGACAAGGTCTTTTCCCTGGGGTGGGGGAGTCCAGAACTAGAGGGCATAGGTTTAGGGTGAGAGGCGAAATATATTAAAGGGACAACTTCTTCATGCAGGGAGTGGCACATATATGAAATGAGCTGCCAGAGTATATGGGTCAGGTGCTGTCAAATGGAACTAGATTAATTTAGGATATCAGGTCAGCATGGACAAGTTGGACCGAAGGGTCTGTTTCCATGCTGTACGTGTCTCTGACTACTGGTCCTGATGAAATTTTAAAATAGAGTCCAAGTAACTTTGAATAGTTCAATCTTGTTGAGCTCACCTCTTGAAAAGTTTGAAATGAATCCCTCTGAGCGATATTGTTTAAACATGCTGAGTTGGACAAAGTATCCCATCAAGTTCAACACAAACCCAGAGTTGAAGAAATCAGAAGTCAGAACACCAAGGGGACCAAAACTGATCACAATATTCCAGGTGCAACCTTATCAACGTCCTGTATACTTACAACATAACTTGCCAACATCTATTTTCAATTCTCTAATTGATGAACGCCAGCGTGCTGAAACCTTTCTTCACTGCCTTGTGTACCGATGTTGTCAGAGATATAGGACCTACTTTAAACTGATCCACAATCCAGCTGCTGGGATCCCAGAAGCAGAGTAGTGCTGCGTGAGTGTTCTGGGCAGATAACCCAGAAGTCGATGGGTCAAAACGATGAGATGCTATTGCTCAATATCTCCGTAAGCTGCTTTCATATACAATGGTGCTCTGTTCTGTATCTTGCCTTTGCATCTGCGTCCCAAAGCTTCTTCAGTGGAGGAGTGGCAGCTGGAGCCCAGGAGTTCAATGACCCCCCCAGAGCTTGAGGAAGGTCCAAGCTCCAAGAAGCGGGGAGTAAGACTGGAGGCTGGGTTTCCTCAAGGCTTCTATTTTTAATTCATTTAAATGGTACCGTCTGTTTGGGGCTATGGTTTACACTAAAACTGGAGGATCATATCAGAGTGTTTATATTTAGCAGTGCTAGTTGGCAAAATACACTCCCTGGGGGAGCACCTTCTATGATGCTGCATTTCTTGCCTTCTGCCCTTCCCCCATTTCTTATCTCCCAGCTTGATTTTATATTTTTTTGGTCAAATTTGATTTCATATTAATCAGACTTGGTATTGACTGTGTGCAATTAATTTGTTTCTTCGAATATTGTAAGTCAAAATTAATGCTGTAAATTCATTTCTGATGTCAGAGTTTGGCATTGAATGTGCAGGTGTAAATACCAGTAAGTTGTGAAAATACATCAAGAACTTGTGGTTTTTCACAAAAAGAGCAGTTCAATGATATTCATGGCATTGTCTCATTTGGGAGTGATGATTCAAATCTGACCAACAAAACGTTTCGTACAGTCACCCAATTTCATTAAAAATTTCTTTAACATAATTTAAAAAAATGACTCCGAACGGCTAAGATTTATGCAATCTATTTATAAGATTATGTCCATTGCTTGCAACATGGTCTCATCCACATTGGGGAAACTGGACGCCAACTAGCGGAACCTTTCAGGGAACAACTCTGGGACACTGAAACTGAACGACCGACGGCCATGTGGCTGGATACTTTAACTCCCCCTCCCATTCCACCAAGGACATGCAAGTCCTGGGCCTCCCCCACTGCCAATCTCTTGATACCCGACGCTTGTTGAAAAAACACATCATCTTCTGCCTTGGGACCCTCCAACCACATGGGATCAATGTAGATTTCATCAGTTTCCTCATTTCCTCTCCCCCACCTTGTCCCAATTCCAACCTTCCAATTCGACACCAACCTCTTGACCTGTCATACCTGTCCACCTTGCTTCTCACCTATTTGCTCCACCCACATCTCTGAGCTATCATCATCAATCCGTACCTCCATCTACCTATTGCACTCCCAGCTGCCTTCCCTCAAACCCCACTTCCTCCCAATTTATCTCTCAGACCCCTTGGGCCACCCTTTATTCCTGATGAAGAGCTTATGCTCTAAACCAAGACTGTGATGAATCAACAAATAGGGAATACCTCCCAAGTCAGATTTCATTCCCTCTTCTGTTTCCCAGTTCTTTCAGAAATAAGAAATGTCTTTTTCTTCCAAGAGAAAGTGGTCTTCCACTTTCCGCTGTCTGAAGTGTTATGCCACACCATTACTTCAGACACCTTTTAAGAATCCTTTCGACCTGTTTTTCTAACAATTCTGGAGGTGACCAAAAGCAAACATTTCAGTCCTCTTAAATGTCCCATTCCTCCTCCTATGAGCCATTTTGTCATGTTGTCTATGTTACAAGCAGCCGAGTGAGCTTGGTTTCTGAATTGAAATTTGGCCATTGAAGTGGTCAGGATTAATATTTATCGATGGCTAGCTATGTTTGCACTAACTGTAATTATCCACCAATATGATGTCTTTTGTTCCACCAAAACTGGAAACAATGATCTGTGTTTATATTGCAGTCGGATGTAGAAAATCATCCCAGCGATCTTAACGTTATTATAGTTTACTGAGGCCATAACAGCATTGCGAGGCAGTTTGATGTGACTAAAACTTGGTTAGAAAGAATATAGATTGATGAGAAGTCAAAATGGCAGAGTCTCTGGCCACAATCGATCTGTCTGGCTTGATTATATGAGTGGCAGCTCTTCAAGAGCAACTTCCACTCCATCACTTCAACCAGCAAGAGGAGATAAGTGTGAACACAACATTCCAACTGTGACATATACGCATTCTTTCGATGTTATTGATCAAAATCCTGGAACTCGCTCCTGAACCTTTATTATAGACCACCTCATATTTGTGAAGCAATTTATGAGGCAGCTCAACACCACTTTTTCAAGGACAGTTTGGGAAGACTTGCTGGTAGAGCCAATGATATACACATGCTGTTGGAGACAGTCTAATCGTATGGATAGATTATTGGCTAACCAATGATACAGTCGGGACAAGGGGCATGTTCAGGATCGAAACTTGTAACTAGCAATGTGCCATAGGGATCAATGCTGGGGTAAAATTATTTACAATATGTATATGAATTGCTTGGATAAGTAAAGTGAATGTACTATTGCCAAGACTGCAGTAGAGACAGTTGATTGGAATGCAGGTGGTGAGGATGACGTGGAGAGGGATATCGACAGGTTAAGCAAATGAGCAAAACCTTGGCCGATGGAATAGAATGTGGGAAAATAAAGTTGTGCAGTTTGCCAGGAGGGAAAGTGCTGAATGTTAAATGGAGAAAGCTGCTGAATAGGAGGATTTGGATGCTCGCATCCATGAACTTTTCACCAAGGTCAGTGAGTAATAGGGAAGGCAAAAGGGAGATTGGCCTTTAAATGGAGTATAAAAGTGGGGAGGTTACACTGAACTTCCGCCTGGAGGATTTGATTGAAAGTGCAGTGAAGATTCAACCAGCTGACAGTGGATCTGAATCACATGTAGATCAGACCAGGCTCGGACAGCAGGAAACCAGATAAGTTTTTACAACAAACCACAACGATTTCATCATTAGACTCTTAATTCCAGATTTATATTGAATTCAGATTCCACCATCAGCCGTGGCAGGTTTTGAACCCAGGTCCCCAGAACATTAACTGGGTGAATAGTCTGGTGACAATAAAGTCGGCCATCGCCTCCCCTGAACACATTGGATTATTGTGTTCAGAGGTAACAAAGGAGCAAGTGGTTTGAGCAGCTGCTAAGTTGTTGTTATTACACAAGGGACCATCAGCACTCTCAGTAATGGCACATCTGAAGCCAGGACCCTGTTTCAGAGGTAAGGGCTCGGGAACCATAAGAAATAGGAACAGGAAAATGCCATTCAACCCCTTGAGCCTGCTCCTCCATTCAGTAGGATCGTGGCTGATCTGACATTCCCTACATCCACTTTCCTACCCTTTTCCTGTAACTGTTCATCCCCCGACTGTTCACGAATCTATCGATCCTAGTTTAAATGTGACATGAAGGCTGTCAACAGAGTTATTGGGGTGGGGGATGGGCGGGGGGTCAGGTCGAACTTGGGGACTAAAACAATGGCTTCACACTTCACAATATTTAACTAAGGGAATGTTTATGGTTATCCAATGCTGGAAATTGGGCAGGCATTCAGATGAAATTATTGGTAAATTCTGAATGACAGAGGAGTCGGGAGAGAAGTGGTGTTCAGGCACAGTTGGAGATCATCAGTATAGATGCCAACACCAGCAGCTACGGTTAAACAAATAAAAACGGAAGACGCTAAAAGCAGACTTTCCCAGAGGATACAGCGGTATTGGAGAGGGTCAGTACTGTCATTAACCCTGATCAAGGCTGTCCGCAGGTCGACGAGGGAATGTTTATCCCTGACACCGTGACAAAGGATGTCAAATTTGACCTTGATAAGAAATGTTTCAGGGGTAGAAACCAGACTCGAGGGCTTTAAACACAGCATTCTGAAAAAGATGGCAATGGCTAATTCAACAATGTTACATTCTAACCAACACTTCCATTGGTGGATAATAATGGAAGTGTTTTGGTTTTCATTTAGAAGATTGTCAGCAACACTGAGTAAGAAACAACAAAATTAACACAAGAAATACTGCAATGGCTACAATGTGCCTGCTCCCAATAGGAGGCCATCTAGAGTTCAATTAATTGTCTACAAGGGGCAATAGCTATAAGAAGGGAGACACAGACTGCTTGATACAGATATACAATGGGCAGGAGGAGGCCACTCGGCCCATCGAGCCTGCTGTAACATTCAATAAGCTTATGGGTGATCTGAATTCATCCTCAACTCTACATTCCTACACATCCCCGACAATCTTTCAAACACTTGGTTATCAAGAAACTATCTACATCTGCCTTAAAGATTTTGAATCCACTGTCTTTTGAGGAAGACACACAACCCTCAGAAAGAAAAGAAATCATTCTCATTTCTGTCTTCTACTTTTAAAATATGACCCTCTATTTTCAGATATTAAGATAGGGATAATACCTGTGGTACAGTTAACTATCTCAAAGTGCTTCACGTGAACATAATGAGAATTCCTTTAAAAATCACAAGAGTGGAGCACAGATTAGGACAGGTGACCAAAGACTTGGTCAAAGGGGCAGGTTTAGGGCAATCTTTTAAACAGGTTAAATTTCTCAAACATCAGAGGACAAAGACGTAAAGAGCAAACACAAAATAGCAAAGGATGGGAAGCAACAATGTAGACATAATGTCACAGGATGAGTAATCCAGGGAACATGAGTTCAAATCCCACCACAGCAAGAGGTGAGATGTGAATAATTCAAATCATAAATGGGGAACACAAAGTTAGTCTCGGTATGGTATCGATGGCACTGACGTCAATTGTCATAAAAAACCATGTTCACCAATGTCCTTTCAGCGGGGAAATTGCCATCTTTATCTGGTCTGGCTTACATGTGACTCCAGACCCACAGCAATGTGGTTGACTCTTAAACTGCCCTCTGAATTGGCACAAGCAAGTCAGCATGCACTTAGGGATGGATAACAAGCATCAACCTTGTGAAAGTGCTGGAGAAATTGCTGCAGAAACTCAGCCAGTCTGGCAATACCGGTGAAGAGAGAGAGAATAAAACAGAGTCAATATCCTGGCCTGCGTCCAGAACAGTTGTGAAGAAGGGTCACAGCACTTGAAATGCTAACTCTGCTTCTCTCTCCACATGTGCTGCCAGTCCTATTGAGTTTCTCCAGCAATTTATACATTCTTGTGTTTCAGATCGCCAGCATCCTCAGTTCTTCATGACACTGACTAAGGGAAGCTCAATTACCATAAAAGGGTAAAACAGAAGGGCTGGAATTACTCAGCAAGTCTGGCAGCAGCTATGGAAATAAAAACAGTTAGTTCTTCGGGTCATTGAATGATTTTACATCAGGGACAAACATTTGGGGTATCTGCAAGAGTAAAAGGCACTGGTGTAACTTCACCATCTGGGAGAACTCTTTCAGCCATGGGGGTCAGGCTGACTCAGCATTCTGGCCCTGCTCATTCCATGTTACCTGCTCCATTTGTTATTCTTGTTATATTTCTACATTTTTGACACATTCCAATGTTTTAAACTAATATTCCAAACAGACAGGAATTTTGCATGGAAGTAATCATACATTAGAGGGTTTGGAACGTGAATGTAACATTTAAATAGAAAGTATTTATTCATGCATGGGGTGCGGGCATCGCTGGCAATGCCAGCATTTATAGCATCCTTAACCGCCCTGTGGTTGGTTGGAAAAGTGAAAACCGCCCTGTGGTTGGTTGAAGGTGTCTGAGATTGTCTTAATCAGCACAGCAATCTCAAAGATGGGCGTGCTCAGGTAGAAGTATCCTCCACTCCCACAGCCAAGTCTACATTCTTGCAATTGTAGATGCCATCTAAAACTCCCAGGACAAGGACAGCATGGGATTATAATCAGAATAAAGCTTCGTCTACTCTTAAATTGAAAGTGAAGCTACCTCAACAGTGTCCCCAACAAACACTGCCAAGGTAGAGACAGCATTGTGTTAGATACAGAGTAAAACTCCTTCTCCACTTCCCCATTCATACAGTCCCAGGACAATGACAGCAAAGGGTTAAATAAACAGTAGAGCTTCTTCCATTATGACTGACACTTAGTGCGTTCGACACCAATCCTCAAGGAAAATTCAGAACTGAGACTATTATCTGGTACTGAATTCACACATCCTAAGGAGAATGACAGCAACAGGAAATCATGTAGTGAAACACTGATAAAACACAAACAATGTACAACAAAACCAGACTGTTATTGGGATCAAAGACATTTGAATAACAGAAGACATAGTCCCTGCAATGATCCGAATGTGAGCTGAACAACTTTCTCACTTGAATAATATTCTCTGGGAATGCAATATCCACTCACTGCGGTCTATTCAGTTCCTCTGCACTCGTTCAGGGCTGAGTTGCGGCTGACCACATGGTGGCATGGTGGTCAAGAAGTTAGACAGTTAAGGTCAACTTGGATTGAGGGCATCCTGTGTCATGCCAGTGAGGGTCACTGATTCACTCAACTGATAATCGGGGACAAGGGTATGTCAGGCTGGGCTTGTATCAGTTTGTGTTTAGAAACTCAAATGATCTGATAGAGCAGTATAACATCTGCAGACGACTTAATATAAATGTAATGTCCACTCATTTCGAGCCAGAGACTAGCCTCTCATTTAAGATAAGAGAGTTTTGTTTTTCTCTCAAGTGTTCTCGAGTCTTTGAAATTCACGTCTTTAGAGAGCAGCATGTGGTGGTGGCACGGTGGTTAGCTCTGCTGCCTCACGGCATCAGCGACCTGGGTTTGATCCCACCCTCGGGCCGACTGTCTGTGTGGAGTTTGCACATTCTCCCCTTGAGTCTGCGTGGGTTTCCTCTGGTGCTCTGGCCTCCTCGCATAGTCCAAAGACTGTTCAGGTGAGAGTGGATTGACCATGGAAGATGCAGGGTTAAAGAGATAGGGTAACGAACTGGGTCTGGGTGAGACAGTCAGTCAATGTTGACTCGATGTGCTGAATGGCCTACTTGCACGCAATTGACCGATATCAATCAATAGAATACACTTGATATATGTTTACTGACATCAAATTACATTCGTGGTTTGGTTATTTCCTCTCTTACGTTATCGTATTCAATCAACTGCAGCATCTAGAAACTTGCTTAATTACAATATCCAATATCTGCAGAGTACTTTTTCTTTTTGTCTCCACTATTATCTTGAACTCTGACGTGTGACCTCTTCATTGCTGTCAAAGTTCCTTATTTGTCCCTACATTGTCATGGTTTTACTTTGTCGAATGACTTCCTGGCTTTTGCAGTTAAGACCCGATATTCTGCCCTCGTCAAAACTTTCCCTTACAATTCTGTACTAAGGATTTCATGAAAACCCTCAGAGTGTGGTAAGGCTGTGGAACTCACTACCATAGTGAATAGTTGGGGTGAATGACATTACAACTAAGGGTAAGCAACCCAATACAAATGAATGTCACTGTCATTAGATTTGCAACAGAGTGAAATTAAAACATGCAATGTCCCTCAATTTCTCAACTGTTCTGAACCAGACTTGATGAAGAACAGATCTTGCATGTCAACATTATAATTTAAAGAAAAACCAACAATTATAAATACGGCAACTTTGCTAGGGCAAAGTTAAAGAAGATAATCTAATTAATAGCAATGATTTAAACGCTTTGATCAAGTCCCCTATCTCAGAGGCAAAAAATTAAGCGGCAAATGAAGAACGAATTTTTTTTTAAAACTTACCAATTCAATCAAACAGTTTCCAACAATGGATTGCCAAGTCTTTGTGCAATATTTGGAGTATGAGTTTTTCGCAGACACGTATCTGTAAATTTAATTTAAAAGTCACTTCTGAATGTGAATGGACACCCCAAAGCATTCAGCCATTTCTTACAGGCTGGGACTCATTCCCAGAAAGAGCCAACAATTCTTTAACTGGACAGTACAATCTCGAGAGGACAGCTCCTGGGCTCAACAAGCAGCAACGTCCAATGGAAGCAAAGTTGGCGGCGGGGCATGGCGGGGCAAGGGCATAAAACAAAGAAGCCCACTGACTCTCCCACTGCACACACACTGTCAGAATGCACAGGGGCTCAGTCAAGGGAGTGACCGACAGCAGTTTCATCAAGAGAACCACACTTAATGAACAGATCTTGCACACCAGAATTATAATTTAAACAAAAACAAACAATTATGAATACTGCAAATTTACAAGGGCAAAGTTAAACAAGATAATCCAGTTAATAGCAATGATCAAGACCTCCACCATCTCATAGACAGAAACGTAAGGTGTAAATTAAGGAAGAGAATTTTTAAAATTATCAATTCAAGCAAACAGTTTCCAACAATGGATTGCCAAGCAGTTGGGCAATCCTTCGATGATGAGTTGTTCACAGGCACATAACTTTAAATTTAATTTCAAAGTCACTGCTGAATGCGAATGGACACCCTGAAGTATTCGGCTATTTCTTACAGACTGGGGCTCGTTCCCAGACAGAGCCAATAATTCTTTAACTGGACAGAGGAAAAACTAGAGAGAACAGTTCCTGTTGTCAATGAGCAGCAGCGCCCACTGGAAACAAACTTGGGGGGGGGGGGGGGTGAGGGAGTACGACGGCATAAAATAAAAAAAATCCGACCGACTTTCCCACTATAAGCACTGTCAGAATGGGCAGGGGTTCAGTCCTGGCAGTGACCCACAGCAGTTTCACCAGCAGAATCAGATTGTTGGGAGCACTGGTGTGCCTGCTGGTGCTTCTGCAAGGTGCAGAATGATGAGAACCTCTGCCTGCACTCGGGGCAGGTGAACGGCCTCTCCCCGGTATGGCCCCGCCTGTGCCTCAGCAGGTGGGAGGAATTGCTGAAGGCCTTCCCGCACGCTGGGCAGGGGAAGGGCCTCTCCCCCGTATGGACCCGAAGGTGGGATGCCTGGGTAAAACCCTTCCCGCACTTGAGGCAGGAGAACGGCCTCTCCCCGATGAGGACCCGCTGGTGCCTCAGTAGGGCAAAGGTACTGTTGTAGGCCTTCCCACACTTGGAGCAGCTGTACGGCTTCTCCAATATGTGGACCCGGCGGTGGTTCAGCAGGACGGAGGAATAGCTGAAGGCCTTCCCGCATTCAGGGCAGGAGAATGGCCTCTCGCCTGTGTGACCCGCTGGTACCTCTGCAGAAAGTAGGAACTGCTGAAGGTCTTCCCGCACTTGGGACATCTGAAGGGCCTCTCCCAGGTGTAGACTCCCTGGTGCCTCAGCAGGCGGGAGGGATTGCTGAAGCCCTTTCCGCACTCGGGGCAGGGGAAAGGCCTATCGCCCGTGTGGACCCGCTGGTACCTCTGCAGTACAGAGGAATTGCTGAAGGTCTTCCCGCACTCAGGGCAGCTGAAGGGTCTCTCCCTAATGTGGACCCGCTGATGGCTCAGCAGGTGGGAGGAATTGATGAAGCCCTTTCCGCACTCAGAGCAGGAGAACAGTCTCTCCCCGGTGTGACTGCGCCCATGAGGGTCCAGGTCAGATGGGAAACGGAAGCCTTTCCCACAATCGCCACACTTCCATGGTTTCTCCACGGGACAGTATTCCTTGGGTTTCTCCATGACCGAAGCTTCACCTGCACACAAACGCGTGTACAGCACCTCTCTGTCGTGAATTCCTCTTCCCAGTCTGTATAACATTTAGTGGCTCCACAATCAGAGTGCTGCAACAGTAGGGTCTCTTTTCCAGTCTCACTGATGTTAAAAACGTACTGAAACAGGAACCAAAAAGCTTGGTTCCTTCTCACAGAATCATGGTCGAAAATTGTTATAGTCCCGATGGATTCAGTGACTGTCAGACATTGACGTGAAATTGAGGACTGCAAATGCTGGAGAGTCAGAGTCAAAGTGCAATGCTGGAAAATCACAGCAGATCAGGCAGCATCTGAGGAGCAGTCGAGTCAATGTTTCAGGCAAAGCCCTTCAGCTATTGATATTGAAACTTCCGTCTTCAGATCTTCAAATAATCTGTAAAAAGAAATTACAAATATCATCACTGTCAGTCCACGTTAGAAATTCCAAACAAGCAATTCTACTTTCTGCTGAACATTCTTTTCTTTTTCCATAAAATTGAAAGCACCATCCCACCCCCTCTCACCCCTCTATTCTCACTCCGCTCAAGCTAATTCTCCCGACGGTACAGACTCAGGATCTTACAGAGACCGAAAAGTGAAAATATCAAGATAGACACCTCTGAATTTTGGATACCTCGACCTGAAAGTTAGTATCTTTCACGACATCTAGGAGTGAGTAAGTCTGATTTTGGGAAGCAAAAAAAGTATCAATTCAGGATGAACCTTCAATGCAGCTTCTTGAGAAACAACCAGACACGGAATGGTTAACATCTGGGGAGGTGGAGGAAATGAGATATCAAGGCATTGGCACCGACACCAGACAGAAACTGAACATACAGGCATGGCAAACATTACGGGCAAGCCAGAGTCATAGAGATACACAACACAAAAACAGGTCCTTCGATTCAACTCATCCGTGCCGACCAGATAACCTAAATTAATCTCGTCTCATTTACCAGCACTTGGCCCATATCCCTCTGAACTCTTCCTATTCATATATCCATCCAGACGCCTTTTAAATGTTATAATTGGACCTACATCCACTACTTCCTCCGGCAGATCATCCTTACACTTGCCTCTCTCACCCCAAACATACTACCTTCCTGTTCCGGACTTCTCCCATCCCTGGGAAATGACTTTGTCTATTAAACCTATCCATGCCTCGCATGACTCTATAAACGTCTCGTAAGGTCACCCCTCAGCCTCTGGTATACCGGGGAAAACAGCTCAAGTAATGCACTGCGTGTACTTTTAGCTTCACACTCGCTGCACCTTCCTCCCGTGTAAAACATTTTTTCCCTCCCCAACACTGTCCATGGAAAAAGCCAAGAGTACTGACACTCTGGAGTTGGGGGAACGCCACGGAGAATTCCTACAATGTGGAAACACGCCATTGAGCCCAACAAGACCATCCACACAGACCATCCAAAGTGTAACCCATGCAGACACTTTCCCCTATCCCATTACACTTACTGCACACTCTGGGCCCATTTAATATGGCCACTTCTCCCGAAACTGCACATCGTTAGACTTTGGGAGGAAACCAGAGCAGCCGGAGGAAACCCACGCAGACACGGCAGGGAGAATGTGCAAACTCCACACAGACAGTCGCCCCAAGGCTGGAATCGAACGCGGGTCCTTAGTGCTGTGAGGCAGCAGTGCTCACCACTGATCCAGCGCGCTACTTATGTGTGCAAAAAGAGGTGGGGACTGGGAACTTTGTTAATTGTACCGCACAGTGGATTGTTGAGTAAGGTTTAAATCTCACGGGATCCAGGGAGAGCTAACCAACTGGGTACAAATTTAGAAGCGTGTTGTTGTAGATGCTGGAATCCTTCCTGAAAACAACAAATGCTGAAGATCACAGTGGGTCAGGCAGCGCTGTGCTACTCTATGACCGGACAGTGTGGATGTGGAGATGATGTTTCCACTAGGGAGAAGGGTTGAGGATGCCAAGTCATTGAGGGCATTTAAGACAGAGATCGGTTCTTGATTAGTAAGGGGTCAAGGGTTATGAGGAGAAGGCAGCAGAATGGGATAGAGAAATACATCAGCCATGATCGACTGGTGGAGTAGACTCGATGGGCCAAATGGCCTCATCCTGCTCCTCTGTATTATGGTCTTAAAGCGGAGCAGTAGTCTTAAGAGGTTCTCACAAACTATTTCAGAATCCTGAAGAGGAGTTGTTGTACTGGAAGCCTTATCTCTGCTTTTTCTCCACATATGCTTCCAGTCCTGCTGAGTTTTTCCAGTGTTCTCAGTTTTTGTTTCAGATTTCCAGCATCCACAGTTCTTTGTTTTATTTATCACAGTCATTTCTTGCCTTTCCCAAGTGTCTGGAACTTCATCTCCATGATCTACAAACTGTTGACTTACCCTAGAAATGACCACTACATCCTTATCAGAGTAGACCCCTTTGTTGCAAAATGATTATTCAATTCTGTGACCAAAATCATTGCATTCGTTATTACTTACACCAGGGACTCTCAATATCTCAGGCAAGAACACAGCCAGATTTTTTCAGACAGTACATTTATGTGATTTGATACAAATCCATATTCCCTACTTTACCAGCGTGCTGCTGGGAATAGAGGGTTTGAGTTAAGAAGAAGCTGGGACATTTTTCCAACGAAGCCTAGCAAGTTGACAGATAACTTTATCGAGATTTTTTAAATCAGGAGGGGGAAAAAATAAGGTGTCATTTCCTGGAGGCTCAGAATATTTTATTGCTCCAGAAGGTGTAAAAGGGAGTCAAATATTCAGCAGAAATCGAGCATAGCTGAGAACAGACAACATTTGGTCTGTTGGTGGGAACAGGGAGACCAGAGGACAGAGAAATCAGGACCTGAAATCTGAGCTGACACCAGACTACCATGTTATCAGTGCTTTGACAATGGTAATTCTGGGCGGGGCAGGTTGAATTATGAATTGAATAGTAGCTTCCTCAACGAGACTGTGCAGGCCACTCAGGGCCTGTCTCTGTGGCGCAACTGGTCAGCGCGTTCGGCTATTAACCGGATGGTTGGTGGTTTTTGACCACCCAGAGACGGAGCGTTTGTTGTTCTCGCTCCTACCGCTTTCTTGGCTGCAAAGATGCGCGTTTTTCATGGTGTCAAGAAAATGTTTCCCATACGGAAATCTTTTCCACTGAGGAAGCACAAAGGGGTTTCTGAATTTATTGAATTTCTAACGTAAAGGACTGCGGATGCTAACAGTCCGAGACAGAAAGCGAAACTGCTGGAGCAACTCAGTAGGTTTGGCTGTACCTGGATGAGGAAAAAAAAAGTTCTCAAATGTTGTCTCTGATTCTCTTTCTACAGATGCTGCCTGACCTGCTGAGTTACTCCTGCAATTTCTTGTTTTGTTTTTAACTGAACGTCCATTTCATCTTTCGGGATGAAAGACCCAGACTCGCCATTTGCAGATATTTAACCCTTTCGAAACCTGTGAAGTGATTGGATTCAAACTAACTCTGCAATGATTTACTCTTTCTCAGCTCCACAGGCAGAGAGACCTGGGAAATGAAGCTGTCAGTGTGATTCCGTATTGGTGGACCGAGTGGTGAATGCGATGGACATGAACTGTCGTCAAAAAGAAAGGGAGATTGCTCCACGTTTTTGTTAAAGATGCAAATCAGTGGATGGGTTGAAATATTTCAATCACATTGTGACTTGTCGGGAATCTGCAACCCACTGCCTGTCAGGGTGGAACAAGCAGATACCCGCAGAGCTGCTTTTGAGGATATGAGCCAAGTGTTTGGAAAAGAGACGAGAACAGTGAGGGGCGTGAAGTCGTGATCGAAATGAAGCAGGCACCTGAGGGAAAAGGTGTTTTATTTGTCAGTGAAAGATACTGCTTCACAAAGTTGGGAAGATGGAAGGGAAGCAGTGACGGTGATTATCTTTCGTTGTTCACCTTGTGAATGTTCCCATTGCTGCGCATGTCCGTGCTAACGTCAGAACTCTGCATCATGGCGGCGTCAGGTACGCACAGTGCCAGGGGCGCAATGGATGACGCATCTGACTCCACCTACCTGTTTGAAATGCAGCTCACAGATTCTTCACACACCCCAATTAATCTTTCTCATTGTCCTGAAGCCGGCATACGGTTTGAATTCCTGATCTGAAGGAAATAGACTCTTTTCACTGTCTCGCGTCAGTGAGTGTCCCTGAGAACATCAGAGTCACGTCACAGCGCTGTCAGAGGAGGGGAAGCTGAAAGAGCCCCACACGCTGCTCACGGGCACATTTCACTTTCCCCAACTCACCGCCCCAACAACCGCGGCTTCTGGGCGTGGAAAGGGAAGAAACGCCAAAACCCAGTCTCAGCTTTGTAAATCTTCAGGAAATAAGAAAACTGATTATCCCTTCCAATCTTCCATCCTGGCCTGACAGCGTTGATTTTAAATGGCTGTCCAGTTAGTGCCGAATCGTTTTGTCTGAAAAAATCTTCCTTATCTCATCCCAGCATTACTTGCCACAAAGAACTGTGCGGCAGAGTTCATGTATATATTTGTTTGTATGGTATTTTGTAAATAACATTCGTTTGCTGGTTGTTTGTATAGGGCATTTAAGGTTGTTTAATGCTGAGAGGGTTGAGTTATCTGGAAATCATTTCACAGATGTCCTTAATGTAAAGTAATGTGGCCAGGGTTTCTGCAGACGTTGTGTCTGCTAGTGTCAGTTTGTTGATGTGAAATCGTCACACTGGGTTTATTGGGTAGGCAAAAGTGAGGACTGCAGATGCTGGAAACCAGAGTTTAGATCAGAGTGGTGCTGGAAAAGCACAGCAGGTCAGACACCTTCCGAGGAGCAGGAAAATCGACATTTCGGGCAAAAGCCCTTCACCAGGAATAGAGGCAGGACGCTTCCAGGGATGGCGAGATAAATTGGGGGTGCTGGGCCGAAGGTAGCAAAGAGTACAATAGGTGAATGGGGGTGGGGATAGAGGTGACAGGTCAGAGAGGAGGGCGGAGCGAACAGTTGAGAAGGGAGATTGGCAGGTAGGACAGGTCATGAGGACAGCGCTGAGCTGAAAGGTTGGAACTGAGGTAAGGTGGGGGGAGGGGAAATGAGGAAACTGGTGAAGTCCACATTGATGTCCTGGGGTTGAATTTATCCGAGGCGAAAGATGGGGCGATCTTCCTTCAGGCATCGGGTGGGGAGTGAGCGGCGATGGAGGAGGCCCAGGACCTGCATGTCCTCGGCAGAGTGGGAGGGGGAGTTGAGAGGGAGTTGGGGTTGATTCGTGCGGGTGTCCTGGAGATGTTCCCTCAAGCGCTGTGACTTGACTCTGCGAGGAGTCTCCAGTCTCCCCAGTGTAGAGGAGACCGCATCGGGAGCAATGGATATAAGGAATGACATTGGTGGAAGCTTTCTCACGATCGTGGCCTGCGTTCGATTTCCGGGCAGGGAAGCAATTTATGATACAGCTGTGAAGTGGCATTGCTGTTTCCCTGGTGGTCGAGTGGTTAGGTTTCGGCGCTTTTACCACTGCCGCCCCGGTTCGATTCCCGGTCAGGGAAATATTTCTCAGTGGATCTTTTGCCTACCCATTCTCCTTAAATGCGCTGTACAGTTACTTATTGGTCTTCGTCGTTACTGGCTGCTGCAGTGTGTATTGCCTCGTTGAAATAGTGTCCTGATTCAGGCTTGTTTGTATGTGTAGGGATCATTGCTTCTGTAGCTAAGTACTTTGGTCGTGTGTGTTGTTTTCCTGTAAACGCTGTTTTGAATTTACCATTGACTGTTCGCTCTACTGTGACATCGAGAAATGGCACTTTGTTGTTATTCTCCTCTTTTGTGAATTTTATGCCCGTATGGATATTTTTGGTGATGTTGTAGGTTTCCTCTAATTTGCTTCATTTTTTGATGACAAAAGTGTCATCACTGTGGCGGACACAAAGTTTGGGTTGGCTCGTTGGAAGGGCTGTTGGTTTGAGACTCTGCATTATTGCTTCTGCTAGGGATCCTGATACTGGTGGTTTCATGGGTGTTTCGTTGATTTGTTTTTAGGGCTTGTTACTGAATATGAAGTGCGTGGTAAGGCACAGTTCCACGAGCTGGATAGTGCTATCTTTGCTGATGAAGTTGGTGCTGTGTTTGTGTCTTTGGTTCTTCGAGTAGTGTCTCCAGTTTTCTTTGGCCACGTTGATGTTAATGGATGTGAACAGGGCTGTTATGTCAAAGGACAGCATTATTCCATCCTCTTCTAACTTAGTGTCTTTGGTGTTCAGGAATTCTTGGATGGAGTAAATGGAATGGCGTGAATCTTGGTGTTTTAGTCTTCAGTGGAGGCCTTTGACTAGTCTGTATATTGATGTTCCAAGTAGTGAGACTATGGCCAGAGGGGGGCTACTGGTTTGAAGAGGAGAACAACAACAAAGTGCTATTCTTAGATGTCACAGGAGAGCGAACAGTCAATGGGGAACTTCAAACTAGCGTCTACAGAAAAACAACACACGCAAACCAAGTGCTTAACCACAGAAGCAATCATCCCAACACCCACAAACGAAGCTGCATCAGGACATTATTTCAATGAGCCACTACACACTGCATATAGAGGATTATAACATCATGAGGGATACGGATGAGGTGAACAGCAGGTGTCCTTTCCCTCAGCTGGGGGTTTCAGGATCAGGGAGCAAATATTTTGAGGTGAGTAGAGAAAGATTTTATAAAGACAGGACAGGGATCGTGTTTTAAGAGAGTGGTCTGAGTGCAGAATGAATGTCCAGAAGAAGTCATAGAGTCATAGAGATGTACAGCACAGAAACAGACTGTTTGGTCCAACTTGTCCATGCCGACCAACTATCCCAACCCAATCTAGTCCCACCTGACAGCGCACGGCCCCATATCCCTCCAAACCCTTCCTATTCTTATACCTAACCAAATGCCTTTTAAATGTTGCAATCGTACTAGACTTCACCACTTCCTCTGGCAGTTCATTCAATAAACGTACAATCCTCTGCGTGAAAACGTTGCCCCTGAGATCTCTTTTGTATCTTTCCCCTCTAACGCTCAACCCATGCCCTCTCGTTCTGGACTACCCAACCCAAGGGAAAAGACTTTGTCTATTTTTCCTATCTATACCCCTCATGATTTTATACACGTACAGTTACAACGTTTAAACCACATTTGGATAAGTACATGAATATGAAAGGTTCGAAGGTTTATGGGCCAAACACTGGTAGGTGGGACGAGTTTAGTTTGAGAACATACTCAGCATGGACGAGTTGGATGAAGGGTCTGTTCAGTGCTGTCTGACTCTCTGACTGACCTGTACTGGTCTTAAAACCATTTTCTTACGTCCCCTCATAACCATCCACTTCTTTGTTGTTCAAAACTCAGATGAACTTAGCCTTGAATATGTTCAATGACCCCACTTCTGAACTGAATTCCTCTTCGTAATATACCACTTGCCTCGCTCATTGCCTGCTGCATCTGCCCGACAACTGGCATTGACTGGAGTGGAGGGACTCTGAGACCCCTTTGTACATCTATACATCATTCCTGATGAAGGGCTTGTGCCCGAAACGTTCACTGTCCTTCTCCTCAGATGCTGCCTGACCTGTTCTGCTTTTCCAGTGCCACATTTTTCGACTTTCACCTCTAGTCCTCACTTTCTCCACATTCCAATATATCACCATTTAAACAATGCACTGCTTTTTTTTTAAACAGCCAAGGCTATAACTTCACATTGCGGCACTGCACTTGCCATGTGTTTGCCAATTGAGACACAGACCTGGACCAACTTCGGGAAGAGGCAAAACACTGAGTTCTGAACAAAACCCGTAGCACACTCAAAATGTCGGCTCTGTTTACCTTTCCACAGATGCAGCTCGACCCGTTGGCTTTCTGCAGTATTCGCTATGTTTGAACTGATCGAAGACAATGGTAATTCTGGGCGGGGCAGGTTGAATTATGAATTGAATAGTAGCTTCCTCAACGAGACAGTGCCAGCGACGCTCGGACCTGTCTCTGTGGCGCAATTGGTCAGCGCGTTCGGCTGTTAACCGGAAATTTGGTGGTTCGAGACCACCCAGGGACGCTTAAGCTCCTATCGCTTTCTTGGCTGCAAAGATGCGCGTTTTTAATGGTGTCAGGAAAATGTTTCCCAAACGGAAATCTTTTCCACTGAGGAAGCACAAAGGGGTTTCTGAATTGATTGAATTTCTAACGTAAAGGACTGCGGATGCTGACAGTCCGAGACAGAAAGCGAAACTGCTGGAGCAACTCAGCAGGTTTGGCTGTATCTGGATGAGGGGGAAAAAAGTTCTGAAATGTTGTCTCTGATTCTCTTTCTTCAGATGCTGACTGACCTGCTGAGTTGCTCCTGTAATTACTAGTTTTGTTTTTAACTGAATGTCCATTTCATCTTTCGGGATGAAAGACCCAGACTCGCCATTTGCAGATATTTAACTGTTTCGAAACCTGTGAAGTGATTGGATTCAAACAAACTCTGCAATGATTCACGCTTTCTCAGCTCCACAGGCAGAGAGACCTGGGAAATGAAGCTGTCAGTGTGGTTCTGTATTGGTGGGCCGAGTGGTGAATGCGATGGATATGAAATCCATTGCGGGTTCCCCACGCAGGTGTGAACCCTGCCGACTACAGTTGAGAACTGTCGTCAAAAAGAAAGGGAGATTGCTCCACTTTTTTTTTTAAAGTTTCAAATCAGTGGATGGTTTGAAATATTTCAATCACATTGGGACTGGTCGGGAATCTGCAACCCACTGCCTGTCAGGGTGGAACAAGCAGATACCCGCAGAGCTGCTTTTGAGGATATGAGCCAAGTGTTTGGAAATGAGACTAGAACAGTGAGGGGCGTGAAGTCGTGGTCGAAATGAAGCAGGCACCTGAGGCCGAAGGTGTTTTATTTGCCAGTGAAAGATACTGCTTCACAAAGTTGGGACTATGGAAGGGAACCAGTGACGGTGATTATCTTTGGTTGTTCACCTTGTGAATGTTCCCATTGCTGCGCATGTCCGTGTTAACGTCAGAACTCTGCAGCATGGCGGCGTCAGGTACGCACAGTGCCAGGGGCGCAATGGATGACGCATCTGACTCCACCTACCTGTTTGAAATGCAGCTCACAGCTTCTTCACACACCCCAATTAATCTTTCTCATTGTCCTGAAGCCGGCATACGGTTTGAAGTCCCGATCTGCGGGAATGAGACTCTTTTCACTGTCTCGCGTCAGTCAGTGTCCCTGAGAACATCAGAGTCACGTCACAGCGCTGTCAGAGGATGGGAAGCTGAAAGAGTCCCACACGCTGCTCACGGGCACATTTCACTTTCCCCAACTCACCGCCCCAACCACTGCGGCTCCTGGGAGTGGAAAGGGAAGAAACGCCAAAACCCAGTCTCAGCTTTGTAAATGTTCAGGAAATAAGAAAACTGATTATCCCTTCCGATCTTCCATCCTGGCCTGACAGCGTTGATTTTAAATGGCTGTCCAGCTAGTGCCGATTCGTTTTGGCTGAAAAAAATCTTCCTTATCTCATCCCAGCATTTCTTGCCACAGAGAACTGTGCGGCAGAGTTCATGTATATATTTCCTTGTATGGTATTTTGTAAATAACATTCGTTTGCTGGTTGTTTGTATAGGGTATTTAAGGTTCACTAGCCGTTGTTTAATGCTGAGAGGGTTGAGTTGTCTGGAAATCATTTCACAGATGTCTTTAATGTAAAGTAATGTGGCTAGGGTTTCTGCAGACCTTGTGTCTGCTAGTGTCAGTTTGTTGATGTGAAATCGTCACACTGGGTTTATTGGGTAGGCAAAAGTGAGGACTGCAGATGCTGGAAACCAGAGTTCAGATCAGAATGGTGCTGGAAAAGCACAGCAGGTCAGACAGCTTCCGAGGAGCAGGAAAATCGACATTTCGGGCAAAAGTCCTTCATCAGGAATAGAGGCAGGACGCTTCCATGGTTGGCGAGATAAATTGGGGGGTGCTGGGCCGAAGGTAGCAAAGAGTACAATAAGTGAATGCGGGTGGGGATGGAGGTGACAGGTCAGAGAGGAGGTGGAGCGAACAGTTGAGAAGGGAGACTGGCAGGTAGGACAGGACATGAGGACAGCGCTGAGCTGGAAGGTTGGAACTGAGGTAAGGTGGGGGAAGGGAAATGAGGGAACTGGTGAAGTCCACATTGATGTGCTGGGGTTGAATTTATCCGAGGCGAAAGATGGGGCGTTTTTCCTTCAGGCATCGGGTGGGGAGTGAGCGGCGATGGAGGAGGCCCAGGAGGCAGAGAGGGAGGGGGAGTTGAGAGGGTGATGGGGTTGAATGGTGCGGGTGTCCTGGAGATGTTCCCTCAAGCGCTGTGACTTGACTCTGCGAGGAGTCTCCAGTCTCCCCAATGTAGAGGAGACCGCAATGTAGAGGAGAACTCTGCAATGATTCACTCTTTCTCAGCTCCACGGGCAGAGAGACCTGGGAAATGAAGCTGTCAGTGTGGTTCTGTATTGGTGGGCCGAGTGGTGAATGCGATGGACATGAAATCCATTGCGGGTTCCCCACGCAGGTGTGAACCCTGCCGACTACAGTTGAGAACTGTCGTTAAAAAGAAAGGGAGATTGTCCACGACTTTTTTAAAGATGCAAATCAGTGGAGGTGAGGGGTTGAAATATTTCAATCACATTGGGACTGACCGGGAATCTGCAACCCACTGCCTGTCAGGGTGGAACAAGCAGATACCCACAGAGCTGCTTTTGAGGATATGAGCCAAGTGTTTGAAAATGAGACTAGAACAGTGAGGGGCGTGAAGTCGTGGTCGAAATGAAGCAGGCACCTGAGGAAAAAGGTGTTTTATTTGCCAGTGAAAGATACTGCTTCACAAAGATGAGTCGATGGAAGGGAAGCAGTGACGGTGTTTATATTTGGCTGTTTACCATTCGGCAGAATTTTAAAGTCACGAGGAAAAGAAGTAAAAGTGACATTAGGAAGAACGTTTTCGTACAGGGACTGGTTAGGGTCAGCAAGTCCCTGTCTGACATTGACAAAGAGGAAGTTTCAATGGGCACAAAAGGGAATTCGGTGGTCACGTTCAGATGTGCAGATTTACGCTGAGAAGGCGAGAGAATGAAACGAATAGAGACACACGTTTACTTCAGTGGAGAACCAGCAGAGCGAAGGTGGGCCGCATGGCCTCCGTCTGTGCTGTGACACACGTTGTGATTCAGTGTGAAATCACAGTTCGACCAACAGAATGTGGGAATTTAGAAATAAGTTTATATTTACACAGCCTCCATACGTCTGCGAAACAGCATATTACACGACAGCAGTGGAGGTCTTTGACATCAGGCTCGAACGTGCCTGCCGCGTGCCAGACGGAAACCTGAAGTGTTCTGTGGAAGGGACGCTGCGTGCGGCAGCAGAGTGGCGCAGCGGGAGCGTGCTGGGCCCATAACCCAGAGGTCGATGGATCGAAACCATCCTCTGCTATTATTCAATGTCTCCTCGAGCTGCTTTTCTTTGGATCGGTGCTCTCTTCTACAAGCCGCCTTTGCATCGACTTAATGGAATTTAGCATATCGATGCACTCGCCAAATCCACTCAGTTCAAATGGCATGATTTTCGAGGTCTCAGTGGTATTCTGTACTTTGTCTGTTTCCTCTGAACTCAATCGCAAACCCAGTTCTCTGCGATGCCAATCAACTGGAAAAGTTGAAACACATGCCTTGCGGTTTCGTCCATTCCTTGCACTAATTCGCCACCCTGGTTCAGACGAGAATGACAAGCATGTCAGAAACCGCATCACGACTCAGACATAGTCCCCGAATATTAGGACGGATACCACCGATTGTGAATAACCTCAGAGAGAGACAAGTGACAGACAGTCGCCGTGGACTCGATGGGCTGAACGGCTTCTGTCTGCGCGAGAATGATGCTACGTGTTTATGCCATCCCACTGCCTGTCTCTGGGACAGAGAGGCTGAGGGAGCAAAACTGGTTCATTTTTAACCGTCCCTTCCGTGTTGGACTGCCTGCAGTCCCTCAGCTCAGGGCCGTGGGGATGACTCTCAGTGAGTGAAGGTTTCACTCGGATTCTCTTCATCTGGGACACTTGGGGCTCAGATGTTAACTGCTGCGCGGTCGCAGCAAAGAAAGCGATGCCCACTTTGCAATAGACTTTCCGTAAGATTGCTGCGTGAAGACGATTTCTGAACACCAAGAAGGCTGCACAACAATGTGAATTTACCTGAGCGAAGAGTCCTCGGTGTCCATTTCTTTCTGTCCTGCCAGCACAGCATCTTTCTATCTCTCCGATAACAGACCCTTGGAGAAAGTTCACAATCAAAGTTGTTCATGTTCCCCGCATTAATGTAACTGACACCTCTCACCCCAAGGGTTTCAGAGAGAGTGAGAGAGAGAGAGAGCAGAAGAGCGAATGGACTCTACCCGCTCCCCACCCTACAACCCGTCCCACCCCCCAGAACAACGTGCCAGTTGAAATAAAATGGTTTAATTATCCACCAGTGGAGGTAGTCCAGTTCCTGGGGATGAGACAAATATCAGCGCCCCGGGGACAGAATGACAAGCAGATGTTCTGGAAACGCTTTGCTGCTTGCAATTCTTGGAGCAATATGGAATGTACTTCACACTGAGCAAGTTTCAGCTGGCTCAGAGTCTCCGATGTACATTGCTGTGTTTGCCGCCAGCTCAGAGAGAGAACAATAGGAAGGACGTAGGAGTGAATAACGATCCGCGTGAGAGGGCGAATAACTGTTAATGGAGACTGTTAGCGGCTAACAATACGTAGTGTGTCATAGCAGACGAGGTGATAACAAGGAGTCGTTTGTGTGGTAGGGGTCAAGGACATGGGGGAGTTCAGGCCCTAAAGTTATGGAACTCGATATTGAAGACCGGAGGGCTGTAAGGTCTCCAAGTGGAAAATGAGGTGTTGTTCTTTCATCTGGAGCGAGAACACTGCTGCAAGCCTGAGACAGAGATGTTGGCCAGGGAACAGGGTGATGTGTTAAAGTGGCAGGCAACCGCAAGGTCAGGGCCTTTTTTCCGCGGGCAGAACCGAGATGTTCTGCGAAGCAGTCACCCAGTTTATGCTTCATGCTACATTGGGGAAATGAGACTGTGAGCAGCGAATGCAGTGGACTAGGTTGTGGCAAAAGTGCTGCTTCACCTGGCAGGTATGTTTGAGCCCTTGGATATTCAGGAGGGAGCAGGTAAATGGGCAGGTGTTACACATTCGGCGGTTGCAGGGGAAAGTGCCTTGGCACTATGGGAGGTAGGTGTGGGGTGTTGCGAGTGAAGGAAGAGTGGAACCGAGGTGGAACCCCTGGCACAACGGGTGCGTGTTGGGACCATAACCCAGCTGAGAAAGCATTCTCTCCTATTCACTCAATGTCACTTTAGCAGCTTTCCGGTATAACAGCGCTCTGTTCTGCACCTCGCCTTCTCATCTGCTGCCGAAAATAGCTTGGACATAAATATTTCCCAGTGATATACTGGCCCAATGTGCACAGTCGAGTTGATACACTCGTGGAGGTTTGTGTGGTCTTCTCCTGTTCTCTTATCCTATGTTGAGGAGGGCAATGCTTGTCACTGGCCACTCGGGTGTCAGAGGAAAGTTTCGAAATAAAATGGTTGAATTATCTGCCAGTGGAGAGAGCCCGGTTCCTGGGGACGGGACAAACAGCAGCAGGGAGACTGAATGAGAAGCAGCTGTTCGGGAAACTCTTTGCCGCTTGCAATTCTCAGAGCAATCTCAAATGTATTTCATACTGAGCAAGTCTCAGGTCGCGCAAGCGATGTGGGGGATTGGTAGCGCCCCGGCTCTCTGGCTCGTTGGTCGAGACGTATGATTTCTTGCTTAGGGTCCTTGACTGTGCCGAGTTGCGAGAGGTCCCGGGTTCAAATCCCGGACAAGCCCGCGTTTTTTAACTTGACTTGTGCAAAACTGCCTGATTAATTTTCTCAAAAAACGCCTTCGTGAAACGAGGTTGGGCTGTCTGGAGTACGAATGAGGCAGAAAACAGGGAAGTGAAATGGTTGGAGATAGTGTTCAACAGTTTGACGTGAGTGGTGCGGTGTTTGAGGAATGTCAGCAATCAAGGGAGATTGGAAAATTGGGACAGCTCTCCTCGGAGAACCGAACTTTTCCAAGTCATGAGGGATCGAGAAACAGGAAATAATGTTGTGAAAATGCTCCCACACCTGAAAGGATCCACAACGATTCGGCAAGTGGAAGATGAGGTGTTGTTCTTTCATCTGGAGCTGGAACACTGCTGCAAGCCTGAGACAGAGATGTTGGTCAGGGAACAGGGTGATGTGTTAAAGTGGCAGGCAACCGCAAGGTCAGGGCCTTTCTCAGTGAAACTGACACCTCTCACCCAAGGGATTCAGAGAGATGGAGACAGCAGAAGAGCAAAAGTGCTAGATCACTTTTCCACAAAAGCATCTTCTTTAAACGAGGTCGGACTGCCAGAAGTAGGGGATGGGGCTGAGCTACCATTGCAGCGAACACAGCGAAGGGAAACACTTGTTCAAAGTTAGAACAAGTATTGCAGATTGTTCGCCCACACAATCCGAGTCTGAATGAATCCTCCAGCTGCGTTATTGCTCAAATCTGAGAGTGAAATTTCAGGAAGCGGGGAATTGCTGTGATTGGACACAGCGCTGGGCAGGTTGTCGTGAATTGTGCCGTGTATGAGGAATGTCAATAATGAAGGCAGATTGGAAAGTTGGGACAGCTCTCCTTGGAGAACAGAAGTTTGAAATCTGGCCCAGTTGACGTTTTCCAAGACACGAGGGGTCTGGACAGAGAAAATAATATAGTGAAAATGGTACCACGCATGAAAGGATCGCTAACAATTAGGCAGAGTCTTGAGGAAAGGAAGGAAAAATAACATTATGAAGAACGTTTTCGTGCAGAGAGTGGTTAGGATCAGATTTACACAGTTGCGCTGGCACCATTGTGGAGCTCTGAGTTGTCTCGTCCTGTTCTGTCGGTGTGTTCTGATCTCAAGTGTGAAACCTCTTCCCTCAGATGGTAATGAACTGGTGAAGTTGAAACACATGACTTGCTGTTTTTTGTCCATTTCCTGCGGTAAAGACACAGACGCCCGTGTAACAAAAGACTTTCTGCAGGATTGCTGTGTCAAGGCAAATTCTGAACACCAAACAGGCTGCACAAGAAGGCACTCATATCAATTTACCTGAGGGAAGAGTCTCCGGTGTCCATTTCTGTCTGTCCCGATAGCACATCACCTTGCCATTTCTCCGATAACAGACCTTTGGAACAAGTTGAAAGTTGCCATTTGATGTATTCGTGTCAATGACGTCTCCTACCCCAAGTGATAGTGAGAGAGAGCAGAAGAGCGAATGGGCTCTGCCTTCCACCAGCACAGCTTGCAAGTAGAAACAAAATGGTTCAATTATCCGCTAGTGGAGCGAGCCCGGTCCCTGGGGACGGGACAAACAGCAGTGTTCTGGGAGCAGAAGACAGACTGAGAAGCATTTGTTCTTGAAACTCGTTGCGGCTTGAAATTCTGGGAGCAATGTACAATGTATTTCATACTGAGCAAGTCTCAGCTGTTTCTGGAGCTGGCTGCGTCCATGGTATGTGGCTCGTTGGTCTCAGGGTATGAACAGGTTGACGTGAATGGTGCCGTGCCTGAGGAGTGTCAGTTCTGAAGGTCGATTGGAAAGTTGGGACAGTTCTCCTTGGACCTGTAGTTGCTGTGGAGGAGGATCATAAGACACAGAATATAGAATAAAAGATCATAGTGTCATGTAACATAAATGATATATTGAAGAAACCTAGATTGCTGTTGAGTCTTTCATCTTTTAAAACGGATTGTAGATTTCGGTTCATTAATCTGTAAATCCCAGAACTTTGTAAAAGTCACATTCTCCAGGTAACTTAAAGGTCTATAAAAGGAGGTGACACCTGAGGTCAGCCAATGCATGAAAGCTGTGAGGGTAGGGTCTATCTGTATCCTAATCTTGAGTGAGACTGGTTCTATTTCCAAATATATAATCCTGCAAACGCAGGTTCACCCCAAAGACTTCTATATGTGAGTGCATGCATGAGAGAGAGCGTGTGTGTGTGTGTGCATGCTGGATACTGTGTGTGTGTGATGGAGTATAAGCATGTGAGATGGTGTGTGCGTAGGTTTGAGTGTGGGGATGTATTACTGTGTGTCTGAAAGAGAGCATGTCTATCAGAGAGGGTCTGCACGAGCGTGTGAGTATGTAAGAGAGTGTGCTTGTGTGTGAGAGAGTGTATTGTGTAGCTGGGTCTCCTGTAGTGTGACATGAACCCAGGGTCTCGGCTGAGGTCATCCTCATGTGTTCTAAACCTGGCTATCAGCCTCTGCTCGGCCACTAGAACAAAGAGGACTGAGGCACGAGAAGGACGGGCGAGGGCACTGGTGGTGGTGGAGAAGGGAGAGAAATGGAGAGGGGACAGAGGTTGGGGAGTAGAGAATGACTGGGGTTTAGAGGGTTGGGGGGAGAATCGGGGTGCAGTGTGAAAATGGGAGAAAGGGCAGGGGGCAGTGGATGGGGAGAAAATGGACAAGGGGCAGCATGTGAAGCGAGAGACAGCACGAATCCCACCTTCCCCGGACTGATATCAGTGTCCCACGAACTGGAACCCACTCATCCCACAGCAGATTTGGGGCAATCATTTCTCAATATACGCATGGCTAAGGCATATCATCCCTGCAGGCCATTCACACCGACCTTCCCAACAGCATCCCACCCAGACCCACTCGATTACGCTACAGCCTTGAGTACAATAGGTGAGGGGATGAAGGTGATAGGTCAGGGAGGAGAGGATGGAGTGGTAGGTGGAAAAGAAGATAGGCATGTAGGACAAGTCCGGACAAGTCATGGGTACAGTGCTGAGCTGGAAGTTTGGAACTAGGGTCCCATGGCTATTTCCTGATGAAGGATTTTGCCGAAAACGTTGATTCTCCTGCTCCTCAGATGCTGCCTGACCTGCTGTGCTTTTCCAGCTCCACACTCTCGACCCTAATTTCCAGCATCTGCAGTCCTCACTTTTGCCCTGTAAGGGGTGAATGCTATATTCCTAGTCTTTTAAATCCTTTAAAATCTTTTCCCCTCACCCTAAACCTATACCCTGTAGTTTTGGAATACCTCTACCCTGGGCAAAGGACAGAAACGTTGAGCAGCCAGACCAAATGCCAAAGGAATAACATGTCTAGGCACAGGGAAAAAACATTTCGACAAAAAAATTGCTTTGGTATTTTTCTCCCCTATTTGAACACTTAAAATTTGTCATGATCTGGAGGTGCCCGTGTTGGACTGGGGTGTACGAAGTTAAAAATCACACAACACCAGGTTACAGTCCAATCGGCTTGTTTGGAAGCACTAGCTTTCGGAGCGCCGCTCCTTCATCAGGCGGTTGTGGAGTATAAGATCATAAATTCTGTGTCTTACGATCTTATACTCCATAACCACCTGATGGAGGAGCAGCGCTGTGAAAGCTAGTGCTTCCAAATAAGTCTGTTGGACTATAACCAGGTGTTTTGTGACTTTTAACTTTAAAATTTGTAACAAATTCCTGCACACTGAGCATGCTCCGCGGTGTCAGCAAGCACTGCGCATGACCGCCAGTGTCAGCAAAGCACTGCGCATATTCCTTGGTGCCCGCAGAAACTGCGCGTCAGCTCCTTTCCATGGACCAATGGAGAACCTTGGAGGACCGGAAGGAGACTGGTCCTCCTGCCAATCAGAGCCGGCCATTGTCGAAATGTGGAGGTTGGACCGTGAGCTCTGAAGGTGCTGCTGCTCCTTTCTCTGTGAACTTCACCCCAGATTGTAACTTCCTTCCTCTGTCTAACTTTTGTGAGTACAACAGTCTGTTTCTCACCACTTTTTCCATTTTTTGTTTCATTCTGGGGTTCACTTGTTAACTTGCAGCAACTGAAAGGAAAGAGTGAATCGGGGGAATAAATTCTGGAAAAGTTGATCCAGGTCTGTGTCTCAGTTTGCAAACACATGGCAAATGCAGTGACACAATCTATAGTCTTTGATGTTTAAAAAAAACGCAGAGAGGAGGCGCATTGTTTAAATAGTGATATGTTGAGATGTGATGAAAGTGAGATGATGGAGATCAGAGTTGAATATTGTGGCGCTGAAAAAGCACAGCAGGTTAGGCAGCAACTGAGGAGGAGGAGAGTCAATGTTTTGGGCACGAGCCCTTCATCAGGAATGATGTGTGGATGGACAAAGGGGCCTCAGCGTCCTTCTACACCAGTCACTGCCAGTTGTCAGACAGGAGCAGCAAGCAATCAGCAAGGCAAGTGGTATATTAGCAAGAGAAGCTTCGAAATCCTCATTTCCCCTTCCTCCACCTTATGCTAGTTTCTAACCTCCAGCAACACTGTCCCCTTGACTTGTCCGACCTGCCTAGCTCCTTTTCCACCTATCCACTCCACCCTCTCCTCCCTGACCTATCACCTTCATCTCCTCCCCCACTGACCTATTGTCCTCTATGCTACTCTATCCCCACCCCCACCCTCCCCTCGCTTATCTCTCCACGCTTCAGGCTCTCTGCCTTTATTCCTGATGAAGGGCTTTTGCCCGAAATGTCGATTTCGAAGCTCCTCGGATGCTGCCTGAATTGCTGTGCTCTTCCAGCACCACTGATCCAGAATCTGGTTTCCAGCATCTGCAGTCATTGTTTTTATCCTATTAGCAAGAGAAGTTGAGTTCAGAAGTGGGGATGTCTTCCTGCAGTTAGGTCAATCACTGAATGTATTCAAGGCTGAGTTCATTTGACTTTGAAGAACAACGAAGTGGGGGAAGGTAAGAAAATGGTTTTAAGACCAGTATAGAACAGTTACAGTCATACAGCACAGAAACAGACCATTAAATCCAACTAGTCCATGCTGACTGTGTTCTGAAACTAAACTAGTCCCACCTGCCAGTGTTTGGCCCAGACTCTCTGAACCTTTCCTATTACAATTGCAACATTTAAGAGGCATTTGGATGGATATATGAATAGGAAGGGTTTGGAGGGATATGCTGGCAGGTGGGACGAGATTGGTTTGGGATATCTGGTCAGCATGGACGGGTTGGACCGAAGGGTCTGTTTCCATGCTGTACATCTCTATGTACTTATCCAAATGTCTTTTAAACACTGTAACTGTACCTGCATCCATCACCTCCTCTGGACATTAATACCACATGAGAACTATTCTCTGTCTTAAAATAAAAAGGTGTCCCTCATGTCTTTTTAAAATATTTCTCCTCTCATCTTCAAAGTTTGCTCCCTAACCTTGAAACACCCATCCCAGGGAAAGAATACCTTCTGTTCCCATCTTTGATACCCCTGAAGATTTTATAATCCTCTCTAAGGTCATCTCTCAACCTCCGATGCTGCAGTGAAAAAAATCCCACCCTGACCACCTAGATGCCAGTATATTTATATCCAGTTATGAACTGTTCAATGCTGGTGCCGACTGAAAGACCAAATGACCTATTCCTGATCCAAATTCTCTCACCCTGTGTCCAGGACAGCAAGAGACCATATGACAAAGGTGCAGAAATTAGGCCATTCAGCCCATCAGATCTACTGCACCATTCAATGACAACTGATACGTTTCTCAACCCCATTTTGAAATTTTGATTTTGGAAAGGCAGATCAGGGCAGGATCTGCGAAGTTAATGGGGAGTGTTGTTGACCAAAGATACCTTGGAGTGCCGGTTCATAGTTTCTTGAAAGTGGAGTCACAGGTAGACAGGATTGCGAAGGAGGTGTTTGGTATGCTTGCCTTTATAGGTCAGTGTCTTTCAATACAGATTTTGGGAGGTCATGTTGCCCCTGTACTGGACATTGATTCAGCCACTTTTGGAATACTGCGTTCAGTTCTGGTTACCCTGCTACAGGAAAAGTGCTGTGAACCTTTGACAGGGTTTGGCAAAGATTTACAAGGTTGGACGTTTGAGCTATAGGGAGAGGCTGAATAAGCCGGGGCTGTTTTCCCTGGAGCATTGAAGGCTGAGGGGTGACTTTATAAAGGTTCATATGGAACATGGATAGGGTGAATAGCCAAAAACATTTCCACATAGTAGGGAAGTCCAAAACTAGAGGGCATAGATTTGAGGTGAGAGGGGAAAGATTTAAATGGAACCATATGGACAACTTTCTCACACAGAGAGTGATGCAAGCATGGAATGAGCTGCCAGAGGACGTGGTGGAGGCTGGTATAATTACAGTATTTTAAATGGCATCTGGTAACAGGGTGAATTGAGAGGGATATAGGCTAAGTGCTGACAAATGTGACTATGCTAATTTGGGATATCTGGTCAGCACAGACAATTTGGACTGAAGGAAAGCAGAAGTATTATTGTGAAGACTGGACTTTCAGAGCAGCTTCCAAAGATATTTTGTCCTTACGCTGGGACTGGAGCTAAAATGAAATCTTTCATTTGCGAGATGGCAACTGATTAAGTGAGGATATCCAGGATTTTGATGGAATGTGGGAATTTGTTGCAATGTGGGGTTGAAGTGTTTTAAGTAAAGTGTCCTGAGTGGGAAGCCTAGTGAAGGGTTGCAGTGGGTTTTTGTTTTAAACTGCTCATTTCTTTGAGCCCTCAACAATGTACTTCCAATGCTGTGCATCAGAAGGAGCGGTGAATCAGTAACTGGTATCATCAGAAGCCTTACGGTTTTCAGTACTGCAGGTATTGCATTGTTGCATCAGCATTGTAAAGGTTACTGGCAGCAGTGGGAGGTGTGGGCTGTATTCACTGGAAGCGATGAAGCAGTTAGATAACACACATATGAGAGGGCAGGGTGGGACTTGTCTTCCAATTTGCAGAAGTTGGGAGGTTCTGGGAGTTGTGGTTCTGGGCAAACACAACTGCAGTAAATCATAGAAGCCCTACAGTGTGGAAGGAGGCCATTCAACCCATCAAGTCCACACTGACCCATCGAACAGCTTGCCACCCAGACTCACCCTATCTCGTCGTTTCTGCTGGTGGGTTAGACTAGGTAACAAGATTAGGGGTAGGTTTAAGGCAGAGGAGGAGGGACTACGTTTCCTGGAGAGTGGTGAATCTATGGAAGTCTTTGCCCAAGAAAACAATAGAAGCAGGCATATTCAAGACACAGTTCGATGGGATTTTGGATGGTAGGTGAATTTAGGGTAGTCAGGATAATGCTGGTAAGTGGAGCTGAGATGATGGATAGATCAGCCATGATCTGAAAGAATGGCGGAGTAGGCTCGATGGGCCAAATGGCCTCTTTCTGCACTGCAGGGATTTTATGATTGCTTCATATGGTGTATATCTGATATTCGCTGTTGTACAAGCTGCATGGCTATGATTTTTCACCTTCTAATATAGTAATGGAATTACATCCTGTATTTCTTGTATTCATTTTTATTTTAACAGGTCAGCAGGAAGTCTTTCAGCAACTTTACTGGCTTTCTTTCCTGAAGCAGCCTTGACATTTCATTTTCATATCCTTCATTCAGCTCCATTTCCAGCACCTTTGTAGGAAGGTTGTTCCAGGTCATTGTCACCTAAATGAAGTTTTCCTCTTTATATACTTAATGCTATCTGGCTGAATGAGGGTTTTCAGGTTTCTGTGTCATGAATAATATATGATCAGCAGGTATCTGGCAATCTAAGGAATTGTCACCGATGTTATGTTCATTTGACTGTACTGACCGTGACTTATTTCATGGTTTTATTTGCAGGAAGACATGGGGAAAGAAATCTGAAACCAAAAGATACATCAGCTTCTGACAGAGTTATTTGATTCATTGGGACTTGAATATCAGCAGCCATTCCAGTCGAGAAGAAATGTTTGCTTTTGTCTGCTTGGACACTGGTGTGGCAGGAAGAATACTGATACACCCGAATGAGGGAGGTTCAGTGTGGTGACCGTGAAAAGTACAGGACTTCACACCATTTACTCAGCTTGGAGGATCAAAGAGACCGTTCACTTGCTCTCTGTGCGGGAAGGGCTTCATCCGCTCCTCCCACCTGCAGAGACATCAGTGAGTTAACCTCCCATCGCAGGGGGATTGAAGGAGCTTCGGCCGAGTGCCATTATCGACTGCATTAATACCCAGTTCTGGGGACTCCCGGGTTTGAATCTCACCATAGCAGATGGCGGATTTGGAGTTCAGTCAGAAATCTGGAGTTCAGAATCTCATTATGAAACCATTTTCGGGGAACAAACACCCCAATCTGATTCACTCATGCTTTAGGGGAGGAACCTGCCGATGTGGGAAAGGATTCACTCAGTCGTCCCAGCTGCATCCTTTCCCTGGTCTGGCCAATATGTGACTCCAGACCCACAGCAGTGTGGTTGACTCTTGACAGACCATCTGCAAATGCGCGGGGAGAATCTTACTTGCATACAGGCTATGGTTTGCAATTGCTGAGTGAAGCAATACTTCCTCCAGGCTGAGGCTGCACCAAGGATCGAATTACAAAGGGACAACTCAGGTGACCACTAGAGAAGAAAGTGGGATGCAGGGGATTGTGTGTGTGTGTTTTAAAAAAAACGCTACTTTTTGTGCACCTTTTTGCTGTGACGATCTGAAGCTGCAACAAAGTTGGGTCCCAACAAAAGTTACCTGAACTTACCGTCAGACTCAGACATTGAAGGCTATGAGATCCAACAGGTTTTTCTTTTAAAGCTGCTAATTTCTTTCAATCTCCGGCGCGAGGTTTCCAATGTCTTATATCAGAAGGAGCAGTCAATGTGTAGCTCGTATTATTAGAATTGTACATTTTTCAGGACTGATGGTTCATTGGTTCCTCAGCATTGTAAAGTTTACTGGCAGCAGTGGGAGGGGTGGGCTGTTTTCAATGGAAACATAGTTAAAAATCCAGTTATAGTCCAACAGGTTTATTTGGAAGTACTAGCTTTCGGAGTGTTGCTCCTTCGTCAGGTAGCTGTACAGCAGGATCATAAGACACAGAATTTCTAGCAATATGATATATTCAACAAATCTCGACTGCTTTTAAGTGTTTCATCTTTAGAATGGGTTGCAGGTTTCAGTTCATTAGTATGTAAATCCCAAAACTTCTTTTAAGTCACAGTCTCGAGATAACTTAAGGTTTTACAAAGAGGTGCCATCTCAGCTCAGACAATGCATGAAAGATGTGAGGTTCGAGTCTGTCTTGAGTCAAAGTAGGAATTTATAAAATATTACATGGATTGACTGTCTGCAGATTGTGCACTTTTTGAGCAAAATAGAATGTATCTACAAACATAATTCTGCAAATGCAAATTCACCCCATAGTCTTATCTATGTGTGCATGCATGAGAGTGAGTGAGTGTGTGCATACACGTGAGTCTGGTGAGAGAGTGTGTGTTTGCGTGTGTGCATGCTTGGTTAAGTGAGAGTGTGCAGGAGTATAAGTCTTTGAGAGGATGTGTGTGTGGGTGTGCATCTGAGAGAGCGCGTATATCTGAGAGAGTGCCTGTGTGAGTATGTGAGAATGTATGGCTGTGTGTGAGAGACAGAGAGACAGAATGTGTACAGTGTAATGGGGTCACCTGTAATGTAACATGAACCCAAGATCCTGGTGAAGGCCATCCTCATGAGTTCCAAACTTGGCTATCAGTCTCTGCTCGGCCACTAGAAATGATTAAGCAGTTACACAATAGACACTGGAGAGGGCAGGGTGAGACTTGTCTTTCAATTTGCAAAAGGTGGAAGGCTCTGGATGATGTGATCTAGGGCAACCACAACTTGGAGGACCTTCGGCTCAGAGAGGTGGAGCTGGAAGCCGGGCTGCAGACACACTGGGAAGGCAAGGTGGAAAGTTAATCAGATGTTTTTTATTCCGGGAGATGGTCTTTCCCTCCGTACAGAGCCTTCCGATGGGGTCAGTGGACAGGGTCAGGAGGGTGTGAGCCAGGATCAGGCAGGTAAAGGGGATCTGAGAGAGGGCTGGGGGGAGGGGGCACTAACTGTATGGTGGTGGGAGTAAGAACAACGTTCGGGAGGGGGAGATAAGGGACAGAATAGTGACGGGGATTGCCTCCATTCTCTGCAGTTGGCAGCAGAAGCACAGATGGCATCAGAATCTGGTGCCAGGATTCAGGAACCGCTGTGCTCTGGGCTGGAGAAGTGGGAAAGGGAGGTGCAATGGGTGTGGTCCAACGATGTCAGCAGGACACAGCCTCTGCTGAGGGCGCATGAGAAGTTAAAAGCTGCAAAGACAAAGCAGATCCTCAAAGCACTGGGTGGGGTGGTGGCTCAGTGGTTAGCAATGCTGCTTAATAACGCCAGGAGCCTGGGTTTGATTCCACCCTTGGGTGACTGTGTGAAGTTTGGCATGTTCTCCCCCTTGTGTCTGTGTTGGTTACCTCTGGGTGTTCTGGCTTCCTCCCACAGTCCAAGGATCTGCACTTTAGGGTGGATCAGCTGTGCTAAAGTGTGCAGGTGAGCTTGCATCTTTTAGGATGACCATGTTAGTTTCGGTTCCTTCATTTGTAAATCCCAGAACTTTTTAAAATTTACATTCTCAAGATAGCTTTTAACAATAGGTGTCATCTCAGCTCAGATAATGCATTGAAGGTGAGACATAAAGTCTGTGTCCCAATGCTCGGTCAGACTGATTCTATTTCTAAAGTGGGAGCTACAGAATCTTACATGGATTTATGCAGTTTTTGAGTAATTCGGAATAGAATGGACTTCTGCAAGGAAGTGTACAAACAACTGACCAGGAACACGACAGGCAACTACCAGCTGATCTGACCAAAGAGCACAACCGTGAACTGACAGCATTCATCAAGACTTCTGATCCAATCCTTCCAGAAGTTCAGCATCCACGGACTAGTTGAATCCGTGGACATGTCAGTACTCTACACCAGCATTCCTCACGATGATGGTATCACGGTAACAGCCTCAGTACTCAATACCAACAGCTGCCAATCTCTGAGCACTGTCCTACAACTCATCCACTTCATCCTTGACCACAACATTTTCAACATTTTCATCAGCAGGTACTCATGTGACTCAGCCAACATTGCCTGCAGCGTATGAGATAAACAATTATGCCCTGAGTCTTGGTATATTGGTGAGACCGAGCAGAGGCTACAGCAACAGATTAATGGACACTGCACAACAATCACCAGCCAGGAGTGTTCCTTCCCAGTCGGGGAACACTACAGCGGTCCGGGACATTCAGCCTTGGACCTTCGGGTGACTATCCTTCAAGGTAGACTTCAGGATAGGCAGCAACGGAAAGTGGCTGGGCAGAGGCTGATAGCCAAGTTCAATACCCATTGAGATGGCCTCAACCAGGACCTTGGGTTCATGTCACACTACACCATACATTCTCTCTCTCTCACACACACACACACACACGTGCGCGTGCATGCATTCACACACACCCTCTCGCAGACTTATACTCCATTATACACTCTCTCTCTCTCACACACACACACACCCTCTCAGACTTATTCCCCATTACACTCTCTCACACACACATGATCACTTGGTTTCTCCTGCACACACACACATAAAAGTTCGTGGGTTGAATTTGTACTTGCAGAATCGCATTTTATTTTGCTCACAAACTCATACACGTAAGATTCTGTTATACAACGACAGAAATAGAATCCGTCTGACCTAACATTGGGACTCAGACAGACTTTAACTTAACACCTTCAATGCATTGTCTGATTGAGATGACACCTATTGTTAAAAGCTAGCTTGACAACGTAACTTTTGAAAACTTTTAGGATTTACATGTGAAGGAATCGAAACTAACATGGTCATTCTAAAAAATGGTAGAGGTAAGCTAAAGTTGTTTAATATTCCATTCCATGACACTGCAATCCTGTTGCTATAAAGTCTGTGTGTTATGATTCTGCTCCACAACCAACGATGAAGGAGCAGCGCTTCGAAAACTAGTGATTCCAAATAAACCTGTCGGGCGATAACCTAGCATTGTGTGATTTTTAACTTTGAAAATCTGCAGTAATCCCAACATCTCCATACTGCGCATGCGACTCGGTGTCAGCACGCACTGCGCATGTTCCACGGTGTCAGCAAACTATTACGCATGCTCACGCAACAAGCGGAAACACTCCATGACCTTGTTTTGATGGTCCAATGAGAAGCTCTGGAGGACCGGATGTAGACTGGTCCTCCTGCCAATCACAGCAAACCCATCGTCTGGATGTGGAAGTAGGACCATGTGCTTCTGAGCTGGTTGTTGCTGCTCCTCTCTCTCTGAATGAAGATTGAGCTTCACCCCAACTGCAACTCCCTTCCTCTCTCCAACATCTGTGAGTACAACACACTTTTCTCAACCCCTTTTCCATTCCGGGGTTGAACTGTTGACTTGCAGGAACTGAAGGGAAACGGAGTGAATCCAGGGAGGGGACAGACTCTGGGAAAGTTAGTCCAGGTCTTTTTTTTAATGGCAAATACAGGAGAATTGACAGTTCAGGCTCGAACCTTTAATCAGAAATGATGTGTGGATGAAAAAGGGGCCTCTGTGTCCATCTAATCCAGTCAATGCAAGTTGTCAGACAGGTGCAGCAAGTAGTGAGCAAGGCAAGTGTTATATTAGCAAGAGGAATTGAGTTCAGAAGTGGGGACGCCTTCCTGCAGTTTGGGCGTAATTGAATATATCCAAGGCTGAGTTCATCTGATTTTTGAACAACAAAGAAGTGATGATTATGGGGGAGGCAAGACCAGTACTATGCTGACTATGTTCTCAAGCTAAACTGGACCCACCTGCCTGTGTTTAACCTATATCCCTCTGAACCTTTTATATTGGAGTCATAGAGATGTACAGCACAGAAACAGACCCTTCGGTCCAATTTGTCCATGCCTATCAGTTATCCTAATCTAGTCTATTTGCCAGCCCTGGGCCATATCCCTCGAACCCCTTCTATTATAGACCAATCCAAATGCCTTTTAAATTCTGTAATTATACCACTCTCCTCCATTTCCTCTGGCTGGTCATTTCATATATGCACTACTGTGTGAAAAGGCTCCCCTTTGAGCTCTTTTTTGTCTTTCCCCGTTCACCCAAAACCTTTAGTTCTGCACTCCCCCACCCCAGGGAGAAGACTTTGTCTATTTACCCTATCCATGCCTCTCATGACTTTATAAACCTCTAAGGTCATCCCTCAGCCTCTGACGCCCCAGGGAAACAGCCACAGCCTATTCAGCCTCTCCCAAGAGCTAATTTTTTCAAATCTGGCAACATGCTGGTAAATCTTTTCTGAACCCTTTCAAGTTTCACACTGTCCTTCTGATGAGCAGGAGACCAGAGTTGCATGCAATATTCCAAGCACACAATATTCCAAATGTGGTCTCACCAATGTCCTGTAGAGCTGCAACATCATCTACCTCCCAACTCCTTTACTCAGTGCTGTAACCGATAAAGGAAAGCATGCCAAATGCTGCCTTCACTATCCTATCTACCTGGTACTCGACCTTCAAGGAACTATGAACCTGCACTCCAAGGTCTCTTTATTCAGCAACACTCCCCAGGACCTTATACACTTTATGCTAAGTCCTACTTTGATTTGCTTTTCCAAAATCCAGCACTTCACATTTATTTAAATTAAACTTCAGCATTCATATACTAATCCAAATGTCTTTTAAATGTTCTAACTGTATCTGCATCCACACCTTTGTCTGGAAATTCATTCCACACACAAACCACTCTCTGGGTATATTCATGGCAGGTCAGGCAGCATCCGAGGAGCTACCTGATCTGCTGTGCTTTTCCAGCACCACTCTAATCTAGACTCTGGTTTCCAGCATCTGCAGTCCTTGTTTTAGCCTTTTACGTCGGTATACTCAGATCTACTTATGATCTGTTCAATGCTGGTGCAAGCTCGACAGGCTAAATGGCCTATTCCTGCTCCCAATTTGCACACTCCTAGTCCAGTTCCTGAAGAAGGGCCTGTGCCCGAAACGTCGAATCTCCTGTTTCCTGGATGCTGCCTGACCTGCTGTGCTGTTCCAGCAATAAAGTTTCAACACTCCTAGTCCAGAACAGCAAGAGACCATAAAACACAGGATCAGAAATTAGGCCTCTGAGCCCATCAGGGGTGCTGCACTATTAAGTTCTGGCTGATAAGTTTCTCAATCCCATTCTCCCACTTTCTCCCTGTAACCCTCGATCCCCTTGATACTCAAGAACCTATCTATCTCCATCTTAAATCTACTCAGTGACCTGGCCTCCACAGCCTTCTGTAGCAATGAATTCCACATATTCACCACTCACCGGCTGAAAATGTTTCGCCTTATCTTTGATCTAAAAGATATTCCTTTTACTCTGATGCTGTGCCCTCGGGTCCTAGACTCTCCTACCAATAGGAACATCTTCCCCATGTGCACTTTGTCCAGGCCATTCAGAATTCTGTCTGTTTCAATTAGATCTCCACTTCCTCCGAGTGTGGGTCTGTTAATCAGCATGAACCACACCCTTCAGGATGAGTTACAGCAGGAATTAGGTTCAGCAAAGTCAGAACGGGGGGAGTGTGTGTGGGATGGAGATTTTCAGCTTTTAGGGGATGAGAGAGGAAATAAAGTTCAATATAAATTAGAATTGATCGGATGGGCTGATGGGCCGAGGAATGGCAACATGAATTTAATTTAGATAAATGTGAGGTGTTACATTTTGAAAGGCAAATCAGGGCACGACTTACATAGTTAATGGTGAGTGTTGCTAAACAGTGTCCTTGCAGGTTCATAATTCCTTGAAAGTGGAATTGCAGGGAGACAGGATTGTGAAGAAGGCATTTGGTACGCTTTCCTTATTGGTCAGAGCATTGAGGACAGGGGTTGGGAGGTCATGTTAGGCCACTTTTGGAAAACTGTGTGCAATTCCAGTTGCCCTCCTCTGGAAGAACGTTGTGAAACTTAAAATGGTTCAGAAAAGATTTACAAAGATGTAGACAGAGTTGGAGGGTTTGAGCGATAGGAAGATGCTGAATACGCCAGGGATAATTTCCCTGTAGCATTAGAGGCTGATGGGTGACCTTACAGAAGTTTATAAGGGGTATAGATAGGTTGGATAGACAAAATCCTTTCCCCATGGTAGGCAACTTCAAACCTAGAGGGCATAGGATTCGCGTGAAAAGGGAAAGATTTAAAACGGACCTGAGGGGCAACTTTTTCACACAGAGGGTAGTGCATGTTTGGAATGAGCTGCCAGAGGAAATGGTGGAGGCTGCTACAATTACAACATTTAAAAGGCATCTGGATGGGTATGTGAATAAGAAGGATTTAGAGGGATACAGGCCAAATGCTGGCGAATGGAATTAGATGAGTTTAGGATATCTGGTCGGCATGGATGAGTTGGACCGAAGGCTCTGTTTCTGTGCTGTATGACTTTAATCATCTTGTGTGAAAGCAGAAGTGTTGTTGTGAAGATTGGACTTTCAGAGCAGCTTTCAAAGGTGTTTTGCCTTTACTGGAAGCAGAAGAAGTGACAATGAAATATTTCATTGGTGAGACAGCAACTGAGTACGTCTAGGATTTTGGTGGAAATTGGGAATCATTGCACTGTGGGGGTGAAGTGCTTTAAGGCTTACCAGCAGTAAGGTCAGTGTGCTTATTGGGGTGCCCAGTGAAGGGTTAGGTGGAATTTTGAGTTAAACTGCTCATTTCTGCCAGCCTCCAACATTGTATTTCCAATGTTGTCCATCAGGAGGAGCGGTGAATCAGTAACAGGTATTGTTAGAAGCCTTACGATTTTCAGTACTGCAGGAATGGCATTGTTTCATCAGCATTGTAAACGTTACTGGCAGCAGAGGGAGGTGTGGCCGTATTTACTAGAAACAATTAAGCATTTAGATAACGTACATACGAGAGGGCAGGGTGGGATTTGTCTTTCGATTTGCAGAAGGTGGGAGATTCTGGGAGCTGTGATCTGAGGCAAACACAACTGCGGTAAATCATAGAAGCCCTACAGTGTGGAAGCTGGCTGTTCAGCCCATCAAGTCCATTCTGACCCCTCCGAAGAGCATCCTGCTCATACACCCCTCGCGCCCCCACCCCTTAGGGAATCAAGAGTTTGAGATAACACAAGAAAGAAGAGCTGAGATGATGGATAGATCAGCCACGATCTTAATAAATGGTGAAGCAGGCTCAACAGGCCAAACGGCCTACTCCTACTTCTATTACTATGAAACAATAACTCTGCATTTCCCATTGGCTAACCCACCTAACCTGTACATCCCTGGGCACTATGGGCAATTTAGCATGGCCAATCCAAATCAAGGTTGGTAAGCAATGTAGTGATGTGGAAAATGGACGTCAGAGAAAAATAGAAAGGAACAAGGAGAATAAACGAACCAGCAATTAATACTGGATTCAAAAGATTACAAACAATAAAACTAAAAGCTCAGTATCTGAATTTGTGCTTGTTATGAAGGGGTAGAGGTACTGTACCTTGAAGGGGTAGAGGTACTGTACCTTGAAGGGAGTTAAAAAGCTGAGCAGAACAAAGTGTTCTAAACAAGATGAGAATGTAATATTTGGTCAACACAAATAGAGCAACTGGGTTGCCATGAGGCACAAACAAATTCAAATTTGGCCAATCAGTTTAAATTTTGCCCCAAAGTCCAATCAAGTTTGAATTAAGTATTTTGATAATATTGATACCAATAAAATGATCCGATGTTTTGGACTATAAAACCCAGCATTTTTGTGAGTTTTAATACTCTGTGTTGGACATAAAGAGTAAAGTTGTTAATTCTTACTTTAAATATTTACCTCTGGGATAGTACTTTGCCTCTCAAACTTTTACATATTACTGCGTGGGGTGAATCATTTCTGTGTTTCTGGTTTAATTTAGCAGAGGGGGTTACTCTGTGTCGTAATAGCGCTGCAACGTAACAAAAGTGAATGAATTGACTGCACACATTGAAGAGAATAATTATGATCTGGGACTCCTTACAGAGACATAGCTTCAGGATGACAAGGATTGGATCATAAATATTGAGGGGAGATGTGGCATTCAAGTCGAATGGGAAGCGAGGTAAACGTAGAGGGCTGACGCTGCTAATCAAAGCACTGATCACAGGGTAGTCTGGTGTCAGCTCGGATTTCAGGTCCTGGTTTCTTTGTCCTCTATTGATCTCCTTGTTCCCACACAGTTGTTGTCCGTTCTCAGCTCTGCTTCATTTCTGCTGAAGCTTTAACCTCCTTTGACACCGTCCGGAACAATAAAAGTCAATCAAAGTCCAACCCACAATCTCCCAGCCTGTCAACCATCCAGACACAGAGTATCATACCAGAAAATATAACAAAAAAGGCGAAAAGTTAGAATTAAACAGGTGCTTGTGTCTGTTCATTGGCAAGTAAACTAGAAATAAGGGTCTGCCAGGATTCTTATAGTGCCCTGATTGAAGAATTCTCTCTCCCTTACATCTAAGTATTAGTACCCAGCTATGATTTATAACAATATTTACATCAACAGAAATAAAGCATCTGTTATGCAATAGACATAGAGAGAAACAGTATGGAACTAGACTTTTACTCTCTCTCGTGTGTGCGCGCGCGTGCACACACACACCGAGGTCTATGGGGTGAATTTGTATTTGCAGATACCATCTATTTTGCTCAAAAAATGCACAATCTGCAGGCAGATAATACATGGAATATTTTATAAATTCCACTTTGGAAATAGAACCAGTCTGACTGAAAAAATACAGACAGACTCTGGCCTCACACCTTTAATGCATTGTCTGAGCTAAGTTGTCATCTTTTCTTATAAAACCTTAAGTTATCTCGAGTAGGTGTCTTATAAGAAGTTCTGGGGTTTACATATTAATGACACCAGCAACTCATTCTAAAGATGAAAGACTTTACAATCCAGGTTTCTTCAATGTATCATTTCAGTGGCATGACTCTGTAATGTTTTGCTGTAAACTCAGTGTCTTATGATCTTATACTCCACAACCACCTGATGAAGGAGCAGTGCTCCGAAAGCTAGTGCTTCCAAATAAACCTGTTGGACGGGCGTCATGTGATTTTTAGCTTTGCCCAGGTTAGGGTGGATTGGCCCTGCTAAATTACCCATGGTGCTCAGGGTTTTGCAGGTGTGGGAGAATTGTTAGAAGCGATTTGATTCCACCTTCTCATGACTGTCTGTGTGAACTTTGGTATGTTTTCCCCCTTCTGTCTGCGCGGGTTACCTCTGGGTGCTCCGGTTTCCTTCCACAGTCCAAGGATCTGCAGTTTCGGATGGATCGGCTGTGCTAAAGTGTCCAGGGATGTGCAGGTTAGAGTGGGTTAGCCATGGGGAACTGCAGGGCTGTAGAGTAAGTTGATGAGTCTGGGTGGGATGCTGTGTGGAAGGTCGGTGTGAATTTGATAGGTGAAATGGCCTGCAGGGATTATATAATTCTTCTCCTTTAGCCATATGTGGATTGAGAAATGACCTGCTGTGGGAGGAGTAGGCTCCAGTTCATGGGACACTGCCCCAGTCCTGGGGAAGGTGGGAATTGTGCTGTCTCTCTCCCCACCCACCGCCCCCATCCATTCTCTCTCACCCCGCAACTCTCTGCCCCCCATTTTCTCTCTCTCTCCCCCTCATTCTCTTCCTCCACCCTTTGACCCCTGAGTCTTTCCTTTCAGCCCCCACCACCCTCTGTTCCCCCCAGTCTCACAATGGCCCCCACACTCTGTCACCCTGTCCATTCTGTATCTCTTCCAACTCCCACTGAACTTTCTCATGCCTCAAGCTCTCTTTGATCGCTGTATCAAGCTCTTAGAAGATAGAGAGAGAGAGAGAGAGAGAGAGAATGGTTGGTGATGAAACTGCCTGGGAGATGGGGGTGCACGAGAAATAGCTGATCTTTCAAATTGAGAATAGCTAACATAATATATTCAGAAACAGCATTAAAGTTTGAATGCATGTTCAATTTTATATGAAGACAAAGCTGCAGCCATCTTTCTCAAACTTGCTTTGAACTATGTGCAGTTGAGGACAGGCTGTTCAGGGTGAATGAGGCTTTTGCTCGAAATGTCAATTTTCCCGAAATGTCAATTTTCCTGCTCCTCGGATGTTGCCTGACCTGCTGTGCTTTTCCAGCACCACATTCTTGACTCTAATATCCAGCATCTGCAGTACTCAGTTTCGCCTGTTAGGGGTGAATGGCCGAACCCTAGTCTTGAAAAATTGGTTCTGTTAGAAGGTGTAGAGGTGTATTCTACCTTCAAGAGAATTGAAAAGCGAGCAGAACCACCTGACGTAGCACCAAACGTTCTGAACAAGGTAACAATTTAACATTTGGTCGAACAGCTCAGTAGCTGGGTTGCCTGGAGACAAAAACATACTCAATTTTGGCCAATCGATTTAAAATCTTGCCCCAAAATACTGAATTCCAATCAAGTTTGAATTTAGTATTTTGAGAATATTGGTTAGCACTGCTGCCTCACACCACCAGGGTCGATTCCAGCCTTGGGTGACTGACTGTGTGGAGTTTGCACATTCTCCCCGTGTCTGCGTGGGTTTGCTCTGGGTGCTCCAGTTTCCTCCCACAGTCCAAAGATGTGCAGGTCAAGTGAAGTGACTATGCTATATTGCCCGTAGTGTTAGGTGCATTCGTCAGAGGGAAATGGGTCTGGGTGGGTTACTCTTTGGAGTGTCAGTGTGGACTGGTTGGGCCGAAGGGCCTGGTTCCGCACTGTAGGGAATTTAATCCAATCTAATATTAACACCAATGAAACGATTTGATGCTTTGGAGTACAAAATCAAAAAAAAAGTTGAACAGTTACAGGACAACTGCCAAAAGACCAACAAATGTAGGCTGCTAGTGAGAACTCTGAGAGGTACCTGTCCAGAGAAGGAGTCTGCACAGAGAAAAAACATCGACACTGACCTGGAGAGCAAATCTTCAGAGGAAGGTACAAAGAGAAGATTTAACAGCTGGCTGGGTTTAAAGTTTGAATCTTTCGGTAAATCTTAATCAGAGTTTTTATTGGACTGATATCATACAGGGGAAGGTACAAGATAGGTTAGAGACAGGAGTTGTAAATAGTTGTTAATTAATTATTCTCCGTTAGACTTTAATAAATAAAGTTGTTGATTTTTACTTTAAATACTGACCTTTGGGAATAGTTTCTTGGTTCTTGAATTTTCACAGATTGCCACATGGGTTAAACCTTCTCTATGTTGCTGGTTTAAATTAGGTAGGGGAGGTTGCACCCAGTGTTGTAAAATTTGGGGGCTTTCGTCCGAGATTTGAACTGGTTTAGACAGATTTGAATAGATTTGGCGGTACGAAAAATCCCAGCAGATTGAAACACTTGCAAGTTAGTGTCCTAGATCATTAAATAAAACTTTAAATAGTGACTTTTAGAAACAGTACCTTACCTCTTGAATTTTCACATTACCACATGGGGTAAATCTTTTTTGGGTTTAAATTAGTTGTGGGGGGGGGGGGGGGGTGCAGTCCGTGTCATAACAATTCTGACTATGTAGAAACAGTAGTGGAGCGTGGAAACAAACTGTTTGTTCTGTGCCAGTCGGATATCCTAAATTAATCTAGGCCCATTTGCCAGCTCTTGGCCCAGATCCCTCCAAACCTTCCTGTTCATAAACACATCCAGATGCCTTTTGATTATTGTAATTGTACCAGCCTCCACCACTTCCTCTGGGAGCTCATTCAATCCACGCACCACCTGCTGCGTAAAATAGTTGCCCTTTAGGTCCCTTTTAGTCCTTTCCCCTCTCACCCTAATATAAATCAATTGCTGCTTTTTCTGAACAGGCTCAGTGGCTGGCACTGCTGCCTTATAGCGCTGGGGACCCGGGTTTGATCCCAGTCTTGGGCAACTGTCTGAGTGGAGTTTGCACCTTCTCCCCATGTCTGCGTGGGATTCCTTTGGTGCTCCGGTTTCTTCCCACAATCCAAAGATGTGCAGGTTTGGAGAGGGCACTTGTGGGGAATTAACTTTCACACTTTTTTTCTACTCCTTAGGTCCCTTTTAAATCTTTCCCCTCTCACCTTCAACCTATACCCTCCAGTTTGGGAATCCCCTACCCTGAGGAAAAGATGAGTAGTCAAATAAAATGCAAAAGGAATAAAATGGGGGGGGGGGGAGCAGAAAGGAGATGCATTGTTTAAATGGTGATATATTGGGATGTGGAGAAAGTGAGGACCGCAAATGTTGGAGATCAGAGTCAAAAAGTGTGGTGCTCGAAAAGCACAGCAGATGAGGCAGCATCCGAGGAGCAGGAGAGTCAGCGTTACAGGCACGAGCCCTTCATCAGAAATGTGTATAAAGGGGCCTCAGCGTCCTTCCATACCAGTTAATGCCTGTTGTGAGATAGGTGCAGCAAGCAATGAGCAAAGCAGGTGTTATCTTAGCAAGAGGAATTGAGTTCAGAAGTGGGGATGTCTTCCTGCAGTTATGGGATCATTGAATATATTCAAGGCTGAGTTCATCTGATTTTGGAACAACAACGAAGTGGATGTTTATGGGGGAAGGCAAGGAAATGGTTTTCAGACCATTGCAGAACAATTACCGAGTCAAACAGCACAGAAACAGTCCCTTCAGTCCAACTACTCCATGCTATGTTCTCAAACTAATCTAATCCCATCTGCCAGTGTTTGGCCTATATCCCTCAGTCACAAAGCTGGTCCTTTTTACTAAAAGCTGGTCCTTTTACTAAAAGCTGGTCCTTCTTCTCAAGGATGCTGTGTCCTTGGTTTTTTTTCAGAGGGGTGGTTAAAAAAAACCCGGGCTCCGAAGTGACTGGTTTAGTACAGAGATGAAAAACAGTATTGGGAGGCATTTTTGGTTATATGTGAACAGATGAGACTTGAGGCCAAAGCTTTTATGTTTTATGTTTTAGAAGTGACCAGGGGTATCTCATGTTTAGGGGATCTATTTAAAGATGGGGTCCTGATGTCTTTTGAACAGCTGCGTCAGAAATTCGGATTACCTAATGGAGACCTCTTTTGATACTTCCAAATTCGAGATTATATACAGAAGAAGACCACGTTATTAGATAGTCTTTATAAATCAGATAGAGAATGTAGTGTCCTACGACCAGTGGGGGTATCTTCCGTCAGTACTATTTATCATTTACTACATGATGAAGTATCGGGAGATATGGATAATCTGCTTAAAACATGGGATCAGGATTTGGGACTAGAAATCTCTATAGAAACGTGGAATGATATTTGGGAAAATGCTAGAAGAATTACTATCTGTAACAGAACCCAGGCTATCCAGCTGAAGATACTTCATAGGGCCCATATAGCACCGTTTCGATTGGCAAAATTTAAGGCAGGAGCATCTCCAATGTGTCCTCAATGCAAAATAGAGGTGGGCACTCTTAGACATTGCCTATGGACCTGTCATAAGATCCGTAGATATTGGACTAAAGTAGCAAGTACCCTGACAGAAATTTTAGGAACGGAAATTAAAGTGGACCCTGTATCTCTCCTCTTGGGCTTTTTGAACCTTCCCTCCCTGGACACCTACGGGAAGAGACTATTTTCTATTCTTTCTTTCGTGCAGGGAAAAATATTTTGGTGAACTGGGCGGCTGAGGGCCACCCTGGACTTTCAAATTGGCACAGATTAATTATGGAATGTATTCCCCTTGACTTCCTTACAAATATGGTGCACCGAAAGACTGAATTATTTTATAAAATATGGCAGCCCTTTTTGAATTACACAAATACAGATATTTTGGCTATCCTAACAAGGGCTTTTATTTAATTGAGATTACAAACCTGGCTGGTCCGGGGCCCCTCGGGGGAGGAATCCCGCACGAATACGGGTTTTATTACATCTGATGTTAACACATTCCGAGCGTGTAAGAGACTTAAATATACACTCTGGTTAGTTGTAGGTTAGATTAGTAAATAGTTGAGTTTTGTTTGTTTTTTCTTCTTCTTTTTCGTTTTTTTTTGTTAAATTTTGACTATTGTATATTTGAGTTAATTGTATATCAATGTTTATATCTGAGAATTTTGTTTATTTTTGTAAACTTGTTAAAATGTTAAATTTCTAATAAAAATATCTATAAAAAAAACCGGACTGGCAGTGATGACTTTTGTAATCTTTTCTTACAGACTATCTGAAGACAGAAGTTTCAAGTCAACAGATAAAGGGCTTATGTCCAAAATGTTGATTCTCCTGCTTCTCTGATGCTGCTTGCCGTGCTGCCCTTTTCCAGCGATGCAGTTTTTGACTCTGACTCTCCAGCGTCTCCAATCCTCACTTTCACATCAATGTCTGATAGTTACTCAATCCATCAGGACCGCAACAATTTTTAACTATGATTCTGTGAGAAGGAGCAAAGCTTTCTTTTTGGTCCCAGTTGAGTATGGGGGCACTGGTTGAAAGACCCTACTGTTGCAGCGCACTGAGTGTGGAGCCTGAAACAACTCTACTGCCTGGAAAGAAGAATTCATGGCAGGGTTGTACACGTGTGTGTGCAGCTGAAGCTTCGGCCATGGAGAAACCCGAGGAAACACGCCCTGTTGAGAAACCATGGAGTTGTGGCGACTGCGGGAAGGGCTTCCATGTCCCACCTGTCCTGGCGGCTCATCAGTGCAATCACACTGGGAAGAGGCCGTTCTCCTGCCCCAAGCGGGCAAAGGGCTTTACTTGCTCCTGTGTCCTGCTGGCCCACCAGCATATAAACACTCGTGAGAGGAAGTTTTACTGCTCCATGTGCGGGAAAGGATTCACTTGGGTGGACAACCTCCAGACCCACCAGCGATTCCACGCAGGGGAGAGGCTCTTTAGTTGCCATGAGTGCGGGAAAGCCTTCAGCAATTCCTCCAATCTGCTGACGCACCGGCGGGTCCACATGGGGGAGAGGCCATTCAGCTGCCCTGAATGCGGGAAGGCCTTCAGCGATTCCTCCAACCTGCTGAGGCACCGGCGGGTCCACACGGGGGAGAGGCCCTTCAGCTGCCCAGAGTGTGGGAAGGCCTTCTGCAATTCCTCCTCCCTGCTGGTCCATCAGCGGGTCCACACGGGGGAACGGCCCTTTGGCTGCCCAGAGTGCGGGAAGGCCTTCAGCAATTCCTCTGACCTGTTGTCCCACCAGCGGGTCCACACCAGGGAAAGGCCATTCAGCTGCCCCGAGTGCGGGAAGGGGTTCACCCACTCCTCCAAACTGCTGGCCCATCAATGGGTCCACACCGGGGGGGAGGCCGTTTGCCTGCCCCGACTGCGGGCGGAGGTTCACATTGTCCTGCAACTTGCGGAGGCACCAGTGCATCCAACAATCAGATTCCACCAGTGACGCTGCAGTGGGTCACCCCCAGGGCTGAACCTCCTGCCCATTCTGACAGTGGGTGCAGTGAGCTTTTGTGTTTTGTGCTGGACTCACCCCCACCAAGCCCACCTACGTGGCTCAGGGGTGGCATGGTGACTCTGTGGTTAGTACCACTGCCTCACGATGCTGACCTGGGTTCAATTCCACCCTTGGGGAGACAGTCTGTGTGTAGCTTTCACATTGCACGCCCCACGTCTGTATGGGTTACCTCTGAGTGCTCTGGTTTCCTTCCCGTGGTCTAAAGGTGTGCAGGTTAGGATGAATTGGCCCATCTAAATTGTCCCATAGTGTTCAGGGATGTGTCGGTGTGGTGCATTAGTTGGGGTAAATGTAGAGGAATAGAGATAGGGGAATGGCTGGGTTACTCTGCGGAGGGCCAGTGTGGACTTGTTGGGCGAAAGGACCTGTTTCCATACTGTAGGGAATCTAATCTTTAAAAAAAAGAATTCCTCCAAGCAATCTTGATAAAATATGCCGAGTTGGACAAAGTATCCCATCAAGTTTGAGTTGAAGAAGTCAGAAGTGACACAACACCATGTTACAGTGCAACAAGTTTATTTGAAATCACAAGCTTTAGGAGCATTGCTCTTTCATGAGTGCTGCTCCTTCATCACTTCATCTGGTGTCGTGTGACTTCTGACCTTGTCCACCCCAATTCAACACCAGCACCTCCGCATCAGAGTTGACGAATGAGATTGGATTTTATTCGGCCTGATTGTGAGATGTTCCATTTGGAAACTCAAAACTGTCTGACCAACAAAGAGATGCAAATCATAGAGTCCTACAGCAGGAGACAGGCCCTTCGGCCCACCATGGTCCACACTGACCAAACTGTCCATCAACACTAAGCCCATTTCCCTGCAGTTGGCCCATTTCCTACCATACCTTTCCTATCCACGTATTTGCCCAAATGCCTTTTAAATGTTGTTAATGTACCCACCTCAACCACTTCCGCTGGCATCTCATTCCATATGTGTACCACCGTCTGCGTGAAAAGAAATGTTGCCCCTCACATTCCCTTTTATTCTTTTTCCTCTAACCTTAAACTGATGCCCTCTAGCCCTCACTTCCCCAACCCCGTGCATTCACCCTCTCATGATCTCTTCACTTCTCTAAGGGCCTCTCTCAGACTCTTAATGCTCTAAATAAAAATATCTTAGCTTGTCCAACCTCTCCCTTTTACACAGACCCTTGAATCCTGGTAACATCCTTGGAAATGTCTTCAGCACTCTTCCAAGTTGAATAACATATTTGTTATAGACACTGCCCTGTCTACCTGTTTTGTTGGAAATATAGGACCTAATCCAAACTGGATAATCTGGCTGATGGGGCAGGAAACCACTTCCTTTCTTGAGAGACAAGTCTCCTGGAGAGAACTGGCTGGCTGACTGATCTACTGACCCTCAGTGTCCCACTGCCCTCAGTTATCTGGAGGGGTGTCCACACATTTGCCTAAGGTGGTGCTTGAAACCTTTATCATCTTTGGGATGGATCCCCATTCATTCCGTGCTATGGAGTCATGCAGCCTGGAAACAGACCCTTCAGACCAACCAGTCCATGATCCCCAACTAAACTAGTGCCACCCATCTGCTCCTGGCCTGTATCCAGTATGTTAATACTTTTGTTCATTTGTTCACCGTGAGAGTTGGATAAATAAATTGCTGATTGTTGATTTTAAAGTGTTGGGGATTTATTCTGATCACTAGAGCAGGTTACACCACTTTTCATGCTAATTTTACAGATTATTGGGTGACACGCTCCTTTGGGTGTTTCTGTTTGAGATAGGTGTGGCTGTCAGCCTTTGCTTTATAAAAGTATTGACGTAATGTAGTGCTGAATGCAATGGAGTCAACATGAATCCCAGCCTCTCACTGTGGTTGTGGGTGAATCGTCTTAATTTGGCTCTTAACTCAGAAACTGCACACAATTAACTGCTGAAACAATGATTAACACTTTATTGTATGGAGCAACCAAAAATAAAACTCCTCAAGTTTTCATTGGAGAAAAGAAGGTTTAGGGGTGACTTGATAGAGGTGTACAAGATGATTAGAGGTTTAGATAGGGTTGACCATGAGAACCTTTTTCCACGTATGGAGTCAGCTATTACAAGGGGGCATAGCTTTAAATTAAGGGGTGGTCGGTATAGGACAGATGTTAGGGGTAGATTCTTTACTCAGCGAGTAGTGAGTTCATGGAATGCCCTGCCAGTAGCAGTGGTGGACTCTCCCTCTTTATGGGCATTTAAGCAGGCATTGGATAGGCATATGGAGGATAGTGGGTTAGTGTAGGTTAGGGGCTTGGATCGGCACAACATCGAGGGCCAAAGGGCCTGTACTGCGCTGTATTCTTCTATGTAACCAAGTTCAACCTCACTCACAACTTGGCTATCACACAATTGATGGCAGAATTTAACTGAGTTTCCCCCACCAGTATCTGTCTCTGGAAGTGTCCAGGGATTCAGTGCAACATTCTTCTTCCAAGTACAGCTGCTACATCATTCTGGTTGAATTCTGGTGGAGATTCCTCGCTTTCAAATCTGTGATGTGATGCTTCTTTAGATTCTAACACCACCTCCCCATACAGTGTAGGTTAGGGGCTTGGATCGGCACAACATCGAGGGCCAAAGGGCCTGTACTGCGCTGTATTCTTCTATGTAACCAAGTTCAACCTCACTCACAACTTGGCTATCACACAATTGATGGCAGAATTTAACTGAGTTTCCCCCACCAGTATCTGTCTCTGGAAGTGTCCAGGGATTCAGTGCAACATTCTTCTTCCAAGTACAGCTGCTACATCATTCTGGTTGAATTCTGGTGGAGATTCCTCGCTTTCAAATCTGTGATGTGATGCTTCTTTAGATTCTAACACCACCTCCCCATACTTCTGGAGATCTCCGGTCTGTAGCTTACCTTCTTATCCTCGAGGTTTAGTGGTTTGTTTGATACAGCGTTTCCTGCAAAAAACCCTTTACGTCAGGGCCTTCCTTCCACAGACAAACTTAATTGTCCTTTTATCATGAGCTTATTAAACACTTCGCTCATCTGTCCCAGGAAACATCTTGTTGTTTTGCGTCCTTCTTCCCAGGGATGGTTAACTACCAGAAATTAGGCCATTCAGCCCATTGAGTCTGCTCCACTATTCAATCGTGGCTGATACGTTTCTCAACCCAATTCTCTCTGTAACCCTTGATACTTAAGAATGATTGAGTCTGCTCCACCATTCAATGGGCTGAATGGCCTAATTTCTGCCTCCTGATGTAGCAGTTTCTCAGTGGCCCTTTTGTTTCTTGGTCCAGAAAGAGTTCCTGCTGATTCAGGGAGTTGGAAAGTTCTGCAGTTTACAGGACCACACCACATTCCCCTCTGCCTCCTCCTGAGATACTGGCAATTCCCAAGATCCCTTGGTATCCCTGAAAACAATCGAGGTGTCTGGAAATCTCTGCTGCTACTCTGGAACAGAAGGATTATGGGGAGAAAATTCAGAAATCTGATGTGAAAAGGGACTATGGAGTTCTACTCCAGGATTCTCTCCAAGGTAAACTTACAGGTTGAGTCAGTAGTTGGGGAGGCAAATGCAATGATGGCATTTATTTTGATCAGACTTGAATATAAATGCAGGGATGTACTTCTGAGGCTCTGTAAGGCTCCGGTCAGCCCACAATTAGAGTACTGTATGTAGATTTGGGCCCCATATCTCAGGAAGGATGTACTGGCCCTAGAACATGTTCAGAGGAGGTTCACAAGAATGGTCCAGGAATGAAAAATTTAACATATGAAGAACATTAGAGGACTCTAGGTTTATACTTCATGGAGTTCAGAAGGATGAGAGGGGATCTAATTGAAACCTACAAAATAATGAACGGTGTGGATGTTGGGAAGGTGTTTCCATTGGTAGGACAGACTAGAACCTGAGGGCTCAGCCTTCGCGTCAAGGGAAGACCCTTTAGAACAGAGGGAAGAGAGGCTCCTTCAGCCAGAGTGTGGTGAGTCTATGGAATTCACTGCCACAAGGCTGCGGAGGCCAGGTTACTGAATATATTTAAGACGGAGATAGATAGGTTCGTGAGGATCAAGGGTTAAGGGAGAGAATGGGGTTGAGAAACTTATCAGCCATAATTGAATGGCGAAGCAGACTCAATGGGCTGAATGGCCTAATTTCTGCTGCTATGGTCTTATGATATGCTGATGTGTGGAGGGATGAGAAGGGGGGAAAAAGAGATGAAGAGAGAAAGACAGTTAAGGTGAAGCTCGATAGAGATGAAGGAAATATAAGAATTGTATTATAAATGGCAGAACACATAGGAGCACTGGCATACAGAGAGATCTGGGCATATAGATCCGTGGAAGTGGTAATGCAGGTGGGCACGGTGGTCAAGAAAGCACACAGCACACTTCCTTGAGTGTAAGAGTTACGTTACAGCTGTTTATTATGGCCACATTCAGAATATAGTGTGTAGTTCTGGTCACGGTGCTACTGGAAGGATGTGGGTGCTCTGGTAGAGGGTACAGGCAAGGTTCACCAGGACATTGCCTAGTCTGGAGGGCTCTCGTTATGAGCAGAGGAGGCATAAACCTGGATTATTTTCTTTGGAAAAACAGAGGCTGAGAGGAGACCTCGACAAAATGCTGAGATACACAGATTGGCTGGACAGGGGTGGCAGGGTAGCTCAGTGGTTCGCACTGATGCCTCACAGTGCCAGAGACCTGCGTTCGATTTTAGTCTCAGGCAACTATCTGTGTGGAGTTGGCACATTGTCCCTGCACCCCACCTCCCGTGTCTGTGTGGGCTTCCTCCTACAATCCAAACTTGTATAGGTTAGGGTGGATTGGCGATGCTAAATTACCCATAGCGTCCAGGGAGAGGCAGGATAAGTTGGATTGTCTGTGTGTAAATTGCCCCAATGTTCAGGGATGTGTAAGTTCGGTGCATTAGTCAGGAGTAAATGTAGATAATGGGGGTCAGAAAACGAGTCTCTATGTGTTAATCTTTAGAGGGCCAGTGTTGTCTTGTTGGGCTAAATGGTCTGTTTCCACGCTGGAGGGATTCTATGATAGTCAGAGGTGTTTTTTTCCCTCCAAAGTAGAAAGTTCAACTAAAAGAGGTTCAAGGACTGTTTGGGGGGAAAGTGGTGGGGGTGGGGAATTAACACAGAGGGATGGTGGGTTTCTGGAACGCACTGCCAGTGGAGGTAATGGAATCAGGCACCTTAACAACGTTTAAGGTGTATCTTGATAGATGCATGAAGGGGAGGTGAATAGAGGAACAGAAGCCACACATGGGCAATAAATAGCAGGTCTAAGTAAGAATTAAGAAATAGCACAGGCTTGAGGGGGTCTGTGTGCCTAAAGCAAGTGAGAAGGGCCTGTGACTGTGCTGTATTGTATTGATACAGCTTTCCCCCACTATTTGAAAGTAGAGTGTTCCTTTCATAAGCCGAAATGGCCTAAAGCGAAGAAGCAATTACCATGAATTAATTTATATTATGCCTTTCTTTGTAAAAGCGACAATCCTCTTCGGATTTCTTTCGGTTTGTGAGAACAGGTATTAATGTAGGTCTTTTGTTAAAGTGAAGTAGTGTAAAGTGAACTTTCGAAAAGTGGGGGATATCTTTATGCTGATGGAGGGGAGATGGGGGAGCAATGAAGAGGGGTGGATGTAGGCTCAGGTGCAGAATAAACACTGAGACACCAATTGAGCAGCCCAGACTGGCTCTGTGCTGGAGACTCAATGGGATAGAGACAAATGTATCTATTTCAGGTATACCTGCAGTATGCTCCATCCAGGATAAAAAAAAAATGTCCTTCATCTGCTTCAGCATACAGGGCAGATGAGCAGTTTCTCCCCAATGTGGACCAGGAGGTGATGCGACTGAGTGAAGCCTTTCCTGTGCTGAATGCAGGTGAATGGCCGCTGCCCGGTATATAAATGCTGATGAATATCGGGCAGGCGGGGAAGGGAAACCGTTCCTACACTCCCTGCATTTTCATGATTTCTCCATGGTGCAGATGTCCTCTTATTTCTCCAGGTTCAACAATCAGTTGAAACTCGCTCACACTTACAGCATAGGTGTGGTGTTACTGGTGAACCCTCTGATAATTGGAGAACTCTGTAAAACATGTTCCAGTCACTACTCTTGTGTGTGGGTATGTAAGACTCTGTGAGTTTCCAGTCACACTGACATTTAAAACCTAACAAAGCAGACAGACCTTCTCCCCTTTGTTTTCAAGGCCATCAATATCCAAGTCCTGGTGAATCAAGCGATTGTCAGACTTCGATGTGATGTTTGGTCTGAGATTTCTGCCTCCAAATTCTTCTCTTGTAATATTCCTGTGGAAAGAGATTGCAAAGGTCATCGCTGTCAGTCCACAATAGAAAATCAGAACACACATTTCTAGTTTCTGTGGATCATTCTTTCCTCTCTTAATACCCAAGATCTTTGTGCTGATCTATACGTAAATGTATACAGCAGGGTAATGTGGTGGATTGCATACTCCAGGAAGAGTTCACTCAAGTTGCTGAATGGACATCTATCATGCGGTATTGACGTTCTTACTGAAGATATACAATATGCTGCAGTGCAATATTATGAGCCCAGAAACAACTGCAAATCAGGCTTTTAGAGCCATAAACATTCCATTAAATATGTCACATATACCCCAGACTTATCTGTCTTATATTAACGCACGGTTGTCTTACATTTCCAGAAGACTCAGATTTAAGTTTTAAGTGTGACTTTTTGTAAAAGAAGCCGTCGTTTTGGACTCCTTCCATGCCATACTGACTCTATTACTGGAAATACATCCATACTACACCGGGATTCATGGATCAATGACGTGAGGCTTATCTTTACCCTCTTATAATTTTCTGTTGCATAAATGTTTCGACGAATGCCAACGCTTTTCACCAGTCATACAGTCAGAGACATAAAGCACAGAAACAGATCCTTCAATCTAACTTGTCCATGCCGACCGGATATCCAAAATTAGTCTAGTTCCATTTGCCATCACTTGGTCCATATCCCTCTAAACCCTTCCTTTGCATATAACCATCCAGATGCCTCCACCACTTCCTCCGCAGCTCATTCCATACAGTCTTCACCCTCTGCAAAAAAAAGGTTGACTGCAAGGTCCCTTTTAAATTTTCCCCCTCTCGCCCTAAACCTATGCCCTCTAGTTCCGCACTCCCCCTATCCCAGGGAAAAGACCTTGTCGATTCACCCCATCCACACTCAAGTTTTTATAAACCTCTTTAAAAAACACACACTCAGCCTGCGATGCTCGAGGGAAAACAGCCCCATCTTATTCAGCCTCTCCTTGTGGTTCAAACCCTCCTACCCTGGCAACAGCCTTGTGACTCTTCTCTGAATTCTTTCAAGTTTCACAACATCCTGCCTATAGGAGGGAGACCAGGATTGCACACAATATTTCAGAAGAAGCCGACTGAAACTGACTTTTGCAGAGTCTGCTCCCTGCTTGTATTCATACTGCCTCCCGTTGTTGCAAGTGAACAGTGCTTCCCCCTTTCTCTCTCCCTCCCAGGATAAGGAATGGAAAGGGGGAGACATTGCTTCATTTCCAGATTTTGCCCAGAAGAGCCCCCCTATTGTCTGAATGCGCAAGTTGGACGGTGAGCTTCTGAAGCTACTGCTGCTCCTCTCTTTCTGAATGAAGGTTGAGCTTCACTCCAGACTGCAACTCCCTTTCTCTGACCAAACATCTGTGAGCACAGCACATTTTTGTTGAAATAAGGCATATTTCCTGAATGTTACAATTAAAGGGGTGTCTTCCCCCCGATATTCCAAGGGATGGTAAGTCAGAGAAGGACCATGCCTTGTGTTGTGTGGCTCGTGTGACAGTTGCAACAGGATGTCCCAACTCCTATGCTCAATTCAAAGTTTGAGAGAAGATTTGTAGCTCGGGTGCTCATTGTTGTGGTTCTGTTCGCCGAGCTGGGAATTTTTGTTGCAGACGTTTCATCTCCTGTCTAGGTGATATCCTCAGTGCTTGGGAGCCTCTTGTGAAGCGCTTCTGTGATGTTTCCTCCAGCATTTATAGTGGTTTGTCTCTGCCGCTTCCGGTTGTCAGTTCCAACTGTCTGCTGCAGTGGCCGGTATATTGGGTCCAGGTCAATGTGTTTGTTAATGGAATCTGTGGATGAGTGCCATGCCAGAGAACAGCCAGGGAATTCCTAGAGGCATGGCCTCGAGGCATTTTTCCAGCACCACATTTTTCAACTCTGGATCTGGGACAAGGTGTGTGGTGTGGGGGGAGGGGAGGGGAAATAAGGAAACTGGTGAAATCTACATTGCTCCTATGTAGTTGGTGGGTCCCAAGGCAGAAGACAAGATGTTCTTCCTCCAAGCGTCAGGTAGCTAGAGCTTGGAGGGGAAGGCACCAGAGTACTTGCGTGTCCTTGACGGATTGGGAGGGGGAGTTAAAGCGTTCAGCCACAAGGCGGTGGGGTCGTTTCGTTTTGGCGTCCCAGAGCTGTTCCCTGAAATGTTCTGCAAGTTGGCGTCCAGTCTCCCCAATGTGGCAGAGACCACATCGAGAGCAAGGGACATATAAATAAATCTTATAAACAAATTGTACAAATTTTAGCCTGCCAGGGTTATTTTCTTTAATTAAGTTAAAGAAAATTTTAATTAAATTGGGTGACTACATGAAACGGTTTGTTGGTCAGACTCAAATCATCATCCTCAAATGAGACAATGCCATTAATATCAGTGAACTGCTTTTTTTTTTTAGAACCACAAGTTCTTGATTTATTTTCACAACTTATTGGTATTCACATCTGCACATTCAATGTCAAACTCTGACATCAGAAATGACATGACACCATTAATTTTTTTCTTACAGTAATTCAACAAACAAATTAATAACACACAGTGAACACCAACTCTCATTAATATGAAATTAAATTTGACCAAAAAAAAAGTATCTGCAAGAAATGCAGCATCATAGAAGGTGCTCCTCCAGGGAGTGTATTTTACCAACTACAACTGCTCAATATAAACAAACACTCTGACATGATCCTCCGGTTTTAATGTAAACCATACAGTAGGTACCATTTAAATAAGTTAATAGATACAAGCCTTGAGCAAATCCAGCCTCCAGCCGGACCCCCCGCTTCTTGGAGCTCGGATCTTCCTCCAGCTCCGGGGGGTTGTTGAGCTCCTGGGCTCCGGCCGCCGCCGAAGAAGCCGGGGGCGCTGACTCTCTCTCTTCCACCGCCGACATTTTTAATTTGTTTTCTCGTTCACCCGATAACTGTCACCTCCCCCTTCCCGGGCCCCGGGAATTATACAAAAATAAACAATAAACGCCACCGGGGACTGTCTCCTTTTCTTCACAACTTTTGTTTGAAAAGTTCTGGCTTTCATTTGAAATGTATTTTAAAGGTATTTTCTGAGGTAAACGATGCCTGTCTGCCCCCTCCCTCCGTCAGAAACCGCCCGCTGAGTCGATGAGAAAACCGCAGCCTCGCGCCGCCATCTTTGTTTTTCTTCTTCATTCCGTCTCCTCCTTCAGTGACGCGCGTCATTCGCGTCCCCTCCAATCAGAGCGCACCTTACTCCACCTGTCCAATGGCGGCTGGCTTTGTGCGTCCCACCCTCTGCAATATCTCTCTCCGATTAGTCGGTACCGACCACAAGCTTTGGGATTGGTGGAGAATTTCACAATCACGTCAGTGTATCCACCCTTTTCATTCCCGTTCATTCATTCAACAGCAGATGACCCAATTTACTGCAACGGGCTCTGGGGCTATAGCGGTAGTGTCACATATTCAGGGGGAAGATGTGATTTTTAACGTTATCAACCAATTCAACTCTGGCACCTCCGCATCCATTCATTCAATCGAAGAGGGCTCAATTTTGTGTAATGGGCTCTGAGGGTATAATATTTGTATCCCATGTTGAGAAGAAACCTCTCCCCATTCATTCACTAGAAGAGGACCTATTTGCTGCAGAGGTTTTTTATGGCGCAGTGGTAGTGTCCCTATCTTCGAGCCCTGAAATCCCACTGCTATGAGGATGCGGAACAACAAATGTTTTCGTCATAAGTCACATGACACCAGGTTATAGTCCAGCAGGTTTGTTTGGAGGGGATCTTACAGAAATATATTAAATTATGAAAGAAGTAGAAATAGGATGTTGCATTGGTAGGTGAGACTGGGATAAGAGCGCATGGCCTCAAGATTAGAGGAAGCAGGTTTAAAACTGAACTGAGCAGAAACTTCTTCACCCAGAGGGTTGTTAATCTATGGAATTCCTTGCCCAGGGAAGTATTTGACATTACTTCAGCAATCACTAGAAGCAGTAGATACGTTTTTGAAAAATAAAAGAATTAAGGGATATGGTGAAAACGCAGGTAAGTGCAGCATAGTCCACAAAAAGATTAGTCATGATCTTATTGAGTGGTGGAGCAGACTCGAAGGGCCGGAAGGCCGACTCTTGCTCTTAGTTCTTATGCTCTTATGTTGAAATCACAAGCTTTTGGAGTGTAGTCACTGCAGCAGATGAAGTCATGAAAAAACAAGTGCAGGAAAGAGAATTTAGATAAATGAAAGACGGTCAATTACTTACTCCCATTCCTATTTCTGATGATCTTACTACACAGCAAGTTGTGTTTACCAAACATTAATTTTATTTCCATTGTTTAAAATCAAATATTTAAGATGAACAGTTTGTTTTTCCTCACTTGGACACACTGTGACCCACAACACTGTGAATATCATAAACCCGCTCATGAGATATCATAGGAACAATTCATAAACTAGATTTGTCACTGAGATACTAGAAAGGAGAAAAATTTCCAACATGTGCAGGATGCTAACGAAAAGTTAGCAACCTGAAATAGTAACAGGAGCAAGTGAACAGTCCCAATCAGGAAACTCATATTCTGACATCCACTACAGTACCTTGCTTTCCTTTTCAGTTTAATGATCCATAATTGAATCTGACTCCAACACACTCTCTGGCAGGCAGTTCCAGAGGTCAAAGTATTTTCAATCATTAACGAAGTAAGTTTTGGATCCATCCCAAAGACATTGAACATAGAAAAATACAGCGCAGTACAGGCCCTTTGGCCCTTGATGTTGCGCCGATCCAAGCCCACCTAACCTACACTAGCCCACTATCCTCCATATGCCTATCCAATGCCCGTTTAAATGCCCATAAAGAGGGAGAGTCCACCACTGCTACTGGCAGGGCATTCCATGAACTCACGACTCGCTGAGTAAAGAGTCCACCCTGTCCTATACCTACCACCCCTTAATTTAAAGCTATGCCCCCTCGTAATAGCTGACTCCATACGTGGAAAAAGATTCTCATGGTCAACCCTATCTAAACCCCAATCATCTTCTACACCTCTATCAAGTCACTCCGAAACCTTCTTTTCTCCAATGAAAACAGCCCCAAGTGCCTCAGCCTTTCCTCATACGAACTTCCTACCATACCTGGCAACATCCTGGTAAACCTCCTTTGCACCCGTTCCAGTGCCTCCACATCCTTCCTATAGTATGGCGACCAAAACTGCACACAATACTCCAGATGCGGCCGCACCAGAGTCTTATACATCTGCAACATGACCTCAGGACTCCGGAACTCAATTCCTCTACCAATAAAAGCCAGTACGCCATATGCCTTCTTCACAGCACTATTTACCTGGATGGCAACTTTCAGAGATCTGTGTACATGGACACCTAGATCCCTCTGCTCATCCACACTACCAAGTATCCAACCATTAGCCCAGTACCCCATCTTCTTGTTACTCTTACCAAAGTGAATCACTTCACACTTACCTACATTGAACTCCATTTGCCACTTTTCTTCCCAGCTCTGCAGCTTATCGATATCCCGCTGTAACCTGCCACATCCTTCCTCACTGTGAACAACTCCACCGACTTTCGTATCATCCACAAACTTGCTCACCCAACCTTCTAGCCCCTCTTCCAGGTCATTTATAAAAATGACAAACAGCAATGGTCCCAAAACAGATCCTTGCGGAACACCGCCAGTAACTGCACTCCAAGATGAACCTTTTCCATCAACTACTACCCTCTGTCTTCTTCCAGCCAGCCACTTCCTAATCCAAACCTCCAACTCACCCTCAATGCCATACCTCCGTATTTTTTGCAGTAGCCTAGCATGGGGAACCTTATCAAACACCTTACTAAAATCCATATACACCACATCTACCGCTTTAGCCTCGTCCACCTCCTTATTCACCTTCTCAAAGAATTCAATAAGGTTTGTGAGGCACGACCTACCCTTCACAAAACCATGCTGACTATCCTTGATCACATTATTCCTATCCAGATGTTCATAAATCCTATCCCTTACAATTCTCTCTAAGACTTTTGCCCACAACAGAAGTGAGACTCGCCGGCCTATAGTTACTAGGGTTATCCCTACTCCCCTTCTTGAACAAGGGAACCACATTTGCTATCCTCCAGTCTTCTGGCACTATTCCTGTAGACACTGAGGACATAAAAATCAAGGCCAATGGCTCTGCAATCTCCTCCCTTGCTTCCCAGAGAATCCTAGGATAGATGCCATCAGGCCCAGGGGACTTATCTATTTTCACCCTTTCCAGGATTTCCAACACCTCTTTCCTACATACCTCAAAGCCATCCATTCTAATAAATTGTGACTCAGTATTCACATCGGCAATAATGTCCTGTTCCTGAGTGAATACTGACGAAAAGTATTCATTCAGTGTCTTCCCCAATCTCTTCAGCCTCCACACGCAACTTCCCACTACTATCCTTGACTGGACCTATTCCTACTCTAGTCATTCTTTTATTCCTGACATACCTATAGAAAGCCTTTGGGTTTTCCCTAATCCTACCAACTAAGAACTTTTCATGTCCCCTCCTTGCTGCTTTTAGCTCTCTCTTCAGATCCTTCCTGGCTACCTTATAACTATCAATCGCCCCAATTGAACCTTCACACCTCATCTTTACATAGGCCGCCCTCTTCCCTTTAACAAGGGATTCCAATTCCTTATTAAACCACGGTTCCCTCACACGACCCTTTCCTCTCTGCCTGACAGGTACATACTTATCAAGAACACTCAATAGTTGCTCCTTGAACAAGCTCCACATATCAATTGCGCCCTTCCCTTGAAGCCTACTTTTCCAAGCCACGCATCCTAAGTCGTGCCTCACCATATCATAATTTCTCTGCCCTCAGCTATAACTCATGCCCTGCAGTGCACACTTATCCCTCTCCATCACTAGAGTAAAAGTCACCGAATTGTGGTCACTGTCCCCAAAGTGCTCACCTACCTCCAATTCTAACACCTGGCCTGGTTCGTTACCCAGAACCAAATCCAGTATGGCCTCACCTCTTGTTGGCCTGTCTACATATTGTGTCAGGAAACCCTCCTGCACACATTGGACAAACACCGACCCATCTAACGAACTCGAGCTATAGCTTTCCCAGTCAATATCTGGAAAGTTAAAGTCCCCCATAACAACCACCCTATTACTTTCACTCTTCTCCTGAATCAATCCTTTCTTCTACGTCTCTAGGACTATTAGGAGGCCTGTAGAAAACTCCTAACAGGGTGACCTCACCTTTCCTATTCCTAACCTCAGCCCAAACTACCTCAGATGGCGAGTCTTCATCCATCGTCCTTTCCACCGCTGTAATACTATCTTTGACAAGCAATGCCACACCTCCCCCTCTTTTACCCCCACCTCTGACCCTACTAAAACATTTAAACCCTGGAACCTGCAACAGCCAATCCTGTCCCTGTTCTACCCATGTCTCCGTAATAGCCACAACATCGAAATCCCAGGTACCAATCCATGCTGCAAGTTCACCTAACTTATTTCATATACTTCTTGCATTGAAGTATACACACTTCAAGCCACTTTCCTGTTTACAGGCACCCTCCTTTGAGATTGATGCCATGTTCCTAACCTCCCTACACTCCAGGTCCTGCACCCTAAAGCTACAGTCTAGGTTCCCATGCCCCTGTAGAATTAGTTTAAACCCCCCTGAAGAGCACGAGCAAACCTTCCCCCAAGGATACTGGTGCGCCTCAGGTTCAGGTGTAGACCATCCTGTTTATAGAGGTCCCACCTTCCCCAGAAAGAACCCCAGTTATCCAGATACCGGAATCCCTCCCTCCTGCACCATCCCTGTAGCCACGCATTTAACTGTTCTCTCTCCTTATTCCTCGACTCTCTATCACGTGGCACGGGTAACAAACCAGAGACAACAACTCTGTTTGTTCTAACTCTGAGCTTCCAACCTAGCTCCCTGAAAGCCTGCCTAACATCCTCAACCCTCTTCCTACCTATGTCGTTTGTGCCAATGTGGACCACGACTTCAGGCTGCTCCCCCTCCCCCTTAAGGATCCGGAAAACACGATCAGAGACGTCACGTGCCCTTGCACCTGGGAGGCAACATACCAAACGTGAGTCTCTCTCGCCCCCACAGAACCCACCTATCTGTGCCCCGAACTATTGCTCTGCTCTTCTCCACCCTTCCCTTCTGAGCAACGGGGATAGGCTCCATGCCAGAGGCCTGAACCCCATTGCTTACCCCTGGTAAGTCCCCCCCCCCACAAGTATCCAAAATGGTATACTTGTTCTTGAGGGTAACGGCCGCAGGGGTCCCTGCACTGGCTGCTTCTTCCCAGTCCCCCTCACTGTCACCCATCTGTTTGCAATCTTTGGAGTTACTACTTCCCTAAAGCTCCGATCTATGACCCCCTCTGCCTCCCGAATGATCCTAAGTTCATCCAACTCCAGCTCCAGTTCCAGTTCCCTAACATGGTCTTCGAGGAGCTGGAGATGGGTGCACTTCCTGCAAGAGTAATCAGCAGGGACGACCATGGCATCCCTCACCTCAAACATGTTGCAAGAGGAACATTGCACTGCCTTCACTGCCATCCCTCTAAAAGTAACCTTTTAAAAACAAACTAGGTCCAAGAATAGAACAAGCAAAATGCAGCACTTACCTACTTACCACAACGGTTCTTATTATTAGGTTAGGCACCTCTGTAGTGCCTCGGGTTCCTCTCCTGCGTGCTTTTATAGGGAAAGAAACCTACCCAGGTAAGCTTACGCTACACCAACTTCCAGATCCGCTTCGCGCTTTTTAAAAAAAAACTTTCAAATTTAAACCGTTAAACAAACGTCACCGAGCCTTCAAGCAGCCCCTGCCAAACAGCCCTTACCTGCTCCGCTGACACTTCTATAAGAGGTGTTGGCTGGACCCAGACACTTCAGCGGGCAGTGTTCATTACTCATGTGTATTCTCTCCCCCACCCGCCTTAAACTAATCACCTGGGTTGTGAGTCGATTGTGCTGGCATTCTGGTGGCCCCAGGCAGTGTCTGTATCTGCTCTGCTGTTTCTCTCCATATTGTGATCCAGCGGCCATCTTGTGTGTCAAGTTGGCCAACTGATGGCTCAGTAGCCATCTTGTGTATCTGTGTGCCTAGTAACACCCTGCCCTTCCCCACCTCTCCGCCACGCCCACTCTCTCTTCCCCACTCAATCTCTCTATCAACCCCACTCATTCTCTCTCTCTACCCCCACCCTCTGACTGCCATTTTCTCTCTCTCTCTGTCCCCCATCCTTTTGGTCTCTATTCTCCCCAGCCCCCACCACACCCGTCCTTTCTCAAGCCTCGAACCATCTTTGACCGCTGTATCAAGCCCTTCAAAGAACAGAGAGAGAGAGAGAGAGAGAGAGAGAGAGAGAGAGAGATAATGGATAGTGATGACTCTACCTGGGAGTTGGGAGGGGTGATAAATGGCTGATCTTCAAAATTGAGAATACCTAAAATGATTTTTGCAAGGTTTGTAGCTCAGGTTGAGGTTTAGGGTATAGGTTTGCTCGCTGGGCTGTAGGTTTGATATCCAGATGTTTCATCACCTGGCTAGGTAACATCATCAGTGGCGACCTCCAAGTGAAGCGAAGCTGTGTCTCCTGCTTTCTATTTATATCTTTCTCCTGGATGGGGTTCCTGGGGTATGTGGTGATGTCATTTCCCGTTCGTTTTCTGAGGGGTTGATAGATGGCATGTAGATCTATGTGTTTGTTTATGGTGTTGTGCTTGGAGTGCCAGGCCTCGTAGCCCTCCACATGGATGAAAAAAAACATCATTTCGACTGGGACAACACATCTATTCTGGGGCAGGCTAAGCAAAGACTTGCCAGAGAATTCCTAGAGGCTCGGCACTCCAACCTCAACGCCATAACCAAACACATAGACTGAGATACCATCTATCAGCCTCTCAGAAAACGAACAGGAAATGACATCACCACAAACCCCAGGAACCCCATCCAGGAGAAATAAATAAATAGAAAGCAGGAGACAACAGCTTCGCTTCACTTGGCGTCGCCACTGAAGATGTTACCTAGCCAGGTGATGAAACGTCTGGATATCAAACCTACACCCTAAACCTAAAATGATATCTTCAGAAACATCGTTAAAGCCAGAAAGCGTGTTCAAGTTTTTTAAAAGAGCTGCTGAAATCTGTCTGATTCTTTCACTGAAGTAAACGCAGTCAGGCCACCGCTCAGGACAGGCTGGAAGGGGTGAATGGGCGAAAATGAGCACTGCAGATGCAGGAGATTAGAGTCAAGATTAGAGTGGTGCTGGAAAAGCACAGCCGGTCAAGCAGCATTCGAGGCTTTTGCCTGAAACATCGATTTTCCTGCTCCTTGGATGCTGCCTGACCTGCTGTGATTTCCAACACCACTCTGATCTTGACTGTAAGGGGTGAATGGCCTAGTCCTAGTCTTGTGAAGTTGGTTCCAACTATCTAGAAATAGCGTCACAGAGCACAGAAACATACCCTTCGGTCTATGCCGACCAGATATCCTAAATTAATCTAGTCACCCATTTGCCAGCATTTGGCCCCTTATCCCTCTGAATCTGTCCTATTCATATCCCCATCCAGATGCATTTTAAATATTATCATTGTACTGGCCTCCACCACTTCCTCTGGCTGACCCCCACCAGCGTTCTGTGCAAAAAGGTTGCCCCTCAGAAATCTTTCCCCTCTCACCCTAAACCCATGCCCTCCAGTTCTGGACTCGCGCAACGTGGGGAAAAGACATACAAAAGTTGAGCAGCCAGACAGAATGCAAAAACAATACAATGTCGAATCACAGGGAAAAACAAATTGTAGCTCGACCCCTTTTTTGTCGTATTGGCATTTGGACTCTTAAAATCTGACAGGAACACCAGCATCCCTAGTGAGCATACTGCGCATATTTCCCAGTGTCAGTAACGCAGTGCACATGCCCACCGGTGCCAGCTAAACACTGGGCATGCTCATCGCTTTCCGCAAAAAATGGCGCGCAACCTTCCTTTGATGGTCCAATAGGGAACCGTGGAGGACCAAAACAAAACTGGTCCTCCTGCCAATCAGAGCCACCCCATTGTCTGAATGCGGAAGTTGGACCATGAATTTCTGAAGCTGCTACTCCTGCTCCTCTTTCTGAATCAACATTGAGCTTCACCCAGACTGCAAATTCTTTCCTCTGTCTAAGATCTGTGAGTACGGCACTCTCTTTTCTCGCCCCCTTTGCCATTTCTATTTCTTTCCGGAGTTCAATTGTTGACTTACAGCAACTGAAAGGAAAGGGATTGAACCCAGGGAGGGGACGGACTATGGAAAAGTGATCGAGGTCTGTGTCTCAATTGGCAAAATAGACAGACAGGAGGCTGGAAGGGCACAGCAAATCAGGCAGCATCACGAGGTGTAGAAGTCGATATTTCGGGTGTAACCCTTCGTCAGGACTGGGGATGGGTACCAGGACCGGGGGCTAAAGTGGGGATAGGTGAAGAATCGGTCAGATTAATCATTGGGTGGAAGAAATCAGGTTGGTGGCAGGAAGGAGTGGTAGTGAGGGGCATGGGGCTGAGAAGGGAGTCGGGTGATGGAAAGGGAGGTTATTTGAAATTGGAGTACTCGATGTTGGGTCCTGCAGGCTGTAGTCTGCCCGGGCGGAAGATGGGATGTTGTTCCCTAATTTGCGGTTTGGTTCGTTGTGGCAATAGAGGAAGCCTATGATGTTCTTGTCAGAAAGGGAGTGGGAAGGGGAATTAAAATCGATGGTGACTGGGAGGTCTGGTCAGCCTCTGCGGACCCAGCTGTGATCCTCGCCAATCCGTTCCCCAAGTTTATGCTCAGTCTCCCGGAAGTCGAGAAGACCACAATTTACAAACACGTGGCAAATGCAGTATCTCAATGTGAAGTTATAGTCTTTGCTATTAAACAAAAAAGCAGGAAGGAGATGTATTGTTTAAATGGTGATACTTTGGGATGTGGAGAAAGTGAGAACTGCAGATGTTGGAGATTAGAGTCAAAGTGTGGTGCTGAAAAAGGTGGTAAGTCAGGCAGCATCTGAGGACCAGGAGAGTCGACATTTCGGTCCCGAGCACTTCATCAGGAATGATGTGTGGATGGACAAAGGGTCTGATTCAGTTCTATATAACTCTAATCATCTTCAGTGAGAGCAGAAGTGTGATTGTGAAGGCTGGAGTTTCAGAGCAGCTTTCAAAGATGCTTTGCCCTTAATAGACCTTTGTAAGGGCCATGGATAGAGGGGAAACCCTCAGGTCTTTTCCCCAGGGTATGGCAGTCCAAAACTAGAAGGCATATGTTTGAGGTGAGAGTGGAATGATTTAAGAGATTGGAGTGGCAACCACTTCAGAGGGTGGTGCATGTATGGAACGAACTGCCAGAGGAAGTGGTAGAGGCTGGCACAATTACAACATTTAAAAGGCATGTGGATGTCTGTCTGTTCTCAGCTCTGCTGGATGTCTGTTGAAGCTCTGAACCCCCCCTTCTACACCTTCTGGGTTAAACAAACATTCAGTCAATCAAGCCTCAATCCACAATCTCCCAGCCAGTCAACAATCCAGGCACAGTGTAGTCACAGCAGGGAATCAGCTGCCCTGAGTGCGGGAAGGCCTTTACCCAGGCCTCTGCCCTGCTGAGGCACCGGTGGGTCCACACGGGGGAAGAGGCCCTTCAACTGCCCAGAGTGCAGAAAGACATTCCGTGAATCCTCCAACCTGTTGAGGCACCAACGGGTCCACACGGGGAAGAGGCCCTTCAGCTGCCCAGAGTGCGGGTAGGCCTTTACCCAGGCTTCCTTCTTGCTGATCCACCAGTGGGTCCACACGGGGGAAGAGGCCATTCCCCTACACAGTGTGGGGGTAGGCCTTTTTCCAGGCCTCTGCCCTGCTGAGGCACCGTGAGTCCACGCAGGGGAGAGACCTTCAACACTTCTCCCACCTGCGGAGCCACCAGCGGGATCATGTGGCATTGCAGGGGATTGAAAGAATGATGGCCGAGTGCCTTTATTAACTGGACTATCAACCCAGTTCCAGTGGCTCCCGAGTTCGATTCCCACCGCGACAGATGGTGGAATTTGAATTTGGTCAGAAATCTGGAGTTCAGAATCTAACGGTGAAACCATTGTCGGTGGGGTGGGGGTGGAAGAAAACCCCCATCTGATTCACTCAGTTCTTTTTTAGGGAAGACTTGAGCAGTTATTAGAGCAGTCGTCCCAGCTGCATCCTTTACCTGGTCTGGCCCACACGTGACTCCAGCCCCACAACAGTCTGGTGGACTCTACGCTGCTCATCCAACTTGATTGGAATACAGGTTGAAATTGCTGAGTGAGGCAATACTTCCTCCAGGTTAAGGATATACCAAGGATCCAGTTACAAAGGGACGACTCAGTGGTGACCAATAATGAAGAAAGTGAGGGGTTGCACTTTGACCTTGAGCGATTTTTTAAAAATTGCTACTTTTTCTACGCCTTTCTGCTGGGAGATTCTGAAGCTGTAACAAAGTTGGGTCACAATAAAGATTACCTGAACTTCACACTGAGCTCAGACTCTCACTGAGAGCTTTAAACTGCAACAGGTTTTTGTTTTAAAACTGCTCATTTTACATGTGAAAGTGAGAACTGCTGATGCTGGAGATCAGAGTCAAGATGAGAGTGGTGCTGGCAAAGCACTGCAGGTCAGGCAGCATGCGAGGACCAGGGAAATTGACATTTCGGGCAAAAGTCCTTCCTCAGGTTTTTGCCAGAAACGTTGATGTTCCTGCTCCTCAGATGCTGCCTGACCTGCTGTGCTCATTTCTGACAGTCTCCTGTACTATGTTTCCAATCTTGTGTATCGGTTGCAGCAGTGAATGAGTAGCCAGCATTGTTAGAAATTGTAAAATTTTCAGGAGTGCAATGTCATCAGCATTGTAGTTTCCTGGCAGCACTGAGAAGTGTGTGCTTGGTTCACTAGACATGATGTGGAGGTGCCGGTGTTGGACTGGGGTGGATAAAGTTAAAACTCAACACCAGGTTATCGTCCAACTGGCTTATTTGGAAGCACGAGCTTCTTCATTGGGTGTTTGTGGAACAGGATCAGAAGACACAACCACCTGATGAAAGAGCAGTGCTCCAAATGCTAGTGCTTACAAATGAGCCTGTTAGAGTATCACCTGGTATTGTGTGAAATTTAACTTCGCACACCCCAGTCCAACAGCGGCATCTCCAAATCAGGTACATAGTTCTTTGAAAGTTGCATCATTGGGAGACAGGGTAGTGAAAGAGGCCAGTCAGGAGCCCTGGAGGACCGGAAGGTGACTGGTCCTCCTGCCAATCAGAGCCTTCCTATTGTCTGAATGCAGACGTTGGAACATGAGCTTCGGAAGCTGCTGCTGCTCTCTCTGAATGAAGATTGAGTTTGCTCCAGACTGTAACCTCCTTCCTCTGTCAACCATCTGAGTGTATGGTACTCTCTTCACAACTCCTTTTCCATGTTTTTCATTCTGGGCTTCAATTTACGACTTGCAGCAACCGAAAGGAAAGGGAATGAATTCACGGAGCGGACAGAATCAGGAAAAGTTTGTTTATAAACAGAGTGTTTCACGTGTGGAGTGAATGTAAAGAGGAAGTGGTGGATGCACATTCAGATGCAACGTTTAAAAGACATTTGGATAAGTATATGAAGAGGCACGGTGCGGAGGGATATGGGCCAAATACTGGCAAGTGGCACTAGTTTAGTTTGAGAACGTAGGCAGCATGGAATAGTTGGACTGAAGGGTCCGTTTCTGTGCTGTCTAATGTAACTGTTCTGTCGTGGTCTTAAAACCATTTTCTTGCCTTCCACCTTCAACGTGGATACTGTACCTGCATCCAACACATAAACCATTCAAAATAAAAAAAAACCTCCTGCGCACAAAGAAATCCACACTTTATTGGTCAAAAATCAGATGAACCCAGCCTTGAATATATTCAATGACCCCCTAACTGCAGGAAGACATCCCACTTCTAATCTCAGTTCAGCTTGCTAATATACCACTTGCCTTGCTGCACCTGTCTGACAACTGGCATTGACTGATGTAGAAGGATGCTGCTAATCAAAGCACTGATCACACGGTGGTCTGGTGTCAGCTCAGATTTCAGGCCCTGATTTCTGTCCTGTGTTGATCCTCCTGTTCCCACAGACTGTTCTCAGCTCTGCTGGATTTCTGTTAAAGCTTTGACTCCGCCTTTTATAACTTCTGGAACGATAAAATATTCAATCAAGACCCAACCCACAATCTCCCAGCCTGTCAACCATCCTGATACAAGGTGCAGTCATAGCAGGGAATCAAACAAGAAAAACTGAAACAAAAATCATAAATAGGCGCACGTGCTTAATGTTTGTTCATGAGGAAGTAAACCAGGAATAGGGGTCTCCCAGGAATCTTACAGTGCCCTACTTGAGGAATTCTGTCACCCTTACATCTATTAGTACCCAGCTATGAATTACAACAACATTTACACCAACAGGAATAAAGCATCTGTTATCAAATAGACAGAGATATACAGCACGGACATGGACTTTTTCTCTATCTCATGCACACATGATAGATCATCCATGGGGGGAGTTTGTCTTTGTAGCATGATGTTTGCAAATACATTCTACTTTGCTCAAAGACTGCACAATCTGCAGGCAGTCAATACATGTAATATATTGTAAATTCCACTTTGAAAATAGATAGTGGGCCCATTACTTTTTGGATGTGAGCATAAGTGGTATAGTAAGTAAGTTTGCTGATGACACCAAAATTGGAGGTGTAGTGGACAACGAAGGAGGTTACCTCAGATTACAATGGGATCTTGATCAGATGGGCCAATGGGCTGAGAAGTGGCAAGTGGAATCTAATTTAGGTAAATGTGAGGTGCTGCATTTTGGGAAAGCAAATCTTAGAAGGACTTGTACACTTAATGGTAAGGTCCGAGGGAGTGTTGCTGAACAAAAAGACCTTCGAGTGCAGGTTCACAGCTCTATGAAAGTGGAGTCGCAGGTCAATAGGATAGTGCAGATGGCATTTGGTATGCTTTCCTTTATTGGTCAGAGTATTGAGTACAGGAGTTGGGAGGTCATGTTACAGCTGTACAGTTGGAATATTGCATGCAATTCTGGTTTCCTTCCTATCAGAAAGCCCTATGCAATGTTTGTTTTTGTTTAGTGGGCGGCACGGTGGCACAGTGGTTAGCACTGCTGCCTCACAGCTCCAGAGACCTGGGTTCAATTCCCGCCTCAGGCGACTGACTGTGTGGAGTTTGCACGTTCTCCCCGTGTCTGCGTGGGTTTCCTCCGGGTGCTCTGGTTTCCTCCCACAGTCCAAAGATGTGCAGGTCAGGTGAATTGGCCATGCTAAATTGCCCGTAGTGTTAGGTAAAGGGTAAATGTAGGGGGTATGGGTGGGTTGCGCTTCGGCGGGGCGGTGTGGACTTGTTGGACCGAAGGGTCTGCATCCACATTGTAAGTAATCTAATTTATGATTGCTGCAACCTATTCTAAAATATGAAAGACTTAACAATCCAGGTTTGTTCAATATACCAGTTCAGTGGCAGGGCACTGTAATGTTTTCCTATCAGTTCTGTGCCATATGATCTTATTGTCCACAATCACCTGATGAAGAAGCAGTGCTCCGAAGCTCGTGTTTCCAAATAAACTGTCGGACTTAGCCTGGTGTTGTGAGATTTTTAACTTTGTCCAGGTTCAGATAGTGCCCAGGGAGTTGCAGGTTAGGTGCATTAGTCAGGGGTAAATGTTGAGCAATAGGGGAATTGTGTGGGTGGGTTACCTTTCGGAGGATCGGTGTGTAGTCTTTGGGCCAGTTGGCCTGCTCCCACACTGTGGGGAGTCTCTGAAGGGAAAGGGATTTTTGTAAACTGTGCAAGGCAATGCAGGCGTAGTGTGGGGGCCTGCTGTTGGCCTTGCCCCGCCCTTTGCTCCTCTCCCCTGTTGTGGAGTTGTCTAAAAAACAGCTACTCTTTCTCTGCCCTTTTTGCTGGGGGAGGGGTGGGGGATCTGAAGCTGTAACCATGTTGGGACACAAAATAAAAGGTAACCAGAACGTACTGCTGGGCTCAGGCTCTCATCGAAAGCTCCAAGCGGTTTTTGTTTTAAAGCTGCTCATTACTTGCAGCCTTCTGCACTAAGTTTCCAATGTTGTGTATTAGATGGAGCAGCTGGATGAGTAGCTGGTTTCGTTAGATACTATAAATTTTTCAGGAGTGCATCGTTTCATCGGCAGTTTACTGGCAGCACTGGGAAGTATGGGCTGTGTTCACTAGAAACGAGGTGGAGGTGCTGCTGTTGGACTAGGTTGGACACGGTTTAAAAATCACAACACCAGGTTATAGTCCAACAGGTTTATTTGGAAGCACCAGCTTCCGGAGTGCTGCTCCTTCATCGGGTAACTGTGAAGCAGGATCATAAGACACAGAGTTAAGAGCAAAAGATCAGTGTCATGCAACTGATGATATATTGACAAACGTAGATTGCTGTTAAATCTTTCATCTTTTAGAATGGGTTGCAGGTTTTAGTTCATTAATGTGTACATCGCAGTACTACTATTAAGTCATATTCTCAAGATCACTTTAAAAAACAGGTGACATCTCAGTCCAGACAATGCATGAAAGGTGTGAGAGTATCCCAATCTTAAATTGGACTGGTTCTATTTCCAAACTAGGAATTTATAAAATATTACATGGATTGACTACCTGCATATTGTGCGTTTTGTGCAAAATTGAATGTATCTGCAAATATAATTCTGCAAATGCATCGCATTGTTATATGTATGTGTGCAGCATGAGAGTGCGTGTAAGAGAGTATGTGCGCACATGCTTGGTAAAGTGAGTTTGATGGAGGAGAAGCCTGTGAAAGGGTGTGTGTGTTGGGGGGGGCGTGTATGTGTGTATGTCTGAGAGAGAACATGTGTATAGATAAAAGGTGAGGGGTTGCATTTTGCCAAAATAAGGAAGGGCAGGGCTTGTACAGAGGGATATGGTGGGGGGCGGGGGGGTGGGGGGGGTTCAGATATATACTTCTTTGAAAGTTGCATCACTGGTTGGAAGGAAGCTTCAGAAGGCATTCAGCACACTTACCTTAATTGTTCACACCATTGAATAAAGGAGCTGGGACATAATGTTGAAGTTGTACAGGATGTTGGTGAAGCCACTTGTAGAGGACTGAGAACGCTTCTGGTGGCCCTGTAATAGGAAGAATTCTATTAGAAAGGGTTCAGTAAAGATTAGGACTGGAGGGTTTGAGTTGTAAGGAGAGGCTGAGACACTCTTCACTGGAGCACAGGAGGTTGAGGGGTGACCTCATTTGAGATTTATAAAATCATGAGGGTTATAGGGAAGATGAACATCAAACACAGCGAGCAGCGTGTGCGGTTATGTCGAGTGACAGGGGAAGAAATTGTGGCATTTGGACACTTTAAATCCATCAGGAACAGCATCTCCATACAGCATACTGCGCATGTCAGGTGAGGTGCCAGAAGACTGGAGGTTGGCTAACGTGGTGCCACTGTTTAAGAAGGGTGGTAAGGACAAGCCAGGGAACTATAGACCAGTGAGCCTGACATCGGTGGCGGGCACGTTGTTGGAGGGAGTCCTGAGGGACAGGTGGTACATGTGTTTGGAAAGGCAAGGACTGATTAGGGATAGTCAACATGGCTTTTTGTGTGGGAAATCATGTCTCAAATTTGAAGTTTTTTGAGGAAGTAAAGAGGATTGAGGAGGGCAGAGCGGTAGATGTGATCCATATAGACTTCAGTAAGGCGTTCGACAAGGTTCCCCATGGGAGACTGATTAGCAAGATTAGATCTCATGGAATACAGGGAGAACTAGCCATTTGGATACAGAACTGGCTGAAAGGTAGAAGACAGAGGGTTGTTTTTCAGACTGGAGGCCTGTGACCAGTGGAGTGCCAGAAGGATCGGTGCTGGGCCCTCTACATTTTGTCATTTACATTAATGATTTGGATGCGAGCATAAGAGGTACAGTTAGTAAGTTTGCAGATGATACCAAAATTGGAGGTGTAGTGGACAGTGAAGAGGGTTACCTCAGATTACAACAGGATCTTGACCAGATTGGCCAATGGGCTGAGAAGTGGCAGATGGAGTTTAATTCAGATAAATGTGAAGTGCTGCATTTTGGGAAAGCAAATCTTAGCAGGACTTATACACTTAATGGTAAGGTCCTAGGGAGTGTTGCTGAACGAAGACACCTCAGAGTGCAGGTTCATATCTCCTTGAAACTGGCGTCGCAGATAGATAGAACTGTAAAGGTGGTGTTTGGTATGCTTTCCTTTATTGGTCAGAGTATTGAGTACAGAAGTTGGGAGGTCATGTGGCGGTTGTACAGGACATTGGTTAGGCCACTGTTGCAATATTGTGTGCAATTCTGGTCTCCTTCCTATTGGAAAGATTTTGTGAAACTTGAAAGAGTTCAGAAAAGATTCACAAGGATGTTGCCAGGGTTGGAGGATTTGAGGTATAGGGAGAGGCTAAACAGGTTGGGGCTATTTTCCCTGGAGCGTCGGAAGCTGAGGTCTACAAAGGGGCATGGATAGGATAGATAGACAAAGTCTTTTCCCTGGGGTGGGGGAGTCCAGAAGTCAAGGGTATAGATTTAGGGTGAGAGGGGAAAGATATAAAAGAGACCTACTGGGAAACTTTTTCACACAGAAAGTGGTACGTGTATGGAATGAGCTGCCAGAGGAAGTGGTGGAGGCTGGTACAATTGTAACATTTAAGAGGCATTTGGATGGGTACATGAATAGGAAGGGTTTGGAGGGATATGGGCCAAATGCTGGCAGATGGGACTAGATTGGGATGGGATATCTGGTCGGCATGGACGGGTTGGACCAAAGGGTCTGTTTCCATGCTGGTTCAACAAAAGCCATTCATGCTCTTCGCTGTCTGCAAAAATGGCGCAAATCCTTCAAATAGACCAATGAGAAGCTAATTGTTGACTTGCAGCAACTGAAGAAAGTGAGTGAATCCAGGGAGGGGACAGAGTCGGGAAACGTTGGTCCAGGTCTGTATCTCAATTGGCAAACACATGGCAAATGCAGTCCCACAGTGTGAAGTTATAGCCTCAGTTACGAACAAATAACCGCTGAAAGGAGGTGCGTTGTTTAAATGGTGACATATTGGGATGTGGAGAAAGTGAGGACTGCAGATGCTGGAGAAGACAGTTGAAAAGTGTGGCACTGGAAAAGCACAGCAGATCAGACAGCATCCGAGAAGCAGGAGAATCAACGTTTCAGGCATGAGCCCTTCCTCAGGAATGATGTGTGAATGTAAAAAGTGGCCTCAGCGTCCTTCCACACCAGTCACTGCCAGTTGTCAGACGGGTGCAGCAAGCAATCAGCAAGGCAAGTGGTATATTAGCAAGAGGAAATGAGTTCAGAAGTCTCTGCAGTTAGGGGGTCATTGAATATATTCAAGGCTGAGTTCGTCTGATTTTAGAACAAGAAAGAAGTGGATGTTTCTGGGGGAAGGCAAGTAAAATGATTTTAAGACCAGTACAGAACAGTTAAAGGGTCATACAGCACAGAAACAGACCCTTCAGCCCAACTAGTCCATGCTGACTATATTCACAAACTAAACTAGTCCCACCTACCTGTGTTTGGCCCATATCCCCCTGAACCTTTCCTATTCATGTACTTATCCAAATGTCTTTTAAATGTTGTTACACATCCAGCATCCACTATTTCCTCTGGACATTTATTCCACACACAAACCACTCTGTTTACAAAAAAGGTGCTCCTCATCTCTTATTAAAATCTTTCTCCTCTCACCTTAATTTGCAGCCTAATCTTGAAATGACACATGCCGTTCACCTTATCTATGCCCCTCATGGTTTTGGAAACCTCTATAAAGAGAACAAAGAACCTACAGCACAGGAACAGGTCCTTCAGCCCTCCAAGGCTATGCTGATCGAGATTCTCTACCTAAACCTGCCGCCTATTTTCTAAGGATCTGTATCCCTTTGCTCCCTGCCGATTCATGTATCTGTCTAGATACATCTTAAATGACGCTATCGATCCCAGCCCTACTGCCTCCACTGCATGAGGCACCCACCACCCTCTGCGTAAAGAACTTTCCATGTAGATCTCCCTCAAACCTTTCCCCTCTCACTTTGAACTCGTGACTCCTAGTAATTAAGTCTTCCCCTATGGGGGAAAAAAAAATTCTTCCTATCCACCCCTGTCTACATGCCTCATGGTTTTATAGGCCTCAATCAAGACCCCTCCTCAACCTCCTTATTTCCAATGAAAATACTCCTAATCTACTCAACCTCTCCTCATAGTTAGCGCTCTCCATAACAGGCAACATCCTGGTGAACCTCCTCTGCACCCTCTCCAAAGCATCCACATCCTTTGGGAAATCTGGCGACCGGAATTGTACAGCAGTATTCCAAATGTGGCCGAACCAAAATCTTATATAACTTTAACATGACCTGCCAGCTCTTGTACTCAATACTCCGTCCGATGATGGAAAGCATGTTGTATGCTGCCTTAACCACTCTACTGACAGACATTGCCATCTTCAGAGAACAATAGATCTGAACACCCAGATCTCTCTGTACATCAATTCCCCCCAGGACCTTCCCATTTAATGTATAGTTTGCTCTCGAATTGCACCTTCCAAAATGCATCACCTCGCATTTATCTGGATTAAACTCCATTTCTCTTCCCAACTCTCCAATCTATATTCTGCAGTATCATCTGACAGTCCCCTTCACTATCTGATATTCCATCAATCTGAATGTCATCTGCAAACTTGCTAATGAGGCACCCGACACCTTCACCTTTCAACCTCCTGTGCTCCAGTGAAAAAAGTCCCAGCCTAACCTTCAATCGGTGTGAATTCTGTCTGGGTCCCAATGTCGAATCAGCCTGACATTTTGGATAGAAAAGCTCTGTATTTAAATTACGTTCTTGAGAAAGTTACTGAAAACAGGTTCTGGGATTAACATACCAAAGAACAGAACCCCATTCTAAAAGATGGAAGATTTAATCTAAATTGTTTAATGTATCACATCTCCATGACACTGGACTCCTTTGGCTATAAATTCTGTGATCATGATCTTATTCTCCATAACCACCTGATAAAAGAGCAGAACTCCAAAAGCTAGTGCTTTCATGTTATGGCAGTAGCGGGAGGTGTGGGCTGTATTCACGAGAAACAATGAAGCAGTTGGATACCACACATTTGAGGGGGAAGGGTGTATTACATGACCTCCCAACTCCTATACTGAATGCTCTGAGCAATGAAGGAAAGCAAACCAAACGCCTTCTTCACTATTCTATTCACCTGAGACTCCACTTTCAAGGAACTATGAACCTGCACTCCAAGGTCTCTTTATTTTGCAACATTCCCCTAACTGCATCAGTCCTGCCTGGATTGCTTGACCAAAATGCAAACCTCAGACTTCTCTAAATTAAACTCCAACTGACACTCCTCGACTCATCAGCCGATCCCAAAAATTCTAATTTATAGTGAACTCTCTTTCCTCTATTATTCCCTAGAAGCGGAAAATCTCCATCCCACACTCTCTCCGTCCGTTTTCACTTTGTTGAAAGTGGAAGAATGGGATTGAGAAACTGATCAGCGATGATTGAATGGAATGAGCAGACCTGGTGGTCTAATTTCTGCTCCTATGTCTTGTGGTCTCTTGCTGTCCTGGACACCGTGAGAGAGAATTGGGACCAGCATTGAACCGATCATGACTGGATATGGATCTACCTGCATCTAGGTGGATGGGCTGGGACTTTTTTCACTGGAGCATAGGAGGTGGAGATGTGACCTTATCAAGGTTTATAAAATCATGAGGGGAGAGATGAGGTGAATGCGAGGCTGGGGGTTTCAAGATGAGGGAGCAAATTTTGAATGTGAGAGGAGAAAGAGATTTTAAAAAGACTTGAAGGGCACAATATTTTTTATATACAGAGTGTGGTTCACGTGTGGACTGAATATCCAGAGGAAGTGGTGGGTGCAGGTACAGTTACAAGGTTGAAAAGACATTTGGATAATTACATGATTAGGAAATGTTCAGAAGGGTATGGGACAAAACACTGGCAGGTGGGACTGGTTTAGCTGGTGAACATAGTCAGCATGGACTAGTTGGACTGAAGGGTCTGTTTCTGTGCTTGTATGGTTCTGTAACTCGGTTCTGTACTTGTCTCAAGACCATTTTCTTGCCTTCCCCATAAACATCCACATAAAAATCAGATGAAATCAGCCTTGAATATATTCAATGACCTGAAAATGTGTTGCTAGAACAGCGCAGCAGGTCAGGCAGCATCCAGCGAACAGGAGAATCGACGTTTCGGGCATAAGCCCTTCTTTAGGAATCAAACGTCAATTCTCCTGTTCCCTGGATGCTGCCTGACCTGCTGCGCTGTTCCAGCAACACATTTTCAGCTCTGATCTCCAGCATCGGCAGACCTCACTATCTCCTCGAATATTCAATGACCCCCCAACTGCAGGAAGACATCCCCGCTTCTGAACTTAATTCCTCTTGCTAATACACCACTTGCCTTGCTCATTGCCTGCTGCACCTGTCTGACAACTGGCACAGATGGACACTGATGCCCCCTGAACATCCACGCATCACTCTTGATGAAGGACTTGCGCCCAAAACCTCGACTGTCCTACTGCTCGGATGCTGCTTGACCTACTGCGCTTTTCCAGCACCACACTTTTTGACTCTAATCTCCAGCATTTCCAGTCCTCACTTTCTCCACATCCCAATATATCACCATTTAAACAATATACCTTTCTACTTTTTTTCACAGCAAAGGCTGTAACTTTATGTTGGGGTACTGTATTTGCCAACTGTGGCCTTCTCTACGTCGGGGAGCACGAGCATAAGCTTAGGGAATGGTTTGCCGAGCATCGCAGCAAGGTCTGCAGAGGCCGACTGGACCTCCCAGTCACCACCCATTTTCATTCCCCTTCCCACTCCCTTTCTGACATGACCATTTTTGGCCCCATCCATTGCCACAACAAACCAAAGTGCAAATTGGAGGAACAACACCTCATCTTCCACCTGAGCAGTCCACAGCCCGAAGGACTCAACAATGAGTTCTCCAATTTCAAATAACCTCCCTTCCGAGCCCCTGCCCCTCCACCTCCCTGCCACCAACTAGGTTCCTTCCTCACATTCACCAACCAGGTCGTACCCTCTACCTATTTACACCTATCCCCACTTCATCACCCTGCCCTCAGCAAACCCTTGTTCTGCAGCTCTCCCTATACTCACCCCCAGTCCTGAACAAGGGTTACACTCGAAACGTCGACTTCTCCACCTCCTGATACTGCCTGGCTTGCTGCATTCTTCCAGACTCCTGCTTGTCTGTTTTGCCAATTGAGACACAGGCATGGACTAACTTTTCCAGAGTCTATCCCCTCGCTGGATTCATTCCCATTCCTTTCAGTTGCTCCAAGTCAACAATTGAACCCCAGAATGAAACGTAAATGGAAAAGGGGGTGAGAAAAGAGAGTGCTGTACTCACAGATGTTGGACAGAGGAAGGAAGTTGCAGTCTGAGGTGAAGCTCAATCTTCATTCAGTGTGAGAGGAGGAGCAGGACCTTAAGAAGCTCATGGTCCACCTTCCGCATTCAGACAATAGGGGAGCTCCAATTGGCATGAGGACAACTCTCCTTCTGGTCCTCCAGTGCTCCTTATTTGTCCATCAAAAGTAGGTCTCGCCCCTTTTCTGCCGACAGCGAGGAACATGCCCAATGTTTTGGTGACACCGGCAAACATGTGCCCTGCTTGTTGACACTGAGGAGTGTACACAATATGCTCTGTAGCAATGCTGATGTTATTGACAAATTTTAAGTGTTCCCTATGCCTCAGAACAAAAAGGATTAGAGCCATAATTTGTTTTACACTATGTGCCTCGATATTTTATTGCTTTTGCATTTGTCTGGCTGCTCAATGTTTTTATGTCTTTTCCTCAGTGTTGGGGTGAAGTTCACAACTAGAGAGCATAGGTTTAGGGCGAGAGCAAAAAGATATAAAATGTACCTAAGGGGCAACGTTTCCATGCAGAGGGTGGTGCATGTATGGAATGAACTGCCAGAGGAAGTAGTGGAAGCCGGTATAATTACAGCATTTAAAAGGCATCTGGATGGGTCTATGAATAGGAAGGGTTTAGAGGGATATGAGCCAAGTGCTGACAAATGTGACTAGATTAATTTAGGATATTTGGCTGGCATGGACAGGTTGGACCAAATGGGTCTGTTTCCGTGCTGTACATCTCTATGACTCTAAATAATAAAAAGTATATTTTCCAAGTAACAAACTATACCCAGTTAAAAATCACACAATACCAGGTTATAGTCCAACAGGTTTAATTGGAAGCACACTAGCTTTCGGAGCGATGCTACTTCATCAGCTGATTAAACCTGTTGGACTATAACCTGGTGTTGTGTGATTTTTAACTTTGTGCATCCCTGTCCAACACTGGCATCTCCAAATCATAACTATACCCATATTAACAAGGTTTAGTACACCACACACTTGACCAACCATTCTCAACAGATCCAGCCCCTTCAATGCCTGAGGAACATACACATGCTGGTGCATAATCTCCTTCACTAGTATTTACACACTACCCTCAGCAATTGCACAAGTAACAGCAAAGGGTAAACAGCACAAGGATTAAACAAACAGTGAGGGGCAAACAGCACAAGGATTAAACAAACAGTGAGGGGGAAACAGCACAAGGATTAAACACACAGTGAGGGGCAAACAGCACAAGGGGTAAACAAACAGTGAGGGGGAAACAGCACAAGCCCCAGTAAAAGCAGATGGAAAGTGAGTATAAAATGTCACTATGACGGACAGGCCCCACATTCCTTCCCCTCCGTCCCCCCCACAACCTGCCTCACCTTTCACCTCCCGGGCCCAGTACCTTCCAGGTGGCCCCATAGTTGACACAGGGGCCGCCCCACGACCAGTAGAACTCCACCACCCAGGCGGCCGACGAGTTCCCAATCAGGCCCTTAACCCCATCCGCCTCCAGAATGCTCACCGGCTCCTGCCTGCTGTACAGCCGGCCGGTGTGGCCGTGACACAGCAGCTGCGCCAGGAAGGCGGCGGTGCCCAGTGACGGGTGTCTGCCCCGGGCCGCACGGCGCCATTTGCCTAACGGCCGCCCTCCCGCCGCTTCCCCGCTCGAGCGACTTCTCCTCCCAACCGCCTCCGCGTGACGTCTGCACAGGGGGATGGGCGGGGCCGGGGGAGCATCACCGTCACCAAGCAACAGCCACCTCGCGCTACAACTGCTCATTCACAAAAACAAACTCTCCTGTCTCGCTCTGCAGCTGCAGGGGGGACACTGCCACGTTTCCAGGAGCCCTGTCTACATTAGGAAAGCTCACGGCTCAATTTAAACAGATATTCCGACATCTAACGGAACGGCGTCATATCTAAAGTGAGCAATCTGCATTTTAAAGGGACATGGACATTTTAACTGGTATTTCTGCAAATAAAGAGATGTAAATAAAGAGATTATATTTCGAAGGTATGTGGACACACTCAAAGGGATATCTTAATATGTAAAGTGACGCAGTTATATCTAAATGAATCTACATTTCGAAGAGACGTTACCCTATTTATAAGTAGAGACAATAGGTGTGAATTCTGTTTGTGTCCCAATGTTGAGTCAGACTGACATTTTATTTAGAAAAGCACTGCATTTAAATTACATTCTTGAGAAGGTAATTTATAGATTCGGGTGTAGGTTAGGGAGAATTGGCCGTGCTACGTTACCCATAGTGACCAGGGATATACAGGTTAGGGTGGCTTGGCCATGGGAAATACACAGTAAGGGGTTGGGTATAGGTGGGATACTCTTCAGAGGGCCAGAGAGGAATCAATGGACTGAATGGCCCGCTTCCACATTGTCGGAATTCGATGACCCTCCCCACCAAAGGAGCATTTTATCTGCATCTATCCTGTCAAGCCCCTTTCAGAATTCTACCAGTTTCAATAAAGGGATACAGCACAGAAACAGACACTTCGGTCCAATTCGTCCATGCCGACCAGGATTCCAAACTAAACCAGTCCCACTTGCCTGCATTTGGCCCATATCCCTCTAACCTTTCCATTCACGTACCCATCCAAATGCTGTTTCAATGTTGTCACTGTACCTGCATCTACCACATCCTCAAAAAGTTCATTCCACGTGCAAATCACCCTCTTTCAAAATGTTGCCCCTCCGGTTCCTTTTAAATCTCTCCTCTTCACATTAAAAAAAAATGCCCCCTAGTTTTGAGCTCGCCGACGCTAAGCAAGAGCCCTTTGTTATTCACCTTACCTCCAATCCTCATGATTTTATCAATCTCAATGAGGTCACCCCCCCCCCCCCCCAACTTCCTGTGCTCCAGTGAATAAAGTCCCAGCCTCTCCTTATAACCTCAAACCCTCCAGTCCTTACAACATCCTGGTAAATCTTTATTAAACCCTCTCTAATAGTATTCTTCCTATTACAGGGCCAACAGAACTGTACTGAGTACTCTAAAAGTGTTACATATTAATGAACCAAAGCCCACACCCATTCTAAGAGATGAAGACTATCTAAGTTTGTTCAATATATTCTATCAGTTGCATGACACTGATGTTTTGATATAAGTTCTGTGTCTTATGATGCTGTTCCATGAGGCTTATGTGTTGATGAGGCAAGATGGAACAGATGAGGCGATGGAGAATTACAAATCACGTAGGAAGGATTTAAAGAGAGAGTTAAGAAGAGCAAAGAGAGGACAGGAGCAGCCTTTAGCAAATAGAATACAGGAAATCGCTCAAGCTTTCTATCGATATGTGAGGAATAAAAGGATGATTAGGGTAGGAATAGGGACAGAAGTGAGAAGTTGAGCATGGACCCTGTATCGGTGTTCACTCAGGAAAAGAATGAGGTACGAGATATTAGACTCGAAAGGATCGAGGTCAGTTACACACAGGTGTTATCAATTTGAGAAGGAGTGAAAGTAGACAAGTCCCCTGGGCTGGATGGGATTTATCCGAGGATTCTCTGGGAAGCTAGGGAGGAGATAGCAGAGCCTTTGGCTTTGATATTTGAGTCGTCATTGTCTACGGGTTTAGTACCCGAGGACTGGAGGATTGCAAATATTGTGCCCTTGTTCAAGTAGAGCAGCAGAGATGACCCAGGTAATTATAGACCAGTGAGCCTTACATCTATTGTAGAAAAGATTTTGGAAAGGATTATAAGGGAAGATTTAAAATCATCTGGTAAGCAACAATTTGATTTCAGACAGTCAACATGGTTTCGTGGAGGGCAGGTCGCGTCTCACAAATCTCATTGAGTTCTTTGAGAAGGTGACCAAGCATGTAGATGAGGGTAGGGCAGTTGATGTGGTATACTTGGACTTCAGTAAAGCCTTTGATAAGGTTCCACATGGGAGGCTGATGGAGAAAATGCAGAGGCATTGAATTGAGGGTGATTTAGCAGTTTGGATTAGAAACTGGAAGAAGGCAGCGAGTGGTGGTTGATGGAAAATATTAAGTCTGGAGTCCAATTACTAGTTTCGGGACCACTGCTGTTTGTCATTTTTATAACTGACTTAGATACAGGCATAGGTGGATGGATTCGTAAATTTGCAGACGACGCTAAAGTCGGTGGAGTACTGGACAGTTTGGAAGAATGTTACAGGTTGCAGGGGGAAATTTGGATAAACTGCAGAATTGGGCTGAGAGGTGGCAAATGGAGTTCAATGCAGCTAAATGCGAGGTGATGCACTTTGGGAAGAATAACAGGATGGCAGAGTACTTGGTCAATGTAAAGATTCTTGGTAGTGTGGATGTGCAGAGGGATCTTGGAGTCCATGTGCGTAGATCCCTGACAGTTGCCACCCAGGTGGATAGTGCTGTGAAGAAGGCATACAGTGTGTTAGGTTTCATTGGTAGAGGGATCGAGTTCCGGAACCGCAATATCATGCTGCAACTATACAAAACGCTGGTGCAGCCACACTTGGAATATTGTGTACAGTTCTGGTCACCCAATTACAGAAAGGATGTGGAAGCAGAGGAGATTTACCAGGATGTTGCCTGGTCTGGAGGGAAGGTCTTATGAGGAAAGGCTGAGAGACTTGGGCCTTTTCTCATTGGAAAGGCGGCGGCTAAGGGGGGATTTGATAGAGACATACAAGATGATCAGAGGATTAGATAGGGTAGACAGAGAAAGACGTTTTCCTAGGATGATCACGTCAGCGTGTACGAGGGGGCATAACTACAAATTGAGGGGGGATAGCTTTAAGACAGATGTCAGAGACAAGTTCTTTACAGAGTGGTAAGGGAGCGGAATGCCCTACCTGCTAAGGTAGTCAACTCAGCCACATTAGGGAGATTTAAACAATCCTTTCATAAGTGCATGGATGATTTTGGGATAGTGTAGGGGAACGAGAATAGTTCACAGGTCGACGCAACATCAAGGGCCGAAGGGCCTGTTCTGCGCTGGATTGTTCTATGTTCTTTGTTCTAAACTTAGTGCAGGAGGCTGAAAGAAATGAGCAGCTTTAAAACAAAAACTTCTTGGAGCTCAAAGCTTTCAATGAGAGTCTGAGCCCGGTGGTAAGTTCAGGTAACCTTTATTGCAACCCAACTTTGTTACAGCTTCAGATCCCCCCAGCAAAAAGGCAGAGAAAAAAGTAGTTGCTTTTTGAACAGCTCAAGGTCAAAGCGCACACACCACACCTCCCCTTGTCCGACCCCCCCTCACTGTCTTTACTATTGGCCAGCACCAAGTTGTCCCTTTGTAATCGGATCCTTGGTACAGCCGTAACCCGGAGGAAGTATTGCCTCACTCAGCAATTTCAACCCATACCCTGTCTCCAAGTAAGTTTCTCCCCACTCCTTTGCCAGGAAGGGGCAGTGTAGAGTCAACCAGACTGCTGTGGGTCTGGAGTCACGTGTAGGCCAGACCGGGTAAAGGATGCAGCTGGAACGACTGAGTGAATCCTTTCCCACAATGGCGGTTCCCTTCCCTAACAAGGGAGAGTGTGAATCAGATGGGGGCTTTCTCCCCCGCACCACCCCCTCCCTGAAACACTCTCATCGTTAGATTCCGAACTCCACATTTCTGACCGAATACCAATTCTGCCATCTGTCGGGGAGGGATTCAAACCCGGAGTCCCTGGAACTGGGTTGATGGTCCAATCGATAATGGCACTCGGCCATCACTCCTTCAATCCCCCTGCGATGGCACGTGAACTCGCTGGTGGCTCCGCAGGTGGGAGGAGCGGGTGAAGCCCTTGCCGCACTGAGAGCAGGTGAACGGCCTCTCCCCCGTGTAGACATGCTGGTGGATCAGCAGAGTGGAGGAATTGCTGAATGCCTTCCGGCACTGAGAGCAGGCAAAGGGCCTCTCCTCCGTGTGGATCCGCTGGTGCCTCATCAGGGAGGAGATGTCAGTAAAGGCCTTCCCACACTCGGGGCAGCTGAAGGGCCTCTCCCCTGTGTGCGCCCGCTGGTGCCTCATCAGGGAGGAAACGTCGGTATAGGCCTTCCCGCACTCAGGGCAGCTGAAGGGCCTCTCCCCCGTGTGGACGCGCCGGTGGCTCCGCAGGGCAGAGACGTGGGTAAAGGCCTTGCCACACTCGGGGCAGCTGAAGGGCCTCTCCCCAGTGTGGATCCGCTGGTGCTTCTGCAGGGCGGAGACGTCGGTATAGGCCTTCCCGCACTCAGGGCAGCTGAAGGGCCTCTCCCCCGTGTGGACGCGTCGGTGGCTCCGCAGGGTGGAGGAATAACTGAAGGCCTTCCCACACTCAGGGCAGCTGAAGGGCCTTTCCCCAGTGTGGACACGCTGGTGCCTCAGCAGGGCGGAGACGTCGGTAAAGGCCTTCCCGCACTCAGGGCAGCTGAAGGGCCTCTCCCCTGTGTGGACACGCTGGTGGCTCAGCAGGGTGGAGGAATACCTGAAGCCCTTCCCACAATCTGGGCAGCTGTAGGGCCTCTCTCCCGTGTGGTCCTGCTGGTGGGCCAACAGGTGGGAGGAATGTCTGAAGGCCTTCCCGCAGTCAGTGCAGGGGAATGGCCTCTCCCCGGTGTGACTGCGCCGATGAGTCTCCAGGGCCGACGGGACACGGAAGCCTTTCCCACAGTCGCCACACTTCCACGGTTTCTCCACGGGGTGGGATTCCTCAGGTTTCTCCATGGCCACAGCTTCAGCTGCACACAAACACGTGTAGAGCTCCTCCCTGCCGTGAAATCCCCTTCCCAGGCCGTATAACTGTTTCAGGCTCCACACACAGTGCGCTGCAACAGTGCGGTCTCTCGTCCAGTCCCACTGATGCTGAAAACGTCCTCAAACAGGAACCAAAAAGCGTTGATCCCTCTCACAGAAATCACAGTCAAAAATCATTGCGGTCCTGATGGATTGTGTGACTGTCAGACATTGACATCAAAGTGAGGACTGCAGACGCTGGACAGTCAGTCGAAAAGCAGAGGAGGTCAGGCAGCATCCGAGGAGCAGGAGAGTCAATGTTTCGAGCGTAAGCCCTTCATTCGTTGATTTTGAAACATCAGTCTTCAGATTTTCAAATACTCTGCAAAAAGGGATTACAAAAGGGATCATCAGTGCAGGGTAGAAATTCAGAAAAAGCAATTCTACTTTCTGTGGAATATTCTTTTGTTGTACCACAAAATTGAAAGCACCATCCCACTCTCTCTCCCCCTCTGTTCTCACTCCGCTCTAACTAATTCCCCTGAAGGTGCTGATTCAGGATCTTACAGGGGCAGAAAAAGCAAAAACATCAAGACTAACATCTCTCTGAATTTTGGATAACTCCACCCGAAAGTTAATATCTTTCACAACACTGGGATCCTGCGGAGAGTGAGCAGGTCTGATTTTGGGAAGCAAAAAAAAGTGTCAATTCAGGGTAAACCTGCAATGCAGCTTCTTGAGGAAGGACCAGACACGAAATGGTTAATGACCCCAGGAAGGTGGGAGCAAAATGAGACATCAAGGCATTAACACCGACACACTTCAGTCAAACTCTTCTCCTGCTTCCAGTCAGGAGAAAGTGAGGACTGCAGATGCTGGAGATCAGAGCTGAAAATGTGTTGCTGGAAAAGCGCAGAAGGGCTCATGCCCAAAACGTCGATTCTCCTGCTCCTTGGATGCTGCCTGACCTGCTGCGCTTTTCCAACAACACATTTTCAGCTGCTTTCAGTCAGGGCAAAACATGCTCTGAAAGTCCAGCCTTCACAACCACACTTCTGCGTTCACTGAAGACAATTTGAGTCTCACAGCACAGAAACAGACCCATGGCCAAATCTGTCCGAGTTGGCCATCTGGTCAGCAAGGACAAGTTGGACCGAAGGGTCAGTTTCTGTGCTGTACATCTCTATGACTCCAGTCACATTTGCCATCAGTTGGCCCTGACCCATCTGAACCCTTCATATTCAGATGCCCGTCCAGGAGCCTTTTAACTTGTCATTGTACCAGCACCCACCACTTCCTCTGGCAGCTCACGCCATCGCTCAAGTGACTCCACGTTGAAAGCGTCAGGTCTGATGCACCAGATGACATCAGGATAGTCTTAGATCATTCCAGATCGCATCGATACTCAAGTCAGTGGCTTTCCCGATCAGGATGTTGTACGTGGTCAAACAGGTCAGTGGGTAGGCGATCCCCCACATCTTAGTTCAAGTATCTCTACGAGAACTCCCTTGCTGGAGGATCCCTTGGAGACACTTCAACTGGACTTCATTGAGTTGGAGAAATGAGTTGAGTTACTATAAATATGTTTTGCTTATTGTTGATGTCTTTTCTAAGCGGATTGAAGCCTACCCTCCTCCTAACACTACTGCGGAGACTGTGGTGAAGATTTTGTTTAAGGAAATAATTCCCCACTTCTGTATACCTGCGTACATTAGCTCGGACAATGGACCACACTTTGTAGGTAATATTAACGGAGAACTCTGTTCCCAGCTTTGTATTTGTCGGCAACTGCATGGTGCTTATCCTCAGGCGGCCGGCCTTGTTGAATGTTTTAACCAGACGCAAAACTAAACTTGCCAAATTAATGGCCAAGTCTGGCCTCTCCTGGTTATGCTAATCCCTGTGGCCTTATTCCAGATGCGATCCATGTCTGCGGGCAAGATGCGACTGTCTCCAGTTGAGTGTCTCTCTGGTCACCCCCTCCGTACCCCTTGGAATGATTCAGCTCCCTTCTCAGTCCACAACCAATGATTGCTTCGGTCATGTGGATATGTTCTTGCTCTAACTAGTGTTATGCGTGCCTTTCACTCCCAAGAGCGATGTTCCCTCCCTTTCAGCCTCGTCACGGGTAGAGTCTGGTGCGTTGGTGCTCATCAAGAACTGGACTGGCAAAGGTCTCCAACCTCGTTGGAATGGCCCCTTCCAGGTTTTACTTCCCACCCCTACGGTGATCACAGTCGCTGGGCGCTCAGCTTGGGTCCAACTGCACCATTATAAATTGATTGACCGCACCAATCAAAAGGGGGGGGAAAAGGAGGAGAGAATACTGGAATCCCAACAAAAGGAGTGGACCCTGTCCATTTGGGTTTTTGAATTTTGCTGTTGTTCTAATATTCATCTTATTACAGATACTTGAACTAAGAGGAGGGACATGTGGGGGATCGCTATCTCCTCACCTTTCTGATCACGTACAACATCCTGATGGGGAAAGCCACTAAGCATCGATGTGATTAGGAATGATCAGAGATTATCCACCACCTATGCCGAGGAGATGTCGTCCAATGCACCGGACCAGACGCCTTTGACGTGTGGAACGTGATGAAGATTGATTATTGCAATGGACTCTTACATCAGAAAGACCAGATGGTCCATCTGGACAGTAGACATCAGTGGGAGTTATGTCTTTTTGATTTTACCTGCAGACGAAAGCCTAGTGAGGATAAAAGTGATCAACCCCGTTATCATGGTAAATATTTTAAGGATGCCGAGGTACACCATCCCTTTTTGCAGGACGGGCCAACTCGAGAAAAGGGAAGCCTGATAGGGGAAACTCCTCAATCCACAAACAACTTATTTATACAGGCCCACAGAACGCTCTTCACCCCAGAGGCAGTAGTATGTTACTCCTCTCTATCGAGAGATGACTTACTTGCCCCGTCCCCAGTCCCCGATTCCATTCTATTCATCAGACTCCCTACTGCCGACCCTCCGCAGAGAAATACAGTATCACTTTCCAACACCATATGAGATGTGCTACCTGTTTGCTGACATCTTTTCACTCCACTGCATGGTCGTATGAGAATTGCTTTAATGGAACCGGCTATGGGTGTGCAATTGTTCATATTCCACATAACATCACCTGCCTACTTGAGACCTGTCACGCCCACTCGTGTAAGACAAAAGGAGCCTTATACCTCCTGCCCATATACAAAGATGGCTTGCATTCCACTGGCTGGGTAACAACAGGCCTTATGCGTCATAAGTAACTATACCCATCTCCATGTACACACCCGGAATGGAACTATTCCCTTGCACATTTGTAGGTCTTTTCTCATTTCAGAATGTGATACTGTCGCCAAGACCATGTGCAATAGAGTTAAGGGTGAGCCTAATGGGAACAGAATTCTGAGGACCATTGTCTACCAGATGTACAGCACAGAAATAGTCCCTTCGGTCCAACTCATCCATGCCGATCAGATATCCTCAATCACTAGTTCCATTTGACAGCACTTGGCCCATATCCCTCTAAACCCTTTCTATTCATATACCCAGCGAGATGCCTTTTAAATGCTGGAATTGTACCAGCCTCCACCACTTCCTCTGGCAGCTAATTCCTTACATGTGCCGCCCTCTGAATACAAGAGTAGCCCCTTAGGGCCCTTTTAAATCTCCCCCCAACCCTAAACCTATTACCCTCTAGTTCTGGATTCCCCATTCCAGGGAAACACCTTGTCTATTTATCCTGTCCATGCCATTCATGATTTTATAGAAATCTGTAGGGTCTCCCCTCAGCCTCTGGTACTCAGGGGAAAACAGCCCCATCCTGATCAGCTCAAACCCTGACAACATCCTTGCCAATCTTTTCTTAACCCTTTCAAGTTTCACAACATCCATGACTCTATGACATCCTTCCTACAGCAGAGAGACCAGTACTGCGCACAATATTCCAAATGTGGCCTAACCAATGTCCTGTACAGCTGCAACATAATCTCCCAAATCCTGTACTCAGACGATTGGGAAAGTTTTCAAAGCCCACAAAAGACAACCGGAAAAACATTGAGGTATCAACACCCGGCGGGGGGGGGGGGGGGGGGGGGTGGAGAAGGGAAAGGAAGCCAAAAGTGCTGGAGCCAAGGCAGAGGAAGAACAGAGGATGCACAGCCGGCTTGAAGCTGCATGTGCTGTACTTATACCTGTTGCATTTACTTGTGGAAATCGGGTGCATTTTGAAAAGGAAAACAGAAAAGATATCTACTCCTCCCAATCTCTGTCCTCCTCACCTGGTAACTAACTCCCATACCTGAGTTGACAGGGTCTGCTCCCTCCCTGGATTCACTCCCGTTGCTACAAGTGAACAGATTTTCCCGCCCCAGGATTAGCCCAGACGGAGGGATTTTCATTCATTCAGTGTCACTTCCGCGTTGTGACGTCACGAAAGGAGCGGGTGGGCGGGGCCTGGCCGGGAGCACGCACTGCGCCTGCGCTGTCCTGCACTATTTGCAAATATCCCTTCGCTTCAGAGAATCCCCACAGTGTGGGAGCAGGCCACTCGGCCCAACGAGTCCACACCGACCCTCTGAAGGGGAACCCACCCAGACCCATTCCCCTACCGCTCTACATTACCCTGACAAATACACCTAACCTGCACATCCCTGGGCACTATGGCCAATCCCAATCAAGGCCAGTGAGCAATGTAGTGATGTGGGAAATGAACCTCACAGAATGATGGAGACAAGGAGAGTAAATGTACCAGCAATTAAAACTGGATTGCAAAGATCATAAAAATGGAAACCGAAAACAGTGTGTCTGCATGTGTGCTTCACTGTTACAAAAGTGAATGAACTGACTGCACACATTGAAGAGAATAATTATGATCTGAGACTCCCTACAGAGATATGGCTTCAGGACGACAAGGATTGGATCTTGAATATCGAGGGGGTAGTCAAACGGGAAGCTAGGTGAAGGTAGAGGGTTGGCATTGCTAATGAAAACACTGATCACAGTAATCCGGTGTCAGGTCGGATTTCAGGTCCTGGTTTCTCTGTCCTCTGTTGATCTCCCTGTTCCCACAGAGTAAGATGTTGGTCTGTACTCAACTCTGCTGAAGTTTTGATTCCCCAACACTACCCACCCCCCCGACCCCCTTTACACCTTCCAGAACAATACAACATTCAGTCAATCGAAACCCAATCCACTATGTCCCAGCCTGACAACCGACCAGACACAGAGTACAGTCATACCAGGGAATCAAACAAGAAAAGGTGAAACAAAAAAATAGAAATAAATAGGTGCTCATGCTTAATGTTTGTCAATAGGAAGTAAACCAGAAATAGAGGTCTCCCAGGATTCTGATAATGCCCTATTTGAGGAATTCTCTTTGCTTTTTATCTAACTATTAGTACCCAACTATGACTTACAACAATATTTATGCCAACAGAAATAAAGCATCTGTTACCAAATAGACAGAGATACACAGCACGGAAATAAACTTTTTAGCTGTAAGCACACACAAGTCCATGGGGGTGAATTTGCATTTGCAGAATTATATTTTCAGATAAATTCTATTTTGCTCAAAAATGCACAATCTGCAAGCTGTCAGAACGTTGTATTTTATAAATTCCTACTTTAGAAACAGAACTAGTCAGATTCAAGTGGGGATAAAGACAGACTCTGACTTTTAACGCATTGTCTGAGCTGAGATTGGATTCAATTCCCTACAGTACGGAAACAGGCCCAACAGGTCCACACCAACCCTCCAAACAGTAACCCACGAGGCCCCATTCCCCATATTTACCCCTGACCAGTGCATGTAACACACTGGGCAATTTAAGCATGGCCAATTCACCTAACCTACATACTTTTGAATTGTGGGAGGAAACCGGAGCACCGGGAGAAATCTCATGCAGACACGGGGAGAACGTGCAAACTTCACACAGACTGTGGCCAGTGGCTGGAATTGAACCTGGATCCCAAGTGCTGTGAGGCAGAATTAAGAACCACTGAGCCACCATGCCACCCAGATGTTGTTACCTTTTGTTATAAAACCTTATGTTATCGAGATTTACATATGAATGATAGTTGCAACCCACTGTAAAAGATGAAAGAGGTAACAATCCAGGTTTGTTCAATATATCATTTCAGTGGCAGGACACTTTAATCTTCTTCCATAAATTCTGTTCCTTATGACCTTATACTCCACAACCACCTGATGATGGAGCAGTGCTCCGAAAGCTAGTACTTCCAAATAAACCCATTGGGCTATAATCTGGTGTTGTGATGTTTAACTTTGTCCAGGTTAGGGTGGATTGACCATGTTAAATTAGCCAGTGTTCAGTGTTGCGTAATTTCGGTTGGATTGGCTGTGCTAATTTACCCATGGTGTCCAGGTAGGTGCAGGTTAGAGTGGATTCGCTATGCTAAATTACCCACAGTGCTCAGTGATGTGCAGATGAGGTGGGTTAGCTATGGGAAATAGTTTCACAGTAATAAAAGCAGGAGTCAGCCATTTTGCCTATCTAGCCTGCCCCATTCTTCATTGCGATCATGGCCGATCTATCCATCGTCTCAGCTCCTTCTAGCAGCATTGCCCCAACTACCCTTAATTCCCCAACCATGCAAAAACCCATTTTGAATATACTTAATGAAGAGAATTCCATAGATTCACTACACTCCAGGAAAAGCAGTAGTCCTCACTTTCTCCTCCTCATCGCTGTCCTAAATCTACTCCCCTTAGTCTTGAGGTCTGGTCTCACCCACCAGCAGCAATGACTGGATAGGGTACGGCTTCATCCCCACAGTGCAATGAATTCCCACTTTCCACCAAAATCTGGGATGTACTCACTCACTAAGTCGCTGTCTCACAAAGGCAAGATTTCATTGTAACAACTTCTGCTCCCAGTAAGGACAAAACATCTTTGAAAGCTGCTCTGAAAGTCCAGTCTTCACAACCACACTTCTGCTTTCTCCAAAGATGATTAGTGTCATACAGTACAGAAACAGACCCTTTGGTCCAATTCATCTGATCAGATCTCCAAAACTAATCTAGCCTCATTTGTCTGCATATGGCCCATATCCCTCTGAACCCTTCCTATTCATATTCCCATCCAGATGCTTTTTAAAATGTTGTAATTGTACCAGCCACAACCACTCCCTCTGGCAGCTCGTTCCATACATGCATCACTCTCTGCGTGAAGTTGCCCCTCAGATCCTTTTGAAATCATTCCCCTCTCACCTCAAACATATGGCCTGGAGCTTTGGACTCCCCTACCCTGGGGAAAACACCTTGGGTCTTCACCATATCCATGCCTCTTACAAACGTCTATAAGGTCACCCCTCAGACTCTGATGCTTCAGGTGAGGATCTAAAATTTGAATTTAGGTTATTGTCAGACGCAACAAGTATATGCAGATTTTTACTAACCACAAAATGGCTTTTCAATTTAAAACAATACAGCAAAATGGCTGAGAATAATGATTGAACTCAACTTGTCCTGCTGTTTTGCAGAATTAAGCTAAAATCCAAAGATAAGAGGACAATGGAGTTTGTTTAAAATGAACACTGACACATTAATTGACCAATTGAACTAACCTTGAGCTGCTACCATGCATGATGATTTACGTAATTAAGACTCCTTTCCCAGGAAATATCATTGGATTAACCTGCTGTAAATCATGTCACCTTATTATATTTGATTGGTATTTTCTTGTAATTAAGGCTGTACTGTGTCTTAAAAAAAACTTAAATAAATAATGTGTAATTTTTGAATGTACTTGCACAACTTCACCATGGAACACAGAAGCTTTAACTGCTGTGTTGCTGGACAGAATTGTGTCAAGCTGCCTTATTAAACTGATAGCCTTGCTTTGTGCAGACCGCATTCCATTGATTCTTTAGACCAATCTCGAACCAAAAAGCCCCTTAACAGGGGTTGAGATCTTCACTCTGGATAAGTTAGTCTGGCCAATTAACCCTAACCTGCACATTCCTGGGCACTACAGGTAATTTAGCATGACCAATCCGTTCCTGGACACTATGTGTAATTTAGCACAGCCAATTCACACAAACCTGCACCTCCCTGGACACAGTTAGCACTTTAGCATGGTCAATCCACCCAAACCTGTACAAAGTTAAAAAACATCTCACACACCCAGGTTATCGTCCAACAGGTTTATTTGGAAGGACCAGCATTTGGAGTGCTGCTCCTTCATCAGGTGGTTGTGGAGAATAACATCATAAGGCACAGAATCTATAGAAAAACATTAGTGTCCTGCCACTGAAATGATATATTGAACAAACTTGGATCGTTAAGCCTTTCAGCTTTCAGAGTGGTCTGCAGGTATCATTAATATGTAAATCCAAGAACTTCCTGAAAGACACTTTATTGAAATAACTTAGGGTTTTATAACAAAAGGTATCATCTCAGCTCAGACCATGCATTTAAGGTGTGAGATCAGAGTCTGTCTGTATCCCAATCTGGAATCAGATTGGTTCTATTTCCAAAGCAGGAATTTATAAAATATTACCTGGATTGACTGCCTGCATGAACTGCCGAGTCTCACCCACGAGCTGAAATAACTGGATAGGGTTGAGCTTCATCCCACAGTGCAAAGAATTCCCATTTTCCACCAAAATCCCACATGTACTCCCTTACTTAGTTGCTCTCTCACAAATGCAAGACTTCATTGTATTCTTCTGCTCCCAGTAAGGGCAAAACACTGGGCGCCTCCTATTAGAGCGCTTTAGGGAACATCTCCGGGACACCCGCACCAATCAACCACACCGCCCAGTGGCCCAACATTTCAACACCCCCTCCCACTCTGCCGAGGACATGGAGTGTCCTGGGCCTCCTTCACCGCCAATACCTCATCACCAGATGCCTGGAGGAAGAACACCTCATCTTCCACCTCGGAACATTTCAACCCCAGGGCATCAATGTGGACTTCAACAGTTTCCTCATTTCCCCTTCCCCCACCTCACCCTAGTTCCAAACTTCCAGCTCAGCACTGTCTCCATGACTTGTCCTACCTGCCTATCTCCTTTTCCACCTATCCACTCCACCCTCTTCTCCCTGACCTATTACCTTCATCCCCTCCCCCACTCACCCATTGTACTCTATGCTACTTTCTCCCCACCCCCACCCACCTCTAGCTTATCTCTTCACGCTTCAGGCTCTCTGCCTTTATTCCTGATGAAGGGCTTTTGCCCAAAACGTTGATTTTGCTGCTCCTTGGATGCTGCCTGAACTGCTGTGCTCTTCCAGCACCACTAATCCAGAATCTGGTTTCCAGCATCTGCAGTCATTGTTTTTACATCTTTGAAAGATGCTCAGAATGTCCAGTCTTCACAGCCACACTTCTGCTTTCACAGCATGGAAACAGACTTTACGGCCCAACTTGTCTGTGCCGACCACATATCTGAAATGAATCTAGTCCCGTTTGCCAGCACGTGACCCACATGACTCCAAACCATCCCGATTCATGTACCCAGCCAGATGCATTTTAAACATAATCGTACCAGCCTCCACCAACTCTTCTAGCAGTTCGTTTCATACATGCACAACTGTCTCTGTGAAAAAGTTGTCCTTCACGTCCCTTTTAAATCATTCCCCTCTCAACTCAAACATACGCCCTCCAGCTTTGGATTCCCCTAATCTGGGGAAATTCCTGATGAAGGGCTTTTGCCCGAAACGTCGATTTTCCTGCTCCTCGGATGCTGCCTGACCTGCTGTGCTTTTCCAATACCACTCTGATCTAAACTCTGGTTTCCAGCATCTGCAGTCCTCACTTTTGCCTAGGTCGAACCCTCTACCTATCTACCCCTATGCCCACTTCACCACCCAGCACACCTTTTATCTGCATCGCCCCCTACACTCATCCCCAATCCTGAAAAAGGGTTACACTGACTTCTCCACCCCCTGATACTGCCTGGCTTGCTGTGTTCTTCCAGCCTCCCGCCTGTCTATTTTGCCAATTAAGACACAGACCTGGAGCACCGTTTCCAGAGTCTGTCCCCACCCCAACTGAACCCAAAATGAAAATTAAATGGAAAAGATGGCAAGAGAAGAGAGCGCCGTACTCACAAATAATGGATAGAGGAATTTGCAGTCTGGGATAAAGCTCAATTTTCATTCAGACACGAGCAGCAGCTTCGGAACCGCATTGTCCAACTTCCGCATTCAGACAACGGGGTGACTCTGATTGGCAGGAGGACCAACGTCCTTCCGGTCCTCCAGGCCTTCCTATTGGGCAATCAAAAAAAAGGTCGCGCGCCTTTTTTAACGCACAGTGACGAGCATGCCCACTAGTTTGCTGACACCGACAAACATGCGCAATGTGTTGCTGACACCGACAAACATGCGCAGTATGCTCTTTGGGATGTTGGTGTTTCTGACAGATTTTAAGTGTCCAAATGGCAACATGGGGCCACAATTTTTTTTCCCCTGTGTTTCGACATTTTATTGCTTCCGCATTTTGTCTGACTCCTCAACATTTGTATGTCTTTTCCCCTTGTTGGGAGAGAGTGTGCCCCAGTGAGCTGTCTGTGGGAAGGAGCTGTAAACAGATACACAGATGGAGAAACATTACACTATTCGCAGTAGGGGGTGACTGTACACGTTTCCTGAGTGTGATCACACTTTCACTTGTTCATCAGAAACAGGGAGCTAAAAGGATACCAGAACTGCGGAGAAGCTGTGGAAATGTGGAGAATGGGGGAAGGGATTCCATTCCCTGTCGGCACTGGAGATTCATCAAGGTGGTAAAAACAATGACTGCAGATGCTGGAAACCAGATTCTGGATCAGTGGTGCTGGAAGAGCACAGCAGTTCAGGCAGCATCCAAGGTCATGGCGGATGGAGGTGTAGAGGGATTGGATATCCATGGTGAAGATGAGGCATTGGGGGCCAGGGAAACGGAAGTCTTGGAGGAGGTGGAGGGCGTGGGTGCTGTCTCGAACATATGTGGGGAGTTCCTGGACTAGGGGGGATAGGACAGTGTCGAGGTAGGTAGAGATAAGTTCAGTGGGGCAGGAGCATGCTGAGACAATGGGTTGGCCAGGGTGGTCAGGCTTGTGGATCTTGGGAAGGAGGTAGAACCGGGCAGTGCGTGGTTCCCAGACTGTGAGGTTGGAAGCGGTGGGTGGGAGATCTCCTGAGGTGATAGTTGGAAGCTGTAGGTGGGAGACTTCCATTTCCCCGGCCCCCAACGCCTCATCTTCACCATGGATATCCAATCCCTCTACACCTCCATCCGCCATGACCAGGGCCTCCAAGCCCTCCGTTTTTTCCTCTCCAGACGTCCCCAACAGTACCCTTTCACCGACACTCTCATTCGTTTGGCCGAACTGGTCCTCACCCTTAACAATTTCTCCTTCGAATCCTCCCACTTCCTCCAGACCAAAGGGGTAGCCATGGGCACATGTATGGGCCCCAGTTATGCCTGTCTCTTTGTTGGCTACGTAGAACAGTCGATCTTCCATAATTACACCGGCACCACTCCCCACCTCTTCCTCCGCTACATTGATGACTGCATTGGCGCCACCTCGTGCTCCCACGAGGAGGTTGAGCAATTCATCAACTTCACCAACACATTCCACCCTGACCTTAAATTTAACTGGACCATCTCTGACACCTCCCTCCCCTTCCTGGACCTCTCCATCTCCATTAGTGACGACCGACTTGACACTGACATTTTTTACAAACCCACCGACTCCCACAGCTACCTGGATTACACCTCTTCCCACCCTATCTCTTGCAAAAATGTCATCCCGTATTACCAATTCCTCCGCCTCCGCCGTATCTGCTCCCAGGAGGACCAGTTCCACCACAGAACACACCAGATGGCCTCCTTCTTTAGAGACCGCAATTTCCCTTCCCATGTGGTTAAAGATGCCTTCCAACGCATCTCGTCCACATCCCACACCTCTGCCCTCAGACCCCACCCCTCCAACCGTAACAAGGACAGAACGCCCCTGGTGCTCACCTTCCACCCGACAAACCTCCGCATAAACCAAATCATCCGCCGACATTTCTGCCACCTCCAAAAAGACCCCACCACCAGGGATATATTTCCCTCCCCACCCCTTTCTGCCTTCCACAAAGACCATTCCCTCTGTGACTACGTGGTCAGGTCCACGCCCCCCTACGACCCACCCTCCCATTCTGGCACTTGCCCCGACTACCGCAGGAACTGTAAAACCTGTGCCCAAACCTCTATCCAAGGCCCTAAAGGAGCCTTCCATATCCATCAAAATTTTACCTGCACATCCACTAATAACATTTATTGTAACCGTTGCTCCCAATGCGGTCTCCTCTACATTGGGGAGACTGGGCACCTCCGAGCAGAACGCTTTAGGGAACATCTCCGAGACACCCGCACCAATCAACCAAACCGCCCCGTTGTCCAACATTTCAACTCCCCCTCCCACTCTGCCGAGGACATGGAGGTCCTGGGCCTCCTTCACCGCCGCTCCCTCACCACCAGATGCCTGGAGGAAGAACGCCTCATCTTCCGCCTCGGAACACTTCAACCCCAGGGCATCAATGTAGACTTCAACAGCTTCCTCATTTCCCCTTCCCCCACCTCATCCTAGTTTCAAACTTCCAGTCCCCTCGACTTGTCCGGACTTGTCCTACCTGCCTATCTCCTTTTTCACCTATCCACTCCACCCTCTCCTCCCTGACCTATCACCTTCATCTCCTCCCCCACTCCCCATTGTACTCTATGCTACTCTCTCCCCACCCCCACCCTCCTCTAGCTTCTCTCTCCACGCTTCAGGCTCTCTGCCTTTATTCCTGATGAAGGGCTTTTGCCCGAAACATCGATTTTGCTGAAGCTCCTCGGATGCTGCCTGAACTGCTGTGCTCTTCGAGCACCATTGATCCAGGAAAAGGAGATAGGCAGGTCGGACAAGTCATGGGGACAGTGCTGAGTTGGAAGTTTGAAACTAGGATGAGATTTATCAGCTCAGTCGCAGTGCGGAGAGGCAGTTCTTCAAAACATTATTACATTATTTCCCAATGACAAAACAGATTCACGCTGCCTGAACGTATACAAGTGCCCTGTCATCACATCTTTAATCATAGCTTTGAACATTTTCCCTATGGCATATGTTAAGGTAAATGGTCTGCAGTTTCCTGTTCTCGGTCTGTCTTTTTGAAGGAAGGAGTTTTCCAATCTAAAGAAACCTCCCCTGAAACTAATGACATTTGGAAAATTAAAACCAATGCATTAACTATATCACTAGCTAATTTTTCTTTAAGGGTCTAGAATGAAATACTTTGGCCAACTGGGACTTGTGAACTCATAGTTCCAACGGTTTACTCAATACTACTTCCCTGTTAATTGTAACTGTCTTCAGTTCCTCCTTCCCTTTCAATTTCTGATTTCCAGATAGTTCTGGGCTGTTACTTGTATCTTCTCTCGTGGACAGATTCAAGCTCTTTTCAATTCATCTACCATCCCTTTATCCTCCGTTATTGAATCCCCAGACTCATTTTCTACAGAACCAACACTTTCTTTTCTTAACTTTTTTAAGAAAAGCTGATGAAACTTTCCTTCCTGTTTTTATATTTTTGGCTAACTTTCTAAATCTAATTGCTGTGCTCCTGCCTGCATTATTTCTGATGTTTGCCCCAGCTCTTAACTCTCGCATCAATCTGACTGCATATTCTCTGGAACTTACGTGTTAAGTGTTGCAAAACGCACAAGGGCAAATTTTTCATCTCCAGAAAGTCTTAGTACTGAACACGATAACATTCACTTTGAAATATTGTTCCTTCAAGCTTCACAAGCACACCCTCCAGATTCAAAATCCCACAATGACTCCCAGTTCTGTTATGATCTTTAATTTGAAGAGAAATTTGAATATCCAGTGATTAACTGGAAGAACTGTTCACAAGGTTTTCACATTTTTAAACAAAAACAAATCAACTGGATTAATTTAGCAGAATAGCACGTATGGCTTTAAATTGTAAATCTAGTTTTCTTTTGAGTGACGGAGCAGGTCTACACCAGATGAGGATCTAATACCTGGATTTAGGCTGTTGTCAGGACCTTTTATTAACCACAAAATAGCATCTCAATATAAAGTAATAGAACAACATGGCTTCAGGCTACACATTAACACTGTGTTTAAAATGGCTAAAAGCTGCATTTCTGCATTCCTGAGCCAACTGAATCACAGATGAAGCAAACAATGCCTTCTTCATAGTATGGATCTAATTAAGCTAGATAGGACATTACTGACCATCCTAGCTAACCTTGAAGCACAAGTATGAGGAGATAGTGCGTGTGAAACAACATTGTTTCCCAGGAAATATCATTGGGTTAACCTGTTGTCCATTATGTAATTTTATTGGATTTACTCTGTAATTAAGACTGTACTGTCTCTTAAGAAACATATGAGAGATCTTACCTTGCTAATCAGTGTCCCATGGGGAACCTTGTTGAATGTCTTACTGAAGTCCATATAAATCACATCTACTGCTCTGCCCTCATCTATCCTCTTTGTTACTTCTTCAGAAAAACTCAATCAAGTTTGTGAGACATGATTTCCCATGCACAATGTCATTTGACTATCCCGAATCAGTCCTTACCTTTCCAAATATATGTACATCCTGTACCTCAGGACTCCCTCCAACAACTTGCCCACCAATGACACCAGGCTTACTGGTCTACCACCCTTCTTAAACAGTAGAACCATGTTAGCCAAGCTCCAGTCTTCCGGCATCTCACCTGTGACTATTGATGATAATATCTCAGCAACAGGCCCAGCAATCACTTCTCTAGCTTCCCATGGAGCTCTAGGCTATACCTGATCAGGTCCTGGGGATTTATCCATCTTTATGTTTCAAGACATCCAATACTTCCTCTTCTGTATTTTAGGGTGTGGGTTAGGGTGGATTAGCAGTGCTAAATTACCCAAAGTGCCCTGGGATGTGCAAGTTAGGATAGATTAGCCATGTGAAATATGGAAAAAGGGGTTAGGTATGGGTGGAATGCTCTTCAGAGGGCCAGTGTGGAATAGATGGGCCGAATGGCCTGCTTCCACATTGTTGGGATTGTATGATCCTCCCCATAAAGGAACATTTGATCAGCATCTATCCTGTCAATGAACCAGACTCTGTAAAAGATCTTCAAGTAAGGGAACCCTTAGGAAGTAGCGACCATAATATGGTAGAGTTCAGTCTGGAGTTTGAAAGGGAGAAGGCAAAATCGGATGTAATGGTGTTACAGTTGAATAAAGGTAATTATGAGGGCATGAGAGAGGAACTGACTAAAATAGACTGGAAGCAGAGGCTAACCGGGAAGACAGTAGAGCAAAAATGGCAGGAGTTTGTAGGTATAATTGAGGACACTGTACAGAGGTTCATTCCCAAGAAAAGAAAGATTAACCGGGGAGGGATTAGACAACCTTGGCTGACAAAGGAAGTCAGGAAATGTATTAAAGAAAAAGAGAGATCCTATAAAGTGGCTAAGAACAGTGGGAAATCAGAAGATTGGGAAGGATACAAAAGCAAACAGAGGATGACAAAGAGTGTAATAAGAAATGAGAGGATCAAATATGAAGGTAGGCTAGCCAGTAATATTAGAAATAATAGTAAAAGTTTCTTTCAGTACATAAGAAACAAATGACAGGCAAAAGTAGACATTGGGCCACTTCAAACTGATGCAGGAAGCCTAGTGATGGGAGATAAGGAAATAGCAGGAGAACTTAACAAGTACTTTGCGTCAGTTTTCACAGTGGAAGACATGAGTAATATCCCAAAAATTAAAGGGTGTCACGGGGCTGAGTTGAGTATGGTTGCCATTACGAAAGAGATAGTGCTAGAAAAGTTAAAAAGTCTTAAAATTGATAAATCTCCTGGCCCCGATGGGATACACCCTAGAGTTCCGAGAGAGGTGGCTGAGGAAATAGCAGAGGCATTGGTTGAGATCTTTCAAGAGTCACTGGAGTCAGGAAAGGTCCCGGATGATTGGAAGATGGCTGTTGTAACCCCCTTGTTCAAGAAAGGATCAAGGCAAAAGATGGAAAATTATAGGCCAATCAGCTTAACCTCGGTTGTTGGTAAAATTCTAGAATCCATCATTAAGGATGAGGTTTCTAAATTCTTGGAAGAGCAGAGTCTGATTAGAACAAGTCAACATGGATTTAGTAAAGGGATGTCATGCCTGACAAACCTGTTGGAATTTTTTGAAGAGGTAACAAGTAGGTTAGACCAGGGAAACCCAGTGGATGTGGTCTATCTAGACTTTCAAAAGGCCTTTGATAAGGTGCCACACGGGAGGCTGATGAGCAAGGTGAGGACCCATGGTGTTCGAGGTGAGCTGCTGGGACGGATTGAGGATTGGCTGTCTAACAGAAGGCAGAGAGTTGGGATAAAAGGTTCTTTTTCAGAATGGCAGCCGGTGACGAGCGGTGTCCCGCAGGGTTTGGTGCTGGGGCCACAGCTGTTCGCATTATATATTAATGATTTGGATGAGGGAACCGGGGGCATTCTAGCAAATTTTGCCAATGATACGAAGTTAGGTGGACAGGCAGGTAGTACTGAGGAAGTGGGGAGGCTACAGAAGGATCTAGACAGGTTGGGAGAGTGGTCCAGGAAATGGCTGATGGAATTTAACGTGAGCAAGTGCGAGGTCTTGCACTTTGGCAAAAAGAATAAAAGCATAGACTACTTTCTAAATGGTGAGAAAATTAATAAAGCCAAAGCTCAAAGGGATCTGGGAGTGCTAGTCGAGGATTCTCTAAAGGTAAACATGCAGGTTGAGTCCGTGATTAAGAAAGCGAATGCAATGTTGTCTCTTATCTCAAGAGGGTTGTAATATAAAAGCAGAGATGTACTACTAAGACTTTATAAAGCTCTGGTTATGCCCCATTTGGAGTACTGTGTCCAGTGTTGGTCCCCACACCTCAGGAAGGACATACTGGCACTGGAACGTGTCCAGCGGAGATTCACACGGATGATCCCTGGAATGACAGGTCTAACATATGAGGAATGGCTGAGGATACTGGGATTGTATTCGTTGGAGTTTAGAAGATTAAGGGGAGACTTAATAGAGACGTACAAAATAATACATGGCTTGGAAAAGGTGGATGCTAGGAAATTGTTTCCGTTAGACGAGGAGACTAGGACCCGTGGACACAGCCTTAGAATTAGAGGGGGTCATTTCAGAACAGAAATGCGGAGACATTTCTTCAGCCAGAGTGGTGGGCCTGTGGAATTCATTGCCACGGAGTGCAGTGGAAGCAGGGACGCTAAATGTCTTCAAGGCCGAGATTGATAGATTCTTGTTGTCTAGAGGAATTAAGGGCTACGGGGAGAACGCTGGTAAGTGGAGCTGAATTGCGCATCAGCCATGATTGAATGGCGGAGTGGACTCGATGGGCCAAATGGCCTTACTTCCACTCCTATGTCTTATGGTCTTATGTCAAGCCCCTTTCAGAATTCTACTGGCTTCAATAAGGTCACTTCTGGTTCATAGAGACAGACAACACAGAAATAGACACTTCGGTCCAACTCGTCCAATTCCCAAAATAACTAGTCCCACTTATTTACATTTGGCCCATATCCCTCTAAACCTTTCTATTCATGTACCCATCCGAATGTTGCTTAAATGTTGTAAATGTCCCCGCATCTACCACTTCCTCAGCAAGTTCATTCCATATGCAAACCACCCTGTACCAAAACGTTGTCCCTCAGGCTCCTTTTAAATCTCTCTCCCCTCACTTTTAAAAATATGCCTCCTAGTTTTGAGCACCTCTACGCTAAGGAAGAGCCCTTTGCTATTCACCTTACCTCCACTCCTCATGGTTTTATAAATCTCAATGACATCACCACTCAACCTCTTGCACTTCAGTGAAAAGTGTCCCAGTCTCCCCTTATAACTCAAACCCTCCAGTCCTGGCAATGTCTTGGTAAATCTTTACCAAACCCTCTCTAATAGTATTCTTCCTATTACAGGGCCACTAGAACTGTACTGAGCACTCTGAAAGTGGCCTCACCAACATCCTGTACAACCTCAACATGATGCCACAACTCCTATACTCAATGGGGTGAACAATGAAGGCAAGTGTGCTAAACGCCTTCTTAACCACCCTGTCTCCCAGTGATGCAGCTATGCACCTGAATCCTCCCATGTCTCTGTTCTCCAACAAGGCTCAAGGCCCTACCATTACCTGTATAGGTCCGCCCTTCCTTGTTTCAGCAAAATGCAACCCCTTGCTTTTATTCATATCTCTCTCATACATATACACACACATACACCCCCCAACACTCTCACAGGCTTATACTCTTTACCAAGCATGCACACAAATTCACATGCACACACACACAAATAACTCCACAAAGTTAATTTGAATTGGCAGAATTAGTCGCAGATACATTCTACTTTGCTCAAAAAGTGCAGAAACTGCAGGCAGTCAATCCATGTAATATTTTACAAATTCCTACTTTGGAACTAGAACCAGTCTGATTCAAGATTGGGGTATGACAGACTCGAACCTCACACCTTTAATGCATTGTCTGAAGTGTCAGCCTTTTGAAAAAGAAAACCTTAAGTCATCTCAAGAACGTAACTTAAAAGATGTTCTGGGATTTACAGATTAATGAACCAAAAACTGCAATCCATTCTCAAAGATGGAAGACTTAACAGCAATCTAGGTTTGTTCAGTATATCCTATCAGTTGCATGACACTGTGAGCTTTTGCTATCAATTCTGTGTCTTTTCAACCTGTTCCACAGCTACCCGGTGAAGAAGCAGCGCTCCGAAAGCTCACACTTCCAAATAAACCTGTTGGACTATAACCTGGTATTGGGTGATTTTTCACTTTACCCAGGCCAAGTCCACCACCGGCTCCTCCACATCGTTTCCACTGAACACAGCCCACACCTCCCGATGCTGCCAGTAAACTTTACAATGCCGATGAAATGATGCACTCTACACTCCTGAAAAACTTACAATTTCTAATGATACTGGCTCCTCATTCACTGCTCCATCTGATAGACAACATTGGAAGCTTAGTGCAGGAGGCTGAAAGAACTGGTCAGCTTTAAAACAAAACCTCTTGGAGCTCAAAGCTTTCAATGAGAGTCTGAGCCCGGCGGTAAGTTCAGGTAACCTTTATTGCAACCCAACTTTGTTACAGCTTCAGATCCCCCCCTGCAAAAAGGCAGAGAAAAAGTAGCTGCTTTTTAAACAGCTCAAGGTCAAAGTACATACATTTCCCCCCCACCATCACCTCACATTCTTTACTATTGGTTAGCACCCAGTTGTCCCTTTGTAATTGGATCCTTGGTACAGCTGTAACCCGGAGGAAGTATTGCCTCACTCAACAATTTCAACCCGTACTCTGTGTCCAAGTAAGTTTCTGCTCGCTCATTTGCCAGGAAGGGGCAGCGTAGAGTCAACCAGACTGCTGCGGGTCTGGAGTCACGTGTAGGCCAGACCGGGTAAAGGATGCAACTTGGCCATCACTGTTTCAATTCCCCTACAGGTGAACTCGCTGGTGCCTCCGCAGGGCGGAGGAGCAGGTGTAAGCCTTCTTGCACTGACAGCAGGTGAACGGCCTCTCACCTGTGTGGACCCGCCGGGGGGTCAGCAGGGTGGAGACCTAGGTAAAGCACTTCCCGCATTCTGGGCAGCTGAAGGGCCTCTCCCCTGTGTGAACCCGTTGGTGGGTCAGCAGGTGGGAGGAATTGCTGAAGGCCTTCCTGCACTTGGGGCAGGGGAACGGCCTCTCCCCGGTGTGGCTGCGCCGATGAGAGTCCAGGGAAGATGGGAAACAGAAGCTTTTCCCGCAGTCATCACACTTCCATCGTTTCTCCAAAAGGTGGGATTCCTCGGGTTTCTCCATGGCTGACGCTTCAGTTACACGCAAACACGCATATAGCCCCTCCCTGCCGTCAATACCTCTTTCCAGGCCATATAGCAGTTACACGCTCCACACTCAGTGCGCTGCAACAGTAGGGTCTCTTATCCAGTCCCACTGATGCTGAAAACGTACTCAAACAGGAACCAAAAAGCTTTGCTCCTTCTCACAGAATCATAGTTGAAATTTATTGCAGTCCGAATGGACTGAGTGACTGTCAGACACTGACGTCAAAGTGAGGACTGCAGATGCTGGAGAGTCGGTGTCGAAAAGTGTGGCATTGGAAAATCACAGCAGGTCAGGCAGCATCTGAGGAACAGGAGAGTCAATGTTTCGGGCATAAGCCCTTCATCTGTTGATTTTGAATCTGACTTCAGATTTTCAAATACTCTGCAAAAAGAGATTACAAAAGTCATCACTGTCAGTGCAGGGTAGAAATTCTGAACAAGCAATTCTACTTTCTGTGGAATATTCTTTTGTTGTTCCACAAAATTGAAAGCACCATCCCACTCTCTCTCCCCCTCTGTTCTCACTCCGCTCTAACTAATTCCCCTGAAGGTGCTGATTCAGGATCTTACAGGGGCAGAAAAAGCAAAAACATCAAGACTGACATCTGTCTGAATTTTGGATAACTCCACCTGAAAATTAATATCTTTAACAACATTGGGATACTGCTGAGAGTGAGCAGGTCTGATTTTGGGAAGCAAAAACAAAAGTGTCAATTCAGGGTGAACCTGCAATGCAGCTTCTTGAGGAAGGACCAGACACAAAATGGTTAATGACCCAGGAAGGTGGGAGCAAAATGAGACATCAAGGCATTAACACCAATACACTTCAGTCAAACTCTTCAGCTCCCAGTCAGGGCAGAACATGCTCTGAAAGTCCAGCCTTCACAACCACACTTCTGCTTTCACTGAAGACAATTAGAGTCACATAGCACAGAAACAGACCCTTTGGCCCAACCTGACCAGATTTCCTAAATTAATCTAGTCATGTTTGCCATCACTTGGCCCCTATATGGGCCGGATGCTGGCAGCTGGGACTATCTTGTCAGCAAGGACGAGTTGGATCGAAGGGCCTGTTTCTGTGCTGTACATCTCTATAACTCCAGTCGCATTTGCCATCACTTGGCCCCAATCCACTGAACCCTTTGTATTCATACACCCATCCACATGCCTTTTAACTGTTGGAATTCTAGCAGCCCCCACAACTTCCTCTGGCAGCTCATTCCATAAAAGCACCACTCTTTTCATGAAAAAGTTGCCCCTGAGGTCTCTTTTACATTTCCCCACTGCCCTCACCCTGAACCTATGATCCTCCAGTTCGGGACTTTCCCATTGCAAGGGAAAGACCTTGTCTATTTCCCCTATCCATACCCCTCATGATTTTATAAAAGTCTCAGACTCAGGCGCGATGGGGAAAAAAGCCCCACCCCATTCTTCTGTCCCTCCTCACCCGGGTAATTAAGACACATACCTGAGTTTGTGGAGTCTGCTCCCTCCCTGGATTCACTCCAGTTGCCACAAGTGAACAAATTCCCCCCACACACTCTCAGGACGAAGAATTGCCGAGAGGGAGGGAGTTTCATGCAAACTGACAGGGCCACTTCCGCGTTGTGATGCCTTCAATGGGTCAGGGTGGGGTAGGGAATGGGAAAATGGGCGAGACGAAGGGGTGGGGCGCGGCTAGTTATTTGCTCAAGGTCTCCTCTCCTGACTACTTTGCTTTAAATGATTTGACACACGAGTTACTTTGCCCCAACAATACTAATAGTTACATCGAAGGGAGAGAGAATTCATCAAGTTGGGCACTATCAGAATTCATCAAGTAGGGCACTATTAGACAACACCCTCAATATACAGAATCTAATCCTTGCCATCCTAAAGCCATGTGTCTGTAAGGAGTCTCAGACCATAATTATTCACTTCAATGTGTGCAGTCAATTCATTCAATTTTGTTACAATGCGGCACACGTTCAGACTCACCGTTTCAATGTTTGTGATCTTTAGAATCCAGTTTTGATTGCTGGTACATTTACTCTCCTTGTCCCTTTCTCTAATGTTCATTTCCCACATTATCTCACTGCTCACCGGCCTTGATTTGAATTGGCCATGCTAAATTGCCTATAATGATGACGGATGTGCAGGTTAGGTGGGTTAGCTATGGGAAATGCAGGGTTACACAGTTACATAGTAATAGAAGCAGGAGAAGGCCATTTGGCCCATCCAACCTGCTCCGCCATTCATTAAGATCAGGGCTGATCTATTCACCATCTGAGATCCTCCTCCCTGCATTGTCCCAGCTAACATTAATTCCCCTACCATTGCAAACACCCATCCAACTGTGTCTTGAATATACTTAATGAAGCTGTCTCTACTGCTTCCTGGGGCAGAGAATTCCATAGATTCACTACACTCCAGGAAAAGCAGTTCCTCCTCAACTCTGTCCTAAATTTACTCCTCCTAATCTTGAGCCTGGTTTCATTCACCCGTAGAAATGATTCATTAAGTAGAGCTTCATCCTCACAGTGCAATGAATTCCCACTTTGCACCAAAACCTCGGATTTACTCACTCACTCAGTTGCTGTCTCACAAATGCAAGATTTCATTGTAACTTCTTCTGCTCCCATTAAGGGTAAACATCTTTGAAAGCTCCTCTTAAACTCCAGCCTTCACAATCACACTTCTGCTCTCACCGAAGATGATTAGAGTCATACAGCACAGAATCAGACCCTTTGTCCATTCACACATCATTCCTGATGAAGTGCTCGGGACCGAAATGTCGACTCTCATGGTCCTCAGATGCTGCCTGACCTACTGCCTTTTTCTAGCACCACACTTTGACTCTGATCTCCAGCATCTGCAGTTCTCACTTTCTCCACATCCCAAAGTATCACCATTTAAATAATACACTGTCTTTCTGCTTTTTTTTTTCCATAGCAAAGGCTAAAACTTCACATTGAGATACTGCATTTGCCACGTGTTTGCAAATTGTGGTCATCTCTACTTCGGGGAGACTGAGCGTAAACTTGGGGAACGGATTGGCGAGCATTGCAGCTGGGTCCACAGAGGCTGACCAGACCTCCCAGTCACCATCGATTTTAATTCCCCTTCCCACTCCCTTTCTGACAAGAACATCATAGGCTTCCTCTATTGCCACAATGAACCAAACTGCAAATTGGGGGAACAACACCCCATCTTCCGCCCGGGCAGACTACAGCCTGCAGGACCCAACATCGAGTTCTCCAATTTCAAATAACCTCCCTTTCCATCACCCGACTCCCTTCTCAGCCCCGTGCCCCTCACTACCACTCCTTCCTGCCACCAACCTGATCAGGCCGTACCCTCTCCCTATCTTCACCTATCCCCATTTTAGCCCCAGCCCCATCCCCAGTCCTGAGGAAGGGTTACACCCGAAACATCGACTACTCCACTTCCTGATGCCGCCTGGTTTGCTGTGTCCTTCCAGCCTCCTGCCTGTCTATTTTGCCAATTGAGACACAGACCTGGACCACGTTTCCAGAGTCTGTTCCCTCCCTGGGTTCACCCCATTTCCTTTCAGTTGCTGCAAGTCAACAATTGAACTCCAGAAAGAAATAGAAATGGAAAAGGAGGCGAGAAAAAAAAGTGCCGTACTGACAGATCTCAGACAGAGGAAGGAGTTTGCAGTCTGGGTGAAGCTCAATGTTGATTCAGAAAGAGAGGAGCAAGAGTAGCATCTTCAGAAACTCATGGTCCAACTTCCGCATCCAGACAATGGGGTGGCTCTGATTGGCAGGAGGACCAGTCTCCTTCCGGTCCTCCGTGGTTCCCTATTGGGCCATCAAAAAAAGGTCGCGCGCCTTTTTTTTGCGGAAAGCAATGAGCAAGCCCAGAGTTTTGCTGACACCGGTGGGCATGTGCGCTGCGTTGCTGACACCGGATAACATGCGCAGTATGTTCACTGGGGATGCTGGTGTTTCTTCGAGAAAGTGAGGACTGCAGATGCTGGAGACCAGAGTTGAAAAGTGTGGTGCTGGAAAAAGACAGCAGGCCAGGCAGCATCCGAGGAGCAGGAGAATCGACGTTTCGGGCATAAGATTCCTGAAGAAGGGCTTATGCCCGAAACGTCGATTCTCCTGCTCCTCGGATGCTGCCCGGCCTGCTGTCTTTTTCCAGCACTACACTTTTCAATGCTGGTGTTTCGGTCAGATGTTAAGAGTCCAAATGCCAATAGGAAAAAAGGGGTAGAGCCACAATTTGTTTTTCCCTGTGATTCGACATTGTATTACTTTTGCATTCTGTCTGGCTGCTCAACTTTGGTATGTCTTTTTCCCCAGGTTTACCCCGAGTCCAGAAGTGGAGGGCATGGGTTTAGGGTGAGAGGGGAAAGATTTCTGAGGGGCAACCTTTTTGCACAGACGCTGGTGCGTGTCAGCCAGATGAAGTGGTGGAGGCTAGTACAATGATAATATTTAAAATGCATCTGGATGTGGATATGAATAGGACAGATTCAGAGGGATAAGGGGCCAAATACTGGCAAATAGGTCACTAGATTAATTTAGGATATCTGGTCAGCATAGACCGAAGGGTATGTTTCTGTGCTCTGTGATGCTATTTCTAGATAGTTCGGACCAACTTCACAAGACGAGGACTAGGCCATTCAGCCCTTACAGTCAAGATCAGAGTGGTGCTGGAAATGCACAGCAGGTCAGGCAGCATCCAAGGAGCAGGAACATCAAAAGCCTCAAATGCTGCCTGACCGGCTGTGCTTTTCCAGCACCACTCTAATCTTGACTCTAATCTCCAGCATCCGCAGTGCTCACCTTCGCCCATTCACCCCTTCCAGCCTGTCCTGAGCAGTGGAGAAAGTGAGGTCTGCAGATGCTGGAGGTCAGAGCTGAAAATGTGTTGCTGGAAAAGTGCAGCAGGTCAGGCAGCATCCAGGGAACAGGAGAATCGACGTTTCGGGCATAAGCCCTTCTTCAGGAAAGATTCTTTTTTCCTCTCCTGAGCAGTGGCCTGACTGCTCTTATTTCAGTGAAAGTTTCAGAAAGATTTCAGCAGCTCTTTTAAAAAACTTGAACGTGCTTTCTGACTTTAATGATGTTTCTGAATATATCATTTTAGGTATTCTCAATTTTGAAGATCAGCCATTTCTCACCCCTCCCGACTCCCAGGCAGAGTCATTACGATCCATTATCTCCCTCTCTCTGTCCTTTGAAGGGTTTGATACAGTGGTCAAAGATGGTTCGAGGCTCGAGAAAGGACGGGTGTGGTGGGGGCTGGGGAGAAAAGAGACCGAATGGATGGGGGACAGAGAGAGAGAAAATGGACGGTGGGGGGGGGCAAAGGGTGGGGGTAGAGAGAGTCTAGGGGGTACAGAGAGAGAGAATTTGTGGGGTTGATAGAGAAATTGGGCGGGGGAGAGAGAGTGGGCGTGGCGGAGAAGTGGGAGATGGCACAGGACAGGGTGATACTAGGCACACAGATACACAAGATGATCACTGAGCCATCAGTTGGCCAACTTGACACACAAGATGGCCGCCGGATCACAATATGGAGAGAAACAGCAGAGCTTATACAGACACTGCCTGGGGCCACCAGAATACCAGCACAATGGACTCACAACCCAGGTGATTAGTTTAAGCCGGGTGGGGGAGAGAATACACATGAGTAATGAACACTGCCCGCCGAAGTGTCTGGGTCCGGCCAACACTTCTTATAGAAGTGCTACAGCTTGATACAGACTCAATACCAAATGCTAATAGCCAGGGCTGCAGGAATCCCCCTTCTCAGGAAGAGCAATTAGCGCCCATTACTACAACAATGGATTTCCATGCAGACATTGAAATGGACAATGTCTGCACTGAAACTGACAACGACTGTGCGGAAATTAACAAAGGCTGTGCCTGAACTGACAAAGACTGTACCGAAACTATCAACGATTCTACAAGGATTACCATAAACAAATCATGTTACAAAGACAATAATCTCATCCCTGACCGATTGTATCATAAGATGTATAAAGGTTTCTTGACGTGTGCTCTGGGTCGAGAGAAGTCTCGCAGCTGACACTGTGCTGTTGGTGTCTTTCTCTCCCCTCACCCTGATGGCCACCTTTGTGTGTGGCTGCATCAAGCTGTGCGTGGATCCCTGGTATGCAAACACCAAGTGTCACTACGTATTGAGGTTCTACCTGTCCCCGGTGTTGCGAAGGTTGGGCCTGGCCTCGCTGCCGCGGAACGCTCTGAGTAGTTGGACCGCTCCGTATCACCTGTCCTTCGTGGAGAAGTTTGTGAAGAAAAACACCTTTGACCACAAGTCCATCAAGAAGTGGTCAGCACGTAGTGTCCTTGAGATCCTTCGGGAAAAGGAGAGGGCGGATTCTATCGAGCGGTTCCCTGAGCAGACTGTCAAAGCCATTTGGCAGAATGCCTCATCGCCAGAACTTTCCAACAAGCACCAGGACATGGCTTGGCTGGTGGTGAGAAGGGCTCTGCCTGTGAGATCCTTTATGCATGCCCGGATTCTCAGCCACACCGCACGCTGCCCTCGAAGCGGCTGCGGGGGGGACGAGACTGTCACACACCTCCTTCTGGAATGTGCCTACGCAGAAGAAGTCTGGAGAGGAATGCAGTGGTGGTTGTCGAGGTTCGTCCCGAGCAGTGCCGTGACGCGGGATTCCATGCTCTACGGCCTGTTCCCCGGGACACACACCGAGACGAACATCAACTGTGCCTGGAGGATCATCAACTCAGTGAAGGATGCTCTCTGGGCGGTCCGAAACCTGCTGATCTTCCAGCTGAAGGAGTTGACCCTGTCTGAGTGTTGCAGACTGGCACATTGCAAGGTCCAGGACTACGTGTTGAGGGATGCGCTGAAGCTTGGGGCAGCTGCCGCCAAGGCGCGGTGGTGAAAGACCACCGTGTAACATCTGCCTGCCTAAAGAAGAACAGGGGGCCCACGCAGTCATTTGGGCTCTGCTGACGCCTCAGCTAAAAATGTAATCGTACAGACCTGTAAATAGGAATGATTACTCTGTTTTCGGAATGCAAACGAATGGAATGTTTACATATGTATGGCATGTCCAGTTGTACAGATCACCAAAGTATTTTATGAACAAAGTATATTTTTGAAATAAAAAAAAATTCTGTTCTTAACAGGGCACCCATTCAGTAGGTGGGTTCTGCTGAAGCCACAGCTAAATACTAAGAGACTGGATGGTTAATAAAGGGAACTGTAAATAGGATAACTGTAAATTCGATTAATTCAATCTGTTCTTTGTAATGTGAAGACATGTAATGTATATATCTATGAACGACATGACAAATTGTACAAGTACCAAAGATTTATTTCTATGAATAAAGTATATTTTGAAATTAAAAAAAGTCTATCTCTCCCCGGGGCCCCGGTATTTCCTTGTGCAATAAACTCTGTCATTGAACCCCAATTCTGACTCCGAGCCTGGTGTATTTCAGGGGAGAGAGAATGGGTGGGGTGGCAGATGGTGGAGGGAGCGAGAGAAAGAGAATGGATGGTGGGGGCTGGAAGAATGGACATGGGACAGAGGGTGGGATGAGAGAGAATAGATGGGTGTAGAAGGTGGGGAGATGGACTGGACAGGGGCTGAGGAATGAAACGACAGGGTACAGAGGGTTGCGTGAGAGAGAATGGACAGGATGTTTGGAGTATAGAGGGAGAATGGGCAAGAACCTGGGGATGGAGAGAGAATGGACAAGGGGCGCTGTGGTTGGCGGTGGGAATGGACAGGGGGAGCTGTGGGAGGAAAGAACGGGGGTGCTGTGAGTGGTGAGGGAGAATGGATAGGGGGCGCTGGAGTGGCGGGGAAGAAATGGACAGGGAGCGCTGTGTGTGGCGGGGGCTAATGGACGGGGGCGCTGTGTGTGGCCAAGATCAAAAAGGTTGATGACAGTCAACACTTATCAGATTGTTTCCCGAACAGAAAAACTTGCACTGGAGACTCCCAGAAGAGGGGTGTTGCATTTGTATTCCTTCAATTAGTTTTGAAATATCGTTGTGTATCTGAATTGTTCAGGGATACCTGGTACATAGAGAGATGGCTTTGGTTGTTGGAGGTCAGTCATCTCAGTTCCAGAACGTCTCTGCAGGAATTCATAGGGTAGTGTCTTCTTAGGCTCAACCATCTTCATCAATGACAGTCCTCCATCATAAGGTCAGAGGTGGAGATATTCGCACAATGTTCAGCACGATTCAGAACTCCTCACAAACTGAAGCAGTTCAGTTTGAAATGCAACAAGATCTTAACAATATCCAATGGGCTCAGGAGTGGCAAGTAACATGTATGCCATGCCAATGTCAAACAATGACTCATCCCCAAAAGAGAGAATCTGACCACTGCCCCGTGATATTCAACAGTGTTACTGTCACTAAACACCACACTATCAACATTCTTGGGGTTTACCATTGACCAGAAACTCAACTAGACTAATCACAGACACAATGGCAACAAGAGCAGACAACAGGTCAGGCATACTGTGACTCCCCAAACCCTGCGCATCTTCTACAAATCACAAGTCTGCAGTGTAATGGAATACTCTCCCACCAGCTTGGATGGGTGCAGCTTCAACAACATTCAAAAAACTTGATACCATCCAGGACAAAGTCGCCTGCTTGATTGGCACCATCTCCACATACATCCACTTCCTCTGCCCCACTGTTCAGAAGCAGGAGTGTGTACGATCTACAAGACACAACACTGAAATTCACCAAAGATCCTTAGAAAATGCCTTCCAAACCAGCAACCACTTCCATCCAGAAGGATCAGGCAACAGATACTTGGGAACACAACTTCTTGCAAGTACCCCTCCAAGCCACTCATCATCTTGACTTGTAAATATATTGCTGTTCCTTCAGTGTTGCTGGGTCTAAATCCTGGAATACCCTCCGTAAGGACATTATGTGTCACCGTACAGCGTGTGGACCACAGCAGTTGAAGAAGGCAGTTCACCATTACCTTTTCAAGCGGAACTAAATGCTGGCCAGCCAGCAATGCTCATGTACCATGAGTAACTTTTAATAAATGATTGAAACGGAGGATTGGAAACTGCAAACTAAAAACAACAACCTTCAGGTAGAACAGACGTCGGGCTTTGATTCGGTCCTTATTTGAGGACGGATAAAGAGTGTTATACTGACACTGAACTGGAAATAGAGAGTTAAACACCTGTAGTGTTTCACTCAGTGTATCAATCGAAAATCGATTAAAGATTAGCTCATGACGTGTCCGTCATTAACACATAGAAAAAGACGGTTAAGACGGCATATGGGACTCTTGATTTCACGTCTTTAATGGCTGTTGTAGTACCCACAATCCCATGCGATCCAGACACCGCTCTATGGGCCGTGAGCAGTGTTCATGGTGCGCATGTGTGAGCTCGGAATGGGGCCCCGTCCCTCGTCGTTCGGATGGACGGGGAAACCAATCTTTTGGAAATCCTGGAGGACCAGAAGGGGCCTGGTCCTCCTGCCAATCAGAACCCGCGCCACTGTCTGAATGCGGAAGTTCGACCATGAGCTTCTGAAGTTGCTGTTGCTCCTCTCTCTCTGAATGAAGATTGAGCTTCAGCCCAGACTGCATCTTCCTTCCTCTGTTTAACATCTGGGAGTACCGCACTCTCTTTTCTCGCCCTCTTTCCCATTTCTTTTCTCATCCTTGGGTTCAGCTGTTGGTTTGTAGGAGCTGCGGGTAAAAGAAAGTCAATCGAGGTGAAGGGACAGACTCTGGAAAAGGTTGGTTTAGATCTGTGTCTATTAATGTTTGACAGGCTTTGTTTCCTGAGCTTGACACATTTACTTGTCTGGCAAAAAAGGATGGCGTCTTGATCCATGTTGGGGATGGAAGTGGATTATGCTGTGGGTGACTTACTCGTAGTAGACCAATAAGTATTAGATAAGTAATCATGACACACAAACCTTGGGTTATTGACTGTCTATTTGGGAGCTCACAAGTCACTCCGACGAGTAACAGAGAGTTGTATATAGGTTACAATCATTTAACAATTAACAAACTGTTAATTGCAGGAATTTGAGGAACCTAAGTCACTTTGCCCAGCGACACAGTGTCTGGATAGTGTTGGTTAGTAGCTGATAAGTATACAATAGGTCCTTGCAAAGAGAAGGATATTCCCACGCAAGGAAATAATTTGGTTATCAGGTAGCAGTACAACTGCAAGGCTTAGTGTCTCTGTTAAGTCAGGGAATTAAAGGTAGTTGGGACAATGCAGGGAAGAGGAGCTTAGACAATGGATGCATCAGCCCTGATCTTAATGTAGGCTGGAAGGGCCAAATGGCCTACTCCTGCTTCTATTACTATGAAACTATAACCCTGCATTTCCCATGGCTAACCCACTTAACCTGCATATCCCTGGGCACTGTGGGCAATTTAGCATGGCCAATCCAAATCAAGACCGGTGAGTAATGTAGTGATGTGGAGCCAGAGGGTGGGTAGGCCACCCTGATGCCAGTCGCCCTGAGAGCTAGACGGTGGGTAGGCTGTTCTGAGCACTGTCATCCTGATAAGGGGTAATCGGGACGGGCTATCCTAGAGGTGGTCGAAAGGTGTCAGAGCAGAGAGCCAGAAAGCATGTAGGGGCGGGCTGAGATCCGGAAGGCTTGTGGGCTACCCTACACGCTGTCGTCCCAGGGAAGGGGACGGGCTGTCCTAGAGGTGGCCGAAAGGTGTGCCAGGATAGCCCACTGCTCGGAGGTGCAACAGGGTGGGTGAGAGCCCAATGGTACGTAGAGGCAGACCGAGAGCCAGAAGGCGGGTAGCCGTCCTCAGCGCTGTCACCCCGGGCAGGTACCGGGGCGGGCTGTCCTAAAGGTGGTCGAAAGGTGTGTCAGGGCGGACCGAGAACTGGAAGGGGCATGGGGTGGACCGAGAACCGGAAGGTGGGTAGGGGCGGGCTGCCTTAGAGTGGTCGGAAGGTGGGAGGGATGGGGGCTTGCTGGGTCTGTATTGTCTGCACTTTTGTATGTAACAGGATTGTCTAATGTATAACTGTCACTGCTGTTGTCTCTTTATATCTTTGTGAAACTGGGATTTGAGGTTTGTCCTCATGTCCCTGAAAAATGTATGGTAGGGTTTGGGGCCTGGCTTTGCTGCTCCTCTCCCTTGTAAAATTGCTGTCTCTTGTATGCAGCTGTAAATGTAACTGTTTGTTGTAAACTGTTTTTGTAATTTGTTTAATAAAATAATATGTAGTGATGTGGAAAATGAATATCAGAGAACAATAGAAAGGGACAAGGAGAGTAAATATACCAGCAATGAAAACTGGATACTAATGTCACAAAAACTGAAATGATACATGGTGAGTCTGAGCGTGTGCCACATTGTAACAAAAGTGAATGAATTAACTGCACTCATTGAAATGAATAATTATGGTCTGAGATTCCTTACAGACACATGGCTTCAGGATGGCAAGGATTGGATCCTGAATATTGAGGGGGGAGTCAGATGGGAAGCTTGGTAAAGGCAGAGGGTTGGCACTGCTCATCAAAGCACTGAGCACACGGTAGTCTGGTGTCAGCTCGGGTTTCAGGGCCTGATTTCTCTGTCCTCTGATCTCCCTGTTCCCACTGAGTAAGATGTTGGTCTGTTCTCAGCTTTGCTGGACTTCTGCTGAAGCTTTCACACCTCTTTTACAGCTTCCAGAACAGTAAAACATTCAGAGCTGAAAATGTGTTGCTGGAACAGCGCAGCAGGTCAGGCAGCATCCAGGGAACAGGAGAATCGATGTTTCGGGCATAAGCCCTTCTTCAATAAAACATTCAGTCAATCGAAAGCCAACCCACAATCTCAGCCTGTCACCCATCCAGACACAGAGTGTAGTCACAGCAGGGAATCAAACAAGAAAAATGAAACAAAATCAGAAATAAATAATGGCTTAATGTTTGTTCATTAGGAAGTAAACCAGAAATAAGGCTCTCCCAGGATTCTGATAGTGCCCTACTTGAGGAATTCTCTCTCCATTCGATGTAACTATTAGTACTGGTGGGACAAAGTAACTCGTGTGCCAAATCATTTAAAGCAAGGTAGTCAGGAGAGGAGACCTTGAGCAATTAACTAGCTTTATTCGTTGCCATTGGGGAATACCTCTTAGTTCAAAATAAAGTCCGACGTATTCCAATAAAATACAGAATGTTACAAGTTTTATGGTAAAGCACAAGCCCCACTCTCCAATAATAATGCAACTGAGGGGCAGTCGTAAGGTTCACATACATTGTCCAGACCTACGTTTCTTAATTTCTACAAAACTGAATGTAATCTTATACTGCAGGTTCAGCTCAGCTCGAATTACCACTAAGGGACAGAGAGAACCAATCCATCATTCTCTGAAGCAGCACAGTCTAATGGCCTGAGGAGCAGAGACAGCCTGTAGCTGCAAGGTCAGGCTATCAAAACAGAATTCCATAGCCAGGGCTCAGACAGCATTATGTTAACAGGCTACATTTTACTGCAAACATTGCTTTGTGACAAAATGGCTTCCATGCAGTTTTGTCAATTTTGATCACATTCTCCCACAATCCCTCCTTTTTTATTAAAAAGAGGAGATTGGGGGTGTCAGCAAAAGGAGGAGTATACCCGGAGCCAGGGGTTGGTGCTTGGAGATCGGACTGATAGTCCTCGGGTTCAGTAAGGACAGGGGCAGAAGGCTCCAGGGATTGGGAATCATCATCAGAGGTTTATCAGGAATGGAAAATCTCGGCATCTGGGAGATCGCTGGAGGGGAGGGCCACAACAGTGAACTGAGCCGAGCACAGGATTGTCTGCGGGGTGACTTTGATTTCCAATCGAGCAGTTCCAAAGGCAGGGGGAAAGAAAGCTGCAAGTTGCTCAAACTCCATAAGGGCTCGCTTGGTACGAGTTCAGGATGGATGGGGATATGGGCACATAGCTAGCAGCTAGAGTGGTTGACCTTCTGTGCATAAAAAAAGTATTAAACTGTAATTCCTGTTTACTAGAGGTTATCAGGCCCAATCAAACATAGTTAGTGAAAGAAAGATAATGAATAGTGCAGTGAAAGGCAGAATGATCAGGCTGAGCCATTCACGGATGAAGGCTGAAGATGTGTCTCTGACGGGGTCTTCTGGTGTTCCTCCAGGAGGTGGCGCTCATTTGCATTGTGTTGTGTGTGTCCATGCGGCCTCCCCTTGACCCTGACTGCTGACCGGGTAACCCAGCAGGACTAGGAACGGGCCTTTCCATCTCAGCTCCAATTTGCCCCGGTCCTAATGCTGAGGCTTGGCGTACCCATGAATGTAAACTCTGAAGAGTTTTGGTGAACTGATGCAAATATTTCCCACTTGTCCAACACTAGAGTGTCAGCTGTTTCAGCCATTGGGATGGTTTTGATTCATCTACTAAATACATTTACTCTTATTCGACAATATTCATAACAATGTACGCGAGGTGATTCTATAAAAGCAAGTTGTAGACAGGGAAAAAGGCCGACCAGGCAAGGAGGTGGTTAACAAACACACTCTCTCTGGATCAATGATGCTGGAAGAGCACAGCAGTTCAGGCAGCATCTGAGGAGCAGCAGCAAAATCGACGTTTCGGGCAAAAGCCCTTCGTCAGGAATAAAGCTCTCTCTGTCTGCCTGCGCCTCTCACTCTCTCTCTCCCTGCGCCCCCTCTCTCTCTCTGCCTGCCTGCACCTCTCTCTCTCTGCCTGCCTGCACCTCTCTCTCTCATTGCCTGCTTGCGCCCCCTCTCTCTCTCTCTGGCCGCTTATGCCCCCCTCTGCCTGCGCGCCTCTCTCTCTCTGTAACACTCGTCAACTTTCTACATGTCTCAGTTAATAGTTGCCCAATGTGTCCTGTGTGCCAAATTCATTCAAGTCTGGACGTCCTGAAGCGAGCAATTATACTTCAGATTTCTACTCGTCAATTAAAACTAATGTTGGGCACTCAAACAGGTGGGGGGCATCCTGAAGCATGCCACGGACCCCAGTGTGGGTCCAGGGCTTATCAAATAGGGTTTCACCTCTCGTAACCCTGGGGTAAGCAAATTCATTATTACGAAATTGTGTCTTAGGATCTTATCCTCCACAACCACCTGATGAAGAGGCAGAACTCCAAACGTTACTGCTTCCAAAGAAGCCTGTTGGACTACAGCCTGGAGTTGTGTGATTCTAGAATCTGGTTTCTAGTATCTGCAGTCCTTGTTTTTACCTAGTTGATTTTAACCCTACAGTGAATCCTCTTGCAAAGATGCCTGCCTTGAAGAAGTTTTCCTCCTCTCTCTACAAGAATCTCAAGGAATCCCTCTCCCACTGCAACTCCCAGGTCATTTCCTCTGCCCTGAAGCTCTTCAACCATGTCCTGAAACAGACTCGCTACCACAGCCACATTTGCTTCCTCAGTGCCTGTCTCCGTAACCAACTCATCCTACACAGATTCCGGACCACCTTTAAACCAGCAGAGTTCAGATCCGAACAGGCCACTTCACCCTCCTGTCTGACCTATCACCTTCATTCCCACCCCCATTCACCCATTGTACTCTTTGCTACCTTCCCCCACCCTCCTCCCTGACCTCCCCTCCAAACCCACCCCCATTCACCTATTGTACTCTATGCTACTTTCTCCCCACCCCCACCCTCACCCTCACCCTCACCCTCACCCTCACCCTCCTCTCATTTATCTCTCCACTCTGCAGGCTCTATTCCTGATAAAGGGCTTTTGCCCGAAACGTCGATTTTCTTGCTCCTCGGATGCTGCCTGAACTGCTGTGCTTTTCCAGCACCACTCTAATCAAAAGTGGATTGGCCATGTTGAATTACCCATAGTGCCCAGGGATGTGCATGTTAGGGTGGATTGGCCATGCCAAATAGTGCTGTGAGAAACAAATCAATTTAATCAATTTAATCAATAATTTTCAGTCCGAGTCAAAGAGTTCCGAAGCAGCACATTTATTCGAACATCTTGCAAGATGGGTGGCTGTATGAAGAGAGACATACCCAACAGTAAAATACAGAGCTTTTTATACTTTTCTGAGGGCTCTCTCAACACCTTACACTGAGCAATAAACCTATCATAAGTGTCTATTTCATTCTATTTTTTTTCCCATGGTGTGTGTGTGCAGGTGTGAGACACAGTGAAAGACACAAAGTGCACAAATCTTTATTCAATTTCCACCACCAGGAAGATAGGAAAACACCTGGGTGGCCAGTGACAAACACTGCCCTTCACATCAAAGGGCAGTGCTGTGTGATCAATACAGTGAAGGGGAGCATACGGACTAAATCAAAATAGAGTTGGAGGGAGAAATGATGCACTCCACTCCCTGCGGCGCCCACCTCTCCCTGAACAACTCCAGGGTGTTGGTGGACACCGCGTACTCCTTCTCCAAGGACACCCAGACCCTAACGTATCTATTTCATTCTATTTTTTTTTTCTTTTTTTTCCACCTAAGTGCGGTAGTGCTTATTTTATCCCCAGCACCCATGGTGTGTGTGTGCAGGTGTGAGACACAGTGGAAGACACAAAGTGCACCAATCTTTATTCAATTTCCACCACCAGGAAGATAGGAAAACACCCGGGTGGCCAGTGACAAGCACTGCCCTTCACATCAAAGGGCAATGCTGTGTGATCAAAACAGTGAGGGGGAGGGTAGGGACTAAATCAAAATAGAATTGGAGGGAGAAATGATGCACTCCACTCCCTGCGGTGCCCACCTCTCCCTGAACAACTCCAGGGTGTTGGTGGACACCGCGTGCTCCTTCTCCAAGGACACCCGGACCCTAACGTATCTATTTCATTCTATTTTTTTTTCTTTTTTTTCTTTTTTCTATTTTTTTTTCTTTTCTTTTTTACCCCCACACTACCACCAAAGTGCGGTAGTGCACTGTCCAGGTAATTTTATTTTTCCCCTTTAACCCCCACACTACCACCTAAGTGCAGTAGTGCTTATTTTATCCCCAGCACCCATGGTGTGTGTGTGCAGGTGTGAGACACAGTGAAAGACACAAAGTGCACCAATCTTTATTCAATTTCCACCACCAGGAAGATAGGAAAACACCAGGGTGGCCAGTGACAAGCACTGCCCTTCACATCAAAGGGCAGTGCTGTGTGATCAAAACAGTGAAGGGGAGGGTAGGGACTAAATCAAAATAGAGTTGGAGGGAGAAATGATGCACTCCACTCCCTGCGGCGCCCACCTCTCCCTGAACAACTCCAGGGTGTTGGTGGACACCGCGTGCTCCTTCTCCAAGGACACCCGGACCCTAACGTATCTATTTCATTCTATTTTTTTTTTTTCTTTTCTTTGCAGGTGTGAGACACAGTGGAAGGCACAAAGTGCACCAATCTTTATTCAATTTCCACCACCAGGAAGATAGGAAAACACCCGGGTGGCCAGTGACAAGCACTGCCCTTCACATCAAAGGGCAGTGCTGTGTGATCAAAACAGTGAAGGGGAGGGTAGGGACTAAATCAAAATAGAATTGGAGGGAGAAATAATGCACTCCACTCCCTGCGGCGCCCACCTCTCCCTGATCAACTCCAGGGTGTTGGTGGACACCGCGTGCTCCTTCTCCAAGGACACCCGGACCCTAACATATCTATTTCATTCTATCCCTTTATTTGGTGATTAATTGCACCCGTTATTCCTTCATTTGGTAATTCCCTGCACCCAAGCCTAAGCCTATCATGCTTATTAATTACTTCACCTGCTTTTCTTTAAATCTGCCTATTTGGCTGTCCTTGTTCGTTACAGCCTTCCTGTTGATTTGTCCAGTTCCTCTAATCTAACCTTCTGACTTCTGAGATCATCCTTTAATATCTTGATAGTCCAAAACGCGGACCTACAAACTATGAGCTTATTGCGAAATGCCCCTGCTGCCCTTTTATTTGTGGTCAGCTACAAGTAATTTCCTTGCTTAAAACTATTTCTTAAAAGACCCTTTATATTCTTTAAAATCAACGTACAACTGACAACCTGAAATTTATCTCTATCAATCCCTACCCCCATTCACCCATCGTACTCTTTGCTACCTTCCCCCACCCTCTTCCCTGACCTATCCCCTCCAACCCCATCCCCATTTACCCATTGTATTCAATGCTATTTTCTCCCCACCCCACCCACTCTCAGTTATCTCACCACCCTGCAGGCCTCTATTCCTGATGAAGGGCTTTTGCGTGAAGCGTCGATTTTCCTGCTCCTCGGATGCTGCCTGAACTGCTGTGCTTTTCCAGTACCTCTAATCTAAAGTGGATTGGCCATGCTGAAATACCCATAGTGCCTAGTGATGTGCAGGTTAGGGTGGATTGGTGATGCTAAATTACCATAGTGCCCAGGGATGTACAGGTGAGGGTGGATTGGCCATGCTAAATTACCCATAATGCCCAGTGATGTGCAGGTTAGTGTGGATTGGCTATGCTTTATTCCTGATGTTGGGCTTTTGCCCGAAACGTCGATTTTGCTGCTCCTCGGATGCTGCCTGAACTGCTGTGCTCTTCCAGCACCACAAATCCAAAATCTGCTTTCCAGCATCTGCAGTCATTGTTTTTACCCATGCTAAATTAGGCATAATATGCAGGCAAGGTGCATGACTCAGGGATAAATAAAGAGTAATGGGGACAGGGGAATGGGTGTGGGTGGGTGACCCTTGGGAGGGGTCGGTGAGGCCGAGTGGCCTGCTTCCACACTGTGGGGATTCTCTGAAGGGAGGGGTTTTTGGAAAATGTGTTCTCCTCCCCGTCTGCTGCAGGGGCAGCGCATGCGCAGTGCGGCGTCCCGCTGTTGGTTTCGTCCTGCCCCTCGGTCCTTTATTGACGTCACAACGCGGAAGTGGCGCTGTCAGTTTCAAAGTGAATCTCCCGCCCTCAGGACGACTCTTCATCCCGGGAGGGAGACAGAGATGGGAGGAGGGGAAATTGGTCACTTGTAGCAACTGGAGTGAATCCAGGGAGGGAGCAGCCTCCTCAAACTCAGGTATGTGTCTTAGTTACCCAGGCGAGGAGGGACTGAAGGATAGAGATTGGGAAGGGGGAGGGCTGGATATCTTTTCTGTTTTTAAGTTTAAAATGCACCCGATTCCCACCAGTAACTGCAACAGGTACAAGTACAGCACATGCAATATTCCTCATTGCAGCTTCAAGCCGGTTTTGCATCCTCTGTTCTTCCTCCACCTTGCTCCAGCACATTCAGCTTCTTTCCCTCATTCCCATTCCCCCCTGCCCTGATGTTCCAAGCTGACCCGCAAAAGATCGGTTTGTCCCTCCATTCTTTCCCGGTGGCGCCCATTACTCTTGTCTATTTCTTGCCTTATCCGGCCTTGTGCGTGAACAAAGTGTTAGCGTATATCCTCTTTCACTGCCAGCTGCTTCCTTGTTTGCGAAAGTAACATTTCCTCCCATTTTTCGCCGACACTGAGCCTTCTGACCTCCTTGATTGTGGTTTATTTTTTGTTTTTGCAGAAGCAGGAATCAGATGGTTATAACTGTACGAGCATATCTAGCTTAACCTACACCCCCTCCCCTCACAGCACCTTTATCTGTTTGTAACATCTACCATTGTTTACAGGCACATTTCATGTATGCACATTTTAGCTAATACAAAAGCAATTATATATTTCCTTTACATTGCTTTCATTCTTGTTAACTCCACTCTTGGCTGAAACAATTATACCCTGGCGTTAGTTCATTTATTTTGCAGAAGCAATTATGGTTGCAGAAGTAACACTGCTTTACCTATATCCCGCAGGGGTGACCCTACAACCTTGTATAAAATAATGTGGGGCATGGCGAGGGTAAATAGACAAGATCTTTGATCTGGGATTGCTCGTAGGTTTATGGTGAGGGTGAGATTTAAAAGAAATCTAAGGGGCAACTCCTATATACAGAGGGTGGTGTGTGTAAAGAATGAGCTGCCAGAGGAAGTAGTGACTGCTGGTACAATTACAACCTTTAAAAGGTATCTGGATGGGTATATGTTGGGAAACATTTAGAGAGATATGGGCCAAGTGCTGACAAATGGGGCTAGATTGATTTAGGATATCTGGTCAGCATGGACTGAAGGGACTGTTTCTGTGCTGTACATCTGTGATTCTGGCTTGCCACAAATGTTTGTCACGTCTGTATGTTCAGTTTCTCCCTGGTGTTGGTGTTAACACCTTGGTGTCTTATTTTGCTCCCCACATTCTGGGGACATTAACCGTTTCCTATCTGGTCGTTCTGATGATCTGGACTGCTGTCTGGATCTTTGGATTTCTGGGATTGGTCACTAAACAAACCTGGAAATGACTCTTTTGTCAATCATACAAGCAATAGTTTATTCTTTGATACAGCCGGGTCAGTAGACTCTGATCAGCCCAGAAGGATTAGATTAGATTAGATTCCCAACAGTGTGGAAACAGGCCCTTTGGCCCAACCAGTCCACACCGACCCTCTGAAGAGTAGCTCACCCAGATCCATCTCCCTCTAACTAATGCACCTAACATTATGGGCAATTTGCCAAACTGTACATCTTTGGATTGTGGAAGGAAACCATAGCACCCAGAGAAAACCCACGCAGACATGGGGAGAATGTGCAAACTCCACACAGCCAGCCCCTGGAGGCTGGAATCGAACCTGGGACCCTGGTGCTGTGAGGCAGCAGTGCTAACCGCTGGGCCACTGATGAGTACTCCCAGAGTGCCAGAAGAATCTGCTGACTTTTACAGAGTTTGTATAGAATTTATGTACATTGTTTAGAGTCAGACATTGAGCATGATCACATAGTAACAACCAATCAGATCCCGCAAGGTCCTCATGCATTTTTGACTTAGCCTAGGGTGGCACGGTGGCTCAATGGTTAGCACTGCTGCCTCACATCCCCAGGGTCCCAGGTTCGATTCCAGCCTTGGGTGACCATCTGTGTGGAGTTTGCACATTCTCCCCGTGTCTGCGTGGGTTTCCTCCGGGTGCTCCGGTTTCCTCCCACAGTCCAAAGATGTGCAGGTCAGGTGGATTGGCCATGCTAAATTGCCCATGGTGTTAGGTGCATTAGTCAGAGGGAAAATGGTTCTGGGTGGGTTACTCTTTGGAGGGTCAGTGTGGACAGGTTGGGCCGAAGGGCCTGTTTCCAAACTGTAGAGAATCTAACCTACTCTATCATTTCTTGTAGACAACCTGTTCTTGGAATCGTATTTGTCCTGTCTGGCGGTTAGGATTAAACCGTTACTTCTGCGATTGATGGTTAGGTTCACATTTGCAGTTTTTTTCACTGGATTGACATCAGTCTGTGGTTTCTTGTTTGTTCTGAGTCGTGAGTATCTGCCTGACTCAGTCCCACCGAGTTAGCCAAGCAGAAGCCATTTTGTCCTACCTCCCATGTTAAAGTGGAGGTTTGAGGTGGCCCAGGGAATCCTTTGAGAACTCAGACCTGTAAAGCCTCTCTCTTGGTTTGTCCTGGAGATCATACTCTTTGGAAGCCTGGAATAAAAACCTCTCATCATAAAGTCCCAAAATGCAATTCAATTCAATCCATTGCAGATGAGCACTGAGTTAATTCTCTACAGGATTCAACAGCCTCAGCACTAAAATGGTCTCTCTCTCTCTCTCGTGTCCTTTTGAACTCTCAAGACAGCAAAGATTTATTTTGTGAATGCCCCACTTGCAAGAGGTAGAAATAATCCATTATAATGGACAAGCTCCACCCATTAATTACACAGCTATGGATAGTACTGAGTCTTGTTTCAGGGTCAGATTCAAAGACTATCATTAATTTCACAAGGGAACGGCTGTGAATGTTATCACTTGGTGTCCTGTTCACACAGATTCACCGATTGTTGAGGTAAACGTTCTTAATTGCCTCACAGCATCCTGTTATCACTTGGTGAACCCAGGTGTCCCTATCTTTAAGTTCTCTCCTCTTTCTGAGCCTTCCTGCCTGTTTATTTTCTAGTGCAGTAAATGTATTCAATAATTGAGCATTACATTTTAATCTAAATGTTTAAAGACAAGTTTTAAGGCTATAGACTTTATCACCCAGATGCCCACACCCTCATTCCTCTCTTTGATTGCACCGCGATCACTGAAAGAGAAGGCTAGTCCAAACGAATGCCCTTCAAGGTGGTCCAGCCATCAACATCCTGCAGAGCGGCACCACCATCTTCGCAGCTCATCTGGTCATATTTATCATCGCCATCGACATGTGTGGGTGATTCATCAGATCGCAAAAGGAGCATCTTCTGGGGCAAATCTATATCACTAAGGGACCTCATAAGCCGAGCAATTAAATACCTAACAATACCAATACCGACAAACAGACATAGCTAAATTGATAAGCCAATTGTATCATGAGCCCGATTTGCAATTTCCCCAACTGGTCCCTTCAGTCATTCTGGAGGAGAAAGTGAGGTCTGCAGATGCTGAAGATAAGAGCTGAAAATGTGTTGCTGGAAAAGCGCAGCAGGTCAGGCAGCATCCAGGGAACAGGAGAATCGACGTTTCGGGCATAAGCCCTTTTTCAGGAAGGGCTTATACCCGAAACATCGATTCTCCTGTTCCCTGGATGCTGCCTGACCTGCTGCGCTTTTCCAGCAACACACCTTCAGTCATTGTCAAGGAATACCTGGATCTCTTGTATCTTAGTTAAAATTGCCAGTGAGATTGGGAATGGCCATAGTGCATTTATCTTGGACAATGGTGCAGACCTCACCCTCCTGGGCAGGTATGTAGTCTAAGGCATACTGATTCTGCACAGAGTAAAGACACAGGTCTGATCATCCCAGTTTTCTCTGTTTCAGAGCCTCTTGACTCTTATTCCCTCGAATGGTCAGGCTGTAAAAGAGGGAATTGCGGTTCTGTTGACTTGTCACCCCTGCCGATCCTTCCAAACTCAGCGTACTCTGGATTCACCAGCCTATCGGGTGTCCTGTATTGTCACCCAGTCCCTTGGGATCCTTCCAGTTGGAGCAAGGTTGGCTGAGACCGACCGCTGCATCCTCCTCAGATGGAGGTTCCATCGACTTGTCCACCGGCCAGGACAAGGTACTGTTGTGGGAACAAGGGCTCCGATAGTGACCTTATGAGGGACATCTTTGCCATCCAGGACAAGCTGAAGAAATAATAGTCTGGTTTGGTTTATATTTGGGAGAGTTTGTCAAAATAGGTTACTGAAATGTTACAGCAGGAAGTCTGGTCAGGTCTACAGGAGTAAAGGGTCGATGTTTTGCAAGAGGAGTCGCTTGAGCGCTGTAAAAAAAATGGGCCAAGTGACTTGAGCACTCGCACTGTATGGGAGACGATCGTCCTCAGAATGCTGTTCCCATTGGGCTCTCCCTTAGCTCTATTGTACACGGTCTTGGTGACAGTATCAGATTCTGAAAAGAGAAAAGGCCTATAAATGCGCAAGGAAAGGGTTCCGTTCCAGGTCCATGTGCAGCAAAAGGCCTACTGTACCCCAGCCAGTGTTACACCAGCTGTTTGTATACACAGACCGGAGCTATTGGAAAGTGATATTTCTCTTCGCAGGGTCGGCATTAGGAATTCTGACGAATAGAATGGAATTGGGGACTGGGGACAGGGCACGTAAGTCATCTCCCGATAGAGAGGAGTAACATACTACTGCCTCTGGAGTGAAGAGCGTTCTGTGGGTCTGTATACACAAGTTCTTTGTGGATTGAGGAGTTTCCCCTATCAGGCTTCCCTTTTTCTCGAGGAAGCCCGTCCTGCAAAAAGGGATGATGTTCCTGGGCGTCCTTAAAATATTTACCATACTAATGGGGTTGATCATTTTTATCCTCACTAGGCTTGCGTCTGCAGTTAAAATAAAAAAAACATGGTAACGACATGGTAACTCTCACTGATTTCTACTGTCCAGATGGACCATCTGGTCTTTCTGATGTAAGAGTCCATTGCAATAATCAATCTTCATCACGTTCCACACGTCAAAGGCGTCTGGTCCGGTGCATTGGACGACATCTCCTCGGCATAGGTGGTGGATAATCTCTGATCATTCCTGGTCGCATCCATAGTTAGTGGCTTTCCCCATCAGGATGTTGTACGTGATCAGAAAGGTGAGGAGATAGGCGATCCCCCACATGTCCCTCCTCTTAGTTCAAGTATCTGCAATAAGATCAACATGAGAAAAATAGCAAGATTCAAAAACCCAGCTGGACAGGGTCCACTCCTTTTGTTGGGATTCCAGGATTCTTTCCTCCTCTTCCCCCAAACCTTTTGATTAGTGCGGCCAATCAATTTACAATGGTGCAGTTGGACCCAAGCTGAGCGCCCAGCGACTGTGACCGCTGTAGGGGTGGGAAGTAAAACCTGGAAGGGGCCATCCTAATGAGGTTGGAGATCTTTGCCAGTCCAGTTCTTGACGAGCACCAACGAACCAGGCTCTACCCGTGACGAGGCTGAAAGGGGGGGAACATTGCTGTAGGCCGCACGCTCCTGGGAGTGAAAGGCACGCATAACACTAGTTAGAGCAAGAACACTAGTTAGAGCAAGAATCATTGCTTCGGTCATGTGGTGGAGGTGGACTGAGAAGGGAGCAGAATCGTTCTAAGGGGTACGGAGAGGGTGACCAGAGAGACTCTCAGCTGGAGACAGTTGTGTCTTGATCGCAGATATGGATCGCATCTGGAATAAGGCCACAGGGATTAGCATAACCAGGAGAGGCCAGACTCTGCCATTAATTTGGCAAGCTTAGTCTTGAGTTTGGTTAAAACATTCAACAATGCCAGCCGCCTGAGGATGATAAGCACCATGCAGTTGCCGACAAATACAAAGCTGGGAACAGAGTTCTCCGTTAATATTACCTACAAAGTGTGGTCCATTGTCCGAGCTAATGTACGCAGGTATACAGAAGCAGGGAATTATTTCCTTAAACAAAATCTTCACCACAGTCTCAGCAGTAGCGTTAGGAGGAGGGTAGGCTTCAATCCACTTTGAAAAGACATCAGCAATAAGCAAAACATATTTATAGCAACTCAACTCATTTCTCCAACTCAATGAAGTCCAGTTGAAGTGTCTCCAAGGGACCCTCCAGCAAGGGAGTTCTCGTAGTTAGAATGGAGTGAGAACAGAGGGGGGTGGGAAGAGTGGGATGGTAATTTCAATTTTGTGGAACAACAAAACAATATTCCACAGAAAGTAGAATTACTTGTTCTCAATTTCTACTCTGCACTGATACTGATGACTTTTGTAATCTCTTTTTTTGCAGAGTATTTGAAGATCTGAAGACTGAAGTTTCAAAATCAACATATGAAGGGCTTATGCCCGAAACATTGACTCTCCTGCTCCTCGGATGCTGCCTGACTCTCCTGTGCTTTTACAGCGCCACATTTTTTGACTGACTCTCCAGCGTCTGCAGTCCTCACTTTGATGTCAATGTCTGACAGTCATTCAATCCATCGGGACAGCAACTATGTTTGACTGTGATTTCTGTGAGAGGGATCAACGCTTTTTGGTTCCTGTTTGAGGATGTTTTCAGCATCAGTGGGACTGGACGAGAGACCCCACTGTTGCAGCGCACTGTGTGTGGAGCCTAAAACAGTTATACGGCCTGGGAAGGGGATTTCACGGCAGGGAGGGGCTCCCGACGCGTTTGTGTGCAGCTGAAGCTGTGGCCATGGAGAAACCCGAGGAATCCCACCCCGTGGAGAAATTGTGGAAGTGTGGCGACTGTGGGAAAGGCTTCCGTTTCCCGTCTGTCCTGGAGTCTCATCGGCACTGTCACACCGGGGAGAGGCCATTCCCCTGCACCGACTGCGGGAAGGCCTTCAGACATTCCTCCCACCTGCTGAGGCACCAGCGGGTCCACACGGGGGAGAGGCCCTTCAGCTGCCGTGAGTGCGGGAAAGCCTTCAGCAATTCTTCCACCCTGCTGACCCACCAGCGGGTCCACACGGGCGAGAGACCCTTCAGCTGCCGCGAGTGCGGGAAGGCCTTCAGCACTTCTTCCACCCTGCTGAGGCACCAGCGTGTCCACACCGGGGAGAGGCCCTTCAGCTGCCGCGAGTGTGGGAAGGCCTTCAGCAATTCCTCCTCCCTGCTGACCCACCAGCATGTCCACACGGGGGAAAGGCCGTTCACCTGCTCTCAGTGCAGGAAGGGCTTCACCTACTCCTCCAACCTGCTGAGGCACCAGCGGATCCACACGGGGGAGAGACCCTTCAGCTGCCCCGAGTGCGGGAAGACCTTCAGCACATCCTACACCCTGCTGAGGCACCAGCGGATCCACACAGGAGAGAGGCCATTCACATGATCTCAGTGCGGGCAGGGCTTCAGGTATTCCTCCCACCTGCACAAGCACCAGCGGGTCCACACGGGGCAGAGGCCCTTCAGCTGCCCCGAATGCAGGAAGGCCTTCAGCAATTCTTGCAAACTGCTGACCCACCAGCATGTCCACACAAGGGAGAGGCCGTTCACCTGATCTCAGTGCAGGAAGGGCTTCACTTACTCCTGCAACCTGCGGAAGCACCCGCGAGTTCACGTGCCATCGCAGGGGGATTGAAGGAGTGGCGGCCGAGTGCCATTATCGATTGGACTGTCAACCCGGTTCTGGGGACTCCGGGTTCGAATCCCGCCACGACAGATGGCAGAATTGGTATTCGGTCAGAAATGTGGAGTTCGGAATCTAACCATGAGACCGTTTCAGGAAGGGGGGTGGTACAGGGGAGAAAGCCCCCATCTGATTCACTCTCTCCCTTGTTAGAGAATGGAACCGCCATTGTGGGAAAGGATTCACTCAGTCGTTCCAGCTGCATCCTTTACCCGGACTGGCCTACATGTGACCCCAGACCCACAGCAGTCTGGTTGACTACACTGCACTTCCCCCACTGGCAAATGAGCGGGGAGAAACTTACTAGGAGAGAGGGAATGGGTTGAAATTGCTGAGTGAGGCAATACTTCCTCCGGGTTACGGCTGTGCCAAGGATCTAATTACAACCTGGTGCTGCCCAATAGTAAAGACAGTGGGGTTTGTGTGGGCTTTGATCTTGAGCTGTTTAAAAAGCAGCTACTTTGTCTATGCCTTTTTTGCAGGGGGGGAATCTGAAGCTGTAAAAATAGTCGGGTCACAATAAAGGTTAAACTGAACTTACCGCCAGGCTCAGACTCTCAATGAAAGCTTTGAGCTCCAAGAGGTTTTTTGTTTAAAGCTGCTCCTCTCTTTCAGCCTCCTGCACTGAGTTTCCAATGTCGTGTATCAGATGGAGCAGTGAATGAGTAGCTAGTGTCATTAGAAATTGTAAATCTTTCAGGTACTGTGTTGTTTCATCAGCATTGTAAAGTTTACTGGCAGCACCAGGATGTGTGGGCTGTGTTCACTAGAAATGATGTGGAGGTGTCGGTATTAGACTGGGTTGATAAAGTTTAAAAAAATCACACAATACCAGGTTATTGTCCAACAGGTTTATTTGGAAGCACTAGCTTTCTGAGTGCTGCTCCTTCATCGGGTAGCTGTGGAGCAGCATCGTAAGACACAGAACGTATATCAAAAGGTCAGTATCATGCAACTGATGGAATATATTGAACAAGCCTAGATTGCTGTCAAGTCTTTCATCTCTTCGAATGGGTGTAGGTTTTGGTTCATTAATGTGTAACTGCCAGAACATCTCTTAAGTCACATTTTTGAGATGACTTAAGGTTTTATAAAAAAGATAACATCTCAGCTCAGACAATGCATTAAAGGTGTGAGATTTGAGTCTGTCAGTATTTCAATCTTTAATCAGACTGGTTCTATTTCCAAAGGAGGAATTCATAAAATTACTTGGATTGATTGCCTGGAAATTGTATGCTTTTTGAGCAAAATTGAATGTATCTGCAAATATAATTCTGCCAATGCAAATTCACTCAAGAATTGTGGGTGCGTGCATGTGAGTTTGTGCGTGAGAGTGTGTACATGCTTGGTAAAGTGTGAGTGTGATGGAGTATAAGCCTGTGAGAGCATTGGCGGGGGAAATGTTTGTGTGTGTCTGAGGGGGAGCATGTGTGTGAGAGGTATTAATACAAGCAAGGGGTTGCATTTTGCTTAAACAAGGAAGGGCAGCACTTGTCCAGATAATGGTAAGGCCCTGGGTCATGTTATAGAACAGACAGACATGGGTGGGAGGGGGTGTTCAGGTACATAGTTCTTTGGAAGTTGCATCACAGGTAGACAGGGCGGTTAAGAAGGCATTTAGCAGCATAGCATTCATTGTTCACACCATTGAGTATAGGGGTTGGGACATCATGTTGAGGTTGCATAGGGTGTTGGTGAGGCCACTTTGAGTGCTGAGTACGGTTCTGGTGGCCCTGTAATAGGAAGAATACTATTAGAGAGAGTTTGGTAAAGATTTACCAGAATGTTGCCAGGACTGGAGGGTTTGAGTTATAAGGAGAGACTGGGACTTTATTCATGCGAGTGCAGGAGATTGATAAAATCATGAGGAATGGAGGTAAGGTGAATAGCAAAGGGCTCTTGCTTAGCGTCGGGGAGCTCAAAACTTGGGGGCATATTGCTTGGAGTAGAAAGATTTAAAAGGAACCTGAGGAGCAACATTTTGAAAGAGGGTGGCTTTGTATGTGGAATGAACTTGCTGAGGATGTGGTAGATGCAGGTACAGTTACAACATTGAAACAGCATTTGGATGGGAACATGAATAGTAAGGTTGAGAGGGATTATGGGCCAAATTCAGGCAAGTGGGACTGGTTTAGTTTGGAATCCTGGTCGGCATGGACGAATTGGACTGAAGGGTCTGTTTCTGTGCTGCATATCTTTATTGAAACCAGTAGAATTCTGAAAGGGGCTTGACAGGATAGATGCAGATAAAATGCTCCTTTGTGGGGAGGGTCATCGAATTCCGACAATGTGGAAGCAGGTCATTCAGCCCATCTCTTCCTCTCTGGCCCTCCTGAACAGTATCCCACTCATACCCAACCCCTTACTCCGTAATTCCCATGTTGAAACTTTATTGCTGGAACAGCACAGCAGGTCAGGCAGCATCCAGGGAACAGGAGATTCGACGTTTCGGGCACAGGCCCTTCTTCAGGAATGAGCAGAGAGTGTTCAGCAGGAGAAGATAAAAGGTAGGGAGGAGGGACTTGGAGGAGGGGCGTTGGAAATGTGATAGGTGGAAAGAGGTCAAGGTGAGGGTGATAGGTCGGAGTAGGATGGAGGCGGAGAGGTCAAGAAGAAGACTGCAGGTCAGGAAGGCGGTGCCGGGCTGGAGGGATCCGGCTGAGACAAGGTGGGGGGAGGGGGGATGAAGAAACTGGTGAAGTCCAAGTTCATCCCCTGTGGTTGGAGGGTTCCCAGTCGGAAGATAAGACGCTCCTCCTCCGACCGTCGGGTTGTTGTGGTTTGGCGGTGGATGAGTCCAATGACCTGCATATCCTCGGTGGAGTGGGAGGGGGAGTTGAAATGCTGTGCTACAGGTTGGTTGGGTTGGTTCGTCCGGGTGGCCCAGAGGTGCTCTCTGAATCGCTCCGCAAGTAGGCGGCCTGTCTCCCCAATATAGAGGAGGCCACACCAGCTGCAGCGGATGCAGTACCTCTGGGCCACCCGGACGAACCAACCCAACCAACCTGTAGCACAGCATTTCAACTCCCCCTCCCACTCCACCGAGGATATGCAGGTCATTGGACTCATCCACCGCCAAACCACAACAACCCGACGGTCGGAGGAGGAGCGTCTTATCTTCCGACTGGGAACCCTCCAACCACAGGGGATGAACTTGGACTTCACCAGTTTCTTCATCCCCCCTCCCCCCACCTTGTCTCAGCCGAATCCCTCCAGCCCGGCACCGCCTTCCTGACCTTCAGTCTTCTTCTTGACCTCTCCGCCTCCATCCTACTCCGACCTATCACATTTCCAACGCCCCTCCTCCAAGTCCCTCCTCCCTACCTTTTATCTTCTCCTGCTGAACACTCTCTGCTCATTCCTGAAGAAGGGCCTGTGCCCGAAACGTCGAATCTCCTGTTCCCTGGATGCTGCCTGACCTGCTGTGCTCTTCCAGCAATAAAGTTTCAACTTTGATCTCCAGCATCTGCAGACCTCACTTTCTCCCCGTATTTCCCATGGCCAAGCCACCCTAACCTGTACATCCTGGTCACTATGGGTAACTTAGCACGGCCAATCCTCCCTAACCTACACCCGAATCTATAACTTACCTTCTCAAGAATGTAATTTAAATGCAGAGCCTTTCTAAGAAAAATGTCAGTCTGACTCAACATTGGGACATAGACAGAATTCACACCTATTGTCTCTACTTATAAATAGGGCAACGTCTCTTCGAAATGTAGATTCATTTAGATATAACTGCGTCACTTTACATATGAAGATATCTCTTTGAATGTCCCCACGTCCCTTTGAAATGAAATCTCGTCCATTTAAACCTCTTTATTTGCAGAAATACCCGTTAAAATGTCCACGTCCCTTTAAAATGCAGATTGCCCCCTTTAGATATGACGCCGTTCCGTTAGATGTGGGAATATCTGTTTAAATTGAGCCGTGAGCTTTCCCAATGTAGACAGGGCTCCTGGAAACGTGGCAGTGTCCCCCCTGCAGCTGCAGAGCGAGACAGGAGAGTTTGTTTTTGTGAATGAGCAGTTGGAGCGCGAGGTGGCTGTTGCTTGGTGACGGTGAGGCTCCCCCGGCCCCGCCCATCCCCCCGTGCAGACGTCACGCGGGGGCGAAGGCGGTTGGGAGGAGAAGTCGCTCGAGCGGGGAAGCGGCGGGAGGGCGGCCGTTAGGAAAATGGCGCCGTGCGGCCCGGGGCAGACACCCGTCACTGGGCACCGCCGCCTTCCTGGCGCAGCTGCTGTGTCACGGCCACACCGGCCGGCTGTACAGCAGGCAGGAGCCGGTGAGCATTCTGGAGGCGGATGGGGTTAAGGGCCTGCTTGGGAACTCGTCGGCCGCCTGGGTGGTGGAGTTCTACTGGTCGTGGGGCGGCCCCTGTGTCAACTATGGGGCCACCTGGAAGGTACTGGGCCCGGGAGGTGAAAGGTGAGGCAGGTTGTGGGGGGACGGAGGGGAAGGAATGTGGGGCCTGTCCTGTCATAGTGACATTTTATACTCACTTTCCATCTGCTTTTCCTGGCGTTTGTGCTGTTTGCCCCTCACTGTTTGTTTAATCCTTGTGCTGTTTACCCCTCACTGTGTGTTTAATCCTTGTGCTGTTTACCCCTCACTGTTTGTTTAATCCTTGTGCTGTTTACCCCTCACTGTTTGTTTAATCCTTGTGCTGTTTGCCCCTCACTGTTTGTTTAATCCTTGTGCTGTTTACCCCTCACTGTTTGTTTAATCCTTGTGCTGTTTGCCCCTCACTGTTTGTTTAATCCTTGTGCTGTTTACCCCTCACTGTTTGTTTAATCCTTGTGCTGTTTACCCCTCACTGTTTGTTTAATCCTTGTGCTGTTTGCCCTCACTGTTTGTTTTAATCCTTGTGCTGTTTGCCCCTCACTGTTTGTTTAATCCTTGTGCTGTTTGCTCTTTGCTGTTACTTGTGCAATTGTTGAGGGTAGTGTGTAAATACTAGTGAAGGAAATTATGCACCAGCATGTATATGTTCCTCAGTCATTGAAGGGGCAGGACCTGTTGAGAATGGTTAGTAAAGCATGTTGTGCACTAAGCCTTGTTAACATGGATATAGTTTGTTATTTGGGAAAATAGACTTTATTATTTAAAGTCACAGATGTACAGCACGGAAACAGACCCGTTTGATCCAACCTGTCCATGCCAACCAGATATCCTAAATTGATCTAGTCCCATTTGCCAACTCTTGGCTCATATCCCACTAATCCCTTCCTATTCATATACCCATCCAGATGTGTTTTAAGTGATGTAATTATACCGGCTTCCACTACTTCCTCTGGCAGTTCATTCCATACGTGCACCACCCTCTGCACAGAAACGATGCCCCTGAGGTACCTTTCTGCTCTCGCCCTAAACCTATGCCCTCTAGTTGTGAATCTCACCCCAACACTGAGGAAAAGACATAAAAACATTGAGCAGCCAGACAAATGCAAAAGCAATCAAATATTGAGCCACATGGAAAAAAAAAATATGGCTCTACCCTTTTTGTTCTCCCATAGGAATTTGGACACTTAAAATCTGTCAATGACACCAGTATTGCTACAGTGCATATTGTGTACACTCCTCAGTGTCAACAAGCAGGGCACATGTTTGCCAGTGTCACCAAAACATTGGGCATGTTCCTCGCTGTTGGCAGAAAAGGGGCGAGACCTACGTTTGATGGAGAAATAAGGAGCACTGGAGGACCGGAGGGAGAATTGTCCTCCTGCCATTCGGAACTTCCCTATTGGTGAATGTGGAAGTTGGACCATGAGGTTCTGAAGCTCCTGCTCATCCTCTCTCTGAATGAAGATTGAGCTTCGCCTCAGACTGCAACTTCTTTCCTCCGTCCAACATCTGAGAGTACGGCACTCTCTTTTCTCACCCCCATTTCCATTTATGTTTCATTCTGAGGTTCAGTTGTTGACTTGGAGCAACTGAAAGGAATGGGAGTGAATCCAGCGAGGGGACAGGCTCTGGGAAAGTTAGTCCAGGCCTTTGTTCTCAACTGGCAAAATAGACAGGCAGGAGACTGAAAGAACGCAGCAAGCCAGGCAGTATCAGGAGGTGGAGAAGTCGAGGTATCTGGTGTAACCCTTGTTCAGGACTGGGGGTGGGTATAGGGAGAGCTGTGGAACAAGGGTGTGCTGGGGGCAGGGTATTGAAGTGGGGATAGGTGGAGACAGGTAGAGGGTACAATAGACAATAGGTGCAGGAGTAGGCTATTCTGCCCTTTGAGCCAGCACCACCATTCATTGTGATAATGGCTGATCATCCTCAATCAATATCCTGTTCCTGCCTTATCCCCATAACCTGGTACAACCTGGTTGGTGAATCGGAGGAAGGAATCTAGTTGGCAGGGAAGAATGGAAGGGGCTGGGAAGTGACTTGGGGGATGGGATGGGAGATTATTTGAAATTGGAGAACTCAGTGTTGAGTCCTCCGGGCTGTTGACTGCTCAGACAGAAGATGAGGTTTTGTTCCTCCAATTTGTGGTTTGGTTTGTTGTGGAAGGGGAGTGGGAAGGGGCATTAAAATGGGTAGAGATTGGGAAGTCCGCTCAGCCTCTGCGGACCCGGCTGTGATGCTCAGCAAACCGTTCCCCAAGTTTACGCTCGGTCTCCCCGATGTAGAGAAGACCACAATTGGCAAAGCACAGCAGGTCAAGTAGCATCCGAGAAGTAGGACGTCGACGTTTTGGGCACAAGCCCTTCATCAAGAATGATGCATGGATGTTCAGAGGGGCATCAGTGTCCTTCTGTGCCAGTTGTCAGACAGGTGCAGCAGGCAAGGAGCAAGGCAAGTGGTGTATTAGCAAGAGGAATTAAGTTCAGAAGTGGGGATGTCTTCCTGCAGTTAGGGGGTCATTGAATATATTCAAGGCTGAGTTCATCTGATTTTTATGTGAATGTTTATGGGGAAGGCAAGAAAATGGTTTTAAGACTAGTATAGGACCGAGTTACAGAGCCATACAGCACAGAAACAGACCCTTCAGTCCAACTAGTCCATGCTGACTATGTTCTCAAACTAAACCAGTCCCACCTGCCAGTGTTTTGGCCCTTTAACCCTCCAAACCTTTCCTATTTATGAACTTATCCAAATGTCTTTTAATCGTCGTTACTGTACCTGCATCCACCACTTCCTTGAGACATTTAGTCCGCATGTGAACCACTCTGCATAAAACAAATTGTGCCCTTCAAGTCTTTTTAAAATCTCTTTCTCCTGTCATCATCAAAATTTGCTCCCTAATCTTGAAACCCCAACCTTAGGGGAAGGACACCCGTCGTTCACCTCATCTCTCCCCTCATGATTTTATAAACCTTGATAAGGTCACATCTCCTCCTCCTATGGGCCAGTGAAAAAGTCCCAGCCCATCCACCTAGATGCAGGTAGATCCATATCCAGTCATGATCGGTTCAATGCTGGTCCCAATTCTCTCGGTGTCCAGGACAGCAAGAGACCACAAGACATAGGAGCAGAAATTAGGCCATCAGGTCTGCTCATTCCATTCAATCGTGGCTGATAAGTTTCTCAGTTACATTCTTCCGCTATAAGCAAAGTGAAAATGGAGGGAGAGAGTGTGGGATGGAGATTTTCAGCTTCCGGGGAATAAGAGAGGAAAGAGTTCACTATAAATTGGAATTTATGGGATCGGCTGATGAACCGAGGAGTGTCAGTTGGAGTTTAATTTAGAGAAATCAGAGATTTGCATTTTGGTCAAGCGATCCAGGCAGGACTGACACGGTTAAGGGGAGTGTTGCAGAATAAAGAGACCTTGGAGTGCTGGAGTCTCAGGTGGACAGAGTAGTGAAGGCGGCATTTGGTTTGCTTTCCTTCATTGCTCATAGCATTGAGTATAGGAGTTGTGAGATCATGTTATACACACTTCCCACTCGAACGTGTTATCTAACTGCTTAACTGTTTTTAGTGAATATAATCCACACCTCCCGCCGCTGCCATAACGTGGTTTGTTTGGAAGCCCTAGCTTTCGGAGTGATTAGATTTATTTTAGATTTTATTACTTACAGTGTGGAAACAGGCCCTTCAGCCCAAACCGACCCTTCGAAGAGCAACCCACCCAGACCCATTCCCCAACATTTACCCCTTCACCTAACACTACAGGCAAATTAGCGTGGCCACTTCACCTAACATCTTTGGACTGTGGGAGGAAACCCAAGCAGACACTGGAAGAATGTGCAAACTCCACACTGACAGTTGCCCAAGGTGGGAATTGAACCCGGATCTCTGAAGTGCTGCTACTGCTGCTTCAGGTGGTTGTGGGGAATAAGATCATGATTAGACTATTTATAGCCAACAGAGTCCAGTTCATGGAGATGTGATACATTAAACAATTTAGATTAAATCTTTCATCTTTTAGAATGGGGTTCTGTTCTTTGGTATGTTAATCCCAGAACCTGTTTTCAGTAACTTTCTCAAGAACGTAATTTAAATGCAAGAGCTTTTCTATCAAAAATGTTAGGCTGACTCGACATTGGGACCCAGACAGAATTCACACCTACTGGTGGGTAGGCTGGGACTTTTTTCACTGGAGCACAAGAGGTTGAAAGGTGAAGGTATCGGGTGCCTCATTAGCAAGTTTGCAGATGGCACTCAGATTGATGGAATATCAGATAGTGAAGGGGACTGTCAGACGATACAGCAGAATGTAGATTGGAGAGTTGGGAAGAGAAATGGCAGATGGAGTTCAATCCAGACAAATGCGAGGTGATGCATTTTGGAAGATGCAATTCAAGAGCGAGCTCTACATAAATGGAAAGGTCCTGGGGGAAATTGATGTACAGAGAGATCTGGGTGTTCAGGTCTTTTGTTCTCTGAAGGTGGCAACGCATGTCAGTAGAGTGGTCAAGGCAGTATACAACATGCGTTCCATCATCGGACGGATTGAGTAAAAGAGCTGGCAGGTCATGTTAAAGTTATATAAGATTTTGGTTTGGCGCATTTGGAATACTGCGTACAATTCCGGTCGCCAGATTTCCAAAAGGATGTGGATACTTTTGGAGAGAGTGCAGAGGAGGTTCACCAGGATGTTGCCTGTTATGGAGAGCGCGAGCTATGAGGAGAGGTTGAGTACATTAGGATTATTTTCATTGGAAATAAGGAGGTTGAGGGGGGGTCCTGATTGAGGCCTAAAAACCATGAGGGGTGTAAACAGGGGTGGATAGTAAGAATTATTTTCCCAGAGGGGAAGACTTAATTACTCAGGGTCACAAGTTCAAAGTGAGAGGGGAAAGGTTTGAGGGAGATATACATGGAAAGTTCTTTACACAGAGGGTGGTGGGCGCCTCGAATGCATCGCCAGTGGAGGCAGTCGGGGTGGGATCGATAGCGTCATTTAAGATGTATCTAGACAGAGACATGAATGGGCAAGGAGCAGAGGGATACAGATCCTTAGAAAATAGGCGGCAGGTTTAGATAGAGTATCTCGATCAGCATAGCCTTGGAGGGCTGAAGGGCCTGTTCCTGTGCTGTAAGGTTCGTTGCTCTCTTTATAGAGGTTTACAAAACCATGAGGGGCGTAGATAAGGTGATTGGCATGTGTCGTTTCAAGATTAGGCTGCAAATTAAGGTGAGAGGAGAAAGATTTAAAAAATACATGAGGAGCACCTCTTTTTTTAAACAGTGGTTTGTGTGGAATGAATGTCCAGAGGAAATGGTGGATGCAGGTTGAGTAACAACGTTTAAAAGACATTTGGATTAGTACATGAATAGGAAAGGTTCAGAGGAATATGGGCCAAACACAGGCAGGTGGGACTAGTTCAGTTTGTGAATATAGTCAGCATGGACTAGTTGGGCTAAAGGGTCTGTTCTGTGCTGTATGACTCTAACTGTTCTGTGGGGAGAAAGTGAGGTCTGCAGATGCTGGAGATCAAAGTTGAAACTTTATTGCTGGAACAGCACAGCAGGTCAGGCAGCATCCAGGGAACAGGAGATTCGACGTTTCGGGCACAGGCCCTTCTTCAGGAATGAGCAGAGAGTGTTCAGCAGGAGAAGATAAAAGGTAGGGAGGAGGGACTTGGAGGAGGGGAGTTGGAAATGTGATAGGTGGAAAGAGGTCAAGGTGAGGGTGATAGGTCGGAGTAGGGTGGAGGCGGACAGGTCAAGAAGAAGACTGCAGGTCAGGAAGGCGGTGCCGGGCTGGAAGGATCCGGCTGAGACAAGGTGGGGGGAGGGGGGATGAAGAAACTGGTGAAGTCCAAGTTCATCCCCTGCGGTTGGAGGGTTCCCAGTCGGAAGATAAGACGCTCCTCCTCCGACCGTCGGGTTGTTGTGGTTTGGCGGTGGATGAGTCCAATGACCTGCATATCCTCGGTGGAGTGGGAGGGGGAGTTGAAATGCTGTGCCACAGGTTGGTTGGGTTGGTTCGTCCGGGTGGCCCAGAGGTGCTCCCTGAATCGCTCCGCAAGTAGGCGGCCTGTCTCCCCAATATAGAGGAGGCCACACCGGCTGCAGCGGATGCAGTAGATGATGTGGGTGGAGGTGCAGGTGAATCTGTGGCGGATATGGAAGTTTCCCTTGGGGCCTTGGAGAGAAGTGAGGGGGGAGGTGTGGGCGCAAGTGTTGCACCTCCTGCGGTTGCAAGGGAAGGTGCCGAGAGTGGTGGTTGGGTCGGTGGGGGGTGTGGATCTGACAAGGGAGTCGCGGAGGGAGTGGTCTCTACGGAAAGCTGATAGGGGAGGGGAGGGAAATATATCCTTGGTGCTGGGGTCTGTTTGGAGGTGGCGGAAGTGCCGGCGGATGATGCGCTGTACATGGAGATTGGTGGGGTGGTAGGTGAGGACCAGTGGGGTTCTGTCCTGGTGGCGGTTGGAGGGGCGGGGCTCAAGGGCGGAGGAGCGGGAAGTGGAGGAGATGCGGTGGAGGGCACCGTCGACCACGTCGGGGGGGAAATTGCGGTCCTTGAAGAAGGAGGCCATCTGTGTTGTACGTATTTTGAACTGGTCCTCCTGGGAGCAGATGCGGCGGAGACGAAGGAATTGGGAGAATGGGATGGCGTTTTTACAGGGGGCAGGATGGGAGGAGGTGTAGTCCAGGTAGCTGTGGGAGTCGGTAGGTTTGTAGTAGATGTCCGTGTTGATTCGGTCGCCTGAGATAGAAACAGAAAGGTCTAGGAAGGGGAGGGAGGAGTCCGAGACTGTCCAGGTGAATTTGAGGTCGGGGTGGAAGGTGTTGGTGTAGTGGATGAACTGTTCAACCTCCTCGTGGGAGCACGAGGTAGCGCCGATACAGTCATCAATGTAGCGAAGAAAAAGATGGGGGGTGGGGCCAGTGTAGTTGCGGAAGATGGATTGTTCCACATACCCTACGAAGAGGCAGGCATAGCTGGGGCCCATGCGGGTGCCCATGGCTACTCCTTTTGTTTGGAGAAAGTGGGAGGATTGGAAAGAAAAGTTGTTCAGGGTGAGGACCAGTTCGGTCAGTCGAAGGAGGGTGTCGGTGGAAGGGTACTGGGTGGTACGGCGGGAAAGGAAGAAGCGGAGTGCTTTGAGTCCTTCGTGATGGGGGATGGAGGTGTACAGGGACTGGATGTCCATGGTGAAGATGAGGCGTTGGGGACCGGGGAAGCGGAAATCCTGGAGGAGGTGGAGGGCGTGGGTGGTGTCACGAACGTAGGTGGGGAGTTCTTGGACTAATGGGGACAGGACCGTGTCGAGGTATGCCGAGATGAGTTCGGTTGGGCAGGAGCAGGCTGAGACGATGGGTCGTCCGGGGCAGTCAGGTTTGTGGAGCTTTCCGTAGAGACCACTCCCTCCGCGACTCCCTTGTCAGATCCACACCCCCCACCGACCCAACCACCACTCCCGGCACCTTCCCTTGCAACCGCAGGAGGTGCAACACTTGCGCCCACACCTCCCCCCTCACTTCTCTCCAAGGCCCCAAGGGAAACTTCCATATCCGCCACAGATTCACCTGCACCTCCACCCACATCATCTACTGCATCCGCTGCAGCCGGTGTGGCCTCCTCTATATTGGGGAGACAGGCCGCCTACTTGCGGAGCGATTCAGGGAGCACCTCTGGGCCACCCGGACGAACCAACCCAACCAACCTGTGGCACAGCATTTCAACTCCCCCTCCCACTCCACCGAGGATATGCAGGTCATTGGACTCATCCACCGCCAAACCACAACAACCCGACGGTCGGAGGAGGAGCGTCTTATCTTCCGACTGGGAACCCTCCAACCGCAGGGGATGAACTTGGACTTCACCAGTTTCTTCATCCCCCCCTCCCCCCACCTTGTCTCAGCCGGATCCTTCCAGCCCGGCACCGCCTTCCTGACCTGCAGTCTTCTTCTTGACCTGTCCGCCTCCACCCTACTCCGACCTATCACCCTCACCTTGACCTCTTTCCACCTATCACATTTCCAACTCCCCTCCTCCAAGTCCCTCCTCCCTACCTTTTATCTTCTCCTGCTGAACACTCTCTGCTCATTCCTGAAGAAGGGCCTGTGCCCGAAACGTCGAATCTCCTGTTCCCTGGATGCTGCCTGACCTGCTGTGCTGTTCCAGCAATAAAGTTTCAACTCTAACTGTTCTGTACTGGTCTTAAAACCATTTTACTTGCCTTCCCCCATAAACATCCACTTCATGGTTGTTCCAAAATCAGATGAACTCAGCCTTGAATATATTCAATGACCCCCTAACTGCAGGAAGACATCCCTACTTCTGAAATCAATTCCTCTTGCTAATATACCTCTTGCCTTGCTGATTGCTTGCTGCATCCGTCTGACAACTGGCAGTGACTGGTGTGGAAAGACGCTGAGGCCACTTTTTACATCCACACATCATTCCTGAGGAAGGGCTCGTGCCTGAAACGTCGATTCTCCTGCTCCTCGGATGCTGTCTGACCTCCTGTGCTTTTCCAGTGCCACACTTCTCGAGATTCATCTCCAGCATCTGCAGTCCTCACTTTCTCCACATCCCGATATGTCACCATTTAAACAACGTACCTGTTTTTTGGCAGTTATTTTTGCATAACCGAGGTTATAACTTCACACTGTGGGACTGCATTTGCTGTGCGTTTGAGACACAGACCTGGACCAACGTTTCCCGACTCTGACCCCTCCCTGGATTCACTCGCTTTCTTTTCAGTTGCTGCAAGTCAACAATTTAACCCCAGAATGAAAAAATGAAATGGTAAAGACAGTGCCGTACTCAGATGGCGGATAGAGGAAGGAAGTTGCGGTCTGAGGTGAAGCTCGTTCTTCGTTTGGAGAGAAGCAGCAGCTTCAGAACCTGATGGTCCATCTTCCGCATTCAGACAATTGGGGAGTTCTGATTGGCAGGAGAACCAGGTTCCTTGTCTGGCTTCTCATTGGTCCATCTGAAGAAGGGTTTGCACTGTTTCTGCAGACAGAGCATGCGCGGCTTTTGCTGAACCAGCATAGAGTCAGAAGTGTACAGCATGGAAACAGACCCTTCGGTCCAACCCGTCCATGCCGACCAGATATCTCAACCCAATCTAGTCCCGCCCCTCAACACCTGGCCCACATCCCTCCAAACCTTTCCTATTCATATACCCATTCAAATGCCTCTTAAATGTTGCATTCGTATCAGCCTCCACCACTTCCTCTGGCAGCTCATTGCATACACGTACCACCCTCTGTGTGAAAAAATTGCCCCGTAGGTCTCTTTTATATCTTTACCCTCTCACCCTAAACCTATGCCCTCTAGTTCTGGACTCCCCAACCCAAGGGAAAAAACTTTGTCTATTTATCTTGTCCATGCCCCTCATAATTTTGTAAATCTTTATAAGGTCACCCCTCAGCCTCTGACACTCCAGGGAAAACAGCCCCAGCCTGTTCAGCCTCTCCATCTAACTGTACCTCTTCTGCTCGCATCCAAATCATTTATGTAAATGACAAAAAGTAGAGGACTGAGCACCGATCCTTGTGGCACTCCACTAGTCGCAGACCTCCAGTCTGAAAAACAACCCTCCACCACCACCCTCTGTCTTCTACCTTTGAGCCAGTTCTGTATCCAAATGGCTAGTTCTCTCTGTATTCCTTGAGATCTCACCTTGCTAATCAGTTCCCATGGGGAACCTTGTCAAACGCCTTACTGAAGTCCATATAGATCACATTACTGCTCTGCCTTCCTCAATCCTCTTTGTTGCTTCCTCAAAAAACTCAATCAAGTTTGTGAGACATGATTTCCCACACAAAAAGCCATGTTGACTATCCCTAATCAGTCCTTGCCTTTTCAAATACATGTACATCCTGTCCCTCAGGATTCCCTCCAACAATGTGCCCACCACTGATGTCAGGCTCACTGGTCTAAAGTTCCCTGGCTTGTCCTTACCACCCTTCTTAGACAGTGGCACCACATTAGCCAACCTCCAATCTTCTGGCACCTCACCTGACATGCGCAGTATGCTGTATGGAGATGCTGTTCCTGATGAATTTAAAGTGTCCAAATGCCACAATTTTTTCCCCCCCCCAGTCACTTGACATAACTGTGCAGGGTCCTCGCTATTTTTGATGCTCATGTTACCTAGAACCCTCATAATTATATCAATCTCAATGAGGTCACCCCTCAACCTCCTGTGCTCCAGTGAAGAGAGTCTCAGCCTCTCCTTATAACTCAAACCCTCCAGTCCTGGCAACATCCTGGTAAATCTTTACTGAACCCTCTGTAATAGTATTCTTCCTATTACAGGGCCACCAGAAGCGTTCTCAGTACTCTACAAGTGGCTTCACCAACATCCTGTACAACTTCTAAATGATGTCCCAACTCCTTTATTCAATGGTGTGAACAAATAAGGTAAGTGGGCTGAATGCCTTGTGAAGCACCCTTCCAACCAGTGATGCAACTTTCAATGAAGTATGTACCTGAACCCCCCCCCCACCTTCCCCCAATATCCCTCTGTACAAGTCCTGCCCCTATTTTAGGAAAATGCAATCCCTCACTTTTATCTATACCTCTCTCATACGTACGCTCTCTCTCAGATGTACACATACCCTCTCACAGGCTTCTCCTCCATCACACTCCCTTTACAAAGCATGTGCACACACACACACGCGTGCACACATATAACGATGGCGTGCATTTGCAGAATAATATTTACAGATATATTCAATTTGCACAAAAAGTGCACAACATGCAGGTAGTCAGTCCATATAATATTTTATAAATTCCTAGTTTGGAAATAGAACCAGTCTGATTTAAGATTGGGATACTGCCACACCTTTCATGCATTGTCTGGGCTGAGCTGTCACCTGTTTTTAAAAAAAACCTTAAGTGATCTTGAGAATACGACTTAATAATAGTTCTGTGATGTACACATTAATGAAATAAAACCTGCAACCCATTCTAAAAGATGAAAGACTTAACAGTAATCTGCATTTGTCAATATATCATATCAGTTGCATGACACTGATCTTTTGCTCTTAACTCTGTGTCTTATGATCCTGCTCCACAGCTACCCGATGAAGGAGCAGCACTCTGAAAGCTAGTGCTTCCAAATAAACCTGTTGGACTATAACCCGGTGTTGTGATTTTTAAACCTTGTCCCACCTAGTCCAACAGCAGCACCTCCACCTCCTTTCTAATGAACACAACCCATACTTCCCAGTGCTGCCAGTAAACTGCCGATGAAACGATGCAGTGCCTGCACTCCCAAAAAATTTAAACTTCTAACGAAACCAGCTACTCAGTCACTGCTCCATCTGATACACAATATTGGAAACTTAGTACAGGAGGCTGCAAGAAATGAGCAGCTTTAAAACAAAAACCGCTTGGAACTCTAAGCTTTCAATGAGAGTCTGAGTCCGGCAGAACATTCAGGTAACCTTTATTGTGTCCCAACATTGTTACAGCTTCAGATGCCCCCAGCAAAAAGGCAGAGAAAGAGTAGCTGTTTGTTAGACAGCTCAACAACAGGGGGAGGAGCAAGGGGCAGAGCAAGGCCAACAGCAGGCCCCCGCACTACACCTGCGTTACCTTGCACAGTTTACAAAAATCCCTTCCCCTTCAGAGACTCCCCACAGTGTGGAAGCAGGCCACTCGGCCCAAAGACTACACACCGATCCTCCGAAGGGTAACCCACCCACACAATTCCCCTACCCCTATTGCTCAACATTTACCCCTGACTAATGCACCTAACCTGCACAACCCTGTGCACGATATGCCAACCCAATCTCGTCCTACCTGCCAGCATGGGGCCCATATCCCTCCAGTTGCCTTTTAAGTGTTGTAATTGTACCAGCCTCCACCACTTCCTCTGGCAGCTCATTCCATACACGTACCCTCTAAATTAAAAGGTTGCCTCTTAGGTCTCTTTCATATCTTTCCCCTCTCACTGTAAACCTATGCCCTCTAGTTCTGGACTCTCTCACCCCAGGGAAAAGACTTTGTCTATCTATCCTATCCATGATCCTCATGATTTCATAAACCTCTATAAGGTCAGCCCCCAGCCTCTGACACTCCAGGGAAAACAGCCCCAGCTTGTTCTGTCTCTCCCTATAGCTCAAATCTTCTAGTCTTGGCAACATCCTTGTAAATCCTTTCTGAACCCTTAAGTTTCACAACATCTTTCTGATAGGAAGGAAACCAGAATTGCACACAATATTCCAACTGTACAGCAGTAACATGACCTCCCAACTCCTGTACTCAATATTCTGACCAAATAAAGGAAAGCATGCAAAACACCATCTTCACTATCCTATCAACATGCGACTCCACTTTCAAGGAGCTATGAACTTGCACTCCAAGGTCTCTTTGTTCAGCAACACCCCCTAGGACCTTTCCATTAGGTGTATAAGTCCTGCTAAGATTTGCTTTCCCAAAATGCAGCACCTCACATTTATCTAAATTAAATTCCATTTGCCACTTCTCAGCCCATTGGCCCATCTGATCAAGATCCCATTGTAATCTGAGGTAACCTCCTTCGCTGTCCACTACACCTTCAATTTTTATTGTCATCAGCAAACTTACTTACTATACCACTTATGCTCACATCCAAAAGGTAGTGGGCCCATTATCTATTTTCAAAGTGGAATTGACAATATATTACATGTATTGACTGCCTGCAGATTGTGCAGTCTTTCAGCAAAGTAGAATGTTTAGGGTGCAGGTTTGCTCGCTGAGCTGTAGGTTTGATATCCAGACGTTTCATTACCTGGCTAGGTAATATCATCAGTGGTGACTTCCAAGTGAAGCGAAGCTGTTGTCTCCTACTTTCTATTTATATGTTTGTCCTGGATGGGGTTCCTAGGATTTGTGGTGATATCAAAGTTATGAAGAGAGATACATATTTTGTTTAACCAAATACAATGGCAGTGCAGAGGATTTCAGAAAAGTGCAATAAATATTTACTTTTTACCCCTAATTCAACTCATTTAAGAATGTCAAATTGAATCTGAGCTAACTTGAGAGCAAATGGCAACATTCGTTTGTTAATAGACTCATCATAAATTATGAAAGATCACTTTTATCTAAGTCACAATGTTTAATCCCAAATGGAGCAATTAAGTGCAAAGTTACTTTCAACCATTTAATAAAACACTGCAAATTTTATTTCATATGAAAATACATTCATTTTATAATTTGGATAAGATCTTTACAAAGGAAATATACTAAACAAAATAGCTTTCCTGGGTATCAATATTGACAACAGATATGCAGCTATTATTTGGCAATTGACCAACTAATTGAAATAATTTCAGAATAAATGAGCTGCTTCATTATTATACATTGAGATATTTTATATCTTGGCTCTCACCCAAGTATTCTCCGAAGGAAAAAATGCATCTGGATGGCGACATGAATAGGAATAATTCAGAGGGATATGGGCCAAATGCTGGCAAATGGGTCACTAGATTAATTTAGGATATCTGGTTGGCCTGGACTGAAGGGTTTGTTTCTGTGTGCTCATTACAGACGCCCCTCTTCTGGGATCCCCATACCAGCTGTTATTTTCATGAAATAATCTGACAATTGTTGACTTCCATCAACCTATTCCATCCAGAGAAATTTCCTCTCTCTGCAAAGTGTGGTTCACGTTGGCAAATTCAATCCTCCTCCGGTCCTCAGGAACACAATCTATAATGCGCAACGTTCTCAATACCTGTTTAACGTTCAGTGGGGAAACTATTTTCAGTCCAACAGGTAAACAGAATTCCTCCGAAATGTTTTTGGCAAATGCACTGTTCCCACGAGAGCTCATGGGCCCTCAGTTCAAAGCTTTCAACAGCTTTTTTTCTCATTTCCCGGCCTTCCCAGGATGCAGAATTTCTCCCACCAGAAATTGTTTGCCCTGAAAAAAATCCAGCAGGAACATGATTATGGAGCTATCAGTAAAAATGCTTCATTTGGCTCAACCAAGGTTAGAAATGGAAGAACATCTCTGTTCAAAGTTACTGTTCATTTGCCCTTTCAAAAATTCCTTGAATTTAAGGTGTTTAGATTAGATTAGATTAGATTTGATTAGATTAGATTACTTTACAGTGTGGAAACAGGCCCTTTGGCCCAACAAGTCCACACTGACCCGCCGAAGCGCAACCCACCCATACCCCTACATTTACCCCTTATCTAACACTACGGACAATTTAGCATGGCCGATTCACCTGACCCTGCACATCTTTGGACTGTGGGAGGAAACCGGAGCACCCGGAGGAAACCCACGCAGACACGGGGAGAATGTGCAAACTCCACACAGTCAGTCGCCTGAGGCGGGAATTGAACCCGGGTCTCTGGCGCTGTGAGGCAGCAGTGCTAGCCACTGTGCCGCCCACCGTGTTCCATTGTAGCATTTAATTATGATCCATTAAAAGCAGTATCCAGTCTCATCTGAGTGAGGAACCGACTCAACAAGCAAAATAACTTTTCTCTCTGCTCTTTAGATGTGACAACCTCTCCCTCTCTGTTGATGCAACAGGATTACCAGAGCTGGAAGTACCACTCTCGGAATATAATTGCTGATTGACAGTTTACTTGAACTGCTTAACATAAGGATATAAAAGCTGCTAGCCCGATCTCGCACAAAAACAAACTGTTCACCCGTGCCTGTGCAGAGGAGAAATTTCACTTGGAATAGATCACAAAATAAGAACTCTTACCAGTCCCACAACTCATGTGTTTCCCATGGACAAAGCTAAACATCACACAACACCAGGTTATAATCCAGCAGGTTTGTTTGGAAGCACTAGCTTTCGGAGCGCCGCTCCTTCATCAGGTAGTTGTGGAGAATGAGATCATGATCACAATTTATATCCAAAGGAGTCTAGGGTCATGGAAATGTGACACATCAAACAATTTTAGATTAAATCCTTCATCTTTTAGAATAGGTTTCTGCTCTTTGGTTTGTTAATCCCAGAACTTCCTTTTTGTTACCTTCTCAAGAATGTCATTCAAATGCAGAGCTTTTCTAACAATAAGTGTGAATTCTGTCTGCGCCCGAATGTTGAGTCAGACTAACATTTTTCTTAGAGAAAAACTCTACATTTAAATTACATTTTTGAGAAGGTAATTTACAGATTAGGGTGTAGAGGTTAGGGTGGATAGGCTGTGCTAAATTACCCATAGTGACCAGGGATGTGAAACGTAGGGTGGATTGGCCATGGGAAATACGGAGTAAGGGGGTGGGTATGTGTGGGATGCTGTTCAGAGGGCCAGTGTGGAATAGATGGGCTGAATGGCCTGTTTCCACATTGTTGGGATTCTATGACTCCCACCATAAAGGAGCATTTTATCTGCATCTATCCTGTCAAGCCCCTTTCAGAATTCTACTGGTTTCAATAAGATCACTTCTGGTTCAGACAGGTAGACAGCACAGAAATAGACCCTTTGGTCCAACTCATCCATGGCGACCAGGGTTCCCAAACTAAACTAGCCTCACTTGCCTGCGTTTGGCCCAAATCCCTCTAAACCTTTCTATTCAGGTACCCATCCAAATGTCGTTTAGACTTTGTAAACGTACCTGCATTGACCACATCCTCAGCAAGTTCATTCCATGTGTAAACCTCCCTCTGTCAAAACGTTGCCCCTCGGGTTCCTTTTAAATCTCTCTCCTCTCACTTTAAAGAAATATCCCCCCTAGTCTTGAGCTCCCCAACGCTAAGGAAGAGCCTTTGCTATTCACCTTACCTCCACTCCTCATGATTTTATCAATCTCAATAATGTCACCCCCCAACCTCCTGTGCTCCAGTGAAAAAAGTCCTAGCCTCTCATTATAACTCAAACCCTCCAGTCCTGGCAACATCCTGGGAAATCTTTACCGAACCCTCTCTAATAGTATTCTTCCTATAACAGGGACACGAGAACCATACTCAGTACTCTGAAAGTGGCCTCACCAACATCCTGTACAACCTCAACATGATGTCCCAACTCCTATACTCAATGGGGTGAACAATGAAGGCAAGTGTGCTAAACGCCTTCTTAACCACCCTGTCTCGCAGTGAAGCAACTTTGAAAGAACGGTATACCTGAACCCTACCATGTCTCTCTCTTACAGCATGACACAGGGCCCTACCATTAACTGTACAAGTCCTGACCTTCCTTGCTTTAGCAAAACGCAAGCCCTTGCTTTTATTCATACCTCACTCATACACACGTGCTCTCTCAGACATGCACACATACACCCCCAACACATTTACAGGCATATACTCCATCACACTCTTATGTGCACTCATGCATAAACTCACATATCACTTTTTGGGCAAATTTGTATTGGCAGAATTATGTTTGCAGATACATTCAATTTTGCTCAAAAAGTGCACAGTCTGCAGGCAGTCAATCCATGTAATATTTTATAAATTCCTACTTTGGAAATAGAACCAGTCTGATTCAAAATTGGGACATTGACAGACTCGAACCTCAAACCTTTATCGGGCTGTCTGGGCTGAGTTGTCACTTTTTAAAAAAAAACTTAAGTCATCTTGAGAATGTGAATCAAAAGATGTTCTGGGATTTACATATTAATGAACTGAAACCTGCAACGCATTCTAAAAGGTGAAAGACTTAACAGCAATCTTGGTTTGTTCAATATATCCTATCAGTTGCATGACACTGTGATCTTTTGCTATAAAATCTGTGTCTTTTGATCCTGCTCCACAGCTACCCGATGAAGGAGCAGTGCTCCAAAAGCTCACACTTCCAAATAAACCTGTTGGACTATAACCTGGTGTTGTGTGATTTTTAACTTCATCCAGGAGAGTCCACCACCGGCTCCTCCACATCATTTCTAGTGAGTACAGCCCACACCTCCCAATGCTGCCAGTAAACTTTACAACGCCGATGAAATGACACACTATGCGCTCCTGAAAAATTCACAATTTCTAACGAAACTGGCTGCTCCTTCACTGATCCATCTGATACGCCACATTGGAAGCTTAGTGCAGGAAGCTGAAAGAAATGAGCAGCTATAAAACAAAAACCTTGGAGCTCAAAGCTTTCAATGAGAGTCTGAGCTGGGGGTAAATTCAGATAACTTTTCTTGAGATCCAAGTTTGTTACAGCTTCAAGCCCCCTCAGCAAAAAGGCAAAGAAAAAGTAGCTGCTTTTTAAACAGTTCAAGGTCAAAACACACATGCTACCCCACCACCCCCCTACCCACCTCACTTCTTTACTATTGGTCACCACCAAGTTGTCCCTTTGTAATTGGATCCTTGGTACAGCCTTAACCTGGAGGAAGTGTTGCCTCACTCAGCAATTTCAACCCATACCCTGTATCGCACCATCTGCTGCAGTGGGATTCAAACCCGGGAGCCCCTGGAACTGGGTTGATAGTCCAGTCGATACTGGCACTCAGCCATCGTGCCTTAAATCCCCCTGCAATGGTACATAAACTCCCTGGTACCTCTGCAGGTTGTTAGAGCTGCTGAAGCCCTTCCGGCACAGGGGGCAGCTGAAGGGCCTCTACCCCATGTGGACCCGCTGGTGCCTCAGCAGGGTGGAGGAATCGCTGAAGGCCTTCCTGCACACTGGGCAGCTGAAGGGCGTCTCCCCAGTGTGGATCCGCTGGTGGGTGAGCAGGGTGGAGGAACTGCTGAAGCACTTCCCGCAGATGGGACAGGGGAACGGGCTATCCCTGGTGTGGCTGCACCGATGAGTCTCCAGGACAGATGGGACACAGAAGCTTTTCCTGCAGTCGCCACACTTCCACCGTTTCTCCACGGGGCTGGATTCCTCAGGTTTCTCCATGGCCGAAGCTTCAGTTACACACAAATGCGTGTGGAGCCCCTCCCCACCGTGAATTCCTCTTCCCAGGCCATATAACTGTTTCAGGCTCAACACTCAGTGCGCTGCAACAGTAGGGTCTCTCATCCAGTCCCACTGATGCTGAAAACTTACTCAAACAGGAACCAAAATGCTTTGCTCCTTCTCACAGAATCATAGTTGAAAATCGTTGCGGTCCCGATGGATTGAGTGACTGTCAGACATTGACGTCAAAGTGAGGACTGCAGATGCTGGAGAGTCAGTGTCGAAAAGTGTGCTGCTGGAAAAGCACAACAGGTCAGGCAGCATCTGAGGAGCAGGAGAGTCAATGTTTCGGGCATAAGCCCTTCATCTATTGATTTTGAAGCTTCAGTCTTCAGATCTTCAAATACACGGTTAAAAACAGATTACAAAAGTCATCACTATCAGTGCAGGGTAGAAATTCAGAACAAGCAATTCTACTTTGTGGAATATTCTTTTCTTTTGTTGTTCCACAAAATTGAAAGCACTCCCACACCCTCTTCCCCCTCTGTTCTCACTCCGCTCTATCTAATTCTCCTGAAGGTGCTGATTCAGGATCTTACAGGGACAGAAAAGCAAAAACGTCAAGACTGACATCTCTCTGAATTTTGGATACCTCCACCTGAAAGTTAATATCTTTCACAACACTGGGATCCTGCTGAGAGTGAGCAGGTCTGATTTTGGGAAGCAAAAAAAAAGTGTCAATTCAGGGTGAACCTGCAATGCAGCTTCTTGAGGAAGGACCAGACACAAAATGGTTAACGACCCCGAGAAGGTGGGAGTAAAATGAGACGTCAAGGCATTAACACCGACACACTTCAGTCAAACTCTTCTGCTCGCAGTCAGGTCAAAACATGCTCTGAAAGTCCAGCCTTCACAACCACACTTCTGCTTCCACTGAAGACAATTAGAGTCACACAGCACGGAAAGTGACCCTTTGGCCCAACCTGCCCAGATATCCTAAATTAATCGAGTCACGTTTGCCATCACTTGGCCCCTATATGGGCTGGGTCCTGGCAGCTGGGACTAAATTGGGTTGGCTATCTTGTCAGCAAGGACGGGTTGGACCGAAGGGTCTGTTTCTGTGCTGTACATCTCTATGACTCCAGTCGCATTTGCCATCACTTGGCCCTGACCCAACTGAACCCTTCATATTCATATGCCCATCCAGGAGCCTTTTAACTTGTCATCGTATCAGCACCCACCACTTCCTCTGGCAGCTCATGCCATCGCTCAAGCGACTCCATGTTGAAAGCGTCTGATCTGGTGCACCAAATGACACCAGGATAATCTCAGATCATTCCAGATCGCATCGATACTCAGTCAGTGGCTTTCCCGATCAGGATGTTGTACGTGATCAAACAGGTCCATGGGTAGGCGATCCCCCACCTCTTAGTTCAAGTATCTCTACGAGAACTCCCTTGCTGGAGGGTCCCTTGGAGTCACTTCAACTGGACTTCATTGAGTTGGAGAAATGAGTTGAGTTGCTATAAATGTGTTTTGCTTGTTGCTGATGTCTTTTATAAGTGGATTGAAGCCTACCCTCCTCCTAATGCTACTGCTGAGACTGTGGTGAAGATTTTGTTTAAGGAAGTAATTCCCTGCTTCAGTATACCTGCGTGCATTAGCTCGGACAATGGACCACACTTTGTAGGTAATATTAACGGAGAACTCTGTTCCCAGCTTTGTATTTGTCGGCAACTGCATGGTGCTTATCATCCTCAGGCGGCCGGCCTTGTTGAATGTTTTAACCAGATGCAAGACTAAACTTGCCAAATTAATGGCCGAGTCTGGCCTCTCCTGGTTATGCTAATCCCTGTGGCCTTATACCAGATGCGATCCATGTCTGTGGGCAAGACACGAATGTCTCCAGCTGAGAGTTTCTCTGGTCACTGCCTCCGTACCCCTTGGAACGATTCGACTCCCTTCTGAGTCCACTTCCACCACATGACCAAAGCAATCATTGGTTATGTTCTTGCTCTAACCAATGTTATGCGTGCCTTTCACTCCCAGGAGCGTGCGGCATACAGCGATGTTCCGTCCCTTTCAGCCACGTCACGGGTAGAGCCTGGTTCGTTGGTGCTCGTCAAGAACTGTACTGGCAAAGGTCTCCAACCTCGTTGGGATGGCCCCTTCCAGGTTTTACTTCCCACCCCTACGGCGGTCCCAGTCGCTGGGCGCTCAGCTTGGGTCCAACTGCACCGTTGTAAATTGATTGACCGCACCAATCAAAAGGGGGGGGAAGAGGAGGAGAGAATCCTGGAATCTCAACAAAAGGAGTGGACCCTGTCCAGTTGGGTTTTTGAATTTTGCTGTTGTTCTCATGTTAATCTTATTACAGATACTTGAACTAAGAGGAGGGACATGTGGGGGATCGCTTATCTCCTCACCTTTCTGATCACGTACAACATCCTGATGGGGAATGCCACTAACTATGGATGCGACCAGGAATGATCAGAGATTATCCACCACCCATGCTGAGGAGATGTCGTCCAGTGCACCGGACCAGACGCCTTTGACGTGTGGAACGTGATGAAGATTGATTATTGCAATGTACTCTTACATCATAAAGACCAGGTGGTCCATCTGGACAGTAGAAATCAGTGAGAGTTATCATGTCGTTACCATGTTTTTTTTTATTTTACCTGCAGTCGCAAGCCTAGTGAAGATAAAAATGATCAACCCTGTTATTATGGTAAATATGCCCAGGAACATCATCCCTTTTTGCAGGACGGGCCAACTCGAGAAAAGGGAAGCCTGATAGGAGAAACTCCTCAATCCACAAACAACTTATTTATACAGGCCCACAGAACGCTCTTCACCCCAGAGGCAGTAGTATGTTACTCCTCTCTATCGGGAGATGACTTACTTGCCCCGTCCCCAGTCCCCGATTCCAATCTATTCATCAGACTTCCTACTGTCGATCCCGCGAAGAGAAATATCACTTTCCAATACCTCGGGTCTGTGTATACAAACAGCTGGTGTAACACTGGCTGGGGTACAGCAGACCTTATGTGGCACATGGACCTTTTCTCTTTTCAGAATCTGATACTGTCACCAAGACCATGTACAATAGAGCTAAGGGAGAGCCCAATGGGAACAGCATTCTGAGGACCATTGTCTCCCATACAGTGCGAGTGCTCGAATCCCTTGGCCCATTTTTACAGTGCTCAAGCAACTCCTCTGTGCCACCGTGGGCGGCACAGTGGTTAGCACTGCTGCCTCACAGCGCCAGAGACGCGGGTTCAATTCCCGCCTCAGGCGACTGACTGTGTGGAGTTTGCACATTCTCCCCGTGTCTGCATGGGTTTCCTCCGGGTGCTCCGGTTTCCTCCCACAATCCAAAGATGTGCAGGTCAGGTGAATTGGCCATGGTAAATTGCCCATAGTGTTAGGTAGGGGGTAGTTGTGTAGGGGTATGGGTGGGTTGCGCTTCGGCGGGGCGGTGTGGACTGATAGGGGAAACTCCTCCATCCACAAACAACTTATTTATACAGGCCCACAGAACGCTATTCACCCCAGAGGCAGTAGTATGTTATTCCTCTCTATCGGGAGATGACTTACTTGCCTGTCCCCAGTCTCTGATTCCAATCTATTCATCACTGTTTCCACACTGTAAGTAATCTAATCTAATCTAATCTAAAACGTCGCCCCTTTACTCCTGTAGATCTGACCAGACCCCCTGCTGTAACATTTCAGTAACTTATTTTGACAAACTCTCCCTAATATACACCAAACCAGACTATTATTTCTTAAGGTAAAGGGAAAGCTACCAATTTCCTTGTCCTGGATGGCAAAGATGTCCCTCATAAGGTCACCCTTGTTCCCACAACAGTAGCTTGTCCTGGCCAGTGGACAAGTCGATGGAACCTCCATCTGAGGAGGATGCAGCGGTCGGTCTCAGCCAACCTTGCTCCAATTGGAAAGATCCCAAGGGACTGCATGACAATACAGCACACCCGATAGGCTGGGGAATCCAGAGTACCCTGAGGTTGGAAGGATCAGCAGGAGTGACAAGTTAAAAGAACCGCAATTCCCTCTTTTGCGGCCTGACCATTCGAGGAAATAAGACTAAAGAGGCTTGTGGGCGGCACGGCGGCACAGTGGTTAGCACTGCTGCCTCACAGCGCCTGAGACGTGGGTTCAATTCCTGCCACAGGGGACTGACTGTGTGGAGTTTGCACGTTCTCCCCGTGTCTGCGTGGGTTTCCTCCGGGTGCTCCGGTTTCCTCCCACAGTCCAAAGATGTGCAGGGTCAGGTGAATTGGTCCATACTAAATTGCCCGTAGTGTTAGGTAAGGGGTAAATGTAGGGGTATGGGTGGGTTTCGCTTCGGCGGGTCGGTGTGGACTTGTTGGGCCGAAGGGCCTGTTTCCACACTGTAATCTAATCTAATCTAAAAAAGGCTCTGGAACAGACTGAACTGGGATTATCAGACCTGTGTCTTTACTCTGTGCAGAATCGGTATGCCTTAGACTATATACTCGCCCGGGAGGGTGAGGTCTGCACCATTGTCCAAGATAAATGCACTATGGCCATTCCCGACCTCACTGGCAATATTACTAAGATACAAGCAGAGATCCAGAATGACTGAAGGGACCAGTTGGGAAAACTGCAGATCGCGCTGATGGTACAATTGGCTTATCAATTTAGCTATGTCTGTTTGTCGGTATTGGTATTGTTAGGTGTTTAATTGCTAGGCTTATGAGGTCCCTTAGTGATATAGATTTGCCCCAGAAGATGCTCCTTTTGCGATCCGATGGCTCACCCACACGTGTCGATGGCGATGATAAATATGACCAGATGAGCTGCAAAGATGGTGGTGTTACTCTACAGGATGTTGATGGCTGGACCACCTTGAAGGGCATTCGTTTGGATTAGCCTTCTCTTTCAGTGATCTCGGTGCAATCAAAGGGAGGAATGAGGGTGTGGGCACCTGGGTGAGAAAGTCTATAGTCTTAAAACTTGCCTTTAAACATTCAGACGAAAATGTAATGCTGAATTATTGAATACATTTACTGCACTAGAAAATAAACAGGCCGGAAGGCTCAGAAAGAGGAGAGAACTTAAAGATAGGACACCTGGCCTCACCAAGTGATAACAGGATGCTGTGAGGCAATTAAGAACGTTTGCCTCAGCATCAGTGAATCTGTGTGAACAGGACACCAAGTGATAACATTCACAGCCGTTCCCTTGTGAGACCATTTTAGTGCTGAGGCTGTTGAATCCCGTAGAAAATTAACTCTTAGTGCTTATCTGCTATGGATTGAAATGAATTGCATTTTGGGACTTTATGATGATATTGAGTAGCCATTACTGGTTATTAAATACAAACTCTGTAAAAGGAAATATTGATAAAGCTTTACCTTACTTGCTGCAGCCGAAGCTCCAGCGGAGGAAACAGGCTTCGGGATGGCCACGCCCCCTGGTCCTGGTCCCGCCCCCTCCTCGTCCAAGGCGACGCGTAAGCCCCGCCCCTTCCGAACGCAGACCGTAAACCTCGCCCCCAGACTAATCCCCGCCCCTCCTGGTAAACCCCGCCCACCCAGGTGTATTTGGAAGCACGAGCTTCTGCAGCGCTGCTCCTTCTGTGGGTAGCTGTGCTGCAGGATCATAAGACACAGAATTAATAGCAAAACATCACAGTGTCATGCAACCGATGCAATATTTGGAATAAACCTGGACCGCTGCTGAGTTCTTCATCTTTTAGAATGGGTTGCAGGTTTCAGTTCATCAATATATAAATTCCAGAACTTTAGATCAGATTCCCTCCAGTGTGGAAACAGGCCCTTCGGGCCAACAAGTCCACACCGACCCGCCGAAGAGCAAAACACCCAGCCCCATTCCCCGTCACCTAACACTACGGGGCAATTTAGCTTGGCCAATTCACCCTAACCCGCACGTCTTTGGACTGTGGGAGGAAATCCACGCAGACGCGGCGCGGGGAGGGGGAGGGAATTGAACCTGGGGCTCTGGTGCTGTGAGGCAGCAGTGCTAACCACAAAAAAATGAGGAATAGGGATGCAAGGCTGGATTTCAGGGAGCTAGGGTGGAAGCTGAGGGCTAGAACAAACAGAGTGATTATCTCTGGTTTGTTGCCTCCTTTCCCAGGTATCTGACCCTTGTCTTTTGTGTCCTCCCCTACCCTTCCTGTTATCCCTTGACCCCAGTCTCCTTTTTGTTATTTCTTCTACTGCCTCCACCATCATTTTGGCTTTCTGTTTCTGCTTCTCGTCTTCCCTTTTCACATACACTTTCTGTGCCTCACGTAACAGCTCTTCCATCTGTCTTTCACTCCATCTATCTAATTTCTGTAATTTCTTTTGTATGTCCGGCCATGATTTCGTTACAAACTGGACCTTTAAGAGTCCCTGTGCTATCTGATTATCGGGATCCATTCCCAAACACTTCCTTGTGGCCTCCTTGAGACTTTTAAGAAATGCAGAAGTGGTTCCATCCTTCTCTTGTCGTACTTCAAAGGCCTTAACAAAGGTTTATGATCTTGGTGCCGCCTCTTTAATTCCTAATATTCCCATTTCTCATAGATCCCGCATTGACTCCCTATCTTCTCTGTCATTATTTTCCAAATGAGGGTCAACATTTGGGAATTTCTGTTCTGCTGGGGCCCCTTCTTCCCCAACTGCGTGCCTCTTTTCCCATTGCTATAAAGCTGCTCTCCTAATCATACCTCGTTCTTCCCCTGAAAATAATGTTCCTAAAATTGCAATCAGTTCTCCCCAGGTATATAAATTAGGCCCTAGGAATTGCTCTAATTGTTCGGCTAGTCCAACCGGATCCTCTATTAAACTTTTCATTTCCTTTGTAAAGACCCTAACTTCACTGCTAGTTAAGGGAGCATTTACATATCCGATTGTACCTTCCCCAATCGGAACCTCTCATAAGGGACATAATTTTCCATTTTCCATTATCTCTGCCCCTCCTTTACGTGTGGTGGCTCGAGTGACTCTGCCCCCCCCCAGGTTCTGCATCTTTTAGTTCAGAGTCCGTTCCCATTTCTGTGTCTGGACTCGGTTCTACTTCGGGAGCTGTAGGCTCGTTCCGGGGAGTAGTATATGGGGGCGGCAAACACGTTAAGGGATCCTATTGTGGCTTCCCTTGTTCATTCTTTTTCTGTTCTTTCCCTGATTCCTCCCTATTCATGGGACATAATTTTACTCCCGCGCTCCCTATCCAACAAACCGCATAATTGGACTCTTTTTGACTGTACGCTTCTTTCCGATTGACATATATATTAAGATCTTGACACAGCCAATCCTCATCGGACCCATATTTGGGCAAAAAAATAGCAGGCGCCTTAATACTTTATCTAGTCCAGACAAAACAACAATAGTTTACCATTGTAGCCTTATCTTTCCCCCACATCGGGGAGTTGTGTTCCCAATTTCCCAACATTCTCCCCAAAGGACTGTCGGGTGAAATATATTCCCCTTTAACGTTATTTACAGATCGATCGTTACCCAGGCAACCCAAGAGTGTCGAGCGGTCTGAGTCTTGGACCCCGGAACGAGGCCCCCAATTGTGAGAAACAGAACTCACTCACAAATCAATCAACCTGAGACAAAGCCTTGGAAACAAGAACAATTCATTACAGTCTTCTAAGTACTGGACGCTTCTGCAATCAAGCAGAAATGTGTGCCAAAACAGAGCCTGTTCGCTTTCTTATTCAGTTTACAAGTTGCGGAATCACTTTATTGCGGAATCACTTTACTTCAGCTTTATTGTGAAATACCCCTGCTGCTTCTTCTTGTGGTCCACTACAACACTTTGAAGTTATTTCCTAGCTTAAAACTATTTTCTTTAAAAGACCCTCTATATTCATTAAAGTCGTAGCCTTATGTTTGCTACATGCTACAAGAATTCCGCTTCCCTTCCCCCTACTACATCCCATCACCCATCTGCAAAAACAACATTTCTAATCTCCCACAGAAAGAGGGATAAGGATGTAAGGCAGGATTTCAGGGAGCAGGGTGGAAGCTGAGGGCTAGAACAAACAGAGTGGTTATCTCAGGTTTGTTACCCGTGCCACGTGATAGCAAGGCAAGGAATAGGGAGATATATCAGCTGAACACCTGGCTGCAAGGATGGTGCAGGAGGGAGGGTTTCAGGTTTTTGGATAATTGGGGAAGGTGGGACTTGTACAAACAGGACAGTCTTCACTTGAACCAGAGGGGTACTAATATCCTGGGTGGGAAATTTGCTGGTGCTATTCGGGTGGGTTTAAACTAGCTCAGCAGGGGGATGGGAACCGGGGGGTGTAGCTGCAATGCACAGGAGGATGAGAGTAGGAAGGACAGGGACAGGATTTCAGGGTCACAGGAATGTGCTGGCAGACAGTGAAGTGATTTGAAGTGTGTCTACTTCAATGCCAGAGTATCCGCAATAAAGTCGGTGAGCTTGCAGCACGGATAGGTACCTGGGACTTGGATGTTGTGGCCATTTCGGAGACATGGAGAGAACAGGGTGAGGAATGGATGTTGCAGGTTTCAGGGTTTTGATCTTTCATTAAGAACAGCCAAGGCGGTAAAAGAGGGAGAGGCGTGGCCTTGTTAGTCAAAGATAGTATAATGGTGGCTGACAGAACTTTTGATGAGGACTCTTCTACTGAGGTAATGTGGGCTGAGGTTAGAAACAGGAGAGGAGAGGTCACACTGCTTGCAGTTTTTTTATAGGCCTCCGCAGAGTTCCAGGGAGATGGAAGAGGGGATTAGCAAAATTATTCTGGGTAGGAGTGAAAGGAACAGGCTGGTCATTATGGGGGACTTTAACTTCCCCAACATTGACTGGAAATGCTTTCATTCTAGTACGTCGTATGGATCAGTTTTTGTCCAGTGTGTGCAGGAGGGCTTTCTGACACAGTATGTCGAAGGGCCGACAAGAAGGGAGGTCACACTGGATCTGATGCTTGGTAACGAACCAGGCCAGGTGTTTGATTTAGTGGAAGGTGAGCACTTTGGAGAGAGTGACCATAATTCAGTTAGGTTTCATTTAGCGATGTAAAGGGATAGGAACATGCCACAGGTCAAGAGTTATCGATAGGGCAAGGGCAATTATAATGCAATTATGCAAGACTTAGGATGCATAGAATAGGGTAGCAAAATGCAGGGGATGGGAACAATTGAAATGTGGAGCTGGTTTAAGGAACAGATATAGTGTGTCCTTGATAGGTATGTCCCTGTCAGGCAGGGAGGAAGTGATAAAGTAAGGGGACCAGGGTTTACAACAGAAATTGCATCTCTTGTTACAAAGAAGAAGGAGGCTTATGTGTTGATGAGGCAAGATGGTTCAGATGAGGCGATGGAGAGTTACAGATTAGCTAGGAAGGATTTAAAGAGAGAGTTAAGAGCAAAGAGAGGACATGAGCAGTCGTTACCAAATAGAATAAAAGGAGAACCTAAAGCTTTCTATAGGTATGTGAGTGTTTTAAAAAAAATTCTCAAGGTCAGGTTCGTAGGAGAGTAGTCTGACACAGAACAAACGACCAAGAGGCGAGTCTGCTAGAATATGGGCATTTTATTCCCCGCAGCGTCGCCACAACGGGTCTGGCTTATACTCACTCTACATGTTACCGGAACTGGGAGCCGTCAGTTCTCGTAGAGCGGTTGCCAACAACCCACGCTCGGCGGTTAAACGTAACCCCGGAGCAGACTCACCGAACTGGAGACTTTTCCAGCTGATATACTCTTTTCCAGATATAAACATTCATGTGAACAGCAGAGCAAGGCTAAAAAACACATTCCATTCTGATAAGAAGATTCACACGGGGAGGTGTGTAATAAGATTCACACGGGACTAAGCAACACCTCCATTCCGGTTAGATTCACACATGTATTGGGACATAATTTTTAACCGTTTCACCACATTCCACTGCTTGGAATTTTACACCACATTCCACTGCTTGGCCCAATACATGTGTTACATTATGCTTAATTCAGTTCAATTCGTTTCAGTTAATTTCAGTTCAGTCAATTCAGTGTAGTTCAATTCAGCTCAGTTCAGGTCTGTTCAGTTCAATTCAATTGTGTTCAATTCAGTTCCGTCCATTTCAATTCAATTTAGCTCAGTTCCATTTTGTTCCGTTCAATTTGATTCACTTCAGTTCCACTCAGTTCAGTTCAGTTCAATCCCATTCAATTCTGTTAACTCCGCTTCAGCTTTTTGGACATGCCCACATCCTCCGCTGTACCCCAGGCAAGGGGTTCTTCGGCAGGACTGGGATCCTCTCTCAAACAAACTGCCACGTACATGCCCACATCCATGCCATCCCGGGACGGTCGGGACCTCCACAGTTTGTTCTTCTGGTTTCTTAGTCTTTTTCCAAAACATTGTTCTGTATCAAAATCTCTCCTCAATTGCGATTGATCCTGCCGACTACGCCAAATGTTTTAAAAAAAATTCTCAAGGTCAGGTTCGTAGGAGAGTAGTCTGACACAGAACAAACGACCAAGAGGCGAGTCTGCTAGAATATGGGCATTTTATTCCCCGCAGCGTCGCCACAACGGGTCTGGCTTATACTCACTCTACATGTTACCGGAACTGGGAGCCGTCAGTTCTCGTAGAGCGGTTGCCAACAACCCACGCTCGGCGGTTAAACGTAACCCCGGAGCAGACTCACCGAACTGGAGACTTTTCCAGCTGATATACTCTTTTCCAGATATAAACATTCATGTGAACAGCAGAGCAAGGCTAAAAAACACATTCCATTCTGATAAGAAGATTCACACGGGGAGGTGTGTAATAAGATTCACACGGGACTAAGCAACACCTCCATTCCGGTTAGATTCACACATGTATTGGGACATAATTTTTAACCGTTTCACCACATTCCACTGCTTGGAATTTTACACCACAGTGAGGAATAAAAGGATGATTAGGGTAGGAATAGGGCTAATCAAAGACAGAAGTGGGAAGTTGAGTGTGAACCCTGTGGAGATTGGAGAGGTGTTAATGAATATCTCTCATCGGTCTTCACTCAGGAAAAGGAGAATATTGTAGAGGAGAAGAATGAGGTACGAGATATTAGACTCAAAAGGATCAAGGTTAGTTGCACACAGGTGTTATCAATTCTAGAAGGAGTGAAAGTAGACAAGTGCCCTGGGCCCGATGGGATTTATCCAAGGATTCTCTGGGAAGCGAGGGAGGAGATAGCAGAGCCTTTGGTTTTAATATTTGAGTCGTCATTGTCTACAGGTTTAGTGAGCCTTACTTCTGTTGAAGGAAAGCTTTTGGAAAGGAATATTAGAGATAGGATTTATAATCATCTAGCAAGCAACAATTTGATTTCAGATAGTCAACATGGTTTCATCAAGGGCAGATCGTGTCTCACAAACCTTATTGAGTTTTTTGAGAAGGTGACCAAGCATGTAGATGAGGATAGGGCAGTTGACGTGGTGTACATGGACCTCAGTAAAGGTTCCACATGGTAGGCTGTTGGAGAAAATGCAGAGGCATGGGATTGAGGATGATTTAGCAGTTTGGATTAGAAACTGGCATTCTGAAAGAAGGCAGCGAGTGGTGGTTTATGGAAAATATTCAGCCTGGAGTCCGGTTACTAGTGGTGTGCCACAAGGATCTGTTTTTGGACTACTGCGGTTTGTCATTTTTAAAATTACTTAGGTGCAGGCATAGGTGGATGGATTAGCAGAATTGGGCTGAGAGGTGGCAAATGGAGTTCAATGCAGCTAAATGTGAGGTGATTCACTTTGGGAAGAATAACAGGAAGGCAGTGATCTTGGAGTCCATGTGCATAGATCCCTGAAAGTTGCCACTCAGGTGGATAGTGCTGTGAAGAAGGCATACAGTGTGTTAGGTTTCGTTCGTAGAGGGATTGAGTTCCGGGGAACCGCAATATCACGCTGCAACTATACAAAACGCTAGTGCGGCCACACTTGGAATATTGTGTATAGTTCTGGTCCCCATATTTCAGAAAGGATGTGGGAAGCATTGGAAATGGTGCAGAAGAGATTTACCAGGTTGTTGCCTGGTCTGGAGGGAGGGTCTTATGAGGAAAGGCTGAGAGACTTGGGTCCGTTCTCATTGCAAAGAAGAAGGCTAAGAGGGGATTTGATAGAGACATATAAGGTGATCAGAGGATTAGATAGGGTAGACAGTGAAAGAATCTTTCCTAGGATGGTGACATCAGCTTGTACGAGGGGGCATAACTAGAAATTGAAGGGTGATAGATTTAAGACAGATGTCAGAGGCAAGTCCTTTATGCAGAGTGTGGTAAGGGTGTGGAATTCCCTACCTGCTAAGGTAGTCAACTCAGCCACATTAGGGAGATTTAAACAATCCTTAGATAAGCGCATGGTTGATTTTGGGATAGTATCAGGGAACGAGCTGAGAATAGTTCACAGGTCGCGTAACATCGAGGGCCAAAGGGCCTGTTGTGCGCTGTATTGTTCTATGTTCTTTGTTCTATGTTCTAAACTTAGTGCAGGAGGCTGAAAGAAATGAACAGCTTTAAAACAAAAACCTCTTGGAGCTCAAAGCTTTCAATGAGAGTCTGAGCCCGGTGGTAAGTTCAGGTAACCTTTATTGCAACCAAACTTTGTTACAGCTTCAGATCCCCCCAGCAAAAAGGCAGAGAAAAAGCAGTTGCTTTTTGCGCACCTCAAGGTCAAAGTGCACACACCACCCCCCTCACTGTCTTTACTATTGGCCAGCACCAAGTTGTCCCTTTGTAATCGAATCCTTGGTACAGCCGTAACCCGGAGGAAGTATTGCCTCACTCAGCAATTTCAACCCATATCCTGTCTCCAAGTAAGTTTCTCCCCGCTCATTTGCCAGGAAGGGGCAGTGTAGTGTCAACCAGACTGCTGTGGGTATGGAGTCACGTGTAGGGCAGACCGGGTAAAGGATGCAGCTGGAACGACAGAGTGAATCCTTTCCCACAATGGCAGTTCCCTTCCCTAACAAGGGTGAGAGTGAATCAGATGGGGGCTTTCTCCCCCACACCACCCCCTCCCTGAAACGGTCTCATCGTTAGATTCCGAACTCCATATTTCTGACCGAATACCAATTCTGCCATCTGTCGTGGGGGGATTCGAACCCAGGAGTCCCCAGAACCGGGTTGATAGTCCAATCGATAATGGCACTCGGCCGTCACTCCTTCAATCCCCCTGTGATGGCACGTGAACTCGCTGGTGCTTCCGCAGGTGGGAGGAGTAGGTGAAGCCCTTCCCGCACTGAGAGCAGGTGAACGGCCTCTGCCCGGTGTGGATCCATTGATGCCTCAGCAGGGTGGAAGATGTGCTGAAGCCCTTTCCACACTTGGGGCAGCTGAAGGGCCTCTCTCCCGTGTGGACCCGCTGGTGAGTCAGCAGGTGGGACGAATACCTGAAGGCCTTCCTGCACTCGGGGCAGCTGAAGGGCCTCTCCCCCGTGTGGACCCGCCAGTGGGTCAGCAGATGGGAGGAATTCCTGAAGCCCTTCCCGCACTGAGAGCAGGTGAAGGGCCTCTCCCCCATGTGGACCCGCTGGTGGGTCAGCAGGTGGGAGGAGCAGGTGAAGCCCTTCCTGCACTGAGAGCAACTGAACTGCCTCTCCTCCATGTGGACACGCTGGTGCCTCAGCATGGTGGAGGCCTGTGTAAAGGCCTTCCCACACTCGGGGCAGCTGAAGGGCCTCTCCCCTGTGTGGACCCGCTGGTGCCTCAGCAGGGCGGAGGAGCAGGTGAAGCCCTTCCCGCACTGAGAGCAGGTGAACGGTCTCTCCCCCGTGTGGACATGCTGGTGGGTCAGCAGGGAGGAGGAATTGCTGAAGGCCTTCCCACACCCGGGGCAGCTGAAGGGCCTCTCCCCCGTGTGGACCCGCCGGTGGGTCAGCAGGTGGGAGGAATCGCTGAAGGCCATCCCGCACTGAGAGCAGGTGAATGGCCTCTCCCCCGTGTGGACACGCTGGTGCCTCCGCAGGGAGGAGGAATCGCTGAAGGCCTTCCCACACTTGGGGCAGCTGAAGGGCCTTTCCCCCGTGTGGACCCGCCGGTGGGTCAGCAGGTGGGAGGAATTGCTGAAGGCCTTCCCACACTCTGGGCATCTGAAGGGCCTCTCCCCCGTGTGGACCCGCTGGTGGCTCCGCAGGTTGGAGGAGCAGGTGAAGCCCTTCCCGCACTGAGAGCAGCTGAACGGCCTCTCCACCGTATGGACATGCTGGTGGGCCAACAGGGTAGAGGAATTGCTGAAGGCCTTCCCGCACTCGGGGCAGCTGAATGGCCTCTCCCCTGTGTGGACACGCTGGTGCCTCAGCAGGTGGGAGGAATACCTGAAGCCCTTCCCGCACTGAGCGCAAATGAAGGGCCTCTCCTCCGTATGGACCTGCTGGTGGGTCAGCAGGTGGGAGGAGCAGGTGAAGCCCTTCCCACACTGAGAACAGGTGAACGGCCTCTCCCCCGTGTGGACCCGCCGGTGCCTCAGCAGGGTGGAGGAATTGCTGAAGGCCTTCCCACACTCTCGGCAGGTGAAGGGCCTTTCCCCCGTGTGGACACGCTGGTGCCTCAGCAGGGTGGAGGCCTGGGTAAAGGCCTTCCCGCATTCTGGGCAGCTGAAGGGCCTCTCCCCCGTGTGGACGCGCTGGTGGGTCAGCAGGGTGGAGGCCTGGGAAAAGGCCTTCCCGCACTCTTGGCAGCTGAAGGGCCTCTCCCCTGTGTGGACCCGCTGGTGGGTCAGCAGGTGGGAGGATGTGCTGAAGGCCTTCCCGCACTCTGGGCAGCTGAAGGGCCTCGCCCCCGTGTGTTTCTGCTGGTGGGCCAACAAGTGGGAGGAATGTCTGAAGGCCTTCCCGCAGTCGGTGCAGGGGAATGGCCTCTTCCCGGTGTGACTGCGCCGATGAGTCTCCAGGGCAGACGGGACACGGAAACCTTTTCCACAGTCGCCACACTTCCATGGTTCTTCTACAGGGCGGGATTCCTCAGGTTTCTCCATGGCCACAGCTTCAGCTGCACACAAACACGTGTAGAGCTCCTCCCTGCCGTGAAATCCCCTTCCCAGGCAGTATAACTGTTTCAGGCTCCACACACAGTGCGCTGCAACAGTGGGGGCTCTCGTCCAGTCCCACTGATGCTGAAAACGTCCTCAAACAGGAACCAAAAAGCGTTGATCCCTCTCACAGAAATCACAGTCAAAAATCGTTGCGGTCCCGATTGATTGTGTGACTGTCAGACATGGACATCAAAGTGAGGACTGCAGACGCTGGAGAGTCAGTCAAAAAATGTGGCGCTGGAAAAGCACAGCAGGTCAGGCAGCATCTGAGGAGCAGGAGAGTCAATGTTTCGGGCATAAGCCCTTCATCCGTTGATTCTGAAACTTCCCTCTTCAGATTTTCAACTACTCTGCAAAAGGAGATTACAAAAGTCATCACTATCAGTGCAGGGTAGAAATTCAGAACAAGTAATTCGACTTTCTGTGGAATATTCTTTTGTTGTTGCACAAAATTGAAAGCACCATCCCACTCTCTCTCCCCCTCTGTTCTCACTCCGCTCTAACTAATTCCCCGAAGGTGCTGATTCAGGATCTTACAGGGGCAGAAAAAGCAAAAACATCAAGACTGACATCTCTCTGAATTTTGGATACCTCCACCTGAAAGTTAATATCTTTCACAACACTGGGATCCTGCTGAGAGTGAGCAGGTCTGATTTTGGGAAGCAAAAAAAAAGTGTCAATTCAGGGTAAACCTGCAACGCAGCTTCTTGAGGAAGGACCAGACACAAAATGGTTATCGACCCCGGGAAGGTGGGAGCAAAATGAGATGTCAAGGCATTAACACCGACACACTTCAGTCAAACTCTTCTGCTCGCAGTCAGGGCAAAACATACTCTGAAAGTCCAGCCTTCACAACCACACTTCTGCTTTCACTGAAGACAATTAGAATCATACAGCACGGAAACAGACCCTTTGGCCCAACCTGCCCAGATATCCTAAATTAATCTAGTCACGTTTGCCATCACTTGGCCTCTATATGGCAGCTGGGACTAAATTGGGTTGGCTATCTTGTCAGCAAGGACGGGTTGGACCGAAGGGTCTGTTTCTGTGCTGTACATCTCTATGACTCCAGTTGCATTTGCCATCACTTGGCCCTGACCCATCTGAACCCTTCATATTCATATGCCCGTCCAGGAGCCTTTTAACTTGTCATCGTACCAGCACCCACCACTTCCTCTGGCAGCTCACGCCATCGTTCAAGCGACTCCACGTTGAAAGCGTCTGGTCTGGTGCACCAGATGACATCAGGATAATCTTAGATCGATTCAGATCGCATCGATACTCAGTCAGTGGCTTTCCCGATCAGGATGTTGTACGTGATCAAGCAGGTCCGTGGGTAGGCGATCCGCCACCTCTTAGTTCAAGTATCTCTACGAGAACTCCCTTGCTGGAGGGTCCCTTGGAGACACTTCAACTGGACTTCATTGAGTTGGAGAAATGAGTTGAGTTGCTATAAATATGTTTTGCTTATTGCTGATGTCTTTTGTAAGTGGATTGAAGCCTAACCTCCTCCTAACACTACTGGTGAGACTGTGGTGAAGATTTTGTTTAAGGAAATAATTCCCTGCTTCAGTATACCTGCGTGCATTAGCTCGGACAATGGACCACACTTTGTAGGTAATATTAACGGAGAACTCTGTTCCCAGCTTTGTATTTGTCGGCAACTGCATGGTGCTTATCATCCTCAGGCGGCTGGCATTGTTGAATGTTTTAACCAAACTCAAGACTAAACTTGCCAAATTAATGGCAGAGTCTGGCCTCTCCTGGTTATGCTAATCCCTGTGGCCTTATTTCAGATGCAATCCATATCTGCGATCAAGACACAACTGTCTCCAGCTGAGAGTCTCTCTGGTCACCGCCTCCACACTCTGGGAACGATTCGACTCCCTTCTGAGTCCACTTCCACCAAATGACCGAAACAATAATTGGTTATGTTCTTCCTCTAACTAGTGTTATGCGTGCCTTTCACTCCCAGGAGCGTGCGGCCTACAGCGATGTTCCCTCACTTTCAGCCTCGTCACGGGTAGAGCCTGGTTCATTGGTGCTCGTCAAGAACTGCTGGAAATGTGTTGCTGGAAAAGCGCAGCAGGTCAGGCAGCATCCAGGGAACAGGAGAATCGACGTTTCGGGCATAAGCCCTTCTTCAGGAATCAAGAACTGGACTGGCAAAGGTCTCCAACCTCGTTGGGATGGCCCCTTCCAGGTTTTACTTCCCACTCCTACAGCGGTAAAATTTACTGGGCACTCAGCTTGGGTCCAACTGCACCATTGTAAATAGATTGACCGCACCAATCAAAAGGGGGGAAGTGGAGGAGAGAATCCTGGAATCCCAACAAAAGGAGTGGACCCTGTCCAGTTGGGTTTTTGAATCTTGCTGTTGTTCTCATGTTAATCTTATTGCAGATACTTGAACTAAGAGGAGGGACATGTGGGGGATCGCTATCTCCTCACCTTTCTGATCACGTACAACATCCTGATGGGGAAAGCCACTAAGTATGGATGCGACCAGGAATGATCAGAGATTATCCACCACCCATGCTGAGGAGATGTCGTCCATTGCACCGGACCAGGCGCCTTAGACGTGTGGAACGTGATGAAGATTGATTATTGCAATCGACTCTTACATCAGAAAGACCAGATGGTCCATCTGGACAGTAGAAATCAGTGGGAGTCACCATGTCGTTACCATGTGTTTTTGATTTTACCTGCAGATGCAAGCCTAGTGAGGATAAAAATGATCAACCGTTATTATGGTAAATATTTTAAGGACGTCCAGGAACACCATCCCATTTTGCAGGTCGGGCCGACTCGAGAAAAGGGAAGCCTGATAGGGGAAACTCCTCAATCCACAAAGAACTTATTTATACAGGCCCACAGAACGCTCTTCACCCCAGAGGCAGTAGTATGTTACTCCTCTCTATCGGGAGATGACTTACTTGCCCCATCCCCAGTCCCCGATTCCATTCCATTCGTCAGACTTCCTGCTGCCGACCCTGCGAAGAGAAATATTACTTTCCAATAGCTCTGCTCTGTGTATACAAACAGCTGGTGTAACACCGGCTGGGGTACAGCAGCCTTATGCGGCACATGGACCTGGAACGGAACCCTTCCCTTGCGCATTTATAGGCCTTTTCTCTTTTCAGAACCTGATACTGTCACCAAGACCATGTACAATAGAGCTAAGGGAGAGCCCAATGGGAACAGCATTCTGAGGACCATTGTCTCCCATACAGTGCGAGTGCTCGAGTCACTTGGCCCATTTTTTACAGCGCTCAAGCGACTCCACTTGCAAAACGTCGACCCTTTACTCCTGTAGACCTGACCAGACCCCCTGCTGTAACATTTCAGTAACCTATTTTGACAAACTCTCCCTAATATACACCAAACCAGACTATTATTTCTTCAGCTAAGGTAAAGCTACCAATTTCCTTGTCCTGGATGGCAAAGATGTCCCTCATAAGGTCACTATCGGAGCCCTTGTTCCCACAACAGTACCTTGTCCTGGCCAGTGGACAAGTCGATGGAACCTCCATCTGAGGAGGATGCAGCGGTCGGTCTCAGCCAACCTTGCTCCAACTGGAAGGATCCCAAGGGACTGGGTGACAATATAGGACACCCGATAGGCTGGGGAATCCAAAGTACCCTGAGGTTGGAAGGATCGGCAGGAGTGACAAGTCAACAGAACCGCAACTCCCTCTTTGAAGGCCTGACCTTTCGAGGAAATAAGACTAAAGAGGCTCTGGAACATAGTAAACTGGGATTATCAGACCTGTGTCTTTACTCTGTGCAGAATCAGTATGCCTTAGACTATATACTTGCCGAGGAGGGTGACGTCTGCACCATTGTCCAAGATAAATGCACTATGGGCATTCCCGATCTCACTGGCAATATTACTAAGATACAAGAAGAGATCCAGGCATTCCTTGACAGAATGACTGAAGGGACCAGTTGGGGAAACTGCAGATCGGGCTGATGGTACAATTGGCTTATCAATTTAGCTATGTCTGTTTGTCGGTATTGGTATTGTTAGGTGTTTAATTGCTAGGCTTATGAGGTCCCTTAGTGATATAGATTTGCCCCAGAAGATGCTGCTTTCGCGATCTGATGGCTCACCCACACGTGTCGAAGGCGATGATAAATATGACAGATGAGCTGCAAAGATGGTGGTGCCGCTCTGCAGGATGTTGATGGCTAGACCACCTTGAAGGGCATTTGTTTAGACTAGCCTTCTCTTTCAGTGATCGCGGTGCAATCAAAGGGAGGAATGAGGGTGTGGGCATCTGGGTGAGAAAGTCTATAGCCTTAAAACTTGTCTTTAAACATTCAGACTAAAATGTAATGCTGAATTATTGAATACATTTACTGCACAAGAAAATAAACAGGCAAGAAGGCTCAGAAAGAGGAAAGAACTTAAAGATAGGGACACCTGGGCTCACCAAGCGATAACAGGATGCTGTGAGGCAATTAAGAACGTTTGCCTCAGCATCAGTGAATCTGTGTGAACAGGACACCAAGTGATAACATTCACAGCCGTTCCCTTGTGAGACCATTTTAGTGCTGAGGCTGTTGAATCCCGTAGAAAATTAATTCTTAGTGCTGATCTGCTATGGATTGAAATGAATTGCATTTTGGGACTTTATGATGATATTGAATAGCCATTACTGGTTATTAAATACAAACTCTGTAAAAGGAAATATTGATAAAGCTTTACCTTACTTACTGCAGCCAAGGCTCCAGCGGAGGAAACAGGCCTCGGGCACACTTCCGGCTTCGGGATGGCCACGCCCCCTGGTCCTGGTCCCGCCCCCTCCTCGTCCAAGGCGACGCGTAAGCCCCGCCCCTTTCGAACGCAGACCGTAAACCCCGCCCCCAGACTAGACCCCGCCCTCCTGGTAAACCCCGCCCACCCAGGTGTATTTGGAAGCACTAGCTTCTGCAGCGCTGCTCCTTCTGTGGGTAGCTGTGCTGCAGGATCATAAGACGCAGAATTAATAGCAAAACATCACAGTGTCATGCAACCGATGCAATATTTAGAACAATCCTGGACCGCTGCTGAGTCCTTCATCTTTTAGAATGGGTTGCAGGTTTCAGTTCATCAATATATAAATTCCAGAACTTTAGATCAGATTCCCTCCAGTGTGGAAACAGGCCCTTCGGGCCAACAAGTCCACACCGACCCGCCGAAGAGCAAAACACCCAGCCCCATTCCCCGTCACCTAACACTACGGGGCAATTTAGCTTAGCCAATTCACCCTAACCCGCACGTCTTTGGACTGTGGGAGGATACCCGCGCAGACGTTGGGGGGGGGGGGGGAATTGAACCTGGGGCTCTGGCGCTGTGAGGCAGCAGTGCTAACCACAAAAAAAAGGTGACATTTTCTGTTTTTCAGCGGCAGCTGCAACCCAGGAGTGGGGAGTCACTGATTTGAGGTTTTAAATTTGAAGTCAGAGAGCAGAGGTTCCTGGGAGAGGAGGGATGACTTATTTGTATTTCCTTCTTGCTGTATAAGTCAGTGGGTACTGTTGAGGGGGGATAACGACCTACCAGGGGTATGCACTGGGGCCCAGGTCTCTGGCACAGAGCCTGTCCCTGTTGCACCAGAAGGGAAGGAAGGAAGGAAATGAGGAGAGTGTTAGTCATTGGGGACTCAATAGTTAGAGGGTCAGATAGAAGGTTTGTTGGGAATGAACAAGACTCGCGGTTAGTGTGTTGCCTCCCAGGTGCCAGGGTGCGTGATGTCTCGGATCGTATCTTTGGGGTCCTGAAGGGAGAGGGTTTCCAACCCCAAGTCATGGTCCATATAGGTACCAACAACATAGGTAGAAATGTGAGAAACAGAACTCACTCACAAATCAATCAGCCTGAGACAAAGCCTTGGAAACAAGAACAATTTATGACAGTCTTGCAAGTACTGGACGCTTCTACAATCAAGCAGAAATGCGCACCAAAACAGAGACTGTTAGCTTTCTCATTCAGTTTACAAGTTGCGGGATCACGCCTCCCTTTTTCCATCATAAGCCGATTACCTCACTTGTCAGTTATTTTCTTATCTGGCCATCCTGCTGTCCTTGTCTGCATTGTTTGTTCCTTGTTTGTTACAGTTTGTTCTTTTATCCAGTTTCTCTTATCATACTATAAGCTTTATTGTGAAATGCCCCTGTTGCTTATTTTTGTGGTCAACAACAACACTTTAAAGTTATTCCCTAGCTTAAAACTATTTTCTTTAAAAGACCCTCTATATTCATTAAAGTCTTAGCCTTAAGTATGCTACATGGTACAAGAATTCCTCGACCGTTTGTATAATGTTCCCCTTCCCTTCCCCCCACTACACCCCCTCACCCATCTGCAAAAACATTTCTAATCTCCCACAGAAAGAGGGATAGGGATGTAAGGCAGGATTTCAGGGAGCTAGGGTGGAAGCTGAGGGCTAGAACAAACAGAGTGGTTATCTCTAGTTTGTTACCCATGCCACGTGATAGCAATGGATAGGAATAGAGAGAGATATCAGCTGAACACCTGGCTGCAAGGATGGTGCAGGAGGGAGGGTTTCAGGTTTTTGGATAATTGGGGCTCATTCTGGGGAAGGTGGGACTTGTACAAACAGGACAGTCTTCACTTGAACCAGAGGGGTACTAATATCCTGGGTGGGAAATTTGCTGGTGCTATTCGGGTTGGTTTAAACTAGCTCAGCAAGGGGATGGGAACCGGGGGGTGTAGCTGCAATGCACAGGAGGATGAGAGTAGGAAGGACAGGGACAGGATTTCAGGGTCACAGGAATGTGCTGGCAGACAGCGAACTGGTTTGAAATGTGTCTACTTCAATGCCAGAGTATTCGCAATAAGTTGGTGAGCTTGCAGCATGGATAGGTACCCAGGATTTGGATGTTGTGGCCATTTCGGAGACATGGAGAGAGCAGGGTGAGGAATGGATGTTGCAGGTTCCAGGGTTTTGATCTTTCATTAAGAACAGCCAAAGCAGTAAAAGAGGGAGAGGCGTGGCCTTGTTAGTCAAGGATAGTATAACGGTGGCTGACAGAACTTTTGATGAGAACTCGTCTACTCAAGTAATGTGGGCTGAGGTTAGAAACAGGAGAGGAGAGGTCACACTGCTTGGAGTTTTTTTTACAGGCCTCTGCAGAGTTCCAGGGAGGTGGAAGAGAGGATTTGCAAAATTATTCTGGATAGGAGTGAAAGGAACAGGGTGGTCATTCTGGGGGACTTTAACTTCCCCAACATTGACTGGAAATGCTTTCACTCTAGATTCTGGATCAGTGGTGCTGGAAGAGCACAGCAATTCAGGCAGCATCTCGGATCCAGAATCTGGTTTCCAGCATCTGCAGTCATTGTTTTACCTCATGCTTTCACTCTAGTATGTCGTATGGATCAGTTTTTGTCCAGTGTGTGCAAGATGGTTTTCTGAGACAGCATGTCGAAGGGCCGACAAGGGGGGACGTCACTCTGGATCTGGTGCTTGGTAATGAACCAGGCCAGATGTTTGATTTGGTGGAAGGTGAGCACTTTGGAGAGAGTGACCATAATTCAGTTAGGTTTCATTTAGCGATGTAAAGGGATAGGAACATGCCACAGGTCAAGAGTTATTGATGGGGCAAGGGCAATTATAATGCAATTATGCAAGACTTAGGATGCATAGAATAGGGTAGCAAAATGCAGGGGATGGGAACAATTGAAATGTGGAGCTGGTTTAAGGAACAGATATTGTGTGCCCTTGATAGGTATGTCCCTGTCAGGCAGGAAGTGATAAGGTAAGGGAACCGTGGTTTACAACAGAAATTGCATCTCTTGTTACAAAGAAGAAGGAGGCTTATGTGTTGATGAGGCAAGATGGTTCAGATGGGGTGATGGAGAGTTACAGATCAGCTAGGAAGGATTTAAAGAGAGAGTTAAGAGCAAAGAGAGGACATGAGCAGTCTTTAACACATAAAGGAGAACCCTAAAGCTTTCTATAGGTATGTGAGGAATAAAAGGATGATTAGGGTAGGAATAGGGCCAAAGATAGAAGTGGGAAGTTGAGTGTAGGCCCTGTGGAGATTGGAGAGGTGTTAATGAATATCTCTCATCGGTCTTCACTCAGGAAAAGGAGAATATTGTAGAGGAGAAGAATGAGGTACGAGATATTAGACTCAAAAGGATCGAGGTTAGTTGCACACAGGTGTTATCAATTCTAGAAGGAGTGAAAGTAGACAAGTGCCCTGAGCCCGATGGGATTTATCCGAGGTTTCTCTGGGAAGCGAGGGAGGAGATAGCAGAGCCTTTGGTTTTGATATTTGAGTTGTTATTGTCTACAGGCTTAGTACCAGAGTGGAGGATTGCTAATGTTGTGCCCTTGTTCAAGAAGGGCAGCAGAGATGACCCAGGTAATTATAGACCACTGAGCCTTACTTCTGTTGAAGGAAAGCTTTTGGAAAGGAATATTAGAGGTAGGATTTATAATATACTTGCAAGCAACAATTTAATTTCAGATAGTCAACATGGTTTCATCAAGACAGATCGTGTCTCACAAACCTCATTGCATTTTTTGAGGTGACCAAGTATGGAAATGTGGGTAGGGCAGTTGACGTGGTGTACATGGACCTCAGTAAAGCCTGTGATAAGGTTCCACATGGCAGGCTGTTGGAGAAATAGCAGAGGCATGGGTTGTTGTGGTTGTGTTCGCCGAGCTGGGAATTTGTGTTGCAAACGTTTTGTCCCCTCTCTAGGTGACATCCTCAGTGCTTGGGAGCCTCCTGTGAAGCGCTTCTGTGATGTTTCCTCCAGCATTTATCGTGATGGTGTCACCGAGACAGGGGACGAAACGTCTGCAACACAAATTCCCAGCTCGGCGAACAGAACCACAACAACGAGTACCCGAGCTACAAATCTTCTCCCAAACTTTGAAGAGACGTGGGATTGAGGGTGATTTAGCAGTTTGGATTAGAAACTAGCTTTCTGAAAGAAGGCAGCGAGTGATGATTTATGGAAAATATTCAGCCTGGTGTCCGGTTACAAGTGGTGTGCCACAAGGATCTGTTTTGGAATCACTGCGGTTTGTCGTTTTTATAAATGACTTAGATGCAGGCATAGGTGGATGGATTCGCAGAATTGGACTGAGAGGTGGCAAATGGAGTTCAATGCAGCTAAATGTGAGGTGATTTACTTTGGGAAGAATATCAGGAAGGCAGTGATCTTGGAGTCCATGTACATAGATCCCTGAAAGTTGCCACCCAGGTAAATAATGCTGTGAAGAAGGCATACGGTGTGTTAGGTTTCATTCGTAGAGGGATTGAGTTCTGCAACCGCAACATCATGCTGCAACTATACAAAACACTGGTGCAGCCACATTTGGAATATTGTGTATAGTTCTCGCCCCCATATTTCAGGAAGGATGTGGGAAGCATTGGAAAAGGTGCAGAGGAGATTTATCAGGTTGTTGCCTGGTCTGGAGGGAGGGTCTTATGAGGAAAGGCTGAGAGACTTGGGTATGTTCTCATTGGAAAGAAGAAGGCTAAGGGGGGATTTGAAAGAGACATCTTGGATGATCAGAGGATTAGATAGGGTAGACAGTGAAAGAATTTTTCCTAGGATGGTGAAGTCAGCTTGTATGAGGGGGCATAACTACAAATTGAGGGGTGATAGATTTAAGACAGGTGTCAGAGGCAAGTTCTTTATGCAGAGAGTGGTAAGGGCGTGGAATGCCCTACCTGCTAAGGTAGTCAACTCAGCCACATTAGGGAGATTTAAACAATCCTTAGATAAGCGCATGGATGATTTTGGGATAATGTCAGGGAATGAGCCGAGAATACTTCACAGGTCGGCGCAACATCGAGGGCCAAAGGGCCTGTTGTGCGCTGTATTGTTCTATGTTCTTTGTTCTATGTTCTAAACTTAGTGCAGGAGGCTGAAAGAAATGAGCAGCTTTAAAACAAAAACCTCTTGGAGCTCAAAGCTTTCAATGAGAGTCTGAGCCCGGTGGTAAGTTCAGGTAACCTTTATTGCAACCAAACTTTGTTACAGCTTCAGATCCCCCCAGCAAAAACGCAGAGAAAAAGCAGTTGCTTTTTGAGCACCTCAAGGTGAAAGCGCACACACTGCACCTCCCCTGTCCCACCCCCCTCACTATTGGCCAGCACCAAGTTGTCCCTTTGTAATTGGATCATTGGTAAAGCCCTAACCCGGAGGAAGTATTGCCTCACTCAGCAATTTCAACCCATACCCTGTCTCCAAGTAAGTTTCTCCCCGCTCATTTGCCAGGAAGGGGCAGTGTAGTGTCAACCAGACTGCTGTGGGTCTGGAGTCACGTGTAGGCCAGACCGGGTAAAGGATGCAGCTGGAACGACTGAGTGAATCCTTTCCCACAATGGCGGTTCCCTTACCTAACAAGGGAGAGAGTCAATCAGATGGGGGCTTTCTCCCCCGCACCACCCCCTCCCTGAAACAGTCTCATCATTAGATTCCGAACTCCAGATTTCTGACCGAATACCAATTCTGCCATCTGTCGTGGCGGGATTCGAACCCGGGAGTCCCCGGAACCGGGTTGATAGTCCAATCGATAATGGCACTCGGCCATCACTCCTTCAATCCCCCTGCGATGGCACGTGAACTCGCTGGTGTTTCTGCAGGTTGGAGGAGTAGGTGAAGCCCTTCCCGCACTGAGAGCAAGTGAACGGCCTCTCTCCGGTGTGGATCCGCTGGTGCCTCAGCAGGGTGGAGACCTGGCTAAAGGCCTTCCCGCACTCTGGGCAGCTGAAGGGCCTCTCCCCCGTGTGGACCCGCCGGTGGGTCAGCAGGTGGGAGGAATACCTGAAGCCCTTCCTGCACTGAGAGCAGGTGAATGGCCTCTCCCCCGGGTGGACCCGCTGGTGGGTCAGCAGGGTGGAGGAATTCCTCAAGGCCTTCCCGCACTCGGGGCAGCTGAAGGGCCTCTCCCCCGTGTGGACCCGCTGGTGCCCCAGCAGGGTGGAGACCTGGGTAAAGGCCTTTCCGCACTCTGGGCAGCTAAAGGGCCTCTCCCCCGTGTGGATCCGCTGGTGGCTCTGCAGGGTGGAGGAGCAGGTGAAGCCCTTCCCGCACCGAGAGCAGGTGAACGGCCCCTCCCCGGTGTGGACATGCTGGTGCCTCAACAGGGCGCAGGAATTGCTGAAGGCCTTCCCGCACTTGGTGCAGCTGAAGGGCCTCTCCCCCGTGTGGATACGCTGGTGGCTCCGCAGATTGGAGGAGCAGGTGAAGCCCTTCCCACACTGAGAGCAGGTGAACGGCATCTCCCCTGTGTGGACATGCCGGTGACTCCGCAGATTGGAGGAGCAGGTGAAGCCCTTCCCGCATTCAGGGCAACTGAAGGGCTTTTCCCCCATCTGGACACGCTGGTGCCTCAGCAGGTTGGAGACCTGGGTATAGGCCTTCCCGCATTCAGGGCAATTGAAGGGCCTCTCCCCCGTGTGGACATGCTGGTGGATCAGCAGGGTGGAGGAATTGCTGAAGGCCTTCCCGCACTCGGGGCAGCTGAAAGGCCTTTCCCCCGTGTGGACCCGCTTGTGCCTCAGCAGGGTGGAGGCCTGGGAAAAGGCCTTCCCGCACTCTGGGCAGCTGAAGGGCCTCTCCCCTGTGTGGACCCGCTGGTGGGCCAACAAGTGGGAGGAATGTCTGAAGGCCTTCCCGCAATCGGTGCAGGGGAATGGCCTCTCCCCGGTGTGACTGCACCGATGAGTCTCCAGGGCAGACGGGACACGGAAGCCTTTCCCACAGTCGCCACACTTCCACGGTTCCTCTACAGGGCGGGATTCCTCAGGTTTCTCCATGGCCACAGCTTCAGCTGCACACAAACACATGTAGAGCCCCTCCGTGCCGTGAAATCCCCTTTCCAGGCCGTAGAACTGTTTCAGGCTCCACGCACAGTGCACTGCAACAGTGGGGGCTCTCGTCCAGTCCCATTGATGCTGAAAATGTCCTCAAACAGGAACCAAAAAGCGTTGATCCCTCTCACAGAAATCATAGTCAAAACTCGTTGCGGTCCCGATGGATTGTGTAACTGTCAGACATTGACATCAAAGTGAATAATGAAGACGCTGGAGAGTCAGTCAAAAAATGTGGCGCTAGAAAAGCACAGCAGGTCAGGCAGTATCCGAGGAACAGGAGAGTCAATGTTTCGGGCATGAGCCCTTCATCTGTTGATTTTGAAACTTCAATCTTCAGATTTTCAACTACTCTGCAAAAAGAGATTACAAAAGTCATCACTATCAGTGCAGGGTAGAAATTCAGAACAAGCAATTCTACTTTCTGTGGAATATTCTTTTGTTGTTCCACAAAATTGAAAGCACCATCCCACTCTCCCTTCCCCTCTGTTCTCACTCCGCTCTAACTAATTCCCCTTAAGGTGTTGATTCAGGATCTTACAGGGGCAGAAAAAGCAAAAACATCAAGACTGACATCTCTCTGAATTTTGGATACCTCCACCTGAAAGTTAATATCTTTCACAACGCTGGGATCCTTCTGAGAGTGAGCAGGTCTGATTTTGGGAAGCAAAAAAAAGGTGTCAATTCAGGGTGAACCTGCAATGCAGCTTCTTGAGGAAGGACCAGACACAAAATGGTTAATGACCCCGAGAAGGTGAGAGCAAAATGAGACATCAAGGCATTAACGCCAATACACTTCAGTCAAACTCTTCTGCTCCCAGTCAGGGCAACTCATGCTCTGAAAGTCCAGCCTTCATAACCACACTTCTGCTTTCACTGAAGACAATTAGAGTCACATAGCACGGAAACAGACCCTTTGGCCCAACCTGCCCAGATATCCTAAATTAATCTAGTCACGTTTGCCATCACTTGGCCTCTATCTGGGCCGGATGCTGACAGCTGGGACTAAATTGGGTTGACTATCTTGTCAGCAAGGACCAAAGGGTCTGTTTCTGTGCTGTACATCTCTATGACTCCAGTTGCATTTGCCATCACTTGGCCCTGACCCATCTGAACCCTTAATATTCAGATGCCCGTCCAGGAGCCTTTTAACTTGTCATCGTACCAGCACCCACCACTTCCTCTGGCAGCTCACGCCATCGTTCAAGAGACTCCACGTTGAAAGCGTTTGGTCTGGTGCACCAGATGACATCAGGATAATCTCAGATCGTTCCAGATCGCATCGATACTCAGTCAGTGGCTTTCCCGATCAGGATGTTGTACGTGATCAAACAGGTCAGTGGGTAAGCGATCCCCAACCTCTTAGTTCAAGTATCTCTACGAGAACTCCCTTGCTGGAGGGTCCCTTGGAGACACTTACCATAAGACCATAAGACATAGGAGTGGAAGTAAGGCCATTCGGCCCATCGAGTCCACTCCGCCATTCAATCATGGCTGATGCGCATTTCAGCTCCACTTACCAGCGTTCTCCCCGTAGCCCTTAATTCCTCTAGACAACAAGAATCTATCAATCTCGGCCTTCAACTGGACTTCATTGAGTTGTAGAAATGAGTTGAGTTGCTAGAAATGTGTTTTGCTTATTGCTGATGTCTTTTCGAAGTGGATTGAAGCCTACCCTCCTCCTAACGCTACTGCTGAGATTGTGGTGAAGATTTTGTTTAAGGAAATAATTCCCTGCTTCAGTATACCTGCGTGCATTAACTCGGACAATGGACCACACTTTGTAGGTAATATTAACGGAGAACTCTGTTCCCAGCTTTGTATTTGTCAGCAACTGCATGGTGCTTATCATCCTCAGGCAGCCGACCTTGTTGAATGTTTTAACCAGACTCAAGACTAAACTTGCCAAATTAGTGGCAGAGTGTGGCCTCTCCTGGTTATGCTAATCCCTGTGGCCTTATTCCAATTGCGATCCATGTCTCCAGGCAAGACACGACTGTCTCCAGCTGAGAGTCTCTCTGGTCACCGCCTCCGTACCCCTTGGAACGATTCAACTCCCTTCTCAGTCCACTTCCACCACATGACTGAAGCAATGATTGGTTATGTTCTTGCTCTAACTAGTATTATGCGTGCCTTTTACTCCCAGGAGCGTGCGGCCTACAGCGATGTACCCTCCCTTTCAGCCTCGTCACGGGTAGAGCCTGGTTCATTCGTGCTCATCAAGAACTGGACTGGCAAAGGTCTCCAACCTCGTTGGGATGGCCCCTTCCAGGTTTTACTTCACACCCCTACCGTGGTCACAGTCACTGGGTGCTCAGCTTGGGTCCAACTGCACCATTGTAGATGGGTTTTGAATTTTGCTGTTGTTGTTCTAATGTTAATCTTATTACAGATACTTTAACTAAGAGGAGGGACATGTGGGGGATCGCTTATCTCCTCACCTTTCTGATCACGTATAACGTCCTGATGGCGAAAGCCACTAAGTATGGATGCGACCAGGAATGATCAGAGATTATCCACCACCCATGCTGAGGAGATGTCGTCCAGTGCACCGGACCAGACGCTTTTGACGTGTGGAACGTGATGAAGATTGATTATTGCAATGGACTCTTACATCAGAAAGACCAGATGGTCCATCTGGACAGTAGAAATCAGTGGGAGTTATCATGTCGTTACCATGTGTTTTTGATTTTACCTGCAGATGCAAGCCTAGTGAGGATAAAAATGATCAACCGTTATTATGGTAAATATTTTAAGGACGCCGAGGTACACCATCCCATTTTGCAGGACGGGCCGACTCGAGAAAAAGGAAGCCTGATAGGGGAAACTCCTCAATCCACAAACAACGTATTTATACAGGCCCACAGAACGCTCTTCACCCCAGAGGCAGTAGTATGTTACTCCTCTCTATCGGGAGATGACTTACTTGCCCCGTCCCCAGTCCCCGATTCCATTCTATTCGTCAGACTTCCGACTGCCGACCCTGCGAAGAGAAATATCACTTTCCAATACCTCGGGTCTGTGTATACAAACAGCTGGTGTAACACTGGCCGGGGTACAGCAGGCCTTATGTGGCACATGGACCTGGAACGGAACCCTTCCCTTGCGCATTTATAGGCCTTTTCTCTTTTCAGAACCTGATACTGTCACCAAGACCATGTACAATAGAGCTAAGGGAGAGCCCAATGGGAACAGCATTCTGAGGACCATTGTCTCCCATACAGTGCGAGTGCTCGAGTCACTTGGCCCATTTTTTACAGCGCTCAAGCAACTCCTCTTGCAAAACATCGACCCTTTACACCTGTAGATCTGACCAGACCCCCTGCTGTAACATTTCAGTAACCTATTTTGACAAACTCTCCCTAATATACACCAAACCAGACTATTATTTCTTCAGCTAAGATAAAGCTACCAATTTCCTGGTCCTGGATGGCAAAGATGTCCCTCATAAGGTCACCATCGGAGCCCTTGTTCCCACAACAGTACCTTGTCCTGGCCGGTGGACAAGTCGATGGAACCTCCATCTGAGGAGGATGCAGCGGTCGGTCTCAGCCAACCTTGCTCCAACTGGAAGGATCCCAAGGGACTGGGTGACAATACAGGACACCCGATAGGCTGGGGAATCCAGAGTACGCTGAGTTTGGAAGGATCGGCAGGAGTGACAAGTCAACAGAACCGCAACTCCCTCTTTGAAGGCCTGACCTTTCGAGGAAATAAGACTAAAGAGGCTCTGGAACATAGTAAACTGGGATTATCAGACCTGTGTCTTTACTCTGTGCAGAATTGGTATGCCTTAGACTATATGCTCCCCCAGGAGGGTGAGGTCTGCACCATTGTCCAAGATAAATGCACGATGGGCATTCCCAATCTCACTTGCAATATTACTAAGATACAAGCAGAGATCCAGAATGACTGAAGGGACTAGTTGGGGAAACTGCAGATCGGGCTCATGGTCCAATTGGCTTATCAATTTAGCTATGTCTGTTTGTCGGTATTGGTATTGTTAGGTGTTTAATTGCTAGGCTTATGAGGTCCCTTAGTGATATAGATTTGCCCCAGTAGATGCTCCTTTTGCGATCCGATGGCTCACCCACACGTGTCGATGGCGATGATAAATATGACCAGATGAGCTGCAAAGCTGGTGGTGCCGCTCTGCAGGATGTTGATGGCAGGACCACCTTGAAGGGCATTCGTTTGGATTAGCCTTCTCTTTCAGTGATCTCGGTGCAATCAAAGGGAGGAATGAGGGTGTGGGCATCTGGGTGAGAAAGTCTATAGCCTTAAAACTTGCCTTTAAACATTCAGACTAAAATTAATGCTGAGTTATTGAATACATTTACTGCACTAGAAAATAAACAGGCCGGAAGGCTCAGAAAGAGGAGAGAACTTAAAGATAGGGACACCTGGGCTCACCAAGTGATAACAGGATGCTGTGAGGCAATTAAGAACGTTTGCCTCAGCATCAGTGAATCTGTGTGAACAGGACACCAAGTGGCAACATTCACAGCTGTTCCCTTGTGAAGTTAATGATAGTCTGTTAGAAATGGGGTAAAGTGTTGTTTTTGCAGATATAGGAAAAGCATACAGAAAAGTGAACTATTCACCCTGCAGGTATTTAGGGAAGAGTATCTTTACTTTTCTGTGTATAATTGTGGTTAATTAAACACTAACTTTGGTGTGTAATTATTATCACAAAAAGTTATTTTTAAAAACTTATGCTTTCAGCAAAAAGCTGAGATAATCAAAATGCTTAAGGTACACAAAACGATACAAGTCAATGAAATGTCCGAGGATGGAATGTACCAGCAGAATTGATACAAAATGTTAAACCAGATCTTGATGTACTGTCGACAAAATAAACGTGTGTCAGCACTTATAGAGGAAGGTTGCCAACCTGGGGAAGGGGCAAGTAATAAGGGTGGAGTGCAGCTGGGCAGTGGTCTGGTACAGTAAGAGAGATTGGGTAATTAGGAGTCTGGAGAGATGACCTCACTCAGCTCAAAGGGTATAACTATACACTAACCTGAGTTCTAATTTGCCCATTTGCTTATGCAATTGAAGCCCTTACTTGCAAGTTCGCAATAAATTGTCTTGTTTCCAGTTTTGGTGGTCTCGTCTAAATTTTATTGAATCTTGTTTCTAACAGATTTGGGGGCTCGTTCTGGGATCCCAAGCTCCGGTCGCTCGGCATTCTTGGAGAAACGGAAAAGATGCACCTCGCTGATTTCGGGATCTCTAGTTTCCCCTTGTTGCCGCGGCGACTTTGGGAGAGCGTGATCTGGACTGAGAGACCCTGGAAACAAGACGGGCAGACGCGGCAGGTTCGGTCGGGTGACTCTTCTGTGCACAAGACCCGGGTAAGAAAGGTCTTAAAAGATTTATCTGGGCGACCGGGGTAGGCAGCAGTAGTTGCTGCCAGTCGGATATATCCGGGGAACCGGAGTGCTGGTGACTGGAATAGGCGAACCTGGTCAGCCAGGGTGGATGGCCGTTGGTACTGTTGCCAGGTGGATATATCCGGGTGGCCGGCAGCGGCAGTTGTTGCCAGTCAGATATATCTGGGTATCCAGGGAACCGGGGTTCTGGGCGACCGGGTTAGGCGAACCCAATCAACCAGGTTAGGTAGCAGTTGTTACCGTTGCCAGGTGGATGTATCCGGGTGGCTGGCAGCGGTAATTGCTGCCAGTTGGATATGTCCAGGGAACTGCGGTTCTGGGCGACCGGGTTAGGCAAACCCGATCAACCAGGGTAGGTAGCAGTTGTCACTGTTGCCAGGTGGATATATCCGGGGAATTGCTGCGGGACAGGGTGCACAAACACGCGGCGGGAAGTTCAGTCGGTAAGCGACCGGGATAGTCAACGGTAGTGGTTGCCAGGTATTGCCGCGGGATAAGGGCGCGCGGATTCGACCAGGTAACTCTTGTGCACAGACCAAGGTAAGAAAAGGGATCTTTAAGTATTGCCTTGGTGGTCGGGGATGTACGAGAAGTACGGGACGTACGACAAGTATGGGAAATTGGCAACTTTTAAAATAAAGTGTTTAATTGGCTAGATTAATCTGATGAGTAAGGTGTCTACCTGATTCGATCACCCAGCCTTAGACCGGTTGTTAAGAGGGAAAATCCCCCACGCGAAGGTTAGGACCCTGAAATGGGTGTGGAAGAAGGTGACCACCGGACCTCAGTAAGGTTAACTAAATTACATAAAGAAACGGCCGAGTATTAAAATGAGAAACAAGAATAGTTGTTTAAGTGTCGAAGGGGACATGAGAGGGACGTCCGAGGACCACATTCCAATGGACAGTCCTTTAGGAAAAATGTTAAGAGATTGGAAGTACAATCCTGGACGCGAGGAAAGGATAAAAAAAATGATAAAATGTCAATGAAAAACAGCCTTAAAGTCAAGAGGAATCAGATTATGCTTCGTGTCAGAAGGGCTAGTAGCTGAAGGGCTTCTGAGGGTGCACTTCGTAACTAACTTATGGCCAGACGTCCAGAAAAAATATTCAAAAGCTAGAGGAGTTGTTGCGGGAAACTCAAAAAGTGTCTGTGTGAGTGTGTGAGTGTGAGTGAGTGAGTGAGTGAGTGAGTGAGTGAGTGAGTGAGTGAGTGAGTGAGTGAGTGTGTGTGAGTGTGTGCGAGTGTGTGTGAGTGTGTGTGAGAGTGTGTGAGAGTGTGTGAGAGTGTGTGAGAGTGTGTGTGAGTGTGTGTGAGTGTGTGTGAGTGTGTGTGAGTGTGTGTGAGTGTGTGTGAGTGTGTGAGAGAGAGTGAGAGAGAGTGAGAGAGAGTGAGTGAGAAAAGAGCTGTACAGCTAGTAGAAAGTTTATCCCTTTGTGATTCAGTGTGAATGCACATTTGTTTGTTGGTGATTGAATGTTCCCTGGAGCTTGAGATCCGGAATTGTTTTGAATCTGATTTCTATTATGGAAATTTTAACATGATTTCTTTTAAGGTTAAGGATTTTGCAAGATTATGAAATAAACTGTTCTTTTTACAGGTCATAACTGCTTTACTATCAGTTTCTAACTAATCTCTTTTATCCTTACATAAAAGCGATTTATGGAGGACAGTTGAAGTTTTAACTTGAATAGACAAATCCTTTTAAGGCAGCTCTGGTTATTTCACGACCTATAGCATTGTAATTGAGCAATGACTGATCAGGACTACTTGGGAGGACTAGTTTTGGATTTGAATCAGGGGACTGGAACCGGGTGATTGTGGTGGATTTCAGAGTTGGGAACTGTGTGCATTTTGCATTTTGAACATTAAACACTGAATAAGTGAATTTATAATATATAAATATATATTTACAAGTAAGATTCCAAAATGTATAGTTAGGAACAGGCTTTAAAGAAAAGCAAGCATCAATTGATAAACTGTATTTGAGATTACAGGGAGCAAGAAAAATTGCAATATTTCTTGAAAAGAATCAAGGTCTAAACAAAACATTGGGTGATGAGGAATGGCCATGAGGTGGCCCTAAAGCTGTTCAGTTGGTTAAATCGGCTCAGTAATTAATCTGGCAACGTAACATGAGAAGCAGAAACAGAAGGCAAAAATAATGATAAGCCACAGTTAATGAGGTAATAAAGAAAAGGACAAAACTAAAAGGATAAGGAAACCGGAATGGTGGCGGGCAGCATGTTGAAAATAAAGTGAGGAGAAAGGATCGGGGAGGAGATGTTAAGGGGTCTGCTGGACAGGAACAAGGATCAAGGATCAAAGTGGAAATCCCCACAGGCGGGATGTTATTACTGTGGAAAGACAGGTCACTTTAAGAGAGAGTGTCCAGAGCCAAAAAAGGAAGTAAAGGCAGTGCCGTTTTTATGAACCTTGATGAAAAATAGGGGTGTCAGGAGTTCCTGTCCCGGGGGACCCACCAGGAACCCTTGATAAATTTAAAGGTGGGACCTTACAAAGAGGACGTAGTTTTCCTAGTCGAGACGGGGGCTGAAAGGTCATCCTTAAATTTTAAGCCCAAGGGAGTGGGAACGAAAACAAAAGTTAATTGGATTATGGCAACAGTTTTGTGATGAGAGGCATGAAGAATCAGTTTTGCGTTCATGACGAGATATTGCCACCAAATTGGGGATCGAATTAACTGCAAAAGGTGCTATGGAATCTGTTGAGGTTCTTAAAAATGAATGTGCTCGAGCAAAACAATTACAGAAACAGAATGAGAAGTCACAAGTGACTGGTAAACAAACAGAACTGCGCGATTACAGTTTTAAAAATGTTTTAATCACTTGGTTGTGTTTCCATCCTGAATTATATAATATATATAATTAATAATTAATATTTATAATAATTCAATTGTGTTAGCCTGAATCAATATTAATTGGCAGGATTCCTTCATACATTCTCAGTGACCTGTCATATTGATTCATGGTTAATTTAAAACATGACTGCATTAATTCATTGTTAATTAAAGAATGGAAAGCTACATTACTGGCCAGAGTGTGTGCAGGCAGTGGGAGCAATAGCCTTATTGGTAGAGGAGAGTCGGAAACTTACCTTTAGGGGAGCCTTAGTAGTCAGCACCCCACATCAGGTACGGTCAGGAGAAGAAAGGGGCATGATTAGAAGAGCTGCTCTGAGGGAATGGAAAAGAGAGATCCGGTGGGTGAGGGAGTGATACCAGCCAAAACCAAATTCCCCAATGTGGACCTCCGTTGGAAGGGTATGGATGAACACGATAGAGGAAAAATGAGGGACTTTCGAGAAATGGTCATTTTGGGTATTAAAGAAGCAGCACCTAAGTCTCAGAATTCTTTTAAAGCTTTTGAAGTAAGACAGGAAAAGGAGGAAGCCCCATCAGCCTTTTTACAGGGATTAAAAGAAGCCTGTAGAAAATATTCGGGAATGAATCCCGATGATCCGGTAGCACAGGGACTTTTAAAGGTCCAATTTGTAACTAAATCATGGCCGGACATACAAAAAGAAATTACAGAAATTAGAAGGCTGGAGTGAAAAACAGATAGAAGATCTGTTATATGAGGCACAGAAAGTGTGTGTGAGAAGGGAAGTGGAGAAACAAAAACAAAAAGCTAAAATAATGGTTGCAGCAATTGAAGAAATTACGACGAGAAAGTTAGAATCAGAGAACAGAGGAGGACAAGAGAGACAGAGAGCCAATGGTAGGGGAAGGAAGCAACTGGCAGGATGTTATTACTGCGGAAAAACAGGACATTTTAAAAGACAATGTCCAAGGTTCGGACGACAAAGGGAAGCGGTATCATTGATGATTTTTGATGAAGATTAGGGGAGTCAGGGGTTCCCTCCTCCTGTGACCCACCGGGAACCCTTGATAAATTTAAAGGTGGGACCTGAAGGAGAGGAAACAGTGTTTTTAGTGGATACGGGAGCAGCACGATCATCCCTAAGCTTTAGACCTAGCGGTGTTAAATTAACTAACAAAGGTCTCAAGGTTTCTGGAGTAAAAGGCAAAGAATTCTTAAATCAGAATGCAGGACAATGGCTCACAGACTCTAGGATCTTGAAATATGAGACAATCCTAGTAGAACAGGATGACCTTGTGTTAGTCACAGACAGTTGCTTGAATCCAGCTGCATTTCTGTGGCGGAGAGAGGGGGGTGGCCCCTGTCAATCCAGAACATGACAGCTTTGATATTACTGAATATCAGACTAAAGTGCGAATGAACTTAAGAGACGTACCATTGCATGCGAGACCTCGGTTGTTTATCGACGGGTCCTCCCGGATGATTGAGGGTAAAAAGCACAATGAATATACTGTAGTAGGCGGGATAGAGGGAAGCATTATCGAGGCTGAAAGACTGCCTAACGGCTGGTCAGGGTTCAATGATAAGTTTTTAACGAACTATATTGTGGCGCTCGGCTCTTCTTTGTCTATTCTTAGGAATAAAGGCCTGTTGGTACAGACACTGCCACTCGAGTTTGCAGTACAACGAATATAACCGGGTGATTGGGTCCTGATCATGACCTGGAAAGATACCAAACTGCACCCGAGCTGGGAGGGACCATTCCTAACCCTCCTGACTAGTGAAACTGCTATTCGGACTGCTGAGAAAGGGTGGAGTCATCACACTCGCGTTAAAGGTCCTGTGAACGCCCCAAAGGCGGAGTGGCACGCTCATCCTACAGACAACCCTCTGAAAGTTAAGGAAGAAAGAATGAACGGAGACAAAAGACTCTTCTAACGTTTGCTTATAGGCAGGGTTCAGAGATGGGTAGATACTGGTATAGTATTGTAATGTTAGTAGTACTAACTATTCAAGGAAATGCGAAAAATCACTTCACTACGCTGTGCCAGAATTATGCTAAACAAGAGGGACTTGCCGACTGTTGGGTCTGTGCAGAGGTCCCACACCATGGCGAATCTGGAAACCCCCCTCACTAAAAAAAGTGTACGATGTACAATAGTTTGATGTGGGTTCAAATAATACAAAGTGGAGATCTGAAAGGAGCAAATATAACTTTGCGGGATGGTTCCCAAGGCCAGCACCGAAAAATCAGGGCGCTATTGATAGTCTTAGAATTTCCCCACCGAAAGGAGCAGTAAATACCACCTGTTTCTGTAATCAGAATGATGCTGCACCTTTCCAACTGGGAAAATCATCTTGTGTCCACACCAGTCAAGCCACTGCCACGACCACTCCCCAAATATTAAACGGAACATATTGGGTATGCGGTCTGAAGGCCTATCCATTTATTCCCGGGGCAAAATATGTTCGTGTGATCAAATGTGTCATGTTATGAAGTTGACGAAACACTTCCCCAAAACCAGAAAGGTTGGAGTGGCTGCTGTTACCTCGCTTATATAGTCCCTCACCTCCGAATAGAAAAGCATGAGCCCAACCTGAGAAAGGAAGGGGGGATAAGACGCAAGACCAGAGAGGTCTCAGAAGGAGACCGTCTACTGTGGACACTACTCCCAAACTACGGCACTACAAGGGCAGAGGTGGAAATACAGAAATAGCAGCTGCCCTTGAAAATTTAATTAATGATACCACCGGCGCGATGGGAGAAACTCAATCCCAAATATCAGCCATAACCACTGAAATGATTGCCACAAGACTGACAGCTTTACAGAATTGAATGGCTTTAGACTATCTTTTGGCCGAAAAAGGGGGAACCTGTGCTCTGATTGGTAAAGAATGCTGCACCTTCATCCCAGACACCTCTTCCATAGTGAAGATAAGGCAGAAATAGTAAAGAAAAAGATAAGCAATATAAGAGAAATTGAAGATGAATTCCGAAAAGATGAAGGATGGGGATGGGGATGGGGTAACTGGAGATTGACTGGGTGGGAAAACGGTTAGTGAATTTAGGCATTTATGTGCTACTAATAATTGTAGGTTTACTGATAGGGTTTAATGTGTTAAAATGGATAATGACTAAGCTGGTAATGTCTTTGGGAGGACAACAACCAATAATGGTACAAACTTAGAAGGTCAGAAATGACTAGATTGTGAACCTCGACACCATAGGGTGAAAAGAGGGCAGAAAATAAGATTGCAAAAACAACAAATGGTTAAGAACAGAAATGGGGGAATTGTTAGAAATGGGTAAAGTATGTTTTTGCAGATATAGAAAAAGCATACAGAAAAGGGGTACAGCAAGAGAACTATTAACCCTGCAGGTATTTAGGGACTTTTCAGTGTATAATTGAGGTTAATTAAATGCTAACTTTGGTGTGTAATTACTATAACAAAAAGTTCTTTTTGTAAAGTTATGCTTTCAGCAAAAAGCTGAGATAACCGAAATGTTTGAGCTATACAAAACGATACAAGTTAATGAAATGTCCGAGGATGGAATGTACCAGCAGAATTGATACAAAATGTTAAACCAGATCTTGACAAAATAAATGTATGTGTCAGCATTTACAGAAAGGAAGGTTGCCAACCTGGGGAAGGGGGAAGTAATAAGGGTGGAGTGCAGCTGGGCAGTGGTCTGGTACAGTAAGAGAGATTGGGTAATTAGGAGTCTGGAGAGATGCCCTCACTCAGCTCAAAGGGTATAACTGTACATTAACCTGAGTTCTAATTTGCTCATTTGCTTCTGCATTTCATGCCCTTTCTTGCAAGATTGTAGAATAAATTGTCTTGTTTCCAGTTTTGGTGGTCTCGTCTAAATTTTATTAAACTTGTTTCTAACAATATTAACGCTCCTGACTAATGCACCTAACCTGCACATCCCTGGGCACTATGGGTAATTTAGAACTGCCAATACATCCTAACCTGCACATCCCTACACACTATGGATAATTTTGTATTGCAAATCCCCCCCTAAAATAGATAAAGTTAAAAATCACAACACCAGGTTGGAGACTAACAGGTTTGTTTGGAAGCACTAGCATTTGGAGCGCTGCTCCTTCATTAGGTGGTTGTCAAGAATAAGGTCATAAGACATAGAATTTATGGAAAAACATGACAGTGTCCATGTCATTGAAATGACATGTTGAACAAACCTGGATTGTTCAGTCTTTCATCTTTTTGATTGGGTTGCAGGCATCATTAACATGCAAATCCCAGAACTACCTGTAAGGCACCTTCTCAAGAGAACTTAAAGTTTTATAACAAAAAGTGACATTTTAGACCAGCTCTGCAAGTGAAGTGTAGTGCGGTGCGGTGCGGTGGGGTCATGAGAGAGAAAAATGTCTATTTCCATCCTGTATGTCTCTACCTATTTGAGAACACATGCCTTACTTCTGTTGGTGTAAGTATTGTTGTAAATCATAGCTGGGTACTAATAGTTAGATATAAGGGGGAAGAGAATTCCTCAAATAGGGCAGTATAAGAATCCTGGGAGAGCTCTATTTCTGGTTTACTTGCTAATGAACAAACATTAAACACAAGCACCTATTTATTTCAAATTTGGTTTCATTTTCCTTGTGTGATTCCCTGCTGTGACTACACTGTGCCTGGATGTTGACAGGCTGGGAGATTGTGGGTTGGGGCTTGATTGATTGAATGTTTTATTGTTCCAGAAGGTGTAGAAGGGAACAGGGAGATCAACAGAGGACAGAGAAATCAGGACCTGAAATCTGAGCTGACACCAGACTACTCTGTGATCAGTGCTTTGATTAGCAGTGCCAACCCTCCACCTTTACCTAACTTCCCATTTGAGGATACCCTCAATATTCAGGATCCAATCCTTGTCACCCTGAAGCCATGTCTCTGTCGGAGTGTCAGATTGCAATTATTCACTTCAATGTATGTAGTCAATTCATTCACTTTTGTTACAATGCACACCCATTCAGACACACCATTTTTAGTTTCAATTTTTGTGATCTTTAGAATCTAGTTTTGATTGCTTGTACATTTACTCTTCTTGTCCCTTTCAATTGTTCTCTGATGTTCATTTTCCACATCACTACATTACTCACTGGCCTTGATTAGGATTAGCCATAATGTCCAGGGACGTGCATGTTAGGTGGGTTAGCCATGGGAAATGCAGGGTTATAGTTTCAGAGTAATAGAAGCAGGAGTAGGCCATTTGGCCCATCCAGCCGCTCCGCCATTCATTAAGATCATGGCTGATCTATCCATTGTCTTAGCTCCTCCTCCCTGCATTGTCCCAACTACCCTTAATTCCCCTACCATTGCAAAAACCCATCCAACTGTGTCTTGAATATACTTAATGAAGCTGCCTCCATTGCTTCTTTGGGCAGAGAATTCCAAAGATTCACTACTCTCCAGGAAAAGCAGTTCCTCCTCATCTCTGTCCTAAATTTAGTACTCCTAATCTTGAGGCCTGGTTTCATTCACCAGCGTGAATTAATCAATAGGTAGAGCTTCATCCCCACAGTGCAATGAATCCCCACTTTCCACCAAAATCCTGGATGTACTCACTCATTCAGTTGCTGTCTCACAACTGCAAGATTTCATTGTAACTTCTTCTGTTCCCATTAAGGGCAAAACATCTTTGAAATCTGCTCTGAAACTCCAGCCTTCACAATCACACTTCTGCTTTCACCAAAGATTAGAGTCATACAGCACGGAAACAGCCCAGTTGGTCCAACTTGTCCGGCCAAACAGATATCCTAAATCAACCTAATCCAATTTGCCTGCATGTGGCTCATATCCCTCAAAACCCTTCCTTTTCATGTACCCATCCAAATGCCTTTTAAAATTCTCCCTCACCTCAAACATATACTTTCTAGTTTTGGACCTTTCTACTTTGGCAAAAGTAACTTGGGTATTCACCCTATCCATGCCCCTTACGAACGTCTATAAGGTCACCCTTCAGCCTCCAGTGCTCTAGGGAAAATATCCCCAGCCATTTGAGTCTCTCCCTGTAGCTCGAACCCTCCAACTCTGACAGGAGCCTTAAAAATCTTTTCGAACCCCTTTCAAAGTTTCACAACATCTTTTCTATAACAGGGAGACCAGAAATGAATGCAGTCTTCCAAATGTGGACCTACACAGCTGCAACATGACCCCCCAATTCCTGTACTCTCTGCTCTGACCAATAAAGGAAAGCATACCAAACACCTTCTTCACTATCCTGTCTACCGGTGACTCCACTTTCAAGGAACTATGAACTTGCACTCCAAGGTCTCTTTGTTCTGCAACATCCCCCTTAACGGTGTCAGTCCTACCTGGATTGCTTGACCAAAATGCAAACTACACACCTCTTAAACTAAACTGCCACTTCTTGGCCCATCAGCTCACCTGATCAATTCTCATTCATAGTGAACTCTGTTTACTCTCTTATTCCTTTGAAGTTGAAAATCTCCACCCCACATACTCTCTCCATTCTCAGTTTGCTGAACCTAATCCCTGCTGGACCTCATCCTGAAGGGTCTGCTTCATGCTAATTAACAGGCCCACACTCAGGGTGGAGACCTAATTGAAACAAGGAATACTGAACAGCCTGGACAGAGTGGAATTTGGAAAGGTGTTTCCATTGGTTGAAGGGATTAGAACCAGTGGGCACAGTCTTAGAGTAAAGGGAAGACCTTTCAGAATGGAGATAAGGATAAACTTCTTCAGCCAGAGAGTGGTGAATCTATGGAATTCACTGCCACAGAAGGCTGTGCAGGCCAGGTCACCGAGGAAATTTAAGATTGAGATGGAGACGTTCTTGAGTCTCAAGGTGATGGAGGGTTACGGAGATGAAGTGGGAGAATGTGGCTGAGGAACCTATCAGCCATGATTGAATGGCAGAGCAAACCTTGAAAAGTCCAATTTCTGCTCCAATGCCTTATGTTCTCTTGCTGTCCTGGACACACAGAGTGCATTGGAAGCAGGAGTAGGCTGTTTGGTCTTTCAAGCCTGCACCAACATTCAACAGATTATCGGCAGATTCACAACCATCGAGATGAATAGGTTGGGGCTTGTTCACTGGATCACAGGAGGTTTAGAGGTGACCTGACAGAGGTTTATAAAATCACGAGGGGCAGAGATGAGGTGACCGCTGGTATCCTTTCCCTAAGGTGGGGGTTTCAAGATTAGGCAGCAAACTTGAAGGTGCGAGGAGAAAGGATTTTAAAAAGGCAGGGGGGGCACTTTTCTTTTAACACAGAGTGGTTTGTATGTGGAATGAATGTGGATGCATGTTGAGTAACAACATTTAAAAGACATTTGGATAAGTATATGAATAGGAAAGGTTCGGAGGAATATGCACCAATCACAGGTAGGTGGAATTAGTTTAGTTTGCGAATATAGTCCGCCTTAGACTAGTTTGACTAAAGGGTCTGGTTCTGTTGGTGTCTGACTCTGTAACTGTTTTATACTGGTGTTAAATCATTTACTTGCCTTCCCCCAGAAACATCCATTTCTTTGGTGTTCAAAAATCAGATGAACTCAGCCTTGAATAATGTTCAATGACCCCCTAACACAGGAAGACATCCCCACTTCTGAACTCAATTCCTCTTGTTAATATACCCTTTGCCTTGCTGATTGCTTGCTGCACCTGTCCAGGCAAAAGTGAGGACTATAGATGCTGGAAATCAGAGTCGAGATTAGAGTGATGCTGAAAAAGCACAGCCGGTCAGGCAGCATCTGAGGAACAGGAAAAAAAATCGACATTTCAGGGAAAAGCTCTTCACCTGCACCTGTCTGACAACTGGCAGTGACTGGTGTAGAAGGATGTTGAGGCCCCTTTGCACATCCACACATCATTCCTGATGAAATGCTTGGAACGAAATGTCCACTTTCCTGATCCTCGGATGCTACCTGACCTACTACCTTTTTCCAGCCCCACACCTTGACTCTAATCTCCAGCATCTGCAGTTCTCACTTGCTCCACATCCCAATATATCACCATTTAAACAATACATCTCCTTTCTGCTTTTTTTTCACAGCAATGGCTATAACTTCACATTGAGATACTGCATTTATCACGTGTTTGTAAATTGTGGTCTTCTCTACATCGGGAAGACCGAGTGTAACTTGGGGAACAGTTTGGCTAGCATCACAGCTGGGTCTGCAGAGGCTGACCAGACCTCCCAGTCACCACTCATTTTAATTCCCCTTTCCACTCCCTTTCTGACAAGAACATCTTAGGCTTCCTCGATTGCCACAACGAACCAAACCGTAAATTGGGGAAACAACACCCCATCTTCTGCCCAGGAAGCCTACAGCCTGTAGGACTCAACATCAAGTTCTCCAATTTCAAATAACCTCCCTTTCCATCCCCCGACTCCCTTCTCAGCCCCGTGCCCCTCATTTCCACTTTTCCCTTTCACGAAGCTGATTTCTTCCACCCATTGACTCATCAGGCCGTACCCTCTCCCTGTCTTCACTTATCCCCACTTTAGCCCACTGCCCAGCACCCATCCCCAGTCCTGAAGAAGAGTTACACCCGAAACATCAACTTCTCCACTTCCTGGTGCTTCCTGGTTTGCTGTGTCCTTCCAGCCTCCTGCCTGTCTATTTTGCCAATTGAGACACAGACCTCGACCACGTTTCCAGAGTCTGTCCCTTCCCTGGGTTCACTCTCTTTCCTTTCAGTTGCTGCAAATCAACAATTGAATCCCAGAATGAAAACGAAACGGAAAAGAGGGCGAGAAAAGAGAGTGCCGTACTCACAGATCTTAGACAGAGGAAGGAATCTGCAGTCTGGGTGAAGCTCAATGTTGATTCAGAAAGAGAGGAGCAGGAGTAGCAGCTTCAGAAACTCATGGTCCAACTTCCGCATTCAGACAATGGGGTGGCTCTGATTGGCAGGAGGACCAGTCTCCTTCCGGTCCTCCAGGGTTCCCTACTGGGCCATCAAAGGAAGGTCGCGGGCCTTTTTTTGCGGAACGCGATGAACATGGCCAGAGTTTTGCTGACACCGTTGGGCATGTGCACTGCGTTGCTGACACCGGATAACATGCGCAGTATGCTCACTGGGGATGCTGGTGTTCCTGTCAGATTTTAAGAGTCCAAATGCCAATGGGTAAATAAGGGGTAGAGGCACAATTTGTTTTTTCGCTGTGGTTCGACACTTCATTGCTTTTGCATTCTGTCTGGATGCTCAACTTTTGTATGTCTTTTCACCACGTTGGGGGGCGAGTCCAGAACTGGAGGGCACGGGTTTTGGGTGAGAGGGGAAAGGTTTCTGAGGGGTAACCTTTTTGCACAGACGGGGGTGCGTGTCAGCCAAAGAAATTGGTGGAGGCTAGTACGTATGATAATATTTAAAATGCATCTGCATGGGGATATGAATAGGACAGATTCAGAGGGATAAGGGGCCAAATACTGGCAAATGGGTGACTAGATTAATTCAGGATATCTGGTAGGCATAGACCGAAGGGCATGTTTCTGTGCTCTGTGACGCTATTTCTAGATAGTTGGAACAACTTCATTCGGCCATTCACCCCTTACAGTCAAGATCAGAGTGGTGCTGGAAATGTACAGCAGATCAGGCAGCATCCAAGGGAGCAGGAAAATCGACGTTTCAGACAAAAGCCTTAAATGCTGCCTGACCAGCTGTGCTTTTCCAGCACCACTCTAATCTCCAGCACCTGCAGTCCTCACTTTCGCCCATTCACACCTCCCATCCTCTCCTGAGCTGTGGCCTGACTATGTTTATTTCAGTGAAAGTTTCAGAAAGATTTCAGCAGCTCTTTGAAAAACTTGAATGTGCTTTCTGACTTTAACAATGTTTCTGAAGATATCATTTTAGGTATTCTCAATTTTGAAGATCAGCATCCAAGGAACAGGAGTATTCCTGAAGAAGGGCTTATGCCCGAAACGTCGATTCTCCTGTTCCTTGGATGCTGCCTGACCTGCGCTTTTCCAGCAACACATTTTCAGCTCTGATCTCCAGCATCTGCAGTCCTCACTTTCTCCATTTCTCACCCTTCCCGACTCCCAGGTAGAGTCATCACCATCCATTCTGTGTGTGTGTGTGTGTGTGTGTGTGTGTGTGTGTCCTTTGAAGGGCTTGATACAGCAGTCAAAGCTGGTTCGAGGCATGAGAAAGGACGGGTGTGGTGAGGGCTGGGGAGAAAAGAGACAGAATGGATGGGGGACAGAGAGGGAGAAAATGGAGGGGATAGAGAGAAACTGTGCGGGGGGGAACAGAGAGAGAGAATAAGTGGGGTTGACAGAGAGATTGGGCGGGGGAGAGAGAGTGGGCGTGGCGGAGAAGTGGGAGATGGCACAGGGCAGGGTGATACTAGACACACAGATACACAAGATGATCACTGAGCCATCAGTTAGCCAACTTGACACACAAGATGGCCGCCGGATCCCAATATGGAGAGAAACAGCAGAGCTGATACAGACACTGCCTGGGGCCACCAGAATGCCAGCACAATGGACTCACACCCAGTTGATTAGTTTAAGGCGGGTGGGGGAGAGAATACACATGAGTAATGAACACTGCCCGCCGAAGTGTCTGGCTCCAGCCAACACCCATTATAGAAGTGCTAACAGCTTTATACAGACTCAATACCAAATGCTAATAGCCAGGGCTGCAGGAATCCTCCTTCTCAGGAAGAGCAATTAGCGCCCATTACTACAACAATGGATTTCCATGCAGACATTGAAATGGACAATGTCTGCACTGAAACTGACAACGACTGTGCGGAAATTAACAAAGGCTGTGCCTGAACTGACAAAGACTGTACCGAAACTATCAACGATTCTATAATGATTACCATAAACAAATCATGTTACAAAGACAATATTCCCATCCCTGACCGATTGTATCACAAGATGTATAAAAGTTTCTTGACGTGTTCTCCAGGTCGAGAGAAGTCTCGCAGCTGACACTGCTGTTGGTGTCTTTCTCTCCCCGGTGCCCCGGTATTTCCTCGTGCAATAAACTCTGTCATTGAACCTCAATTCTGAATCCGAGCCTGGTGTTTTTCCCCACAACAGGGGAGAAAGAATGGGCGCGGGTGGCAGATGGTGGGGGGAGGGAGAGAGAGAGAATGGATAGAGAGGAGATGGTGGAGGCCTGGAAGAATAGAAATGGGACAGAGGGTGTGCTGAGAGAGAATAGATGGGGGCAGCGGGTGGGGTGGAGAGAGAATAGATGGGGCAGAGGGTGTGTAGAAGGACTGGTCAGAAGGCAGAGGGTGAGGAATGAAATGACAGGGTTGCAAAGGGTTGCGTGAGAGAGAATGGTCAGGCTGTTTGAAGTATAGAGGGAGAATGGACAAGAAGCTGGGAATGGAAAGAATGGACAAAGGGCGCTGTGGATGGCGGGGGAGAATAGACAGTGGGAGCTGTTGGTGATGGGGGGAATGGACGGGGGAGCTGTGGCTGGCCAAGATCAAAAAAGTTGATGACAGTCAACATTTATCAGATTGTTTCTGGAACAGAAAAACTTGCACTGGCGTCTCCCAGAAGAGGGGTGTCTCATATGTATTCCTTCAATTTGTTTTAAAATAATTGTTGTGTATCTTAATTGTTAAGGTATACCTGGCACATAGAGAGATGGCTGTGGTTGTTGGAGGTCAGTCATCTCAGTTCCAGGACCGTCTCTGCAGGAATTCATAGGGTAGTGTCTTAGGCTCAACCATCTTCATCAATGACCTTCTTCCATCATAAGGTCAGAGGTGGTGATATTCACCAATAATTGCACAATGTTCACAACTCCTCACAAACTGAAGCAATTCAGTTTGAAATGCAACAAGATCTTAACAATATCCAATGGGCTGATGAGTGGCAAGTAACATGAATGCCACGCCAATGCCAAACAACGACTCATCCCCAAAAGAGATAATCTGACCACTGCCCCGTGATATTCAACAGTGTTACTGTCACTAAACACCCCACTATCAACATCCTTGGGGTTTACCATTGACCAGAAACTCAACTAGACTAACAACAGACACAATGGCAACAAGAGCAGACAACAGGTCAGGAATATTGTGGCAAGAAACTGCCCAAACACTGGCCATCTTCTACAAGGCATAAGTCAACTGTGTAATGGACTACTCTCCCACCAGCTTGGATGGGTGCAGCTTCAAAAACATTCAAAAAGCTTGATACCATCCAGGACAAAGTCGCCTGCTTGATTGGCACCATCTCCACATACATCCACTCCCTCTGCCCGACTGTTCAGAAGCAGGAGTGCATATGATCTACAAGACACAACACAGAAATTCACCAAAGATCCTTAGAAAATACCTTGCAAACCAACAACCGCTTCCGTCCAGAAGGATCAAGCTAAAGATACTTGGGAACACAACTTCTTGCAAGTACCCCTCCAAGCCACTCACCATCTTGACTTGGAAATATATTGCTGTTCCTCCAGTGTTGCTAGGTCTGAATCCTGGAATACCCTCCGTAAGGACATTATGTGTCACCGTACAGCGTGTGGACCACAGCAGTTGAAGAAGGCAGGTCACCATTACCTTTTCAAGCAGAACTAAATACTGGCCAGCCAGCAATGCTCATGTACCATGAATAACTTTTAATAAAAGGTTGGAATCTGCAAACTAAAACAAAAATCAACGTTCAGGTAGAACAGACGTCGGGCTTTGATTTGGTCATTATTTGAGGACGGTCAAAGAGCGATATACTGACACTGAATTGGAAATAGAGTTTCGAGTTAAACATCTGTAGTGTTTCACTCAGTGTATCAATTGAAAATCGATTAAAGATTGGCTCCTGGCGTGTACGTCATGAACACATGAAAAAGGATCGTTAAGAAGGCATATGGGACTCTTGATTTTATCTCTTTCATGGCTGATGTCCTACCCACAATCCTATGCGACCCAGATACTCCTCTATCGGCTGTGAGCAATGTTCATGGTGCGCATGTGTGAGATCGGAATGGGGCCCCGCCTTTCGTCGTTCTGATGGACGGTGCGACCAACCTTTGGGAATCCCAGGAGGACCGGAAGGAGTCTGGTCCTCCTGCTAATTAAAACCCCCGCCATTGGCTGAACGCGGAAGTTCGACCATGAGCTTTTGAAGCTCTTCTCTCGCTGAATGAAGATTGAGCTTCAGTATATACTGCATCTTCCTTTTCCTGTTTAACATCTGGGAGTACCGCACTCTCTTTTCTCGCCCCTTTCCCATTTCTTTTCTCATTCTTGGGTTCAGCTGTTGGTTTGTAGGAGCTGAGGGAAAAAGAAAGTCAATCGAGGTGAAGGGACAGACTCTGGAAAAGGTTGGTCTAGATCTGTGCCTGTTAATGTTTGACAGGCTTTGTTTCCTGAGCTTGACACATTCACTTGTCTGGCAAAAAAGGATGGCGTTTTGATCCATGTTGGGGATGGAAATGGATTATGCTGTGGGTGACTTGTTCGTAGTAGTCCAATAAGTATTGGATAAGTAATCATGACACACAAACCTTGAGTTATTGACTGTTTATTCGGGAGCTCACGGGGAGAGCCAAGTCGACCTAATAGTCACAAGTCACTCCGACGAGAAACAGAGAGTTATGTGATTATATAGGTTACAGTCATTTTACAATTAGCAAACTGTTAATTGCAGGATATTGAGCAACTAAGTCAATTTGCCCAGTGACGTAGTGTCTGGACGATGATGGTTAGTAGCTGATAAGTGTGCAATAGGTCCTTGCAAAGAGAAGGATATTCCCATGGAAGGAAAGAAGTTGTTTATCAGGTATCAGTACATCTGCAAGACTGAGTGTCTCTGTTGTGTCTGGGAATTAAGGGTAGTTGGGACAATGCAGGGAGGAGGAGCACAGACAATGGATAGATCAGCCATGATCTTAATGAATGGTGGTGCAGGTTGGAAGGGCCAAATGGCCTATTCCTGCTTCTATTACTATGAAACTATAACCCTGCATTTCCCATGGCTAACCCACCTAACCTGCACATCCCTGGACACTGTGTGGCCAATTTAGCATGGCCAATCCAAATCATGGCTGGTGAGCAATGTAGTGATGTGGAAAATGAACATCAGAGAACAATAGAAAGGGACAAGGAAAGGAAATGTATCAGCAATCAAGACTGAATACTAATGTCACAAAAATTGAAATGATACATGGTGAGTCTGAATGTGTGCTGCATTGTAACAAAAGTGAATGAATTAACTGCACACATTGGAAGTGAATAATTATGGTCTGAGACTCCTTACAGAGACATGGCTTCAGGATGGCAAGGATTGGATCCTGGATATTGAGGTGTCGTCAGATGAGAAGCGAGGTAAAGGCAGAGGGTTGGCACTGCTCACCAAAGCACTGAGCACACAGTAGTCTGGTGTCAGCTTGGGTTTCAGGTCCTGATTTCTCTGTCCTCTGATCTCCCTGTTCCCACAGAGTAAGATGTCGGTCTGTCCTCAGCTTTGCTGGACTTCTGCTGAAGCTTTCACGCCTCTTTTACAGCTTCCAGACTAAGAAAACATTCAGTCAATCGAAAGCCAACCCACAATCTCAGCCTGTCACCTATCCAGATATAGAGTGTAGTCAGAGCAGGGAATCAAACAAGAAAAATGAAACAAAATGAAAAATAAATAAATGCTTAATGTTAGTTCATTAGAAAGTAAAGCAGAAATAGGGGTCTCCCAGGACCCTGAGAGTGCCCTACTTGAGGAATTCTCTCTCCCTAGATGTAACTATTAGTATTGTTGGGGCAAAGTAACTTGTGTGTCAAAACGTTTAAAGCAAAGTAGTCAGGAGAGGAGACCTTGAGCAATTGACTAGCTTTATTCATTGCCATGGGGAATACCTCTTAGTTCAAAACAAAGTCTGACGTATTCCAATAAAATACAGAATGTTACAAGTTTTATGTAAAACACAAGCCCCACTCTCCATTAATTATGCAACTGAGGGGCAATTGTAAGGTTCACATACATTGTCCAGACCTACACTTCCTAATGCCTGCAAAACTGAATGTTTTCTTATACAGCATGTTCAGCTAGGCTCGAATTACTAATAAGGGACACAGAGAACCAATCCATCATTCTATGAAGCAGCACGGTCTAATGGTCTGAGGAACAGAGACAGCCTGCAGCTGCAAGGTCAGGCTATCAAAACAGAATTCCTTAGCCAGGGCTCAGACAGCATTCTGTTAAAAGGCTACATTTTCCTCCAAACATTGCTTTGTGATAAAATGGCTTCCACGCAGTTTTGTGTCAATTTTGATCAAATTCTCCCACAATCCCTCCTTTTTTATTAAAAAGAGGAGATTGGGGGTGTAAGCAAAAGGGGGAGTATACCCAGAGCCAGGGGGATTGTCAGGAGGTAGTGTTTGGAGATCGAACTGTTAGTCCTCGGGTTCAGTAAGGACAGGGTCAGAAGGCTCCAGGGATTGGGAATCATCATCAGGGATTTAATCAGGAAGGGGAAATCTCGGCAACTGGGAGATCACTGGAGAGGAGGGCCACAACAGTGAACTGAGCCGAGCACAGGATTGTCTGCGGGGTGACTTTGATTTCCAATCGAGCAGTTCCAAAGGCAGGGGGAAAGAAAGCTTCAAGTTGCTCAAATTACATAAGGGCTCGCTTGGTATGAGTTCGGGATGGATGGGGATATGGGCACATAGCCAGCAGCCAGAGTGGTTGACCTTCTGTGCATAAAGAAAAGTATTAAACTGTAATTTCTGTTTACTAGAGGTTATCAGGCCCAATCAAACATAGTTAGTGAAAGAAAGATAAGGAAGAGTGCAGTGAAAGGCAGAATGATCAGGCTGAGGCATTCACGAATGAAGGCTGAAGATGTGTCTCTGACGGGGTCTTCTGGTGTTCCTCCAGGAGGTGGCGCTCGTTTGCATTGTGTTGTGTGTGTCCATGCGGCCTCCCCTTGACCCTGACTGCTGACCGGGTAACCCAGTAGGACTAGGAACGGGCCTTTCCATCTCAGCGCCAATATGTCCCGGTCCTAATGCTGAGGCTTGGCGTACCCATGAATGTAAACTCTGAAGAGTTTTGGTGAACTGATGCAAATATTTCCCACTTGTCCAACATTAGAGTGTCAGCTGTTTCAGCCATTGGGATGGTTTTGATTCATCGACTAAATACATCTACTCTTATTAGACAATATTCAGAACAATGTACGCGAGGTGATTCTATAAAAGCAAGTTGTAGACAGGGAAAAAGGCTGACCAGGCAAGGAGGTTGTTAGCAAACACACTCTCTGTCTGCCTGCACCACTCTCTCTCCCCCTTTCTCTCTCTCTCTCTCTTTTTTTCACTCTATCTATCTGCCTCGCTCATGCGCATACGCACACATAGAAGTCCATGGCAGTGAATGTGTATCTGCAGAATTAAACTTGCAGATACATTCTATTTTGCTCAAAAAATGCACAATCTGCAGGCAGTCAATACATGTAATATTTTGTGAATTTTGTTTTGGAAATAGAATCAGACTGACTCAAGATTGGGACACAGAAGACTCTGACCTCACACCTTTAATGCATTGTCTGAGCTGAGATGTCACATTTTGCTATAAAACCTTGAGTTATCTTGAGAAGGTGACAGACAGAAGATGTGGGATTTACACAGTATTGATACCTGCAACCCATTTGAAAAGATGTAAAATTTAACAATCCAGGTTTGTTCAATATATCATTTCAGTGGCAGGACACTGAAATGTTTTGCTATAAATTCTGTGTTTGTGATATTATTCTCCACAACCACCTGATGGAGGAGCAGCACTCCGAAAGCTGCTGGTTCCAAAGAAACCTGTTGGACAAAACGTGGTGTTGTGTGATATTTAACTTTGTCCAGATTAGGGTGGGTTGACCCTGCTAAATTACCCATAGTGCCCAGGGATGTGCAAGTTAGGGTGGATTGGTCATGCCAAATCACTCATAGTTGGTCATGCTAAATTACCCATAATGCCCAGGGATGTGCAGGTTAGGGTGAATTAATCATGCTAAGTTACCCATAGTGCCCAGGTATGCGTAGGTTAGGGTGGATTGATTGCTAAATTACCCATAGTGCTCAGGGATGTGCAGGTTAGGGTGGATTGGTCATGCTAAATTACCCATAGTGCCCAAGGATTTGCAGGTTAGGGTGGATTGGTAATGCTAAATTACCAATAGTGCCCAGGGATGTGCAGGTTAGGGTGGATTGGTCATGCTAAATTACCCACAGTGCCCAGGGATGTGCAGGTTAGGGTGGATTGGTTATGCTAAATTACCCATAGTGCCCAGGTATGTGTAGGTTAGGGTGTATTGGTTATGCTAAATTACCCATAGTGCCCAGGGATGTGCAGGTTAGGGTGGATTGGTCATGCTAAATTACCCATAGTGCCCAGGTATGTGGAGGTTAGGGTGTATTGGTTATGCTAAATTACCCATAGTGCACAGGGATGTGCAGGTTAGGGTGGATTGGTGATGCTAAATTACCCATAGTACCCAGGGATGTGCACGTTCGGGTGGATTGGCTATGCCAAATTCCGCATAATATCCAGGGGTGTGCAGGTTAGGTGTATTACTCAGGGTTAAATGTAGAGCGGTGGGGGAATGGGTGTGGGTGGGTTACCCTTGGGAAGGTCAGTGTGGACTCGTGGGTCAGAGTAGCCTGCTTCCACATTGTGGGAATTCCCTGAAGGGAAGGGATTCTCCTCCTTTTCTGCCGCAGGGCTGCACAGGTGCAGTGAGGTGGCCTGCTGTCCACCTCGCCCCGCCCCTTTAATGGCGTCACAAGACAGAAGTGGCCCTGTCAGTTTGAGTGACACTCCCTCCCTCTGGGCAACTCCTCATCCTGGGAGGGCCGGAGAGACGAGAGGCGGAGAAGTCTCTTCTTTTGTTGCAACTGGAGTGAATTCAGGGAGGGAGCAGTCTCCGCAAACTCAGGTAGGTTTCTTAATTACCCCAGTGAAGAGGGATTGAAGGATAGAGATTGGAAAGGGGGTGGACATTTTTTCTGTTTTTATGTTTAAAATGCACCCGATTCCCACCAGTAACTGCAACAGGTACAAGTACAGCACATGCAATATTCCTCATTGCAGCTTCAAGCCGGTTATGCATCCTCTGTTCTTCCTCCACCTTGGCTCCAGCACATTCAGCTTCCTTCACTCATTCCCATCCCCCCGCCCTGATGTCCAAGCTGACCCGCAAAAGTTCCTCCATTCTTTCTCCAGTGTCTTTTGTGGGTTTTGAAAACTTTCTCCATCCTTTAATTGAGTAGATGAGTTGGGAAGTTATGTTGCGCAAGGGAAGGATTCCGTACATGGAGATGGGTATGGTTACTTATGCCGCATAAGGCCTGCTGTATCCCAGCCAGTGGAACGCAAGCTGTTTATCTATACGGGCAGGAGGTATATGGCCCCTTTGTCTTACAGGAGTGGGTGAGACAAGTCTCAAATGGGCAGGAGATGTTATGTGGAACATACACACCCATAGCTGGTTCCATTGAAGCAATTCTCATATGATCCTGCAGTAGAGTTAAAAGACATCAGCAAACAGGTTGCAGGAGGGCTCATACAGTACTGTAGGAGGTCTCATTGTCCTTAAGCATTTTGACTAAAATGTTTAATTTTGAATTATACAACACATTTGCTGCACAATAGAAAATAGGCAGGGAGAGTAAGACAATGAAGAACGTTTGCCTGAACATCAGTAAATCTGTATAAACAGGACACCGAGTGATAACATTCATGGCTGTTCCTTTGTGAAATTAATAACAATGTTTGATTCTGACCTCAAAATGAAACTCGCTACAAATTGACTTCTCCCTTGAAATATTGTCCTTCACTATTATCTGTCTAGTTCAGAACATGCAGTGCTTTTGTTAACTTTTTGTGTTTGTGACAGTATAGCCTTTGTAAACTTGTGTATAAAAGTAGTCTTCTAGGAGAAAGTAAGGACTGGAGATCAGAGCTGAAAATGTGTTGCTGGAAAAGCGCAGGAGGTCAGGCAGCATCCAAGGAGCAGGAGCTCATGCCCGAAACGTTGATTCTCCTGCTCCTTGGATGCTGCCTGACCTGCTGCACTTTTCCAGCAACACGTTTTCAGCTATAAAGGTAGTCTGTTTGTGATAGTACAACAGAGTAGCCTGCCAGGGCTCTTGAAGGAAGAACAATGTCCTACTCTCCTGGGTTATTAGAATCCAGTTAGCCTGGCTTATAGGTATCAGGGTTATGTTGTAACAGTGATGCTATTAGTAAAGGAAAGGGATAATTAAAATTAAACTAAAACTGTCTGCAAGAGTTTTTGTAAAATTCCAGACTACCAAAGGTACGGTCTCCAGGATGAACCAAGAGAGGCTTGCAAGTTGAGTTCATAAGGAATTCCTTGGGCCGTCTCAAATCTGTACTTCATCAAGAGTTCTTCATTACTATTACCAACAAAGTGCGATCCATTGTCCAAGCTAATGCACGCAGGTATACCGAAGCAGGGAATAATTTCCTTAAGCAAAATCTTCACAGTCTCAGCAGCAGTGTTAGGGGAAGGGTAGGCTTCAATCCACTTAGAAAAAACATCAACAATAAGCTAAACATATTTATAGCACTGACATTTCTGCAACTCAATGAAGTCCAGTTGAAGTGTCTCAAAGGGACCCTCCGGCAAGGGAGTTCTACCCGGAGTGCAAGGCAAGCCTTTTCCGGGGTTATGTTCCTGACAAATAACACACTGGCCGCTAACCCTTTGAGCTCGTTGTTGGAGGCGGGGATGCCACCAAGCCGTCAGGAGAAAGAGGGCGACTGAACGGACACCACCATGAGTTGCATAATGTACACAGTCAATAACCCATAGAGCAAGATCATCAGACATACAAGTTTAACCCACGGGAGGAGTCCAGAGTTCGAATTGTCCTCCTGCCTATCAGAGCCCCCCCCCATTGTCTAAATGCAGAAGTTGGACGATGAGCTTCTGAAGCTGCTATTGCTCTCCTCTCTCTCTAAATGAAGATTGAGCTTCACCCCAGACTGCAATGCCCTTCCCCTGTCCAACATCTCTGAGCACGGTACTCTCTTTTCTCACCACCTTTTTCCAGAGTGGTGAAGGGAGGTGATTTGAAATTGGAGAACTCAATGTTGATCCTCAGGGATGCAGGCTGCCGAGGCACAAGATTAGGTGTTGTTTCTCCAATTTGCAGTTTGCTTTGTTGTGGCAATGGAAGAGGCCAAAGATGGTCATATTGGGAAGGGGAATTAAAATGGATGGTGACTGGGAGGTTCAGTCGGCTTCTGCGGACCCAGCTGCGATGCTCGGCGAACCATTCTCCAAGTTTATGTTCAGTCTCCACGATGTAGAGAAGACCACAGTTGGCAAACACATGGCAAATGGAGTGCCACAATGTAAAGTTACAGCCTTTGTTGTGGCAAAAAAAGCAAAAAGGAGGTGAATTTCCGATGCTAGAGAAAAGTGTGGTGCTGGAAAAGCACAGCAGGTCAGACAGCATCCGAGGAGCAGGAGAGTTGATGTTTCAGGCACCAGCCCTTCATCAGGAATGATGTGTGGATGTGCAAAGGGGCCTCAGCGTTCTCCTACACCAGTCACTGCCAGTTGTCAGACAGGTGCAGCAAGCAGTCAGCAAGGCAAGTGGTATATTAGCAAGAGGAATTGAGTTCAGAAGTGGGGATGTCTCCCTGCAGTTAGAGGATCATTGAATATATTCAAGGCTGAACTCATCTGATTTTGGAACAACGAAGAAGTGGATGTTTGTGGGAAAAGGCAAGAAAATGGTTTCAAGACCAGTACAGAATAGTTAGTCAGACAGCACAGAAACAGACCCTTCAGTCCAACTAGTCCATGCTGACTATATTCAGAAACTAAGCTAGTCCCACCTAGATTGGGCCATATCCCTCCGAACCTTTCCTATTCATGTACTTATACAAATGTTAAGTTGTAGAACGAAGAGTCCTTGGAGTGCAGGTTCATAGTTTCTTGAGAGCGGAGTCTCAGGAACATAGTGAAGAAAGCATTTGGGATGCTTTCCTTTATTGGTCAGAGCATTGAGTATAGGGGTTGGGAGGTCATGTTGCAGCTGTACAGGACATTGGTGAGATCATTTTCGGAATACTGCATTCAGTCCTGGTCTCTCTGCTAGAGGAAAGATGTTGTGAAACTTTGACAGGAGTTGGAAAAGATTTACAAGGCTGTTGCCAGGGTTGGAGGGTTTGAGCTACAGGGGGAGGCTGAATAGGCCAGAGATATTTTCCCTCGAGCATGAGAGGCTGATGTTTAGCGGTAAGGATAAATTATACAAGAGGGGCGGGTTGCGCATTAATAGGTAGGGGACCAGCAATCTGGCAGGGAGGTTTGCCACTGCAACACAGCTGCGTTTAAATTAAATAGTTGGGTGGGGGGGGGGGGGGGGGGGGGGGGGGGGGGGGGGGGGGTAGAGGGGACAAACTGGAAGTTTAAGAAGAAAGTTAGAACAAGTGAAGTCAAGAAAGACAATGGAATCAATGGAGCAGAAAACTCAAAAGAAAAGGATCATGCCGTAAGGTCAAGTGAAATAGGGATTGATAGGAAGGGTGAGGGGAGTAACAAATTAAAAATATTAAATATGAATGCACGAAGCATGAGCAATAAAGTGGATGAGCTTGAAGCTCATTTGGAAATTGGCAGTTACGATGATGTGGTGATAACTGAGATGTAGCTTCAAGTGGACAGAGCCTGGGAAATGAATATTCGAGGGTATACGTGCTATCATAAGGACAGACTAACTGACAGAGGGGGTGGGGTAGCCCTGTTGGTAAGGAATGATATTCAGTCCCTTGCACGGGGGGACCTAGAATCAGGGGATGCACAGTCAGTATGGCAAGAACTGAGAAATTCTCAGGGTAGAAAGACCCCAACGGGAGTTATCTACAGACCCCCAAACATTAGCCTGGATGTAGTGTGTAAGTTGAATAAGGAGCTGAAATTGGCCTGTCACAAAGATATTAGTACAGTTGTTATGGGGGATTTCAACATGCAGGTAGATTGGGAAAAATCGTGGATGCATTGGTGATCATTTTCCAATATTCTATAAATTCAGGATCAGTTCCTGCAGATTGGAGGGTGGCTAATGTTGTCCCACTTTTTAAGAAGGGAGGGAGAGAGAAAACAGAATTATAGACCAGTTAGTCTGACCTCAGTGGTGGGAAAAATGCTGGAGTCAATTATAAAGGATGAAATTACAACACATCTGGATAGCAGTAACAGGATAGGTCAGAGTTGGTGTGGATTTATGAAGGAGAAATCATGCTTGACTAATCTTCTGGAATTTGTTGAGGATGTAACTCTGAAGACGGACAAGGGAGATCCAGTGCATGTAGTACACCTGGACTTTCAGAAAGTCTTTGACAAAGTCCCACATAGGAGGTTAGTGAGCAAAATTAGGGCATATGGTATTAAGGGCAAAATACTGACATGGATTGAAAATTGGTTGGCTGACAGGAAACAGAGAATAGTGATAATGAAAGTAAGAATAATAGCAGGCAGTGACCAGTGGTGTGCCGCAGGGATCAGTGCTGGGACTGCAGCTTTTTACAATGTACATTAATGATATAGATGAAGGTATTAAAAGTAATATTAGCAAATTTGCTGATGACACAAAGCTGGGTGGCAGGGTGAAATGTGAGGAGGATGTTAGGAGAATACAGGGTGACCTGGATAGGCTAGGTGGGTGGACAGATGCATGGCAGATGCTGTTGAATGTGGATAAATGTGTGGTTATCCACTTTGGTGGCAAGAACAGGAAGGCAGATTACTACCTAAATGGAGTCAAGTTAGGTAAAGGAGATCTAGGTGTTCTTGTACATCAGTCACTGAAAGTAAGCATGCAGGTACAGCAGGCAGTGAAGTAAGCGAATAGCATGCTGGCCTTCATAACAAGAGGAATTGAGTAGAGAAGCAAAGAGGTCCTTCTGCAGCTGTGTAGGGCCCTTGTGAGACTGCACCTGGAATATTGTGCGCAGTTTTGGTCTCCAAATTTGAGGAAAGACATTCTGGCTATTGAGGGAATGCAGCATAGGTTCACAAGGTCAATTCCCAGAATGGCGGGACTATCTTACGCTGAAAGATTGGAGCGACTGGGCTTGCGTACGCTTGAGTTTGGAAGGCTGAGAGGGGATCTGATTGAGATGTACAAGATTATTAAAGGATTGGACACTCTGAAGGCAGGAAGCATGTTTCCGCTGATGGGCGAGTCCTGAATCAGAGGACACAGTTTAACAAGGGGTAGGCCACTTAGAACGGAGTTGAAGAGAAACCTCTTCATCCAGAGGGTGGTGGGTGTATGGAATGCTCTGCCCCAGAAGGCTGTGGAGGCCAAGTCTCTGGATACTTTCAAGAAAGAGTTGGATAGAGCTCTTAAGGATAGTGGAATCCAAGGTTATGGGGATAAGGCAGGAACAGGATACTGATTGCGGATGATCAGCCATGATGGTGCTGGCTCGAAGGGCAGAATGGCCTACTCCTGCACCTATTGCCTATTGTCTGATGGATGTTCATAAGGGGCATGGATTGGGGGAATATCCAAGGTCTTTTCCCCTGGGTATGGGAGTCCAGAACTAGAGGGCATATATTTGAGCTGAGAGGGGAATAATTTAATAGGGACCTGAGGGGCAGATCTTCTCGCTCTCAGCAGTACCCCAGTGTTGTGAAAGATATTCACTTTCAGGTGGATTTGCCTTGACATTTTTTCTTTTCTGCCCCTGTAAGATCCTGAATCAGCATCTTCAGGGGAGTTAGTTCGAGCGGAGTGAGAACAGACGGGAAGAGAGAGAGTGGGATGGTGCTTTCAATTTTGTGGAATAACAAAAGAAAAGAATATTCCACAGAAAGTAGAATTCCTTGTTCTGAATTTCTACCCTGCACTGACAATGATCACTTTTGTAATCTCTTTTTAACAGAGTATTGGACGATCTGAAGACAGAAGTTTCAAAACCAACAGATGAAGGGCTCTCCAATGTCTGCAGTCCTCACTTTGACATCAATGTCTGACAGTCACTGACTCCATCGGGACGACAACAATTTTCCAACTATGATTCTGTGAGAAGGAGCAAAGCTTTTTGGTTCCGGTTTGAGTACGTTTTCAGCATCAGTGGGACTGGATGAGAGACCCTACTGTTGCAGTTCACTGAGTGTGGAGCCTGAAGCATTTATACGGCCTGGAAAAGGAAACTGGGCAGATTCACACGGGGGAAGAGGCCCTTCAGCTGCCCTGTGTGCGGGAAGGCTTTTCGTGATTCCTCAGCCCTGCTGACCCACCGGCGGATCCACACGGGGGAGAGGCGGCACGGTGGCATAATGGTTAGCACTGCTGCCTCACAGCACCAGAGACCAGGGTTCATTTCCCGACTCTGGCGGCTGACCGTGTGGAGTTTGCACATTCTCCCCGTGTCTGCGTGGATTTCCTCTGGGTCCTCCGGTTTCCTCCCACAGTCCAAAGATGTGCAGGTCAGGTGAATTAGCTATGCTAAATTGCCCGTAGTGTTAGGTAAAGGGGTAAATGTAGGGGAATGGGTGGGTTGCGCTTCAGTGGGTTGGTGTGGACTTGTTGGGCCGAAGGGCCTGTTTCCACACTGCAACTAATCTAATCTAAAAATAAAATTCACGGTGTTTGTGTGTGGCTGAAGCGATGGCCATGGAGAAACCCGAGGAATCCTGCCTCGTAGAGAAACCGTGGAAGTGTGGCGACTGTGGGAAAGGTTTCCATGTCCCGTCTGTCCTGGAGACTCATCGGCGCAGCCACACCGCGGAGAAGCCGTTCTTCTGCTATGTCTGCGGGAAAGGCTTCAGCGATTCCTCCAACCTGCTGACCCACCAGCGAGTCCACACAGGGAGAGAGGCCCTTCAGCTGCCCCGATTGCGGGAAGGTTTTTCGTGATTCCTCCGCACTGCTGACCCACCGGGATCCACACAGGGGAGAGGCCCTTCAGCTGCCCCGAGTGCAGGAAGGCTTTCAGTAATTCCTCCACCCTGCTGAGGCACCGGCGGATCCACACGGGGGAGAGGCCCTTCAGCTGCCCCGTGTGCGGAAAGGCTTTTCGTGATTCCTCAGCCCTGCTGACCCACCAGCGGGTCCACACGGGGTGAGGCCCTTCAGCTGCCCCGAGTGCAGGAAGGCCTTCAGTAATTCCTCCAACCTACTGACCCACCAGCGGGTCCACACGGGGGAGAGGCCCTTCAGCTGCCCCGAGTGCGGGAATGCCTTCAGCAATTCCTCCAACCTACTGACCCACCAGCGGGTCCACATGGGGGAGAGGCCGTTCAGCTGCCCCCAGTGCAGGAAGGCCTTTACCCAGGCCTCTGCCCTGCTGAGGCACCGGAGCATCCACTTGGGGGAGAGGCCGTTCCCCTGCACAGAGTGTGGGAAGGCCTTTAGCAATTCCTCCAACCTACTGACGCACCGGCGAGTCCACACGGGAGAGAGGCCGTTCAGCTGCCCCCAGTGCAGGAAGGCCTTTACCCAGGCCTCTGCCCTGCTGAGGCACCGGAGGATCCACTTGGGGGAGAGGCCGTTCCCCTGCACAGATTGTGGGAAGGCCTTTAGCAATTCCTCCAACCTACTGACGCACCGGCGAGTCCACACAGGGAGAGGCCCTTCAGCTGCCCCCAGTGCAGGAAGGCATTTACCCAGGCCTCCACCCTGCTGACCCACCGGTAGATCCACACGGGGGAGAGGCCTTTCAGCTGCTCAGAGTTTGGGGAGGGTTCAGTCAGGTGAGCCACCTGCAGAGGCACTAGCGGCTCCACAAGGGGGAGAGGCCCTTCAGGGGCCCCGAGTGCAGGACGGGGTTCACCTGCTCGATTTAAGCTGCTGACCCACCAGTGTCTCCACACCAGGGAGAGGCCGTTCACCTGCTCCTCCCAACTGTGGACGCACTGAAGTGGCGACGGCCGAGTGCCATTATCGACTGGACTGTCAACCCAGTTTCGGGGCTGCTGGGTTCGAATTCAGCCGCAGCAGATGGCGGAATTGGAATTTGGTCAGAAACTGGAGTTCAGAATCTAATGATGAAACCATTTTTTGTTGGGGGTGTGGGTGGAGAAAACCCCCATCTGATTCACTCACATCCTTTTTAAGGGGAGGAAACTGCCGTTGTGGAAAAGGATTCACTCAGTCGTTCCAGCTGCATTCTTTACCCAGGCTGGCCTACACGTGACTCCAGACCCACAGCAGTGTGGTTGACTCGACACTGCCCATCCAACTTACTTGGATACAGGTTGAAATTACTGAGTGAAATTACTGTGAAACACTTCCACAGGTTAAGGCTGTACCAAGGATCCAACTACAAAGGGACAACTTGGTGTGATCAATACTAAGGAAAGTGTGGTTGTGGGGGGATGTGCGTGCACTTTGGTCTTGAGCTGTTTGAAAAGTAGCTACTTTTTCTCTGCTTTTTTGCTGGGGGGGATCTGAAGCTGTAACAAAGCTGGATTGCAATTAAGGTTACCTGAACTTACTGCTAGGCTCAGACTCTCAATGAAAGTTTTGAGTTCCAAGAGGTTTTTGTTTTAAAGCTGCTCATTTCTTTCAGTCTCCTGCACTGAGTTTCCAATGTTGTGTTTCAGATCGAGCAGTGAATGAGTAGCTAGTATCATTAGAAATTGTAAATTTTTCAGGAGTGCAGGTACTACGTCATTTCATCAGCATTGTAAAGTTTCCTGGCAGCGCTGGGACTGTGTTCACTAGATGTGGAGGTGCCAGTTTTGGACTAGGGTGGATAAAATTTAAAAACTCACACAACACCAGGTTTATTTGAAAGTACCAGCTTTTGGAGTGCTGCTCCTTCATTGGATAGCTGTGAAGCAGGATCAAAGACATTACATTTTATAGCAAAAGATCACCATGTCATGCAACTGATAGGATATATTGAACAAACCGAGATTGCTGTGATTGTGTGCATGTGAGTTTGTGCGTGAGTGTGCATGTAAGAGTGTGTGCATGCTTGGTAAAGTGAAAGTGTGTTGGAGTATAAGTCTGTGAGAGTGTGGGAGTATTGTGTGTATGAGACAGGTATGAACGCAAGGCTTTATGTTTTACTAAAACAAGAAAGGGCAGGATGTGTACAGTTAATTGTAGGACCCTGGGTCATGTTGTAAAAGAGAGAGACATAGAGTCATAGAGATATACAGCATGGAAACAGACCCTTTGGTCCAACCTATCCACGCCGACCAGATATCCCAACCCAATCTAGTCCCACCTGCCAGCACCCGGCCCGTATCTCTCCAAACCCAAGACATGGGGAGGTGGGGTTTAGGTACGTAGTTCTTTGAAAGTTGTATCACTGGTAGACAGGGTGGTTTAGAGTACTGGGTACAGTTCGGGTGGCCCTGTAATACGAAGAAGACTATTAGAGAGGGTTCGGTAAAGATTTACTAGGACATTGCCAGGACTGGAAGGTTTGAGTTATAAGGAGAGGCCGGGACATCTTTCACTGAGCACAAGGAGGTTGAGGGGTGACCTCATCGAGATTTATAAAATCATAAGGAGTGAAGTTTGGTAAATAGCAAAGGGCTCTTCCTTCGTGTAGGGGAGCTCAAAACTAGGGGGCATATTCTTTCAAGGTGAGAGGAGAGAGATTTAAAAGGAACCGGAGGGGCACTGTTTTGACAGAGGATGGTTTGTGTGTGGAATGAACTTGCTGAGGAAGTGGTAGATGCAGGTACAGTTACAACATTTAAACGACATTCGGATGGGTACATGAATAGAAAAGTTTAGAGGAATATGGGACAAATGCAGGCAAGTGGGACTGGTTCAGTTTGGGAATCCTGGTCGCCATGGACAAGTTGGAACGAAGGGTCTGTTTCTGTGCTGTATACCTCTATGATCTTATTGAAACCAATAGAATTCTGAAAAGGGCTTGATAAGATAGATGCCGATAAAATGCTCCTTTTTGGGGAGAGTCAATAGAATCCCAACAATGTGGAAGCAGGCCATTCGGCCTATCTATTCCACACTGGCCCTCTGAAGAGTGTCCCACTCATATCCATCCCCTCCCTCTGTATTTCCCCTTCCCCCACCTCACCCCAGCTCCAAACTTCCAGCTCAGCACTGTCCCCATGACATGTCTTACTTGCCTATTTTCCTTTCCACCCATCCACTCCCCCCTTCTCTCTGACCTATCACCTTCATCCCCACCCCCAATCACCCATCGTACTCTTTGCTACCTTCCCCCCACCCTCCTCCCTGTCCTATCCCCTCCATCCCCACCCCCATTCACCTATTGGACTCTATGCTACTTTCCCACCACCCCCATCCCCACCCTCACCCTCCTCTCAATTGTCTCTCCACCCTGCAGGCACTCTGTCTCTATTCCTGATGAAGGGCTTTTACCTGAAACGTCCATTTTCCTGCTCCTCGGATGCTGCCTGCACTGCTGTGCTTTTCCAGCACCACTCTAATCAAGAATCTGGTTTCCAGCATCTGCAGTCCTTGTTTTTACCCTGTATTTCCCATGGCTCATGCACCCTAACCTGCACATCCCAGGGCACTATGGGTAATTTAACATGACCAATCCACCACAGCCTGCCCATCCCGGGGCACTATGGGTAATTTAGCATGGCGAATCCAACATAACCTACACCTTAATCTATAAATTAGATTAGTCCGCAAGGGTGAAAAGTACAAGGATTTTAAAAAAATCAGTGACCATAAAAAGTACAAGTACAAGGTTAGTGACAGGTGTCTGCCCCGGGCCGCGCAGCGCCATTTTCCTAACGGCCACCCTCCCGCCGCTTCCTCGCTCGAGCGACTTCTCCTCCCAACCGCCTTCGCCCCCGCGTGACGTCTGCACGGGGGATGGGCGGGTCCGGGGGAGCCTCACCGTCACCAAGCAACAGCGTCACCAATGGACCAACAATCGAAACTGGATACTAATGTCACAAAAACTGAAACGATACATGGTGTGTCTGAATGTGTGCCGCATTGTAACAAAAGGGAGTGAATTAACTGAAATTTAAAATGAATCGAAGAGGCAACTCCTATATTCAGAGGATGATGCGTGTAAGGAATGAGCTGCCAGAGGAAGTGGTGGCGGCTGGTACAATTACAGCATTTAAAAGGTACCCAGCTGGTGTAATGGAAAATTAACATTTATTGTGAAATCTATAAAAGCACAGGGAAACAAAGAAATAAGGGCCTGACTTTGGAGACAGGCAGAAAAAAAATGTAAAGTTAAACCGACCTAACAGCAGACTTACAAGGCCAGTAAACTACCATATCAACAGTCAAGGAATAAGAAAAACAACTCCATACATGAAAAGGACCTCAAATGTTCCAGGCTCCTGGCCTTGAGCTGTTGATAAGGAGAAGTGAATCCAGCCAGGACTGACACAGTTAAGGCGAGTGTTGTAGGGCAAAGAGTCGCAGGTAGGCAGGATAGTGAAGAAAGCGTTTGGTATGCTGGCCTTTATTGGTCAGAGCAGAGAGCACAGGAGTTGGGAGGTTAAGTTGTGGATGTGCAGGGCATTGGTCAGACCACTTTTGGAATACTGTGTTCAGTTCTGGTCTCCCTGCTGTAGGAAACATGTGTGATACTTCGAAAGATTGACAAGGCTGTTGCCGGATTTTGAGGGTTTGAGCTACATGGAGAGGCTGAATAGGCTGAGAATATTTACCCTAGAGCATCGGAGGCTGCATGGTGATCTTATAGACGTTTGTGAAGGGCATGGATAGGGTGAGTACTTAAAGTCTTTTCCCCAGGGTCGGGGAGTCTGTGGCACAGCAAGGAACCGTAATGACCTCCTCAGGAGACAGACATATGCTGCAACTGACAGGGTACCCTTCGTTGTTCTGTACTTCCCAGGGGCTGAAAAATTACGCCATGTTCTTCGTGACCTGCAACACATTATCAATGAGGATGAGCACCTCACCAAGACCTTCCCCATACCTCCACTACTTGCCTTTAAACAACCGCTAAACCTCAAACAGATCATTGTTCGTAGCAAACTGCCCGGCTCTCAGGACAACTCCATGCAACCCTGTCACGGTGGACACTGCAAGACGTGTCAGATTGTGGACATAGATACCACTATTATGCGTTGGAACACCTCCCACCTTGTACATGGCAGGTACTCATGTGACTCAGCCAACGTTGTCTATCTTATACGTTGCAGGCAAGGATGCCTGGAGGCATGGAACATTGGGGAAACCGAGCAAAGGCTACGACAACGGACGAATGGGCACCGCACAACGAACAACAGACAGGAGGGTTCCCTCCCAGTTGGGGAACACTTCAGTGGTCCAGGACATTCAGCCTTGGACCTTAGGGTGACCATCCTCCAAAGTGGACTTCGGGACAGGCAGCAGAGGAAAGTGGCCGAGCAGAGGCTGATAGCTAAGTTCGGTACCCATAGGGAGGGCCTCAACCGGGACCTTGGGTTCATGTCACATTACAGGTGATCACCATTGCACTACACACACACATATATTCCTACACAAACACACATGGGCACAGGTACACACAGACGCGCACACAGGTGACCACACACACCCTTATAGATACACACACTCACACATGCACCCCCTCACAGTCTTAAGACACTCTGCACTCACTACACGCACACACACACATTCTCACACTCACAACTCCCAACCCAGACAGACACACACAGACAGACAAAGACCCACATGCACACATATATTTTGTGTGGTGAATTTGTACTTGCAGAGTTACATTGCACTTTGCTCAAAAACTGCATACATTCATGTAGAACTCTGAGCTCAAAAACTGTATGAATTTATGTAAAACTCTGTTATATCACTTTTTAGATTAGAATCAATCTAAATATCAGGTCATAGACAGAGAACACAGGGGGCTAACTCCTTCAGAATATTATCTAGCTATCGCCACTGTTAACAGCTAACCCGAGAATGCAACTTTAAAAAAAGGGTTTTGTGATTTACACATGAAAGAAGTGAAACTATCACTGTATTCTGACAGATGAAAGGCTTAACAGACAGATCAATTTTTCAATGTATAATTTCAGTTACATCACACTGCAAATTTTTGCTATAAATTCTGTGTTACGATCGAGCCCTCCACTATCACCTGATGAAGGAGCGTCGCTCCGAAAGCTAGTGTGCTTCCAATTAAACCTGTTGGACTATAACCTGGTGTTGTGTGATTTTTAACTTTGTACACCCCAGTCCGACAGCGGCATCTCTAAATCAAGGCAATCGGAGTTTTTTTTAAAACCCGAAAAGTAACGAAGTTTAACGACGCGAACCCGAAAATAAACGAAGCTACAACCCGAAAAATAACGAAGTTCAAATGAAACGAACCCGAAAATAAACGAAGTTTAGGCAACCGGAGTTTTTTTTAAACCGAAAACTAACAAAGTTAACACAACCCGAACTGAAAATAAATGAATTTTAAGCGATCGAATTTTTTTCTATTAAAAAGATAACGCCAGAAAATAACCAATCTCTGGAGATTGATTTTGTTTTATTTCTGAAAGCAACGAAGCTCGGGAGAAAGAATTTTTTTTAAAAAAAATCAAAAATTAACAAAGCTTGGGAATTCAGATTTCAACCCTCCCCTCAGAGTTCAGCAATTTTCGAAGACCACTGTCCGTAAGTACCAAAGCACCCTCAACTTCAATTAATCTCTCCCCCCTTTTTAAACATTTAACAAGTCCCCCAGACTCAACCATTGCTAAGACCGATCCTTTCGGGCTGGACTGGTCACGTCAGACACCACGTGACTGACAGGAAAACCAAACGTTCTAAAAATAATCACGTCTGGCAGGCCGAATTCCTCAACACTCAACAGTGAAGGACATTTAACTCGTACACTGCTGTTCACAATCTGTCCGAGCCTAAACGTGCCAGGGCAGCAAAATGAAGATCTGCGTCTCCTCAAGAGGGGCCTCTTGGTTCGAGATCGGTTAAAGGAATCGACAAATGCGGTGTATTCGAAAAGCAAGGTTCATTAGTTTATTGAATTAAGGTATCTTAACGCAATTCTATCCAGCAACACAGAGATTGAAGCTTCTGTGTTCCGTGATGAAGTTGCGCAATTACGTTTGAAAATTGCACATGATTTATATGTTTTTTTAAGAAATAGTAGTCTTAATTACGAGAAAGACCAATCACATATAATAAGGTGACATGATTTACAGCAAGTTAATCCAATGATATTTTCTTTAAGAAGGATATCTAATTTACATAAATTGTCATGCCATGTATTAGTTCACGGTTAGTTCAAATGGTCAAATAATGTGTCAGTATTCATCTTATGAAAATTGTATTGTCCTCTTATCTTTGAACTGCAAGTTAATTCTGCGAATCAGCAATATGTTCAGCAGTATGGTTCACAGGCTATTTTGTAGTATTCTTTTAAATCGAGAAGCCATTTTGTTGAAATAAAAATGTACATATTTTGTTGCCTAAATTCCAACTTTAGATCCTCACACCCACCTCCCAATTCAATCTATCACGACCAGACTAGGCAACAGTTTCTTCCCCCAAGCCATCAGGCTCCTTACCACTACATGATTGGACTCTTTTCCGTCTGACTATTTTTGCACATTTTCGAATTTCTGCTAGAAAAATGTCTATTATTTATCATTCTTTTATTATGCTGTAACTTGCGTGTTTTGCACTCTGGTCCCTCGAAGTAGAGGAGATGACAGAAACATTGGAAGCTGGTGAGAGAGCGTTCACAAAATTAATCCCGGGAATTGACGTGTTTGCTAATTTTGCAATGTTGCGTAGCTTAGCTGAGCATTCGTTCGAGTTTGGAAGAATGAGAGGAGATCTGAATGAATAAATATCAGAATTTTAGTGGGCCTGAAAGGTTAGTTGCCAAAAAGGTAGTGTTCATTTGTGGGAGAGTCTCAGACCAGAAGAATAGCCTCTAATCTTAAGTGTTTGCATATTTATGATGGAGATGAGGTGGATATCTTCTCTCAGAGGGTAATGAATACAGGGCTATTGAAGTTCTATCACTAAGTATAGTCAAGGCAGATGTTGGGCAGAGTTTTAATCAATGGGGAATCAATAATAAGGCATGAATGTGGATTTTTGGATTATAATATTAATCATTATGGTAATAAATGGTGGAGATGGAAATGTGTTGCTGGAGAAGCGCAGCAGGTCAGGCAGCATCAAGGGAACAGGAGAATCGACGTTTCGGGCATTAGCCCTTCTTCAGGAATGAGGAAAGTTTGTCCAGCAGGCTAAGATAAAAGATAGGGAGGAGGGACTTGGGGGAGGGGCGTCGGAAATGTGATAGGTGGAAAAAGGTCAAGGTGAGGGTGATAGGACAGATTGGGGTGGGGGCGGAGAGGTCGGGAAGAAGATTGCAGGTTAGGGAGGCGGTGCTGAATTTGATGGATTTGACTGAGACAGGCTGAGTGGAGGGGAAATGAGGAAACTGGTGAAATCCGAGTTCATCCCTTGTGGTTGGAGGGTTCCTAGCTGGAAGATGAGGCGTTCTTCCTCCAACCGTCGTTTCGCTGTGGTCTGACGATGGAGGAGTCCAAAGACCTGCATATCCTTGGTGGAGTAGGAGGGGGAATTGAAATGTTGAGCTACAGGGTGGTTGGGTTGGTTGGTCCGGGTGTCCCAGAGGTGCTCTCTGAAATGCTCCGCAAGTAGGCGGCCTGTCTCCCCAATATAGAGGAGGCCACATCGGGTACAGAGGATGCAATAGATGATATGTGTGGAGGTACAGGTGAATCTGTGGCGGATATGGAAGTTTCCTTTGGGGCCTTGGAGGGAGGTGAGAGGGGAGGTGTGGGCGCAAGTCTTGCACCTCCTGCGGTTGCAGGGGAAGGTGCCGGGAGTGGAGGTTGGGTTGGTGGGGGGTGTGGATCTGACGAGGGAGTCACGGAGGGAGTAGTCTTTACGGAATGCTGATAGGGGAGGGGAGGGAAATATATCCTTGGTGGTGGGGTCCGTTTGGAGGTGGCGGAAATGACGGCGGATGATGCGCTGTACATGGAGGTTAGTGGGGTGGTAGGTGAGGACCAGTGGGGTTCTGTCCTGGTGGCGGTTGGAGGGGCGGGGTTCAAGGGCGGAGGATCGGGAAGTGGAAGAGATGCGGTGGAGGACCGCAATTTCCTCCCCGACGTGATCAACGATGCCCTCCACCGCATCTCTTCCACTTCCCGATCCTCCGCCCTTGAACCCCGCCCCTCCAACCGCCACCAGGACAGAACCCCACTGGTCCTCACCTACCACCCCACTAACCTCCATGTACAGCGCATCATCCGCCGTCATTTCCGCCACCTCCAAACGGACCCCACCACCAAGGATATATTTCCCTCCCCTCCCCTATCAGCATTCCGTAAAGACTACTCCCTCCGTGACTCCCTCGTCAGATCCACACCCCCCACCAACCCAACCTCCACTCCCGGCACCTTCCCCTGCAACCGCAGGAGGTGCAAGACTTGCGCCCACACCTCCCCTCTCACCTCCCTCCAAGGCCCCAAAGGAAACTTCCATATCCGCCACAGATTCACCTGTACCTCCACACATATCATCTATTGCATCCTCTGTACCCGATGTGGCCTCCTCTATATTGGGGAGACAGGCCGCCTACTTGCGGAGCATTTCAGAGAGCACCTCTGGGACACCCGGACCAACCAACCCAACCACCCTGTAGCTCAACATTTCAATTCCCCCTCCTACTCCACCAAGGATATGCAGGTCTTTGGACTCCTCCATCGTCAGACCACAGCGAAACGACGGTTGGAGGAAGAACGCCTCATCTTCCAGCTAGGAACCCTCCAACCACAAGGGATGAACTCGGATTTCACCAGTTTCCTCATTTCCCCTCCCCCCAGCCTGTCTCAGTCAAATCCATCAAATTCAGCACCGCCTCCCTAACCTGCAATCTTCTTCCCGACCTCTCCGCCCCCACCCCAATCTGTCCTATCACCCTCACCTTGACCTTTTTCCACCTATCACATTTCCGACGCCCCTCCCCCAAGTCCCTCCTCCCTATCTTTTATCTTAGCCTGCTGGACAAACTTTCCTCATTCCTGAAGAAGGGCTAATGCCCGAAACGTCAATCTCCTGTTCCCTTGATGCTGCCTGACCTGCTGCGCTTCTCCAGCAACACATTTCCATCTCTGATCTCCAGCATCTGCAGACCTCATTTTCTCTTAATAAATGGTGGAGCAGATTCGATGGGGTGAATGGATTATTTTGGCCAAAGGGCTTATAAACATCCTGTGGGACCTTGACAGGGGAGATATGGATAAAATGCTTCAACTTATGTATGATATTCAGACCTAGGGTTCCACAGGATCTGTCAGTCAACATTTTTCAGCATTTTTAGGAGAACGGGAGTGAGGGTGATAATAGCCACAGTAGAGTAAGAATGGAGGGAAACTGTAGCATTGCGATTCACATTTTTGAGGGAAGGAGAAAAGAAAGAATGTTCCACAGAAACCAGAATTGTCTGTTTTGAATTTCTATACTGTGTAGGCAGCAATGTCTTCTGTAATCTCCTTTTACAGGATATGAGAAAGGGAGGATTTACAGCCAGAAATCTCAAAACAAGATCTGATAGAGACAATCAATTCATTGGCACGGGAATATCATCGGCCTATGAATCTAGTAGAATTTTTTTATTTCTCTCCTGTCCTGTCTGCTTCACAAGGTTTCAAACATCAGTGAGACTGAGGTATGCATACCTGAGTGAGCGTGTTCCAATGAACTGACCGTGGGAAGAGCTTTAAGCGGGTTCACAGCCTGAAATAGCAACACCCCATTCGCAGCAGCAATAGATGGAACACGTTCCATACATGAACGTCTTTCAACCGATTGTTAAAGCTGGAGAGAGACAAGGATTCCCACATCATGGAGAAATCGTGGGAGCAAAGCAATATCTTCGCCCTTTCTATTCCTCATCCTGGGAGGGAGAGAGAGAGGGAGGAAACACTAATCACTTGTAGCAACTGAAGTGAATCCAGGAGGGAGCAGACTCTGCACAGGTGTCAGATGCTCTCTGTCCTTCTTAACGGTATATTAATTTTTTTCCCCTCAGTTTGATACGTTTATTTATCTACAATTTGCATTGTGGAAAAAGATCACTTCTTTCCTCATGTTCAGAATTAAAAGGGTAGTTACTCATGGGATGGAGCAGAATCTAAGGGATTGGCACGTTGATATAAAATGTAGACATATGTTGTTTCATATGGTGTATATCTGATATTATTCGCTGTTATAAAAGCCTTGTGGCTATTATTTTTCACATTCTAATCTAGCACTGAAGTTATATTCTGTATTTCTTTTCATCTTTTTTATTGAATAGGACAGCAGAAAGTCATTCAGCAACTTTACTGGTTTGTTTTTCTCAAGTAGCCTTAACATTTCATTTTCATTGTCCTTGATTCAGCTCCATTTTCAGTGTCTTTGTCTGCAGCTTGTTCCAGGTTATTGTCACCGAAATGAAGATTTCCTCCATACACACTTAAGGCTATCTGGCTGCATGAGGGTTTTCAGGTTTCTGTGTCCTGGATAATATGTGATCAGGCATCTGGCAAACTACAGGAATTGTCACCTATGTTATGTTCATTTAACAGTATTGACTGTGATCACATATTTTGTGAATTTATTTTTGCAGGAAGACATGTAGAAAGAAATCTGAAAGCAAATGATACATCAACTTCTGACAGAGCCACTTGATTCATTGGGACTTGAATATCAGCAACCATTCCAATTGAGAAGAAATGTTTGCTTTTGTCTGCTTGAGAGATTTTGGACACTTTGGCAGGAAGAATACGGAGACACCCAAGTGAGGGAGATTCAGTGCACTGACTGTGAAAAGTGCTTGAAACCAGTTACTCAGTTTGGGGAATCAAAGTCTCACCCCTCACGGTGGAGAGAGACTGTGTACCCATTCTGTTGGTAATTTCAAACCCAGAGCGACACAAGGAAAGCTCTCCCCATGGGGAAACTGTGGAAATGTGGGGACTGTGGGAAAGGGTTCCCTTCCCCGTCAAGTGCTGGAGACTCATAGAAGCATTCACAAAGGGGAGAGGCCATTCTCCTGCTCTGTGTGTGGGAAGGGATTCAGTTGGCTGTGCAACCAGCTGATGCACTGGCATGTTCACACTGGGGAGAAGCTATTCACTTGCTCCAAGTACAGGAATACATTCGTCAATTCTCCTGGCCTGCTGAAACATCCTTGGGTCCGCACTGGGGAGAGGCCGTTCACCTACTGTCACTGAAGGAAGAGGTTCATGAGTTCATCCAACTTGCAGACATACCAGTGGGTCCACACTGGGAGAGGCTGTTCTCCTGCCCTGAGTGCAGGAAGGGATTTGGTTGGGTGGACAACTTCCAGAGGCATTAGTGAGTTCATGTGCCATCACTGGGATCGAAGGAGCAATGGCCGAGTGGTATTATCAACTGGATTACTACCTCAGCTCTGGGAATTCCCGGTTTTGAATCCCGCCATGGCAGATTGGAATTTGGTCAGAAATCTGGAGTTCAGAATCTAATGGTGAAACCATTTTCAGGGGGAAAACATCCTCATCTGATTCACTCATGATTTTTTTAGGGAAGGAAACTGCTGTTGTGGGAAAGGATTCACTCAGTCATCCCAGATGCATCCTTTACCCGGTCTGGCCTACACATGACTCCAGACTCTCAGCAATATGGTCGACTTTAAACCCCTGTCCCCACCCCTGCCCCCGGAAAATGAGTGGGGAGAAACTTACTTGGATACAGTATATGGGTTGAAATTGTTGAGTGAGGCATTACTTCCTCCGGGTTAAGACTGTATGAAGGATTCAGTTACAAAGGGACACCTCAGTGCTTACCAATAATAAAGCAACTGGGGTGTCAGGGGAGGTCAGGGGTGTGTGTGTGTGTGTGCTTTGAGCTTCAGCTGTTGAAGAAAAGGAAAGCTACTTTTTGTAATTTTTTTGCTGGGGAGATCATGAAGCTGCAACAAAGTTGGGTCGCAATAATGGTTACCTAAATTTGGACTCAGACATTGAAAGATTTAAAATCCAACAGTTTCTGTTTTAAAGCTGCTCACTCAGCTTCCAGCACTACGTTACCAAAGTCGTGTATCAGAAGGAGCAGTGAATCAGTAGCAAGTATCGTTAGAAACTGTTAAGATTTTCATCTCTGCAGGTACTGCATCGTTTCATCAGCATTGTAATGTTTCCTGGCAGCAGCAGGAAGTGTTGTGGCTGTGTTCATGAGAAACAACATTAAAAATCACATAACACCAGGATATAGTCCAACAGGTTTATTTGGGAGCACTAGCTTTCGGAGCGCTGCTCCTTCATCAGGTAGCTGTGGAGCAGGATCATAAGACACAGAATTTATAGCAAAAGATCAGGGTCATGCAACTGAAATGATATATTGAACAAACCAAGATTGCTGTTAAGTCTTTCATCTTTTAGAATGGGTTGCAGGTTTCAGTTCATTAATATGCAAATCCTAGAACTTCTTTTAAGTCATATCCTCGAGATAACTTAAGGTAGATAGGATAGTGAAGAAGGCGTTTGGTATGCTTTCCTTTATTGGTCAGAGTATTGAGTACAGGAATTGGGAGGTCATGCTGCAGCTGTTCAGGGCATTGGTTAGGCCACTGTTGGAATATTGCATGCAATTCTGGTCTCCTTCCTATCGGAAAGATTACAGATTACATTGCAGTGTGGAAACAGGCCCTTCGGCCCAACAAATCCAAACCGACCCGCCGTAGCACAACCCACCCATACTCCTACATTTACCCCTTACCTAACACTACGGGCAATTTAGCATAGCCAATTCACCTGACCTGCACATCTTTGGACTGTGGGAGGAAACCAGAGCACCCGGAGGAAACCCACGCAGACACAGGGAGAACGTGCAAACTCCACACAGTCAGTCGCCTGAGACGGGAATTGAACCCGGGTGTCTGGCGCTGTGAGGCAGCAGTGCTAACCACTGTGCCACCGTGCCGCCCATAAGATGTTGTGAAACTTGAAAGGGTTCAGAAAAGATTTATAAGGATGTTGCCAGGGTTGGAGGATTTGAGTTATAGGGAGAGACTGAACAGGCTGGGGCTGTTTTCCCTGGAGCGTCGGAGGCTGAGGGGTGACCTTATAGAGGTTTACAAAATTATGAGGGGCATGGATACGATAAATAGACAAAGTCTTTTCCCTGGGATCGGGGAGTCCAGAACTAGAGGGCATTCCTTTTGGGTGAGAGGGGAAAGATATAAAAGAGACCTGAGGGGCAACTTTTTCACGCAGAGGGTGGTACGTGTATGGAATAAGCTGCCAGAGGATGTCGTGGAGGCTGGTACAATTGTAACATTTAAGAGGCATTTGGATGGGTATATGAATAGGAAGGGTTTGGAGGGATATGGGCTGGGTGCTGGCAGGTGGGATTAGATTGGGTTGGGATGTCTGGTCGGCGGAGACGGATTGGACCGAAGGGTCTGTTTCCATGCTGTACATCTCTAAGACTCTATGACTCTATTTTATAAAAAGAAGTGACAGCTCAGACAATGCATGGAAGGTGTGAGGTTCAAGTCTGTCAGTATCCCAATCTTGAGTCAGACTGGTTCTATTTCCAAAGTAGGAATTTATAAAATTATTACATGCATTGACTGCCTGCAGATTGTGCACTTTTTGAGCAAAATACAATGTATTTGCAAATATAATTCCGCAAATTCACCCTATTGACTTACATGCATGTGTGTGTGTATGTGAGAGAGAGACAGAGAGCGAGACTGTATAGTGTAGTGGAGTCACATGTAGTGTGACATCAACCCAAGGTCCATTTGAAGCCATCCTCATGGCTATTGATACCCAAGTTTGGAATCCAAGTTGAACTTAGCCTCTGCTCGGCCACCAGAAATGATTAAGCAGTTACACAACACACATTGGAGAGTGTAGGGTGGGACTTGTCTTTTGATTTGCAGAAGGTGGGAGGCTCTGGATGCTGTGATCCAGGGCAAACACATGCTGGAGGACATTTGGCTCAGAGAGATGGAGCTGAAAGCCAGGCTGCAGACCTTTGATGAAAAAGATAACCAGTCATTTTATTCCAGGAGTTGGTCATTCCTCTCCGGACAGACCCTTCTGATTGAGTCAGTGGACAGGGTCAGGAAGTGTGAGTGTGGATCAGGCAGGTAAAGGGGATCCGAGAGAAGGCTGCAAGGGAGTGGAGGAGCGAACTGGCTGGGTGCTGGGAGTATGAACAACATTGGGGAGGTGGTGGTAAGGGACAGAATAGTGACAGGGATTGTCTCCGGTCTCCGCAGTTGTTAGCAGGAGGCCAGATGACATCGGTGTCTATCTGGTGCCAGGATTCGGGACCAATGTGCTCAGGGCTGAAGATGTGGGAAATGGAGGTTACAACAGGTGTGGTCCACAAATGTCAGGAGAGAGCCTCTGCTGAGGGTGCGTGAAAAGTTAGAAGCTAACTCTGGACGGCACAGTGGCTCAGTGGTTAGTACCACTGCCTCACAGTGCCAGGGGATCATGTTTGATTCCATCCTTGGGCAACTGTCTGTGTGGACTTTGGCACGTCCTCCTCCTTGTGTCTGTGTAGGTTACCTGCAAGTGCTCTGGTTTCCTCCCACAGTCCAAAGATCTGCAGTTTCGGGTGGATTGGCCATTCTGAAGTGTGCAGATTAGAGTGGGTTAGCCATGAGGAACTGCAGGGCTGTAGGGTCAGTGGATGGGTCTGGATGGGATGCTATTTGGAATGTCAGTGTGAATTTGATGGGCCGAATGGCCTGTCAGAATTATGATTCTACTGCTTTCGCCACGTATATATTGAGAAATGATTGACACAAGTCTGCTGTGGGAGGAGTGGGTTCCAGTTCGTGAGATATCAACACCGGTCCTGGGGAAGGTGGGATTTGGGCAGTCTCTCCCCCCCACCCTCTGCCCCCCTGTCCAATCTCTCCCCACCCACTGTCCCCGTCCATTCTCTCTCAACCCCCACCCCCTGCCCTGCATTCTCTTCCTCCCCACCTCTGCCCACCAGTCTTTCTCTTTCCCTCACCATCGGTCCCCGCAATCTTCTCCATTCCCATCACCCTCTGTTCCCCCCAGTGTTCTCATCCTCCCACCCTCTGTCCCCCTGTCAATTATCTCTTTCACCCCCTGCACTCTGCCCCTCCGTCCATTCTCTCTCCTTCTCTTCCACCCACTCCCTGTCCTTGCGGATGCCTCAAACCCTCTTCGATCGCTGTGTCAAACCCTTCTAGGAAGAGAGAAAGAGAATGGATGTTGATGACTCTACCTGGTAGACACGGCTGCATGAGAAATTACTGATCTTTAAAATTGAGAATAGCTAAAATGATATATTCAGAAATATCATGAAAGCATGTTCAACTTTATAGAAAAGCTGCAGACATCTTTCTGAAACTTGCATTCAAATATGTCCAGTTAGTCCACAGTTGAGGACAGGGTGTAATTTGTGGACGGCCTATTCCTAGTCTTGTGAAATTGATTCTGACTATGCAGAAATAGAACCATAGAGTTGTACAAACCCGTCGGTCCATGCTGACCAGGTATCCTAAATTAATCTTGGCCCATATACCCATCCAAATGTCTTTTAAATTTTGTAATTGTACCAGCCTCCACCACTTCTTCTGGCAGCTAATTCAATACATGCACCGCCCTTTGCGTGAAAAAATTGCCCCTCAGGTCCTTTTTATATCTTTCCCCTCTCACCCAAAATGAATGCCCTCTAGTTCTGGACTCTCCCACCCCAGCGAAAAGATCTTGTTTATTTAACCTATCAAAGCCCCTCATGATTTTATCAATCTCTATAAGGTTTTATAAACCCTCAGCATCCAACGCTGTATGAAAAACAGCCCCAGCCTATTCAGCTTCTCCCTGCAGCTGAACCCCTCCAACCTTTGCAACATATTTGTAAATCGTTTTTGAACCCTTCTAAGTTTCACAACATCATTGCTACTCATGATTAATAGGCTGTGAACAATCTATCTTATTCAGGGCATAAGATGGGGCATTTGTTGAGGGGAATTAACTTTCAAACTGTTGTTTTCTGACCCTGAGGTCCCTTTTAAATCTTTCCCTCTCAACCGAAATCTATGCCCTCTAGTTTGGGACTCCCCTACCCTGGGGAAAAGACATTCAAAAGTTGAGGAGTCACACAAAATGCAAACGCAATAAAATGTCGAGCTACAGGTTTAAAAAAATGTGGCTTCAGCTTTTTTTTAAACTCCTGTTGACATTTGACATTCGGGTACAAAATCTTGTCAACAACACCAGCATCGCCACAGACCACACTGCGCATACTCCTCGGTGTCAGTAAGTACTGCGCATGTTCAGCGGCGTTAACAAGAACTGCGCATGCCCCACGCTGTCCGTAATTACGGACCGCGACCTTCTTTTGATGGGCCAATGGGGAGCTTGGGATGACCGGAAGGAGCCTGGTTCCTTTGTCAATCAGAGCCTTGCTATTGTCTGAATACGGAAGGAGAAAGTGAGGGCTGCAGATGCTGGAGATCAGAGCTGGAAATGTGTTGCTGGAAAAGCGCAGCAGGTCAGGCAGCATCCAGGGAACAGGAGAATCGACGTTTCGGGCATAAGCCCTTCTTCAGGAAAGCCCTTCTTCTGAATACGGAAGTTTGACCATGAGCGTCTGAAGCTGCTACTGCTGTTGTTCCTCTCTGAATGAAGATTGAGCTTCACCCCAGACTGCAACTTCTTTCCTCTGTCCAACGTCTGTGAGTACGGCACTTTCTTTTCTCACCCCCTTTTCCATTTGTTTTCATTCTGGGGTTCAATTTTTGTTTTGCAGTAATTGAAAGGAAAGGGAGTGAATCCCGGCGAGGGGAGAGAGTCTGGAAAAGTTGGTCCAAGATTGTGTCTCAGTTAGCAAACACATGGCAAATGTAGTAGCACAATGTGAAGTTATCGCATTTGCTGTTTTAAAAAAAAGCAGAAAGGAGACGCATTCCTTAAATAGTGATATATTGGGATGTGAAGAAAGTGAGGACTGCATATGCTGGAGATCAGAGTCGAAAAGTGTAGGGCTGGAAAAGCATAGCAGGTTCAGGCAGCATCTGAGAAGCAGGAGATTCGATATTTCAGGCACGAGGCCTTCATCAGGAATGATGTGTTGATGTACAAACAGGCCTCAGCGTCCTTCTATACCAGCAAGCAATGAGCAAGACAAGTGGTACATTAGCAAGAGGAATTGAGTTCAGAGGTGGCGATGTCTTCCTGCAGTTGGGGGTGGGGTTCATTGAATATATTTAAGGCTGATTTCATTTGAATTTTCGACAACAAGGAAGTGGATGGTTATGGGGGGAGGCAAGAAAATGGGTTTAAGACCAGTACAGAACAGTTAGACAGTCAGACAGTGCAGAAACAGACTGTTCTGTCCAACTAGTCCATGCTGACTATGTTCTCAAACTAAACTAGTTGCACCTGCCAGTGTTTGGCCCATATCCCTCTGAACCATTCCTATTCATGTGCTGATCCAAATGCTTTTTAACCCTTTTAACTGGACTACATCCACCACTTGAACTGAGTTGAATTTATTTATTGTCACATGTACTGAGGCACAGTGAAAAGCATTGTCTTGCGATCACATAGTTAAGTCGCACAGTAAATAATAGGTAAACAGTGGCAAAAACAAAAACAAAGGTTCAGACACATCCTGAGAGTTTGAGAGTCCATTCAGTATTCTAACAATAGTAGGGTAGAAACTGTTACAAAACTGGCTGGTGCGTTTGTTCAGGCTTCTGTACCTTGTCCCCGATGGTAGAGGTTGTAGACAAACATTGCCAGAGTGGGATGGATCTTTAAGAATGCTGGCGGCTTCCCTTGACAGCAGGTCTGGTAGATGGATTCTATAGATGGGAGGTTGGCCTTTGTGATTGTCCGGGCTGAGTTCACCACTCTCTGTAACCGTCTCCAATCTTGAATGGTACAGTTGCCATACCAGGTAGTGATACATCCAAGACAGCTTGTTGTGGATGACCACTCCCAGGACCTTGACACTCTCCTCTCATTCCACCTCTGTGCTGTTAATGTGTATGGGTGCATGAGTAACATCCCACCAAAAGTCAATAACGAGTTTCTTGGTTTTGCTAGCATTGAGATCTAGTTTGTTTTCAGTGCATCATTTTTCCAGGTCTTCCACCTCCCATCTGCAGTCTGTTTTGTTGCCATCTGAGATTTGACGGACTATAGTGGTGACAGTGAACTGGTAAATGGCATTAGTCTTGTATTTGGTGACGCAGTCATGGGTATACAGTGAGTACAGTAGGGGGCTGAGTATGCACCCCTGGAGGGGTCCAGTGTTGAGTGTTAGTGAGGATCAAATATTGTCCCCAGTCTTCACTGATTGTGGCCTGTGGGTCAGGAAACTGAGGATCCAGTTGCAGAGAGTGGGGCTTAGTCCGAGATCACTATGTTTAGTAATCAGTGTCGAGGGGATAATAGTGTTAAAGGCTGAACTGTAGTCAAGTAGGATTCTTACGTACTTGTTCTTGGTGTCAAGATGTTCCAGGGAGGAGGGAAGGGCAAATGATATGGCATCTGACGTGGATCCCAATTTGCCGATGGGCAAATTGGAGTGGGGCAAGAGTAGTGGGAAGGCTGGAGTTGATTAATGCCATGACCAGCTTTTCAAAGCAATTCATGACCACCGGAGTTAGGGCAACTGGGCGATAGTCATTGAGACGTGCTGCATGAGTCTTCTGAGGCACAGGGATGATGTTGGCCCTCTTGAAACAGGCAGGGACAGTGGCCTGCTGCAGGGAGAGGTTGAAGGTGTGCGAGAAGACTTCTGTCAGTTGGTCTGCACATGCTCTGAGTGCACAGCCTGGTCCTACGTCTGATCCCATCGCTTTCCTTGGATTCACACGAAGGAAAACTGATCTGACCTCTGGACTTTCTCTGGACATTCATTCCACACACAAACTACTCTCTTAAAAAAGGGTGCTTCTGATGTGTTTTTAAAATCTTTCTCCTCTCGCCTTAAAAATGTGCTCCCTAACCTTGAAGCTCACATCTGAGCGAAAGGACATCTCTATCCTTCGTGATTTTATAATCCTCTGTGAGGTCACCTCTATGCTCCAGTGAAAAAAAATCCCAGTTTATCGACCTAGATGTAGGTAGATTAATATCCAGTCATGATCTGTTGAATGCTGGTGCAGGCTTGAAAGACCAAATGGCCTACTCCTGCTCCCAAGTTTCTCTCACTGTGTCCAGAACAGCAAGAGCCTATAAGACACAGGAGCAGAAATTAGGCCAATCAGTCCACTGGGTCTGCTCCACCATTCAATTATGGCTGATAAATTTCTCAACCCCATTCTCCAGCTTTCTCCCCTTGATACTCAAGAACCTATCATCTGTTTCAGTCTTAAATATACTCAGTGACTTGGCTACCGCAGCTTTCTGTGGCAGTAAATTTCATAGATTCGCCACTGTCTGGCTGAAGAAGTTTCTCCTTATCTCTGTTCGAAAAGATCTTCCGTTTACTCGAAGGCTGTGTCCTCAAGTCCCCATCTCTCCTATCACTGAAAACATCTCCCCCAACATGCACTCTGTCCAAGCCATTCAGCATTCTTATGTTTTGATTAAATCCCCCCTGAGTGTAGGCCTGTTAATCAGCATGAACCAGACTTTTCAGGATGAGGCAGAGCAGGGATTAGGTTCAGTAAAATGAGAATAAAAGGAGTGTGTGTGGGGTGGAGATTTTCAGCTTTTAGGGAATAAGAGAGGAAAGAGAATTTGCTATAAATTATAATCGATTGGATGGGATAATGGACCGAGGATTGGCAGATGGAGTTTAATTTAGACGAACGTGAGGTGTTGCATTTTAGGAAAGCAATCCAGGACTTAACCATTTAATGGGGAATGTTGCTAGTGAGGGTGAGAATAGGTGGACAGGGCAGATGAATGCGTGGCTGAGGAACTGGTGCATGGGAGAAAGGATCCAAAAATGTGACTATTGGAATCTCTTCTGGGGTAGAAAAGACCTGTACAAGAAGGATGGATCGCACCCGAATTGGAAGGGGACTAATATATTGCTGGGAGATTTGCGAGAGCTGTTCAGGAGGATTTAAACTAGTAAGGTAGGGGTGGGTGGGGGGCAGGGATTGCTGGGACCCAGAGAAATAGTGAGGAAAGAGATCAGTCTGTGACTGGTCCAGTTGGGAAAGGGACTGAGTTAAACAATCAGAGCAGGAAGTAACAAAGCAGATAAAAAGGTAGGACTGGTAAATTAAACTGCATTTATTTCAATTGCAAGAGGCCAAACAGGGAAGGCAGATGATGGTTAGGAACTTGGGACTGAGATATTATGGCAGTTACAGAAACATGGCTCAAGGATGGACAGCACTGGCAGCTTAATGTTCTAGAACACACATGGTATTGGAAGGATAGAAAGGGGGGCAGGAGAGGAGGGAGAGTGGCTTTTATGATAAGGGATATATTACTGTGCTTAGGGAGGATATTCCTGGGAATACATGCAGGAAGCTTATTTGGGTGGAACTGAGAAATAAGAAAAGGGATGATCACCTTATTGGGACTTTATTACAGACTTCCTAATAGTCAGAGGGAAATTGAGAAAAAAATTGTAAGGAGATTTCAGTTATCTGTAATAATAATAGGGTGGTTATGGTCAGGGATTTTAACTTTCCCAACATAGACTGGGACTGCCATAGTGTTTAAAGGCAGTACAAAGGCAGTTGGAGTACACTTAAGAGTAAACTCAGGAGGGCAAAAAGGGAACATGAGATAGCTTCGACAAGTAGAGCTAAGGAGGAATTTAAATGTGTACAAGAAAATTTTCTGATTCAGTAAGTGGATGTTCTGACTAGTGAGGGTGCAAACCGTGACCTACTCTTGGGAAATAAGGCAGGGCAGGTGACTGAGCTGTCAGTGGAGGAGCACTTTGGGGCTAGTGACCATAATTCTATGAGCTATAAAAGAGTGAAGATAAAGTATAGACCAGATCTAAATTGAGGATGGCTAACTTGGTATTAGGCAAGATCTTCCAAAAGTTAACTGGGAGCAGATGTTCGCAGGTAAAGGGATGGCTAGAAAATGGGAAGCCTTCAAAAATAAGAAGCTGAGAGTCCAGAGACAGTATATTCCTGTTAGGGTGAAAGGGGAAAAACTAGGTAAAAACAAGGACTGCAGATGCTGGAAACCAGATTCTAGATTAGATGAAGGGCTTTTGCCCTAAACATCGATTTTCCTGCTCCTCGGATGCTGACTGAACTGCTGTTTTTTCAGCACCACTCTCATCTAGAACCTAGGGTGAAAGGGGAGGCTGGTAGGTGTAGTGAATGCTGAATGACTAGAGAAATTGAGCTTTTGGTTCAGAAAAAGAAGGAAGCATATGACAAGTAAAGACAGGAGAGATCGAGTGAATCCTGACAGTATAAAGGCAGTTGGAGTATACTTAACAGTAAACTCAGGAGGGCAAAAAGGGAACATGAGATAGCTTCGACAAGTAGAGTTAAGGAAAATCCAAAGGGTTTTTATAAATACATTAAGGAGAAAAGGGAACTAGGGAGAGAACAGGGCCCCTCAAAGATCAGCAAGACAGTCTATGTGTGGAGCTGCAGGAGTTGGGGGAAATAATAAACAAGTATTTTGCATCAGTGTTTACTGTAGAGAAGGACATGGAAGAAATAGAATATGTGGAAACAGATGATGATATCTTGAAAAATGTAAAAATGTCCATACTACAAAGGAGGTGGTGCTGGATGTCTTGAAATGCATGCAAGTGGATAAATCCCCAGAACCTGATCAGTTGTACCCTAGAACTCTGTGGGAAGCTAGAGAAGTGATTGCTGGGTCCCTTGCTGAGGTATTTGTACCATCGATAGTCACAAGTGAGGTGATGAAAGAATGGAGGTTGTCTTATGTGGAACCAATATTTAAGAAAGATTGCAAGGAAAAGCCAGGGAACTATCAACCAGTGAGCCTGACATTGCCGGAGGGCAAGTTGTTGGAGGGAATCCTGAGGGACAGGATTTACATGTATTTGGAAAGGCAAGGACTGATTTAGGGATAGTCAGCATGGCTTTGTGCGTGAGAAATCATGTCTCACGAACTTGATTGAATTTTTTGAAGAAGCAACAAGGAATTGATGAGGGCAGAGCAGTCAACATGATCTCCATGAACTTCAGAAAGGCATTCAACAAGGTTTCTCATGAGAGACTGGTTAGCAAGGTTAGATCTCGAGAAATACAGGGAGAACTAGCCATTTGGATACAGATCTGGCTTGAAGGTAGAAGACAGAGGGTGGTGGTGAAGGGTTGATTTTTAGACTGGAGGCCTGTGACCAGTGTTGTGCCACAAGGATTGGTGCTGGTTCAACTACTTTTCATCATTCATATGAATGATTTGGATGTGAGCATAAGAGGTATAGTTAGTAAGTTTGCAGATGACACCAATATTGGAGGTGTAGTGAACAGCAAATAAGGTTACCTCAGATGACAATGGGATCTTGATCCGATGGGCCAATGGGCTAAGGAATGGCAGATGGAGTTTAATTTAGATAAATGTGAGGTACTACATTTGGAAAAGCAAATCAGGTAAGGTCCGAAGGAGTGTTGCTGATCAAAGAAACCTTGGAGTGCAGGTTCATAGCTTCTTGACAGTAGAGTCGCAGGTAGATAGAACAGTGAGGAAGCTTTTGTGGGGTGGGGGGGGGGGGTGACCTTCCACACGTTTATTCTATCCATAATCCTCATGATTTTATAAACAGATAAGGTCTTTTCCCTGGGTTGTGGAGTCCAGAACTAGAGGGCATAGGTTTAGAGTGAGAGCGGAAAGATTTTAAAAGGGACCTCAGGGACAAGTGTTTCATGCAGAGGGTGGTACATGTATGGAACGAGTGTCAGAGTAAGTGATGGAGGATGGTACAATTACGGTATTTAAAAGGCATCTGGATGGGTATATGAATAGGAAGGGTTTAGAGCGATAGTGGCCAAGTCCTGGCAAATGGGACGAGATTAGGTTAGGATAACTGGTCGGCATGGACGAGTTGGACTAAAGGGTCTGTTTCCGTGCTGTACACCTCTACGACTTTACTTCAGGACTCTGAAATTGTTCATGAAAACCACTTCAGTAATCTGCCCAGTTTTAAGACTACAATATACAGGAGCAGAATGAGGCCATTTGGCCCATTGAGTATGCTCCACCAGTCGATCATGGCCGATATGTTTCTCAACCCCATTCTGTTGCCTTCTCCTCGTAACCCTTGATCCCCTTACTTATCAAAGACCTATCTATCCCTGTCTTAAATGCCCTCAATGACTTGGAATCCACAGCGCTCTGCAGCAATGAGATCCATAGATTCACCATCCTCTGGCTGCAGAAATTCCTCCTCATCCCAGTTCTGAAGGGCATTCCTTCACCCTGAGCCTGTGTCCTCTGGTCCTCGTTTCTCCTACTGGTGGAAACATCTTTCCCACATCCACTGTATCCAGTCAGATTCACACAGCACGGAAACAGATCCTTCGGTCCAACCAGTCCATGTTGACCATAATCCCATACTAAACTAGTCCCACCTACATGTGCTTGGCCCAATATCCCTCTGAATATTTCTTATTCATGTACTTATCCAAATGTCATTTAAATGTTGTGACTGTAAGCGCATCTACCACTTCCTCTGGAAATTCATTCCACACGTGAAGCACTCTGTGTAAAAATGTTGCCCCTTATTTTGTTTTTAAATCTTTCTGTTCTCACCTTAAAAATATGTCCGCTAGTCTTGAAATCCCTCATTCCAGGGAAATGACTCCTGACATTCACCTTCTCTGTATCCAGCAAGATTTTATAAATCTCAAAGAAGACCTGAAATGTTAGCTTGCTCTCTCTATGTGGACGCTGCCTGACCAGCTGTGATCTACAGCATTTGTTGTTTTCAGGACGGATTCCAGCATCTGTCGCAATGCGCTCCTAAATGTTGACTACCTCTTTCCAGATCCTTTGAGACTCAACCTTACTCAACAATCCACTGTGCAGTACAGTCAATAAAGTTCCACATTGCATCTCTTTCAGCACACACGGGCAGCATGTGGCTCAGTGGTTAGCACTGCTGCCTCACAGCACCAGGGACAAGGATTTGACTCCAGCTTCAGGTGACTGTGCAAACTCCACACAGACATTGTCCTCCCCGTGGCTGTGTGGGTTTCATCGAGATGCTCCGGTTTCCTCCCACAGTCCAAAGATGTACAGGTTAGGATGAATTGGCCATGCTAAATTGCCCCATAGTGTTCAGGGATGTGTGGGTTAGGTATATTAGTCGGAGGTAAATGGAGAGTTGTTGGGCCAAATGGCCTCATTCCGCACTGTAGGGATTCGATGTGGCAACCCCCCAGCTGTTTGCATTTCCTGTAGGGGAAGTGGGGACGGGCCGAAAGTTCAGTGTGTGTGAAGCGAAAATTAAACGTAGTGCTTTGTTTGAGCTCAAGCTGAGTGACTTGGTGGCGGACTGGAAAAGGAAGGTACGGTGTCTGTGGTTCGTGATGCTGCCTCACGGCACCAGAGAGCCAGATACAATTCCAGCCTCAGAGCCGTTGTCTGTGTGGATATTGCACATTCTCCGACTGGTGTTTGTGGCGGATTTCTTCCAGTGCACCTGTTTCTTCCCACTATCCAAAGATGTGCAGGTTTGGGTGAATTAGCCATGTTAAATTGTCCATAGTGTCCAGGATGTGTAGGTTAGATGCATTAATCAGGTGTAAATGTAGAGCAATCAGAGTAGGGTAATGGTGCTTTCAATTTCATGGAATTACAAAAGAAAAAAATGTTCCACATAAAGTAGAATTGCTTGTTCTGAATTTCTACCCTGACTGACAGTGATGACTTTCATAATCTGTTTTTTCCAGTGCATTTGAAGATTTGAAGACTGAAGTTTCAAATTCAGTAGTTGAAGGGCTTATGTCCGAAACAGCAGCTCTCCTGCTCCTTGGATGCTGCCTGACCTGCTGTGTATTTCCAGCACCACACATTTTGACTGACTCTCCAGCGTCTGCAGTCCTCATTTTCATGTCAATGACAGACAGTCAATCAATCCATTGGGACTGTAACGATTTTTGACTATGATTCTGTGAGAAGGAGCAAAATTCTTTGGTTTCTGTTTCAATACGCTTTCAGCATCAGTGGAGCTCGATGAGAGACGCTACTGTGGCAGCGCATTGCATGTGCAGCCTGTCACAATTATACAGCCTGGAAAGAGGAATTCACGGCAGGGAGGGTTTGTACATGCGTTTGTGTGCAGCTGAAGCTTTGGCCATGGAGAAACCAGAGAAATCTCGCCCCATGGAGAAACCGTGGAAGTGTGGTGACTGCGGGAAAGGCTTCAGTGTCCCATCTGCCCTGGAAATTCATCAGCGCAGTCACACCAGGGAGAGGCCGTTCTCCTGCCCAGAGTGTGGGAAGGGATTTATCCGCTCTTCCCACCTGCTGGACCACCGCCGAGTCCATACTGGGGAGAGACCATTCACCTGCCCTGAGTGCGGGAACAGCTTCACCCACTCCTCCCACTTGCTGGCGCATCAGCGTGTCCACACCGGGGAGAGGCCCTTCCCCTGCTCTGATTGTGGGAAGGCCTTCAGCAAATCCTCTGACCTGCTGAAGCACCAGCGGGTCCACACGGGGGAGCGGCCATTCAGTTGCCCCGAGTGCGGGAAGGCCTTTAGCGATTCCTCTGCCCTGCTGAGGCACCAGTGGGTCCACGCAGGCAAGAAGCCGTTCCCCTGCCCTGAATGTGGGAAGGGCTTCAGCAGTTCCTCCTCCCTGCTGACACACCAGCGGGTCCACACTGGGGAGAGGCCATTTGCCTGCCCTGAGTGTGGGAAGAATTTTCCCCAGCCCTCCCAACTGCTGACCCACCGGCGGGTCCATACCGGGGAGAAGCCATTCTCCTGCTCAGTGTGCAGGAAGGGCTTTGCGGTCTCCTCTAACCTCGTGGCCCACCGGCGGGTCCACACGGGGGAAAGGCCCTTCAGCTGTCGCGAGTGCGGGAAGGCTTTCAGCAATTCCTCCCACCTGCTGAGGCATCAGCGGGTCCACACAGGGGAGAAGCCGTTCTCCTGCCCAGAGTGCGAGAAACGCTTTAACCGGTCCTCCCACCTACTGACCCACCAGCGGGTCCACATGGGAGAGTGGCCGTTCTATTGTCCTGAGTGCAGGAAGGGCTTCAGCAATTCTTCTGCTCTGCTGACTCACCAGTGGGTCCATAGAGGGGAGAGGCCATTCAGCTGCCCTGAGTGTGGCAAGAGGTTCACATTTTCCAGCAACTTGCGACGACACCAGCGGGGGCACCAGTGCTCCCAACAATCAGATACTGCCAGTGACGCTACTGTGGATTAAACCTTGTGCCCCACTCTGACAATGGGTGCAGTGGGAAAGTTAGTGGGCTTTTAAAAAAATTTCTGGACTGCACACTGCCTCGCACCCCCAAGTGCAACTCTAAAGTGGCTCGGGGCGACATGGTGGTTAGCACAACTGCCTCATAGAGCCATGGATTCGGGTTTGAATCTACTGTTTGATTCTCCCGTGTCTGCATGGGTTTCCTCCGAGTGTTCCGCTTTTGCTCCCACAATACAAAGATGTACAAGTTAGGGTGAGTTAGCCGAGCTAAATTGTCCATAGTGTTCAGGGATGTGTAAGTGTGGTGCAGTAGTCAGGGGTAAATGTCGACTGGTCAAAAGTGTGGTGCTGGAAAAGCATAGCAGGTCAGGCAGCATCTGAGGCGCAGGAGAATCGACGTTTTGGGCATAAGTCCTTCATCAGGATTCTCCTGGACTTCGGATGCTGCCTGATCAGCTGTGCTTTTCCAGCACCACATTCTTGACTCTGATCTCCAGCATCTGCAGTCCTCACTTTCTCCAAGTAAATGTAAAGTAATAGGGTTAAGAGAATAGGTCTGGGTGGGTAACTGTACGGAGGGTTGGTGTTGCCTTGTTGGTCCAAAAGGCCTGTTTACATTCTGTAGGGATTCTGTGATTCCATAAACTTTGCTTCCAGTGGGCGACATTACTCGGAGTCTGGGACTGCACGTTCCTAAGAATCCGCAGAAACCTAAGACCACAAGACCACTGGAGCAGACATGAGGTCATTCAGCCCATTGAGTCTGCTCCACCATTTGTTAGAAACAAAAAATAATTGCGGTTGCTGGAATCCAAAGTAGGCAAGCAGGAGGCTGGGAGAACGCAGCAAGCCAGGTAGCATTAGGAGGTGAAGTTAGCATTTCGGGTATTAACCCTCCTTCAGGACTGAAGAAGGGTTCTTCCCAAAACATTGACTTCTGTATCAGAAACAATTTACCAGGATGTTGCCGGGGGTTGGAGGGTTTGAGCTGCAGGGAGAGGCTATTTGGCTGGGTGAGAGATTTAAAAGGGGCAATGTTTTCACGCAGAGGGTAGTGCATGTATGGAATGAGTTTCCAGAGAAAGTGGAGGCTGGTACAATTATACCACTGAGAAGGCATCTGGTTTCGGACATGAACAGGAAGGGTTCAGAAAGATAATGGGCCAAATACTGACAAATGGAACCAAATTAATTTAGGATGTCTTGTCAGCGTCGATGAGTTGGACCGAAGAGTCTGTTTCTGTGCTGTACATCTCTCTGTCTACTGGTCCTGATGTAAGTTTTAAAATTGAGTCCAAGTAACTTTGAATAGTTCAGTCTTGTTGAACTCACCTCTTGAAAGGTTTCAAGTGAATCCCTCCAAGTGATACTGTTTAAAAATGCCGAGTTGGACAAAATATCCCATTAAGGTCGACACAAACCCACAGCAGAAGATATCAGAAATCACACAACACCAGCTTAGAGACCAACAGGTTTATTTGAAATTACAAGCTTTAGGAGCATTGCTCCTTCTTCAATGCTGCAGCTTCATCACTTCACCGACAAAGGAGCAGTGCTCTGAAATCTTGAGTTCAAATAAACCTGTTGGACTCTAACCTGGTGCCATTTGACTTCTGACCTTGTCCAGCCCAATCCAACACCAGCACTTCCACATCAGAGTTGACTCGTGAGATCGGATTTTATTCAGTGTGATTAAGTGAGATGCTCATCTGAAAACTCAAAACTGTTGGAGAGACAAAGAGACACGAGTCAGTGCTACAGCACGGAGACAGGCCCATCGGCCCAAACTGGTCCATGCCGACCAAAATGTCCATCAACAGTAACCCCATTTCCCTGCACATGGCCACTATCCTTCTAAGCCTTTCCTACCCATGTGTTTGACCAAATGTCTTTTAAATGTTGTTAATGTACCTACTTCAACCACTTCCACTGGCAGCTCATTCCATACACAAGCCACACTCTAAAATTTTTGCCCCACATATTTTTTCAATCACTCCCCTCTGACCAGGTTTGTATGCTCTGTTTGGAGATGTAGGAGTAAAACTTCACAATAAAAGATTAATACAGCCTTTATTCATGACTCATGATTAAACACACTTTCTCTATTTACAGCTGTAATTGAGAGGCTTCTCTGAATTAGTCGACATGTTTGTAACAAGTTGTGAAACATGAAAGGATTCTGAAAAGATTTACAAAGATACTGCCAGGGTTGGAGGGTTTGAGCTGTTGCAAGAGGCTGAAATAGCCCCAGTCTATTTTCCCTGGAGGGTCAGAGGCTGGGGGGTGACCTTACAGACTGTTTCGCTGTAGAAGTGTTTCAGAAAAAAAAATCTCAAACCTTTTTCCGATTGTTGCCTTTGCCAATATCTGTTGGCCATTAGTGAAGTCCCTTAGCCCAGTCGAATCGGACCCTCTGCCTTTTACAACCCCTCTTGGGGAAAAAAAATCGAGATGACATAATCTTCTTAAAGGAGTAACATCATCACAACAGAGAGCACACAAACAGAAACATTTCTATCACAATGTTGTGCAGTTAACAGGCCAAGATAATGACTTTTCAATTTAGCCAATCAATTTAAATCCGGTCCTTTGGATACCAATATCTATTAAATTTAAATCTGATGGTTTTGATAACAGAGGACCAATCCTATTGTAAAAACTCAATATGGCATCAAGGGTATAAAAGAAGGGGACAGTTGGACAGAACCCCAGAGCTAACCCCCCATTGCTAGAGCTAAGAGTCCTCAGCACTAGAGAGAGACATCAGCTCTGACCGTCAGCTGTGAATGAGACAGCATCATTTACAAAAAAACCAGAAGAGCAGGAATTGCAGGAGGCATTCCTGATAAAAGATTCAATAGAAGGATGCTTAGAATATTCTGGAAGATGTAATCTGAGAGACTAAATTCTATTTCTTGTTGTTTTAGTGGGTCTTGTATTTACTGGAACAGCATATGACAAAAATCCTGTTTTATGTCAGAATCGTCAGTAGTTCGAAGGGATTTATTAGGTTTGTTAATAGTTTAGTTCAGTTGTTCACCATTCAAGTTGGATATGTAAATTTCTTTTTGTTGATTTTTAAATTGTCAGGGATTTATTTTTGTTTTTAAGACTAGAGCAGATGACACTACTTTTCACACTAATTTTCTGATTATAGGGCAATGTGCTCCTCTTTTGGTGTTTCGGTTTGAGATCTCAGAGGGGAGGGGATTCAGCATTCGCTTTATAACAGTATTGATGTGCCGTCCTGCTGAATGCAAAGGAGTCATTATTAATCCTAGCCTCTCACTCTGATTGTGGGTGAATCGCTTTAATTTGAATACTGACTCAGAAACTGCACAGACAACCAACTGTTGAATCATAATTTACACTTTTATTGTAGGTAGGAACCAAAATATAAAACCCCTCAAGTAAGCAAGTTCACCCTCACCCCCCAAATCTTGGCTATCACCCAAATGATGGCGGAATTTAACATTGTTTCTACCAACAGTGCCCATCTCTGGAAGTTTACAGGGGTTTGATGCAGGGTTGTTCTTCCAAGCACTGCAGGTGAAACGTTCTGGAGTTGAATTCTGGTGGAGTTCCGTCACTTTCAGATTTGTGGTGTAACGTTTCTTTAGATTCTAACACCATCTCCCCACACTTCTGGAGACCTCAGGTCTGTAGCTTACCTTCTTATCCTTGAGGGTTTTCCACCTGTTTGAAACAGCCTGTCCTGCAATTAACCCCTTTACGCCAAGGTAAAAACAATGACTGCAGATGCTGGAAACCAGAGTCGAGATTAGAGTGGTGCTGGAAAAGCACAGCAGTTCAGACAGCATTCACGGAGCAGGAAAAATTGACGCTTCGAGCAAAAGCCCTTCATCAGGAATACAGGATTCCTGATGAAGGGCTTTTGCCCGAAATGTTGATTTTCCTGCTCCTTGTATGCCCTCTACACCAAGGCCTTCCTTCTTCAAGCAGAATTAATTGTCCTTTTGTCACACAGTTATTAAACACCATTATCTCATCTGTCCAAAGAAACAGCTCATTGTTTTGCCTCCTTCTTCCCAGCGATAGTTAATGTATGTTATTTGTTGACTCCCTTGTAGCAGTTTCTCATTGGCCCTTTCGTTTCTTGGTCCAGAAAGCGTTATTGCTGACTCATGAAGTTATCAAAGTTCTGGAGTTTACAGGACCACACCACATTCCTGTCTGCCTCTTCCAGGAATAACGACTGCTCCTGAGATACTCGCAGTTCCTGACATTCCTTGGTATCCCCAAATACAATCCACATGTCAGGAAATCACTAGTGCTGCCCTGACACCAGACAGTCACTGTTGGAACAGAAGGATTATGGGAAGAAAATACAGAAATCCGAAATGCAAAGAGACTTGGGAGTTCAAGTCCAGGATTTTCTCAAAGTAAACTTGCAGGTTGAGTCAGTAGTTAGGAAGGCAAATGCAATAATGGCATTTATTTTGACAGGACTTGAATACAAAAGCAGGGATGTACTTCTGAGACTCTATAAGGCTCTGGTCAGGCCACATTTGCAGCATTGTGAGCAGTTTTGAGCCTCCTATTAGCAAGGATGTATTGGCCCAGGAGGGTGTTCAGAGGAGGTTCACGAGAATGGTCCCAGGAATGAAACGTTTAACATATGAGGAACTTTTGAGGACTCTGGGACTATATGGATTTTAGAAGGATGAGGGGGGTTACAATTGAAACCTACAGGATATTGAACGGCCTGGACAGAGTGGATGTTGGGAAGATGTTTCCATTGTTCGGACAAAGTAGGACCCGAGAGTACAGCCTTAAGAGGAAAAGGAAGACCCTTTAGTTGTGAGATAAGGAAAGCCTTCTTCAGCCAGAGAGTGGTGTATCTATGGAATTCACAGCCACAGAAGGCTGTGGAGGCCAGGTCATTGAGCAGATTTAAGATGGAGACAGAAATGTTCTTGAGTATCAAGGGGATCAAGGGTTCCGGGATGAATGGGCTTGAGAAAGTTAACAGCCACGATTGAATGGTGGAGTTGACTCAATGGGATGAATGGCCTAATTTCAGCTCCTATGGTCTTATGATATGCTGATGTGTGGAGGGGTGATGAGTGGGCAAAGAGATGAAGAGGGAGTAGAATTAAGGGGAAGCTGGATACAGCCACAAGGGAGAAACAAATACAAGAACTGTACAATAAATGACAGAACTCTTAGGAGCACTGGCATGCAGAGGGAGCTGGAAGTGGAAACAGATGTGGGTATGATGGTCAAGAAGGCACATAGGACGCTTGCCTTTCCTGGGTGTGAGAGTTGGCAAGTTACATTACAGCTATTTATTTCAACCACATTCGGAATATTGTATGCAGTTCTGGTCACCACGCTATCAGAAGGACGTGGATGCTCTGGGAGAGGGTGCTTTAGTCGAGGGCTAATGTTGCGTAATAGGAGGAGGTGAATAAGTCTGTGTCAGTTACTCTTCACAGGGTCAGTGTGCACATGTTGCGCCGAATGGTCTTTTCCACACTAGGGATTCTATGTTACTCAGAGGTTTTTTTATTCCCCAGAGTGAAAAGAACAACAAAAGGGCACAGGTTCAAGGCAAGAGGGCAGTCTACAGGAGAAGTGGAGGGGTAGGTTTTTCACACAGAGGGGTGATGGGTGGTGGAAGGAGGCATCTTAGCAACGTTTAAGGTGTATCTTGATAGACACATGAACGCGAGATGAACAGAAGGATAGAAACCGCACATGGGCAATAAATAGCAGGTCCAAGTGAGAATTAAGAATTGGCACAGGCTTGACAGGGGTGCCTAAACCAAATAAGAATGGCTTGCGACTGTGTTGTACTGATACAGGTTTTCCCCACTATCCAAAAGTGGAGCATTCCTATGAAACCTTTCATAAGGAAAAATAGCGTAAAGCGAAGAAGCAATGAACATTAATTCATTTATATCGTATATACTCAAGTAATAGTCAAATTTTTGACTACTTTTTAAGGTTAAATTTAGGGGGTCGACTGTTACTTGGATACTACTTGAGGGGCTGAAATTCATGCCTGTCAAGATTCATACCGTATCATAAGCAGAAGCTCAACTGATGAATAAAGCAAAAAAAATTATGGTAATTCTGAAAACTGAGTGGAACATACAGACAACGGACTGGAAGACAGGAACAGAGCCGAACAACCGACAGACTGCAGAGCTGGAGTGGAACATGACGGCCATCACACTATCTCACAAACATGGGTCAGTTGTCTATGAAGAACTAGGGTCGACTTTTACATGATCAGACTACTTTTCACAACACTTGCAAGAAAAAGAAATCAAACACGTCCAATTCGCCATGCATGGAGAACAGGAAATAAAGTAAAGAATTTTTTTTTAAAAAAAAAAGAGATTTCCAGCATTCATACACAACTATACATGTGCACATGTCCATTTAAATACTGGGTAGGTTGATTCTTTGGAAGATGACAATCGCAAAGAAATGAAACTCTTCAACAAAATGCTGGATTTGGTAGAATGATTAATTCGTACCCCCACTCCCCTCCCTCCATCACATCACTGGGCAAGACAAAACCCCAGGATCTAAATAACATACCTACACACACACACACACACAATCCTACCCATTTTACGTGCAATTACCTCAAATCACATTTATAAAACATAACCATACAGGTTTACACAGGCTCTCGTACACAATATTGCCTGTGACCTTCTACAGCGCTGTGAAGTGCTGCAAATCCCATGATGACAGTATTTCATATCTAATGTGTTAAATAACATTGTATATTTTATATAAAAAAAATACCTATACATTATACACAATTTAACATCGGAACAGTTCAGTCAGATGGTACAGCCTGCCCTCCTACATGGATTATAGAAGGTGTATGGAGGATTAGATGGTGATTCTAATAGAAATTATGTTTGTTTTAGGAATGGGAGTGATTTGGCTCCAGGCTAATGGCGATCCGCCTTATCCCCCGGGTTCCCCCTCAGCCCAGCCCGGTACCTGGTAGAGTGAAGCCGCGGGTAGCTCCAGGCTCACGGTCCAGCACAGCACCGAGTGCAGCCTCTCCTCCAGCTTGTGCTCCGCCGGACTTTACCCCCCGCCGCCGCTCCTGCACCTCCCGCCGCCGAAGAAGCCGCGGGCGCCGGCTCTCTCTCCTCCACCGCCGACATTTTTAATTTGTTTTCTCGTTCACCCGGTAACCGTCACCTCCCCCTTCCCGGGCCCCGGGAATTATACACAAATAAACAATAAACCCCACCGGGCACTGTCTCCTTTTCTTCACAAGTTTTGTTTGAAAAGTTCCGGCTTTAATTTGAAATGTATTTTAAAGGTATTTTCTGAGGTAAACGGTGCCTGTCTGCCCCCTCCCTCCGTCAGAAACCGCCCGCTGAGTCGATGAGAAAACCGCAGCCTCGCGCCGCCATCTTTGTTTTTCTTCTTCCCGTCTCCTCCTTCAGTGACGCGCGTCATCCGCGCCCCGCCCAATCAGAGCGCACCTTACTCCACCTGACCAATGGCGACCGGTGCCGGTTGTTACTGACAGAGTTTGTGTCCAATTGCCAATTTGGGATAAAAAAGGCGGGAGTTACAATTTTTTTCCCCTGTGACTGCACATCTCATTCCTTTTGCTGGTCTCTTCCGCAGGGGAGGGGGAATCCCAAACTAGAGGGCACAGGTTTAGGGTGAGAGGGGAAAGATTTAAAAGGAACCCAAGGACTAAAAAAAAAAGTGTGAAAGTTAATTCGCCTCAAGAAAAGCCCCTTCTTACGACCTGAACTAAATAGATTGTTCACAGCCTATTACTCACTCAACAAGAAGGATGTTGTGAAACTTAAAAGAGTTCAGAAATTATTTATAAGAATGTTGCTAGGGTTGGAGGGTTTGAGCTACAGGGAGAGGCTGAATTGGCTGGGGATATTTTCCTTGGAGCATTGGAGGCTGAGGGGTGACCTTATGGAGGTTTATAAGATCTTGACAGGAATGGATATGAGAAAAAGATAAGGTTTTCCCTGGGGCGGGGGAGTCCAGTACAAGAGGGCATTAGTTTTTGGGTGAAAGGGGCAAGATTTAAAACGGCCCCAAGGGGCAACTTTTTCAAATATAGGTTGGTGTATGAACTGAATGAGCTGCCAGGAAAAATGGTGGAGGCTGGTACAAATACAACATTTAAAAGGCATCTGGATAGGTACATGAATAGGAAGTTTTAGAGGGAAATGGACAAAGGACTGGCAAATGGGATGAGATTAATTTAGGCTATCTGGTTGGCACATACCGAAGGATTGTTTTTTGTGCTCTACAACTCAATGGTTCTATTTCCACAGAGCCAGAACCAATTTCAAAAGGCTAGGAATAGGCCATTCGCCCCTTACACACTGTCCTCAATTGTGGCCTAACTGAGCATATTTCAATTCTTAGTGCTATGTAATGAGCCAGACTTTATTAAAAATCTTAAAGCAAATGAACACTGAGGAGGCACCATTATAATATGGTGGAGATCAGTGTGCAGTTTGAAAGAGAGAAGGCAAAATTAGATGTAATGGTGTTACAGTTAAATAAAGGGCAATAAGGGAGGAACTGTCAAAAATTGACTGGAAGCAGAGCCTAGTGCGGAAGACAGTAAAGCAACAATGGCAGGAATTTCTGGGTGTAATTGAGGACACAGTACAACGGTTCATCCCCCCAAAATAAAGATTATCGGGCAGCGTGGGGGGGGAAGAAGACTGCCATGGCTGACAAAGGAAGTCAGGAAATGTATCAACGAAAAAGAGAGCCTATAAAGTGGCCAAGACCACTGGGAAATCAGAAGCTTGGGAAGACTACAAAAACAAACAGAAGATAACAAAGAGAGAAATAAGGAAGGAGAGGATCAAATATGAAGGTAAGCGGACCAGTAATGTTAGAAATGATAGTAAAAGTTTTTTTGCAATACATAAGAAACAAACGAGAGGCAAAAGTAGAAATTGGGCTGCTCCAAATTGATGCAGGAAGGTTAGTGATGGGAGATAAGAAAATAGCTGAAGAACTTAATAAATACTTTGTGTCAGTTTTCACAGTGGAAGACATGAGTAATATCCTAACAATTAAGGAGAGTTCAGGGGCAGAATTGAGTATGGTAGCCATGACAAAAAAAGAAAGTGCTAGAACAGCCAATAGGTCTAAAAATTGAGAAATCTCCTGGCCCTGATAGCAACAGCCTAGCGTTCTGATGGAGGTAGTTGAAGAATTAGCAGAGATGTTGGTTGTAATCTTTCAAAAATCACTGCAGTCAGGGAAAGTCCCAGATGATTGGAAAATCACTGTTGTAAGTCCTTTGTTCAAGAAAGGATCAAGACAAAAGCTGGAAAATTATACACCGATTAGTCTAACCTCAGTTGTAGATAAAATTCTAAAATCTATCGTTAAGGATGAGATTTCTAAATTCTTGGAAGTACATGGTTTGGATTAAAATCATGAAGAAGGGTTTATGCCCGAAACGTCGATTCTCCTGTTCCCTGGATGCTGCCTGACCTGCTGCGCTTTTCCAGCAACACATTTTCAGCATTAAAATAAGTCAGCATGGATTTAGTAAGGGGAGGTCGTGCCTGACAAACTTGAAGAGTTAACAAGTAGGATAGACTTGGGAAACCCAGAGGATGTCATCTGCCGAGATTTCCAAAAGGCCTTTGATAAGGTGCCTCATTAGGAGGCTGCTGAGTAAAGTGAGGGTCCATGGTATTCGAGTTGAGCTACTGGCATGGATTGAGGATAGGCTGCCTGAGAGAAGGCAGAGAGTTGGGATAAAAGGTTCTTTTTCGGAATGGCAGCTGGTGACAAGTGGTGTCCCGCAGGGCTCAGTGTTGGGGCTGCAGCTGTTCACTTTATATATTCATGATCTGGATAAAGGGACTGGGGGCATTCCCATGAAGTTCGCTGATGATACAAAGTTAGGCAGGCAGGCAGGTAGTTCTGAGGAGGTGGGGAGGCTGCAGAAAGATTTGAACAGTTTAGGAGTGTGATCCAGGAAATGACTGATGAAATTCAATGTAAGCTAATGTAAGGTCTTGCACTTCGGAAAAAAGAATACAGCATGGACTATTTTCTAAACAGTGAGAAAATTCATAAAGCCAAAGTACAAAGGGATCTGGGACTGCTAGTCCAGGATTCTCTAAAGGTTGACTTGCGGGTTGAGTCCATGCTTAAGAAAGCAAATATAATGTTGTCATTTATTTCAAGAGAGTTGGAATGTAAAAGCAGCGATGTGCTACTGTGACTTTATAAAGCTCTGGTTAGGCTCCATTTAGAATACTGTGTCCAATTTTGGGCCCCACACCTCAGTAAGGACATAGTGGCACTGGAGCGTGCCCAGCGGAGATTCACACGATGGTCACTGGTATCATAGGCCTAACAGACGATGAACAGCTGAGGATCCTGGAATTATATTCATTAGAATTTAGAAGGTTGAGGGGAGATCTAATAGAAACTTACAAGATAGTCCATGGCTTAAAAAGCGTGGATGTTTTTTTCCATTAGGCAGTTTTTTTTCAATTAGACAGGGACACTAGGACCCATGGGCACAGCCTGATAATTAGAGGGGGTCAATTTAGAATGGAAATGAGGAGACATTTCTTCAGCCAGAGAGTGGTGGGCCTGTGGAATTCATTGCCATGGAGCGCAGTGGAGACCGGGTCATTAAATGTCTTCAAGGCAGAGATTGATAAATTCTTGGTATCTCAATGGGGAGAGTATGGTAAGTGGAGTTGAAATGCCCGTCAGCCATGATTAAATGGCGGAATGGACTTATGACATTACTTCCACTTCTGTGTCTTATGGTCTTAAGGAAGAGCTCTTTGCTATTCACTTTACCTCCACTCCTAATAATTTTATAAATCTTCATAAGGTCACCCGTCAACCCCCCACACTCCAATGAAGACAGTCCCAACCTTTCCTTATAACTCAAACCCTCCAGTCCTGGCAACATCCTGGTAAATCTTTACGAAACCCTCTCTAATCGTATTCTTCCTATCACAGAGCCACCAAAACTGTACTCAGTACCCAGAAAGTGGCCTCACCAACGTCCTGTACAACCTCAATGTGATGTCCCAACTTCTATACTCAATGGGGTGGACAGTGAAGGCAATGGTGCGAAATGCCTTCTTTACCACCTGTCTACCAGTGATGCAACTTTCAAAAGAACTATATACCTGAACCCCCTAACTCCTCCCCCACTGCTGCCGCCAAAGTATCTCTGTTCTACAACACGACTCAGGGACCTACCATTAACTGTACATAGCAATCCTGAAAATTCCTACATTCTTCACCTGAAGCCCACTGAAGACGTTACCCAGTAGGTAACGAAATATCTGGAAATGAACCTTGCAGCTCAGCAAGCAACCCTACATCCAAAACCTCAACCTGAGCTACAAATCTTCTCAAAACTCACTAAGTCCAGCCCTTCCTTGTTTAGCAAAATGCAACCGCTCACCTTTATTCATACCTCTCATAGACACACACACCACACACTCACAGGCTTAAACTTCATCACACTCACACTTCAGTCTTACACACGCACTCACACAAACTCACATACACACAAAACTCTATGGAGTGAATTTATATTGGCAGAATTATATTTGCAGATATTTTCAATTTTGCTCAAAAAGCACACAATCTGCAGGCAGTCAATCCATGCAATATTTTATAAATTCCTACTTTGGAAATAGAACCAGTCTGATTCAAGATTGGAATACTGACAGACTCGAACCTCACATCTTTAATGCATTGTCTGAGCTGAGATGTCACTTTTTTTTTTTATAAAACATTAAGTCATCTCGAGAACGTGATTTTAAAGATGTTCTGGGATTAACATATTAATGAACCAAAACCTGCAACCCATTCTAAAAGATGAAAGACATAACAACAATCTAGGTTTGTTCAATATATCCTATCAGTCGCATGACACTGTGATCTTTTGCTATACAATCGGTGTATTATTCCCCGGCAACAGTTACCCGATGAAGGAGTAGCACTCTGAAAGCTAGTGCTTCCAAATAAACCTGTTGGATTATAACCTGGTATTATGATTTTTAACTTTATCTACCCCAGTCCAACACCGGCACCTCCACACCGTTTCCAGTGGACACAGCCCACATCTCCCGCTGCTGCCAGTAAACTATACAATGCTGATGAAACGGTGCAGTACCTGCACTTCTGAAAAATTTACAACTTCTAACGATACTAGCTACTCATTCACTGCTCCATCTGATACATGGCATTGGAAACTTAGTGCAGGAGGCTGAAATGAAATGAGCAACTTTAAACTAAAAACCTCTTGGAGCTCAAAGCCTTCAATGAGAGTCTGAGCCCGGCGATAAGTTCAGGTAACCTTTATTGTGACCCAACGTTGTTACAGCTTCAGATCCCCCCCAGCATAAAGGTGTAGAAAAAGTAGCTGCTTTTTAAATAGCTCAAGGTCAAAGCGTGCACCCCCACCCCACACCACCTCACCTTCTTTCCTATGGTCACCACTGAGTTGTCAGTTTGTAATTGGATCCTTGGCACAGCCTTAACTGTAGGAAGTATTGCCTCACTCAGCAATTTCAACCCATACCCTGTAAACAAGTAAGTCTTTCCCCACTCAATGACTGGTGGCAGTGGTGGGCAATGAAGAGTCAACCATGCTGTTGTGGGTCTGGAGTTATGTGTAGGCCAGACCGGGTAAAGGATGCAGCTGGGACAACTGAGTGAATCCTTCCCCACAACAGCGGTTTCCTTCCCTAAAAAGGGATATGAGTGAATCAGATGGGTGATGTCCCCCAAACAATCATTTCTTCATTAGGTTCTGAACTCCAGATTTCTGACCAAAATCCAATTCCACCATCTGCCACGGCGGGATTCAAACCTGACAGTCCCCGGAACTGGGTTGATAGTCCAGTCAATAAGGCAATTGGCTATCCCTCCTTTAATCCCCCTGCGATGGCACATGAACTCGCTGGTGCCTCCGCAGATGGGAAGCGCGGGTAAAGCCCTTCTCACATTGGAAGCAGGTGAACTGCCTCTCCCCAGTGTACACCTGCCGGTGGGCCAGCAGGATGGAGGAATTGCTGAAGGCCTTCCCACACTCAGTGCAGAAGAACGGCCTCTCTCCGGTGTGCCCCTGCCTGTGGGCCAGCAGGGTGGAGGCCTGGTTAAAGCCCTTCCCACACTCGGGGCAGCTGAAGGGCCTCTCCCCTGTGTGGACCCGCTGGTGCCTCACCAGGTCAGAGGAATTGCTGAAGGCCTTCCCGCATTCGTGGCAGCTGAAGGGCCTCTCCCTGGTGTGGACCCGCTGGTGCCTCACCAGGTCGGAGGCATAGCTGAAGCCCTTTCGCACTCGGGGCAGGTGAATGGTCTCTCCCCAGTATGACTGCGCTGATGAGTCTCCAGGATAGAAGGGACACGGAAGCCTTTTCCGCAGACGCCACACTTCCATGGTTTCTGCATGGGGCGGGATCCATTGGGTTTCTCCATGGCCGAAGCTTCAGCTGCACACAAACGCATGTACAGCCCCTTCCTGCCGTGAATTCCTCTTTCCAGGCCGTATAACTGCTTCAGGTTCCACAATCAGTGCGCTGCAACAGTAGGGTCTCTCATCCAGTCCCATTGATGATGAAGACGTGCTCCAACAGGAACCAAAAGGCTTTGCTCCTTCTCACAGAATCACAGTCAAAAATTGTTGCAGTCCTGATGGATTAAGTGACTGTCGGACATTGACGTCGAAGTGAGGACTGCAGGAGCTGGAGAGTCAGAGTTGAACAGTGCGGCGCTGGAAAAGTACAACAGGTCTGGCAGCATCCGAGGAGCAGGAAAGTTGATGTTTCGGGCATCAGCCCTTCATCTGTTGATTTTGAAACTTCCGTCTTCATATCATCAAATGCTTTGTAAAAAGAGATTACAAAAGTCATGACTGTCAGTGCAAGGTAGAAATTCAGAACAAGCAATTCTACTTTCTGCAGAACATTCTTTTCTTTTGTTATTCCACATCTGAAAATTGAAAGCACCATCTCTCTCTCTCCCCCTCTGTTCTCACACCGCTCTAACTAATTCTCCTGAAGGTGTTGATTCAGGATCTTACAGGGGCAGAACAGCAAAAACTTCAAGACTGACATCTCTCTGAAGTTTGGATAACTCCACTGCTGAGAGTGAGCAGGTCTGATTTTGGGAAGCTCAAAAAATAGTGTCAGTTCAGGGTGAACCTGCAATGCAAGTTCTTGAGGAACAACCAGACATGAAGTGGTTAACATCCCTGGAAAGGAGAGAGCAAAATGAGACATCAAAGATATTAACACTGACGCCAGGGAGAAACTGAACATACAGATGTGGCAAGCCAGAGTCAGAGATATACAGCATGGAAACAGTCCAACTCGTCAATGCCAACCAGATATTCTAAATTAATCTAGACCCATTTGCCAGCATTTGGCCCATATCCCTCTCAACCCTTCCATTTTATAGTTCCATCCAGATGCCTTTCAAATGTCATAATTGTACAAGCATCCACCATTTCCTCTGGCAGCTCATTCCTTACACGCACCACTCTCTTAATGAAAGAGTGAATTTAGCACAGTGAATCCATCTTACCCATAGTGCCCAGGGGTGTATAGGTTAAGTTAGCACAGCCAATCCATGCTAACCTGCACATCCCTGGGCACTATGGGTAAATTAGCACAGCCAATCCACCCTAACCTGCACATCCCTCGACGATATGGGTAACTGAACACTGCCAATCCACCTGAACCCATCCAAAACAGAACACTATGGGTCATTTAAAATGGCGAATCCACCCCAACCTGGACAAAGTTACATATAACATAATAAAAGGTTACAGTCCAACAAGTTTATTTCGAAGCACCGGCTTTCGGAGTGCTGCGTCTTATTCAGTTGGTTGTGGAGTACAAGATCATAAGACACGGAATTTATGGAAAAACATTACAGTATCCTGCCACTGAAATTATATACTGAACAAACCTGGATTGCAGGTATCAATAATATGCAAGTCCCAGAACTTCCTGTCAGGTTCCTTCTCGAGATAACTTAAAGTTTTATAAGAAAACGTGACATCTCAGCTCAGATAATGCATGAAAGGAGCGAGGTCAGAGTCTGTCTGTATCCCAATCTAGAGTCAGCCCGCTTCGATTTGCAAAGTGAAATTTACAAAATATTACATGTATTGGCTGCCTGCATTGAGTGCCAGCACATTGTGCATTTAGAGTTATACAGTCATAGATGGACAGCATGGAAACAGACCCTTCAGACCAACTCATCCATGCCGACCAGATATCCCAACCCAATCAAGTCCCACCTGCCAGCAACTTGCCTATATCCCTCCAAACTCTTCCTATCCATATGTCCATCCAGACTAGCTTCCACCACTTCCTCTGGCAGCTCATTCCATACACATACCACCCCCTGAGTGAAGAAGTTGCCTCTTAGGTCCCTTTCACCCTAAACCTATGCCCTTTAGTTCTGGACTCCCCCACCCCAGGGGAAAGACTTTGTCCATTTATCCTATCAATGCCCCTCATGATTTTATAAATCTCTGTAAGGTCACCCCTTAGCCTCTGACGGTCCAGGGAAAATAGCCCTAGCCTATTCAACCTCTCCCTATAGCTCAAATCCTCCAATCCTAGCAACATTCTTGTACATCTTTTCTGAACCCTTTCAAGCTTCACAACATCTTTCCGATAGGAAGGAGACCAGAATTGCATGTAATATTCCAACAGTGGCCTAACCAATGTCCTGTGCAGCCGCAACATGACCTCCCAATTCCTGTACTCAATACTCTGACTATTAAAGGAAAGCAGACCAAATGTCTTCTTCACTATCCTATCTACCTGCGATTCCACTTTCAAGGAGCTATGAAACTGCACTCCAAGACCTCTTTGTTCAGCAACACCCCCTAGGACCTTACCATTAAGTGTATAAGTACTGCTAAGATTTGCTTTCCCAAAATGCAGCACCTCACATTTATCTGAATTAAACTCCATCTGCCACTTCTCAGCCCATTGGCCCATCTGATCAAGATCTCGTTGTAATCTGAGGTAACCTTCTTCGCTGTCCACTACACCTCCAATTTTAGTGTCATCAGCAAACTTACTAGCTATACATACCGCTTATGCTCACATCCAAATCATTTATGAAAAGTAGTGGACCCAGCACAGATCCTTGTGGCACTCCACTGGTCACAGGCCTCCTCTCTGAAAAACAACCCTCCACCATCACCTTCTACCTTTGAGCCAGTTCTGTATCCAAATGGCAAATTCTCCCTGTATTCCATGAGATCTAACCTTGCTCACCAGTCTCCCATGGGGAACCTTGTCGAACACCTTACTGAAGTTCATATCGATCACATCTACCTCTCTGCCCTCATCAGTTCCCTTCGTTAGTTCTTCAAAAAATCATGTGAGACATGATTTCCCACACAAAGCCATGGTGACTATCCCTAATCAGTCCTTGCCTTTCCAATACATGTACATCTTGTCCCTCAGTTGGATTCCCTCCAACAACTTGCCCACCACTGACGTCTGGCTCACTGATCTATAGTTCCGTGGCTTGTCTTTACCACCTTTCTTTAACAGTGACACAACGTTTATCAACCTCCAGTCTTCCGACACCTCACCTGTGACTATCAATGATACAAATATCTCAGCAAGAGGCCCAGCAATCACTTCTCTAGCTTCCCAAAGAGTTCAAGGTTACACTTGATCAGGTCCTGGGGATTTATCCACTTTTATTCATTTCAAGACATCCAGCACTTGCTCCTCTGTAATATGGACATTTTTCAAGATGTCACTATCTATTTCCCTACATTCTATATCTTCCATGTCCTTTTCCACAGTAAACTCTGATGGTAAATACCCGTTTAGTATCTCCCCCATCTCCAGCGGTTCCACACAAAGGCCACCTTGCTGATCTTTGAGGGGCCCTATTCTCTCCCTACTTATTCTTTTGTCCTTAATGTATTTGTAAAAACCCTTTGGATTCTCCTTAACTCTAGTCGCCAAAGCTATCTCATGTCCCTTGTTTTCCCCTCCTGATATCTCTCTTAAGTATACTGCCTTTATACTGTAAGGCTTCACTCGATCCATCCTGTCTATACCTGACATATGCTTCCTTCATTTTCTGAATCAAACCCTCAATTTCTCCTGTCATCCAGCATTCCCTATACCTACCAGCATTTCCTTTCACCTTCACCTTTCTCTAGACTCTAGTTATCACAGTTCTGAAGGCTTCCCATTTTCCAGCCGTCCATTTACCTGCAAACATTGGCGCACAATCAGGTTTTGAAAGTTCTTGCCTAATACCGTCAAATTTGTCCTTCCTCCAATTTAGAATTTTTGAGCAAAATAGAATGTATCTGCAAATGTAATGCTGCAAATTCAAATTCATCCCCATGGAAAGTGTGGTTCTATGTGTGTAATAGAGAAACCCTGTTTCCATGCTGTATATCTATATGTCTATTTGATAATAGATGCTTTATTTCTGTTGGTGCAAGTATTGTTGTAAATCATAGCTGGGTACTAATAGTTAGATGTAAGAGAGAGAGAATTCCTCGGGTAGAGCACTATCAGAATCCTGGGAGACCCCTACTTCAGATTTACTTGGACTGGTTGACAGTCTGGGAGATTATGGATTGGGTCTCGATTGACTAAATGTTTTATTTTTCCCGAACGTGTAAAAGGGGGCGTTAAAGCTTCAGCAGAAATTCAGCAGAGCTGAGAACAGACCAACATCTTACTCTGTGGGAACAGGGAGATCAACAGAGGACAGAGAAATCCGGACCTGAAATCCAAGCTGACACCAGACTACCCTGTGATCAGTGCTTTGATGAGCAGCACCAACCCTCTCCCTTTACTGAGCTTCCCATTTGACTACCCCCTCGATATTCAGGGATCCAGTCCTTGCCACCCTAAAGCCATGTCTCGGTAAGGAGTCTCAGATCATAATTATTCTCTTCAATGTGTTTAGTCAATTCATTCACTTCTGTTACAATGCAGCTCACATTCAGTTTTTAGTTTCAGTTTTTGTGATCTTCTGAATCCAGTTTTGATTGCTGGTATATTTACTCTCCTTGTCCCTTTCTATCATTCTCTGATGTTCATTTCCACATCACGACATTGCTCACCAGCCTTGATTTGGATTGGCCAGGCTAAATTGCCCATAGTGTCCAGGGATGTGCAGGTTAGTTGGGTTAGCCATGGGAAATGCATGGTTATAGGTTCATAGTAATAGAAGCAGGAGTCAGCCATTTGGCCCGTCCTGCCTGCTCTGCCATTCATTTAGATTATGGCTGATCTATCCATCATCTCAGCTCCTCCTCCCTGCAGTGTCCCAACTATCCTTAATCCCCAATTATGCAGAAATCCATCTAATTGTGTCTTGAATATACTTAACGAAGCTGCCTTCTCTGCTTCCTTGGGCAGAGACTTCCATAGTTTCACTACTCTCCAGGAAAAGCAGTTCCTCCTCATCTCTGTCCTAAATCTACTTCCCCTAATCTTGGGGCCGAGTCTCATCTACCAGCAGAAATGACTGGATAGGTAGGGTTTCATCCTCACAGTGCAATGAATTCCCACTTTCCACCAAATCCCAGATGTACTCACTCACTCACTCAGTTGCTGTCTCACAAATGAAAGATTTCATTGTAACTTCTTCTGCTCTGAGTAAGGGCAAAACATTTTTGAAAGCTGCTCTGAAAGTCCAGTCTTCACAACAACACTTCTGCTTTCACTGAAGATGATTAAAGTCATACAACACAGAAACAGACCCTTTGGCCCAACTCATCCGTGCCAACTATATATCACAAACTAATCTAGTCCCATTTGCCAGCATTTGACTCATCCCTCTAAATCCTTCCTATTCAAGTACCCATCCAGTGGCTTTTAAATGTTGTCATTGTACCAGCCTCCCCACTTTCTCTGGCAGTTCGTTCCACCCTCTGTCTGAAAATATGTTGCCCCTCAGGTCCCTTTCCAGACTCACCTTAAACTTCTGTCCCTTTAGTTCTGGACTCCCCTACCATGGAGAAAAGACCTTGGGTATTCACCCCATCCATGCCCCTTATAAACTTCTTTAAAGGTTACCACTCAGCCTCTGGTGCTCTAAAGAAAATATCTCCCTGGCCTATTCAGCCTCTTCTTGCAGCTCAAACCCTCCAAATCTGGCAACAGCCTTCTAAATATTTTCTGACCCCTCTCAAAGTTTCATAACATCTTTCCTACATCAGAGAGACCAGAATTGAATGCAGTATTCCAAAAGTGGCCTAACCAATGTCCTGTACAGGCGCAAAATGATCTCCCAGTTCCTATACTGAATGCTCTGACCAATAAAGGAAAGCATACCAAACACCTTGTTCACTATACTGTCTATGTAAGATTCCACCTTCAAGGAACTATGAACCTACACTCCAAGCTCTCTTTGTTCTGCGACATACCCCTTAACTGTGTCAGTCCTACCTGGATTGCTGGACCAAAATGCAACATCTCCCATTTCTCTGAATTAAACCCCATCTGCCACTCCTTGGCACATCCGATCAATTCTAATTTATGCTAAACTCTCTTTCCTCTCTTATTCCCTAGAAGCTGAAAATCTCTGTCCCACATACTCTCCCTCCATTCTCTCATTGCTGAACCTAATCCCTGCTGTACCTCATCCTGAAGGGTCTGTTTCGTGCTGATTAACAGGCCCAGACTCAGGCGGATCTAATGGAAACATACAGAATACTGAATAGCCTGGACAGAGTAGACTTTCAGAGGATGTTTCCATTGGTAGGAGAGACTAGGACCGGAGGGCGCAGCCTTCGAGTAAAGGGAAGGTGTTTTTGAACTCAGATAAGGAGATACGTCTTCAGTGAAAGAGTGGTGAATCTATGGAATTCATTTCTATAGAAGGTTGTCGAGGCCAGATCACTGAGGATATTTAAGACTGAGGTAGATAGGTTCCTGAGTATCGTGGGGATGGAGAGTTCCAGGGAGAGCGCAGGAGAATGGGGTTGAGAAACCTATCAGCCATGATTGAAAGGTATGAACAGACCTGATGGGCTGAATGGCCTAATTTCTGCTCCTATGTTTTATGGTCTCTTGCTGTCCTGGCCACAGTGAGAGAATTGGGAGCAGGAGTTAGCCATTTGGTCTTTCGAGCCTGAACATATCATAACTGAATATGGATCTACTTACATCTAGGTGAATAGGCTGGTACTTTTTCACTGGAACATAGGAGGTTGAGAGGTGACCTTATTGAGGTTTATAAAATCTTGAGGGGCATAGATGAGGTCAATATCTGTTGTTGTTTCAAGAATAGGGAGCAATCTTTTTAAAGTGAGAGGAGAAAAATTTTAAAAAGACATGAGGAGCACACTTTTCGTTTAAGAGAGTGGAGTGTGTGTCAAATGAATGTCCAGAGGAAGTAATGGATGCAGGTACAGTAACAACATTTAAAATAAATTTGAATAAGTGCACGAATAGAAAAGTTTCAGAAGGATATGGGCCAAACATTGGCAGGTGGGACTAGTTTAGTTTGTGAATATAGTCAGTATGGACTAGTTGGACTGTAGGGTCTGTTTCTGTGCTGTATGACTCTGTAACTGTTCTATACTGGTCTTAAAACCATTTTCTTGCCTTCCCCCAAAACCATCCACTTCTTTGTTCATCAAAGTCAAATGAACTCGGCCTTGAATACATTCAATGACCGGCCTAACTGCTGAAAGACATCCACACTTCTGAACTCAATTCCTCTTGCTTTGCTCATTGCTTGCTGCACCTGTCTGACAACTGGCAGTAACTGGTTTCGAAGGACGCCGAGGCCCCTTTGTCCATCCACACATCTTTCCCGATGAAGAGCTCGTGCCCGAAACGTCGACTCTCCTCCTCAGTTGCTGCCTTACCTGCTGTGGTTTGCCAGCGCCACACTTTTCAACTCTGATCTTCAGCATCTCACTTTCGCCACATCTCAACATATCACTACATAAACAATGCACCTCCTTTCTGCTTTTTTTTTACATACATCAAAGGCTATACCTTTACATTGTGGCACTGCGTTTGCAAAGCGAGACACAGACCTGGATCAACTTTTCCAGAGTCTGTCCCCTCCCTCGATTCACTCTTTCCTTTCAGTTGCTACAAATCAATAATTGAACCCCAGAATGAAAAGAAAATGGAAAACGTGGTGACAAAAACACTATTATACTCACAAATTTTAGACAGAGGAAGGAATTTATAGTCTGGGGTGAGGTTTAATCTTCATTCAGTGACAAAAGAGCAGCATCAGCGGCTTCAGAGCTCACGTTCCAACTTCCGCATTTCGACAACGGCCGACTCTGATTGGCAGGAGGACCAGCCTCCTTCGGATCCTCCAAAGTTCTCCATTGGTCCATGGAAAGGAGCTCGTGCGCCTTTTCGCCGGACACCCAGGAGTATGCGCAGTACTTTGCTGACACCGGCAGACATGCGCAGTGCTTACTGACACCGCGGAGTATGCTCTGTCACGATGCTAGTGTTATTGACAAATTTTAGAGTTAAAAATCACAAAACATCTGGTTATAGTCCAACAGGCTTATTTGGAAGCACGGGTTTTTTGAGCGCTGCTCCTTCATCAGGTGGTTGTGGAGTATAACATGGTAACACAAAATTTATGATCTTCTGATCTTACACTCCACAACCGCCTGATGAAGGAGCAGCGCTCCGAAAGCTCAGTGTTTCTAAAACAAGTCGATTGGACTGTAACCTGGTGTTGTGTGATTTTTAACTTTGTACACCCCAGTCCAACACGGGCACCTCCAGATCATGACAGATTTTAAGTGTCCAAATGCGAATACGAGAGAAAAATGCCAACGCCATTTTCTTTTTGCCGAAATGTTTTTTTCCCCTGTGCCTCGACGTTTTATTCCTTTTGCATTTTGTCTGGCTGCTCAACGTTCCTGCCTTTACCCCAGGTTAGAGGTATTCCAAAACTAGAGGGTACAGGTTTAGGGTGAGGAGGAAAGATTTAGAGTGAGGAGGAAAGATTTGAAGAGATTCAAAAGACTCGGCATAGAACATTCACCTGAAGAAGGGCTTATGACCGAAACGTCGATTCTCCTGTTCCTTGGATGCTGCCTGACCTGCTGCGCTTTTCCAGCAACACATTTTCAGCTCTGATCTCCAGCATCTGCAGCCCTCACTTTCTCTCATAGAACATTCACCCCCTACAGGGCGAAAGTGACGACTACAGATGCTGGAGATTAGGGTCGAGAGTGTGTGCTGGAAAAGCACAGCAGGTCAGGCAGTGTGCGAGGAGCAGGAGAATCGACGTTTCCGGCAAAACCCTTCATCAGGAAATAGCTATGTGGAATTGCAGAGCTGTAGCATAATCGAGTGGGTCTGGATGGGATGCTATTGGGAAGGTCGGTGTGAATGGCCTGTAGGGATGATATGATTCCACTGCCTTAGCCACGCCTATATTGAGAAATGATTGCCCCAAGTCTGCTGTGGGAGGAGTGGGTTCGTTCGTGGGACACTGATACCAGTTCTGGGGAAGGTAGGATTGTGCTGTCTCTCTCTTCACACTCTGCCCCCCACTCCGTCCATTTTCTCCCCACCCACTGCCCCCTGCAAATTCTCTCTCCTCACACTGCACCCCCATTCTCACCCCATAACCCTCTGAACCCCAGTCCTTCTCTACCCCCCAACCTCTGTCCCCCTCTCCTTTTCTGTCCCTTCTTCACCCCCACCAGCGCCCCTCCCCGTCCTTTCTGGTGCCTCAGCCCTCTTTGATCGTTGTATCAAGCTCTTTTAAGGAGAAAGAGAGAATGGGTGGTGACGATTCTTCCTGGGAAACAGAGTGTGCGAGAAATGACTGATTTTAAAAATTGAGAATAGCTAAAATCATATATTCAGAAACGTTGTTAAAGTCTGGAAGAATGTTTTTTTTTAAAAAAAAAACAAACAAACTGTAGAAATCTATCTGAAACTTGCATTGATATATGCACAGTTAGGCCACAACCAAGGACAGGCTGTAAGAGTGAATGAGTGAATAAAAGACAAGTCCCACCTCGCCCATGAGGAGAAAGTGAGAACTGCAGATGCTGGAGATCAGAATCGAGAGTGTGGTGTTGAAAAAGCACAGCAGGTCAGGCGGCATCCAAGGAGCAGGAGAATCAACGTTTCAGACATAAGCCCTTCACCTTGCCCCCTCCAGTGTGTGTTGTGAAACTGCTTAACTGCTTAATCATTTCTAGTGGCCGAGCAGAGACTGATAACAAGTTTGGAACACACGAGAATGACCTCAGCTGAGACCTTGGATTCATGTCTCACTACAGGAGAAGGGCTTATACCCGAAACGTCGATTCTCCTGTTCCTTGGATGCTGCCTGACCTGTTGCGCTGTTCCAGCAACACATTTTCAGCTCACTACAGGAGACCCAGCTACACAATACACACACAAACTCTTTCTCTCTCTCTCTCTCTCTCTCTCTCTCTCTCTCACACACTCACATCCATGCACACACCTTCTCACACAATTATACTCCATCACACGCACACTTTACCCAGCATGCACACGCACACACACAGACGCTCTGTCTCATGCATGCACTCACACATAGAAGTCTTTGGGTGAATTGCATTTGCAGCAGTATATATTTGGAAATAGAACCAGTCTGACTCGAGACTGGGATACAGACAGACTCTAACCTCACAGCTCTCATGCGTTGTCTGACCTGAGGTGTCACCTCCCTTTATAAAACATTAAGTTGCCTGGAGAATGTTACTAAAAAGAAGTTCTGGGATTTACAGATGAATGAACCGAAATCTGCAACCCATTTTAAAAGATGAAAGACTTAACAGGTTTCTTCAGTATATCATTTATGTTGCATAACATTTTTATCTTTTGTTATATATTCTGTGTCTTACCATCCTACTCAACAGCTACCTGATGAAGGAACAGCGCTCCAAAATCCAATGCTTCCAAATAAACCTGTTGGACTATACCCAGGTGTTTGTGTCATTTTAAAACTTTGTTTCCAGTGAATACAGCCCACACCTCCTACTGTTGCCAGTAAACTTTGCAATGCCAATGAAACAATAAACCTGCAGTCCTGAAAAATTTACAATTTCGAACAATACTAGCTACTCATTCATTGCTCCTTCTGAGACACGACATTGGAAACTCGGTGCTGGTGGCTGAAAGAAATGAGAAGCTGTTGGATCTCACAGCTTTCAATGAGAATTTAAGCCTGACAGTAAGTTCAGGTAACCTTTACTGCAACCCAACTTTGTTACAGCTTCAGATCTCCACATCACAAGGCGTACAAAAAGTAGCTTTTCTTAAAAAAAAGCTCAAAGTGCACACACTCACCCCCACTCCTCTCACCACACTTTCTTTATTATTGGTCAGTTGAGTTGTCCCTTTGTAACTGGATCCTTCGTACAGCCGGGTAAAGCATGCAGCTGGGACGACTGAGTGAATCCTTTCCCGCAACGGCAGTTTCCATCACTGAAAAGGACATGAGTGAATCAGATGGGTTTTTGCCCTCTGAAAATGGTTTCACCCTTAGATTCTGAAGTCCAGATTACTGACCGAATCCCAATTCTGCCATCTGCCGCGACGGGATTCGAACCTGAGAGTCCCCAGAGCTGGGTTGTTAGCGGCGCTCGGTCATCGCTCCTTCCATACCCCCTGCGATGGCACGTGAATGCACTGGTGCATCCGCAGGTGGGAGGAGCAGGTGAAGCCCTTCCGGCACTGACAGCAGGTGAACGGCCTCTCTCCGGTGTGGACCCACTGGTGGGTCAGCAGTGCAGCTGATTGAGTGAACTCCCTCCCGTACATGGGGCACGTGAATGGCTTCGCTCCCTTGTGGACCCACTCGTGCGTCTCCAGATGGCTGATCCGCCTGAAGTCCTTCCTGCACACCGAGCAGGGGAATGGCCTTTCCCCGCTGTGAATACGTCTGTGGGTTTCCAGCAGGGATGGGGAAGGGAATCTTTTCCCTCAGTCCCCACATTTCCACAGTTTCCCCATAGGGGGAGCTTTTCTTGTGTTGGTCTGAGTTTGAAATTACAATCAGAACGGGGACATAGTCTCTCCCCACCGTGAGGGATAAGACTTTGATTCCCCCAAGCTGTGAAGCACTTTTCACAGTCAGCGCGCTGAATCTCCCTCACTCGGTGTCTCAGTATTCTTCCTGCCGCACCAGTGTCCAAAATCTTTCAAGCAAACAAAAGCAACCATGTCTTCTTGATTGGAATGGCTGCTGATATTCAAGTCCCAATGAATCAAGTGGCTCTGTCAGAAGTTGATGTATCATTTGTTTTCAGATTTCTTTCGGCACGTCTTCATGCAAAGAAAAAATTACAAAATAAGTGATCACTGGCAGTACACTTAAACGAACATAACATAGGTGGCAGTTCCTGTAGTTTGCCAGGTGCCTGCTGATCACATAATACTCAGCACACAGAAACCTGAAATCCCTCATGCAGCCAGATAGGCTTAGGTATGTTTAGAGGAAAATTTCATTCAAATCTAATCTAAACTAACCTTAAACTAAATACGTGTGCATATATATATCAATATGCCAATCCTTTCAATGCGGTTCAGTTCCATGAGAAACTACACTTTTAATTGTGAACATGAGGTAAAAAGCAACCATTTTCCAGGGGGCAAACTGCACACGTGCCAAGCTGAGGGAATACACAAGGAAAATAACTAAAAGAGAGGTAGAAAGTATTTGAGCATCTTTGCAGAATCTGCTCCATCCCTGGATTCACTCCAGTTGCTACAAGTAAACCTCCCTGGGGGTCAGGCAGCCCTGCATCGGTAAGCACTGGGATGGTCAACTACGACCAGTTTACATGGAGAACACATCTCCACATTAAACAGTCTCGAGGCAAACTTCCCTTCCTTCTACTTAAAGTTCAAAACCCCTCAAAGCGACATTCCCCATGTAAGTTCGGAAGAATTTCTTCCAGGCGTACACTAATCATTTCTATGAGCACTTTGTTAAAGTTTGAATATTGCGAGTTTTGAAAATTAGTGATTCTGAGCGAAATCACAGTTCGAAAAACAGAATGTGGGAATCTAGACAGAGTTTATTTTTGCACATCGACGATATGTCTGCACAACAGCATATGACACGACAGCAGTGAAGATCTTTTGACGTCATTCTCAAACGTGCCTGCCACACGCCAGATGAAAAGCTGAATACTTCTCTGGAAAAGCTGCCGAGCAATGCGGGAGAATGGCACAACGCGTGCATGTTGGGACCATAACCCAAAAGAGAAACCATTCTCTCCTATTCATTCAACGTCGTCTTTAGCAGCTTTCCCGTATAACGGCGCTCTGTTCTGCACCTTGCCTTCTCATCCGCTTCCCAAAAAAGCTTCGACATAAATATTTCACAATGATATACTGGCCCAATGTGCACAGTTGAGGTGACAACCTCTGAGTGGTCTCCTGTTCTCTGTATCCTATGTTGAGGAGGGCAATGCTTGTCACTGGCCACTCGGGTGTCAGAGAGACGTTTTGAAACAGTGGAGGGAGCCCGGTTCCTGGGGACGGGACAAACAGCAGCAGGGAGACAGAATGAGAAGCAGCTGCTCTGGAAACTCTTTGCCGCTTGCAATTCTTAGAGCAATGTCAAATGTATTTCACACTAAGCAAGTCTCAGCTGGCTCAAGAGATGTGTGGTGGGTCGGGGAATATCCGCTGTTTGGCTTGTTGGTCTCGGGACATGATTCTCAAGTAGAGTCTTTAACTGTGCAGACTTGTGCGCGGTCCTGGATTCAAATCCCAGAAAAGGCTGCGTCTCTTCACTTCGTTTGTGCAAAAATACCCCATTAATTTTCTCAAAAGCATCTTCGTGAAACGAGATTGGGCTGCCTGGAGTACGAATGACTGAGAAAACAGGGAAGTGAAATGGTTGGAGATCGCGTTGAACAGGTTGACGTGAGTGGTGTGGTGTTTGAGGAATGTCAGCAATAAAGGTAGATTGAAATATTGGGCCAGCTCTCCTCGGAGAACCGAAGTTTTCCAAGTCAGTAGGGGCCCAAAAACAGGAAGTAATTCTGTGAAAATGCTCCCATGCCTGAAAGGATCTATAGTGATTCGGCAGAGCTTTAAAGTCACGAGGACGAGCGAATGCAGGAGACTAGGTTGCGGCAAATGTGCAGGTGAAGTGCTGCTTCACCTGGAAGGTATGTTCGAGCCTGGAAGGATATTCAGGAGGGAGCGGGTAAATTGTGCTTCTGAGTGAACTCACGGTCCATAAAAACAGAATGTGGCAATTTAGACAGAGTTAATATTTGCTTGTCGGCGATATGTCTGCCGGTACGTGATGCGAGCATAACCCAGAAGGGAAACCATCTTTCCTATTCACTCAATGTCGTCTTTAGCAGCTTTCCCGTATAACGGCGCACTGTTGTGCACCTCGCCTTCTCATCTGCTTCCCAAAAAACTTCGACGTAAATATTTCACATTGATGCACAGGCCCAATGTGCACAGTTGAGATGACACACTCGTGGAGGTCTGCGGGGTCTTCTCCTGTTCTCTGTACCCTATGTTGAGGAGGGCAATGCTTGTCACTGGTCACTCCGGTGTCAGAGAAAAGTTTAGAAAGAAAACGCTTTAATTTTCTGCCAGTGGAGAGGGCCCGGTTCCTGGGGACGGGCAAACGGCAGCAGAGAGACAGAATGAGAAGCAGCTGTTCATAGAGTCATAGAGATGTACAGCGTGGAAACATACCCTTCGGTCCAACCCGTCCATGCCGATCAGATATCCCACCCCAATCTAGTCCCACCTGCCAGCACTCGGCCCATACACCTCCAAACCCTTCCTATTCATATATCCATCCAAACGCCTCTTAAATGTTGCAATTGTACCAGCCTCCGCCACTTTCTCTGGCAGCTCATTCCATGCACGCACCACCCTCTGCGTGAAAAAGTTGCCCCTTAGGTCTCTTTTATATCTTTCCCCTCTCACCCTAAATCTATACCCTCTAGCTCTTGACTCCCCCACCCCAGGGAAAAGACTTTGTCTATTTATCCTATCCATGCCCCTCATAATTTTGTAAACCTCCATAAAGTCACCCTTCAGCCTCCGACGTTCCAGAGAAAACAGCTCCAGTCTGTTCAATGTCAACTATACTTCACTCTGAGCAAGACTCAGCTGGTTCAAGAGGTAGAGCGTGGGTGCGGTAGTGTAGATACACTTGCTGTGTGGCTCGTTGGTCTAGGGGTATGATTCTCGCTTTGGGTCTTCGTCGACGCAGACGTGCGAGAGATCCCGGGTTCAAATCCCGGACGAGCCCGCGTTTCATGACTTGTGCAAAAGTGCCTGTTTAATTTTCTCAAAAAGCACCTTCGTTAAACGGGGTTGGGCTCCCTGGCGAACCAATGGGACAGAAAGCAGCGAAGTGAAATGATTGGCGATAACGTTGAATAGGTTGACGTGAGTGGTGCGGTGTTTGAGCGCTGTCAGCGGTGAGGGTCGATTGGAAATTTGGGACAGCTCTCTTCGGAGAACAGAAGTTTGAAATCTGGCCCGATTGAAGCTTTCCAAGTCATGCGAAGTCTAGACAGAGAAAGTAATGTAGTCAAAATGCTCCCACGCCTGAAAGGGTCGGCAACGATTCGGCAGAGTTTTAAAGTCATGAGGAAATGAACCAAAAGTGACATTAGGAAGAACGCTTTCGTACAGGGAGTGGTTGGGGTCAGTAAATCCCTAACTGACACTGACAAAGAGGCAGATTCATTAGACGCAAACGGGAATCCGGTGGTCATGTTTAAAGTAACAATGTGCAGAATTACATGGAGAAAGCAAGAGAATGATACGAATAGAGACCCACGTTTACTTACTGTGTCGACCCAGCAGAGCGAAGGTGGGCCGCATGGCGTCTGTTCAGAGTGAAATCACAGTTCGACCAACAGAATGTGGGAAGTTAGAAAAAGTTAGTATTTACACAGCCTCCATACGTCTGCGCAACACCATAGAAGACGACAGCAGTGGAGATCTGTGACATCAGTCTCGAACGTGCATGCCACGTGCCAAACGAAAGGCTGAGGGGGCCTATGGAAAACGCCGCTGCGCGTAGGAGCCGAGTGGCGCAGCGGGAGCGTGCTCGGCCCGTGACTCAGAGGTCGATGGATCGAAGCCATCCTCTGCTATTGTTCAGTGTCTCCTGGAGCGACTTTCCTTTGTGATGGTACTCTGTCCAGCATCTTGCCTTTCAAACGACTTCCTGAATGTCTCTCCCGGCGTTCTGTTCTTTTCCTTGCCATGTCATTTGCTTCCCAAAACTTAGAGTATCTGAGCTCGATATGTCACATCGAAACATTAGTCAACTTTACACAGTTGCGCTGGCACCCTTGTGGAGCTCTGAGTTGTCTTGTCCTGTTCTCTGTCGGTGTGTCCTGATCTCGTGTGAAACCTCTTCTCTCAGATGGCAATGAACCGGTGAAGTTGAAACACATGATTTGCTGTTTTTGTCCATTTCCTGCAGTAAAGAAACCAACAGCCGTGTTATAAAAGACTTTCTGCAGGCTTGCTGTGTCAAGACAAATTCTGAACACCAAGCAGACTGCACAAAAATGTACTCATATCAATTTACCTGAGGGAAGAGTCTCCGGTGTCCATTTCTCTCTGTCCCGACAGCACAGCACCTTTCTTTCTCTCCGTTAACAAGACCTCTGGAACAAGTTCAAAGTTGCTCATTTCCTACGCATGACTGTAACTGACTTATCCTGCCTCACGTAATAGTGTAAGACAGCAGAAGAGTGAATGGGCTCTGCCTTCCACCAGCACAGCTTGCAAGTAGAAACGAAATAGTTCAATTATCCACCAGTGGAGAGATCCCGGTCCCTGGGGACGGGACAAACAGCAACGTCCTGGGAGCAGGGAGACAGATTGAGAAGCAGATGTTCTTGAAACTCTTCCCTGCTGGAATTCTGGGAGCAATGCACAATGTATTTCGTACTGAGCAAGTCTCAGCTGCTCCAGGAGGTGGCTGCAGCCATGGCTGGTGGCTCGTTAGTCTGGGGTATGATTCTAGCTTTGGGTCTTCGAGCATATGCAGCCGTGTGAGAGTTCAGGGGTTCCAATCCCAGGCGAACCATCATACCTTAAATTGACCTGATCAAAAATGCCCGATGATTTTTCTCAAAAAGCCGCTTCGTTAAATAAGATCGGACTGCCTGAATTAGGGACGACGCAGAGCTGCCATTGCAGTGAACACGGCGAAGGGAAACACTTGTTCAAAGTGAGAACAAGTATTGCAGATTTTTCGAATGAATCCTCCACCTGTATTACGCTCAATTCTGAGGGTGACACTTCAGGAAGCGGGGAAGTGAAGTGTTTGCAGACGGCGCTGAATAGATTAACGTGAATGGTACCGTCCTGAGGAATGTCAGCAATAAAGGGAGATTGGAAAGTTTGGGGCAGCTCTCTTTGGAGAACAGAAGGCTGAAAGCTGGTCTGATTGAAGTTTTCCACGTCATGAGGGTTTTAGACAGAGGAAATAATGCAGTGAAAATGCTCCCAGGCCTGAAAGGATCGAGAACGATTTGGCAGAGATTGAAAATCATCAGGAAAATAAGTAAAAGTGACATTGGGAAGACCGTTTTCGCACAGGGAGTGGGGTCAGTAAGTCGCTGTCTGACAGTAATAAAGAGGTAGCTTCAATGGACGCAAAAGGGAATTCGGTGGGCATGTTCAATGTAACAATGCGCAGATTTACAGGGAGAAGGCGACAGAATGAGACACTTATTTACATATTGTGCAGAACCAGCAGAGCTAAGGTGGGCTGCGTAGCCTCAGTCTGTGCTGTCACACATTTCGTGATTCTGAGTGAAATCAGAGTTGGACCAACAGAACGTGGGAAATTTGACAACGGATATATTCTGCCCAACAGGATACTCCATCACAGCAATGAAGGTGTTTTGACATCATTCTCGAAGGCACATGACACAATGTAGATTCAAAACGGAGTATTCCTTTGAATCACGGAGTAATTTGTTTACAGTTATTCAGTTGAGGTGAGCGGAGTTGCGCATTGGGAGCCACTCCAGTTGATAGGTCGAAGCCGTTTTCTCCTGTGTGATAGTCCCACCAGCACTCCAATTTGCTGTGCTTCCAGTCAGTAGATGCAGCTCACTATCCCATACTGATACACGGGGCACGATGACCCAGCTGTGGTGACAAGCTTGTGAAGGTCTGAGTGCTCTTCTCCTGTCCTCTGTCTGGCTGCTATGATCCGAATCATCAAACCTCTCTTCTCTGAGATGGGAATAAACTGGTGAAGGTGAAACACATCAATTGCGGTGTGTCCCATGCGCAGGAGGCCCTGCAGTAATTCCCCACGCTGTTTCACACAGCAGCATCCTCTCGGTGAATTTCGCTTGGCAAAAAAATCGATTGAACCAAATCAGTGTCCGCCACTGGATTTTACTGACACCGTTTATAAAATTCAGGCTCACCGTTAATGTGGAGAGTGGCCGCCAGACTGTAGTTTCCGCTCCTCCTGTTGAATAAAGATAATTTTAACTGTGTCCAGTAAGAGGAAAGGATTTGCTGTTGGTGGGAAACATTTCTATCTGAACTCACTGTCACACTCCTGATAGATTGAAACATAAAGCTGGGAGTCTCTGGATTATGTTGTAAAAATTTTGGTATTGTGTTATTCACACCGCGCTGTCACCAACTGAACGAAGCGGCTGCCCAGAGGGAGACGGTTGTGTTTAAATCCCGTGATGAACTGGGGGAGCTGAGCATTTACCCAGACAATGGGCACACCACCCCCCTGACACAGTGTTCACAAATCAAACTGACAGCAAAGCTTCACGCGAGATCTAAAGTTTCCGCAAAGAAGATTCGGCTCAACAGATATCTGAAGGGAACGTACTCCTTTCTTGATTTGAAATGTAAGAAGTTGACGTCAGTGAGCCTGACGTGATTCGAACACGCAATCTTCTGATCTGGAGTCAGACGGCTACCGTTGCGCCACAAACTCACGGATTGCCCGTAACCTCTATTCATGCTTAAGGGAAGTGATCGCACTGCAATGATTTTTCGTTATGAGTAACAACGGAGATCAACAGTTCATGTCTGTTCTGTCTCTCCCCCCTCTCCTTCTGTCTCTCGAAACAATTTCCAACTCTACCTCAATAAAAATCTGAAAGAACTGTGGATGCTGTATATCAGAAACAAAAAAACAGGAGTTGCCGGTGACCCTTCCAAACAACTGATGGTGATTGGTAAAACGTTGGTTTATATGCAGGAGATATTGTGGGAGGAAGGCGGATGCAGTAAATGATAGATCAGGACAGAGCCCAAAGCGAGGGAAGAATTGTTGGACAGGAAATGGAGTTGATAACGATCTGCATGGGATGGTGAATGGAGACTGTTCGTGGCTAAGAATAGGTGGTGTGTAAGGACAGACTATGTGATAACAAGGCTTGGGATCGGAGGGATGTATGCTCCCCAAGTGTAATACTCGGTGCTCTTCGTTCTGCTGGTGCTGAGCTTCGCTGGAACACTACAGCAAACCTGAGACAGAGATGTTGATCAGGGAACAGGGTGGTGTGTGTAATTGGCAGGCAACTGGAAGCTCAGGGTCTTTTTTGCAGCAGAACGTAGATGTCTGTGCAGCAGTCACCCAGTTTATGCTTCGTTTTCCCCAATGTAGATGAGGCCACATTGTGCGCAGCAAATGCAGTCGACTGGGTTGTGGGAAGTGCAGGCAAAGTGCTGCTGCACCTGGAAGGTAAGTTTGGGCCCTTGGATAGTGAGGAGGGAGCAGGTAAATGGGCTGGTGTCACACATTCGGCAGTTGCAGGGGAAAGTGCCGTTGGACTATTGGGGTGGGAATGGGGTTAGGGTTGATGGGAATGAAGGAAGAGTGGACCCAATGTATAACTCCTGCCCATTTACCTATCTGCCAAAGAGAGGAATTTGTGAAGTGTGTACAAGGACCTTTTCTAATTCACGATGTGGATGTACATACTGGCGAGGGTGCAAAACCTAAGGGCCATCAACTATAATTCTATTAACATTAGAATAATGATTGAAAATAATATATCAGGTCTAAAAGTTGTCGTTCTAAATTGGAGGAAGACTCAGGTATTAGGCAAGATCTTTCAAAAGCTGATTGGGGGCAGATGTTCACAGGTTAAAGGACTGCTGGAAAATGGGAAGCCTTCAAATATGAGATAACAAGAGTCCAGACACAGTATATTCCTGTTAGGGTGATAGGAAAGGCTGGTAGGTTGGGGAATGCTGGATGACTAGAGAAAATGAGATTTTGGTTAAGATAAAGAAGGATGTATATGTTAGGCATCGACAGAGAGATCGAGTGAATCCTTAGAGTATAAAGGCAGTACGAGCATATTTAAGAGGGATATCATGAGGGCAAAAAGGGGACATGAGATAGCTTTGGCAAATAGAGTCATGGATAACCCAAAGGGTTTTTATAAACACATTAAGGACAAAAGGATAGGAAGGGGGAGAATAGGATCGCTCAAACATCAGCAAGGCGGCCTTTGTGTGGAGCTGCAGTAGGTGGGGGGCGGGGGGGGGGCGCGGGGGGGAAGGAATACTGAACGGATATTGTGCATCAGTGTTTACTGTGGAGAAGGGCTTGAAGATATAGAATGTGAGAAAGTAGATGGTGACATGTTGAAAAAATGCCCATATTACAGATGAGAATCTGCTGGATATCTTGATATGCATAAAAGTGGATAAATCCCAAGGACCTGATCAGGAGTACCCTAGAACTCTGTGGGAAACTGGGGAAGTGATTGCTGGGCGTCTCACTGAGATATTTGTATCATCAATAGTCGCAGGTGAGGTGCCGGTAGGCAAGAGGGTAGCTAACGTGGTGCCACTATTTAAGAAAGCTGGTAAGGAAAAGCCAAGGAACTATAGCCTGACATCCGTGATGGGCAAGGTTTTGGAGAGAATCCTGAGAGACAGGATTTACATGTATTTGGAAAGGCAAGAATTGATTATGGATAGGCAGCATGGCTTTATGCTTGGGAAATCATGTCTCATGAATATGATTGAGTTTTTTGAAGAAGTCACAATGTGGATTGATGAGGGCAGAGCGATGGACGTGATCTATATGGACTTCAGGAAGGCGTTCATCAAGGTTCCTCATGGGAGACTGGCGAGCAAGGTTTAATCTCATGGCATGCAGGGACAACTAGCCATTTGGATACAGAACTGGCTAGAAGGCAGAAGACAGAGGGTGGTGATGGAGGATTGCTTTTCAGACTGAAGGCCTGTGACCAATGGTGTGTCACAAGGATTGATGCTGGGTCCGCTAGTTTTTGTCATTTATATAAATGATTTGTATGGAAACGGAGGAGGTACAGTTAGCAAGTTGTAGATGACACCAACATTGGAGGTGTAGTGGACAGTAAAGAAGGTTACCTCAGATCACAACGGGACCTTGATCAGATGGGCCAATGGGCTGAGGAATGGCAGTTGGAGGTTAATGTAGATAAATATGAGGTGCTGCATTTTGGAAAAACAAATCAGAGCAGGACTTTTACACTTAATGGTAAGTTCCTTGGAAGTGTTGCTGAACAAAGAGACCTTGGTATTCAGGTTGATAGTTCCTTAAAAGTAGAGACGCAGGCAGATTGGATAGTAAAGAAGGCGTTTGGTGTGCTTTCCTTTGTTGGTCAGAGCATCGAGGATAGATGTTGGAAGCTCATGTTGCCACTGTAGAAAACATTGGTCAGGCCACGTTTGGAATATTGCATGAAATTTGGTCTGCTTCCTATCGGAAAGATGTTGTGAAACTAGAAAAGGTGCAGAAAAGATTTACAGGGATGTTGCCAGGGTTGGAGGTTGGAGGGTAGGAAGGTTTTATGGGGATTTGGGGCAAGTGCTGGCAAATGGGACTAGATTAGGTTAGGATATCTGGGCTGCATGGATGAGTTGGACCGAAGGTTCTGTTTCCGTGCTGTACATCTGTGTCACTCTGTGAGACTCCATGGGATTCTCTGCCCAAGAGAGCAGTTGAAACAGCTTCATGAAGTATATTGAAGACGCAGTTGGATGGGTTTTTGCATGGGAGGGGAATTAAGGGTATCGGGATAGTGCAGGTTGGTGGAGCTGTGATCTTAATGAATGACGGAGCAGGCTTGACCAAATGGTCTACTCCTGCTTCTGTTACTATGAATCTGTAACACTGCATTTCCCGCGGCAGGAGTTTTCCCACGGCACAAAGGAGGTTTTCTAAAGTATATTTAAACCCCTTGCTTTGCTTGAACTCAAACTGCATAGACTTGGAGGAGAGTTGGATTTGCAAAGTGTCCTCCCCTCCACACGTGCCTCAACTGCAGGACAGCTGTCCAGCCCGCCCTCCATTGATGACGTCACAATGCGGATGCAGCCCTGTCAGTTTCAGAGTGAAACTCCCTCCCTCTGGGCAACATCTGGGAGCAAAGCAATGTCTCCCCCTTTCCATATACCATTCTCCAGCAGCGAGGGGGAAGGGGAGGTCGGGGTGGGTGAAACACTGTTCACTTGTAGCAACCGGAGTGAATCCAGGGAGGGAGCAGACACTCCAAAGGTGCTCAAATACTTTCTATCTCTCTTAAAGCTATTTTCCTTGTGTATTCCCTCAGTTTGACACGTATACAGTTTGCATCCTAGAAAAGGATTGCTCCTTTCCTCATGTTCACAACGAAAAGGTTAGATTCTCAAGGAACTGAGCAGCATTTAAGGGATTGGCACATTGCTCCAAAAATGGGGCATGTGGCTCTTTGGTCATAGAGCTATGATTCGCGCTTCGAGCTTTCTAGTGCGTGGGCATGCGAGAGATCCCTGGTTCAAATCCCCGACAAACCCTTGTTTCTTACACTGCCTTGTGCAAAAACGGCCAATCAATACTCTCAAAAAGCAGCTTCATTAAACGAGATGCGACTGCCTGAATTAAGAATGAGGCAGAGCTACCATTACAATGAACGCGGCAAGGGCAGCACTTATTCAAAGCAAAAACGCGTTTTACTTCACACAGAGGGTGGAGGGCGTTTGGAACAAGTTGTCAGCAGAGGTGGTCGAGGCAGGCACGGTCGATTCATTAAAGATGCGTCTGGATAAATGCATGAGTGGGTGGGGAGTAGAGGGATACAGATGCTTAGGAATTGACCGACAGGTTTGGACAGTACATTTGGATCGGCTCAGGCTTGAAGAGCCTGTTCCTGGGCTGTAAACTTTCTTTGTTCTTTGTTCAATATGGTGTATATCTGATATTGTTGGCTGTTGTAAAGGTTTCTTTGTAATTATTATTCACCTTCTAATGTAGTAATGGAGTTACGTCCTTTTTTGTCACAACGTTTTATTTAATAGGTTAGCAGGAAGTCATTCAGCAATTTTACTGCCTTTCTTTTCTCAAGCAGTCTTAACATTTCATTTTCATATCCTTGATTCAGCTCCCTTTCTAGCATCTTTGTAGGCAGTTTGTTCCATGTTATTGTCACTGAATTGAAGTTTTCCTCCACACACAGCCAAGGCTATCTGGCTTCATGAGAGTTTTCAGGTTTCTGTGGCCTGGATAATATGTGATCAGCAGACATCTCGCAATCTACAGGAATTGCCACCTATATTATGTTCATTAACTGTACTGACAGTGATCACTTATTTTGTGATTTTTCTTTGCAGGGTGACATGCAGAAAGAAATCTGAAAGCAAATGATACATCAACCTCTGACAGAGCCACTTGATTCATTGGTACTTGAATATCAGCTGCCATTCCAATCAAGAAGGCATGTTTGCTTTTGTTTGTTTGAGAGATTTTGGACAGTCCTGTGGCAGGGAGAATACTGAGACACCGGAGTGAGGGAGATTCAGTGCGCTGACTGTGAAAAGTGCTTCAAACCATTTACTCAGCTTGGAGGAATCAAAGTCTCACCACTCACGGTGGGAAAGGCTATGTACTCGTTCTGTTTGTAATTTCAATCCCAGAGCAACACAAGGAAAGCTCCCTGCAAAGGGGAAGCCTTGGAAATGTGGGATCTGTGGGAAAGGATTCCCTTCCCCATCCCTGCTGTAAACCCACAGACGCATTCACACCGGGAGAGGCCATTCACCTGCTCAGTGTGTAGGAAGGGCTTCAGTCGAATCAGCCATCAGCAGACGCATGAGTGAGTCCACAAGTGAGAGAAGCCATTCACGTGCCCCATGTGAGGGAGGGGTTTCACTCAGTCAGCTGCACTGCTGACCCACCAGCGGGTCCACCCTGGAGAGAGGCCGTTCACCCGCTGTATGTGCCGGAAGGAATTCACCTGCTCCTCCCACCTGCGGAGGCACCAGCGAGTTCACGCGCCATCACAGGAGGATTGAAGGAGCGATGGCCGAGTGCCAAGTGCTTATGCACGAAACGTCGATTCTCCTTACCCTTGGATGCTGTCTGACCTGCTGTGCTTTTCCAACACCACACTCTCGACTCTGATCTCCAGCATCTGCATTTTTCACTTTCTCCTCGAGGGCAAGGTTGGACTTGTCTTTTATTCACTCATTCACTCCTTACAGCCTGTCCTTTGTTGTGGCCTAACTGCACAAACATCAATGCAAGTTTCAGAAAGATTTCTGCAGCTTTTTTTTGAAAAAAAAATAACATTCTTCCCGACTTTAACGAAGTTTCTGAATATATGGTATTAGTTATTCTCAATTTTAAAAATCAGCTATTTCTCACATGCCGTGTCTCCCAGGTAAAGTGATCACCATCCATTCTCTCTCTCCCCTGAGAAAGACTTCATACAGCGATCAAAGAGGGCTGAGGCACGAGAAAGGACGATTGTTGGGGGGTGGTGTTGGGGGGTCGCTGGTGGTTGTGGAGAAGGGAGGGAAATGAACAGGGGAACAGACTGGGGTTCAGAGGGTTGGGGGAGAATAGAGGGTGCTGTGTGAGGAGAGAGAATGGGCAGGGGGCAGTGGATGGGGAGAAAATGGACAGGGGGGCAAAATGTGAAGAGAGAGACGCACAAATGCCACCTTCTCCAGGACTCGTGTCAGTGTCCCACGAACTGGAACCCACTCCTACCACACTTCTCAAAAGACGCGTGGCTCAGGCAGTGGAACCATATCATCCCTACAGGCCATTCACACCGACCTTCCCAACAGCATCCCACTTCGACTCACTCGTTTACGCAACAGCCCTGCAGTTCCCCATGGCTATTTCCTGACGAAGGGTTTTGCCCGAAACGACGAGTCTCCTGCTCCTCGGATGCTGCCTGACCTGCTGTGCTTTTCCAGCTCCACAATCTCGATCCTAATCTCCAGCATCTGCAGTCCTCACTTTCCCCCAGTAAGGGGTGAATGTTCTCGTCCTAGTCTTTTAGATCTTTTAAAATCTTTCCAACACACCCTAAACCTTTACCCTCTAGTTTTGGAATACCTCTATCTAGGGGAAAAGACAGAAACGTTGAGCAGCCAAACAAAATGCAAAAGAAATAAAATGTCGAGGCACAGGGAAAAAAAATCAGCAAAATAAATTAGCTTCGGCATTTTTCTCTCGTATTCGCATTTGGACGCTTAATATTTGTCATGATCGGGAGGTGCCCGTGTTGGACTAATGTGTACGAAGTTAAAAACCACACAACACCAGGTTACAGTCCAATAGGCTTGTTTGGAAGCACTAGCTTTCGGAGCGCTGCTACTTCATCAGGTGGTTGTGGAATATAAGATCGTAAGATCATAAATTCTGTGTCTTACGATGTTATACTCCACAATCAGCCGATGAAGGAGCAGGGCTCCGAAAGCTAGTGCTTCCAAATAAGTCTGTTGGACTATCACCAAATACTTTGTGATTTTTAACTTGAAAATTTGTAACAAATTCCTGCACACTGAGCATGCTCCGCGGTGTCAGCAAGTACTGCGCATGACCGCCAGTGTCAGCAAGCACTGCGTATACTCTTGGGAGGACGCAGAAATGGCACGCGAGCGCCTTTCCGTGGAGCAGTGGACAAGCTTGGAGGACCGGAAGGAGTCTGGTCCTCCTGCCAATCAGAGCAGGCCATTGTGAAAATGCGGAGGTTGGACCATGAGCTCTGAAGATGCTGTTGGTCTCTTCTCTCTGCATAAGGTTAAACTTCACTCCAGACTGTAACTTCCTTCCTCTGTCTAACATTTGTGAGTACAACAGTGTTTTTCTCACCACGTTTTCATTCTGGGGTTCAAGAGTGAACCGAGGGAGGGGCCAGACTCTGGAAAAGTTGATCCAGGTCTGTGTGTCAACTTGCAAACACATGACAAATGCAGTACCACAATGTGAAGTCCTAGCCTTTGCAGTGTAAAAAAAAGCTGAAAGGAGGTGCATTGTTTAAATGGTGATCTGTTGAGATGTGGCGAAAGTGAGATGCTGGAGATCAGAGTTGAATATTGTGGTGCTGGAAAATCACAGCAGGTCAGGCAGCAACTGAGGAGGAGGAGAGTCGACGTTTTGGGCACGAGCCCTTCATCAGGATGATGTGTGGATAGACCAAGGGGCCTCAGTGTCCTTCTACACCAGTCACTGCCAGTTGTCAGAAAGTGTAGCAAGCAATGAGCAAAGCAAGTGGTATATCAGCAAGAGGAATTGAGTTCAGAAGTGGGGATATCTTCCTGCAGTTAGGTCGGTTAGTGAATGTATTCAAGGCTAAGTTCATGTGACTTTGAAGAACAAAGAAGTTATGGGAGAAGGCAAGAAAATGGTTTTAAAACCAGTACAGAACAGTTACAGAGTCACACAGCACAGAAACAGACCATTCAGTTGAACTAGTCCATGCTGGCGGTGTTCTGAAACTAACCTGGTCCCACCTGCCAATGATTGGCCTATACCCCTCCGAACCTTTCCTATTCATGGACTTATCCAAATGTCTTTTAAACATTGTATATGTACCTGCATCCAGCAACTCCTCTGGACATTGATTCCTCAAACGAACTACTCTTTATCTTTTTAAAAAAAGGTGCCCCTCATGTCTTTTTAAAATGTTTCTTTCTTCACCTTCAAAATTTGCTCCCTCATCTTGAACCACCCACACTAGGGAAAGAATACCTGCCGTTCACCTCATCTATACCTCTCATGATTTTATAATCCTCTCTAAGGTCACCTCTCAACCTCTGATGCTCCAGTGAAAAAAGTCCTAGCCTATCCATCTAGATGCAGGTATATTTATATCCAGTTATGAACTGTTCAATACTGGCGAAAGCTGGAAAGACAAATGACCTATTCCTGCTTCCAATTCTCTCACTGTGTCCAGGACAGCAAGAGACCATACGACATAGGCGCAGAAATTAAGCCATTTAGTCCATCAGATCTGCTCCACCATTCAATCACGGCTTATACGTTTCTCGACCCCATTTTGAAATATGGATTTTGGAAAGGCAGATCAGGGCAGGATCTACACATTTAATGAGGAGTGTTGTTGAATAAACATACCATGGAGTGCTGGTTCATAGTGGAGTCGCAGGTAGACAGGGTAGCAAAGAAGGTGTTTGGTATATTTGCTTTAATAGGTCAGTGCATTTCAATACAGATGTTGGGAGGTCATGTTGTGGCTGTACAGGACATTGATTAGGCCACTTTTGGAATACTGTATTTGGTTCTGGTTTCCCTGCTACAGGAAAAGTGTTACGAACCTTTGTAAGTTTTTGGAAAAGATTTACAAGGCTATTGCCAGTGTTGGAGGGTTTGATCTATATGGAGAGGCTGAATAGACTGGGCTGTTTTCTCTGGATCATTGGGGGCTGAGGGTTGACTTTATAGAAGTTCATAAGGAGCATGGATAGGGTGAATAGCCAAAAGTTTTTCCCCCGAGTAGGGGAGTCCAAAACTAGAGGTCATAGGTCTGAGGTGAGAGGGGAAATATTTAAAAGGAACTTTGCAGGCACCTTTCTCACGCAGAGGGTGTTGTGTGTATAGAATGAGCTGCCAGAGGAAGTGGTGGAGGCTGGTGTAATGAAAGCATTTCAAAAGGCATCTGGTAATAGGGAGAATTGAGAGGGGTATGCGTTATGTGCTGACAAATGAGACGATGTTAATTTGGGATATCTGGTCAGCACGGACAATTTGGACTGAAGGAAAGCAGAAGTGTCATTGTGAAGACTGGACTTTCAGAGCAGCTTTCAAAGATGTTTTGTCCTGACTGGGAGCAGAAGCTACAATGAAATCTTTCATTTGTGAGACAGCAACTGAGTGAGTGAGGACATTCAGGATATTGGTGGAAAGTGGGAATTTGTTGCAATGTGGAGTTGAAGTGATTTAAGTAAAGTGTGCTGAGCAGGGAGCCTAGTGAAGGGTTATGTGAGTTTTTGTTTTAAACTGCTCATTTCTTTCAGCCTCCAACATTGTATTTCCAATGCTGTCCATCAGTGGGAGTGGTGAATCAGCAACTGGTATCGTTAGAAGCCTTATGATTTTCAGTACTGCAGGTATAGCATTGTCTCATCAGCTTTGTAAAGATTACTGGCAGCAGTGGGAGGCGTGGGCTGGATTCACTAGAAATGATTAAGCAGTTAGATAACACATGTACAAGAGGGCAGGGTGGGACTTGTCTTTCGATTTGCAGAAGGTGGGAAGTTCTGGTGCTGTGGTCCATTGCAAACACAACTGCGGTAAATCATAGAATCACTACAGCGTGGAAGCAGGCCATTCATCCCATCAAGTCCACACTGACCCATCCGACGAGCATGCCACCCAGACCCACCCTATCTAGTTGTTTCTATGGTGGGTGAGACTAGGTCACAAGATTAGGAGGAGTAGGTTTAAGACAGAGGAGAAGGAACTGCTTTTCCCAGAGAGTGGTGAATCATTGGAATTCTCTGCCCAAGGAAGCAGTAGAAGCAGCCATATTCAAGACATAGTTCGATGGGATTTTGTATGGTAGGTGAATTTAGAATAGTCAGGATAATGCAGGTAAGAGGAGCTGAGACGATGGATAGATGAGCCATGATCTTAATGAATGGTGGAGTAGCTCGATGGACCAAATGACCTACTCCTGCTTCTATTACTGGGAATGTATGAACATGCATTTTTTATGGCCAATCCGTATCAAGGCAGGTGAGCAATGTAGTGATGTGGAAATGAACATCAGAGAATGATAGAAAGGGACACGGAAAGTAAATGTCCTAGTCCAAAGATGTGCAGGTTAGGTCAAATGACCATGCTAAATTGTCCATAGTGTTAGGTTCATTAATCAGAAAGAAATGGGTCTGGGAGGGTTACTCTTCAGGTGTCGGTGTGGACTTGTTGGGCCGAAGGGCCTGTTTCCACACTGTCGGGAATCTAATCTAATCAATCAAAACTGGATTCTACAGAACACAAGAATTGAAACTGAAGACTGTATGGCTGAATGTGTGCTGCAATGTAACAAAACTGAATGAATTGGCTGCACACATTGAAGAGAATAATTATGATCTGAGACTCCTTACAGGGACATGGCTTCAGGATGACAAGGATTGGATCTAAATATTGAGGGGGTACGTGGCATTCAAGTTGAATAAGAAGCGAGGTAAAGGTAGAGGGTTGGCACTGCTAATCAAAGCACTAATAACATGGTACTCTGGTGTCAGCTCCGATTTCAGGTCCTGATTTCTCTGTCCTCTTCTCCCTGTTCCCAGAGAAAGATGTTGTCTGTTCTCAGCTCAGCTGGCTTTCTGCTGAAACTTTGAGCCCCTTTTACACCTTCCAGAGCAATAAAACATTCAGTCGATCAAGGCCCAATCTACAATATTCTCAGTCTGAGAACCATCCAGACTGAGAGAATCATCGGAGCAGGGAATAAAACAAGAAAAATGAAACAAAATGAGACATAAATGCACATTTGGTGCTTAAAGTGTGTTCATTGGATAGTAAACCAGAATTAGGGGTGTCCCAGGATTCTTATCGTCCCCTACTAGAGGAATTCTCTCTCCCTAACAATATTTACAACAACAGAAATAAAGCATCTGTTATCAAATAGACATAGAGATATACAGCACGGAAATAGACTTTTTGATCCAACACATCCATGCTGACAAGATGTCCTATATAAATCTAGTGTCCCATTTGCCAGCATTTGGCCCATATCCCTCCAAACCTTTCCTATTCACACACCCATCCAGATGCCTTTTAAATGTTGTAATTGTACCAACCTCCACCACTTCCTCTAGCCTATTTACCCTATCCATGCCCCTCATGATTTTATAAATGTCCATAAGATCACCCCTCAGCCTCTGACACTCCAGGGAAGCAGCCCCACCCTATTCAGGCTCTCCGTATACCACAAACCCTCCAACCCTGGCGACATCCTTATCAATCTTTTCTGCACACTTTCAAGTTTCACAACATCGTTCCTATCCTACAGTAGGGAGACCAGAATCGAATGCAAGAATCGAAAAGTGGGTGAACCAATTTCTTGTACAGCTACAACATGACCTCCCAACTCCTGTACACAATGCATTCAATGAGTCAAATGGCCTCTTTCTGCACTGCAGCGATTTAATGATTTGATTTTGTATCAGAGTCAATTTCAGTCACTATCTCTGGTTTATGGTGTGTCAGGGTGTTTTAAAAAATTCTCAAGGTCAGGTTCGTAGGAGAGTAGTCTGACACAGAACAAACGACCAAGAGGCGAGTCTGCTAGAATATGAGCATTTTATTCCCCGCAGCGTCGCCACAACCAGGTCTCATACTTAGAACGGGTCTGGCTTATACTCACTCTACATGTTACCGGAACTGGGAGCCGTCAGTTCTCGTAGAGCGGTTGCCAACAACCCACGCTCGGCGGTTAAACATAACCCCGGAGCAGACTCACCGAACTGGAGACTTTTCCAGCTGATATACTCTTTTCCAGATATAAACATTCATGTGAACAGCAGAGCAAGGCTAAAAAACACATTCCATTCTGGTTACATACAGATAAGAAGATTCACACGGGGAGGTGTGTAATAAGATTCACACGGGACTAAGCAACACCTCCATTCCGGTTAGATTCACACATGTATTGGGACATAATTTTTAACCGTTTCACCACACAGGGTGGGATCGCTGGTACCAGAATTGCTTGCAATAATCCAAACGTGGCCTAACCAATGTCTTCTACAGTCGCAACATGACCTCCCGACTCCTGCACTCAGTGCACTGACCAATAAAGGCAGGCATATCAAACACTTTCTTCACTATGCTGTCTGTGTGCGACTCCCCTTTCAAGGAACTATGAACTTACCATCGAGTCATACAGCATGGTCATGGACCTTTGGTCCAACCAGTCCATGCCAACCATAATCCCAAACTAAATCAGTCTCTCCTGTCTGCTGTTGGCCTGTATACCTCCAAACCTTTCCTATTCATGTACTAAAACAAATGTCTTTTTATTGTACCCGACATCCACCGCTTCCTGAGGAGGTTCATTCCACACATCAACCACCCTCTGTGTAAAATTAGTATTTGAATGGCAAGCATGAGGTTGAAATGAAATGGTTCATTAAAATAAACAGCTTCTACTAAACCCCCTACAGCAGGTATGGTATCACCTCCAACTCTGGAATCTCTCAAATCGATATTTCCATGGAGTGGAGGGGGGAGTAAAGTTTTGGATTCACAGAGGTGGAGGTTTTCTGAGAGTGTAAAGCTAAAATTAAACCCTGTGCTTTGCTTGAACTCAAACTGCATTGATGTGGAGGAGAGCAAAAGGAGTTTGCAAAGTGTCCTCCCCTCCCAATGTGCCCTCCCTCCCCCATTGTGGACGTCTCAACGTGGAGGTAGCCCTGTCAATTTCAGAGTGAAACTCCCTCCCTCTGGGCAACATCTGGGAGCATAGCAACGTCTCCCCCTTTCTATTCCTCATCCTGGGAGGGGGAGAGAGAGAGGCGTGGGTGGGGGGTTGTGTTGGGTGGAGACTGTTCACTTGTAGCAACTGGAGTGACTCCATGGAGGGAGCAGGCTCTCCAAAGGTGCTCAGATGCTCTCTGTCCCTCTCAAAGGTATTTTCCTTGTGTATTCCCTCGGTTTGGCACGTATAGAGTTTGTACCCTGGAAAAGGTTTACTTCTTTCCTCATGTTCAAAATTATAAGGGTCGTTTCTCATGGAACTGAGCAGTATTTAAGGGATTGGCACATTGGTTTCAAATGTAGACATCTGTTGCTTCATATGGTGTATATCTGATATTGTTGGCTGTTATAAAAACTTTGTGGCTATGATATTTCACCTTCTAATGCAGTAATAGAGTTACGTTCTATATCTCTTGTCTCTTTTGTATTTTCTAGGACAGCAGGAAGTCATTCAGTAACTTCACTGGCTTTCTATTCCCAAGCAGTTTTGACATTTCAATATCATATTTGTGATTCAGCTCCATTTCCAGCACCTTTGTCGACAGCTTGTTCCAGGTTATTGCGATCTAAATTAAGTTTTCCTCCAAACATACTGAAGGCTATCTTGTTGCATGAGGGTTTTCTGCGTCCTGCATAATATATGGTCAGCACTCATCTGGCAATATATAGGAATTGCCACTGATGTTATGTTCATTTAACAGTACTGACAGTGATCACTCAATTCGTGATTTTTTTTTGGAGGAAGACATGCAGAAAGAAATCTGAAAACAAATGATACGTCATCTTCTGACAGAGCCACTTGAATCATTGGGGCTTGAATATCAGCAGCCATTCAATTCAAGAAGAAATGTTTGCTTTTGTCTATGTGAGAGATTTTGAACACTGGTATGGCAGGAATAATACTGAGACACCCGAGTGAGGGAGATTCAGTACGCTGTCTGTGAAAAATGCGTCAAACAATTTACTCCGCTTGGGGGATAAAAATCTCACCCCTCACAGTGGGGAGAGACTATGTATCCATTCTGTTTTGAATTTCAAACCCAGCGCGACACAAAGAATGCTCCCCTCATGGGGAAACCATGGAAATGTTGGGACTTTAGGAAAGGGTTCCCTTCCCCATTGGAGCTAGACACCCACAGACGTGTTCTCACTGGGGAGACGCTGTTCTCCTGCTCAGTATGTGGGAAGGGATTCGGTTGGCTGTGCAGCCTGCAGACACACCAGCGAGTTCACACCAGGGAGAGGCCGTTCACCTGCCACCATTGTGGGAGATGATTCATTCAGTCGTCCCACCTGTAGTCACACCCGCAGGTTCACAGTAGGGAGAGGCCGTTCTCCTGCTCTCTGTGTGGTCAGCGATTCATCGATGCATTCCACGTCCTGAAACACCGGCGGGTTCACCTGGGGGAGAGGCCGTTCACCTGCTCTGAGTGCAGGAAGGGATTTGTCGATTCTTACACCCTGCTGATCCACCAGCCGGTCCACAGCGGAGAGGCGCCGTTCACCTGCCCTAAGTGCGAGAAGAGCTTCAGTCATGTGGGCAACTTGTGGAGGCACCAGCCGATCCACAACAGGGAGAGGCCGTTCACATGCTCTGTGTGCGGGAAGGGGTTCACTCAGACATCTACACTGTAATCTACCAAAGGGTCCATATCATGGAGAGGGCGTTCATCTGCTCTCCGTGTGGAAAGGGCTTCACCCGCTCCTCCCACCTGCGGAGCCACCAGCGAGTTCTGTAATTTTTTGAGGATGTAACTCTGAAGATGGGCAAGGGAGATCCAGTGGATGTAGTGTACCTGGACTTTCAAAAAGCCTTTGATAAAGTCCCACAAAGGAGGTTAGTGAGCAAAATTAGGGCGCATGGTATTGGGTGCGAAGTACTGACTTGGATTGAAAATTGGTTGGCTGACAGGAAACAAAGACTAGTGATAAATGGCTCCCTTACAGAATGGCAGGCGGTGACCAGTGGACTACTGCAGGGATCAGTGCTGGGTCCGCAGCTTTTTACAATATATATTAATGATATAGAAGATGGTATTAATAGTCACATTAGCAAATTTGCTGATGATACAAAGCTGGGTGGCAGGGTGAAATGTGAGGAGGATGTTAGGAGATTACAGGGTGACCTGGACAGGTTAGGTGAGTGGACAGATGCATGGCAAATGCAGTTTAATGTATGGTTATCCACTTTGGTGGCAAGAACAGGAAGGCAGATTACTACCTAAATGGAGTCAAGTTAGGTAAAGGGGTCATATAAAGAAATCTGGGTGTTCTTGTACACCAGTCAATGAAGGCAAGCATGCAGGTACAGCAGGTAGTGAAGAAAGCTAATAGCATGCTGGCCTTCATAACAAGAGGGATTGAGTATAGAAGCAAAGAGTTTCTTCTGCAGCTGTACAGGACCCTGGTGAGACCGCACCTGGAATATTGTGTGCAGTTCTGGTCTCCAAATTTGAGGAAAGATATTCTGCCTATTGAGGGAGTGCAGCGTAGGTTCACGCGGTCAATTCCTTGAATGGCAGGACTATCTTATGTTGAAAGATTGGAGCGACTGGGCTTGTATATCCTTGAGTTTAGAAGACTGAGAGGGGATCTGATTGAGACATATAAGATTATTAAAGGATTGAACACTCTGGAGGCAGGAAACATGTTTCCGCTGATGGGTGAGTCCCAAACCAGAGGACGCAGCTTAAAAATAAGGGGTAGGACATTTAGGACAGAGATGAGGAGAAACGTCTTCACCCAGAGAGTGGTGGGTGTGTGGAATGCTGTGCCACAGAAGGCAGTGGAGGCCCAGTCTCTGGATTTGTTTAAGAAAGAGTTGGATAGAGCTCTCCAGGATAGTGGAATCAAGGGTTAAGGAGATAAGGCAGGAACAGGATACTGATTGAGGACGATCATAACGAATGGTGGTGCAGGCTCGAAGGGCAGAGTGGCCTACTCCTGCACCTATTGTCTATTGAGTTCATGTGCCATTGCAGGGGGATTGAAGGAGCGACGGCCGAGTGCCATTATCGACTGGACTATCAACCCAGTTCCGGGGATTCCCGGGGTTTGAATCCCGCCGAGGCAGATTGTGGGATTGGAATTCGGTCAAAAATTTGGAGTTCTGAATCTAATAATGAAACCATTTTTGGGGGGAGAAACTGCCATCTAATTCACTCATGTCCCTTTTAGGAAAGGAAACTGCCATTGTGGGAAAGGATTCACTCAGTCATCTCAACTGCATCCTTTAAACGGTCTGACCTACACCTGACTCCAGACCCACAGCAGCATGGTTGACTCCTGACTGCCCCCCCCCCCCATGACAAATGAGTGGGAGTAACTTCAATGAATACAGTGTGTGGGTTGAAATTGCTGAGTGAGGCAATACTTCCTTTAGTTTAAGGCTGTACCAAGGATCCAATTATAAAGGGACAACTCAGCGCTGACCAACAGTAAAGGAAGTGGAGTTGGGAGGAGTGTGTGAGCTTTGAGATGTTTAAAAAAAAAGCTTCTTTTCATACACTTTTTTTTGCTGGGGAGATCTGAAGCTGTAACAAAGTTGGGTGGCAATAAAGGTTACTTGAACTTAACCCCAGTCTCAGACTGTTAATGAAAGCTATGAGATCCAATAGGTTTTTGTTTTAAAGCTGCTCACTCTTTTCAACCTCTTGCACTAAGTTTCCAATGTCATGTATCAGAAGGAGCAGTGAATGAGTAGCTAATATCGTTAGAAATTGTAAATTTTTCATCTCTGCAGGTATTGCATCATTTCATCGACATTGTAACGTTTACTGGCAGCACCGGCAGGTGTGGGATGTATTCATGAGAAATGAAAATGTGTTGCTGGAAAAGCGCAGCAGGTCAGGCAGCATCCAGGGAACAGGAGAACCGACGCTTCGGGCATTAGCCCTTCTTCAGGCTAATGCCCGAAGTGTCGGTTCTCCTGTTCCCTGGATGCTGCCTGACCTGCTGCGCTTTTCCAGCAACACATTTCCATCTCTGATCTCCAGCATCTGCAGACCTCACTTTCTCCTGTATTCATGAGAAACAAAGTTAAAAATCATACAACACCAGGTTATAGTCCAACATGTTTATTTGGAAGCACTAACTTTTGGAACACTGCTCCTTCATCAGGTGTTTGTGGCGCAGGATCATAGGAGAATTTATAGCAAAAGATCGCAGTTTCATGCAACAGAAATGATATAGAACAAACTTAGATTGTTGTGAAGTCTTTCATCTTTTAGAATGGGTTGCAGGTTTTGGTTCATTAATATGTAAATCCCAGAACTTGTTTGAAGACACATTCTCGGGACAACTTAAGGTCTGTATCCCAATCTTGAGTGAGACTGGTTCTGTTTCCAAAGTAGGAATTTATAAAATCTCACATGGATTGACTGTCTGTAGATTGTATTTGGCTCAACAAGCGCACAATGTATCTGCAAATATAATTCTGCAAATTCAAAATCACACAAAAGCCTTATATGTAAGTGTGTGAGTGATAGAGTATCAGCCTGTGAGAGGGTGTATATGTGTGCGTGTCTGAGAGAGTGATCTGTGTGAATGTGAGCGTGTGTGAGAGTGTATGCTTTGAGTGGGTGTGAGAGAGCGTGACAGTGAAGTGGGGTTACCTGTCATGTGACATGAACCCAAGGTCCTGTTTGAGGCCATCCTCATGTGTTCTGAACTTGGCTACCAGCCTCTGCTGGGCCACTAAAACTGAATAAGCAGTTACATAGCACACATTGGAGAGGGCAGGGTGGGATTTGTCTTTCGATTTGCAGAAGGTGGGAGGTTGAATCATCAAACCCCCTACACTGTGGAAACAGGCCCTTTGGCCCAACAATCCACACTGACCCCTGTTCGAGCATCCCACCCAATAACCTCCACAGCTAATCCCTGAATTTAGAACGCCCAATCCACTCTAAGCTGCACATCTTGGGGCCTTGGGAGGAAACCAGAGCACCCAGAGATGGGATGGGAGGGGAGGGGGAGGGGGAGGGTAGAAAAGTGCAAACTTCACATAATCACCCTGAGGGTGGGATCGAACTCAAGTCCCTGGCACTGTGAGGCAGCGGTGCTAACCACTGAGCTGCTGCCGCGCCGCCCACAGTCTTGGATTGAAGGAATCGATTGACTTCATTCCAGGATTGAAGGAATCGATTGGCTTCATGCCAGTCCTGGTGACATTCCAGCCCGTTTGGGAAATTGAATTTGCTTCCACAGAGTTTCCACGGTGCAGGGGGGTCATTGCACGGTGGCACAGTGGTTAGCACTGCTGCCTCACAGCGCCAGAGACCCGGGTTCAGTTCCCGCCTCAGGCGACTGACTGTGTGGAGTTTGCACATTCTCCCCGTGTCTGCGTGGGTTTCCTCCGGGTGCTCCGGTTTCCTCCCACAATCCAAAAATGTGCAGGTTAGGTGAATTGGCCATGCTAAATTGCCCGTAGTGTAAGATGCAGGGGTAAATGTAGGGGTAGGGGTATGGGTATGGGTGGGTGCGCTTCGGCGGGTCGGTGTGGACTGGTTGGGCCGAAGGGCCTGTTTCCACACTGTAAGTAATCTAATCTAATTGCGTCTCAGCAGCTTCAACGATCCAAAGAAGGGCTCGTCTACAGCGAGAACACTAGTCCACATTTCGCTACAGAGTTAAAGTTCTCTGCACAGTCAGAACCCTGGAACACTCCCACGCAGGCTGCGTGTAATCGCGGGGCTTCTCAAGTCACGTTGATGTTTGAAATAACTTCCCCTCCTGGATTTAAACGCTGCTGATATTCCTGAGTAAATTTCTTGTGCACGCCTGAACAGCAAATCCTCCTCTGCTGATACTTTGAGAAAACAGATCATTGCTGTCAGTGCAGGGCAGGAAATAGTCCTCTGCTGATACTTTGAGAAAACAGATCATTGCTGTCAGTGCAGGGCAGGAAATAGGATAAGATAATTCTAGTTTGTACCGAACAGCCTTCCCTATCTCCTACCCGAAATCTCTGTCTCCCATTTCCTCCACCTTTCAATGGATTCCAACTCGAATTCATCCTTCCATCCTCCTGTTTTTACCCAGCTCCCCTCACCAGAAAGCGCTTACTCTCGGTTCAGTTTCTTACTCACTTCTTGCCATTCCCAGTATATTGCCCACATCTTTATTTAGTTTTTAAAACAGAAAGGCAGTGGTTTGCTGATGCCAGGATCTGAGGGGAATTGCGCTCACGCTCCAGATTCTCTCTCGCGTCATTCACAATAATCTGCACTGCACATGTGCAAAGAAGGGGATGCTGGGAGTGGGTGGGACGCATTCACCAACTCCCCATTCAATCAAGACCCAATCATGCCCACAGCGCCCCCTGTCTATTCTCTCTCGCTATCCCTGGCTTCCCCCCTCTCACACACATGCCATCCTCTCCGTCCATTCTATCTCCATACCCTCTTCCCCCTGTCTAGTCCAGTCTCTCGTCCACCCTCTGCCTTCCTCCATCCAATCCCTCTCCCCACACTCATTCTCTCTCTCCTCCCACTCCCTGCACCCCTCCATTCTCTCTCTTGCCCCACCCTCTGCTCTCCATCCATTCCCGCTCTCTCCCCCCACCCTCTCCTAACATTCATTGTTGCTCTCTTTCTCCCCCACCCTCTGCCCCCTTCCAATCTCTCTCCCCACCCACTGACCCACGTCCATTCTCTCTCCCCACACTCTGCACCCCCATTCTCTCTCTCTCTCTGTCAAACGCTCTGCCGCCCACCCTGTGCACCCCCAGTGTTTCTCTAACTCCAATGCTCTGTCCCCGGGTCCATTTCTCTCTCTCTCTTCCCCCTAGCGTCTGTTTCCCGTCCAATTTCTCTACCTGCACCCCCATCCTCATCCTTTCTTGTGCCTCGAGCCCTCTTCGATCACTGTATCAACCCTTCTAAGGATAGAGAGAGTGTGGATGGTGATGACTCCACCTGGGAGATGGGAGGGTGTGGTGTGAGAAATGGCTGATCTTTAACATTGAGAATCGCTAAAATGATATTTTCAAAAACATCAGTAAAGTTTGAAAGAAAATTCAATTATTGTTTTAAAAAGCTGCATTTTTCTGAAACTTGCATTGAAATCTGTGCAATTAGGCCACAGTTGAGGACAGGCTGTCAGGATGGAATGGCCAATTCCTCGTCTTGTGAAGTTGGTTCAGATTAATTAGAAATAGAGTCATAGAGTTGCAGAGCAGGGAAACAAGCCTTTCGGTGCATGCCAACCACATATTCTAAATTAATCTGGTGATCCATTTGCCACCATTTGGCCCATATCTCTCTCAACCCTTCCTATTCATATACCCATCCAGATGCCTTTTAAATGTTGTAATTGTTCCAGCCTCGACCACTGTCTCTGGCAGCTCATTCCATACATATACCACGCTCTGCATGAAAATGTTACCAGTTCGGTCCTTTCCCCTCTCACCCTAAACCTATGCCCCTCCAGTTTTGGCTTTCCTCTACCCTGGGGAAACGACATTCAAAAATTGAGCAGCCAGACAAAATGCAAAAGGAATAAACTGTTGAGCCCCAGGAAAACAAACAAGTCTGGCTCCAGCCTTTTTTTCTCTCCGATTGGCAGTTGGACCAGCATCTCCACTGGACATACTGCGCATGCTTCTCGATGTCAGGAAGCATTGCGCATGTACGCTGGTGTCAGCAAAATAGTACGCATGCTCTTTGCTGTCAGCGGAAACGGCACGCAACGTTTGATCGACCAATGGGAAGCCCTGACGGACCGGAAGGAGTGTGGTCCTCCTGCCATTGAGTGCCTCCCCCCTATTGTCTGAATGCGGAAGTTGGACCATGCGCTTGTGAAGGTGTTGCTGCTCCTCTCTCTATGCATGAAGATTGAACTTCATCCCAGACTGCAACTTCTTTCCTCTGTCCAACATCTGTGAGTACAACACACTCTTCTCACCCCCTTTTCCATTTTATTTTTTCACTCTGGTGTTCAGTTCTTGACTTGCAGCAAAATTGGTTCAGGTATGTGTCTTAATTGGCAAACACATGGTAAATGTAGTAACGCAGTGTGAAATTATAGCCTTTCCTCTGAAATAAAAACAGAAAGGAGGTACATTGTTTAAATGGTGATATATTGGGATGTGGAGTAAGTGAGGACTGCAGATACCGGAAATCAGAGTCGAAAATTGTGGCGCTGGAAAAGCACAGCTGGTCAGACAGCATCCGAGGTGCAGAACAGTTAACGTTTTGGGCAAAAGCACTTCATCAGGAATGATGTGTGGATGTACAAACGTGCCTCAGCTACCTTCTGCTCAGGCTTTCTACTCCAGTGAATGCCAGTTGTCACATAGGTGTAGCAAGCATCATCTACTGCATCCGCTGCAGCCGGTGTGGCCTCCTCTATATTGGGGAGACAGGCCGCCTACTTGCGGAGCGATTCAGAGAGCACCTCTGGGCCACCCGGACGAACCAACCCAACCACCCTGTAGCACAGCATTTCAACTCCCCCTCCCACTCCACCGAGGATATGCAGGTCATTGGACTCATCCACCGCCAAACCACAACAACGCGACGGTCGGAGGAGGAGCGTCTTATCTTCCGACTGGGAACCCTCCAACCACAGGGGATGAACTTGGACTTCACCAGTTTCTTCATCCCCCCTCCCCCCACCTTGTCTCAGACGAATCCCTCCAGCCCGGCACCGCCTTCCTGACCTGCAGTCTTCTTCTTGACCTCTCCGCCTCCATCCTACTCCGACCTATCACCCTCACCTTGACCTCTTTCCACCTATCACATTTCCAACGCCCCTCCTCCAAGTCCCTCCTCCCTACCTTTTATCTTCTCCTGCTGAACACTCTCTGCTCATTCCTGAAGAAGGGCCTGTGCCCGAAACGTCGAATCTCCTGTTCCCTGGATGCTGCCTGACCTGCTGTGCCGATCCAGCAATAAAGTTTCAACTAGCAAGCAATCAGCAAGGCAAGTGGTATATTAGAAAGAGGAATTGAGTTCAAAGTGGGGATGCCTTTCTGTAGTTAGGGAGATATTGAATATATTCAAAGTTGAGTTCATCTGACTTTTGAATGTCAAAAATAGTTATGGGGGAAGGCAAGAAATTTAAAAAAAAAATAATATTTTTATTAGAAACTTTTTCAAATCTCTCACAACACCTCTATATACAAAAAAGAACAATACCAAAGTACAGAAAAATAGCAGTACAACAATGTCATATTATGATACTATTAATAATGAGCTATTATTCTACTGGAACAAACAGCTTAAACTAAACTACAATCAAATTGAATAAAAATAAAATTAAACATAATTTAAGTTCATTTGAATTCTATCACAATTCTTTATTCTATTTCACTCACCACACCTCCATTAAGGCTCCCATCCATGGGAGCACCAGTTATTAAACCCGTATTCTTTTCACCCAGCCTTGCCCTCCCACGGCCCCATGAGCGCCCAGACTGATTCCCACAGCTATACCACGGCTCTAATTAATACTGCTGATCAGTCTACATCAATATAATTTAGAAAGGGCTGCCACGTCTTGTAAAACTACTGTTTTGTGGTGCACCATATTTGTGAGGTCATTTTGGGGGGGGATGCTCCACCACCAGCATATGCCACCCCATAAGCCCTGGGGGGTTTTCCAACGTCCAATTAATTAAAATGTTCTTCCTTGCACAGTGCTTAAGAATGTTACAGTCTGTTCCTGTGTTCTCCGAGAGAAGGCAAATTTGGCAACCCCAGAAGAAGAAATACTGGATTCATTTTAACTTTAATCCCCCAGGATGTCCTTCAGCTCCCTTACTATAGCACTCCAGTATCTCTGGATCTTACAACATGACCAATAGCAGTGTGTGAGTGCCTATACTAATTTTACATTTGGGACACCCTGGTGATGCTCCTCTCTTGAACTTAGCTAGCCTCTCTGGCACCACATAAGCCCTGTGTAAAATCTTCAATTGCATGCCCTGTGCTTTGTTACATATTGAAATTTTCCTTACATTTTCCCATATATCTTGCCATACTTCTAATGAAATATCCTATCCTAGCTCCCGATTCCACATCCTAGAGAGTCCCTCCACATCCCCTAAGGTACGTCCCTTCTGTAAATGATACAACCTACTAACTGAAAGAGCACCTGTACACCAGAGTACTCTTTATTCCACATTTGACCTGTAATGCTGAGCCAGGAGCGTGGTATTCCTCTGTATATAATCCCTTGGCTGAAAATATCGGAAAAGGTCCCTATTAGACAATGCATATTTCTGACTTAGCTGGCTAAATGACATCAAGACCTCACCCTCGAATAAATCTCCCAGACAGAAGATTCCTTTATTCTCCCATGACTTAAATCCAGAGTCCATTGCCCCAGGTTTAAATCCTTGGGCTGCCCCAGTGGGGTAATCAGTGAGGTCTTCAGCCAATTGCCCTTGTCTTGCCTCATTATCCTCCAGGCTTTCACTGGATTTAGAATGATTGTACTCTTACACTGCTCAGTCTCGGATTTCATCTTATCAATGAATAATAGATTAACTAGGGGACATCTCGACTGCAATGCTTCAACGTCAAGCAAAATCGACCCGAGTCCCCTCGTGCCCAGTCACACACATATGCTAAGAAAGCGCTTATTTGATATCTCTTCAAGTCCAAAAGGTCCACTCCTCCTCACCCTATGAGAGCTGCAATTTGGTAAACTTAATTAGGGGGCGGCTGCAACACCAAATAAAATAACCTAGCCAACCATTGAGCCTCAGTAAGACTCATCTGGGTAGCAACAACAGGACCATTCTCATGGGGTACAACAGGCGAGGAAGAACATTCATTTTAATCAGAGCTATTCGGCCTAACCATGATAACGGTAATCCGTCCCATCGCTGCAAATCCTGCTTTATCCTCTCCAGTGATTGTACATAGTTAGCTTTTTACAGCTGGTGGAAGGCAGGAGTAATAAAAATTCCCAAATACAAAAACTCTTTTGACGATCTAAACAGGAACTGCATTCCCTCCTTCAGATCAGGCACCTCCACTAATTCTTCCCCTCCCCCATCGGCATAGCTTCTGATTTTGTAAATTTGATCTTGCAGCCCGAAAAACAGCCAAATAAATTAATTGTTTGAATCAATCGAGGAACGGACTCCTCCAGATTGGCCAAGAACAAAAGGACATCATCACCATATAGGGTAATCTTATGTTCCCCCATTCCCACTCCTGGCGCCACTATTTCAGGGTTCCTCCTGATAGCCTCAGCTCATGGCTCAATTGCCAAGGTAAATAGTAGCGGTGAAAGAGGACACCCCTGTCGACTACCTCTCCCAGGTTTAAAGTTATCTGACTTATTGCCGTTTGTGATGACTGCTGCCTTCGGATCATTATACAACACCACCACCCATCAAGCAAAGGTTGTCCCCAGACCAAAGCGCTTGAGGACCCCAAACAGGTATAGCCATTCTATCTGGTCAAATGCCTTTTCTGCATCTAGGGAGGCCACTGAACCCAGGATCAACCTTTGCTGGCATACCTGCACCATGTTCAGTACCCTCCTGATATTGTTGGAGGAGCTACGGCCCTTAACAAAACCCATCTAATCTTCTTTCACAATACAGAATAACACCTTTTCCAACCTCAGGGCCAGCGTCTTGGGTACAATTTTAAAATCTACATTCAACAGTGAAATGGGTCTGTATGAAGCACATTCTTCGGGCTCTTTCTCCTTCTTTAAAATGAGGGAGATATTAGCCTCCCTAAGAGAGGGCGGAAGATAATCCTGTGCATATGAATAGCTATACATCCTCAGAGGTGACACCAACACATTTATGAATTCCTTATAGAATTCACTTGGGAATCCATCTGACCCCAGTGTTTGCCACCTTGGAGATGCTTTATTGCTTCCTGCACCTCCTGTATTGTCATAGGCCCATTCAACAGGAAACCTGTTCCGTGTTTATACTAGGGAGATGCAGGATCTCAAAAAGGCCTGCATTCTCGCTGCACTGTGTTCATCTCCCTCTGACTGATATAACTCTGCAAAGTATTCCCTAAATTTAACATTAATCTTCATTAACTCACGGGTAACTGTGCCAACCTTCTATCTAACAGACATAATAGATTGGGAAGCATTTTTCTTTCTAGCCAGATATCTACATGGCTTATCTCCAAATTCAAACAATCTTTGTTGAGCAAAGCAGACCTTTTATTTCCCAGTGTGTGCAATGAGTTGGGAGCAGCCCGGAGAGCTGCAGCTTGACCAGTGAAGGCCTATTATAATATACTTCCTCAGCTATCTGCAGCTGGGTCTCCAACACCTGTTGTTGCTCCTTCCTCTGCGTCCTTCTAGTCGTTGAATAAAAAATAATCAGGCCTCATAAATATGCCTTAGTGGCCTCCTACAGTATTTCCGGATTACTGGCCGTACCCGAGTTGATATCCCAGAAGGCTCTGAACTCTTGTGATGTACTCAACAAATTTGCTATCCCTTAACAGGAATGGGTCCATGCACCAGTGCTGTGCATCCATTCCACCACTCTTGATTTTACCATCTAAATACACTGGCACATGGTCCGAGACAGCTATATTGCCAATTTCACAAGCCAATGTTCTGTCCAAGCAATCCAATGGCATTAAAAAGTGTCAGTTCCCATGTGGTACTTGTGTGGGTTTGAAGAGAAAGTAAAGTCTCTTCCATTAGGGTGGAGATGCCTGCACACATCCACTAATCCCAACTCCTCACACATGCCCACCAACTGCTCAGGTTGCGCAGGTGTACCTGATTGGCCCCTTGGCACCCTGTCTCCCTCGGGATCTATTAGGCGATTAAAATCCCCTCCAATGACCATGCGGCGAACCCCAAGACTCATTAATTTAGCAACTGCATCAATTAGAAATTTAAGAGGGTGCACCGGGGGGACAATACACATTCAGGACGCCATACTCTTCTCCATGTATTCGAGCTTTAAGAATGACGGACGGTCCATGTTTGTCCTTAATTTGCTCAATTATCTGCAAAGGGAGGTTCCTTCTTACCAGTATAGCCACTCCTCTACACTTGGAGCTCAAGTAGGAGAAGAATATCCTATCATAACCTCCTTGCTGCATTTTCAGATGATCCTTATCAGTTAAATGTGTCCCCTGCAGCAGGGCGATGTCCACCTTTTCCTTCCTGAGGCTTGACAGTACCTTCTTTCTTTTTAACGTGGGAATGGCTCCCTTTTACATTCCAGGTGTACCACCTGAACGAATCAGTAGCCATGGCCATTCAGGGCAGCCCGTGGTTTCCCACGAGGAGGAAGCTTATCTGAGGTGCAGTGAGCAACAAAGACATTAACTCTATAAGGTCTGCTCCTATTAAAAACTACGATAAATAAAAATCTAACCACCACATATAACTTAAGCAAACGCTCAAATAACCCCCAATTATGTAGAGATCTCTTACCCCCCTCCCCAAACCCCACCATTGCCACCATCCTGGCTCCTTTCCACTGAGGCTGTGCCCCAAACGCCAGGCAATTCACAGATTGAAAAAAACATGTTATTTACATTCTGAGAGTTAACAATGGTTACCCATCTCCCCACACCCCTTCTCCATACATCTTAAGCACAGGTATAGCCACCCCCAATCCAAAAACAAAAGGACAGCAGTCAAAGAAAAGGCCCCACACAATCGTAACTGACCGATATACTAAATAATTCCATTTTTTTGTCAAGGCAGTACGTATAAAGCCGATAACCACAAAAAAAAGGGGCAAAAAAGTAGCATTGTCTGTAATGATGTCCCTCCCGCCTTCACCCCGACTCGATTTCTTTAATTCAGAGAATTCGCAAAGTCCTTCGCCTTTTCTGCTGAATCAAAATTATATACCGTCCCTCCATGAGTGAAACGCAATACGGTCAGGGACCTCAAGGAATATTGTATGTTCAGATCCCTTAATTTTCTCTTAACTTCATCAAATGCCCTTTTCTTAATCCAGGCTCCTGAGAAGTCCTGAAAATATATTATTCTTGAGCCTTTGTGCATTAAAGCCTTTGGATCTCTTCCCAGTCTTCTTGCTGTTTCAATCACTAACTGTTTTTCTTTATAATGCAGGAGGCGCACTAGGACCACGCGGGGCTGCGGGTCCGATCCGGACTTGTGCATTTCGATCCAGTGGGCCCGCTCCGCACTCAACAGGCCCGACTCCAACTCCAGCCCCAGGAATCCAATAAGGTCTTCGCCTACCTCGCATTCCGGAAGACCCACGGGCTGCAAGATGTTTCTTCTACTTTAGTTTTCCAGGACGTCCACCTGCTCCTGAAGGACCCGAACCTGGTCTTCCAGCGTTTGGATCCTTCCTCCTGAGACCTCCGCCGCAGTCTCCGATGCCACGGTCCTCTCCTCCGCTGCCTATTCTCTTTGGTCCAACATTTGAATTTCCTGCTCCATGCTTTTCCAGCGTGGCAGATAGTGGTTCCACCGCTGCTTCAATCTTTTCTCAGAGTTTGTCAAACTCCGAGAGTAACTGCTGCTACCCCATTAAATCCAAAGGGTCTGCCCTGGGAGTTTGAGCAATGGCTCCAGGCACCCCCGATGCAGTAGGGGAGTGCCCTGCCTGCTGCACCCGTCGGCCCCTTTCCTTCATTTGCTTTCATTCTGGTCCTAAAGCTGTCAAACCACAATTATAGCAGCTCCAGACGTTCAGTAAGTTTATATTAGCAATTGTTTTCTCCTACGGATGGTTAATGAGGTGGGGGGAGGGGTAAAAGTCCACCTTGCCGGGGGTATGGCACAGAGCCCAGCACAGCAGACCACTCAAACACCGCCATCTTGGATTTCCAAGAAAATGGTTTTAAGACCAGTACAGAACAGCTACAGGGTCATACAGCACAGAAACAGACCCTTCGCTCCAACTCGTCTGTGCTGACTCAAACCCAACTAGTCCCATCTGCCAGTGATTGGCCCATATATCTCTGAACCTTTCCTATTCATGTACTTTTCCAAATGTCTTTTAAACATTGTCACAGTACATGCATCCACTACTTCCTCTGGACACCCATTCCACACACAAACCACTTTCTGTGAGAAAGAAATGGAGCTCTTCATGTCTTTTTAAAATCTTTCTCCTCTCCCCTTCAAAATTTGCTCCCTAATTTTGAAAGCCCCACCCGAGGGAAAGGACACCTGCCTTTCACCTCATCTGTACCCTTCATGATATTATAATCCTCTATAAGGTCACCTCTCAATCTCCTCTGCTCCAGTGAAAGAAAACCCAATCTATCCACCTGGCTGTAGGTATATTCATATTCAGTTATGATGTGTTCAATGTTGGTGCAGGCTCAAATGGCCAACTCCTGCTCCCAATTCTCTCACTCTGTGTTCAGGACAGCATTGGGAGATTGGGAAAGGGGAGGGATAGATATCTTGTTTGTTTTTATTTTTAAAATGCACTTGATTCCCACAAATAAAATCAATTCTTCCGCGTTGGCTCTAGCACATTCAGCTTCCTTCCCCCACCCCCCCTCCCCATCCCTGCCCTGAGCTGTTGATGCTTCCATTGTTTATAAAATCAAGAGAGGGATGGATAGGGTAAATAGACAAGGGCTTTTCTCTGGGAGTGTAGAACTATAGAGTAATAGGTTTAGGGTGAGGTGGCCCGGGGAGGGGGCGAGGAATTTAAAAGGAACCTGAGGGGCAATTCATGCAGAAGATGGCGCGTGTAAGGAAAGAGCTGCCAGAGGAAGTAGTAGATGCTGGTATAATTATGACACATTTAAAAGGCATCTGGATCGGTTTATGAATAGGAAGGGTTTAGAGGGATATGGGCCAAATGCTGGCAAATGAGACCAGATTCAGCGAGGATATCTGGTCAGCATAGACCAGTGGACCAAAGGACCTGTTTCTGTGCTATATATCTAGATGACTCTGGTTTGCCACGCCAGTCTGTTCAATTTCTCTCTGGTGTCATAGCCTTGATGTCTCATTCTAAAACTCCCCCACCCCTGTGGGGGCACGTTAACCATTTTGTGTCTGATTGATTGCCAAGAAGTTGCATTGCAGGTTCATCCTGAATTTACACACTATATTTTTACTTCCAAAAATCAGACCTGCTCACTCTCAACAGTATCCCAATGTCGTGGAATTTTATTAATTTTCAGGTGGAGGTATCCAAAATTCAGAGAGGTGTGAGTTGTGACTGTTTTGTTCGTATGTCCCTGTCAGATCCTGAATCAGCACTTTCAGGAGAATTAGAATGGAGTGAGAACAGAGGGAGAGAGAGAGAGAAGGATGGTGCTTTCAGTTTTGTGGAATAACAAAAGAAAAGAATGTTCTGCAGAAAGTAGAATTGCTTGTTCTGAATTTCTACCCTGGACTGACAGTGATGACTTTTGTAATCTCTTTTCAGAGTATTTGATCTGAAGATGAAGTTTCAAAATCAACAGATGAAAGGCTTATTCCTGAGCCATTGACTCTCCTGCTCCTCAGATGCTGCCTGACCTGCAGTTTTCGACTCTGATTCTCCAACATTTGTGAGTCACTCAATCCATCAGGACTTTCAACTGTGATCCAATTGATTCCTGTTTCAGTACGTTTTCAGCATCATTGGGACTGGAAGAGAGACCCTACTGTTGCAGCAACGGACTGAGTGTGGAGCCTGAAACAGTTATCTGGCCTGGAAAAAGGAATTCAAGGCAGGGAGGGGACATACACGCGTTTGTGTGCAACTGTAGCTTCGGCCATGGAGAAACCATGGAAGTGTGGCGACTGCGGGAAAGGCTTCCGTGTCCCATCTGCCCTGGAGACACATCGGCGCAGTCACACCAGGGAGAAGCCATTCTCCTGTCCTGAGTGCGGGAAGACCTTCAGTGATTCCTCCGCCCTGCTGAGGCATCGGCGGGTGCACACAGGGGAGAGGCCCTTCAGCTGCCCTGAGTGCAGGAAGAGCTTCAGCGATTCCTCCGCCCGGCTGAGACACTTGCGGGTTCACACAGGGGAGAAGCCCTTCAGCTGCCTCAAGTGTGGGAAGGCCTTCAGCGATTCCTCCGCCCTGATGAGGCACCAGCGGGTGCACACAGGGGAGAGGCCCTTCCGCTGCCCCGATTGTGGGAAGGTGTTCACTCGCTCCTCCCACCTCGTGATTCACCAGCGGGTCCACACCGGTGAGAAGCCCTTCCCCTGCCCCAAATGTGGGAAGGCCTTCAGCGATTCCTCTGACCTGCTGGCCCACCGGCGGGTCCACACCGGCGAGAGGCCATTCACCTGCTCTGTCTGCGGGAAGTGCTTTACACGCTCTTCCGACCTGCTGAAGCACCAGCGGGTCCACACTGGGGAAAGGCCCTTCAGCTGCTCTGTGTGCGGGAAGGGCTTTACCCAGGCCTCCCACCTGCTGACACACCGGTGGGTCCACACTGGGGAGAGGCCATTCACCTGCCTCGAGTGCGGGAAGGGCTTTGCTGTCTCCTCCACTCTACTGACGCACCAGCGGGTCCACACTGGGGAGAGGCCATTTGCCTGCCCCAAGTGTGGGCAGAGGTTCACAATGTCCTGCAGCTTGAACAAGCACCAGCGGAGGCATCAATGCTCCTAACAATCGGATTTTGCCGGTAACGCTGCTGAGGGTCACCCCCAGGACTGAACCTCCTGCCCTTTCTGACAGTGGGGGTAGTGGGAGAGTTGGTAGGCTTTTTTATTTTCTACTGGGGGAGTGGGGGGGGGGAAGGGGGGGTGGTGGCTCAGTGGTTAGCACTGCTGCCTCATAGCGCCAGGGACCCAGATTTAATTCCATCCTCAGGGTGACTGTCGGTGTGGCGTTTGCATGTAATTCCCCCCTGTGTCTGCGTGGGTTTCCTCTGCGTGTTGCAGTGTCTTCCCAAAGTCCAAACGTGCGCATGTTTGGGCGAATTGGCCAAGCTAAATAGTCCCATAGTGTTCATGAATGTGTAGGTGTGGTGCAATAGTTAGGGGTAAGTGCAGAGTGATAGGGTAGGAAAATGTGTCTGGGTGAGTTACTCTTCAAAGGGTCGCTCTGAACTTGTTGGGCTGAAGGGCCCATTTCCACACCGTAGTGGCTCTGTGTTTCTATGAACCTTGCTTCCAGTGGGCGCTGCTGCTCATTGAGCCCAAGACCTGCACAAACCTACGACCACAAGACCATTGGAGCAGAAGTTAGGATATTTTGACCCATCGAATCTGCTCCACCATTTATTGAGACAAAGTAAAAAACTGCAGATGCTGGAATCTAAAATAGACAAACAGGAGGCTGGGCACAATAAGGCAGGCAGCACCAGGAGGTGGAGAAGGCAGCATTTCAGGTATTATCCCTCAGGACTGAAGAAGGGTTCTACCCGAAACGTTGACATCTCCATCAGAAATGATTTATCAGGATGTTGTTAGAACTAGAGGGCATAGGTTTAGAGTGAGAGGGGAAGGATTTAAAAGGGACCTAAAGGGAAAACTTTTCATGCAGATTGTGGTGCGTGTATGGAATAAGCTGCCAGAGGAAGTGGAGGAGGCTGGTAGAATTACAGAATTTAAAAGACATTTGTTTGGGGACATGAATAGAAAGGGTTAGAGGGATGTGGGCCAAGTGCTGGCAAATGGGACTAGATTAATTTAGAATATCTGGTCAGCGTGGACGAGTTGGACTGAAGGATCTGTTTCCACGCAGTACCTCTCGATGACTACTGGTCCTGAGGTAAGTTTAGAATTGAGTAACTTTGAATAATTCAATCTTGTTGAATTCACCTCCTGGAAGGTTTCAAATGAACCCCTCCAAGCGATATGATTTAACTACACCGAGTTGGATAAAGTATCCCATCAAGTTCAACATGAATGCGCATTTGAAGAAGTTGAAGTCAGAAGTCACACAACACCAGGTTACAGTCCAACAGGTTTATTTGAAATCCCAAGCTTTGGGAGCATTGCTCCTTCATCAGTGCTGCTCCTTCATCACTTCACCTGATGAAGGAACAGTGCTTCGAAAGCTCATGAGTTCACATCAATCTATTGGGATTGTCACCTGGTGTTGTGTGACTTCTGACCTGTCCACCCCCAGCACCTCCACATCAGAGTTGACGAATGAGATCAGATTTGATTCAGCATGATTTAGTGAGATATTCATCTGGATGTCCTTATGCCTCAAACATCGATTCTCCTGCGCCTCGGGTGCTGCCTGACCTGCTGTGCTTTTCCAGCACCACACTCTCAACTCTGATCTCCAGCATTTTCAGTCCTCACTTTTTCCTGGTTCATGTTGAAACTCAACACTGTCAGAGTTACAAAGAGACGCCAGTCATCGAGTACTATAGCACAGAGACAGGCCCTTCAGCCCAAACCGGTCCATGCTGACCAAAATGTTTGTCAACACTAACCTCATTTCCCTGCACTTGTCCCATATCTTTCTGAAGCTTTCCTATCCATGTATTTGTTGAAACGCCTTTTCAATGTTGTTAATGTACCTGCTTCAACCACTTCCACTGGCAGCTGTTTCCCCAGGCGAACTACACTCTGTAAATATTTTGCCCGACATCTTTTCTTCCATCTTTCTCCTCTCGCCATAAAAATGCGTCCTTGCTCTTGAAATCCTCCCCCTCGGGAAGAGACAGCTATCATTAAGCCAACTCTACCCCTCAAGGTTTGAAAATATTGCCTCTCAACTTCCTCTGCTCCAGTGGAAAAACATCCCAGCCTATCCAGCCTAAATTCTAATTTGATAATAATGGCAGTGATGATTTTGGCTGTGTGTGTGTCAAGGATCTCTCATTTCTAAGCCAATGCTGTGCCTCCTAAGTTCACCTGATCTTAAAACGAATGGCACCCCGTTCACTTAAAATGTCCATGTTTTCTGTGTAAAGTCGGTCCTGGTCAGGAAATAGGCAGTGGTGTCTTATATTCCCGTAGACTTCTTGTGACTGGGTTCATATGCTCTGTTTTGAGATGTATGAGTAAATCTTCAGAACAAAAGATTAATGCAGCCCTTTATTCATGTCTCATTATTAAAAACACTTTCTCCATTTACAGATGTGATTGAGAAGCTTCTCCCAATGAACCTTTGACTGATAACCGCATTTGTCAGGCTTTTGAAAGTCACTGCAGCTCTGTCACAGCACAGGGGAGGGCTCTTTCAGACACAACACGTCATGCAGAAAATTCTCCCACATTAGTTGAGCAAAGTTGACGTCTTTTTAAGACATTGTGAAACTTGAAAGGGTTCAGAAAAGGTTTGGAAGGATGTTGCCAGGGCTGCAAGGTTTGAGCTACAGGGAGAGGCTGAATACGCTGGTACTATTTTCCCTGAAGCTTCAGAGTCAGCCAGAAACATCTGTTGAATCAGGAAACATCTCTTCCTGCAGCAGCTTCAGACAGACTGCTTGCTAAAACCCAAACCAAAACCAGGGGAAAAGAATAGGACAACTGCCCTTTCATTGTAGAAGTGGTTTAGAAAATAAAATGTCAAACCCTTTTCCCTGATTGTTGCCTTAGCCAGTATCTGTTAACCATTAGCGAAATCCTTAATCCTAGATGAATGGGAAGCTCTGCCTTTTACAACCCCTCCTGAAAATAAACCAAGAACAACATAATCTTCTTAAAGGAGCAGCATCATCACAACAGAAAGCACTTGAACTGAAACATTTGTATCAAAGGGCTGTACAGTTAGCAGGACAAGAAAACAGGTTTTCAATTTCACCAATCAATTTAAATCAGCCCCCTTGGCTACCAAAAACTTAAATTTAAATCCTAAAGTTCTGACAACAGGACCAATCCTATCATAAAGAATTGATGCTCTCAGTCACCTGTGTATTAGAGAAAGCATCATTTAGAAAAATAGAGAAGGGCATCCCTGACAGAGGAATTGGAGGAGGCATTCCTGACAGAAGATGGCACAGAATATTCCGGAAGACACATAACCTGGTTGTAATCTGAGAGATTAAATTCTATTTTGTTATGAGTGGGACATGTGTTGATTGGAACAGCATACCAGAAGAATCTTGATTTATTCCAGAATACTCAGTAGTTTGCCCGGATTAATTCAGTTTGTTAGTAATTTTGTTCATTTGTTTACCGTGAGAGTTGGTTAAATAAATTGCTGATTGTCAATTTTAAAGTGTCAGGGATTTACTTTTAACACTACAGCAGGTTACACCACTTATCACACTGACTTTACAGATTAAAGGGCAACGTGCCACTCTTTGGACGTTTCGGTTTGAGATCTTGGTGAGTGGGGGAGGGTGGACTCAGCGTTCGCTTTATAACAGTATTGATGACATTCTCTTGAATGCAATGGAGTCAATATTAATCCCAGCCTCTTGGTGTGGCTGTGGGTGAATCACCTTAATTTGGCTCCTGACTCAGAAACTGCACAGAGAATCAACTGCTGAAACAATGATTTGCATTTTATTGCACGTAGCAACCTCAAATAAAACCTCTCAAGTTCATTCAGCTTCCCCCCCCCAAACTTGGCTATTACCCAGTTGATGGGTTTCCACCGACAGTGCCCATCTCTGGAAGTGTCCAGGGGTTTGATGTAGTATTATTCTTCTAAGTACTGCTGCTGCTGTATCATTCTGGAGTTGAATTTTGGTGGGGTTTCCTCAATTTCAAATCTGAGGTGTGACTTTTTTTTAAGACTCTAACATCACCTCACATTGCTGGAGACCTCAGGTCTATAGTTTACCTTCTTATCCTTGAGGGTTAGCTGTCTGTTTGAAACAGCCTGTAATTAACCCCTCTATGTCAGGGCTTTCCTTCTGCAGGCAGAATTAATTGTCCTTTTGTCACACCATTATTAAATAACATTATCTTGCCTGTCCCAAGAAACAACTTATTGTGTTGCCTCCTTCTTCCCAGGGATGGTTAACAAGCCATTTATCGTATTGAATCTGCTCTGCCATTCAATCATGGCTGATATGTTTCTTAACCCCATTCTCCCTGTAACCTTTGAGCCCCTTGATACTCAAGAATGAGTAAATGGTGGGGCAGACTCAATGGGCTGAATGGCCTAATTTCACTTGCTGTGGTGTCACAGTTTCTCGTCGGCCCTTTCATTTCTTACTCCAGAAAGCGTTATTGTTGACTCGTGAAGGTTGGGAAGTTCTGGAGTTTACAGGTGCACACCACGCTCCTCTATGCCTCCTCCTCAGCCTTCAAGTAAAGGGAAGACCTTTTAGAACAGAAATAAGGAGAACTTCAGACAGAGAGCGGTAATCTATGGAATTCACTGCCCCAGAAGGCTGTGGAGGCCAGATCATTGAATATATTTAAGATGGGGATAACTAGGTTCTTGAGTATCAAGAGGATCAAAGGTTATGGGGATAATGGGGTTGAGAAACGTATCAGCCATGATTCAATGGTGGAGCAGACTCAATGGGCTGAATGGCATAATTTCTGCTCCTATAATCTTATGATATGCTGATGTGTGGAGGGATGAGAATGGGGGAAAAGAGATAAAGAGGGGAACACAATTAAGGTGAAGCTGGATACAGATACATAGGAAATACAAGAATTGTACGATAAATTTCAGACCACATAGAAGCACTGGCATACAGAGGGATCTGGCCATACAGATCTCCAAAAGTGGCAACACAGGCGGGTAACGTGATCAAGAAGGCACACAGCACGTTTGCCTTGAGTGTAAGAGTTGGCGAGTTATGTTACAGCTATTTATTCTGGTCACATTCAGAATATTGCATGCAGTTCTGGTCGCCACACTACCGGAAGGACATGGATGCTCTGGGGAAGAGGGTATAGAGAAGGTTCACTAGGACATTGCCTGGCCTGGAGGTCTCATTATGAGAAGAGATGTGATAAACCTGGATTATTTTCACTATAAAGATGGAGGCGGAGGGACGACCTCAACAAAATGATGAGACACATAGATTAGCTGGATAGGGGCGGCATGGTGGCTCAATCATTAGCACTGATGCCTCACAGCGCCAGGGAAACTGGTTCGATTTCAGTCCCAGGTGACTGTCTGTGTGGAGTTTGCACATTCTCCCTGTGTCGATATGGGTTTCCTCCGGTTTCCTCTCTCAATCCAAATGTGTAGGTTAGGGTGGAGTGGCTATGCTAAATTACCCACTGCGCAGGGATTGGCAGGTTAAGTTGGATTGTCCGTGCTTAAATTGCCCCACAGTGTTCAGGAATGTGAAAGTTAGGTACATTAGTCAGGGGTAAATGTCGAGTAATAGAGGTAGGGAAATGGGTCTGTGTGGATTATTCTTTGGATGTTTGGTATTGGGGAGAAAGTGAGGTCTGCAGATGCTGGAGATCAGAGCTGAAAATGTGTTGCTGGAACAGCGCAGCAGGTCAGGCAGCATCCAGGGAACAGGAGAATCGACGTTTCGGGCATAAGCCCTTCTTCAGGTGTTTGGTGTTGGGCCAGATAGTCTGTTAGATACTCAGGCTTTCCCCACAGGGTGGAAAAGTCAACTACAAGAGGGCACAGGTTCAAGGCGAGAGGGGGACAGTCTGGGGGAGAATTGAAAGGGAAGATTTTTCACACAGTTGGATGGTGGATGCCTGGAATGCACTGCCAGTGGACGTAATGGATAGAAGCACCTTGGCAACACTTAAGGTGTATCTGGATAGACACATGAATGGGATGTAAATACAGGGACAGAAACCACGCATCGGCAATAAATAGCAGGTCTAAGTTAGGATTAAGAATTGGCACAGGCTTGGGCAGGGAGGGGGTAGGGGGTAAAGTGAACTTTCAAAAAGCATGGGATACCTGTATGCTGATGAAGGGGTGGGTGGAGGCTCAGGTGGAGCATAAACACTGACAGAGGTCAATTGGATCGACTGTGCTGGAGACTCAATGGGACAGAGACAAATGTATCTATTTCAGATCTACCTGCACTTCAGCCGCTTCTGTGGACTGTTTCCGTAGGGAAGGTGCAATGTCAGGCTCAGAGAGCGTCAGCCCCCACTGGAAGTAAAGTGGATGAATGAGCAGCCAGTCAGCATAAAGGAACCCCTTACCCCTCCCACTTCACCCACTAAACAGGGTTCAAGATGTGACTCTCAGCAGCGGTAACAGCAGAGTCCAACTTGAATCCCTGCGCCATCTCACTTGTGAAGTTGCTGGTGTCTCCACAAGTTGCACGACTGGGTGAAGCCCGTCCCACACACTGGACAGGTGAACGGCCGCTCCTTGGTGTGGATGCACTGGTGTTTGCGCAGGGTGGAGAAATCACACAAGTCATTGCTCCACAGGGGACAGGTGAACGGCTTCTCCCCAGTGTGGACGCGGAAGCTGAGCAGCAGGTGATACGACTGGGTGTAGCCCTTCCCGCACACGGAGCAAGAAAACGGTTTCTCCCCGGTGTACATCCGCTGGTGCGGCAGCAGGTGGTGTGACTGAGTGAAGCCCTGCCCACACACGGGGCAGATGAACGGGTTCTTGCTGGTGTGGACACACTGGTGGGCCAGGAGGTGGTGTAACTGAGTGCAGGTGAACAGCCGCTGCCCGGTGTGCAAATGCCAATGAATCTCCAGCACAGATGGCGAAGCGAAACCATTTCCACACTCCCTACATTTCCACGGTTTCTCCATGGTGCAGGTGCCCTCGTCTGTCTCAGACCTTAACAATCAGTTGAAAACTCACTGACGCTTACAGCATGTGTGTGGTGTTACTGGTGAACCCGCTGATAATTGGAACACTCTCATTCAGTCTGTAAAGCTTGTTCCAGTCACTACTCTGGTGTGTGGGTATGTGAGACTCTGAGTTTCCAGTCACACTGACGTTTAAAACCTAACTAAGCAGACCTTCTCCCCTTTGTTTTCAAGGCCATCAATATCCACGTCCTCGTGAATCAAGTGACTGTCAGACTTTGATATGATGTTTGGTCTGAGATTTCTGCCGCCAAATTCTTCTCTTGTAATATTCCAGTGACGTGATTGCAAAGGTCATCACAGTCAGTCCATGATAGAAAATCTGAACGTAATTCTAGTTACTGTGGAACATTCTTTCCTCTCAATCCCAAAGATCTTTGTGTAGATCTATATGTAACTGTAAACCAACAGGGTTATGTGGCAGACTGCATACCTCCACGAAGAGTTCATATGGACTCAAGTTGCTGAATGGACCTCTGTAGTGCAGTATTGACACTCTTACTGAAGATCTACAATATGCTGCAGTTCGATATTACAAGCCCAGAAACAACTGCAAATCAGACAATGTCTTTTCAGAAGTTGGACCATGAATTTCTGAAGCTGCTGCTGCTCTTTCTCTCTCTCTCTCTCTCTCTCTCTCTCTCACGCAATGAAGATTGATCTTCACCCAGACTGGAACTTCTTTTCTCTGTCCAAATATTTGTGAACGCAGCCCTCTTTTTGAAGGATGGCATGTTTCCTGATCATCACAATTAAAGGGGTGTCTTCCCCCTGATATGCAAAGGGACAGTCAGTCAGGGGAGGGCAGGGTCACATCTTGTGTTGTTGTGTGGAATGTGTGACAGCTGCAACAAATTCATCCCAACTCCTGTACTCAGTGCTCTGGCTGATGAAAGCAAGCATGCCGAAAGTCGTCTTCACCGCCCTGTCTACCCATGACTCCACTTTCTAGGAGCTATGAACCTGCACCCCTACATCTCTTGGTTTGAAATACTGCATATGAAACAGATTTGGTGCTTATCTCGACTCTAATTCGGTATTTTATACTGAATGCCAAGACTGATGAAGGCCAGTGTGCCAAAAAATTTCTACCTGTGACTCCATTTTCAGAGAACTGTGAACCTGTACTCCAAGATCCCTCTGTTCCACTACACTCCTTAAGGTCCTGCCATTCACCATGAAATTCCTACCTTGATTTGACTATACAAAATGTAAGACCTCACACTTATCTATATTAAACTCCATTTGCCATTAACCTTAAACCTCTGCCCTCTAATTTTGCCCTCATTCCTGAAGAAGGGCTTATGCCCGAAATGTCGATTCTCCTGTTCCCTGGATGCTGCCTGACCTGCTGCGCTTTTCCAGCAACACATTTTCACCTCTAATTTTGGACTCCCCCAGCCAAGGGAAAAGACCTTGCCTATTTACCCTACCCATGTCCCTCATGATTTCATAAATGTCTTTAATGTCACCCCTCAGCCTCCAAAGCTCCAGGGAAAATAGCTCCAGTCGATTCAACCTCTTCCTGTAGCTCAAACCCTCCAACCCTGGCAGCATCCTTGTAAATGTTTTCTGAACCCTTTCAAGTTTCACAACACCCTTCCTGTAGCAGAAAGCACAGAATTGCATGCAGTATTGCAACAATGATGGAACCAATGTCCTCTCTGAAGAGGATTTTAAAACAGTATTTATAACTACAAGCAAATCAGGTTAGTTGGGCATGACTTTCCCATAGCAGTTTGTTTTGGTTGTCCTTCATTAACCTATGCTTTATAATATAAAAGAAAATATTTTGAGGGATGGGATTGCTGCTAGCAGTCCAACATTGTTCCCCATCCCTCATGGCCATTGGACCGAGCAATTGGCTACATGCTAGAAGGCAGTTGAGAGTCAACCACATTGTAGTAGGTCTGGAGTCATATGATGTGAGCGTGCGCACGCGTGTGTAGGGTTGTGAATGGTAGATTTCCCTCCCTAAAATAACACGTTCACAACACTCTGTAATGATTGGACAAAAACAACAGTTCTGGCAGAATCTATGAGGAGACGACAGTGTTACTGTTTTGAGTCCGGTGGCCCTTCAAAATTAGGCTGGATTCAAAACATTAACTGTTTTCTTTCCACAGATGCTGCCAGACCTGCTGCATTTCCCCAGCAATTGTGCCTTTTGTTGCTGATCTCCAACATCTGCAATTCATTGTCTTAGCCAATAATGGTTTCCTGGTTGCCAGTACAGAGACAAACTCTCACTTCCAGACCTTTTTATTAGTTGAAAATAAAGTCCACTAGCATCCATGATGGGATTTTAATTTTTGTTCTCAGAAGACCGAGATCTCTGGGCTACTTAACCAGTATCACTAGATCACAATCTTCCCTTCACTGACAGTGACATTGACAATCTTGTCCTGAATATTTTTCTTTATTCATTCATGGAAAGTGACACTTGATCTCCCAAAAAATAACCAAGTGCCAATTCAGAGGGCAGTTAAGAGTCAACCACATAACTTTGGATCAAGAGTGACACATTCACCAAACTGGAAAGGACTGAAGATTTCCTTCCTTAAAAAAAGGTTATTAGTGAACAAGATAGGTACTTATGACAATTGATAAGATCACCAAAGCAGCGATAAGTTTATATTGCAGATACATAAATTGATTTCAAATTGCATCGGGGCCATAGCAGCATCAATTTGAAACTCCAGATGTTAAATCCAGTAACAATGCCCAAATGCCACCAACTCCCTACAATCTCTAGGCTTCCCAACACTGACTGGTCTGTAATTGCCCGTTGCATCCTTTTCCTCCATACTATTTACTATTCAATTCAGCCCATTGAGTTGACTCTGCCATTTATTCAGATCACGATTATTCTGGGAAACATTTACTCCATTTTGCTGCCATTTCCCCATAATCCTCAATTCGCTTACTGATTAAAAAAAACTATCTCAGCCTTGAATGCACGTAACAACCCAGGCTCAACAGCCCTCTGTAGTATCAAGTTCCACAGATTTACTGCCCTCAGGAAAAATTCCTAACTGTCCTAAACATGCAATCTCTTATTTGGAGGTTACTTCCTCTGGTCCCAGACTCACCCACTTTTCCACATCTAGCCTGTCAAGTCTCCTCAGAATCTTGTACGTGACAATAAGGTTACCTCTAATTCTTCTAACTTCTAATAAGCACAGGCCCAACCTATTCAGCTCTCCTCATAAGACATTCTTTCCATACCTGGTATCATCATGGTCAACCTTCTCTGGACTGCCTCCAATGCCAATATATCTTTCCTCAGGTAAAGGGCCCTAAACTATTCACAGTATTCAGTTGTGGCCTGACTAATGCCTTACATAGGTTCACTATAACCTCCCTACATTTCTACTCTATTGAAAAGGCCAACCTCCCATTTGCCTCCTTATTACTCACTGAAACTGGATGAAAAGATTTGTGGATGTGATTCCAAATCCCTCTATTCTAAAGCTTTCTCCATTTAATATTCAGTTCTTCACCTCCTGACAAACTGCATTACCTCATTTTCCCATCTGCCAAGCTTTTGCTCATTTGCTTAACCTGTCTATATCCCTCTCCAGATATTTAATGTCATCCTCACCACCTGCTTTCACATCAACGGTCTCTTCTGCAAATTTCGCAATAGTACATTCACTTGACTTATCCAAGTAATTTGTATATATATATTGTAAATAATGTTGGCCCCAGCGCTGATCCCTGTGGTACACCACTAGTTACAAGTTGCCATCCTGAACATACCCCTTACCACAACTGTGGTAGTTAGCCAATCCTCTATCCATGCTAACATACAGCCTCCAACACCCTGGGCTCTTTGATTATTTCATGAGATGTGAATATCATTGACTGTGCCAACAACTCTTCCCAAATTGTCCTTGAAAATGTGGTGTTGAGCTGCCTCTTAAATTGCTTCACAAATATGACGTGGACCACCACAATGTTTAGAAGTGAGTACTAGCATTTTGGTCAATAACAGAAGTAATGCGATATATTCCACAATCGGAATGCTGTGCTCACACTTGTTTGTTCTTGGTGGTTGAAGTCATGGCTTGGAAGATGGTTTTGAAGAACCACCACGTATAAAATCAAGCCAGACTGATAGATTGTGGCCAGAGACTCTGCCACTTTGACTTTCCTCATCAATCACCCTGGGCTCTTTGCTTACTATTTCATGAGATGTGAATATCATTGGCTGTGCCAACAACTCTTCCCAAACTGACCTTGAAAAGGTGGTGCTGAGCTGCCTCTTAAGAAACAATGCAATATATCTTGCAGTCGGAATCCTGTGTTCACACTTGTCTGTTCTTGGTGGTTGAGGTCATGACTTGGAAGGTGCTTTTGAAGAACCACCACTCATGCAACCAAGCCAGACTGATAGATTGTGGCCCCAGACGCCATTTGATTTTCCTCATCAATCTACATTCCTTCCAGCCATGTTTCAGTCTCAAACTGCCACGCAATGCCTTCTGTTACGGCTTCAAGGTAAGAATACACAAGATAATCAATCGTATTTTGGGTTGTATAAATCTTAGCCTGCCAGAATTACTTTCTTAGACTTTAATTAAACTTTAATTAGACTTTAAATTGACTGCATGAAATGGTTTGTTGGTCAGACTTGAATCATCATGCTCAAAGGAGACAATGCCAATAATATCATTAAACTCCTCTTTTTGTTAAAAAAAGGTCAAGCTCTGATTTATTTTCACATCTTACTGATATTCACATCTGCACATTCAATGTCAAACTCAGACATCATAAATGAAATTACACCATTAATTTTGTTTTACAACAATCCAACAGATTAATTAATAACACAGTGAATACCAAGGCTGATTAATATGAAATTAAATTTGACCAAAAAAGAGAGTAAAATAAAATGGGAGATAACAAATGGGGGAAGGGCAGAAGGCAAGAAATGCAGCATCATAGAAGGTGCTCCTCCAGGGAGTGTATTTTACCAACTACAACTGCTCAATATAAACAAACACTCTGACATGATCCTCCGGTTTTAATGTAAACCATAGCCCCATACAGTAGGTACCATTTAAATAAGTTAATAGATACAAGCCTTGAGCAAATCCAGCCTCCAGCCAGACCCCCCGCTTCTTAGAGCTCGGACCTTCCTCCAGCTCCGGGGGGTTGTTGAGCTCCTGGGCTCCGGCCGCCGCCGAAGAAGCCGCGGGCGCCGGCTCTCTCTCCTCCACCGCCGACATTTTTAATTTGTTTTCTCGTTCACCCGGTAACCGTCACCTCCCCCTTCCCGGGCCCCGGGAATTATACACAAATAAACAATAAACCCCACCGGGGACTGTCTCCTTTTCTTCACAACTTTTGTTTGAAAAGTTCCGACTTTAATTTGAAATGTATTTTAAAAGTATTTTCTGAGGTAAACGGTGCCTGTCTGCCCCCTCCCTCCGTCAGAAACCGCCCGCTGAGTCGATGAGAAAACCGCAACCTCGCGCCGCCATCTTTGTTTTTCTCTTCTTTCCGTCTCCTCCTTCAGTGACGCGCGTCATCCGCGCCTCCTCCAACCAGAGCGCACCTTACTCCACCTGACCAATGGCGGCCAGCTTTGCAGTCAAAAAGGAAGCCACAACCCGGATTGTCGCTCTCCGATTCGTCCGCACCGACCGCAGCCTTTAGGATTGGTGAAGAGGTTCGCAGGCCCTTCACTGTCCCCGCCCCTTTACTACAATGGGCTCGAAGGGTTCAGGGGGAAGGTGTTCTCACCCATTCATTCAACAGGAGATGGGCTCAATTTACTGTAATGGGCTGTGGGGGTACAGTGGTCATGTCTCCTGTTGAGGAAGAAGATGTTTCCTCTCATTCAACAGAAGAGGGTTTTTTTTGTGATGCAGCTGTAGCCTCGCATAGAGCCCTGAGGCTCAGGTTTAAATCCCACTGCTCCAGTATGTGTAATAACATACTCAATTTTTTTTCAGTCATAAGTCACACAAACTATAGTCCAACACGTCTATTTGAAAACGTACGCGCTTGGAGCGTAGCCTCTTCATCAGGTGAAGACATGGAAAACAAAACGTGCAGGAAAGAGAATTCAGATAAATGATCAGCCATGGATGGTGATGAAAGACAGAGCATCTCAACAGTCAATTGCCTATTCCCATTCCTATTTCTGATCTTCTTAGTACATAAGTTGTGTATTTTCCAAACATTACTTTTATTTCCATGGTTTAAAAATGAATATTTAAGAATGGTCAGTTTATTCTTTCTCACTTGAGCACATTGTGATCCACAACTATTTAGATACCACTGCTAATATCATAGCCCCTCTCATGAGATATCAGGGGAACAATTCATGAACAAAATTTGACACTGAGTCACTCGAGTAGACACTTGAACAGAGAAAGCGCCCAACAGATATTGGGAATCTAAAGGTTATTGAAGTGAAATGTTAAGAGCAGGTGAACACCTCCAATAAGGGAACTCACCTGACTGACCGGATTATAATCACCCACAGTATCCAGTACTACTCTTCACCGAACACTGATTAATTTCCTTTTCAGTTTAATGATCCAACTATCTTTTGAATGCCATAATTGAATCTGACTCCAACACTCTCTCTCGCAGACCATTCCAAAGGTCGAAGATTTTCAATCATTAATGAAATATGTTCTGGATCTCTTCCAAAACACAATTCATATGGATCTTGCTTCAAATCATTTGCAGTAAGTTCTTCACATGGACAAATTTGCAGCTTAGAGCATTTGTTTAAATTTTATATAATATTGGGGTGGCACAGTGCTTGGCATTGCTACCTCACAGCACTAGGAACCCAGGTTCAATTCCAGCCTCAGGTAAGTGTCTGTGTGGAGTTTGCATGTTCTCCCTGTCTGCATGGGTTTCCTTCCACAGTCCAAAGATGTGCAGGTTAGGTGGATTGACCATGCGAAATTGCTCTGTGATGTGTAGGTTATGTGGATTAGTCATACTAAATGCAGGAGAACAGGATGATCCTGGGTGGGATGCTCTTTGGTGTGTCAGTGCAGGCTCAATGGGACAAATGGCCTCTTTCTGCACTGTAGGGATTTTATGTATCTCTGTCTGATTTCTTGCACATGCTACTTTCTGAAAGGGACATTTTACTGTCATGTTCAGTACTGCAGTCTCTATATTTTCATACATATCTCTAAATTAGGTTTGAATGAAATCCCCCCATTTCACTCTATTTTAGCTACCATTCGCCCCCACCCCTTCCATTCCCAATTCATTTTTCCATTACCTGTGTTATGATCCCCTCCTCTTTACATATATTATTGTAAACAGGCTAAATCTAGTTACCATGTCTCTAAAATATGAGATGAAATATGATCGCATACTTTGAGTCCATTACTACAGCTTGTTAAGGTCTCTTGCCAAAGAGAACTCTTAATCCTGCATCCTTCGGTAGGATTATATTAGGATATCTGGTCAGCATGGATGAGTTGGATTAAATGGTTTGTTTCCGTCCTGTGCAACTCTATGACTATGGAATAAGGGCCAGGAGCAGGCAGGTGGGACTAGTTTAGTTGGCGATCATGTACTGAATGGTCTGTTTCCAGGCTGTATGACTACACAGCCTCAAATGAATGGGGATCAATCCCAGAGAGATATTAAAGGTCTCGAGCACCACCTTAGGCACATGTGTGGACCCCTTCCAGATAACTGAGAGCATGGAGCACTGTGAAGTTAAGTACATCAGTTAGTCAGCAAGTTCTCTTCAGGAAACTTGTCTCGAGAAAGGAAGCGGTTTCCTGTCCCATCAACTGGACTGTGGATCAGTTTGGAGCAGGTCCTATATCTCTGACAACATCGGTGGCCAGAGTCGAGAGTGTGGTACTGGAAAAGCACAGCAGGTCAGGCAGCATCCAAGGAGCAGGAAAATTGATGTTTAGGGCATAAACCCTTTATCAGCAATGAGGCTTGTGGGTCGGGAGCGCTGAGAGATAACTGGAATGGGGGGGGGGGGTTGTTGGGGAGAAGGTAGCTGAGAATGCGATAAGCAGATGTAGATGATTGGTCGGAGAGGAGGGTGGGGCGGATAGATGGGAACGGTGATGGACAGGTCAGGAGGGTGAGTGGAGGCTTAGGGCTGTGATAAGGGGGGGGGGGTAAGAGGAGGAGGATACATGAGGAAACTTTTGAATTCCACATTGATTCCATGTGGTTGCAGGGTCCCAAGGTGGAATAAGAGGTGTTCTTCCTCCAGTGTCAGGTGGTAAGGGTTTGGCGATGGAGACAGCCCAGGACCTCAATGATCTTGATGGAATGGGAGGGGGAGTTGAAGTGTTCAGCCACAGGGCGGCGATGTTTGTGGGTGTGGGTGTCCCAGAGAGGTTCTCTGAAACAATCCACAAGTTGGCGTCCTGTCTCTCCGACGTAGAGAAGACCACATTGGATGCAATGGATACAGTGGATGACACTGGTGGAGATAGAGGTAAATTTCTGTCAGATGTGGAAGGATCCTTTGGGGCCTTGGATGGAGGGAAGAGGAGTGGTATGGACACATGTTTTACACTTCCTGTGGTGGCGGGGAAGGGGGCGGGAGTGAGATGGGGGCTGGTTGTGGGCGCATGGACCTGACGAGGGAGTCGCAGAGGAAATGGTCTCTCTGGAATGCTGGTAGGGCTGGGGAGAGAAAAATATACCTGGTGGTGGGGTCCGTTTGTAGGTAACAGAGGCTGATGTGATGTATCCGGAGGTTGGTGGGGTGGAAGGTGAGGATGGTTGGGGGTGGGTTCTGTCCTTGTTCCGTTGGGAGGGGTGGGGTTCAAGGGCGGTATTGCAGGATGTGGAGGAGATGTACTGGAGGGCATTGTCGACCACGTGGGAAGAGAAATTGCGAACTTGAAGGAGGAGGCCCTCTGGGATTTTCTACGGTGGAATTGGTCATCCTGGGAACAGATGCGGCGGAGGAATTGGGAATAAGGGGTTGCATTTTTACAGGAGGTGGGGTGGGAGGAGGCGTAATCTAGGTAGCTGTGGGAATCGGTGGGCTTGTAGTAGATGTCCACGGTTAGTCGGTAGCCAGAGATGGAGAGGTCCTGGAAAGGGAGATGGTCCAGGTGAATTTGAGGTCGGGATGAAAGGTGTTGATAAAGATGACGAACTGTTCAAACTCCTTGTGAGAGCATGAAGTGGCACCAATATGGTCATCGATGTACTGGAGGAACAGGTGTAGCTGAGGAAAATAGACTGTTCCACGTACCCGACAAAGAGGCAGGCATAGCTGGGTCCCATGCGGGTGCCCATGGCTACCCCTTTAGTTTGGTACATTGGTTTGGATGCCATCTGAGGTTTGTGTGGATCACTTCAGTGGGAACGTGCAGTCCTGGGCTCAGTGAGCAGCACTGCAAGCAAAGCTCACAGATTCCTACAGGGAAACAGGCTCTTCAACCCAACAAGTCCACACCGACCCTCTGAAGAGTAACCCACCCAGACCCATTCCTCTACTCCATTAGTCTACATTACCCCCTAAACAATACACTGCACCTACACATCCCTGAACACTCTGGGACAATTTAGCTTGGCTAATTCACTTGCTCATGTTTGGATTGTGGGAGCACCCAGAGGAAACCCTTGCAGACTATCCACAAAGATAGTCACCCTGAGGGTGGAATCGACCCCCGGTCCTGGCGATGTGACACAGTGGCACTAATCGCTGAGCTACTGTGCCGCCCGTGAGCCAACCTGGGGTTGGGGGATGATGGGAGGGGTGTGGGGGTGTTGTCTAGCAGAAAACAAAGAGAACTCGCTGATGCTCCTACTGCGCCCACTGTCAGAGCGGGCAGGAGGTTCAGTCCTGGGAGTGACCCACAGCAGCATCGCCGGCGGAATCTGCTGGTGCCCCTCTGGTGTCTCTGCAAGTTACTGGACGACGTGAACCTCCGCTCACACTCGGGGCAGGCAAACGGCCTCTCCCCGGTGTGGACCCGCTGGTGCCTCAGCAGGTTGGAGGCCTGGGTAAAGTCCTTCCCGCACTCAGGGCAGCTGAATGGTCTCTCCCCCATGTGGACCCGCTGGTGATCCAGCAAGTCAGAGGAGCGTTTAAAGCTCTTCCCACACTCAGGGCAGGGGAACGGCCTCTCCCCGGTGTGGATGTACTGGTGCCTCAGCAGGGCAGAGGAAATACCGAAGGCCTTCCCACACTCAGAGCAGCTGAAGGGCCTCTCCCCAGTGTTGACCCACCGGTGGGCCAGCAGGTTGGGAGGATTTGCTGAAGGCTTTCCCGCACTCAGGGCAGGGGAAGGATCTCACCCCAGTGTGGACCCGCTGGTGGGCCACTAGGGTAGAGGCCTGGGCAAAGCTCTTCTCACACTCGGGGCAGGAGAATGGACTCTCCGTTGTGTGGACCCGCAAGTGGACCATCAGGTTGGAGGAGCGGGTAAAACCCTTCCTGCACTCTGGGCAGGGGAGTGGTCTCTCCCCAGTGTGACTACGCCGATGTGTCTCCAGGGCAGACAGGAAACTGAAGCATTTCTCACAGTCGCCATACTTCCTCGGTTTCTCCATGGGGCAGGATTCCTCGGGTTTCTCCATGGATGAAGCTTCAGCCGCACACAAACGTGTGTACAGCCCCTCCTCGGTGTAAATTCCTCTTTCCAGACCTCCACATCCTGCAACACCGCTGTTCGTGCTACATTCCCTGAGAGACCATCACCCCCTACATTTTCCAAAACAGCAGACTTGTTTGAAATGGGGACAGCCACAGAAGACTCCTGCACTACCTGCCTACCCCCCCTACCTTTCCTGGAGTTTACCCATCTCCCTGACTGTAGCTGCGGCTTTTCTCCTTTCCTTTAACTGCCAAACCATCATAGCCCCAGGTCTTGTAAATTCCTCATTACTTCGAACTGTCGCTGCAACTTATCCACGCAATCCAATAGGATTTGCAAGCAAACACACTTACTGCAGACATAATCACCAGTAACATGGATACTCTCCCTAATCTCCCACATCTGACAGGAAGAGCATATCACTCTCATAAAGGCCACTTTTGCTACTTCACAATCTACAGACCCAGAAAATAGCACCGTCTTTTTGCTCTAAAAAAGTGCTCCGGGCTAACACAGTACTTGTGGTTTATATTTTTAAAATTTAATCAAGACACAGATGTCAGTAAAACCTATAGTCAAGAAAGAATCCACTCCATTCATGACTCTGGATCAGTGGTGCTGGAAGAGCACAGCAATTCAGGCAGCATCCGAAAAGCTTCGAAATCGACGTTTCGGGCAAAAGCCCTTCATCAGGAATAAAGGCAGAGAGCCTGAAGCGTGGAGAGATAAATTAGAGGAGGGTGGGGGTGGGGATAGAGTAGCATAGAGTACAATAGGTCAGTGGGGGAGGAGATGAAGGTGATAGGTCAGGGAGGAGAGGGTGGAGTGGATAGGTGGAAAAGGAGCTGGGCAGGTCGGACAAGTCCGGACAAGTCAAGGGGATCATGTTGCTGGAGGTTAGAAACTAGGATGAGGTGGGGGAAGGGGAAATGAGGAAGCTGTTGAAATCCACATTGATGCCCTGGGGTTGAAGTGTTGCGAGGAGGAAGATGAGGCGTTCTTCTTCCATGCGTCTGGTGGTGAGGGAGCGGCGGTGGAGGAGGCCCAGCACCTCCATATCCTCGGCAGAGTGGGAGGGGGAGTTGAAATGTTGAGCCACGGGGCGGTTTGGTTGATTGGTGCGGGTGTCTCGGAGATGTTCCCTAAAGCGCTCTGGTAGGAGGCCCCCAGTCTCCTCCTGGGAGCAGATATGGCGGAGGCAGAGGAATTGGGAATACGGGATGGCATTTTTGCAAGAGGTAGGGTGGGAAGAGGTGTAATCCAGGTAGCTGTGGAAGTCGGTGGGTTTGTAGAAAATGTCAGTGTCAAGTCGGTCGTCACTGATGGAGATGGAGAGGTCCAGGAAGGGGAGGGAGGTGTCAGAGATGGTCCAGGTAAATTTAAGGTCAGGGTGGAATGTGTTGTGAAGTTGATGAATTGCTCAACCTCCTCGCGGGAGCACGAGGTGGCGCCAATGCAGTCATCAATGTAGCGGAGGCATGACTGCATTGGCGCCACCTCGTGCTCCCGCGAGGAAGTTGAGCAATTCATCAACTTCACCAACACATTCCACCCTGACCTTAAATTTACCTGGACCATCTCTAACACGTCCCTCCCCTTCCTGGACCTCTCCATCTGTGACGACCGACTTGACACTGACATTTTCTACAAACCCATCGACTCCCACAGCTACCTGGATTACATCTCTTCCCACCCTACCTCTTGCAAAAATGCCATCCCGTATTCCCAATTCCTCCGCCTCCGCCGTATCTGCTCCCAGGAGGAGCAGTTCCACCATAGAACACACCAGATGGCCTCCTTCTTTAGAGACCGCAATTTCCCTTCCCACGTGGTTAAAGATGCCCTCCAATGCATCTCATCCACATCCCGCACCTCCGCCCTCAGACCCAACCCCTCCAACCGTAACAAGGACAGAACGCCCCTGGTGCTCACCTTCCACCCTATCAACCTTTGCATAAACCAAATCATCCGCCGACATTTCCGCCACCTCCAAACAGACCCCACCACCAGGGATATATTTCCCTCCCCACCCCTCTCCGCCTTCCGCAAAGACCATTCCCTCCGTGACTACCTGGTCAGGTCCACGCCCCCCTACGACCCACCCTCCCATCCTGGCACTTTCCCCTGCCACCGCAGGAACTGTAAAATCTGTGCCCACACCTCCTCCCTCACCTCCATCCAAGGCCCTAAAGGAGCCTTCCACATCCATCAAAGTTTTACCTGCACATCCACTAATATCATTTATTGTATCCGTTGTTCCCGATGCGGTCTCCTCTACATTGGGGAGACTGGGCGCCTCCTAGCAGAGCGCTTTAGGGAACATCTCCGAGACACCCGCACCAATCAACCAAACCGCCCCGTGGCTCAACATTTCAACTCCCCCTCCCACTCTGCCGAGGATATGGAGGTGCTGGGCCTCCTCCACCGCCGCTCCCTCACCACCAGACGCATGGAAGAAGAACGCCTCATCTTCCGCCTCGCAACACTTCAACCCCAGGGCATCAATGTGGATTTCAACAGCTTCCTTATTTCCCCTTCCCCCACCTCATCCTAGTTTCTAACCTCCAGCAACATGATCCCCTTGACTTGTCCGGACTTGTCCAGCTCCTTTTCCACCTATCCACTCCACCCTCTCCTCCCTGACCTATCACCTTCATCTCCTCCCCCACTGACCTATTGTACTCTATGCTACTCTATCCCCACCCCCACCCTCCTCTAGCTTATCTCTCCGCGCTTCAGGCTCTCTGCCTTTATTCCTGATGAAGGGCTTTTACCCAAAACGTCGATTTCGAAGCTTTTCGGATGCTGCCTGAATTGCTGTGCTCTTCCAGCACCACTGATCCAGAATCTGGTTTCCAGCATCTGCAGTCATTGTTTTTACTCCATTCACGACTGCAGACTTACAGCTGGGTTACACGTTAAAGACTATACACTTCTCTGTTCCTGTTCTGTGAGCTCCCCTACACAGGTTCCTCCATGGTCAGCTGTGAATTTTGCTGTTCATTAACCTTTCCCAGATGCACTGCGATGTCCAGTAACTGTGCAGATTCACTGCAGTGTAAATTTCTTTTTCTCTCTCCCTCGTTTTGGACTCCTATCCATGCCCTTTATAAACCTCTAAAAGGTCATCTCTCAGCCTCCTACGCTCCAGGGAAAACAGCCGCAGTCTTTTCAGCCTCTCCCTATAACTCAAACCCTCCAACTCTGGCAACAGCCTTGTAAATCATTTCCAAACACTTTTAAAGTTTCACAACATCTTTCTAACATAGGAGACCAGAACTGAATGCAGTATTCCAAAAGTGGCCTAACTAATGTCATGTACAGCCATAACATGACTCCCAACTCCTGTACTCAATGCTCTGCTCAATAAAGGCAAGTGCCCCCAAACGCCTTCTTCACTACCGTGTCTACCTGTGACTCCACTTTCACAGAACTACACATCTGCACTCCATGGTCTCTTGATACAGGAACATTCCCCGCGGCCTTCCCATTAAGTGTGTAAATCCTGCTCTGATGTGCCTTTCCGAAACGCAACACCTCACATTTATCTAAATGAAACTTTATCTGCCACTCCTTGGCCCATCAGCCCATCCATTCAATTCTAATTTAGATTGAACTTTCTTTCCTCGCTTATTTCCTAAACGCTGAAAATCTCCATCCCCACATCCTCCCTCCATTCTCACTTTGCTGAACCTAACCCGTGCTGTACCTCATCCTGAAGGGTCTGGTTTACGCAGATTTACAGCCCACGCTTGGGGGATCTAATTGAAACATACAGAATACTGATTGGCCTGGACAGGGTGGATGTTGGGGAGATGGTTCCATTGGTAGGAGAGACTAGGTACCAAGGGCACAGCCTTAGAGTAAAGGGAAGACCTTTGAGAACACAGATAAAGGGGAAACCTTTGTAGCCAGAGAGTGTGAAATCTATGGAATTCATTGCCACAGAGGCTGTGTTGGGCAAGTCACTGAGTATATTCAAGACAGAGATAAATAGGTTCTTGTGTATCAAGGAGATTGAGGGTTGCGGGGAGAAAGCTAGAGATGGGATTGAGAAACTTGTCAGCCATGATTGAATGGTGGAGCAGATCTGATCGGCTGAATGGCCTAATTTCTGCTCCTCGGTCTTATGGTCTCTTGCTGTCCTGGTCATAGTGAGAGAGAACTGGGAGCAGGAGTACGCCATTTGGTCTTTCAAGCCTGCACCAACATTGAACAGATCTGCACCAACATTGAACTGGATATGAATATACCTACATCTTGGTGGATAGGCTGGGACCTTTTTCACTGGAGCATAGGAGGCTGAGAGGTGATCTTATCAAGCTTTATAAAGTCATGAGGGGTATAGATGAGGTGAATGATGGGTGTCCTTTCCTTAGAGTGGGGGCTTCAAGGTTAGGGAGCAAATTTTGAAGGTGAGTGGGGAAAGATTTTAAAAAGACAGGAGGGACACCTTTGTTTTCCCATAGAAAATGGCTTCTGTGTGGAATGTCCAGAGGAAGTGGGGGATGCAGGTACAGTTACAACGTTTAAAAGACATTTGGATAAGGACATGAATGGGAAAGGTTTGGAGGTGTTATGGACTAGGCCAGACCACTCAAAACATGCTTAAGCAGGCAGCACAGACCGTAACTTTGCTATTTGTTTCAGTAAGTGCACAGTGAATATTACCCAAAGTTAGCGAGGTTGACTACCAGGTTTTAAAACCGATTAATGTATTCACGAGAATATAGAATGGAACACAAATAACGGAATATAGAGTACCCACAGAACTCAGTCTGTCTAAACTAGACTTAATTATGCTGTTCCAAATGTACACAACAGTCCCAATAAACAAACCCCTTAAACATACAGTAAAACTGAAACAGAGGCTGACAGGTCGAAGTTAGAAGGGCAGTTTAACAACCTTTAGAGAGTTTAACAACCTTTCTCCACACAGTCCACTGCTGAACTCACTTAAACAAGGCCTCAGCTTTCACCACAGATCACTCGTCTTTCATTATGCAGGTCACTTCAAAAACATAAAAGCTTGGGCCTAAAGTCTCATCTGTTGACGTATAAACAAAAAAGCCAACTAATACCCTTTTCATTTCTGTACTAAACCATCCGTTTTGGATCCCGGGGCCGTTTTACCACCCCTCTGAAAAAAACAAAGGACGCAGTATCCTTGAGAAGAAGGACCAGCTTTTAGAAAAAGGACCAGCTTTGTGACAGAGGGATATAGGCCAAACACTGGCATACGGGATTAGTTTAGTATGCGAACATAGCATGGACTAGTTGGACTGAAGGGTCTATTTCTGTGCTGTATGATTCTGTCATGGTCTCAAAACCATTTCCTTGCCTTCCCCATAACCATCCACTTCTTTGCTGTTCAAAAGTCAGATGACCTCAGCCTTGAATATATTCAATGACCCCCCTAATTACAGGAAGTCATCCCCATTTTTGAACTCAATTCCTATTGCCTTGCTGACTGCTTGCTGCACCTGTCTGACAACTGGTGCAGAAGGACGCTGAGGTCCCTTTGTACATCCACACATCATTCCTGATGAAGGGCTCATGCTCAAAACGTCGACTCTCCTGCTCCTCGGATGCTGCCTGACCTGCTGTGCTTTTCAAGCACCACACTTGACTCTGGCGCAGCTGCCACCCCCACGCTGATTGATGATGTCACTTCTGCCCCCATCATGGCCACTCCCACAACCACTTCCGCCCCTCACAATTCCTCTAGCATCACATGTGGCATCACTTCCGCCCCTCACTTCATCGCTGATGTCACACGCTCAGTGACTTCCGCCACCCCTACTGCCGTGTCTGCCACCACTTCCGCCCCCACCAATGCCACTCACCTGCATTCTGCTGACACGCCCCCCACAGATCCCACTGTCACCATTCCCGGCCCCCAGAACCCTGAGGGGAACCCCACCCCTGCTCATGACTCCACCCCCATTCCTCCCACCATCACACCCACTCCAGCTACTGGCTCCGCTCCCACTCCCAGCTCCACACCCACACCAGATCCAAGCTCCCAGCCCTGCCGAGTTTTCACCATCCCTCTAGACCCTCCCCTCACTGAGGACGAACAATCAGTCCTCAGTAAAGGACTCACCTTCATCCCCCTCTGTCCACGCATCAATGAATTTAATACACGCCGTGACGTTGAACACTTCTTCCACCGCCTCCGAGCTTACTTTCACAATCAGGACTCCCGACCACCTTCTGAGGACCCCTTCGCCCACCTCCAACACACTGCACCAACCTGGACCCCCCACGCTGGCCTATTACCTGCCCTCGACCTCTTCATTTCCAACTGCCGCCAGGACATTAACCACCTCAACCTGTCTACCCCACTCCAACCTCTCACCCGCAACGCGCAGCCCTCCAATCCCTCTGCTCCAATCCCAACCTCACCATCAAGCCAGCAGATAAAGGGGGCGCAGTGGTAGTCTGGCGCACTGACCTCTACACCGCTGAAGACAAACGCCAACTCAAGGACACCTCTTCCTACTGCCCCCACGACCGGGACCCCACCCCCATCACCAAACCATCATCTCCCAGACCATACAGAACCTCATCACCTCAGGAGATCTCTCACCTACAGTTTCCAACCTCATAGTCTGGGAACTCCACATTGCCCTGTTCTACTTCCTTCACAAGATCCACAAGCCTGACCACCCTGGCCGACCCATTGTCTCGGAGAAAGTGAGGACTGCAGATGCTGGAGAACGGAGCTGAAAATGTGATGCTGGAAAAGCGCAGCAGGTCAAGCAGCATCCAAGGAGCAAGAGAATCGACGTTTCAGGCATGAGCTCGATGAGGCTGAAGAAGGGCTCATGCCCGAAACGTCGATTCTCCTGCTCCTTGGATGCTGCCTGACCTGCTGCGCTTTTCCAGCGACCCATTGTCTCAGCATGCTCCTGCCCCACTGAACTCATTTCTACCTACCTCAACACTGTCCTAACCCCCGTAGTCCTGGAATTCCCCACATTCGTTCGAGACACCACCCACTCCTTCCACCTCCTCCAACACTTCCATTTCCCGGGCCCTCAACGCCTCATCTTCACCATGGATACCCAATCCCTCTACACCTCCATCCGCCATGACCAGGGCCACCAATCCCTCCGTTTCTGCCTCTCCCGACGTCCCCAACAGTACCCTTCCACTGACACTCTCATTCGTTTGGCCAAACTGGTTCTCACCCTTAACAATTTCTCCTTCGAATCCCCCCACTTCCTCCAGACCAAAGGGGTAGCCATGGGCACCCGTATGGGCCCCAGCTATGCCTGTCTCTTTGTTGGTTACGTAGAACAGTCGATCTTCCGTAATTACACCAGCACCACTCCCCACCTCTTTCTCCGCTACATTGATGACTGTATTGCCGCCATCTCGTGCTCCCCCGAGGAGGTTGAGCAATTCATCAACTTCACCAACACATTCCACCCTGACCTTAAATTTACCTGGACCATCTCTGACACCTACCTCCCCTTCCTGGACCTCTCCATTTCCATTAATGACGACCGACTTGACACTGACATTTTTTACAAACCCACCAACTTCCACAGCTACCTGGATTACACCTCTTCCCACCCTACCTCTTGCAAAAATGCCATCCCGTATTCCCAATTCCTCCGCCTCCGCTGTATCTGCTCCCAGGAGGACCAGTTCCACCACAGAACACACCAGATGGCCTCCTTCTTTAGAAACCGCAATTTCCCTTCCCACGTAGTTAAAGATGCCCTCCAACGCATCTCGTCCACATCCCGCACCTTCGCCCTCAGACCCCACCCCTCCAACCGTAACAAGGACAGAACGCCCCTGGTGCTCACTTTCCACCCTACCAACCTTCGCATAAACCACATCATCCACCGACATTTCCGCCAACTCCAAAAAGACCCCATCACCAGGGATATATTTCCCTCCCCACCCATTTCCGCCTTCCGCAAAGACCGTTCCCTCCGTTACTACCTGATCAGGTCCACGCTCCATACAACCCACCCTCCCATCCTGGCACCTTCCCCTGCCACCGCAGGAACTGCAAAACCTGCGCCCACACCTCCTCCCTCACTTCCATCCAAGGCCTTAAAGGAGCCTTCCGCATCCATCAAAGTTTTACCTGCACATCCACTAATATCATTTATTGTATCCGTTGCTCCCGATGCAGTCTCCTCTACATTGGGGAGACTGGATGCCTCCTAGCAGAGCATTTTAGGGAACATCTCCGGGACACCCGCACCAATCAACCACACCGACCTGTGGCCCAACATTTCAACTCCCCCTCCCACTCTGCCGAGGACATGGAGGCCCTGTGCCTCCTTCACTGCCGCTCCCTCACTGCCAGACGCCTGGAGGAAGAACGCCTCATCTTCCACCTTAGAACACTTCAACCCCAACGTGGGCTTCTCCAGTTTCCTCATTTCCCCTTCCCCCACCTCACTCTAGTTCCAAACTTCCAACTCAGCACTGTCCCCATGACTTGTCCCTGCTGCCTATCTTGTTTTTCACCTATCCACTCCACCCTCCCCTCCACCCCCACCTTCATCCCCTCCCCCACTCACCTATTGTACTCTAAGCTACTTTCTCCCCACCCCCACCCTCCTCTAGCTTATCTCTCCACGCTTCAGGCTCTCTGCCTTTATTCCTGATTAAAGGCTTTTGCCCGAAACGTCGATTTGACTGCTCGTTGGATGCTGCCTGAACTGCTGAGCTCTTCCAGCACCACTAATCCAGAATCTGATCTCCAGTATCTGTCGTCCTCACTTTCTCCATATAGCAATATATTATCATTTAAACCATGCACCTCCTTTCTGCCTTTTTTAAAGCAATATACTTTAACTTTACATTGTGGTACTGCATTTGCTGTGCGTTTGCCAATTGAGGCACAGACCTGGACCAACTTTTCCAGAGTCTGTCCCCTCCCTGGATTCACTCCCTTTCCCTTCAGTTCGTGCAAGTCAGCTACTGAACCCCAGAACGAAAAAGAAATGAAAAAGTGGGTGAGAAAAGAGAGTGCAGTACCCACAGATGTTGGGCAGAGTTGCAGTCTGGGGTAAAGCTCAATCTTCATTCAAAGAGGAACAACAGCAAGAGAGAGGAACAACAGCAGCTTCAGAAACTCACGGACCAACTTCCGCATTCAGACAAAGAGGCGGCTCTGATTGGCAGGAGGACCAGGCTCCTTCCGGTCCTCCGGGTCTCACCATTGGTCCTTCAGAAGGAAGTCAAGCGCCGTTTCCGCGGACAGCGACGAGCATGCTCAGTGCTTTTGCTGCCACCGCAGCACATGCGCAGTGCTCGCTGATACAGAGAAGCATGCGCAGTATGCTCTGTGGAGGTGCTGGCGTTACTGACAGATTTTAAGCGTCCAAATGTCAATAGGAGAAAAAAGCTGTAGCCACAATTTTATTTTTCCCTGTGGCTCGACATTTTATTCCTTTTGAATTTCGACCGGCTTTGCATGTCTTTTCCCCAGTGTAGAGGAAGTCCAAAACTAGACGGCATAGATTTAGGGTGAGAGGGGAAAGATTTAAAACGGACCTAAGGGGTAACTTTCATATAGAATGTGGTGTGTGTGTGGAATGAGCTGCCCAGAGGAAGTGGTGGAGGCTGGTACCGTTACAACATTTGAAAGGATGGGTATCTGAATAGGAAGGTGTGAGAGAGATATGGGCGAAATGCTGTCAAATGGGTCACTAGATTAATTTAGGATATCTGGAGGGCACGGGCGAGTTGGACTGAAGGATCTGTTTCTCTGCTGTATGACTCTATGCGTCTATTTCAATGCAAGTTTCAGAAACATGACTGCAGCTTTTTAAAAAATAAATTAATATGCTTTTAGATGTTAACAATGTTTCTGAATATATAATTTTAGCTGTTCTTAATTTAAAAGATCAGCCATTTCTTGCACACCCCTGTCTTCCAGATAGAGTCATCACTATCGATTCTCTCTCTTTCCTGAGAAAGAGATACAGCAATCAAAGAGGGAACGAGAAAGCATGGGGGAATGGTAGAAGGGAGAGAGAATGGACAGGGGAGCGGGGTAGAGAGAGAGAGAAAATGACGGGACAGAGGTGGGGTGCAGAAAATGAGGGGAAGAGAGAGAAGAAGGCTGAGCACAGAGAATTGGTGGGTGCAGAGTGTGAGGAGAGAAAGTGGACGGGGGGGGGGGCAAAGGGTTGGGGGACTGACAGGAAAATCCCACCTTCCTCAGGACTGGTGTCAGTGTCTCATGAAATGGAACCCACTCCACCCACAGCAGACATGAGGCAATCATTTCTCAATACATGCTTGGCTAAGGCAGTAGAATCATATAATCCCGACAGGCCATTTGGCCCATAAAATTCAGACTGACCTTCCAAACATATCCGATCCAGACCCACCCGTTTTTCCTGCAGTTCCCCATGGTTAACTGACCCTCGGTTGCACATATGTGGACACTTTAGCTTGGCCGATCCGCCCTGAACTGCAGATATTTAGACTGTGAGAAGACACTGGAGCACCCAGAGTTAACTCACGCAGACAGAAGGGTGAGAACGTGTTAAAGTCCACACAGACAGCTGCTCAAGAGTAGGACCGAATCCAGGTCCCTGACATCATGAGGCAGTCATACGAACCACTGAGCCACCGTGCTGCCCAGAGCTTTGATGTTCTGCTTTGTCCTAGTAGTTTCTAACTTCCCATGTGCCCTCAGCAGAGGCTCTCTCCCCCTGACATTGTTGGACCATACCCACTGCAAACTCCCTTTCCCACTTCTCCAGCCCAGCGCACATCAGTTCCTGAATCCTGGCACCAAACAGACACCAATGCCATCTGTGCTCCTGCTGACAACTGCAAAGAACGGAGACCATCCCTGTCACTGTTCTGTCACTTACCACCACCTCCCCCTCCCCAATGTTGTTTTTATTCCCACTGCCCAACCAGTTAGCTCCTCCCACCTGCAGCCCTCTCTCAGATCCCCTTTACCTGCCAGACCTGCACTTACACCCTCCTGACCCTGTCCACTGATGCAAACAAAAGGCTCTCTTCAGAGGGGAATGACCGTCTCCCAGAAAAACGTGTCTGGTTAACTTTCCCGCTTTACCCTCAACATGTCTGCAGCCTGTCTTCCAGCTCCATCTCTCTGGAGAATATCCTCCAGCATGTGTTTGCCCTGGATCACAGCATCCAGTGTCTCCCACCTTCTGCAAATTGAAAGACAAGCCCCACCCTGCCCTCTCCAATGTGTGTTGTATAACTGATAGCCAAGTTCAGAACCCATGAGGATGGCCTCAACAGGGACCTTGGTTTCATGTCACACTACAAGTGACCCCACTCACACAGGCTTGTACCCCATTACTCACACACTTTACCAAGAATGCTCGTATGCAAACACACACGTTCTTAGGCACATACACACACGCTCTCATGCACACACACACACATCAGCTTATGGGGTGAAATTGTAATTGCAGAATTTTATTTGCATATACATTATATTTTGCTCAAAAAGCACACAATCTTCAGGCAGTCAATCCATGTGACATGTTATAAATCCCTACTTTGGAAACAGAACCGGTCTGACTCAAGATTGGGTTGCAGACAGACCCTGACATGAGTGAATCAGATGGTTTTCTTTTCCCAGAAAATTATTTCATCATTAGATTCTGAATTCCAGATTTCTGACTGAAATCCAATTCCGCCATCTGCTGTGGCTGGATTCGAACCCAGGAGTCCCCAGAACTAGGTTGATAGTCCAGTCAATAATGGCACTTGGCCCTTGTTCCTTCAATCACCCTGTGATGGCACATGAACTCACTGGTGCCTCCGCAAGTGGGAGGAGGGTGTGACGCCCTTCCCACACTGAGAGCAGGTGAGCATGCTGTGCCTGGTGTGGACCCGCTAGTGCCTCTGCAGGCTGGAGGAATTGATGAATCCCTTCCTGTGCTTGGAGCAGGTGATTGGCCATTCCCTGTTGTGGACTTGCTGGTCTAAAATCTCAAAACATATAATCAAGAAATAACCCACTCTATTCATTACTGCAGACGTACAGCAAGGTTACGTTAAAAACTATGCACTAATCTGTTGTTCTGCTGTGAGCTCTCCTACACATGTTCCTCCAAGATCAGTTGCGAATTTTGCTGTTTGTTAATTTTTCCAAGATGTCCAGAGATACATGATTTCAAACAGCAAAGGCAGTAACTATGCAGATTCACTGCTGTGTCAGTTAGTCGGATAGGTTTCTTTCTCTCTCTCTCCCTTACAGACCATGTTATCGCTGCCTTTGGCTGTCTTTCTTTTTGAAAGTGCTGTTGTCTTGATTTTTTTTACTCTAAAGTTCCAAAACAATGCCATGACATATAAAATATTAATTTCTGCTTCTGGAATTCAAGGAAATCACCTCCAACACTGAAAATATCTCAACAAAGGAGCAGCTCTTACAGCCACAACTTTTCCGGTCCTCCATCTTGGATTAGTTCTTGGTGAACATTCCCATCTCCCAGGTTCCAGTTATTCAAATAATCTGCTTTTCTATTTTTACTACCAAAGTGGATAACCTCACATTTATCCACACTAACTGCATCTGACATACATTTGCCCACTCACTCAGCCTGTCCAAATAACATTGCATCCTCCTCACAGCTCACCCTTCCACCCAGCTTCGTGTCATCTGCAATTTGTGACATATTGCAATTAGTTCCCTCATCTAAATCATTGACACATACTGTGAATACCTGGGGTCCTAGTCCCAATCCCTGCAGTTATAAAACATTGATCTGACTGACCATACAAAATAGCAGATGTTAGCTTGACGTTCACAACTGACGAAGACCTGATAAGCAATTATGAACCACTGAATTACTAAATCACATAAGCAGGCCATTCAGCCCATTGTGTCCATGCAGCTCTCTAAATGAGCTTTCTGACGTTGTGTCATTTTCCTGACATTTCCTTGGAAACTGGTACATTGCTTGTCATCAAATAATTTTCCAATGCTCTTAACTGAACCTGCTTTAACCACTGCTCCATGCGCTGTCTTCCAGATCTATTTACTCACTGTGGGAAATTTCTTTCTCACATCACATTTTCTTCCTTGTAATGGATTTGGAATCTGCATTCTTATTCTCAATGCTTTTACCATGGTGAACAGTTTTTCACTGTCTTTTCTGGGTATGATTTTTCTCATAATTTTCAAAACTTATTTTGAATCTGATTTCAGAGAGCAGTCCATGAGGCCAAGCCTCATCAACAACACAGAAAGAACCGAGCATCTAAAGGCCCCTCAGTCATCACTGTGAGCCCCATAGCAACCATTATTACCTGGGCGGCCATGCATTCCAAACCTGGTCTCTCAACATCACCAGTATTGTCCCACAGTTTGAGAAACTGTGATTCTCGCTACGACTATAAAAATGAAACTTTTTAAAAAGTGGTTGTTGCTGAGAAGTTTAATCCTTTCTGTCCAGTAGGAAGTCAATGATGTGTTTGAATTTGAATGACTCAGTGAATCCCTTCCCACATGTGGAGCAAGTGGATCACCACTCCCTGTGTGCCTGTGGGGATTACATTCCAGATCAAACAGGGAATTGGATCTCTTCCTACAGCCTGAACATACCTCAGGTAACACTCCAGGGGGACTGTGCTTGTGTGGCACAGGTCAGATCATTGGCTGGCTTAGTCCTGCTCCTCGGATGCTGCTGGCCTGCTGTGCTTTTCCAGCACCACTCTAATCTAGATTCTGGTTTCCAGCATCTGCAGTCCTTGTTTTTACACAGTACATAAGGATGCCATTCACACTTTCATGTCTATAATAGTTCCTGAAGCACCCACCTATTCTCCACCCCTATCTCCATCATCTTGCAACTGTCCAGCATCCTCGGTAGTTTGGTGGTTAGTATCCCCATCTGTGACTCAGGAGACTGGGGGTGCAATTCCCCGATGGGGAGGATTTGATGATTTTCTGGATGTCATGTCGCACAGAGGTAGTCACCCTAACCCTGGATTGGGTTCAAGTCCTGCCTGCTCCAGAGTTCAAAAGTTCACAAATATAGGAGCAGAATTAGGCCATTCAGCCTATCAAGTCTGCTGCGTCATTCAATCAAGACTGCTCATCACCCCCATTTTCCTGCCTTCTCCCTTGAAAGGTTTCAGAAAAGACTTACACTGATGTTTCCAGAGTTGGAGTGTTTGGGAGAGGTTTAATAGGCAGGGGCTGTTTTCCCTGGAGGTTCGGAGGGTGAGGGGTGACCCGATGGAGGTTTATAAAACAATGACGGGCATGGATAGGATAAACAGACAAGGTCTTTTCGATGGAGTGGGGGAGTCAAGAACTAGTCGGCATAGATTTAGGGTGAGAGGGGAAAGATGTAAAAGGGACCTAAGGGGCAACTTTTTCATGTAGAGGGTGTGCTTGTATGGAATGAGCTGCCAGAGGAAGTGGTGTAGGCTGGTACAATTACAGCATTTAACGGGCATCTGGATGGGTAGATGAATAGGAAGAGTTTAGAGGGATATGAGTCAAGTGCTGGCAAATGGGACTAGATTAGGTTAGGATATCTTTTGACATGGTCAAGTTGGACTGAAGAGTCTGTTTCCGTGCTGCACATCTCTATGACTCTATAACAAATGTTCAACGAACTGGTCTGCAATTTCCCACATATGGCCTCCCTCCCATTCTGAATACAGGTGTTACATTAACATTTTTCCAAACCAATGGAACCATAAGATCATATGACACAGGAGCAGAAATTAGGCCATTCAGTCCATCGAGTCTACTCCACCATTCAATCATGGCTGAGATGTTTCTCAACTCCATTCTCCAGCTTTCTTCCCATAACCTTTGATCCCCTTGACAATCAGGAACATATGTATATCTCAGTCTTAAATAAACGCAATGAATCTTTCCCATGTTAAGAGATTTTTGGAATATTGTAACTAATGAGTTCACTATCTCCGCTGCCACTTCCTTCAGGACCCAGGGTGTAGGCTATCAGCACCAGTGGACTTGTCTGTCCTCAATCCAAATAATTTACTGTGTACCTTTACCCTCTCAACGTTTAAGTTCTACCCTTTCTATAGCCTCTGACTTGCCAATTCTAATAGGAATAGTTCTGTTGTCTGCCAACATAAAAACTGAGATCATCTCTGCCACTTCAATGTTCCCCCATGAACTCACAGTTCTCATCTTCCAAGGTACCACACTGAGCTCAGCGACTCTATTCCCATGAGCATACCAACAGAAGCTTTTGCTGTCCTTTTTGATATTTAGTGCGAGGTCTCTTTTGTAAGTTAACTTACCTATTTTTATTTATATTTTTTAATATGCCTTTGTTTATGTTTTAAACTTTCCTAATGTTTGACCCTTCCAGAGGTCCAGAATAACATTTCACAATAGGCTGAAAAGTTAAAAAAACACTACGTTGAAACTTTTTAAAATAACACCTTTCTGGAGGCTGGGGGCCGGCAAAGCGATCGCCCCGCCCCCATTGTCACCGATTGGTTGGTAGCCTCCCCAGCCACGCCCCCTAAACCCGGGAGACGTCACATACCCCGCCCCTTGTGAGCTGGCGCATGTGCAGTGCAGGTCCTGCAGCGGGACTGAGGCAGTGTTACTGAGTGTGGGAGCATAATGATGTCGGTGGCTGAAGTCATAAGAACCGCTGGAAAAGCTGAGCAGGTCCGGCAGCTCGTGCCGAGAGAAATCATTTCGTTCCGGTGACCCTCCTTCAGAACAGGACCAGGTTTCAGGAACATCCCGGGAAGGCCGCCAGGCCCGAGCGCCAAGACCTGGCTCCTGCCCCCGGGGAGAGGAGACAGTGAGACAGGGTAGGATTGGGACCCGCGGGAGGAGGGAGACTGGGGAGTTTATAAACTCCGAGGGGGAAGCCTCAGGCCTCCAATAAAATCACCACAGGCCCAGTGTTTACTTCACCGGCGAAGGCGTTCTCGGGTTGCCTGGCAACCAGCCGCCATCTTTGTGAAGGTCAGGCGCATGTTGACTTGGGGCGCGGAGCGCGGGCGGCCATCTTGGTGAGGGCACCATCCACTGTCATTTCTGGGAGAGAATTCCAACCTCGTGGTAACCTCGGCCTTGGCCGAGCTTCATTCCCCATACTGTCCAGCGATGTGCAGGTTAGGGGGGTTCAGCCATGCTAAATTACTGATAATCCCCAAGGATGGTCTGGTTAGTGTATGTTGACCATGCTAATTTACCCCTAGTGTCCAGAGATGTGCAGGTTAGAGTGGATTGGCCGAGGTAAGTGTATCCATGGTGTTCGGGGTTCTGCAGGTTGGGGTGAAGGTCTGGACCCCCTCAATTGGGTGTCTCGGTCCGAGATCGGTCAAAAGAATCACTAGGAGTACGGTCTATTTAAAGCAACGTTATCAGCTTAATGACATAAGGCAGCCTAGCACAGATTTGTCCAGCAACACAGGTTAAAAGCTTGTGTTCCGTGGCAAAATTACACAATTACATTCAAAAATTACGAATTATTTATTTTTGCGACAGCACAGCCTGAATTACAAGAAAAGACCAATAAAATGTAATAAGGTGACATGATTGACAGCAGGTTAGTCCAACGATATTTCTTGGGAAACAGATTGTTTTACCACAAAATCATCCCATGCTTGCCAGTTCAAGGTTAGTTCGAATACCAAATTACTTATGATTCATATTATGCAAACTCCATTGTTCTCTTTTATTTCTAAATCCAACCAACTCAGCAAAGCAACAATTCAAGTTCAATGTCAAATCATAACCTGAAGCTATTTTGTTATATTTATTTTAAAATAATATTTAAAATTGAAATGCAATTTTGTGGTTAATAAAAACCTACGTACACCTGTTGCTCCTAACAACAGCCTAAATTCAAATTTTAAATCCTGATCTCAATAAAGCAGCAGTTGTCTCATTACCCAAAAGGGTGATGCCACAAACGATATAAGTACGGTTTTGATGGCTAATAACTCCTGAAAATCCTCCTACAGAAAAAAGTCACTGAGAGCTGCATATCCCAAAGAGTGATATTACTGTTTTGTAGAGCTTTTGGGTTCTTCCATTCTATGCAAAACTCAGGGGAGACTATGTTCCTACAGTTACAGCATGAGGAGTACTTACTTTATTCAAAATAATAACCAGGTTTAGTGTAGGTAAGGGAGGGACCTTGCCAATAAGAGGCATGCCTGTCTTTGTGACTTCCTTAAGGCTGTTCAATAGATAGGTCTTTTGGTAAGAGATGCGGTTATTGTACCAGAACAGTTCCACCCATCCCATAATTGGGAAGACATTGGTGCCATTAGGGGTCAAAAAGTCTTTTGCTGAAGTCAGCACATAACAGACCACTTCATCCCTGCCAAATATTCTATTGTGACTTTGAAGAAACAAATTGTAATCGAAAGATAACATTTTCCTATCTTCTCTTTTGTGGTGTGACCTATTTGGATGGGGCAAGGCTTACCAGGGTAGCTCATAGCACAACTGTTATCAAACTGGCACACAACACCTTTACAGGGTAAAGACCATTTAGACTTGTTCTGTAAATGAACTGTTCAATCTCTGATGAAGCTGAAAATGTGTTGCTGGAAAAGCGCAGCAGGTCAGGCAGCATCCAGGGAACAGGAGAATCGACGTTTCGGGCATAAGCCCTTCTTCAGAAGAAGGGCTTATGCCCGAAACGTCGATTCTCCTGTTCCTTGGATGCTGCCTGACCTGCTGCCCTTTTCCAGCAACACATTTTCAGCTCTGATCTCCAGCATCTGCAGCCCTCACTTTCTCCTGTTCAATCTCTGACCACTGCAATAGTCATTCTTGGTAATGTACAGTCCCTCAGCAGACCAGGACATCTTCCTGGCATAGTTGGTGCACAGTCTCTGGTTGCTCGGGATCGCACAGGTAAACTGTCCCTTCTTGTGCACCAATGCTGGCAATGGCAAGTCCACACAGCAGGGCAAGTTCGATCTTTATCATCCCCCCCCCCTTGCAAGGGGCTCGTCTGATGAGCTTGCAATGATGGAGATGAACCCAGGGGCAGATGAGAATTTAAAATTTGAATTTAGGCTGTTGTTAGGAGCAACAGGTGTCTGTAGGTTTTTATTAACCACAAAATGGCTTTTCAATTTAAAATACCTTCAGGTTATGATTTGACACTGTGAACTTGAATTGCTGCTTTGCTGAGTTGGTTAGCTTTGGGGAAAAGAAAACAATGGAGTTTAATAATATGAATCATATGAATTTGGTATTCGAACTAACCTTGAACTAGCAAGCACAGGATGATTTTGAGAGTAAAACAATCCGTTTCCTAGGAAATATTGGACTAACCTGCTGTCAATCATGTCACCTTATTACATTTGATTGGTCTTTTAAGGCTGTGCTGTCTCTTAAAAAACATGTAAATGATACGTAATTTTCGAAAGTAATTCTGCAATTTCGCCACGGAGCTCAGAAGCTTTAACTTCTGTGTTGCTGGACAGAATTGCGTCAGGCTGCCTTGCTTTATTAAACTGATAACTTTGCTTTGTACAGTCCGCATTCCGTTCGTTCTTTGACCGATCTCGAGACGGAGGGGTCCTGTCTGGGATCCAGATCTTCAAGGGTGGATTGGCCAGGCTAAATTCCCTCCATAGTGTCCAGGGATGTGTAAGTTCGGTGTATTACTCTGGGATAAATGTAGGGCAATAAGGGGAGGGATATGGGTGAATTACCATTCAGACGTTGGTTTGGTCTGCTTCCACACTGTGAGGATTCTTTGAAGGGAAGGGATTTTTGCAAACTGCTCTCCTTCCATCTGCTGCAGAGTTCTGCTCTCGGCCTGTCCCCGCTCCCTGCCCCATTTTTGACATCACAACGCGGAAGTGGCAGTTTCACTTTCAATGTGAAACACCCTCCTCTGGGCAACTCCTCATCCTGGGAGGGAGAGAGGGAGGGGGAAATCTGTTCACTTGTAGCAACTGGAGTGAATCCAAGGAGGGAATCTACTCTGCCAACTCAGGTATGTATCTTAATTACCCGGGTGAGGAGGGACGGATGTTAGCAATTGGGGAGGGGGAGATACTTCATTTTTATTTTTAAAATGCATCTGATTCCCACAAATAAATGCATCAGGTTCAAGTATAGCACGTGCAATGATCCACATTGCAGCTTCAAGCTGGCTGCAACAGTTTTACATCCTCTGTTCTTGCTCCGTGTTGGCTGCAGCACATTTGGCTTCCTTCCCTCATCTCTTCTTTCTGCCACCCCCCCGAACTGTTGATGCTTCCAAACTGACCCTCAAAAGTTCAGGTTATACTTCCATTCTTTCCCAGTTTTCAAAACCCACAAAATACAATTTTCCCAATGCTCTGAGTATCGGAGTTGGGAGGTTATGTTGTGGCTGTACAGGACATTGGTTAGGCCACTTTTGCTCTCACTCCTATCAAAAGGACGTTGTGAAACTTGAAAGGGTTCAGAAAAGATTTACAAGGATGCTGCCAGTGTTGGAGGGTTTGAGCTGAATTGTTTTGGGCTGTTTTCTCGAGTGCGGCAGAGACGTTTGTATACATTTATAAAATCATGAAAGGCATGGATTGGGTAAATAGACAAGGTATTGTCCCCTGGGTCTGGGGGTGTCCAGAACTAAAGTGTAATAGTTTTAGGGTGAGGCGGATGAGCAAAGATTTAAAAGAAACCTAAGGGCAACTTTTTAACTCAGAGGGTATTGAGCGTAAAGAATGAGCTGCCAGAGGAAATGGTGGAGGCTGGTACAATTACAATATGTGAATGGCATCTGGATGGTTTCTGAATAGGAAGGGTTCAGAGGGGTATGGGCCATGTGCTGGCATATGGGACTGGATTAATTTAGAATATCTAGTCAACATCGATGAATTAAGACCATAAGACATAGGAGTGGAAGTAAGGACATTCAGCCCATTAAGTCCATTCTGTCATTTAATCATGGCTGATGGGCATTTCAGCTCCACTTACCCACACTCTCCCTGAAGCCCTTAATTCCTTAATCAAGAATTTAGCAATCTCTGCCTTGAAGACATTTAACGTCCTGGCCTCCACTGCGCTCCCTGGCAATGAATTCCACAGGCCCACACTCTCTGGCTGAAGAAATGTCTCCTCATTTCTGTTCTAAATTGACCCCCTCGAATTATCAGGCTGTGTCCCTGGATTCTAGTCTCCTCCGCCTAATGGAAACAACTTCCCAGTATCCAGCCTTTCATAGCCAAGCATGATCTTGTAAGTTTCTATTAGATCTCTCCTCAACCTTCTGAACGCAAATGAATACAATCCCAGGATCATCAGCCATTCATCGTATGTTAGGCGTACCATTCCAGGGATCGATCGTGTGAATCTCTGCTGGACACACTCTCGTGCCAGTGTATTCTGCTGTTACTGCCGCTGAGTCACACCTTGAACCCTGTTTAGTGGGTGAAGTGGGAGGGGCAAGAGGATCCTTTCTGTCGGGTTTGCTGCTCTCGCACCCACTTTACTTCCAGTGCTGTCTGATAGCACCTTCCCTACGGAATTGATCTGCAGGAGCAGATGGAGGACATTTTTACCCTGGATGGAGTGTAATGTTTGTCCAACCCCTGCAGGTAGGTCTGAAATAGATACATTTGTCTCTGTCCCACAGGGCTAGGCTGGTCGGCTCAATTGGCCTCAAAGTGTTTTTGCTCTGCCTGAGCCTCCACCTACCCCTCTTCATCCCCCCTTCCCATCCCTCATCAGCAAACTGATATCCCCCACTTATCGCACGTTTGCTTTATACCACTTTGCTTTTACAAAAGACCCACATTAGTACCTGTTTTCGCAAATCAAAAGAAATCCAAAGCGGATTTTTGCTTTCATGAGAGGCAACATCCTAGTGAACCTTCTCTGCACCCTCTCCCAGAGCATCCACGTCCTTCCGGTAGCATGCTGGCCAGAACTGCACGCAATGTTATGAATGTGGCCGGAATAAATAGCTGTAACATAACTCGCCAACTCTTACACTCAAGGCAAGCATGCTGTATGCCTTCTTGACCACGTGCTGCATGCTTTGCCACTTTCAGGGATCTATATGCCCAGATCCCTCTGCATGTGTTCTGTAATTTAATGTACAATTCTTGTATTTCCTTCTCTTCCTTTCTCCCTCATCTGTATCCAGCTTCCCCTTAATTGTATTCATCTCTTTCGCCCCGTTCCTCACCCCTCCACACATCAGTGAGTCATAAGACCATAGGAGCTGAAATTAGGCCATTCAGCCCATTGTGACTGCTCTGCGATTCAGTCATGGCTGATAGGTTTCTAAACCCCATTCTCCCAGTAACCCTTGATCCCTTTCATACTCAAGAAACTATCTTTCACAGCTTAAATGTACTCAATGACCTGGCCTCCACAGTCTTCGGTGGCAGTGAATTCCATAGATTCACCACTCTAGCTGAAGAAGTTTCTCTTTACCTCCATTCTAAAGGGTCTTCCCTTTGGTCTAAGGCTGTGCCCTCGGCTCCTAGCCTTTCCTAGCAAAGGAAACATCTTCCCAACATCCAGTCTGTTCAGAATTCTGTCGGTTTCAATTAGATCCCCCGTCATCGTTCTAAATTCCATTAAATATAGACCCAGAGTCCTCAAACATTCCTTATTTGTTCAGATGTTCATTCTTGGGACCATTCTCGTGAACCTCCTCTGAACACACGCCTAGGCCAGTACATCCTTCCTGGGATTTGGGCCCAAAACTGCACACAATACTCCAAATATGGCCTGACCAGAGTGTTACAAAGCCTCAAGTACATCCCGACTTTTACATTCAAGTCCTGTCAAATTAAATGTCATCATTGCATTTGCCTTCCTAACTACTGTCTCAACCTGTAAGTTTACCTTGAGAGAATCCTGGACTAGAACACCCAAGTCTCTTTGCACCTTAGATTTCTGCATTTTCTTCAGTTCCAAGGGTGACTGTTGGTGTCGGGGCAGCACCAGAGATTTCCTGACATGCGGATTGGATTCGGGGGTACCAAGTAATCTGAGGAACTGGCAGTATCTCAGGAGAAATGGTTATTCCTGGAGGAGGTAGAGAGGAATGTGGCGTGATTCTGTAAACTCGAGGTCTCCAGAAGTGTGCAGAGGTGGTGTTAGAATTTCACACCACAAATGTGAAAGCGAGGAAACTCCACCAGAATTCAATTATCAGACATGAAAGGCCAATGGTGTCTATCTGTGATGTTAGAATTCTATGATGCTTGGAACTGAAACATAACTTTCAACCCCATGTATTTCATCTCCTTTGTAATAGAGGCCTCTATTTGTAATTTTCAATTGGTTTTTGTACCTGTCTGCTACTTTTGATGATTTGTGTACTTGGTCTCCAAAGTCTTTTTTTCCCTTTTATAGTGCTTAGTTTCTCATAATTTAGCAGTTCTCCAATCAGTCTTTCTTGGGTGAAAAGTAAATGGTCTGATTTTGTCGTATTGGGTGACATTAAACATTTTTTCCACTCATTCGTTTAACCCATGAATGTTGTTTAGCTTCTTCCTGCTCCTTTCTGCACAAGTTGATGCCCCTCTGCCCTTGGATAGTTGATAGTTGACCAAGAACTAGATAGGTGTTCCCCTTGATCCAACCTCTCGAGCAATAAGCTATCAGTAACCAAGGACAAAGGTCTTGGACTCCAATTGTTAGCAATAAACCTCCACTAGGGACAGATTCTTTGGACATGATCTTTGCTTTTGGCACAGAGACAGGAAACATCTCACCTGTTTCAGATAAATCAAATTACTGACTGTCAACTCCTTTGATACTGACACTGTCTTAACACTGTCAACTCCTTTGATGCTGAGCAGCATGAATTGAGTATTTACTGGCCCAACAAGAATGGATTTCCCAAACTGCCCCCCGTGTTGGTGACAGTCATACACCCAAACCAGCTGCTAGTAGGGATCAGCCTTCTCTCTGAATCAGGAGGTCACAGGTTTAAATCACAGGATGTTGCTGGTAAGAGGTTCAGTGATGGAAATGTCATTCAGTGGAAAATACTAATAGCTTCCAGAAATTATGGCGATTGTAGGGGCTAGTATAAATGAAGAACTGACGGATATTAATATGTATGAAACAAAAATGCATCAGAGAATTGAATAGGATTTAAAGTAGCTAAATTCCCTGGGCTTGGTGGTTAACGCTAGTTCACTGGAAAGTGGTAATTGGAAAGTGGCGCATGACATCCCAATGTTTTAGAAAGAAGGAAGAGAGCACAGGGAATCTATAATGAAAGGTACAATAACAGGACAGTTAAAAATTAATGATAGGACTGAGCAGAATCAACATGGGCTTATTGGAAATATATGCTGGTCAAACTTAGGTCATTATAGCTAGCAGAATATATGAATGTCCAAATTAGGAGCTGAAGTAAGCCATTCGGCTCATTAAGCTGCTCCACTCCAAGAAGATAATGGCTGACTACTTTCAGTTATACATTGCACATTCGCATCCATCCCCATAACCTGAGATTCTTCTTAGGTAAATGAATTAATCTACTTCTGCCTTAGAAATATTCAATGGTCCTGTCTCCACTATCTTCTGTTGCAAAGTATTCCAAAGCTGCACAACCTTCCAAAAAATTTCCCTCCTTCTTTGTCACAAATGATTGCGTTTTTTGAAGAAGTAACGAAGAGGATTGATGAGTGCAGAGCAGTAGATGTGATCTATATGGACTTCAGTAAGGCGTTCGACAAGGTTCCCCATGGGAGATTGATTAGCAAGGTTAGATCTCACGGAATACAGGGAGAACTAGCCACTTGGATACAGAACTAGCTCAAAGGTAGAAGACAGAGGGTAGTGGTGGAAGGTTGTGTTTCAGACTGCAGGCCTGTGACCAGTGGAGTGCCACAAGGATCGGTGCTGGGCCCTTTACTTTTTGTCATCTACCAAAATGATTTTGATGCGAGCATAAGAGGTACAGTTAGTAAGTTTGCAGATGACACCAAAATTGGAGGTGTAGTGGACAGCGAAGAGAGTTACCTCAGATTACAACAGGATCTTGACCAGATGGGCCAATAGGCTGAGAAGTGGCAGATGGAGTTTAATTCAGATAAATGCGAGGTGCTGCATTTTGGGAAAGCCAATCTTAGCAGGACTTATGCACTTATTGGTAAAGTCCTCGGCAGTGTTGCTAAACAAAGAGACCTTGGAGTGCAGGTTCATAGCTCCTTGAAAGTGGAGTTGCAGGTAGATAGGATAGTGAAGAAGGCATTTGGTATGCTTTCCTTTATTGGTCAGAGTATTGAGTACAGGAATTGCGAGGACATGTTGCAGCTGTATTGGACATTGGTTAGCCCACTGTTGGAATATTGCGTGCAATTCTGGTCTCCTTCCTGTTGGAAAGATGTTGTGAAACTTGAAAGGGTTCAGAAACTATTTACAAGAATGTTGCCAGGGTTGGAGGATTTGAGCTGCTGGAGCATCGGAGGCTGAGGAGTGACCTTATAGAGGTTTACAAAATTATGAGGGCATGGATAGGATAAATAGGCAAAGTCTTTTCCCTGGGGTCGGAGAGTCCAGACCTCGAGGGCATAGGTTTAGGGTGAGAGGGGAAAGATATAAAAGAGACCTAAAGGGCAACCTTTTCACGCAGAGGTTGGTATGTGTATGGAATGAGTTGCCAGAGGAAGTGGTGGAGGCTGCTACAATTGCAAGATTTAAGAGGCATTTGGATGGGTATATGAATAGGAAGGGTTTGGAGGGATATGGGCCGCGTGCTGGCAGGTGGGACTAGATTGGGTTGGGATATCTGGTCAGCATGGACGGGTTGGACCGAAGGGTCTGTTTCTATGTTGTACATCTCTGTGACTCTATAAATGGGTGATCTAATTGTTCGTTCACAACAGTAAGTCAACATCCTTCAACATCCATCTTTTGAAGACCATTCAGGCTCCTAGAAACTTCAATCAAATCACCTCTTGCTATTCCAAACTCTGAAAGTCAGACCTGCCTGTCTAATGATTTTCCATTAGACAGTCTGTTCATTGTGGGTGTCAATCTAGTTTACCTTCTGTGAATTGCCTTTAATGCATTTTCATTCTTCCTTAGGTAAGGATATCAAAACTGAGCACCGTGTTCAAGATGTAGTCCCACCATTGCTCTGTAACTGAGGCATAATCGCCTTACATTTATGTCATTGGCCTTTCTAATCACTTGCTGTGCTTGCATTCTAACTTGTGACTTATTTGCAAGGCCCCCCGATCCCTCTACATCTCAGAATTATGCAGTTGTTCTCCAAGTAGGTAACAAATTGCATTTTACCATATTGTACACCATTTGCAAGAGTTTTGCTTATTTATTTAACCAATCTACCAATCTGCATCATTGATATGTCATCCCCACAATGTACATCTCCATCTATCTTTGTGTTGCCTGCAAAGGTAACCACATACCTTTGATCCTCTCCTGTAAGTCATCTATATAATTGTAGAAAGTTGAGGAGCCAGCAGAGATCCCTGTTGGAACCCCACCATACATTGTCATATACAACCAATTTGACAAAAGAATCATTTTTGCATATTCTGTTTTCTGCCAGTCAGTTGATGTTCTATAACTATACTCTACACCATGAGCTCCTCTGTGTAGTATGCTTTTCGTGAAAACATGTCAAACACCTTTAGGATATTCAAGTTCAGTATATCCACAGGCTTCAATTTACATACTCTTTCAAAGAATTCCTGGTGGCAGCATGGTGGCACGGTGGCTCCCTCTCACGGCCAGAGACACCTATTTGATTTCAACCTTGAGTCGACTATCTATTTGGAGTTTGCATGTTCTATCTATGTCTTTGTGAGTTTCAACTGGGGTCTCCACAGTCCAAAGATGTGTAGGTTGGGTGGATTAGCCATGCTGGATTGCGTAATGTCCTTGGATGTACAAGCTAGGTGAGTTAGCCATGCGAAATGCAGGGTTACAGGAGTAGGGTGGCGGTCTGGATCTGATTGGGATGCATTTGAGGGTTGGTGCAGGACTTGATCGGCCAAATGGTCTCTTTCCACACTCTCGGAATTCTATGAATAAATTGGTGAAACAACATTTCGTTTTCATATTAGCATGCCGATTCTTTTCAATTACCACGAGCTTTTTGACATGGTTGTTATAATCTCCGTAATTGATTCAAAAACAAATGTTTAATTGCCATAGACTCCAGGGACCACATTTTCCATGATGTATCTTTCCCTTCGAGAACAGAAGTATTAAATATGTTACTCTCCAGTCTGAGGAAAACTTGCCTGAATCTAATAAATCTTGGAAAATTAACATTAATGCAAAATGAACTCATTAGCCACCTTTTAAAATTCTCTGAAGTCCACCTGTACCCAGAGATTTGCCAGCCCATAGCACCATCAGTTCGCTCAGTAGCATTTATCTAATTATTCTCATTTCACCAAACTCCTCTGTTTGTTCAACCTATGGGGTTAAAGGCAGGATTCTTGACTGTGGTGGAACAGAGGGATCTTGGAGTCCAAGTCCATAGATCGCTCAAAGTTGCCACCCAGGTTGATAAGTTGTTACGAAGGTGTACGGTGTGTTGGCTTTCGTTAGCAGGGAGATTGAGCTTAAGAGCTGCAAGGTTATGCTGCAGCTGTATGGAGTACTGGTTAGATCACACTTGGAATATTGTGTTCACTTCTAGTCACCTAATTTTAGGGAAGATGTGTAGGGAAAATGCCAGAGGAAACATCACAGAAGCGCTTCACAGGAGGCTCCCAAGCACTGAGGATGTCACCCAGACGGGACGAAACGTCTGCAACACAAATTCCCAGCTCGGTGAACAGAACCACAACAGGAAGCTGTGTAAGCTGAGAGAGGGTATAGAGGAGATTTACCTCGATGCTGCCTGGAATGGAGGGCATGTCTTAGGTTGGGGGAGCTAGGGCCTTTCTCATTGGAGCGAAGAAGGATGAGAGGTGACTTTATAGAGGTGTACTATATGTTGAGAGGCATAGATAGAACGAATAGCTAGAGACTTTTTCCCCAGGTCAGAAATGACAGGGCATAATTTTAAGGTATTTGGAAGAAGGTTTAGGGAAGATGGCAGAGGTAGGTTTTTTACTCCGAATGGTGAGTGCATGGAATGCACTTCCAGGGTTGGAATGAGAGTCAGATACATTTAAGCGACTGCTGAACAAGCACATGGACGGCAGTAAATTGAGGGGAATGTAGGCTAGTCTCATCTTCAAGTTGGATAAAAGGCTGGTACAACATCGAGGGCTGAAGGGTCTGAACTGTGCTGTATTGTTCTACGTTCTTGCTCCAGAATGATGCAGCAGCAGTATTGGACGAACAATATTGTGTCAAACCCCTTGACCCTTCCAGAGATGGGCACTGTCGATGGAAACTCGGTTAAATTCTGCCAGCAATCAGGTGATAGCCGGGTGGGGGAGGGTGGCAACGGTGAGACTGAACTTGCTTACTTGAGGGTTTTTAGTTTTAGTTGCTACGTGCAATGAAGTGTGAATCATTGTTTCAGCAGTTCGTTTCTGAGTCAGTGGCCAAATTAAGGCGATTCACCCACAACCAGAGCAAGAGGCTGGGATTAATATTGACTCCACTGCATTCAACATGACATCACGTCAATACTGTTAGACACCAACCCCCACCCCACCAGAGATCTCAAACCGAAACACCCAAAGAGAAACGCATCACCCTATAATCTGTAAAATTAATGTGAAAAGTGGTGTAACCTGCTCTAATGTTTAAAAATAAATCCCTGACACTTTAAAATCAACAAAAATCCATTTATTTATCCAAGAGTAACGGTGAACAGATAAACTAAACTATTAACAAACCAAATAAATCCCTTCTAACTACTGACTGTTCTGGAATGAAACAAGATTCTCGTGATATGATGATCCAATAAATATGATTCCCTCTCGTAACAAAAAATGGAATTTAGTCTCTCAGATTACAGCCAGGTTATGTGTCTCTTGGAATACTCTGTGGCGCCTTCTGTTGAATCTTCTGTCAGGAATGCCCTTCTCAGTTTTTTTTTAAATTGATGCATTCTCTAATATAGAGATGACTGACGGCCAATTTCCCTCTCTCAATAGAAATGAGGACACTTGGCTCTCGCGAGGGGGAGTTAGAGATCTGGGCGTTCAGTCGATTGTACCCTGAAGGTGGCAACACAGGTCAATGGAGTGGTCATGAAGGTTTCATTCGGCGGTGTGTAAATAAATTGTTTTCCTGGAAGCCAAGTGATTTGACCAGCTGCATGACTCCTGAGATACCTCTGCCGAAAACAACTAAAAAAGGTTAGGGTCTGGGGTACATTCCTAGAATGTTTTGAGGGGATCTGGCCTGGTCCATAACACTGTACACCTGCAAATTGTGTCTCCAGGAAGGATGTAGTGCAACTTGAAAGGGTTCAGAAAAGATTTAAATGGATGGTTCTGAGGTTGGAGGGTTTCCTTCCCCGGGATTGAGTACAATGGTTGGCAGGTTATGTTACAGTTGTATAGGACTTCGGTTTGGCCACATTTGGAACACTTCATACAGTTCTGGTTGCCACATTCCAAAGCATCCACATCCTTTTGGTAGAGGGTGCAGAGGAGGTTCACCAGGATGTTGCCTGGTAAACAGGGCGCTTGCTATGAGGAGAGGTTGAGTATATTAGGATTATTTTTTATTAGAAAGATGCAGATTGAGGGGAGGACCTGAATGAGATCTACAAACCATGGGGTGGTATGGTGGCTCAGTGGTTAGCACTTCTGCCTCACAGCACCAGGGCTCTGGGTTTAATTCCCCCTTGGGCGAGTGTGTGGAGTTTGCATATTCTCCCCGTCTCCGATTGTCCTCCAGGTGCTTTAGTTTCTTCCCACAATCCAAAGATGTGTGGGTCAAGTGAATTGGTGATGCTAAATTGCCAGGTCAGGGGTAAATAAAGGGTAGGATAATGTGTCTGGGTGGGTTACTCTTCAGAGGGTTGGTGTGAACTTGTAGGGCCGAAGGGCCTGTTTCCATACTATAGTGTATCTAATTTAAGAAGAGAACAAGAAGCTTTTATTCCCAGAGTGGGAGACTCAATGACTAGGGGGGTCACAAGTTCAAGGTGAGCGGAGAAAAGTTTAAGGGAGATATGCATGGCAAGTTCCTTATGCAGACGGTGGTGGGTGCCTGGAGCGCATTGCCACCGGAGGTGGTAGAGGCGGACATGATAGTGTCATTTAAGATGTATCTAGACAGATACATGAAAGGGCAGGGAGCAGAGGGATACAGATCCTTAGAAAATAGGCAACAGGTTTAGATAGAAGATCTGGATTGGTGCAGGCTTGGAGGGCCAAAGAACCTGTTCCGGTGCTGTAGCTTTCTTTGTTCCTTGTTTAGCTCTGGGCTTCTGTCCAACTGTCCCCTTCATTTGTATCCTTGAAGACATATCTTTCTTTTTTAAGATAGGATTGTTCCTCTGTTTTCAAAACCATCAGATTGAAATTTAACATATTTTTGGAAGCAAAAGGGCCTGGTTTAAATTGATTGGCTAAATTGAAAAACCTGTTGTCTTAGCCTGCTAACTGTATGGCCTTTCAATACAAATGCTTCAGTTCAGGTGCTCTCTGTTGTGACAATGCTGCTCCTTTTAAGAAGATGTTGTTCTTGTTTTTTTTTTTGAAGAGAGGTTGTAAAAGGCAGAGGTTCGGATTCATCTGGGGTTAGGGACTTTGCTAATGGCTAACAGATACTGGCTAAGGCACCAATCAGGGAAAAGGGTTTGAGACGTTTTTTCTAAAATGCTTGTATAATGAAACGGCGGTTCTCCTTTTTGTTAACCCTGATTTGGTTTGAGTTTTAGCAAGCCGTCTGTCTGAAGCTACTGGGGGAAGAAAGGTTCCCTGATTCAACAAATGTTTCTGGCTGACTCTCTCTCACTAACATCTCTCCTGTAAGAACCTGTGTTTGAACTAACCGTTCCTTTTTGCCATCGGGGTGTAGTTATGAGAATGTTGCAGGAAATCTGAACAGCTGCTTTCTTAAGTTGCGGGGAGGTCGTAACGGTCGGGTTTATGAATGGCTGCTATTCTAAATTCTGTTTTCTTTTGCTTGTGTTTCATTCGGCGGTGTGTAAATAATTGTTTTCCTGGAAGCCAAGTGATTTGACCGACTACATCACTCCTGACATACCTCTGCCTAAAACAACTAAAAAAAGTTAGGGTCTGGGCTACCTTCCGAGAATGTTTTGAGGGGATCTGGCCTGGTCCATAATACTGTACACCTGCAAATTGTGTCTCCAGGAAGGATGTAGTGAAACTTGAAAGGGTTCAGAAAAGATTCAAATGGATGGTTCTGAGGTTGGAGGGTTTGAGTTATAGGGAAAGATTGAATAAGTTGCAGGTATTTTCCCTCGAACATCAGAGGCTGAGGAGTGACCTGGTAGATATTTATAAAATTTGAGTGGCACAGATAGGGTAAATAGTCAAAATCTTTCCCCCAGGGAGGGGAATCCAAAACAAGAGGTTTAGGATGAGGGGGGGAAAAGATTTAAAAGGGACCTGAGCGGTGACCTTTTCACGGAGAGAGTGGTGTATGTATGGAATGAGCTTCCAGAGGAAGTGGTGGAGGCTGGTACAATTTCAACATTTAAAAGGCATCTGGATTGGAACATGAATAGGAAGAGTTTAGAGGGATATGGACAAGTGCTGGCAAATGGGATGAGATTAATTGGGGATATGCAGTCAGCATGGACGAGTTGGACTGAAGGGTCTGTTTCCATACTGTGCATCTCTTTTGACTCGAAGTCTCTAAAAGATACCACATTGCTTCAACCGAACTCTGAAACCCAACGTTACTGACAGATTCTGTGTGTGTGAACCCGAGGAGCCTAGTCATAGAGATGTAGAGCACTGAAACAGACCCTTCACTACAACTCGTCCATGCTGACCAGACATCCTAAATTTAATCTAGTCCCATTTGTCAGCATTTAGTTCATATACCCATCCAGATGCCTTTTAAATGTTGTAATTGTACCAGCCTCCACCACTTCCTCTGGCAGCTCATTCTGTACATGCACCACCGCGTGTGTGAAAACTTGTACCTTTGAGGTCCCTTCTAAACTTTTCCCCTCTCACCCCAAACCTCTGCTCTCTAGTTCTGGACTCCCCCATCCTGGGGAAAAGACCTTGTGGTTTGGCCAGATCACTCCTGGGATACCTCTGCCTAAAAGATTCTCATGGATTTTATAAATCTCTAAGGTCACCCCTCAGCCTCCGGTGCTGCAGTGAAAATAGCCCCTGCCTATTCAATCTCTTCCTGTAGCTCAAATCCTCCAACCCTACCAACATACTTGTCAATCTTTTCAGAACCCTTTCAAGTTTCACAACTTGTTACAAACATGTTGGTTTTCTTCATCTGATGTGGGAGTTTTCTGCATGATTCCTTCTGTCTGAAAGAGTCCTCATCTGTGCTGCGACACAGCCACAGTGACACTCAACATCCTGACTATCTGATATTAAAGATTCATTTGTAGAAGCTTCTGAATCACATCTGTAAATGCAGAGAGTGTCTTTAATAATGAGTCATGAATAAAGGCTGCATTCATCTTTTATTGTGAAGTTCTACTCCTACATCTCAAAACAGAGCATACAAACTGTCTGTGTGGAGTTTGCACATTCTCCCCGTGTCTGTGTGGGTTTCCTCCGGGTGCTCCGGTTTCCTCCCACAGTCCAAAAATGTGCAGGTCAGGTGAATTGGCCATGCTAAATTGTCTGTAGTGTTAGGTGCAGAGGGAATGAGTCTGAGTGGGTTGCTCTTCAGAGGGTCGGTGTGGACTTGTTGGGCCAAAGGGCCTGTTTCCACGCTGTAAGTAATCTAATCTAATCTAAACCTGGTCAGAAGCAGCCTACCGGAATAAGACGCCACTGGCTATTTCCCCACCAGGACTGACTTTGCCCAGAAAACACACATTTTAAATGAATGGGGCACCATTCATTTTAAGATCAGGTGAACTTAAGAGGGACTGCATTGGCTTAGAAAGGAGAGATCCTTGACACACAAAGAGCTGAAATTATTGCTGCACTATTATTAGTGAATTGGAATTAAGGCTGGATTTTTTTTCCGCTGGAGCAGAGGAGGTTGAGAGATGAGTTTTGTAAAATCATGAGGGGCATAGATAAGGTTAATGTTAATTGTCTCTTCGCTAAGGTGGGGGATTCAAGTCCAGGGGGCACATATTTACAGTGAGAGGAGAGAGATTGACAAAAAGACACGTGGTTCAAATGTTTTAGAGTGTGGTTCACGTGTGGAATGAACCTCCAGAGGAAGTGGTGGGCAGGGGCACAATTACAACATTTAAAAGACATTTGGATAAGTGCATGAATAGGAAAGGTTTGGAGGGAAAGGAAGAGGCTGAATAAGCTGGGGTTGTTTACCCTGGGGTCTCAGAGGCTGAGGGGTTGCCTTATCGAGGTCTAAAAAGCCATGAGGGGCACAGATAGGGTAAATAGTCAAGGTCTTTTCCCTGGGTTGGGTGAGTCCAGAACTAGAGGGAATAGGTTTAAAGTGAAAGGAGAAACATTATAAAAGGGGCCTGAGGGGCAACTTTTTCATTCAGAGGGTGGTGCATGGATGCAGTGAACTGCCAAAGGAAGAAGTGGATGCTGGTACAATGTCAACATGCAAAACCCTTGGGCGGCATGGTGGCTCAGTGGTTAGCACTGCTGCCTCACAGCACTCGGGTCCCAGGTTCGATCCCAGCCTCTGGCAACTGTGTGTGGAGTTTGCACATTCTCCCCGTGTCTGCGCGGGTTTGCTCCGGTTTCCTACGACAGTCACAAAGATGTGCAGGTTAGGTGAAGTGGCCATGCTAAGTTGCCTGTACTGTTAGGGTGGGCTACTCTTCGGAGGGTCGGTGAGGACATGTTGGGCCAAAGGGCCTGTTTCCACGCTGTAGGAAATCTAATCAAAAGGCACCTGGATGGGTGTATGAACAGGAAGAGTTTAGAGGGATACAAGCCAAGTGCTGGCAAACGGGACGAGATTAATTTAGGATATCTGGTCAGCATGAATGAGTTGAACCAAAGGGTCCATTTCCAGCACTTGGCCTATATCTCTCTAAACCCTTCCTATTCATGTCCCCATCCAGATGCCATTTAAAAGCTGTCATTGTACCAGCCTCCACCACTTCTTCTGGCAGCTCATTCCATACATGCACCACCCTCTGTATGAAAAGGTTGCCCTTTAGGTCCCATTTAAATATTTTCCCTCTCACCATAAACCCTCTGGTTCTGGACTGCCCAACCTCCAGGGAAATGACCTTGTCTATTTGCCCTATCCATACCCCTCATGATTTTATAAACCCATATAAGGTCACTCCTCAACCTCTGACACTCCAGGGAAAACAGCCCCAGTCTATTCAACCTCTCGGCAACATCCTGGTAAATCATTTCTGGTAGAGAAGTCAATGATTTGGTTAATACCTGAAACACTGACGTCACTGCTGGTGCTGCCTGGCTTGCTGCGTTCTCCCAGCCTCCTGCTTGCCTACTTTGGATCCCAGCATCTGCAGTTTGTTTTTGTCTCTAACGAATGGCAGAGCAGACTCGATCGGCTGAATGGCCTAACTTCTGCTCTGATGGTCTTGCAGGCTTAGGTTTGCACGGATTGTTTCAGTGGGAACGTGCAGTAGCGCCCAATGGATCAAAGTTCATAGAATCACAGAATGCCTACGGTGTGGACGCTGGTTCTTCAGCCCAACAAGTTCAAACTGACCCTCTGAAGAGTAACCCACCCAGACCCATTTCCCTACCCTATTACTCGACATTTCCCCTGACTAATGCACCACACCTACACATCCCTGAACACTGGGACAATTTAGCTTCGCCAATACACCCTACCTGTTCATCTTTGGACTGTGGGAGGAAACCAGAACACCCAGAGAAAACCCACACAGGCACAGGAGGAGAAAGTTGCCCCAATAGTGGAATCAAAGCCAGGTCCCTGGCACTGTGAGGCAATGCTACTCACCAGTGAGCCACCGTGGTGCAGTCCAGCAGTAAAACAAAACAAGCGCACCAACTCTCCCACTGTCAGACTGGGCAGGAGGTTCAGTCCTGGGGGTGACACACAGCAGCCTCACCGGCAGAGTCCGATTGTTGGGAGCACTGGTGCCCCCGCTGGTGCCTCTGCAAGTTGCAGGACTGGGTGAAGGCCTTCCCGCACTCAGGGCAGCTGAAGGGCCGCTCGCCAGTGTGAACCCGCTGGTGCTTCAGTAAGTCAGAGGAATTGCTGAAGGCCTTTCCACACTCAGGACAAGTGAATGGCCTCTCCCCGGTGTGGACCCGCCGGTGGATCAGCACATGGGAGAAATTGCTGAAGGCCTTCCCGCACTCGGGGCAACTGAAGGGCCTCTCCCTGGTGTGGACCCACCGGTGGGTCAGCAGGTTGGAGGAATCGCTGAACCCCTTCCCGCACTTGGGCAAGTGAATGACCTCTCCCCTGTGTGGACACTCTGGTGCCTCAGCAGGGAAAAGGCCTGGGCGAAAGCCTTCCCACACTTGGGGCAGCTGAAGGGCTTCTCCCCTGTGTGAACCCGCTGGTGGGTCAGCAAGGCGGAGGAACTGCTGAACCCCTTCCCGCACTCTGGGCAGGAGAATGGCCTCTCCCCGGTGTGGACCCGCTGGTGCTTCAGTAGGTCAGAGGAATTGCTGAAGGCCTTCCCGCACTCCGGGCAGCTGAAGGGCCTCTCCCCTGTGTGGACCCGTCTGTGCCTCAGCAGGGTGGAGGAACTGCTGAACCCCTTCCCGCACTCAGGGCAGGAGAATGGCCTGACGCCAGTGTGACTGCGCTGATGAGCCTCCAGGACAGACGGCACATGGAAGCCTTTCCCACAGTCGCCACACTTCCAAGGTTTCTCCACGGGGCGGGATTCCTCGGGTTTCTCCATGGCTGAAGCTTCAACAGCACACAAACACGTGTACAGTCCCTCCTTGCCCGTGAATTCCTCTTTCCAGGCTGGATAACTGTTTTAGGTTCCACACTCAGTGCCCTGTAACAGTAGGGTCTCTCATTCAGTCCCACTGATGCTGAAAACTTACTGAAACAGGGACCAAAAAACTTTGCTCCTTCTCACAGAATCTTAGTCAAAACTCGTTACAGTCCCAATGGACTGAACGACTGTCAGACATTGACTTGAAATTGAGGACAGCAGACGCTGGAGAGTCAGAGTCGAAAAGTGCGGAAAAGCACAGCAGGTCAGGCAGCATCTGAGCAGCAGGAGAGTCGGCGTTTTGGGCATAAGCCCTTCATCTGTTGATTTTTAAACTTCAGTTTTCAGATCAAATACTCTGTAAAAAGAGATTACAAAAGTCATCATTGTCACTGAGAAGGTCTGTAGGCTTAAAACTTGTCTTTAAACATTTAGACTAAATGTAATGCTGAATTATGGAACACATTTATTACACTAGAAAATAGACAGACAGCAAGGCTCAGAAAAGGGGGGATCTTAAAGAATGCAAAAGATAGGGACACCTGGGCTTACCAAGTGATAACAGGATGCTGTAAGACAATTAAGAATGTTTGCCTTAGCATTGGTGAATCTGCGTGAACAGGACACCAAGTGATAACATTCACAGCCGTTCCCTTTTGAAATTAATGACAGTGTTTGATTCTGACCCTGAAACGAAACTTGGTACTATCAAAAACTTTGTAATTAACGGTCAGTTGCTGTCAATTATAATGGATTCTTATACCCCTTGCAAGCAGGGCAGTCACAGAGAAAATAAATCTTTGCTGTTACAAAATCCTGACTTGAGAGTTCAAAAGGACTCTAGAGAGAGACACCACTTTAGTGCTGAGACTGTTGAATCCAGTAGAAAATTAACTCTTAGTGCTTAGCTGCTATGGATTGAATTTAATTGCATTTTGTGACTTTTTGATGCTTTTGAGTAGCCAATTCTGGTTATGAAATGCAAACTCTGTAAAAGGAAATACTGATAAAGCTTTAACTTACTTGCTGTTTTTACAGACTGCCCCACTGTCAATTCTAACTAATCAGATCTTATGTTTTATTTGAATTTCAATCACAAACTTGAAAAGAAGGCATGTTTCATTCGAAGACGAATGAATCAGTTTAAATGCAACCTTACAGTAAAATCTCAGCCTCAGGTACAGAATGATTTAGTGCTTAAAAAGCAGGAGTCTGCTCCTAGCTTAGAAATTATTCTAGGTCGAATATTGAAGAGATTCTTGCACAATGTGTCGGGAAGCCATTTTATGATTGAACGTTCACCCTCCTTACTAAGAAGCCATTTTATAAAACAACTGTATCTGATATGTGAGCTGTGCAAGGTTATCTTGTGAACTCTCCAATTAGCTGAGACAGGTACCTCTTTATGAGAGGAGTTTATCTCACTAGCAGGCGCCTAACTCAGCTGTTTTTCCCACCTGACGAATGGCTTAGGGCCTGTAGGAGTGATTAGTCAAGCTTCACAGATCTGTCAATTAGCTTTTCTTCCTTATGAATTATTGTCTTTCAATGTTATCTGTCTAATTAAGAACATGCAATTTCTTTTTCAAACTTTTGTACAAAGGAAGCCACTTTGTATCAATACATTGAAGTAGCCTGCTGGGCATTTGAACAGATGGTAACCTACTCTCCTAGATTATTAGAACCTAGTTAGTTTAGCTGATAGGTATCAATGTTATGTTGTCACAGTGATGCTATTAGTGAATAAAGGGGATAACTAAAATTATACTAAACTGTCCATAACAGGTTTTTATTCCAGACTTCCAAACAGTACAATTTCCGGGACGAATCAAGAGAGAGGCTTTACAGGTCTGAGTCCACAAGGGATTCTCTGGGCAGTCTCAAATCTCCACTTTAACATCAGTCCAGGGTAGAAATTCAGAACAAGCAATTCTTTTTCTGCAGAACAATCTTTTCTTTTGTTATTCCACAAAATTGAAAGCACCACCCAATCTCTCTTCCCCCCATCCATTCTCACTCCACTCTAATTCTCCTGAAGGATGCTAATTCAGGATCTTACAGGGCCAAAAAAGTAAAAACATCTCTTGAATAACTCTCTACCTGAAAGTTAACATTTTTCACGACATTGGGATACTGCTCAGTGTGAGCAGATCTGTTTTTGGGAAGCAAAGGAAAACTGTATAAATTCAGGATAAACCTGCAATACAGCATCTTTAGAAACCACCAGACACGGGATCAAGACATTGACACCAACACCAGTGAGAAACTCAACATAGACGTGGCAAACCATCAGTCTTTAATCTTTTAGAATGGGTTGTAGGTATCATTAATATGTAAATCTCAGAACTTCTTACAAATCACCTTCTCGAGATAACTTAAGGTTTGTAACAAAAGGTGACATCTCAGCTCAGACAATGCATTAAAGGTATGAGGTCACAGTCAGTCTGTATCCCAATTTTGAATCTGACAGGTTCTGTTTCCAAAGTGAAATTTACAAAATATTACATGCATGCACTGCCTGCATTGACTGCCAGCAGACTGCGCATTTTTTGAACAAAATCAAATTTTTGGATCAGAAATTGGTTGCTGAAAGAAGACAGAGGGTGGTGGTTGATGGGAATTATTCATCCTGGAGTTCAGTTATGAGTGAGTTACCACAAGGATCTGTTTTGGGTCCACTGCTCTTCTTCATTTTATAAATGACCTGGATGAGGGCATAGAAGGTGTGTTTGTAAATTCGCGGATGACACTAAAGTCGGTAGAGTTGTGGATACTGACTAAAGATGTTGTCAGTTACAGAGGGACATAGATAAGCTGCAGGGCTGGGCTGAGAGCTGGAAAATGGAGTTTAATGCGGAAAAGTGTGAGGTGATTCACTTTGGAAAGAGCAACAGGAATGCAGAGTACTGGGCTAATGGTAAGATTCTTGGTAGTGTAGATGAGCAGAGAGATCTCGGTGTCCAAGTACGTAGATCCTTGAAAGTTACACAGGTTGATAGGGCTGTTAAGAAGGCACACGGTGTGTTAGCTTTTGTTGGTAGAGGGATTGAGTTTCAGAACCATGAGATCATGCTGCAGCTGTACAAAACTCTGGTGCGGCCAGATTTGGAGTATTGCGCACAGTTCTGGTCACCGCATTATAGAAAGGATGTGGAAGCTTTGGGAAAGGTTCAGAGGAGATTTACTAGGATGTTACCTGGTATGGAGGGAAGGTCTTCGGAGGAAAGGCTGAGGGGCTTGCGGCTGTTTTCGTTAGGGAGAAGGAGGTTGAAAGATGACTTAACTGAGACATAAGATAATCGGAGAGTTCGATAGGTTGGACAGTGAATGCCTTTTTCCTTGAATGGCAATGGCTAGCACGAGGGGATATAACTTTAAATTGAGGGGTGATAGATATAGGACAGATGGTCAGAGATAGTTTCTTTACTCAGAGTAGTCGAGGTGTGGAACGTACTGCCTGCAATAGTAGTAGACTCGCCAACTTTAAGGGCATTTAAATTGTCATTGGATAGACATATGAACGAGAATGGAAGAGTGTCGGTTAGGTGAGCTTCAGGTTGGTTCCACAGGTCGGTGCAACATTGAGGGCCGAAGGGTCTGCACTGCGCTGTAATGTTCTATGTATCTATAAATATAATTCTACAAATACAAATTCACCCTATACACTTATATGCACGTGTGCGTGCATGAGAGAAAGCATATGTCTATGCTGTTTATCTCGATGCCTTTTTGATAACAAATGCTTTATTTCTGTAAATGTTGTTATAAATCAGAGTTGGGTACTAATAGTTAGATAGAAGGGAGACAGAATTCCTCAAGTTGGGTACCATAAGAATCCTGGGAGACCCTGATTTCTGGCTTACTTCCTAATGAGCAAACATTAAACATGCTCACCTATTTATTTCTAATTTTGTTTCATTTTTCTTGTTTATTCCCCACTACGATAGTCTCTCTGGATGGTTGACAGGCTGGGGCAATGTGGGTTGGGCCTTGAGTGGCTGAATGTTTTATTGTTCTGGAAGGTGGAAAATGGGGTCAAAGCTTCAGCAAAAACCCAGCAGAGCTGAGGACATACGACACCTTACTCTGTGGGAACAGGGAGATCAACAGAGGACAGAGAAATCAGGACCTGAAATCCGAGCTGACACCAGGCTACCCTGTGATCAGTGCTTTGATGAGTAATGCCAACCATCTACCTTTACCTAGCTTCCCATTAAACCTCTCTGGAAGGAGTCTCAGATCATAATTATTCTCTTCAATGTGTGCAGCCAATTCAGTCACTTTTGTTACAATGCAGCACACATTCAGCTTTTACTTTTATTTTTTGTGATCTTTTGAATCCAGCTTTGATTGCTGGTACGTTTATCCTCCTTGTCCCTTTTTATCGTTCTCCAACGTTCATTTTCCACATCACCACACTGCTCACCGGCCTTGATTTGGATTGGCCATGCTAAATTGCCCATTGTGTCCAGGGATGTGCAAGTTAGGTGGGTTAGCCAAGGGAAATGCACAGTTATAGTTTCACAGTAATAGGAGCAGGAGTAGGCCATTTGGCCCATCCAGCCTGCTCTGCCATTCATTAAGATCATCATCTCAGCTCCTCCTATCTGCATTGTCCCAACTACCCTTTAATTCCCTACAATGCAATAACCCAGCCAACTGTATCCTGAATATACTTAATAAAGTATATTCTGCTTCCTTGGGCAGAGAATTCCATAGATTCACCACATTCCAGGAAAAGCAGTTCTTCCTCATCTCTGTCCTAAATCTACTCTCCCTAATCTTGAGGCCATGTCCCCTAGTCCTAGTCTAATTCACCAGCAGAAACGACAGGACAGGATAGGTGGGGTGGGGATGGGTCTGTGTGGCATGCTCTTCAGAGGGGTCAGCGTTGCCTTTATGGGCTGAATGGCCTGATTCCACACTGTAGGGCTTCAATGATTGTGTGCACTCCGGATGACAGCTCACAGAACCTCCCACTTTCTGCAAATCGAAAGACAAGTCCCACCTTGCCCTCTTGTATGTGTGTTCTGTAACTGCTTAATCATTTCTAGTGAATACAGCCCACACCTGCTGCTGCTGCTGCTAGTAACTTTTACAATGCTGATGAAACAATGCAATACCTGCTGTATTGAAAATCGTAAGGCTTCTAACGATACCAGTTACTGATTCACCGCTCCTTCTGATGGACAGCGTTGGAAATACAATGTTGGAGGCTGAATGAAATGAGCAGTTTAAAACAAAAACCCACCTAACCCTTCACTAGGTTCTCCACTCAGCACACTGTACTTACTGCCAGTAAACCTGAAAGCACTTTTCCCCACAGTGCAATGAATTCCCACTTTCCACTAGAATTCCAGATGTGCTCCCTCACTCAGTTACTGTCTCACAACTGAAAGATTTCGTTGTAACTTCTGCTCCCAGGAAGGGCAAAACATCTTTGAAAACTGCTCTGAAAGTCTAGTCTTCACAACCACACTTCTACTTTCACTGAGGACGATTAGAGTCATACAGCACGGAAACAGACCCTTCGGCCCAACTTGCTGGTGCCGACCAGATATCCTAAATTCATCCAGTCCCATTTGCCAGCATTTGGCCCATATCCCTCAAAACCCTTCCTATTCATCTACCCATCCAGATGCCTTTTAATATGTTATAATTGTACCAGCCTCCACCGCTTCCTTTGGCGGCTCATTCCACAGAGACATCACCATCTTTGTGAGGAGGTTACCCCTCTCATCTCAAAACTATGCCCTATACTTTTGGACTCCCATGTCATGGGGAAAAGATCTTGGCTATGCATCCTATCCATGCCCCTTATGAACTTCTATAAGGTCACCCCTCAGCCTCCACTCCAGGGAAAATAGACCCAGTCTATTCAGCCTTTCCCTGGAGCTCAAACCTTCCAACTCTGGCAACAGCCTTCTAAATCCTTTCTGAACTCTTTCAAGTATCACAACATCTTTCCTACAGCAGGGAGATCAGAACTGAGTGTGGTATTCAAAAACATGGTCTAACTCAATGTACTGACCAATGGAGGAAAACATATCAAACAGTTCCTTCATTATCTGATCTACTTGCGACTCCACTTTCAAGGAACTATGAACCTGCACTCCAAGGGCTTTTTGTTCTGCTACACTCCCCAGGACCTTAGCATTAGGTGTATAAGTCCTGCCCTGATTTGCCTTACCAAAATGCAAAATCTCATACTCATCTAAATTAAACTCAATCTGCCACTCCTTGGCCAATCAGCCTATGTAATCAATTCTAATTTATATCAAACTTTCTTTCCTCTCTCATTCCCAGAAAGCTGAAAATCCCCATCCCTCAGACTCTCCCCCATTCTCACTTTGCTAAACCTAATTCCTCTGCACCTCATCCTGAAGGGTGTGGTCCATGCTGATTAACAGGCCCACACTCAGGGGGGATCTAAATGAAACAGACAGAATTCTGAACAGCCAGGACAGAGTGGACATTGACAAGATGTTTCCATTGGTAAGAGAGGGCACAGCCTTCGAGTAAGGGGAAGACTTTTCTGAAAGGAGATAAGAAGAAATGTCTTCAGCCAGAGAGTGCTGAATCTATAAAATTCATTGCCACAGGAGGCCAGGTCACCGAGTATATTTAAGACTGAGATAGATAGCTTCTTGAGTATCAAGGGAATCAAAGGTAATGGGGAGAAAGCAGGAGAATGAGGTTGAGAAATTTATCAGCCATGATTGAATGGCGGAGCAGACTCGATGGGTTGAATGGCCTAATTTCTGTTCTCATGTCTTATGGTCTCACACAGTATGAGCAGGGGTAGACCATTTGGCTTTTCGAGCTTGCGCCATCACTGAACAGATCATAACTGGATATGAATATACTTACATCTGGGTGGATAGGTTGAGATGTTTTTCACTGGACTGTAGGAGGATGAGAGGTGACTTTATAGAGAGGATTATAAGATCATGAGGGGTATAGATGAGGTGACCAGCAGATGTCCTTTCCCTAGGGTGGAGGTTTCAAGATGAGGGAGCAAATTTTGAAGGGGAGAGGAGAAAGATTTTAAAAAGATATGAGGAGAACTTTTTTTTTAAGAAAGTGGTTTGTGTGTGGAATCAATGTCCAGAGGAAGTGTGGATGCAGGAACAGTAACAATGTTTAGAAGACATTTGGATAAGTACATGAATAGGAAAGGTTCGGAGGGATATGGGCCAGTCACTGGCAGATGGACCAGTTTAATTTGAGAACATAGCATGGACTAGTTGGACTGAAGAGTCTGTTTCTGTGCTGTATGATCCTGTAGCTGTTCTCTACTGGTCTGAAAACCATTTTCTTGGAGATCCAAGATGGCGGTGGTCTGAGTGGTCTGCTGTGTTGGGCTCTGTGCCATATCCTCTGGCAATGTGGACCTTTACCCCCCCCCCCCCCCCCCCCTCATTAACCATCCTTAGGAGAAAAAAATACTAATATAAACTTAGTGAACATCTGGAGCTGCTATAATTGTGGTTTGACAGCTTTAGGACCAGAATGAAAGCAAATGAAGGAAAGGGGCTGACAGGGGTGCAGCAGGTAGGGCACTCCCCTACTGCATCGGGGGTGCATGGAGCCATTGCTCAAACTCCCAGGGCAGTCCCTTTGGATTTAATGGGGCAGCAGTTACTCTCGGAGTTTGCCAAACTCTGAGAAAAGATTGAAGCAGCGGTGGAACCACTATCTGCCACGCTGGAAAAGCATGGAGCAGGAAATTCAAATGTTGGACTAAAGAGAATAGGCAGTGGAGGAGAGGACCGTGGCATCGGAGACCGTGGTGGAGGTCTCAGGAGGAAGGATCCAAACGCTGGAAGACCAGGTTCGGGTCCTTCACGAGCAAGTGGACGACCTGGAAAACAAAAGTAAGAGAAAAAGCTTACAGCTCGTGGGTCTTCCGGAACGTGAGGAAGGCGAAGACCTCGTTGGAATCCTGGAGAAGTGGTTCCTGACGTTCTTGGGGCTGCAGTTGGAGTCAGGCCTGTTGAGCTTGGAGCGGTCCCACCGAATTGCAATGTGCAGGTCAGGACCAGACCCACGCCCCCACATGGTCCTTGTGCGACTCCTGCATTATAAAGAAAAACAGTTAGTGATTGAAACAGCAAGAAAACTGGGAAGAGATCCACAGGCTTTAATGCACAAAGGCTCAAGAATAATATCTTTTCAGGACTTCTCAGGAGCAAGAATTAAGAAGAGAAAGGGCTTTTAATGAAGTTAAGAGAAAATTAAGGGATCTGAATATTCAATATTCCTTGAGGTCCCTGGCCATGTTGCATTTCGCTCATGGGGGGTCGGTATCTCATTTTGATTCAGCAGAAAAGGTGAAGGACTTTGTGAATTCTCTGAATTCAAGGACTCAGGTCGGGATAGGGCCATCGATATGGACAATGGTACAGTTCTTTCTGCCCCTTCTTTTCTTTTCCTCTCTCCATTTTTTTTTTGTGGTTATCGGCTTCTCTGTACTGCCTTGATGTAAAACCGGAATTATTTAGTATATTGTTCAGTTGTGCATTATGTGGGGACTTTTGTTTTAACTGCTGTCCTTTTGGTTTTGGTTTGGGGGTGGCGACACCTCTGGTTAAGATGTATGGAGAAGGGGTGTGTGTGTGTGTGTGTGGGGGGGGGGGGGGGTGGGGGGTGTGTGGGGGGGGGTGGGGGGTGTGTGGGGGGGGGAGGGCGGGAGAGGGGGGAATGGGCATCCATTTTTAACTCTCAGAATGTAAATAACGTTTTTTTTCATCTGTGAATTGCCTGGGGCTAGGGCACGGCCTCAGCTGGAAGGATCCAGGATGTTAGCTATGGGTAAGGTGGGGTGGGGTGGTGAGGGAGTTATGATAGGGTATTCTTCTCCTTTAGCTCTAAAAGTAGAGGAGTGGCTATACTGATAAGAAGGAACCTCCCTTTCCAGGTAATTGAGCAAATTAAGGATGAACTTGGACAGTTCATCATTCTTAAAGCTCAACTACATGGCGTCCTGAATGTGTATCCTCCCCCACCCCACCACATGCACCCTCTTACATTTCTGATTGATGCAGTTGCTAAATTAATGAGTCTTGGGGTGCACAGCACAATCATAGGAGGGGATTTTAATCGCCTCATAGATCCTGAGGTAGACAGGGTAACAAGGGGCCTGGCATGTATGAATGCACAATCTAAGCAGTTGGTGGACATGATTAGTTTCCCTACAGTGTGGAAATGGGCTCAACAAGTCCACACTGACCCTCCGAAGAGTAATCCACCCAGACCCATTTCCCTCTGGCTAATGCACCTAACACCATGGGCAATTTAGCATGGCCAATTCACCTTACCTATACATCATTGGACTGTGTGAGGAAACAAAAGCACCCAGAGGAAACCCATGCAGACACGGGGAGAATGTGCAAACTCCACACACAGTCGTCTAATGCCGGAATCGGACCTTGGTCCCTGGTGCTGTGAGGCAGCAGAGCTAACCATTGAGCCACCGTGCTGCCCCAGTGTGAGGAGTTGGGGTTAGTGGATGTGTGGACGCACCTCCACCTGAATGGAAGAGACTTTACTTTCTATTCCAACCAACACAAGTGCCACACGCGAGTTGACATGTTTTTTTTATGTCATCAGATATTTTGGATATAACACTGGCTTGTAAAATTGGGAATATAGCTGTCTCAGACCACGTGCCAATGTATTTAGATGGTAAAATCAAGGGTGGTGGAATGGATGCATGGCACTGGTGCACGGACCCATTCCTGTTAAGGGATAGCAAATTCGTTGAGTACATCAGAAGAAAGTTCAGGGTCTTCTGGGATATCAACTCAGGTAAGGCCAGTAATCCGGCAATACTGTGGGAGGCCACTAAGGCATATTTATGAGGCCTAGTTATTTCGTATTAAACAACTAGAAGGAAGCAGAGGGAGGAGCAACAATAGATGCTGAGAAAGTATATTATATTAGGCCTTCACTGGTCAAGCTGCAGCTCTCCGGGCTGCTCTCGACTCATTGCACACACAGGTGGCAAAAAAGGGTCTCCTTCGCCAAACAAAGATTGTTTGAATTTGGAGAACCTGCCCCTCCCCAGTATAAAGGCGGAACAGGTTTCCCTGTTGAATGCCCCTATGACGATGCAGGAGGTGCAGGAAACAATAAAGCATCTCCAGAGTGGCAACACACCAGGGTCAGATGGATTCCCAAGTGAATTCTATAAGGAATTCATAAATGCCACCTCTGGGGATGTATAGCTATTCAGATACACAGGTTTGTCTTCCACCCTCTCTTAGAGAGGCTAATATCGCCTTCATTTTAAAGAAGGGGAAAGAGCCTGAAGAATGTGCTTCATACAGACCCATTTCACTGTTGAATGTAGATTTTAAAATTCTACCCAAGATGCCGGCTCTGAGGTTGGAAAAGGTGTTGCCCTATATTATGAAAGAAGATCAGATGGGTTTTAAGGGTCGTAGCTCCTCCAACAATATCAGGAGGGTACTGAACATGGTGCAGGTATGCCGCAAAGATTGATCCTGGGTTCGGTGGTCTCCGGAGACGCAGAAAAGGCATTTGACCGGATAGAATGGCTGTACTTGTTTGGGGTCCACAAGCATTTTGGTCTGGGGGGATCCTTTGCTAGACGGGTGGTAGTGTTGTATAATGATCCTAAGGCAGCAGTCATCACAAATGGCACTAAGTCAGATAACTTTAATAGTGGGAGAGGTAGTAGACAGGGGTGTCCTCTTTCACCGCTGCTGTTTACCTTGGCAATTGAGCCATTAGCTGAGGCAATCAGGAGGGATCCTGAAATAGTGGGGCCAGGAGTGGGAATGGGCGAGCATAAGATCACCCTATATGCTGATGACATCCTTTTGTTCTTGGCCAATCTGGAGGAGTCAGTTTCTCGATTGATTCAAACAATTAATTTATTTGGCTGTTTTTCGGGCTACAGGATCAACTTTACAAATTCGGAAGCCGTGCCGGTGGGGGGGGGGGGGGATTAGTGGAGGTGCCTGATCTGAAGGATGGAATGCAGTTCCTGTTTAGATGGTCGTCAAAAGGATTTTTGTATTTGGGAATTTTTATTACTCCTGCCTTCCACCAGCTGTATAAAGCTAACTATGTACAATTACTCGAGAGGATAAAGCAGGATTTGCAGCAGTGGGAGGGATTACCGTTATCATGGTTAGGCTGAATAGCCCTGAATAAAATGAATGTTATTCCTCGCCTATTGTACCCCATGAGAATGCTCCTGTTGTTGCTACCCAGATGAGTATTACTGAGGCTCAATGGTTGGCTCGGTTCTTTTATTTGGTGTTGCAGCCGCCCCCTAATTAAATTTACCAAATTGCAGCTCTCACAGGGTGAGGGAGTGGGGTGAACATTCCGGACTCGAAGAGACATCAAATATGCACTTTGTTACCATATCTGGGTGGCTGGGTATGGGGGTGATTCGGGGTCAATTTGGCTTGATGTTGAAGCCTCGCCGTTGCGATGTCCCCTAATTATTTATGGATAAGATGAAATCCATGACCGAGCAGTGTAAGAGTCCAATCATTTTAAATACAGTGAAAGCCTGGAGGATAATGAGGCAAGATGAGGGCAGTTGGCTTAAGACCTCACTGTTTACCCCACTGGTGGGAGCCCAAGGATTTAAACCTGGGGCAATGGACTCCGGCTTTAAGTCATGGGAGAATAAGGGAATCTCCTGTCTGGGAGATTTATTCAAGGGGGAGGTCTTGATGTCATTTAGCCAGCTAAGTCAGAAATATGGATTGTACCTATTCCGGTACTTTCAGATAAAGGGATTATATACAGAAAAAGACGATGGTCCCAGCTCAGCTTTACAGGTCAGACGTGGAGAAAGAGTACTCCAGTGTGTTGGTGTTCTTTCAGTCAGTACTTTGTATTATTTACAAAAGGGACGTGCCTTATGGGACATGGAGGGAATCTGTAGGATGTGGAATCAGGAGCTCGGAGAGGATACTTCATTGGAAGTATAGAAAGAAATATGGGAAAATGTAAGGAAAATTTCAATACGTAACAAAGCATAGGCCATGAAATTGAAGATTTTACACAGGGCTCATATGGTGCCAGAGAGGCTAGTTCAAGAGAGGAGTATCACCAGGGTGTCCCAAATGTAAAATGAGTATAGGCACTCTCTCACACTGCTATTGGTCATGTTTTAAGATCCAGACTTACTGGAGTGCTATAGTAAGGGAGCCGAAGGACATCCTCGGGATTGAAGTTAAAGTGGATCTGGCATTTCTTCTTCTGGGGTTGGCAAATTTGCCCTCTCCTGGGAAACATGGGAAGAGACTGTGTAACATTCTTACTCACTATGCAAGGAAGAACATTTTAATGAAAGAGACATTGGGGAAAAAACCCAGGTCTTATGGGGTGGCGTCGGCTAGTGATGGAGCATCTCCACCAAGACTACCCCATGAATATGGTGCACCACAGAACAGAGCAGTTTTACAAGACGTGGCAACCCTTTCTAAACTATATGGATGCAGACTTATCAGCAATATTGATTAGGGCCGTGGTATGCCATGGGAATCAGATTGGGCACCAGTGGGCCCTGGGAAGGGCGGCTGGGGGAAAAGATTATGGGTACAATAACTGGAGCTCCCAGGGATGGGAGCCTCAGTGGAGGTGTAGTGAGTGAAATAGAATAAAATAATGTGATGTAATTTAATTTGAATTCAGTTTAATTTAATTTTTTAAAAATTTGATTGTAGTTTAGTTTAAGCTAAGTAGGTACGGTTGTTCTGGTAGAATAGTTGTTAGTTCATTATTAATAGTATCGTGATATGACATTGTTGTACTGCCTCTATCTTTCTGTATTTTGGTATTGTTCTTTTTTGTCTATAGATGTTTTGTAAAAGATTTGAAAAAGTTTCTAATAAAATATTTTTTTAAAAATGTCCTTGCCTTCCCCCATAACTACTTTTAACATTTAAAAGTCAGATAAACTCAGCTTGGAATATATTCAATGACCCCCTAACTGCAGGAAGACATCCCAACTTCTGAACTCAATTCCTCTTGCTAATACACCACTTGCCTTGCTCATTGCTTGCTGCACCTATCTGACAACTGGCATTGACTGGGATAGAAAGCCTGAGTAGAACGTAGCTGAGGCACCTTTGCACATCCACACATCATCCCTGATGAATGGTTTTTGCCCAAAACATTGACTGTCCTGCACTACGGATGTTGCCTGATCTGTTGCACTTTTCCAGCGCCACATTTTTCGACTCTGATCTCTAGCATCTGCAGTTCTCACTTGTTCTACATCCCAATATAAACAACGTATTTAAACAATGCATCTCCTTTCTGTTTTTATTTCACAGGAAAGACTATAACTTCACACTGTGTTACTGCATTTGCCATGTGTTTGCTAATTAAGACACAGACCTGAACCAACTTTGCTGCAGGTCAAGAACTGAACTCCAGAATGAAAAAATAAAATGGAAAAGGGGCTGAGAAAAGAGTGTGTTGTACTCACAGATGTTGGACAGAGGAAAGTTGCAGTCTGAGGTGAAGCTCAATTTTCATTCAGACAGACAAGAACAGCAACTACAGCTTCACAAGCTCATGGTCCAATGTCCGCATTCAGAGAATAGGTGCGCTCTCAATGGCAAGAACACCACACTCCTTCCGGTCTTCTAGCGCTTTCTATAGGTCCATCAAAAGAATGTGGCGCGCTATTTCCGCTGTCAGATAGGAGCATGCGCAGTATTTTGCTGACACCGGGACACATGCGCAGTATTTTGCTGACACCGGCGTACATGCGCAGTGCTTGCTGACACCGAGAAGCATGCGTAGTATGTCCTGTGGAGATGTTGGTATAGCCGACAGATTTTCAGTCCAAATGCTAATAGGAGAGAAAAAAAAAGACTGGTGCGACAACTTTGTTTTCCTGGGACTCAACATTTTATTCTTTTTGAACTTTGTCTGGCTGCTCAATTTTATATGTCTTTTCCCCAGGGTAGAGGAAGTCCGAAACTGGAGGGGCATCGGATTAGGGTGAGAGGGGAAGGGTTTAAAGGGGACAAAAGGGATCAATTTTCACGCAGGGCGTGGTACGTGTATGGAATGAGCTGCCAGAGGCCGTGTGTCAAGGCTGATACATTTACAACATGTAAAAGGTTTCTGGATGGGTTCTGGAAAGGCCTCTGTATGAATAGGAAGGGTTGAGAGAGATATGAGCCAAATACTGGCAAACAGATCACTAGATTAATTTAGGATGTGTGGTCGGCGTGGACCAAAAGGTTTGTTTCTGTGCTCTGCAATTCTATGACTCTATTTCTACATATTCTGTACCAATTTCACAAGACTAGGAATAGTTCATTCCTCCCTCACAGCCTGTTCTCAACTGTGGCTTAACTGCAAGTTTCAGAATGATGTCTGCAGTTTTTTTGAAGCAATTGAATATGCTTTCAGACTTTATTGATGTTTCTAAATACATTATTTTAGCTATTCTCAATGTTTTAAAGATCAGCCATTTTGCTGGTTCAGTGGTTAGCGCTGCTGCCTCACACTGCAAGGGATCCGGGTTCGATCCCACCGTCTGGCAACTGTGTGTGGGATTTGCACATTCCTCTGCCCTCCTTTCAGTGCTCCAGTTTCCACCCATGGTCACAAAGATGGGCAGGTTAGGGTGGATTGGCCTTGCTAAATTGCCCCACAGTGTTCAGAGATGGGTTTTGGGGTGGGATGCTCTTCGGAGGGTCAGTGTGGACTCGATGGGCCGAATGGCCTGCTCCCACAGTGTGCGGATTCTATGATTACAAGAGTTGTCAAACCAATTTTAATTGGTGAAGTAGAAGACCAGGAGGCAATCTTTAAGCAGTTTTCCATTCATTCACAGAGTGAAACTTTAGAATTGTATCACTCTGAGCTCTACTCCAATCTCCATTTACGACAGAGATGAGGAGAAACTTCTTCACCCAGAGAGTGGTGGCTGTGTGGAATGCTCTGCCCCAGAGGGCAGTGGAGGCCCAGTCTCTGGATTCATTTAAGAAAGAGTTGGATAGAGCTCTCAAAGATAGTGAAATCAAGGGTGATGGAGATAAGGCAGGAAGAGGATACTGATTAGGAATGATCAGCCATGATCATATTGAATGGCGGTGCAGGCTCGAAGGGCAAAATGGCCTACTCCTGCACCTATTGTCTATTGTCAATGTCAATAAATGTCTTTTTATCTGTCCTCAAACAATCATATAATCAATCTGTCCCTCCTTAACCTTGATTTTTTAAAGTTAGCAGTTTCTTCCTTTAGATAAACCTTATCAATCAAAACACAAAACATCGTTTCAAACCTAATTAAAGATTTTTCAAGTTCTGTACAAATCTTCTGGGATCCCCAGTAATCACCCCATATGAGCTGTTATCTTCATCAAATAATCTGACAATTATTGACTGCTATCAAGCTCTTCCGTCCCAGGAAATTTCCTTTCTCTGCAAAGTTTGGTTCATGTTGGCAAGTTCAATCCTCCTCCATTTCCCAAGAACACAGTTTAAAACGTGTTACATTCTCAGTATCTGTTTAACGCTCAGTGGGAAAACTGTTTTCACTCTCACAGTTATACAGAATTCCTCCAAAATGTTTTTGAGGAATGCACTGCTCCCACAAGAGCTGGTGGTTCCATAGTTAAAATACTATTAACAGCACTTTTACTAATTTACCCACCTTCCCAGGATACAGGATTTCTCTCACCAGAAACTGTGCCCCCTGAAAAAAAATCCAGCAGGAAGATCATTATGCAGCTATCAGTAAAAATGTCTCATTTGGGTCACCCAGTGATAGAAATGGAAGAACCTGTCTCTTCAAGAGAGATATCCGCTGGCCTTGTGTTGGTGCTTGCTTGGTTGTCTTTGCTGTTTCCCCTCTAACTGTTCAAAACATCTGGTTTTATACCCCAAAATATCAGATCATTTCATTGGTTTGGTGTCATTCCAAACGGTAAAATTCAAATTCGATAGGGGTATCAGGGGCATACTTTAAACTGATTGGCTGAATTGAATTTGTTTTTGTTCGATGGCAACACAACCCCAGCTATTTGTTTCAACCAAATGTTACATTTTTAAATTGTTCAGCACACTTTGTGCTTTCAGTCAGTCCTTGCTCGCTTCCTCTCTCTCAAAAAGGTACACTACACACCTACACCTTCATTACACCATCCAAATGTCTTTTAAATGTTGTAACTATACCTATGTCTATCACTTCTGGAAGTTCATTCACTCACAAACTAACGTCTATGAAAAAAACGTTATCCCTCAGGTTCCTTTTAAAATCTCACTCCTCTCACCTTAAAAAATGTCTCCCAGTTTTTAATTCTCCTTCACTGAAGGAACAGACATTTGCTAATCACTTTACCTACAACCTTCATGATTTTATAAATTTCTACAAGGTCACCCTCAACCTCTTACGCTCCAGTGAAAAAAGTCCAAGCCTCTCCTTATAACTTGAACCCTTCATCCTGGTAACATCCTGGGAAAGCTTTTCCAAACCTTCTCCAATAGTATTCTTCCTATAACAGGGCGACCAGAACTGTACTCAGTACACTAAAAGTGGCCTCATCAACATCCTGTACAACCTCAACATGACATCCCAACTCCAACACTGAATGACGTGAAAAATGAAAGCAAGTGTGCTAAACACCACCTTAACCACCCTGTTTACCGGTGATGCAACTTTCAAAGAACTCCCCCCCCCCCCCCCCCCGCCACCAGGTCTCTCTGTTCTACCATTTACTGTACAAGTCTTGCCCTTGTTTGCTTTACCAAAATGCAACCCCTCGCTTTTATCCACACGCTCTCTCTCAGGTACACACACAAATACACCCTTTCCACAGGCTTACACTCCATCACACTTACACTTTACCAAGTTAAAAAATCACACAACACCAGGTTATAGTCCAACAGGTTTAATTGGAAGCATTAGCGTTCAGAGCGCCGCTCCTTCATCAGGTGGTTGTGGAGGACACAATTATAAGACACAGAATTTATAGCAAAAGTTTACAGTGTGATGTAGCTGAAATTTTACATTAAAAATACCTTGATTGTTTGTTGAGTTTTTCATCTGTTCGAATACCATGATAGTTTCACTTTTTTCATATGTAAATTAAAAAAGGTTTTGTGATTTACATCAGTTACATTTTCAGGTTAACTGTAACAATTGACGTTAGCGAACACCAATTGTTACAGTTAACCTGAGAACATTTAAGGGGCATTTGGACGGGTATATGAATAGGAAGGGTTTGGAAGGATATAGGCAGGGTGCTGGCAGGTGGGACTAGATTGCGTTGGGATATCTGGTCGGCATGGATGGGTTGGACCGAAGGGTCTGTTTCCATGCTGTACATCTCTATGACTCTATTTACATATGAAAAAAGTGAAACTATCATGGTTTTTGAACAGATGAAAGACTCAACAAACAATCAAGGTATTTTTCTATGTATAATTTCAGTTACATCACACTGTAATGTTTTGCTATAAATTCTGTGCCTTATAATTGTGTCCTCCACAATCACCTGATGAAGGAGCGGCGCTCCAAAAGCTAGTGCTTCCAATTAAACCTATTGGACTATCACCTGGTGTTGTGTGATTTTTAACCTTGTACACCCCAGTCCAAGACCAGCATCTCCAAATCATGACACTTTACCAAGCATGCAAACACGCACTCTCTTATGTGCGCACACACACACAATTCTATGGGGCAAATTTGGATTTTCAGAATTATATTTGCAGATACATTCAGTTTTCCGCAAAATGTGTGCAATCTGCAAGCAGTCAAGCCATGTCATATTTTATAAATCCCTACTTTGAAAATACAACCAGTCTAACTCAAGATTGGGATACAGACAGACTCAAACCTTACACCTTTAATGCATTGACTGAGGTGAGATGTCACCTCTTTTTATAAAACCTGAAGTTATCTGGAGAATGTGACTTAAAACTAGTTCTGGGATTTACATATTAATGAACAGAAACCTTCAACCCATTCCACAAGAAGAAAGACTTAACAGCAATCTAAGTTGGTTCAATATATCATTTCAATTGCATGACACTAATCTTTTGCTATAAATTCTGTGCCTTATGATCCTGCTCCACAGCTACCTGATGAAGGAGCAGTTTTCCGAAAGCTAGTCCTTCCAAATAAACCTATTGGATTATAACCTGGTGTTGTGTGATTTTTAGTTTCGAGTGAACACAGCCCACACGTTCCTGCTGCAGGCAGTAAACTTTACAATGCAGATGAAACAACGCAGTAAGTGCAGAGATGACAAACTTAACAGTTTCTAACAATACTAGCTACTAGTTCACTGCTCCTTCTGATACATAACATTGGAAGCTTAGTGTTAGAGGCTGAAAGAAATTAGCAGCTTTAAAACAAAAACCTGTTGGACCTCATAGATATCAGTGTCTGAGTCTGATGGTAAGTTCAGGTCACCTTTATTGTGACACAACTTCAGTACTGCTTCAGATCTCCCCAGCAAAAAGGCATATGAAAACCAATTTATTTCATTTAAAAACAGTTCAAGGTCAAAGTGCATACACTCCCCATCCCCACTTTCTTTACTATTGGTCAGCACAGACGTGTCCCTTTGTAATTGGATCCTTGGTACAGCCTTAACCCAGAGGAAGTATTGCCTCACTCAGCAATTTCAACCTATGCTCTGTATCCAAGTAAATTTCTTCCCACCTATTTTCCAAGCATGAGGGAGCGTAGTCAAGAGTCCACCACATTGCTGTGGGTCTGGAGTCACGTATAGGTCAGATCAGGTAAAGGATGCAGCTGGGATGACTGAGTGAATCCTTTCCCACAACGGCAGTTTCCCTCCCTCAAATGGACATGAATGAATCAGATGGGGGTTTTCTTTGTTGCCCTGAAAACGGTTTCATTGTTAGATTCTGAACTCCAGATTTCTGACCAAATTCCAATTCCGTCATCTGCCACAACAGGATTCAAACCTGTGAGTTTCCAGACCTGGGTTGATAGTCCAGTCACTAATGGGACTCGGCCATTGTTCTTTCAATTCCCCTGCAATGGCACGTGAATTTACTGGTGCCTCCACAGGTGGGAGGAGCTGGAGAAGCCTTCCTGCACTGAGAGCGGGGGAGTGGGCTGTCTCCAGCGTGGACCAGCTGGTGGGTCAGCAGGCTGGAAGAATCAATTAATTCCTCCTCACATTCAGAGCAGGTGAACGGCATCTTCCCTGTGTGGACCCGCTCATGTTGCTGTACGTTGCCCACAAGCCCTTCCTGCACACGGGACATGTGAATAGCCTCTCTCCCGTGTAGACCTGCTGGTGGATCAGCAGTGTAGATGACTGCACGAACCCCCTCCCGCACATGGGATACGTGAATGGCTTCTCTCCTGTGTGGACCTGCTGCTGCATCTGCAGGTTGTCCATCCACCTGAATCCCTGCCCGTACATGGAACAGGTGAATGGCCTATCCCTGGTGTGAATGCGTCTGAGAGTTTCTAGCACCGAGGGGCAAGGGAACCCTTTCTCCCAATACTCACATTTCCACGGTTTCCCAATAGGGAGAGCTTTCCTTGTGTTGCTCTGGATTTGAAATTACAGACAAAATGTGTTCACAGTCTCTCCCCACCGTGAATGGTGAGATTTTTATCCCCCAAGCTGAGTCATTAGGTTGAAGCAGTTTTCACAGTCAGCGCACTGAATCTCCCTCACTTGTGTGTCTCAGTATTCTTCCTGCCACACCAGTATCCAAAATCTCTCAAGCAAACAAAAGCAAACATTTCATCTCAATTTGAACAGTTGCTGATATTCAAGTCCCAATGAATCAAGTGTCTCTGTCAGAAGTTCTTGTGTCATTTGCTTTCAGATTTCTTTCCGCGTGTCTTCCTGCAAAAGAAATTCACAAAATATGTGATTAATGTCACTACAGTTAAATAAACATAACATAGGCGGCAATTCCTGTTTGCCAGATGCCTGCTGATCACATATTATCCAGGACACAGAAACCTGAATACCCTCATGCAGCCAGATAGCCTTGTGTGTGTATGGAGGAAAACTTCATTTAGGTAACAATTAGCTTGATCAAGCTGCTTCCAAAGTTGCTGGAAATGAAGCTGAATCAGGGACATGATAATGAAATGTCAAGGTTGCTTGAGAAAAGAAAACCAGTAAATTTGCTGAATGACTTCCTGCTGTCCAAGCTTGCCACAAGGTTGGAATTCTCCTCCGGAAATGACGGTTGATGGGGCCCTCACCAAGATGGCCGCCCGCGCTCCCCGCCCCAAGACAGCGCCTTACCCTGACAAAGATGGCGGCAGGTTGCACCGGCAGCCCGAGAGGTCCCTTCCCAATGAAGTAAACACTGGGGCTGTGGGTTTTATTCCGAGGCCTCGGGCCTCTCCCCAGGAGTTTATAAACTCCCCAGTCTCCCTCCTCCCGCGGTTCCCAATCCTACCCTGTCTCACTGTCTCCTCTCCCCGGGGGCAGGAGCCAGCTCTTGGCGCTCGGGCCTGGCGACCTCCCCGGGATGTTCCTGAAACCTGGTCCTGTTCTGAAGGAGGATCCCCGGACCCGAAACACCTCCTCACATTCCTCCCGACACGAGCTGCCGGACCTGCTCAGCTTTTCCAGCGGCTCCTGTTCTTGTTCCTTCAGCCGCCGGCGCCATTCCTCTCCCACACTGCCTTTGTCCTGCTACAGGACCTACACTGCACATGCGCCAGTTCACAAGGGGCGGGGTCCGAGCTCGTGACGTCACGCTACGTGCAGCGGGCGTGGCTACATTGGTCATCCAACCAATCGGAGACAACGGGCGGGGAGATCGTGTTCCTTGCCACAAGACAACTGAAAGGTCCGGGTTTTATTAAAATTTTAACGGAGAATATTTTTGAATTTTTCAGTCTTTTTCGAAATATTATTCCAGACCTCTGGAAGGCTCAAACATTGGAAAACTTTCAAACATAAACAAAAGGATATTCATAAATGAATAAAGGTAAATTACAAAAGAAACCTCGCACAAAATATCAAAAAGTGTAGCAAAAGCTTCTGTTGATACGCTAAAGGGAACAGAGTCACTAAGGTAAATGTTGGTCCCTCGGAAGATGAAACCGGTGACTTAAGGGGGGAACACCGAAATGGCAGAGATGCTAAGTCAATGCTTTTCCTCAGTTTTCAAGTTGGAGGACAATAGTACAATTCCTATTGGAACGGACAAGTCAGAGGCTACAGAAACAGTAAAACTTAAACAATCAACGTCGATAGGGAAAAGGTACACAGCACACTATTCGGATTGAGGGCAGACAAGTCCACTGGGCCTGATAGCCTACATCCCAGGGCACCATATGGACTTCACTGAGGGGTTTGACAAGGTTCCCCATGGAAGATTGGTTAGCAAGGTTAGATATCATGGAATAGAGGGAGAACTAGCCATTTGGATACAGAATCGGCTCAAAGGTAGAAAACAGAGGATGGTGGTGAAGGGTTGCTTTTCAGACTGGAGGCCTGTGATCAAGGATGGGTGCTGGGTCCACTGCTTTTGGTCATTTATATAAATGATGTGGATGTCAATATAGGAGGTATAGTAAATAAGTCTGCAGATGACACCAAAATTGGAGGTATAATGGACAGCAAAGACGGTTAGCTCAGAGCACAACACGATCTTAATCAGATGGGCCAATGGACTGAGGAATAGCAGATGGAGTTTAATTTAGATAAATATGAGGTGCTGCATTTCGGAAAAGCAAACCAGAGGAGGACTTCTCTATTTAATGATAAGGTCTGAGGGAGTGTTCCTCAACAAAGAGACCTTGGAGTGCAAGTTCATAGTTCCTTGAAAGTAGTCACAGGTAGGCAGAATATCCAAGAAGGCATTTGGTGTGCTTTCCTTTATTGGTCAGAGTATCGAGTATAGAAGTTGGGAGGTGATGTTGCTGCTGTACAGGACATCGGTTAGGCCACTTTTGGAATATTATGTGCAGTTCTGCTCTCTTTCCTATTGGAAGTTGGTTGTGAAACATGAAAGGGTTCAGAAAAGATTTACAAGGATGTTGCCAGGGTTGTAAGATTTGAGCTAACGGGAGAAAGTGAATAAGTTGCGGCTGTTATCCCTAGAACATCGGACGCTACGGGGTGACCTTATAGAGGTTTATAAAATCATGAGGGGCATTGATAGCATAAACAGACAAGGTCTTTTCCCTGAATTGAGGGAGTCGAGAACGAGATGGCATACATTTACGGTGAGAGGGGAAAGAAATAAAAGGGACTTAAGGGACAACTTTTTAACGCAGAGCATGTGCGGTATGGAATTAGCTGCTTGAGGAAGTCGTGGAGGCTAGTATAATTACGACACTTAAAAGGCATCTGGATGGGTACATGAATAGGAAGGGTTTAGGGGGATATGGGCCAAGTGCTAGCAAATGGAACTAGACTGTTTAGGATAACTGGTCAACATGGATGAGTTGGACTGAAGGGACTCTTTCCATGCTGTAATTCGTGTGACTCTGTGGAATTCTCTGCCCAAGGGAGCAGATGAGGCATTAATTATATTCAAGACACAGTTGGATGGGATATTGCATGGAGGGGAATTAAGGGTAGATGGAGTAATGCAGGTAGGAGGAGCTGAGTTGATGGAAAGATCAGCCATCATCTGAATGAATGGTGGAGCAGGCTCGACAGGCCAAATAGCCGACTCCTGCTTCTATTACTATGATACGATAACTCTGCATTTCCCATGGCTAACCTGTCTAACCTGCACATCCCTGGACATGATGGGCAATTCCAAATCAAGGCAGGTGAGCAATGTAGTCATGTGGAAAGTGAATGTCAGAGAACAATAGAAAGGGACAAAGGGAATAAATGTAGCACCAATCAAAGCTGGATTGAAAAGATCACAAAAATTGAAACGAAAGACTGTGTCTGAATGTGTGCTGCACTGTAAGAAAAGTAAATGAATTGACTGAAGAAAATAAGTGTGATCTGAGACTCCTTACAGAGACGTGGTTTTAGGATGACAAGGATTGGATCCTGAATATTGAGGGTACGTGACATTCAAATCAAATGGGAAGTTCGGTAAAGGTAGAGGGTTGGCAATGCAAATCAAAGCACTGATAACATGGTAGTCTGGTCTCAGCTTGGATTTCAGGTCCTGATGTCTCTGTCCTCTGTTGGTCTCCCCGTTCCCACAGAGCTAGGTGTTGTCTGTTCTCAGTTCTGCTGGATTTCTATTGAAGCTTTGACAGCTACAGCCCACCACCCCGCCCGCCCAACCGCACCGCCCCCCCCCCCCACCCCGCCCCGGCCTTTTACACCTTCCCGAACAATAAAACATTCAGTCGATCAAGGCCCAACCCACAATTTCCCAGCCTGTCAACCATCAGACAGAGAGAGTCATCTTGGCAGGTAATAAAACAAGTAAAGTGAAAATGATTGTCCTCAAGTTTCTCTCTGAGGTTCGCACTGCCTTCACCAGCCCAACACCCAATTCTAGATACTTGGAACTCTTGCACAATTAAATAATGAGAAGTTCAAATCCATTATGTCCAAATCACACTGCAAACACCACTCCCATCTATCCTCATGCCAAATGTGTGAGGCTGAAGTATATTTGATTTGATTACATTACAGTGTGTAAACAGGCCCTTCGGCCCAACAAGTCCACACCGACACGCCAAAGCGCAACCCACCTATACCCCGACATTGCCCCTGACCTAACACGACGGGCCAACATGGCCAATTCACTTAACCTGCACATCTTTGGATAGTGGGAGAAAACCAGAGCACGCAGACTCGGGGAGAACGTGCAAACTCCACACAGTCAGTCGCCTGTTGCTAGAACTGAACGCGGATCTCAGGCGCTGTGAGGCAGCAGTGCTAACCACTGTGCCAACCAGAAGTAGCCGCTGGAAAGCTTGGTAAATGCTTTACCTCTCAGATGAGCTGCATGTCCACACTTTCATTGGGACCACCTCTTCAAATCTCAGGAATAATTTCTTACCCTGCCCCACCTCAGTTCATCTGATTCTGAAAATTACACTATGCCTTTGTCACCTCTTGAGTTTGATTCTTCTGTCACAAACCTGAAAGCCTGAAACATTCTACTCCCCATAAATCTGAGGTCATCCAAATCGCTAAACAAGAAACAAATAACTGTGGATGCTGGAAATCTGAAACAGAAACAAAATCAAAAATTGCTGGAGAACCTCAGTAGGTCTGGTAGCATCAATGGGCAGACAGTACAGTCAACATTTCAGGTCCAGTGACCTCATTTCCTTCCAGATCACAGCTGCTTCTCGCCTTCCTCACACCAAGTTCATTTAATCTATGATTGCTATGCCTGCTGACGCACACAGGTTCCTGGTGATGCAGCAGATCCATTATAAAATGTTAATCTTTGCTCATAGTCTTGTCCCTCGCTATCACTATCATCTTCTCCAGCTCTAAACCTCTGAACTCAAGGAGCTCAGTAAATGCCCAACATTCTCATTCAAACTGACATCGAACCCCAGGGTTTCCTGATGAAGGGCTTTTGCCCGAAACATCCATTCTCCTGCTCCTCGGATGCTGCCTGACCTGCTGTGCTTTTCCAGCACCACACTCTAGAATCCAACTCCAAGGGTCTGAAGTCTGGAACTCAGAATAGCACAATTAGGTATAGCAAATAGATGCTAAAGACGTTCAGGTCCCATGTATGAGTAAGATTGAGGAGTGCAGCTTAACAGTCGCAGCAAACTACAAACCATCAAAATTATCATGTGAATGAGACAGAGGTCAGAAAGACTCACCACACGACTCCAGTCAAATATTCAAACATTACTCGAGGAAAAGCCTGTAAATGCCCCCCGCCCATTAGGGCGACACGGTGGCTCGGGCGGTGGTTCCCACCTCGGGCAACTGTCTGTGTGGAGTTTGCACATTCTCCCCGTGTCTGCGTGGGTTTCCTCCGGGTGCTCCGGTTTCCTCCCACAATCCAAAACTGTGCAGGTTAGGTGAATTAGCCATGCTAAATTGCCCATAGTGTTAGGTGGATTAGCCAGGGGTAAATGTAGGGGAATGGGTCTGGGTGAGTTGCTCTTCGGAGGGTTGATGTTGGGCAGAATAGCCTGTTTCCACACTGTAGGTAATCTAATCTAATCTGTGAGAGGAGTTTCTCGGAGCCATCACTGTCAGTGTTGGACCGAAATTGACATCATTCTCCCTTCCGGCCTCCGGACCATCAGTCCGCATGTTCCCAACTCCAGCCCATGTGCCTGTAAGCGCGCATTGCGCGTGCTCGTGGGACTCCTGCATTAAGAATGGGGTGCGATCACATTCGCATGCCATGTTGGGTAAGATTTATGCCACGGAAGCCCGCGATTTTACATTCGACAGAACAATTATAGATTGGTCGCTGAAAAAAGTTCAAAATTAAAAAACATGGAAATTTTCTGAAAGGTAGCTAGATTCAAGCAAGGGTTTTATAGACTGGAATCTAATCAAGAGATGAGGCTTGTTAACTGACAGAATAAGCTGAAACTTTATTGTTGGAACAGCACAGCAGGTCAGGCAGCATCTAGGGAACGGAAGATTCGACGTTTCGGGCACATGCCCTTCTTCAGGAATGAGCAGAGAGTGTTCAGCAGGAGAAGATAAAAGGTAGGGAGGAGGGACTTGGAGGAGGGGCGTTGGAAATGTGATTGGTGGAAAGAGGTCAAGGTGAGGGTGATAGGTCGGAGTAGGGTGGAGGCGGAGAGGTCACTACTCCGACCTATCACCCTCACCTTGACCTCTTTCCACCTATCACATTTCCAACGCCCCTCCTCCAAGTCCCTCCTCCCTACCTTTTATCTTCTCCTGCTGAACACTCTCTGCTCATTCCTGAAGAAGGGCATGTGCCCGAAACGTCGAATCTTCTGTTCCCTAGATGCTGCCTGACCTGCTGTGCTGTTCCAGCAATAAAGTTTCAGCTTTGATCTCCAGCGTCTGCAGACCTCACTTTCTCCTCCTAACTGACAGAATAACACAATCAGAAGTGATCTACAGACGGAAATTTGATTGAGGGAATCAGGATGATTAAATCCAATATAACAGAAAACTGAGTGTGTAATACAGGCTATAATCTAATTGAGGGGTTCGGGATTGTTTGTATATAGAATAACATACTCGGGAATGAATTACAGACTGGAACCTAATCAAGAGGATCATTGTGATTTATATAGAGAATAACATACGCAATAGTAAATTACATCCTGGAATCTAATCAAAGCACCTTGATGCCACACTGGGTCGAATGCAGCCTTGAGATCAAGGGCTGTCAATCTCATCTCACCTCTAGGATTAAGCTTTTTTGTCCATGTTTTAACCAAGCCTAGAATGAGGTCAGTACCTGAGTGAGACTGGTGGTACTGAGAGGATGTTATTCGATATTTTGCATACCTTTATCGATAATCGAGAGTATATTGATAGGACGATTAATCCTGAGTTGGATGTGTCCTGCTACTTGTGCACAGGCAATCTGGCAAATTTCCAGATTGTTGGGGAGATGCCAATGTTGTAACTGCACTGAAGAGCTGAGAAAACTGAATGCAGTTTGTATTACACTCGGAGCAAGTGGATGATCTCTCCCTAGTGTGAACTCATTGATGTGTCGGCAGAAGTGAATTCTTTTACACACTCTCACCAGAATGAATGTGTTGATGTATCAGCGGGTTGTGGGACTATCCGAATCCCTTTGCAAATTCTGAGCAAGTAAATAATTTATCTCCAGTGTGAACTCGCTGATGTTGCAACAAGTTTGATGTCCGTGAAAATTCCTTCCCACATACAGGGGACATAAACAGCCTGTCCCCAGTCTGAACTCGTTGGTGCACAGTGAGGGTGACTGACTGTGTGAAGTACTTTCCACAGAGGTTCAGCTAAATGGTATCTCCTCAGAGTGATAAGCAATTTTTTTCTGGAAGCTGGAATACACTGAATCCCTTTCCACATGTAGAGCAGGCAAAAGCTCATTTCCAGTGTGACTGTATCAATCAATTTCCAGCTAGACAGGGTAACTACAATCTCTTCCCATAATCTCCACATTTACATGGTTGCATCATGGTGTTGGAGTCTTCGTGTTCGTCCAGGACAAATGCTCAATGCAATGTTATGAAGTCGAAATCATGTATTGTCAAGTTAAGATAGAGAGTGCTTTTCTCAACTTAAAGTACAGCCATAGCTGCTCGCAAAAGGTCGGGCTGTTTCAAATGTAGCAATTGGCTGTTAAATGGATACCTGTGTTCGGCTTGATGTTTTTACAACAATTCAAATTTAATTAATTTAATCTATGCCCAGGATACCAGAAGACAATGAGATTTTGAATTTTATTGTTTTGATCCCTGGAAATCAATCAAATAAGAATTAAATGTGTCCTATGGTGGAATATAAACCCGGCATTTTGAAAGTTAGTGGGAGAGCAACTGCCGATCTAATACCTTATTCTCAGATAATTTGAAAACACCCTTCATCAAAGGTACCTGTTCACGTGAAACATACAGTAAAAAGAAGAGCACCCAGGAAGATCAGCAGCTGGAAAAGTGAAAACATCAATGAAGAGGAGACTGTGTGGCCTTGAGATTAAGTTAATGTAACGTTTAATAAATATGTTATTAGAATAGCATATTAAGTTGCGTCGAGTTGGGGTCAGACATTAAGTAGTTAAAGAAAGGGGGTTTTGGATTTGTGAACAGGTTTTGTTTAGTGTTCACTATTAGAGTTAGAAAAATATTTTCTTTAAATAGTGGAATTTAGGAATTCTGTCACTGACATTTTAACAGATTATGAGGCAGGATGAGCTGTTCTGGGCGGTTAGTTTAATTAACAGGGTTTGATCTCCATGACGTAACAATAAGTATTATTCTTACTCACACACGGACTTATGGATTATGATTCTTCTTTTCTTATGTAAATCTTCACCCTAAAATCCTGTGAAGGAGTTTTACAGAAGTTATTCCTGTCAGTTCATAATGGAAATTCTGAATAGATACTTCTGGTTTCCCTGAAACATTGTGTCCTCTTGTTGACCAAAGCTGGAAATTCCTGTCTCAGAAGACAGTGGTTTTGTCTCAATGTAACTGGTCTAGTCCTAGCCAACCCTGGTTAATGTTCTGTGAGAGGTGTTCAAATATCACCAGGCCAGATAGGGGTGTTCCGTTAAGTCATTAAAAATCTGGACTGTCAATTATTGTAAGATACCATTGGGCTCATCTTTCTCCGGTTAGACTTACATGTGACTCCATTGTGGTTGACTCCTCACCGCCCTCCAGTCAACAAGGGATGGACAATAAACACACGCCGGTTCAGAGATGAACACATATCTCTTTTATGCTTCAGCTCTTGTGTGACTGACCGCATGTCCTGCCCAATAGAAAGTGGGGCAGCTCGGGAGGACATTCTGGAATTGGCGGGACACCGAGCCAATCAGAGTGAACAAAAGGCAGCGCCGATGTGTTTATGGAGCATGCGCAGTGCGGGTGTCTGAGCTGGTGGAGTTAAAAAGTGAGACAGAGCTGGAGGGAGGGACTGGATGGGTTTAGGAACAACCTGCTGGGAAGTATTTGTATTCGAGTTAGTACTGAACTCTGGGAAATTCTTTTACACGAGGTTAGAGTGGAAGAATTTCCTCACAGCAATCTCAAACCAAGAGGAACGTTTGTCTCTCCTGCACTGAGAAGGAGAGGCTTCGGAGCGGCTGGTTCTTGAAGGTCAGTGAGCTGCAATTCTCTCTCTCTCTCTCCCTCTCTCTAAAGAAACAAAAATATGTATCTACAGGAGGATAGTGTGTGTCTGAGAGCGGAGTTTATAGGTGATGCTTCTTCATACACTCTGATCTTGATCTTCTTGAAGTGAGGATCTGTCAGTTATTCCTGTGATGGAGATGGAGGAAATTGTCTGTAAGTACCCCACTGCTCTCACTATCTCTACTCTCATTGAGGGATGAGTCTTGTGGAGGGCTAGAACACGCCCTTCCCCGAAGGGCATTTGTCAGCTAGTTGAGTTTTTCATGACAGTCCAGTAATGTTTCACGGTCAGTATTTGAGTTACTTTCACACAAATTGCTGGATGCAAAGAACTCCGTGGTGACCCAATGGTTAGCACTGCTGCCTCTCAGCTCTGGGGACCTGGGTTTGATTCCAGACTCGGGTGACTGCGTGGAGATTGCCCTTTCTTCATATGTCTGTGTGGTTTCCTCTCGGTGCTCCTGTTTCCTCCCACAATTCAACGATATATGGGTTAGGTGGGTTGGCCATGCTAAATTGCCCATAATGTGCAGGGATGTGCAGGCTGCGTGGGTAAGCCATGGAGAATGCAGGGATATGGGGTGAGTCTGTGTGGGATGCTCTTCAGAGGATGGGTGTGGATTCAAACGGCCTTCTTCCACACTATAAGGTTTTTATGATTCTTATCTCCTTTTAGTATCTTAAACAGTACGATTGCTCAATCTCTCATTTTTCCTGATTTAAGTTTGTTTTACAGAGAATCACAGAGACCCATTTATCAGCAAGAATTCCAAGCAAATATCTTATCAGGATCTTAGATTGAGTCAATTCATCAGGATTTGAAAACCATTAGATTGTTAATGTTTGTCTGTGGGAAAAGTTTGCAAACATCAGTGTACTCAGTGACAAATGGACAAGTCCTGCACCAGTTCCACAGATTGAATACCATCCCACCATTCACAGCAGGGAGAGATTGTATCGCCACAGTGGCTCAATCCCAGCCTCAGGCGACTGTCTCTGTGGAGTTTGCACATTCTCCCTGGGTCTGTGTCAGCTCCATCTTGGTACTCTGGGTTCTTCTCCCAATTCAAAGATGGGTAGGTTAGGTGATTTGACCATGTAAAATTGCACATTGTTTTCAGGGATGTGTTGGTTAGGTGCATTAGTCAAGGGTAAATGTTCAGTAATGGGGTAGGAGAATAGGTCTGGATGACTTTATCCCCAGGGGGTTAGATTAGATTAGATTACTTTACAGTGTGGAAACAGGCCCTTCAGCCCAACAAGTCCACACCGACCCGCCGAAGCGCAAACCACCCATACTCCTACATTTACCCCTTACCTAACACTACGAACAATTTAACATGGCCAATTCACCTGACCCTGCACATCTTTGGACTGTGGGAGGAAACCTTAGTGTGGACTTGTGGACTGTAGGGATTCTATAAGTCTATTAACCCTGTCCTGTGTCTGGGTGAGGAATCAGCTGATCATCCAATATGGAGAGACATGATCTACACCTCAGAAACCGTGGAAATGTGCAAACTGTGGGAAGGGATACAAATGTTTATACATGCTGGAAATTCATTGATGCAGTCACACTGGAGATAAGTCATTCATCTACTGTTTGTGGGAAGGGATTCAATCAATCACCCGTCCTTGAGAAACAAGAATGCACTCAGTGGGGAGAGGCCATTCATCTGCCCTGAGTGTGGGAAGAGATTCAGTGACTCATCCTACCTGCTAACGCACCAGTGAGATCACACTGGGGAGAGGCTATTCCCCTGCTCTGAGTGTAACAAGGCATTCTCTGTAATCAACCTCTAAGCACACCAACTGGTTAACACTGAGTGACCTTTCAAATGCTCACATTGAGAGAAAAGCTTGAAACACAGACATGAAATGCTGATACATGAGTATGTTCACACTGGGGAGAGGCCATTCCCCTCTCTGTGTGTGGGAAACGATTTGTCCATTCAAAAAAATCTTCTGAAACCACAACGAATACACACTGGTAAGAAGCTGTTACCTGCTGCTTTTCTGGGAAAGGATTTACTCAGTCATCCCACCTTCTGAATTCACACCTGACTCAGGCAGCTGTGTGCTGCTGTTCTCAATAAACTTCTGATGGTTCCCCCCCACCCCACCCCCCAGGAAACAGATGCAGTGGAACAGGGAAATGTGGCACTTGTGATGTCACATGGGTAAGCCAGCAGAAGGTGGCATTGTGTTACTGTACTTCTCAGAGAGAGGGAAACTCTGACTTTGAAAGAATGAATTATAAACGTGATGAATCAAAGTATGTCCCATTGCAGTCGGAACTGGGCACACACCAACACTCACAGGCACAAAATCAGATTCACAGACAGCTATAAAGAAACTTTCAGACACACGCTTCCAGGACAATGTGTGCTACTGCAGACAGTTTGTCATTCATACACAGACAGACACACTCAAACTTCCCTCCGACATAATCTGTGTCCCATTGCTTGCAGAGATAGTCACATCAACACAGAAAAACAGACATGAACACAGAGATGGAAGCGCAATACAGTCAGTGAGACACAGAATCACTGACTTTTACAAACATATCCACAGATATACTCAGACAATTTTGTGTTCAGCTGTGTGAAAATCCTTGCTTCCTTGTGAAATACATTTGTGTCCTTTGGGTGCAGAAGCCTGTGTTTTGTTGTCTAAATGAAAGTGTGTTGTGGCTGCTGCTGGTTTGAAACTGCAGCTTTGTCTCTGTGTGGATTTTAAGTCTGTAATCTGTGTGTGAAGTGAGGAGGTGGGGGAAGGAGGAGAGGGACAGACAGACAGATAGTTTGGACTAAACTATTGAGTTGCTGCTTTCTCTCACACCATCCCCGCTTCCTCTCAACTCACAACTTGTAATGCTCCATCCCTGGGGGAGATATACTCTCGGTAGAAGAGCTGCGTTTTGGGCACAGAAGGGTCTTTAAGTAATAGACCTGAAGGTATTTAAAGCAAGTCCTGTCAGCCATAGTTCCCATTGCCATGTGGATGGAGCAGGAGGTGAGTATCAAAGGGTTTGTGTGTGTGTGTGTGTGTATGCGCGCGTGTGTGTGTGAATGAGTGTGGGTACTGTTAGAGTCTCAGTGTCAGTTTTGATCGATTAACCACAGTCCATCACCCCCACACCGTCCCTCAACCAGCCAGACTGTCGTAGATTCTAGGAGCAAGGCCTGTCTCTCATGGATGAGCGGGAGTGTATGAAATCATAGAGAAAGCTGGGACCCACTGGAATTGTATCCCTTCCTCAGTATCTCTATGTTTTTTCTTAACTTTTGTTTTTCTGACTTTTCTCCCTTTTCTCGCTCACTCTGTGTCTCTCTTTCTTCTTGTCTTCCACTCCCATCCGTCTGTCCCATGGGTTCAGGAACATAATTGCTTGAAGTTTGCGTCACCTACTGACCCTGATCACTCCCTGTACGAAAACGTTCTTCCTAATGTCACTTTTACTTCTTTCCCTCGTGATTTTAAAACTCTGCTGAATCGTTGTCGATCCTTTCAGGCGTGGGAGCATTTGCACTACATTATTCCTGTGTCTAGACCCTCATGACTTGAAAAACGTCAATCAGGCCAGCTTTCAACCTACTGTTCTCCAAGGAGAACTGTCCCAACTTTCCAATCTACCTTCATTGCTGACAATCCTCATACACGGCACCATTAACGTCAACCTGTTCAGCGCTATCTGCAATCACTTCACTTCCCCGCTTCCTGAAATTTCGCGCTCACAATTGAGCAATAATGCAGTTGGAGGATTCATTCAGAGTCGGACTGCGCGGGCGAGCGATGTGCAACACTTTGAGAAGTGTTTCTTTTTACCCTGTTCGCTGTAATGGGAGCTCGGCCCCATCCCTATTTCAGGAAGTCCGATCTTGTTTAATAAACGTGCTTTTGGAGAAAATTGCGCCTGCGTGTCGGCACAAGACAACTTCCGAAATGAGGGCTCGTCCGCGTTTCGAACCTGGAATTTCTCGCACATCCACCCGCATGTAGACCCGAAGTGAGAATCATACCGCGAGACCAACGAGCCACAGGCCTTTCCAGGCGCGCGCTGCCCTGACCCCGGATGCTCCAAGCGCTCTCCCCCGAAGCAGCTGAGACTTGCTCAGTGTGAGATACGTTTGAGTTGCTCCAAGAATCGCAAGCAGCAAAGAGAGTCCACAACATTTGCTTCTCATTCCGTCTCCCTGCGCCCAGGACGCTGCTGTTTGTCTCGATCCCAGTAACTGGACTCTCTCCACTGGCGGATAATTAAACCATTTTGTTTCTACTTGCAACCTGTTCTGGGGGAGGGCAGAGCCCATTCGCTCGTCCGCCTTCTCTCAATCACTTGGGATGGGAGACGTCAGTTACACTAATGCGGAGGAAATGGGCAAGTTTTAACTACATTACAAAGGTCTGTAATCAAAGAGACAGCAAGATGCTGTGCTGGTGGGACAGAGCGAAATGGACACCGGAAACTGTTCCCTCAGGTAAATTCATATCAGTGCATTTGTGTGCAGCCTGCTCGGTGCTCAGAATTCGTCTTCACACAGCAATCCTGCAGAAAGACTTTTCTAACACGGGCGTCTGTTTCTTTGCTGCGAACGGGCAGCAGTGAACATCTGAGCCCCAACTGTCCCAGATGAAGTTGAAAATGAGCCATTGTTTATCCCTCAGCCGCTCTGTCCGAGGGACAGGGAGAGGGGCGGCATAAACGCGTGACGTCATTCCGCCGCAGCCTGAAGCTGTTCAGTCCATCATTTCCATCCGACTCTCTGTCACTTGTATCTCTCCGAGGTGATTCGCAATCGGTGATATGTGTCCTAACCATGGGAACTGTGTCTGTATGGTGATGCTGCTTTCGAAATGCTGATCGTCCTGTCATTCATCTCTGAACCGGAGTGGGGAATTATTGCAGGGAATGAATACGACCGCAAATAATGTGGCTTTGCGGCTCAGTGGTTAACACTGCTGTCTCAGAACGGTACCTGAATTCGATCCTACCCTTGTGCGGCTTGTTTGTGTGGAGTGTGTTCAATCCCCCGTGTCTGCGTGGGTTTCCTGCGGTGCTCCGGTTTCCTTCCACAGTCGAAAGATGTGCAGGTTAGGTGGATTGACCATGCTAAACTGCCCCATAGTGCCCAGAGGTCGGTGGGTTAGGCGCATCAGTCAGAAGTAAATTCTGGATCAGTGGTGCTGGAAGAGCACAGCAATTCAGGCAGCATCCGCGGACAGGCAAATCGACGTTTCGGGCAAAAGCCCTTCATCAGGAATAAAGGCAGAGAGCCTGAAGCGTGGAGAGATAAGCTAGAGGAGGGTGGGGGTGGGGAGAGAGTGGCATAGAGTACAATAGGTCAGTGGGGAAGGAGATGAAGGTGATAGGTCAGGGAGGAGAGGGTGGAGTGGATAGGTGGAAAAGGAGCTGGGCAGGTCGGACAAGTCCGGACAGGTGTGGGGATCGAGTTGCTGGAGGTTAGAAGCTAGGATGAGGTGGGGGAAGGGGAAATGAGGAAACTGTTGAAATCCACATTGATGCCCTGGGGTTGAAGTGTTCCGAGGCGGAAGATGAGGCGTTCTTCCTCCAGGCGTCTGGTGGTGAGGGAGCGGCGGTGGAAGAGGCCCAGCACCTCCATATCCTCGGCAGAGTGGGAGGGGGAGTTGAAATGTTGAGCCACTGGGCGATTTAGTTGATTGGTGCGGGTGTCTCGGAGATGTTCCCTAAAGCGCTCTGCTCGGAGGCGCCCAGTCTCCCCAATGTAGAGGAGACTGCATCTGGAGCAACAGATACAATAGATGATATTAGTGGATGTGCAGGTAAAACTTTGATGGATGTGGAAAGCTCCTTTGGGGCCTTGGATAGAGGTGAGGGAGGAGGTGTGGGTGCAGGTTTTACAGTTCCTGTGGTGGTAGGGGAAAGTGCCAGGATGGGAGGGTGGGTCGTAGGGGGGCGTGGACCTGACCAGGTAGTCACGGAGGGAGCGGTCTTTGCGGAAGGCGGAGAGGGGTGGGGAGGGAAATATATCCCTGGTGGTGGGGTCTGTTTGGAGGTGGCGGAAATGTCGGCGGATGATTTGGTTTATGCGAAGGTTGGTAGGGTGGAAGGTGAGCACCAGGGGCGTTCTGTCCTTGTTGCGGTTGGAGGGGTTGGGTCTGAGGGCGGAGGTGCGGCATGTGGATGAGATGCGTTGGAGGGCATCTTTAACCACGTGGGAAGGGAAATTGCGGTCTCTAAAGAAGGAGGCCATCTGGTGTGTTCTGTGGTGGAACCGCTCCTCCTGGGAGCAGATACGGCGGAGGCGGAGGAATTGGGAATACGGGATGGCATTTTTGTAAGAGGTAGGGTGGGAAGAGGTGTAATACAGGTAGCTGTGGGAGTCGGTGGGTTTGTAGAAGATGTCAGTGTCAAGTCGGTCGTCACTGATGGAGATGGAGAGGTCCAGGAAGGGGAGGGAGGTGTCAGAGATGGTCCAGGTAAATTTAAGGTCAGGGTGGAATGTGTTGGTGAAGTTGATGAATTGCTCAACCTCCTCGTGGGAGCACGAGGTGGCGCCAATGCAGTCATCAATGTAGCGGAGGAAGAGGTGGGGAGTGGTGCCGGGGTAATTACGGAAGATCAACTGCTCTACGTCGCCAACAAAGAGACAGGCATAGCTGGGGCCCATACGTGTGCCCATGGCTACCCCTTTGGTCTGGAGGAAGTGGGAGGATTCAAAGGAGAAATTGTTAAGGGTGAGGACCAGTTCGGCCAAATGAATGAGAGTGTCGGTGGAGGGGTACTGTTGGGAACGTCTGGAGAGGAAAAAACGGAGGGCTTGGAGGCCCTGGTCATGGCGGATGGAGGTGTAGAGGGTTTGGATATCCATGGTGAAGATGAGGCGTTGGGGGCCGGGGAAACGGAAGTCTTGGAGGAGGTGGAGGGCGTGGGTGGTGTCTCGAACGTATGTGGGGAGTTCCTGGACTAGGGGGGATAGGACAGTGTCGAGGTAGTTAGAGATGAGTTCAGTGGGGCAGGAGCATGCTGAGACAATGGGTCGGCCAGCGTGGTCAGGCTTGTGGATCTTGGGAAGGAGGTAGAACCGGGCAGTGCGGGGTTCCCGGACTATGAGGTTGGAAGCTGTGGGTGGGAGATTTCCTGAGGTGATGAGGTTCTGTATGGTCTGGGAGATGACGGTTTGGTGATGGGGGGTGGGGTCATGGTCAAGGGGGCGGTAGGAAGAGGTGTCCTCGAGTTGGCGTTTGGCTTCAGCGATGTAGAGGTCAGTGCGCCAGACTACCACTGCGCCCCCTTTGTCCGCTGGCTTGATGGTGAGGTCAGGATTGGAGCAGAGGGATTGGAGGGCTGCGCGTTGTGAGGGTGAGAGGTTGGAGTGGGGGAGGGGGGTCGACAGGTTGAGGCGGTTAATGTCCCGGCGGCAGTTGGAAATGAAGAGGTCGAGCTTTTTACCACAGTCAGAAGTCAATGTCCGGTCTGGGCGGGTTACTCTTCGGAGGGTTGATAAGGACTTGTTGAGCAGGACGGCCTGTTTCCGCAGTGTAGGGATTAGAATTCGAATTGTTTCAACTTCACCAGCTCATTCCCATTTCAGAGAAGAGGTGTTAGGATTCAGTTCAGAGCAGACTGGCGGAAAGCAACTCAAATCTCCACAAGCACTTCCCCTCAATTGTGTAAGTTGGACCAGTGTTTAGTGACATATTCAGCTCAGATGTTCGAAGATTTGGGAAGCAGAGGCAAAGGCAAGATATAGAACAGAGTACTGTTACAAAGGGAAGCAGTAGCAGACGATAGTTTCGATCGAGGGACATGAACCCAGCACCCTCCCGCTGCGACACTACTTTCCCACGCGGAGTGTTTTCCACAGATCCCTTCAGCCTTTTGTCTGGCGTGTGGCATGCACGTTCGAGCCTGATGTCAAAGATCTCCACTGCTGTCGTGTAATATGCTGTTTCGCGGACGTATGGAGGCTGTGTAAATATAAACTCATTTCTAAATTCCCACATTCTGTTGGTCGAACTGTGATTTCACACTGAATCACAACATGTGTCACAGCGCAGACGGAGGCCATGCGGCCCACCTTCGATCTGCTGGTTGCGCACTGTTAGTAAACGTGTGTCTCAATTCGTATTTCCGTGCCTGTTTTGTGTAAATCTGCACATCTGAACATGACCACCGAATTCCCTTTCGGGTCCATTGAATCTTCCTCTTTGTCAATGTCAGATAGGGATTTACTGACACGAACCACTCCCTGTACGAAAACGTTCTTCGTCATGTCACTTTTACTTCTTTCCCTCCTGACTTTAAAATTCTGCCGAATCGTTGTGGATCCTTTCAGGCGTGGGAGCATTTTCACAACATTATTTCCTGTGTCTAGGCCTCTCATCATTTGCAAGGCTTCTGTTCTCCGTGGAGAGCAGTCCCAATTTTCCAATTTCGCTTCATTGCTGACATTCCTCAAACACCGCATCTCTGGCAAGTCGGAGTAGTAGAAGACCCAAAGCGAGATTCATACCCCTAGACCAACGAGCTAGATACCAGGCGCACCCCATCGCCCATACCCGCCCCACCTCTTGAACAAGCTGAGACTTGCTCAGTGTGAAATACATTTGAGATTGCTCTTAGAATTGCAAGCGGCAAACAGTTTCCAGAACAGCTGCTTCTCATTCTGTCTCCTTACTGCTGTTTGTCCCGTCCCCAGGAACCGGGCTCTCTCCACTGTCAGATAATTCAACCGTTTTGTTTCTAAACATTTTTCTGATACCCAGGTGGCCAGTGATAAGCACTGCCCTCCTCAACATAGGGTACAGAGAACAGGAGAAGACCACAAAGAACTCCACGAGTGTGTCACCTCAACTGTGCACATTGGGCCAGTATATCCATGTGAAATATTTATGTTGAGTTTTTTGGGAAGCAAATGAGAAGGCGAGGTGCAGAACAGAGCGCCCTTAGACAGGAAAGCTGCTAAAGACGACATTGCGTGAATAGGAGAGAATAGGACATGGCGGATTTCAGGCCTGAAAATCATGGAACTGTAGGTGGGGCTGTCGGGTCTTCAAGTGGAAAATGAGGTGTTGTTCTTCCATCTGGAGCTGAGCTTTGCTGGAACACTGCTGCAAGCCTGAGACAGAGATGTTGGCCAGGGAACAGGGTGGCGTGTTAAAGTGGCAGGAAAGCAGAGGGTCAGGGCCTTTTTTTGCGGGCAGAATTGAGATGTTCTGCGAAACCGTCACCCAGTTTATGCTTCATGCTACTTTGCGGAAACGACACTGTGAGCAGCGAATGCAGTAGACTAGGTTGTGGCAAATGTGCAGGCAAAGTGCTGTTTGACCTGGCAGGTATGTTTGAGCCCTTGGATATTCAGGAGGGAGCAGGTAAGTGAGCAGGTGTTACACATTCGGCGGTTGCAGTGGAAACTGCCTTGGCACTATGGGAGGTGGGTGTGGGGTGTTGCGAGCGAAGGAAGAGTGGACCTGAGGTGTAAGCCCTGCCCATTTACCTCCTCTCATATATAAATCCGTGATGTTGGAAGAACTTTCCAAAGAATGATTCAGTACCACGTGACTCATGAACTAATTAGTATTCATGTTCCGGGGCCAGCATCATTATTGTGTCACAGCAGCTGCAGGCCATCACCGGGGGCTCGCCCTATGACGTCACGGTGCAGCTGGAAGCCCCGGGACAGTTTATCAAAGAAACCCCCGTATCGGGAAGCACTGAGATAGCTAACTACTGTCAGTTTACAAGGGAACACATCTCCACATTACACAGCCTCGAGGCAAGCTTCCCGTCCTTCCACTTAAAGTTCAAGAGCCCTCAAACCGAAATTCCCCAGGTACATTTGGAAGAATTTTTTCCAGGTGTTCGCAAAGTATATCTATGAGCACTTTGTTAAAGTTTGAATTTTGCGAGTGTTGAAATTTTGTGCTTTTGAGCGAAATCACAGTTCGAAGAAACAGAATGTGGTAATTTAGACAGAGTTTGTATTTGCGCGTCAGCGATATGTCTGCGGGTGCGTGATGGGAGCATCACCCAGAAGGGAAACCATTTCTCCTGTTCACTCAATGTCCTCTTTAGCAGCTTTCCCGTATAACGGCGCACTGTTCTGCACCTCGCCTTCTCATCTGCTTCCCGAAACACATCGACATATGTCTTTCACATTGATACACAGGCCCAATGTGCACAGTTGAGGTGACACACTCGTGCAGGTCTGTGTGGTCTTCTCCTGTTCTCTGTTGAGGAGGGCAATGCTTGTCACTGGTCACTCAGGTGTCAGAGAAAAGTTTAGAAACAAAACGGCTAAATTTTCTGCCAGTAGAGAGGGCCCGGTTCCTGGAGACGGGACAAACGACAGCAGGGAGACAGAATGAGAAGCAGCTGTTCTGGAAATTCTTTGCCTGACCCCATTAAAAACAGACAACTTCGCAACTGGAGGGAGAACAGCAAACAGACCGCCCCGGGGCGGGCTTGAACCATCAACCTTTCAGTTAGCAGCCGAACGCGCTGACCAATTGCGCCACAGAGACAAGGAGCCACGCCCCTTTCCACATCGCTTAGGGGAGGCTATTAGTGAATTCATAATTCAGCTTGCCCATCCGAGAATTACATTTGTCGTCTATCAGTTTTACTTTTCCATAATAAAGCCTGGGAGATTTATTGTGGAGATACGGGGACAGTCTGAAGACACATCCATGTCACGAGGAACTAGCTTTCTTACTCCGGGGCCGTCGCCCTTCGAGCCTTTCAGTGTTTTGCCTGTTCCCGAGTTCTCTCATTGGCTCGGAGGCGAGAAGGGGTTTGAATTCCTGATGTGCAGGAACGACAATTCTTTCAATGTCTCAGATCAGTTCATGTCCCGAGAATATCAGAGTCAATCTCCCGGCCTTTTCAACAAGGGGACGGTGTCTGCACTGTCTCTGCTCAGTCGGACAGTTCATCTTTCATTCTCCTCTAAATATGCTTCCCAAAGAGTTTCCAAAGATTCACAAAGCTGGAGACTGGGATTTCTGTTTTGCTTCATGAACATTTTTCCATTTCCTAACTGACAATATTTTGCCCAAACCTCTTCCCAATTGTACGCCATGATTCATTTCCAGGGATGAGGAATTTCCAGTTTGGAGAGACATTCCCAAGGTTGGGAATGTTCGCTTTGGAGCATAGAAGGTTAACTGGAGATTTCCTGGGGTTTTGGGAGAAGAAGCGGTGGGAATGGGCAGATTAATGATTAGACGAACCAATTGCCACTGACCAGAGTCAGATACCAGGGGACAGGGATTGAAATTCTTGAATGAAAAGCAGCACTTGTGCCTAATAAACACAGAGAATACTGCAGAAAGCCAACAGGTCGAGCAGCATCTGTGGAAAGGTAAACAGAGCTGACGTTTTGAGTCTGTACGTTGTTTGTTCAGAACCCGAGTTTCCTGCATGGCAATCAATTCCCAGACATGAGAAAACGGGACTTTATTGAGACGGGTTTTGTGAAGTTTGAGCGATAATGTAACCAACAGGAAGTCATTTAAAATCGCCAGCGAAGAAAGCATCGTCAGCAGGTTACCACCCTGGGCGGGGGAGTCCCAAAGGATCTCTACGCCAACACCTTAAGTGTTCGGCCACAACTACACGCCCAAAGTTGTGGTGTAAAATTTCTCATGGAATTGTTCTAAAAGGAAAGGTGAGTACTGGGCTTGTCCTGTCCGCGCCATAGCCCCAGCGTATCCTGTTCCCCTGGATTTGATCAGGACAGAGGAGGCTGATGGGAGATCGAACTGAACGACACACATGGATGAGAGATAGAGCGGGTGGGAAGGATCCATTTTCATGCGTAGAGAGATTAATAATCAGGGCCGAAAATAAGGAGCCACTTCAAGAAATTTGGGGTTCATTCAGCAAAGCCAATGTAGAACTGTTCACAGAAAACTGTGATGAAAGTTTCTCGAGTTATTTTGATGATGCTAATACAATCGATAGGATGAACGTAGATTGGTAAATGCATTTGGTGACAGTTCTGTTCTCGCCCCGTGAGCGAAACCTGGATCTGAAGGATTCTGTTTTCTCCGACAGGAACTGTCAAATCTGCAGAGTTTCTCTTTTTGTCTCGGCTTCTCCGTATCCGCAGTCCCTGACGTTCGACATTAATTCAATTCAGAAACCCCTTTGTGGAGAAGATTTCCGTTTGGGGAACATTTTCCTGACCCCACTAAAAGCGCACAGCTTCGAAGCCAAGGAAGAACAGCGAACACACCGCCCCTGGGTGGGCTCGAACCACCAACCTTTCGGTTAACAACCGAACGCGCTGACCAATTGCGCCACAGAGACAGGCGAGGGCCTGGGCTGCGCCATCGCTTAGGGGAGGCTATTAGTGAATTCATAATTCAGCCTCCCCGCCTAGAATTACAATTGTCCTCTATCAGTTTTACTTTTTCATAATAAAGCCTGGGAGATTTATTGTGGAGACACCAGGGACAGTCTGATCCCACACATCCATGTCAGGAGGAACTAGCTTTCTTACTCCGGGGCCGTCGCCCTTCGAGCCTTTCAGTGTTTTGCCTGTTCCCGAGTTCTCTCATTGGCTCGGAGGCGAGAAGGGGTTTGAATTCCTGATGTGCAGGAACGACAATTCTTTCAATGTCTCAGATCAGTTCATGTCCCGAGAATATCAGAGTCAATCTCCCGGTCTCTTTAACAAGGGGACGGTGTCTGGACTGTCTCTACTCAGTTGGACAGTTCATCTTTCATTCTCCTCTAAATATGCTTCCCAAAGAGTTTCTAAAGATTCACAAAGCTGGAGACTGGGATTTCTGTTTTGCTTCATGAACATTTTTCCATTTCCTAACTGAGAATATTTTGACAAAATCTCTACCCAATTGTACCCCTTGCGTCATGTCCAGGGATGAGGAATTTCCATTTTGGAGAGACATTCCCAAGGTTGGGAATGTTCGCTTTGGAGCATAGAAGGTTAACTGGAGATTTCCTGGGGCTGTTGGTAATGATGGGAGAAGAAGCGGTGGGAATGGGCAGATGAATGATCAGAAGAATCAATTGCCACTGACCAGAGTCAGTTACCAGAGGAAAGGGAATGAAGTTCTTGAATGAAAAGCTGCACTTGTGCCTAATAAACACAGAATACTGCAGAAAGCCAACAGGTCGAGCAGCATCTGTGGAAAGGTAAACAGAGCTGACGTTGTGAGGCTGGTACGTTGTTTGTTCAGAACCCGAGTTTCCTGCATGGCAATCAATTCCCAGACATGAGAAAACGGGACTTTATTGAGACGGGTTTTGTGAAGTTTGAGCGATAATGCAACCAACAGGAAGTCATTTAAAATCGCCAGCGAAGAAAGCATCGTCAGCAGGTTACCACCCTGGGCGGGGGAGCCCCAAAGGATCTCTACGCCAACACCTTAAGTGTTCGGCCACAAATGCACGCCCAAAGTTGTGGTGTAAAATTTCTCATGGAATGGTTCTAACAGGAAAGGTGAGTATTGGGCTTGTCCTGTCCGCGCCATAGCCCCAACGTATCCTGTTCCCCTGGATTTGATCAGGACAGAGGAGGCTGATGGGAGATCGAACTGAACTACACACATTGATGAGTGATAGAGCGGGTGGGAAGGATCCATTCCCATGCGAAGAGAGATTAATAATCAGGGCCGAAAATAAGGAGCCACTTCAAGAAATTTGGGGTTCATTCAGCAAAGCTAATGCAGAACTGTTCACAGAAAATTGTGATGAAAGTCTCTCGAGTTATTTTGATGAGGAGTGTTGATGATGCTAATACAATCGATAGGATGAACGTAGATTGGTAAATGTATTTGGTGACAGTTCTGTTCTAGCCCTGTGAGCGAAACCTGGATCTGAAGGAATAAAAGGGACATTAACAACATCGATCTGAAATTGGATACGTGACAAGAAACAGAGCCATCATTAACAGTTGGCTTTTGAACTGGAGAAGGTTTCTCGTGAAATTAGCTTGCGGCTTGAGGTATGCAAGGTCAAGATAATTTAGGTAAAACACGGAAACGCTGTCCTCATTAGAAGACAGTGAAAGGATTACAAGACGCAAATTAAACAGTTTCGATAAGTGATCCAGGGGACTGGGAAGATAAGTATTATAAACTGTGAACAACAAAGTTCTGGAGCACAACACTTACATTCAAAGGCCGAAAATATCCAGGTCTTGATTCATCAGATTGCATTGTGGGGCTTTTCTGCAAAACATCCACTTGCAATGTCCGACAAAAGAGTGACAAAACCCATCCCTGTCAGCCCAGGATAGAAAATCCGAAGGGATGAACTTTTGCTGATTTTTTGAAGATTCACAAAGCTAACAGTTGGGTTTTGGTGATTGTTTCCTTTCCACTCCCAGGAGCCGCAGTGGTTGAGGCGGTGAGTTGGGGAAAGTAAAACGTGCCCGTGAGAAGCGTGTGGGGCAATTTCAGCTTCCCCTCATCTGACAGCGCTGTGACGTGACTCTGATGTTCTCAGGGACACTCACTGACGCGAGACAGTGAAAAGATTCTCATGCCCGCAGATCGGGAATTCAAACTGTATACCGGTTTCAGGACAATGAGAAAGATTAATTTGGGTGTGTGAAGAAGCTGTGAGCTGCATTTCAAACAGGTCGGTGGAGTCAGATGCGTCATCCATTGCGCCCCGACCCTGTGAATATCTAACGCCACCATGCTGCAGAGCTCTGACGTTAACACGGACATGCGCACCAATGGGAACCTTCACAAGGTGAACAACCAAAGATAATCACCGTCACTGATTCCCTTCCACAGGCCCAATTTTGTGAAGCAGTATCTTTCACTGGCAAAGGAAATACCCTTGTCCTCAGGTGCCTGCTTCATTTCGATCACGATTTCATGCCCCTCACTGTTCTAGTCTCATTTCCAAACACTTTGTTCATAGATTCAAAAGAAGCTCTGCGGGTATCTGCTTGTTCCACCCGAACAGGCAGTGGGTTGCAGATTCCCACCAATCCCAATGTGAGTGAAATATTTTTCCCCCTCCACTGATTTGAATCTTAAAGAAGAAGCCGGGGAGCAAGTTCCCTTTCTTTTCGACGACATTTCTCATTTTGTAGTCGGCAGGGTTCACACCTGCGTGGGGAAACCGCAATGGATTTCAAGTCCATCGCATTAACCACTCGGCCCACGAATACAGAACCACACTGACAGCTTCACTTCCCAGGTCTGTCTGCCTGTGGAGCTGAGAAAGAGTGAATCATCGCAGAGTTTGTTTGAATCCAATCACACAGTGATTCGAAAGGGTTAAATATCTGCACACGGTGTTTGCAGATATTTAGGTGTTTCATCCCAAAAGATGAAATGAACTTTCAGGTAAAATAAAACTCGAAATTGCAGGAGGAACTCAGCAGGTCAGGCAACATCTGTGGAAAGAGAATCAGAGGCAACATTTCTGGATTCTGTTTTCTCCGACAGGTACTGTCAAACCTGCCGAGTTTCTCTTTTTGTCTCGGCTTCTCAGCATCCGCAGTCCCTTACGTTGGACATGAATTCAATTCAGAAACTCCTTTGTGGAGAATATTTCCGTTTGAGGAACATTTTCCTGACCCCATTAAAAGCACATGGCTTCGAAGCCAAGGAAGAACAGCGAACACACCGCCTCTAGGTGGGCTCAAACCACCAACTTTTCGGTTAATGCCGAACGCGCTGACCGATTGCGCCACAGAGACAGGCACCGACATGGGCTGCACCATCGCTTAGGGGAGGCTATTAGTAAATTCATAATTCAGCCTCCCCGCCTAGAATTACAATTGTCGTCTATCAGTTTTACTTATCCATAATAAAGCCTGGGAGATTTATTGTGGAGACAATGGGGACAGTCTGAAGACACATCCATGTCAGGAGGAACTAGCTTTCTTACTCCGGGGCCGTTGCCCTTCGAGCCTTTCAGTGTTTTGCCTGTTCCCGAGTTCTCTCATTGGCTCGGAGGCGAGAAGGTGTTTGAATTCCTGATGTGCAGGAACGACAATTCTTTCAATGTCTCAGATCAGTTCATGTCCCGAGAACATCAGAGTCAATCTCCCGGCCTCTTCAACAAGGGGACGGTGTCTGGACTGTCTCTACTCCAATCCCATGCATAGGGAGATTAATAATCAGGGCCGAAAATAAGGAGCCACTTCAAGAAATTTGGGGTTCATTCAGCAAAGCTAACGTAGATCTGTTCACAGAAAATTGTGATGAAAGTCTCTCGAGTTATTTTGATGAGAAGTGTTGATGATGCTAATACAATCGGTAGGATGAACGTAGATTGGTAAATGTATTTGGTGACTGTTCTGTTCTAGGAGAAAGTGAGGTCTGCAGATGCTGGAGATCAGAGCTGGAAATGTGTTGCTGGAAAAGCGCAGCAGGTCAGGCAGCATCCAGGGAACAGGAGAATCGACGTTTCGGGAAAAAGCCCTTCTTCAGGTTTCCTGAAAAAGGGCTTATGTCCGAAACGTCGATTCTCCTGTTCCCTGGATGCTGCCTGACCTGCTGAGCTTTTCCAGCAACACATTTCCAGGACAGCTCTGTTCTAGCCCTGCAAGCGAAACCTGGATCTGAAGGAATAAAAGGGACATTAACAACATCGATCTGAAATTGGATACGTGACAAGATACAGAGCCATCATTAACAGTTGGCTTTTGAACTGGAGAAGGTTTCTCGTGAAATTAGCTTGAGGCTTGAGGTATGCAAGGTCAGGATAATTTAGGTAAAACACGGAAACGCTATCCTCATTAGCAGACAGTGGAAGGATTACAAGACACAACCTAAACATTTTCGATAAATGATACAGGGGATAGGGAAGATAAGTAATATAAACTGTGAACAACAAAGTTCTTGAGCACAACACTTACATTCAAAGACCGAAAACATCCAGGTCCTGATTAATCAGATTGCATTGTGGTGCTTTTCTGCAAAACATCCACTTGCAATGTCCTACAAAAGAGTGACCAAACCCTTCCCTGTCAGCCCAGGATAGAAAATCCGAAGGGATGAACGTTTGCTGATTTTCTGAAGATTCACAAGGCTAAGACTGGGTTTTGGTGATTGTTTCCTTTCCACTCCCAGGAGCCGCAGTGGTTGAGGCGTTGAGTTGGGGAAAGTAAAATGTGCCCGTGAGAAGCGTGTGGGGCTATTTCAGCTTTCCCTCATCTGACAGCGCTGTGACTTGACTCCGATGTTCTCAGGGACATTGACTGACGCGAGACAGTGAAAAGATTCCCATGCCCGCAGATCGGGAATTCAAACCGTATGCCGGTTTCAGGACAATGAGAAAGATTAATTGGGGTGTGTGAAGAAGCTGCATTTCAAACAGGTAGGTGGAGTCAGATCCGTCATCCATTGCGCACCGGCCCTGTGCGTATCTAACGCCACCATGCTGCAGAGTTCTGACGTTAACACGGACATGCGCAGCAAGGGGAACCTTCACAAGGTGAACAACCAAAGATAATCACCGTCACTGATTCCCTTCCACAGGACCAACTTTGTGAAGCAGTATCTTTCACTGGCAAAGGAAACACCCTTGTCCTCAGGTGCCTGCTTCATTTCGATCACGATTTCAAGCCTCTCACTGTTCTAATTTCATTTCCAAACACTTTGCTCACAGTCTCAAACGAAGCTCTGCGGGTATCTGCTTGTTCCACCCGAACAGGCACTGGGTTGCAGATTCCCACCAGTCCCAATGTGAGTGAAATACTTTTCCCCCTCCACTGATTTGAATCTTAATGAAGAAGCCGGGGAGCAAGCTCCCTTTCTTTTCGACGACATTTCTCATTTTGTAGTCGGCAGGGTTCACACCTGCGTGGGGAAACCGCAATGGATTTCAAGTCCATCGCATTAACCACTCGGCCCACGAATACAGAACCACACTGACAACTTCACTTCCCAGGTCTGTCTGCCTGTGGAGCTGAGAAAGAGTGAATCATCGCAGAGTTTGTTTGAATCCAATCACTTCACAGTGATTCGAAAGGGTTAAATATCTGCACATGGCGAGTCGCGGTGTTTCATCCCAAAAGGTGAAAAGAACTTTCCGTTCAAAACAAAACTAGAAATTGCCGGAGGAACTCAGCAGGTCAGGCAACATCTGTGGAAAGAGAATCAGAGACAACATTTCAACATTCTGTTTTCTCCTACGTTTACTGTCAAACCTGCCGAGTTTCTCTTTTTGTCTCGGCTTCTCGGCATCCACAGTCCCTTACTTGAGACATGAATTCAATTCAGAAACCCCTTTGTGGAGAGGATTTCCGTTTGGGGAACATTTTCCTGACCCCATTAAAAGCGTTCAGCCTCGAAGCCAAGGAAGAAATGCGAACACACCACCCCTGGGTGGGCTCGAACCACCAACCTTTCAGTTAACAGCCGAACGTCCTGACCAATTGCGCCACAGAGACAGGCATGGGCCTGCGCTGCAACATCGCTTAGGGGAGGCTATTAGTGAATTCATAGTTTAGCCTCCCCTCCGAGAATTACAATTGTTGTCTTCCGCGCAGTCTTGCGAGGGATCACGGCTTTCTTAACTTGACTTGTGCAAAAATGCCCGATTAAACTTCTCAAAAAGAACCTTCGTTAAACGAGGCTGGGCTTACTGGAGTACGAATGGACAGGAAGTGAAATGATTGGAGATAGCATTGAACAGGTTGACGTGTTTCCTTCCCTAATTTTCTTATCCCTCTGCCAATTGGCACGTGGCTTGGGCAGTAATGTTATTACACACACTGGAGCAGTGGGATTTGAACCTGAGCCTCAGGGCTCTATGGGAGACTTCAGCTTCACCACAAAAAAAACTCTACTAGATAGGTTCTCTTCTGTTGAATGCGAGGAAACAGCTTCCTCCTCAACATGAGACACAACCACTGTACCCTCCGTGCCCATTACAATAAATTGAGCCGCCTCCTGTTGAATGAATGAGTGGGAACCCCTCTCCGAGCTCCAAGAAGCGGGGGGCCCGGCTGGAGGCTGGATTTGCTCAAGGCTTGTATCTATTAACTTATTTAAATGGTACCTCCTCTATGGGAGTATGGTTTACATTAAAACCGGAGGGTCATGTCAGAGTGTTTGTTTATATTTAGCAGTTGTAGTTGGTAAAATACACTCCCTGGAGGAGCACCTTCTATGATGCTGCATTTCTTGCCTCCTGCCCTTACCCCATTTGTTATCTCTCAGCTCGATTTTACATTTTCAGTCAAATTTAATTTCACATTAATCAGCCTTCGTATTCACTGTGTATTATTAATTAATCTGTTGGATTGTTGTAAAACAAAATTAACGGTGTAATTTCATTTATGTTGTCTGAGTTTGACATTGAATGTGCAGGTGTGAATGCCAGTAAGTTGTAAAAATAAATCAAGAACTTGTGCTTTTGAAACAAAAAGACGAGTTCAATGATATTACTGGCATTGTCTCCTTTGAGGATGATGATTATAGTCTGACCAACAAACCATTTCATGCAGTCACCCAGTTTAATTAAAGTCTTTTGGAAAATAATTCTGGCAGGCAAAGATTTATACAACCCAAAATACGGTTGGTAATCATGTATATTCTTATCTTTTAAGCCGTAACAGATGGCATTGCGTGGCGGTTTGAGACTGAAGCTTCGCTGGAAAGAATGTAGATTGATGAGGGAAGTCAAAATGGCAGAGTCTGGGGCCACAATCTATCAGTCTGGCTTGATTGCATGAGTGGTGGTTCTTCAAAAGCACCTTCCAAGTCATGACCTCAACCACCAAGAACAGACAAGTGTGAACACAGGATTCCGACTGCAAGATATATCGCATTGTTTCTTTGTTATTGACCAAAATGCTGGAACTCACTCCTGAACATTGTTACAGTCCACACCATATTTGTGAAGCAATTTTAGAGGCCGTTCCACACCACCTTTTCAAGGTCAGTTTGGGAAGAGTTGTTGGCACAGCCAATGATATTCACATCTCATGAAGTAGTAAGCAAAGAGTCCACGGTGTTGGGAGGCTGTATGTTACCATGGATAGAGGATTGGCTAACTACCACAGTTGTGGTAAGGGGCATGTTCAGGATGACAACTTGTAACTGGTGGTGTACCACAGGGATCAGCGCAGGGGCCAACATTATTTACAATATATATACGAATTACTTAGATAAGTAAAGTGAAGGTACTATTGCTAAATTTGCAGAAGAGACAGTTGATGTGAAAGCAGGTGGTGAGGATGACAGTAGATATCTGGAGAGGGATATAGACAGGTTAAGCAAATGAGCGAAAGTTTGGTAGATGGGGAAATGAGGTAATGCAGTTTGTCAGGAGGTGAAGAACTGAATATTAAATGGAGAAAGCTTTAGAATAGAGGGATTTGGAATCACATCCACGAATCTCTTCATCCAATTTCAGTGAGTAATAGGGAGGCAAATGGGAGGTTGGCCTTTTCAATAGAGTAGAAATGTAGGGAGGTTATAGTGAACCAATGTAAGGCATTAGTCAGGCCACAACTGAATACTGCGAACAGTTTAGGGCCGTTTACCTGAGGAAAGATATATTGGCATTGGAGGCAGTCAAGAGAAGGTTGGCCATGATGATACCAGGATGAAAAAAATGTCTTATGAGGAGAACTGAATAAGTTGGGCCTGTGCTTATTAGAAGTTAGAAGAATTAGAGGTAACCTTATTGTCACGGACAAGATTCTGAGGAGATTTGACAGGCGAGACGTGGAAAAGTGGGACGAGAGGAAGTAACCTCCAAATAAGAGATTGCATGTTTAGGACAGATAGGAATTTCTCCTGTGGGCAGTAAATCTGTGGAACTTGATACTATCGAGGGCTGTTGAGCCTGGGTTGTTATGTGCATTCAAGGCTGAGATAGATTTTTTTTAATCATTAAGCAAATTGAGGATTATGGGGAAATGGCAGCAAAATGGAGTAAATGTTTCCCAGAATAATCGTGATCTGAATAAATCGTAGAGTCAACTCAATGGGCTGAATTGAATAGTAAATAGTAAGGAGGAAAAGGATGCAACTGGCAATTACAGACCAGTCAGTGTTGGGAAGCCTAGAGATTGTAGGGAGTTGGTGGCATTTGGGAATTGTTCCTGGATTTAACATCTGGAGTTTCAAATTGATGCTGCTATGGCCCCGAGGCAATTTGAAATCAATTTATGTATCTGGAATATAAACTTATCGCTGCTTTGGTGATCTTGTCAATTGTCATAAGTACCTATCTTGTTCACAATAACCTTTTTTTAAGGAAGAAAATCTTCAGTCCTTTCCCAGTTTGGTGAATGTGACACTCTTGATCCAAAGTCACGTGGTTGACTCTTAACTGCCCTCTGAATTGGCACTTGGTTATTTTTTGGGAGACCAAGTGTCACGTTCCATGAATGAATAAAGAAAATTATTCAGGACAAGATTGTCAATGTCACTGTCAGTGAAGGGAAGAGTGTGATGTAGTGATACTGGTTAAGTAGCCCAGAGATCTCGGTCTTCCGAGAACAAAAATTAAAATCCCATCATGGATGCTAGTGGACTTTATTTTCAATGAATAAAAAGATCTGGAAGTGAGAGTTTGTCTCTGTACTGGCAACCAGAAAACCATTATTGGCTAAGACAATGAATTGCAGATGTTGTAGATCAGCAACAAAAGGCACAATTGCTGGGGAAATGCAGCAGGTCTGGCAGCATCTGTGGAAAGAAAACAGTTAATGAGGGATGGGGAGCAAATGTTGGACGTGCAAGCAACAATCCCATCCCTCAAAATATTTTCTTATATATTATAAAGCATAGGTTAATGAAGGACAACCAAAACAAGCTGCTATGGGAAAGTCATGCCCAACTAACCTGATTTGCTTGTAGTTATAAATATTGTTTTAAATTCCTCTTCAGAGAGGACATTGGTTCCATAATTTTTGCAATACTGCATGCACTTCTGTGCTTTCTGCTGCAGGAAGGGTGTTGTGAAACTTGAAAGGGTTCAGAAAACATTTACAAGGATGCTGCCAGGTTGGAGGGTTTGAGCTACAGGAAGAGGCTGAATAGACTGGAGCTATTTTCCCTGGAGCTTTGGAGGCTGAGGGGTGACATTAAAGACATTTATAAAATCATGAGAGGCATGGGTAGGGTAAATAGGCTAGGTCTTTTCCCTTGGGTGGGGGAGTACAAAATTAGAGGGCATAGGTTTAAGGTTAATGGCAAATGGAGTTTAATATAGATAAGTGTGAGGTCTTACGTTCTGTATAGTCAAATCAAGGTAGGAATTTCATGGTGAATGGTAGGACCTTAAGGAGTGTAGTGGAACAGAGGGATCTTGGAGTACATGTTCACAGTTCTCTGAAAGTGGAGTCACAGGTAGAACATTTTTGGCACACTGGCCTTCATCAGTCATGGCATTCAGTATAAAATACCGAATTAGAGTCGAGATAAGCACCAAATAATAACACATACCAACAAGCACCAAATCAGTTTCATATGCAGTATTTCAAACCAAGAGATGTAGGGGTGCAGGCTCATAGCTCCTAGAAAGTGGAGTCATGGGTAGACAGGGCAGTGAAGAAGACTTTCGGCATGCTTGCTTTCATCAGTCAGAGCACTGAGTACAGGAGTTAGGATGAATTGATGCAGCTGTCACAGATTCCACACAACAACAACAAGACGTGACCCTGCCCTCCCCTGACTGACCGTCCCTTTGCATATCAGGGGGAAGACACCCCTTTAATTGTGATGATCAGAAAACATCCCATCCTTCAAAAAAAGGGCTGTGTTCACAAATATTTTGACAGAGGAAGGAAGTTGCAGTCTGGGTGAAGATCAATCTTCATTCAGAGAGAGAGAGAGGAAGAGCAGCAGCAGCTTCAGAAGTTTATGGTCCAACTTCTGAAATGTCCTTGTCTGATTTGCAGTTGTTTCTGGGCTTGTAATATCGTACTGCAGCATATTGTAGATCTTCAGTAAGAGTGTCAATACTGCACTACAGAGGTCCATTCAGCAACTTGTGTCCATGTGAACTCTTCGTGGAGGTATGCAGTCTGCCCCATAACCCTGTTGGTTTACAGTTACATATAGATCGACACAAAGATCTTTGGGATTAAGAGAGGAAAGAATGTTCCAATGTAACTAGAATTACGTTCAGATTTTCTCTCATGGACTGACTGTGATGACCTTTGCAATCTCTTCACAGGAATATTACAAGAGAAGAATTTGGCGGCAGAAATCTCAGACCAAACATCACATCAAAGTCTGACAGTCACTTGTTTCACGAGGACGTGGATATTGATGGCCTTGAAAACAAAGGGGAGAAGGTCTGTCTGCTTAGTTAGGTTTTAAACGTCAGTGTGACTGGAAACTCAGAGTCTCACATACCCTCACACCAGAGTAGTGACTGGAACAAGCTTTACAGACTGAATGAGAGTGTTCCAATTATCAGCGGGTTCACCAGTAACACCACACACATGCTGTAAGCGTGAGTGAATTTTCAACTGACTGTTATGGTCTGATACAGACGAGGACACCTGTACCATGGAGAAACCGTGGAAATGTGGGGAGTATGGGAATCACACCGGGCAGCGGTTGTTCACCTGCACTCAGTGCAGGAAAGGCTTCACTCAGTTACACCACCTCCTGGCCCACCAGTGGGTCCACACCAGCAAGAACCCGTTCATCTGCCCCGTGTGTGGGCAGGGCTTCACTCAGTCACACCACCTGCTGCCGCACCAGCGGATGCACTCCGGGGAGAAACTGTTTTCCTGCTCCGTGTGCGGGAAGGGCTACACCCAGTCGTATCACCTGCTGCTCAGCTTCCACGTCCACACCGGGGAGAAGCCGTTCACCTGTCCCGTGTGGAGCAATGATTTCTGTGATTCCTCCACCCTGCGCAAATACCAGCGCATCCACACCAAGGAGCGGCCGTTCACCTGTCCAGTGTGTGGGAAGGGCTTCACCCAGTCGTACAACTTGTGGAAACACCAGCAACTTCACAAGTGAGATGGCGCAGGTATTCAGGTTGGACTCTGCTGTTACCGCTGCTGAGAGTCACATCTTGAACCCCGTTTAGTGGGTGAAGTGGGAGGGGTAAGGGGTTCCTTTATGCTGAATGGCCGCTCTCTCACCCACTTTACTTCCAGAGGGGGCTGATGCTCTCTGAGCCTGGGATTGCACCTTCCCTATGGAAACAGTCCAGAAGCGGCTGAAGTGCAGGTAGATCTGAAATAGATGCATTTGTCTCTGTCCCATTGAGTCTCCAGCACAGTCGATCCAATTGGCATCTGTTGGTGTTTATGCTCCACCTGAGCCTCCACTCACCCCTTCTTCAGCATACAGGTATCCCCTGCTTTTTGAAAGTTCACTTTACCCCCATCCCCTCCTCGCCCAAGCCTGTGCCAATTCTTAATCCTAACTTAGACCTGCTATTTATTGCCGATGCATGGTTTCTGTCCCTGTATTCACCTCCCATTCATGTGTCTATCCAGATACACCTTCAGTGTTGCTAAGGTGCCTCGTACCACTACATCCACTGGAAGTGCATTCCAGGCATCCACCATCCAACTGTGTGAAAAATCTTCCCTTTCAATTCTCCCCCAGACTGTCCCCCTCTCGCCTTGAACTTGTGCCCTCTTGTAGTTGACTTTTCCACCCTGGGGTGGGGGTGGGGGGTGGGGGAGAAGCCTCTGACTATGTAACAGACTATCTGGCCCAACACCAAACATTCAAAGAATAATCCACACAGACCCATTTCCCTACCTCTATTACTCGACATTTACCCCTGACTAATGTACCTAACTTTCACATTCCTGGACACTGTGGGGCAATTTAAACACGGACAATCCAACTTAACCTTCCAATTCCTGGGCATTGGGGTAATTTATCATAGCCACTCCACCCTAACCTACACATTTGGATTGTGAGAGGAAACCGGAGGAAACCCATATCGACACAGGGAGAATGTGCAAACTCCACACAGACAGTGACCTGGGACTGAAATCGAACCAGTTTCCCTGGCGCTGTGAGGCATCAGTGCTAATGATTGAGCCACCACGCCGCCCCCGTCCAGTCAATCTGTGTGTCTCATCATTTTGTTGAGGTCATCTCTCTGCCTCATCTTTACAGTGAAAATAATCCAGGTTTATCCCATTCTCTTCTCATAATGAGACCTCCAGACCAGGCAGTGTCCTAGTGAACCTTCTCTATACCCTCTCCCAGAGCATCCATGTCCTTCTGGTAGTGTAGGGACCAGAACTGCACGCAATATTCTGAATGTGACCGGAATAAATAGCTGTAACATAACTCGCCAACTCTTACACTCAAGGCAAACGTGCTGTGTGCCTTCTTGATTACCTTACCCGCCTGTATTGCCACTTTTGGAGATGTATATGGCCAGATCCCTCTGTATGCCAGTGCTTCTATGTGGTCTGAGATTTATCGTACAATTCTTGTATTTCCTATGTATCTGTATCCAGCTTCACTTTAATTGTGTTCCCCTCTTTATCTCTTTTCCCCCATTCTCACCCCTCCACACATCAGCATATCATAAGATTATAGGAGCAGAAATTATGCCATTCAGCCCATTGAGTCTGCTCCACCATTCAATCATGGCTGATAAGTTTCTCAACCCCATTCTCTACGTTACCTTTGATCCTCTTGATACTCAAGAACCTAGTTATCCCCATCTTAAATGTATTCAACGATCTGGCCTTCACAGCCTTCTGGGGCAGTGAATTCCATAGATACACCACTCTCGGTCTGAAGAAGTTCTCCTTATCTCCGGTCCAAAAGGTCTTCCCTTTACTTGAAGGCTGAGCCCTCGGGTCCTCTTTCTCCTACCAATGGAAACATTTTCCCAACATCCACTCTGTCTAAGCTGTTCAGTATGCTGTAGGTTTCAATTAGTTCCCTTGTCATCTTCTAAACTCCATTGAGTATAGACCCAGAGTCCTCAAATGATCTTCATATGTTAAGCTTTTCAATCCTGGGACCTTTCTCATCAACCTTCTCTGAACATGTTCCAGGGTCAGTACATCATTCCTGAGATATGGAGCCCACAACTGTGTACAGTACTCCAATTGTGGCCTGACTGGAACCTGAAAGAACCTCAGAAGTACATCCCTGCTTTTATATTCAAGTCCTGTGAAAATAAATGCCATTGTTGCATTTGCCTTCCTAACTACTGACTCAAACTGTAAGTTTACCTTGAGAGAATCCTGGGCAAGAAGTCCCAAGTCTCTTTGCTCTTCGGATTTCTGAATTTGCTCCCCATAATCCTTCTGTTCCAGGGTAGCACCAGAGACTTCCAGACACACTGATTTGTATTCCGGGATATCCAGAGATCTCAAGAACTGCCAGAATCTCAGGAGGAATCGTTATTCTGGGAGGAGGCAGAGAGGAGCGTGGTGTGCACCTGTAAACTCCAGAACTTCCCAAACTTCACGAATCAACAATAACTCTTTCTGGACCAAGAAACGAAAGGGCCGACGAGAAACTGTGACACTACAGGAAGTGAAATTAGGCCATTCAGCCCATTGAGTCTGCTCCACCATTCACTCATTCTTGAGTATCAAGGGGCTCAAAGGTTACAGGGAGAATGGGGTTAAGAAACATATCAGCCATGATTGAATGGCAGAGCAGATTCAATACGATAAATGGCTTAATTTCTGCTAGTTAACATCTATGGGAAGAAGGAGGCAACACAATAAGTTGTTTATTGGGACAGGCAAGATAATGTTGTTTTATAATAGTGTGACAAAAGGACAATTAATTCTGCCTGTAGAAGGAAAGCCCTGACATAGAGGGGTTAATTGCAGGGCAGGCTGTTTCAAACAGTCAGCTAACCCTCAAGGATAAGAAGGTAAGCTACAGACCTGAGGTCTCCAGCAATGTGAGGTGATGTTAGAGTCTTAAAAACAAGTCACACCACAGGTTGGAAATTGAGGAAACGCCACCAAAATTCAACTCCAGAATGATGCAGCCGCAGCACTGCTTAGAAGAATAATACTGCATCAAACTCCTGGACACTTCCAGAGATGGGCACCGTCGGTGGAAACCCAGTTAAATTCAGCCATCAACCGGGTGATAGCCAAGTTTGGGGGGGGGGGGTGGGGAGCGGGGGGGGGGGGGGGGGGCGGAGGGGGGGGGCGGAAGCTGAATGAACTTGAGGGGTTTTATTTGTGGTTGCTCCATGCAATAAAGTGCAAATCATTGTTTCAGCAGTTGATTCTCTGTGCGGTTTCTGAGTCAGGAGCCAAATTAAGGTGATTCACCCACAACCAAGAGGCTGGGATTAATATTGACTCCATTGCATTCAAGAGAATGTCATCAATACTTTTATAAAGCGAAGGCTGAACCCACCTCCCCCACTCACCAAGATCTCAAACTGAAACGTCCAAAGCGTGGCACGTTGCCCTTTAATCTGTAAAGTCAGTGTGACAAGTGGTGTAACCTGCTGTAGTGTTAAAAGTAAATCCCTGACACTTTAAAATCGACAATCAGCAATTTATTTAGCCAACTCTCACGGTGAACAAATGAACAAAACTACTAACAAACTGAATAAATCCGTCCTATCTACTGAGTATTCTGGAATAAATCAAGATTCTTCTGGTATGCTGTTCCAATCAATACATGTCCCACTCAGATAACACAAAATAGAATTTAATCTCTCAGATTACAACCAGGTTATGTGTCTTCCGGAAAATTCTGTGCCATCTTCTATCGGGGATGCCACCTCCGATTCCTCTATCAGGAATGTCCTTCTCTGTTTTTCTAAATGATGCTTTCTCTAATACACAGATGACTGAGAGCGCCAATTCTTTATGATAGGATTGGTCCTGTTGTCAAAACTTTACGATTTAAATTTAATACGTTTTTGGTAGCCAATGGGGCTGATTTAAATGGATTGGTGAAATTGAAAACCGTGTTCTTGTCCTGCAAACTGTACAGCCTTTTGTTACAAATGTTTCAGTTCAAGTGCTTTTTGTTGTGATCATGTTGCTCCTTTAAGATTACGTTGTTGGTTTATTTTCAGGAGGGGTTGTAAAAGGCTTCCCATTTGTGTAGGATTAAGGTTTTTGCTAATGGTTAACAATCCGGAAAAAGGGTTTGACTTTTTCTTTCCTGAACCACTTCTACAATGAAAGGGCAGTTGTCCCATTCTTTTCCCCTGGTTTTGGTTTTATCAAGCAGTCTGTCTGAAGCTGCTGCATGAAGAGATGTTTCCTGATTCAACAGATGTGTCTGGCTGACTCTAAAGCTTCAGGGAAAATAGTACCAGCGTATTCAGCCTCTCCCTGTAGCTCAAATCTTGCAACCCTGGCAACATCATTCCAAACCTTTTCTGAACCCTTTCAAGTTTCACAATGTCTTAAAAAGACGTCAACTTTGCTCGACTAATGTGGGAGAATTTTCTGCATGACGCGTTGTGTCTGAAAGAGCCCTCCCCTGTGCTGTGACAGAGCTGCAGTGACTTTCAAATGATTGATAACAGCATTTGTCAGGCTAAGATTCATTGGGAGAAGCTTCTCAATCACATCTGTAAATGGAGAAAGTGTTTTTAATAATGAGACATGAATAAAGGCTGCATTAATCTTTTGTTCTGAAGATTTACTCATACATCTCAAAACAGAGCATATGAACCCGGTCACAAGAAGTCTACGGGAATATAAGACACCACTGCATATTTCCTGACCAGGACCGACTTTACACAGAAAACATGGACATTTTACATGAATGGGGTGCCATTCGTTTTAAAATCAGGTGAACGTAAGAGGCAAAGCATTGGCTTAGAAATGAGAGATCCTTGACACACACACAGCCAAAATCATCACTGCCATTATTATCAAATTAGAATTTAGGCTGGATAGGCTGGGATGTTTTTCCACTGGAGCAGAGGAAGTTGAGAGGCAATATTTTCAAACCATGAGGGGTAGATTTGGGTAATGGTAACTGTCTATTCCCTAGGGGGAGGATTTCAAGACCAAGGACGCGTTTTTATGGTGAGAGGAGAAAGATGGAAGAAAAGATGTGGGGCAAAATATTTACAGAGTGTAGTTCGCCTGGGGAAACAGCTGCCAGTGGAAGTGGTTGAAGCAGGTACATTAACAATATTGAAAAGGCGTTTCAACAAATACATGGATAGGAAAGCTTTAGAAGGATATGGGCCAAGTGAAGGGAAATGAGGTTAGTGTTGACAAACATTTTGGTCAGCATGGACCAGTTTGGGCTGAAGGGCCTGTCTCTGTGCTATACTACTCTATGACTGGCGTCTCTTTGTAACTCTGACAGTGTTGAGTTTCCACAGGAACCAGGAAAAAGTGAGGACTGCAAATGCTGAAGATCAGAGTTGAGAGTGTGGCGTTGGAAAAGCACAGCAGGTCAGGCAGCACCCGAGGCGCAGGAGAATCGATGTTTCAGGCATAAGGGCATTCAGATGAACATCTCACTAAATCATGCTGAATAAAATCTGATCTCATTCGTCAACTCTGATGTGGAGGTGCTGGGGGTGGACAGGTCAGAAGTCACACAACACCAGGTGAGAATCCCAATAGATTGGTTTGAACTCATGAGCTTTCGAAGCACTGTTCCTTCATCAGGTGAAGTGATGAAGGAGCAGCACTGATGAAGGAGCAATGCTCCCAAAGCTTGGGATTTCAAATAAACCTGTTGGACTGTAACCTGGTGTTGTGTGATCTCTGACTTCTTGAACTGCGCATTCGTGTTGAACTTGATGGGATACTTTATCCAACTCGGTGTAGTTTACTCATATCGCTTGTAGGGGTTCATTTGAAACCTTTCAGGAGGTGAATTCAACAAGATTGAATTATTCAAAGTTACTCAATTCTAAACTTACATCAGGACCAGTAGTCATAGAGAGGTACAGCGTGGAAACAGATCCTTCAGTCCAACTCGTCCACGCTGACCAGATATTCTAAATTAATCTAGTCCCATTTGCCAGCACTTGGCCCAAATCCCTCTAACCCTTTCTATTCATGTCCCCAACCAAATGTCTTTTAAATTCTACCAGCCTCCTCCACTTCCTCTGGCAGCTTGTTCCATACACGCACCACACTCTGCATGAAAAGCTTTCCCTTTAGGTCTCTTTTAAATCTTTCCCCTCTCACTCTAAACCTATGCCCTCTAGTTCTAACAACATCCTGATAAATGATTTCTGATGGAGATGTCAACGTTTCGGGGAGAACCCTTCTTCAGTCCTGAGGGATAATACCTGAAATCCTGACTTCTCCACCTCCTGGTGCTGCCTGCCTTGTTGTGCCCAGCCTCCTGCTTGTCTATTTTAGATTCCAGCATCTGCAGTTTTTTATTTTGTCTCTAACAAATGGTGGAGCAGATTTGATGGGTCAAAATATCCTAACTTCTGCTCCAATGGTCTTGTGGTCTTAGGTTTGTCCGGGTCCTGGGCTTAATGAGCAGCAGCGCCAACTGGAAGCAATGTTCACAGAATCATAGAATCACTACATTCTGACCAACAAGTTCAGAGCGACCCTTTGAAGAGTAACTCACCCAGATACATTCTCCTACCCTATGACTCTGCACTTACCGTTAACTAATGCACCACACCTACATATTCCTGAACACTATGGGACTATTTAGCTTGGCCAATTCACCCAAACATGCGCACGTTTGGACTTTGGGAAGACACTGGAACACGCAGAGGAAACCCACGCAGACACAGGGGGGAATTACATGCAAACTCCACACAGACAGTCACCCTGAGAATGGAATCAAATCTGGGTCCCTGGCGCTATGAGGCAGCAGTGCTAACCACTGAGCTACCAGCCCCCCTTCCCCCTCCACTCCCCCAGTAGAAAACAAAAAAAGCCTAACAACTCTCCCACTACCCCCACTGTCAGAAAGGGCAGGAGGTTCAGTCCTGGGGGTGACCCTCAGCAGCATTACTGGCAGAATCTGATTGTTGGGAGCATTGGTGCCTCCGCTGGTGCTTGTTCAAGCTGCAGGACATTGTGAACCTCAGCCCACACTCGGGGCAGGCAAACGGCCTCTCCCCAGTGTGGACCCGCTGGTGCGTCAGTAGAGTGGAGGAGACAGCAAAGCCCTTCTCGCACTCGAGGCAGGTGAACGGCCTCTCCCCATTGTGGACCCACCAGTGTCTCAGCAGGTGGGAGGCCTGGGTAAAGCCCTTCCCGCACACAGAGCAGCTGAAGGGCCTTTCCCCAGTGTGGACCCGCTGGTGCTACAGCAGGTCGGAAGAGCGTGTAAAGCTCTTCCCACAGACAGAGCGGGTGAACGGCCTCTCGCCGGTGTGGACCCGCCGGTGGGCCAGCAGGTCAGAGGAATCGCTGAAGGCCTTCCCACATTTGGGGCAGGGGAAGGGCTTCTCACTGGTGTGGACCCGCCGGTGAATCACGAGGTGGGAGGAGCAAGTGAACAACTTCCCACAATCGGGTCAGCGGAAGGGCCTCTCCCCTGTGTGCACCCGCTGGTGCCTCATCAGGGCGGAGGAATCGCTGAAGGCCTTCCCACACTTGAGGCAGCTGAAGGGGCTCTCCCCTGTGTGAACCTGAAAGTGCCTCAGCCGGGCGGAGGAATCGCTGAAGCTCTTCCTGCACTCAGGGAAGCTGAAGGGCCTCTCCCCGTGTGCACCCGCCGGTGCCTCAGCAGGGCGGAGGAATCACTGAAGGCATTCCTGCACTCAGGACAGGAGAATGGCTTCTCCCTGGTGTGACTGCGCCGATATGTCTCCAGGGCAGACGGGACACAGAAGACTTTCCCACAGTCGCCACACTTCCATGGTTTCTCCATGGCCGAAGCTACAGTTGCACACAAACGCGTGTATGTCCCCTCCCTGCCTTGAATTCTTCTTTCCAGGCCAGATAACTGTTTCAGGCTCCACACTCAGTGCGTTGCTGCAACAGTAGGGTCTCTCTTCCAGTCCCAATGATGCTGAAAACGTACTGAAACAGGAACCAATTGGATCACAGTTGAAAATTGTTGCAGTCCCGGTGAATTGAGTCACTCACAAATGCTGGAGAATCAGAGTCGAAAACTGCAGGTCAGGCAGCATCTGAGGAGCAGGAGAGTCAATGGTTCAGGCATAAGCCTTTCATCTGTTGATTTTGAAATTTCATCTTCAGATCAAATACTCTGAAAAGAGATTTCAAAAGTAATCACTGTCAGTCCAGGGTAGAAATTCAGAACAAGCAATTCTACTTTCTGCAGAACATTCTTTTCTTTTGTTATTCCACAAAACTGAAAGCACCATCCCACTCTCTCTCCCTCCCTCTGTTCTCACTCCATTCTAATTCTCCTGAAAGTGCTGATTCAGGATCTGACAGGGACAGAAGAGCAAAACAGTCACAACTGACACCTCTCTGAATTTTGGATACCTCCACCTGAAAATTAATAACTTCCACGACATTGGGATACTGTTGAGAGTGAGCAGGTCTGATTTTTGGAAGTAAAAATATAGTGTGTAAATTCAGGATGAACCTGCAATGCAACTTCTTGGCAACCAACCAGACACAAAATGGTTAACGTGCCCCCACAGGGGTGGGGGAGATTTAGAATGAGACATCAAGGCTATGACACCAGAGAGAAATTGAACAGGCTGGCGTGGCAAACCAGAGTCATCTAGATATACAGCACAGAAACAGGTCCTTTGGTCCACGCTGACCAGATATCCTCACTTAATCTGGTCTCATTTGCCAGCATTTGGCCCATATCCATCTAAACCCTTCCTATTCATAAACCTATCCAGGTGCCTTTTAAATTAGATTAGATTACATTACAGTGTGGATACAGGCCCTTCGGCCCAACAAGTCCACACCGACCCGCCGAAGCGAAACCCACCCATACCCCTACATTTACCCCTTTACCTAACACTACGGGCAATTTAGCATGGCCAATTCACCTGACTTGCACATCTTTGGAGTGTGGGAGGAAACCGGAGCACCCGGAGGAAACCCATGCAGACACGGGGAGAACGTGCAAACTCCACACAGTCAGTCGCCTGAGGCGGGAATTGAACCCGGGTCTCAGGCGCTGCGAGGCAGCAGTGCTAACCACTGTGCCACCGTGCCGCCCACGATGTGTCATAATTATACCAGCATCTACTACTTCCTCTGGCAGCTCTTTCCTTACACGCGCCATCTTCTGCATGAATTGCCCCTGAGATTCCTTTTAAATTTCTCGCCCGCTCCCCTGGCCGCCTCACCCTAAACATATTACTCTATAGTTCTACACTCCCAGAGAAAAGCCCTTGTCTATTTACCCTATCCATTCCTCTCTTGATTTTATAAACAATGGAAGCATCAACGGCTCAGGACGGGGATGGGGAGGGGGGTGGGGGAAGGAAGCCGAATGTGCTGGAGCCAACGCGGAAGAAGAGGACCTAAAACCTTGAAACTGCAATGTGGAATACTGCATGTGCTGTACTTGTACCTGTTGATTTTATTTGTGGGAATCAAGTGCATTGTAAAAATAAAAACAAACAAGATATCTATCCCTCCCCTTTCCCAATCTCCTAATGCTGTCCTGAACACAGTGTGAGAGAATTGGGGGCAGGAGTTAGCCATTTGAGCCTGCATCAACATTGAACACATCATAACTGAATATGAATACACCTACATCCAGGTCGATAGATTGGGTTTTCTTTCACTGGAGCAGAGGAGATTGAGAGGTGACCTTATAGAGGATTATAATATCATGAAGGGTACAGATGAGGTGAAAGGCAGGTGTCCTTTCCCTAGGGTGGGGCTTTCAAGATTAGGGAGCAACTTTTGTAGGGGAGAGGAGAAAGATTTTAAAAAGACATGAAGAGCTCCACTTTTTTCTCACAGAGAGTGGTTTGTGTGTGGAATGGGTGTCCAGAGGAAGTAGTGGATGCATGTTCAGTAACAATGTTTAGAATACATTTGGAAATGGACATGAATAGGAAAGGTCCAGAGGGATATGGGCCAATCACTGGCAGATGGGACAGGTTGGGTTTGAGAACATAGTCAGCATAGACCAGTTGGACCGAAGGGTCTGTTTCTGTGCTGTATGACCCTGTAGCTGTTCTGTACTGGTCTTAAAACCACTTTCTTGGAAATCCAAGATGGCGGTGGTTTGAGTGGTCTGCTGTGCTGGGCTCTGTGCCATACCCCCGGCAAGGTGGACTTTTACCCCTCCCCCCACCTCATTAACCACCCATAGGAGAAAACAATTGCTAATATAAACTTACTGAACGTCTGGAGCTGCTATAGTTGTGGTTTGACAGCTTTAGGACCAGAATGAAAGCAAATGAAGGAAAGGGGCCGACAGCGGTGCAGCAGGCAGGGCACTCCCCTACTGCATCGGGGGCGCCTGGAGCCATTGCTCAAACTCCCAGGGCAGACCCTTTGGATTTAATGGGACAGCAGCAGTTACTGTCGGTGTTTGCGAAACTCTGAGAAAAGATTGGAGCAGCGGTGGAACCATTATCTGCCACGCTGGAAAAGCATGGAGCAGGTAATTCAAATGTTGGCCCGAAGAGAATAGGCAGCGGAGGAGAGGACCGTGGCATCGGAGACCGTGGCGGAGGTCTCAGGAGGAAGGATCCAAACGCTGGAAGACCAGATTCGGGTCCTTCAGGAGCAAGTGGACGACCTGGAAAACTAAAGTAGAAGAAATATCTTACAGCTCGTGGGTCTTCCGGAATGCGAGGAAGGCGAAGACCTTATTGGATTCCTGGGGCTGGAGTTGGAGTCGGGCCTGTTGAGTGTGAAGCGGGCCCACTGGATCGAAATGCGCAGGTCCAGGTCGGACCCGCAGCCCCGCGTGGTCCTCGTGCGCCTGCTGCATTATGAAGAAAAACAGTTCGTGATTGAAACAGCAAGAAGACTGGGAAGAGATCCACAGGCTTTAATGCACAAAGGCTCAAGAATAATATATTTTCAGGACTTCTCAGGAGCCTGGATTAAGAAAAGAGCATTTGATGAAGTTAAGAGGAAATTAAGGGATCTGAATATACAATATTCCTTGAGGTCCCTGACCGTATTGCGTTTCACTCATGTAGGGACGGTATATAATTTTGATTCAGCAGAAGAGGCGAAGGACTTTGCGAATTCTCTGAATTAAAGAAATCGAGTCGGGGTGAAGGCGGGAGGGACATCATTACAGACAATGCTACTTTTTTGCCCCTTTTTTATGGTTATTGGCTTTATACGTACTGCCTTGACAAAAAAAACTGGAATTATTTAGTATATCGGTCAGTTACATGTTGTGTGGGGCCTTTTTCTTTACTGCTGTCCTTTTGTTTTTGGATTGGGGGTGGCTAAACCTGTGCTTAAGATGTATGGAGAAGGGGTGTGGGAAGATGGGCAACCATTGTTAACTCTCAGAATGTAAATAACATGTTTTGTTCAATCTGTGAATTGCCTGGCGTTTGGGGCACAGCCTCAGTGGGAAGGAACCAGGATGGTGGCAATGGTGGGGTTTGGGGAGGGGGGAGAAGAGATCTCTACATAATTGGGGGTTATTTGAGCGTTTGCTTAAGTTATATGTGGTGGTTAGATTTTTATTTATCCTAGTTTTTAATAGGAGCAGTTTTCAGACTTTATAGAGTTAATGTCTTTGTTGCTCACTGCACCTCAGATAAGCTTCCTCCTCTTGGGAAACCACGGGCTGCCCTGGATGACCATGGTTACTGATTCGTTCAGGTAGTGCACCTGGAATGTAAAAGGGAGCCATTCCCCCGTTAAAAAGAAAGAAGGTGCTGTCAAGCCTCAGGAAGGAAAAGGTGGACATCGCCCTGCTGCAGGGGACACATTTAACTGATAAGGAACATCTGAAACTGCAGCAAGGAGGTTATGATAGGGTATTCTTCTCCTCCTTTAGCTCCAAGTGTAGAGGAGTGGCTATACTGGGAAGAAGGAAGCTCCCTTTGCAGGTATTGAGCAAATTAAGGACAAACATGGACTGTCCATCATTCTTAAAGCTCTAATACATGGAGAAGAGTATGGCATCCTGAATGTGTATTGTCCCTACGGTGCACCCTCTTAAATTTCTAATTGATGCAGTTGCTAAATTAATGAGTCTTGGGGTACGCCGCATGGTCATTGGAGGGGATTTTAATCGCCTAATAGATCCCGAGGTAGACAGGGTGCCAAGGGGCCAGGCAGGTACACCTGCGCAACCTAAGCAGTTGGTGGGCATGTGCGAGGAGTTGGGATTAGTGTGGAGGCATCTCTACCCTAATGGAAGAGACTTTACTTTCTCTTCCAAACCACACAAGTACCACATGGGAACTGACACTTTTTAATGCCATTGGATTGCTTGGACAGAACATTGGCTTGTGAAATTGGCAATATAGATGTCTCACACCATGTGCCAGTATATTTAGATGGTAAAATCAAGAATGGTGGAATGGATGCACAGCACTGGTGCATGGACCCATTCCTGTCAAGGGAAGCAAATTTGTTGAGTACATCACAAGAGTTCAGAGCCTTCTGGGATAACAACTCGGGTACGGCCAGTAATCCGGAAATACTGTAGGAGGCCACTAAGGCATATTTATGAAGCCTGATTATTTTTTATTCAACGACTAGAAGGACGCAGAGGAAGGAGCAACAACAGATGTTGGAGACCCGTCTGCAGATAGCTGAGGAAGTACATTACAATAGGCCTTCACTGGTCAAGCTGCAGCTCTCCGGGCTGCTCCCAACTCATTGCACACACTGGGAAATAAAAGGTCTGCTTTGCTCAACAAAGATTGTTTGAATTTGGAGATAAGCCACGTAGATATCTGGCTAGAAAGAAAAATGCTTCCCAATCTATTATGTCTGTTCGAGAGAAGGTTGGCACAGTTACCCGTGAGTTAACTAAGACTAATGTTAGATGTAGGGAATACTTTGCAGAGTTATATCAGTCAGAGGGAGATGAACACAGTGCAGCGAGAATGCAGGCCTTTTTTGAGATCCTGCACCTCCCTAGTATAAACGCGGAATGGGTTTCCTGTTGAATGGGCCTATGGCAATACAGGAGGTGCAGGATGCAATAAAGCATGTCCTGGTGGCAAAGCACTGGGGTCAGATGGATTCCCAAGTGAATTCTATAAGGAATTCATAAATGTGTTGGTGGAGCCACCTCTGGGATGTATTGCTATTCATATGTACAGGATTATCTTCCTCCCTCTCTCAGGGAGGCTAATATCTCCCTCATTTTAAAGGAGGAGAAAGAGCTCGAAGAATGTGCTTCATACAGACCCATTTCACTGTTGAATGTAGATTTTAAAATTCTACCCAAGACGCTGGCCCTGAGGTTGGAAAAGGTGTTGTTCTGTATTGTGAAAGAAGATCAGATGGGTTTTGTGAAGAGCCGTAGCTCCTCCAACAATATCAGGAGGGTACTGAACATGGTGCAGATATGCTAGCAAAGGTTGATCCTGGGTTCAGTGGCCTCCCTGGATGCAGAAAAGGCATTTGACCAGATAGAATGGCCGTTCCTGTTTGGGATCCTCAAGCACTTTGGTCTGGGGAAAACCTTTGCAAGATGGGTGGTGGTGTTGTATAATGATCCTCAGGCAGCAGTCATCACAAACGACACTAAGTCAGATAACTTTAAACCTGGGAAAGTTAGTCGACAGGGGTGTCCTCTTTCACCGCTGCTGTTTACCTTGGCAATTGAGCCATTAGCTGAGGCTATCAGGAGGGACCCTGAAATAGTGGCGCCAGGAGTGGGAATGGGGGAACATAAGATTACCCTATATGCTGATGATGTCCTTTTGTTCTTGGCCAATCTGGAGGAGTCCGTTCCTCGATTGACTCAAACAATTAATTTATTTGGCAGTTTTTCGGGCTGCAAGATCAACTTTACAAAATCAGAAGCCATGCCGATGGGGGAGGGGAAGAATTAGTGGAGGTGCCTGATCTGAAGGATGGAATGCAGTTCCTGTTTAGATGGTCGTCAAAAGGGTTTTTGTATTTGGGAATTTTTATTACCCCTGCCTTCCACCAGCTGTATAAAGCTAACTATGTACAATTACTGGAGAGGATAAAGCAGGATTTGCAGCGGTGGGACCGATTACCGTTATCATGGTTAGGCCAAATAGCTCTGATTAAAATGAATGTTCTTCCTCGCCTGTTGTACCCCATGAGAATGTTGTTGCTACCCAGATGAGTATTACTGAGGCTCAATGGTTGGCTAGGTTCTTTTATTTGGTGTCGCAGCCGTCCCCTAATTCAGTTTACCAAAATGCTGCTCTCACAGGGTGAGGAGGAGTGGACCTTTTGGACTTGAAGAGATATCAAATAAGCGCTTTCTTAGCATATGTGTGTGACTGGGCACGAGGGGACTCGGGTCGATTTTGCTTGACGTTGAAGCATTGCAGTCAAGATGTCCCCTAGTTAATCTATTATTCATTGATAAGATGAAATCTGAGACTGAGCAGTGTAAGAGTACAATCATTCTAAATCCAGTGAAAGCCTGGAGAATAATGAGGCAAGACAAGGGCAATTGGCTGAAGACCTCACTGATTACCCCACTGGTGGCAGCACAAGGATTTAAACCTGGGGCAATGGACTCCGGCTTTAAGTCATGGGAGAATAAAGGAATCTTCTGTCTGGGAGATTTATTCGAGGGTTAGGTCTTGATGTCATTTAGCCAGCTAAGTCAGAAATATGCATTGTCTAATAGGGACCTTTTCCGCTACTTTCAGCCAAGGGATTATATACAGAGGAATACCACGCTCCTGGCTCAGCATTACAGGTCAAATGTGGAATAAAGCGTACTCTGGTGTACAGGTGCTCTTTCAGTTAGTACGTTGTACCATTTACCTTAAGGGATGTGGAGGGACTCTCTAGGATGTGGAATCGGGAGCTAGGATAGGATATTTCATTAGAAGTATGGCAAGATATATGGGAAAATGTAAGGAAAATTTCAATATGTAACAAAGCACAGGGTAAGAAATTGAAGATTTTACATAGGGCTTATGTGGTGCCAGAGAGGCTAGCTAAGTTCAAGATACGCACATCACCAGGGTGTCCCAAATGTAAAATTAGTATAGGCACTCACACACTGGTATTGGTCATGTTGTAAGATCCAGAGATACTGGAGTGCTATAGTAAGGGAGCTGAAGGACATCCTGGGGGATTAAAGTTAAAGTGAATCCGGTACTTCTTCTTCTGGGGTTGCCAAATTTGCCTTCTCTCGGAGAACACAGGAACAGACTGTAACGTTCTTATGCACTGTGTAAGGAAGAACATTTTAATTAATTGGACGTTGGAAAACCCCCCAGGGCTTATGGGGTGGCATATGCTGGTGATGGAGCATCCCCCCCAAGATGACCTCACAAATATGGTGCACCACAAAACAGTAGTTTTACAAGACGTGGCAGCCCTTTCTAAATTATATTGATGCAGACTGATCAGCAGTATTAATTAGAGCCGTGGTATAACTGTGGGAATCAGTCTGGGCGCTCCTGGGGCCCTGGGAGGGCAAGGCTGGGTGAAAAGAATACGGGTGCAATAACTGGTGCTCCCATGGATGGGAGCCTTAATGGAGGTGTGGTGAGTGAAATAGAATAAAGTAATGTGATAGAATTCAAATTAACTTAAATTATGTTTAATTTTATTTTTATTCAATTTGATTGTAGTTTAGTTTAAGCTAAGTTTGTTCTAGTAGAATAATAGGTAGCTCATTATTAATAGTATCATAATATGACATTGTTGTACTGCTATTTTTCTGTATTTTGGTATTGTTCTTTTTTGTATGGAGGTGTTGTGAGAGATTTGAAAAAGTTTCTAATAAAAATATATTTTTTAAAAATTTCTTGCCTTCCCCCATAACTATTTTTGACATTCAAAAGTCAGATGAACTCAGCTTTGAATATATTCAATATCTCCCTAACTACAGGAAGGCATCCCCACTTTGAACTCAATTCTTCTTGCTAATCTCCCACTTGCCTTGCTGATTGCTTGCTGCACCCATGTGACAACTGGCATTGACTAGAGTCGAAAGCCTGAGCAGAAGGTAGCTGAGGCACGTTTGTACATCCACACATCATTCCTGATGAAGGGCTTTTGCCCAAAACGTTGACTGTTCTGCACCTCGGATGCTATCTGACCAGCTGTGCTTTTCCAGCGCCACAATTTTCGACTCTGATTTCCCGTATCTGCAGTCCTCACTTACTCCACATCCCAATATATCACCATTTAAACAATGTACCTCCTTTCTGTTTTTATTTCATAGGAAAGGCTATAATTTCACTGCGTTACTACATTTACCATGTGTTTGCCAATTAAGACACATACCTGAGCCAACTTTGCTGCAAGTCAAGAACTGAACACCAGAGTGAAAAAAATAAAATGGAAAAGGGGTGAGAAGAGTGTGTTGTCCTCACAGATGTTGGACAGAGGAAAGAATTTGCAGTCTGGGATGAAGTCCAATCTTCATGCATCGAGAGAGGAGCAGGAACACCTTCACAAGCGCATAGTCCAACTTCCGCATTCAGACAATAGGGGGGAGGCTCTCAATGGCAGGAGGACCACACTCCTTCCGGTCCTTCAGGGCTTCCCATTGGTCGCTCAAGAATATTGGACGCCGTTTCCGCTGACAGCAAAGAGCATGCGTAGTATTTTGCTGACACCAGCGGACATGCGCAATGCTTCCTGACATCGAGAAGCATGCGCAGTATGCCCAGTAGAGATGCTGGTCCAACTGCCAATCGAGAGAAAAAAAGGCTGGAGCCAGACTTAATTGTTTTTCTGGGGCTCAACAGTTTATTCCTTTTGCATTTTGTCTGGCTGCTCAGTTTTTGAATGTCTTTTCCCCAGGGTAGAGGAAAGCCAAAACTGGAGGGGCATAGGCTTAGGGTGAGAGGGGAAAGGTTTAAATGGGACCGAACTGGTAACATTTTCATGCAGAGCGTGGTCGAGGCTGGAACAATTACAACATTTAAAAGGCATCTGGATGGGTATATGAATAGGAAGGGTTGAGAGAGATATGCGCCAAATGGTGGCAAATGGATCACCAGATTAATTTAAAATATGTGGTTGGCATGCACAGAAAGGTTTGTTTCCCTGCTCTGCAACTCTATGACTCTATTTCTAATTAATCTGAACCAACTTCACAAGACGAGGAATTGGCCATTCCATCCTGACAACCTATCCTCAATTGTGGCCTAATTGCATAGATTTCAATGCAAGTTTTAAAAAAATGCAGCTTTTTAAAAAAATAATTGAATTTGCTTTCAAACTTTACTGATGTTTTTCAAAATATGATTTCAGCGATTCTCAATGTTAAAGATCAGCCATTTCTCACACCACACCATCCCATCTCCCAGGTAGAGTCATCACCATCCGCGCTCACTCTATCCTTAGAAGGGCTGATACAGTGATCAAAGAGGGCTCGAGGCACAAGAAAGGATGAGGATGGGGGTGCAGGTAGAGAAATTGGACGGGAAACAGAGGCTGGGGGAAGAGAGAGAGAGAAATGGACCCGGGGACAGAGCATTGGAGTTAGAGAAACACTGGGGGTGCACAGGGTGGGGGCAGAGCGTTTGTCAGAGAGAGAGAGAATGGGGGTGCAGAGTGTGGGGAGAGAGAATGGACGTGGATCAGTGGGTGGGGAGAGAATGGAAGGGGGCAGAGGGTGGGGGAGAAAGAGAGCAACAATCAATGTGAGGAGAGGGTGGGGGAGAGAGAGGGAATGGATGGAGAGCAGAGGGTGGGGGAGAGAGAGAATGGAGGGGAGCAGAGAGTGGGAGGAGAGAGAGAATGAGTGTGGGGAGAGGGACTGGATGGAGGAAGGCAGAGGGTGGACGAGAGACTGGAGTAGACAGGGGGAAGAGGGTATGGAGATAGAATGGACGGAGAGGATGGCATGTGTGTGAGAGGGGGAAAGCGAGGGATAGCGAGAGAGAATAGACAGGGGGCGCTGTGGGCATGATTGGGTCTTGATTGAATGGGGAGTTGGTGAATGCGTCCCACCCACTCCCAGCATCCCCTTCTTTGCACATGTGCAGTGCAGATTATTGTCAATGACGCGAGAGAGAATCTGGAGCGTGAGCGCAATTACCCTCAGATCCTGGCATCAGCAAACCACTGCCTTTCTGTTTTAAAAACTAAATAAAGATGTGGGCAATATACTGGGAATGGCAAAAAGTGACTAAGAAACTGAACCGAGAGTCAGCGCTTTCCGGTGAGGGGAGCTGCGCAAAAACAGGAGGATGGAAGGATGAATTCGAGTTGGAATCCATTGAAAGGTGGAGGAATTGGGAGACAGAGATTTCGGGTAGGAGATAGGGAAGGCTGTTCGGTACAAACTAGAATTCTCTTATCCTATTTCCTGCCCTGCACTGACAGCAATGATCTGTTTTCTCAAGGTATTAGCAGAGGAGGATTTGCTGTTCAGGCGTGCACAAGAAATTTACTCAGGGCCTGAATATCAGCAGCGTTTGAATCCAGGAGGGGAAATTATTTCAAACATCAACGTGACTTGAGAAGCCCAGTGATTGCACGCATCCTGCGTGGGAGTGTTCCAGGGTTCTGACTGTGCAGAGAACTTTAACTCCGTAGCGAAATGTGGACTAGTGTTCTCGCTGTGGACGAGCCCTTCTTTGGATCGTTGAAGCTGCTGAGACGCAATGACCCCTGCACCGTGGAAACTCTGTGGAAGTAAATTCAATTCCCCAAACGGACTGGAGTGTCACCAGGACTGGCATGAAGCCAATCGATTCCTTCAATCCTGGCATGAAGCCAATCGATTCCTTCAATCCAAGACTGTGGGCGGCGCGGCAGCAGCTCAGTGGTTAGCGCCGCTGCCTCACAGTGCCAGGGACTTGAGTTCGATCCCACCCTCAGGGTGATTGTGTCGAGTGTGCACTTTTCTACCCTCCCCCCTCCCATCTCTGGGTGCTCTGGTTTCCTCTCAAGGTCCCAAGATGTGCAGCTTAGAGTGGATTGGGCGGTCTAAATTCAAGGATTAGCTGTGGAGGGTATTAGGTGGGATGCTCTAACGGGGGTCAGTGTGGATTGTTGGGCCAAAGGGCCTGTTTCCACAGTGTAGGGGGTTTGATGATTCCCCCAACGTGTCTGCAGCCTGGCTTCCAGCTGCATCTCTTTGAGCCGAAGGTCCTCCAGCATGTGTTTTCCCTAGTTTCCAGCACCCAGAACCTCCCACCTTCTGCAAATCGAAAGAAAAATCCCACCCTGCCCTCTCCAATGTGTGCTATGTAACTGCTTATTCAGTTTTAGTGGCCCAGCAGAGGCTGGAAGCCAAGTTCAGAACACATGAGAATGGCCTCAACCAGGATCTTGGGTTCATGTCACATGACAGGTAACCCCACTTCACTGTCACGCTCTCTCACACCCACACAAAGCATACACTCTCACACACGCTCACATTCACGCAGATCACTCTCTCAGACACACACACATATACACCCTCTCACAGGCTGATACTCTATCACTCACACACTTTATCAAGCACGCACACACTCACCCATCCTCTCATGCATGCACATTTACATATAAGGCTTTTGTGTGATTTTGAATTTGCAGAATTAAATTTGCAGATACATTGTGCGCTTTTTGAGCAAAATACAATCTGCAGGCAGTCAATCCATGTGAGATTTTATAAATTCCTACTTTGGAAATCGAACCAGTCTCACTCAAGATTGGGATACAGACCTTAAGTTGTCTCGAGAATGTGTCTTCAAACAAGTTCTGGGATTTACATATTAATGAACCAAAACCTGCAACCCATTCTAAAAGATGAAAGAATTCACAACAATCTAAGTTTCTTCAATATATCATTTCTGTTGCATGAAACTGCGATCTTTTGCTATAAATTATCCTACGATCCTGCTCCACAAACACCTGATGAAGGAGCAGTGTTCCGAAAGTTAGTGCTTCCAAATAAACATGTTGGACTATAACCTGGTGTTGTATGATTTTTAACTTTGTTTCTCATGAATACATCCCACACCTCCCGGTGCTGCCAGTAAAACGTTACAATATCGATGAAATGATGCAATACCTGCAGAGATGGAAAATGTACAATTTCTAACAATATTAGCTACTCATTCACTGCTCCTTCTGATACATGATAATGGAAACTTAGTGCAAGAGGTTGAAAGAAGTGAGCAGCTTTAAAACAAAAACCTATTGGATCTCATAGCTTTCATTGACAGTCTGAGACTGGGGTTAAGTTCAAGTAACATTTATTGCCACCCAACTTTGTTACAGCTTCAGATCTCCCCAGCAAAAAAAAAAGTGCATGAAAAGAAGCTTTTGTTTTAAACAGCTCAAAGCTCACACACTCCTCCCAACTCCACTTCCTTTACTGTTGGTCAGCGCCGAGTTGTCCCTTTATAATTGGATCCTTGGTACAGCCTTAAGCTCAAGGAAGTATTGCCTCACTCAGCAATTTCAACCCACACACTGTATCCATTTAAGTTACTCCCACTCATTTGACATGGAGTGGGGGCAGTCAAGAGTCAACCATGCTGCTGTGGGTCTGGAGTCAGGTGGAGGTCAGACCGGATAAAGGATACTGTTGAGATGACTGAGTGAATCCTTTCCCACAATGGCAGTTTCCTTTCCTAAAAGGGACATGAGTGAATTAGATGGCAGTTTCTCTCCCCAAAAATGGTTTCATTATTAGATTCAGAACTCCAAATTTCTGACCGAATTCCAATCCCACCATCTGCCTCGGCGAGATTCAAACCCCGGGAATCCCCGGAAATGGGTTGATAGTCCAGTCGATAATGGCACTCGGCCATCGCTCCTTCAATCCCCCTGCATGGCACATGAACTCAATAGACAATAGGTGCAGGAGTAGGCCACTCTGCCCTTCGAGCCTGCACCACCATTCGTTATGATCATGGCTGATCATCCTCAATTAGTATCCTGTTCCTGCCTTATCTCCATAACCCTTGATTCCACTATCCTTGAGAGCTCTATCCAACACTTTCTTAAACAAATCCAGAGACTGGGCCTCCACTGCCTTCTGGGGCACAGCATTCCACACACCCACCACTCTCTGGGTGAAGAAGTTTCTCCTCGTCTCTGTCCTAAATGGTCTACCCCTTATTTTTAAGCTGCGTCCTCTGGTTCGGGACTCACCCATCAGTGGAAACACGTTTCATGCTTCCAGAGTGTCCAATCCTTTAATAATCTTATACGTCTCAATCAGATCCCCCTCGGTCTTCTAAACTCAAGGATCTACAAGCACAGTCGCTCCAATCTTTCAACATAAGATAGTCCTGCCATTCAAGGAATTGACCTCGTGAACCTACGCTGCACTCCCTCAATAGGCAGAATGTCTTTCCTCAAATTTGGAGACCAGAACTGCACACAATATTCCAGTTGCGGTCTCACCAGGGCCCTGTACAGCTGCAGAAGAAACTCTTTGCTTCTATACTCAATCCCTCTTGTTATGAAGGCCAGCATGCTATTAGCTTTCTTCACTACCTGCTGTACCTGCATGCTTGCCTTCATTGACTGGTGTACAAGAACACCCAGATTTCTTTGTACTGCCCCTTTACCTAACTTGACTCCATTTAGGTAGTAATCTGCCTTCCTGTTCTTGCCACCAAAGTGGATAACCATGCATTAAACTGCATCTGCCATGCATCTGTCCACTCACCTAACCTGTCCAGGTCACCCTGTAATCTCCTAACATCCTCCTCACATTTCACCCTGCCACCCAGCTTTGTATCATCAGCAAATTTGCTAATGTGACTATTAATACCATCTTCTATATCATTAATATCTGTTGTAAAAAGCTGCGGACCCAGCACTGATCCATGCAGTAGTCCACTAGTCACCGCCTGCCATTCTGAAAGGGAGCCATTTATCACTCGTCTTTGTTTCCTGTCAGCCAACCAATTTTCAATCCAAGTCAGTACTTTGCCCCCAATACCATGCGCCCTACTTTTGCTCACTAACCTCCTACGTGGGACTTTATCGAAGGCTTTCTGAAAGTCCAGGTACACGACATCCACTGGATCTCCCTTGTCCATCTTCAGAGTTACATCCTCAAAAAATTCCAGAACTCGCTGGTGGCTCTTCAGGTGGGAAGAACGGGTGAAGCCATTTCCAAACTGAGAGCAGATGAACGCCCTCTCCATGATATGGACCCTTTGGTAGATTACAGTGTAGATGTCTGAGTGAACCCCTTCCCGCACACAGAACATGTGAACGGCCTCTCCCTGGTGTGGATCGGCTGGTGCCTCCACAAGTTGCCCACATGACTGAAGCTCTTCCCGCACTTATAGAAGGTGAACAGCGCCTCTCCGATGTGGACCTGCTGGTGGGTCTGCAGGGTGTAAGAATCGACAAATCCCTTCCTGCACTCAGAGCAGGTGAACGGCCTCTCCCCCAGGTGAACCCGCTGGTGTTTCAGGACGTGGGATGCATCGATGAATCGCTGCCCACACAGAGAGCAGGAGAACGGCCTCTCCCTACTCTGAACCTGCTGGTGTGTTTGCAGGTGGGACGACTGAATGAATCATCTCCCACAATGGTGGCAGATGAACGGCCTCTCCCTGGTGTGAACTCGCTGGTGTGTCTGCAGGCTGTACAGCCAACTGCATCCCTTTCCAAATACTGAGCAGGGGAACAGCGTCTCCCCAGTGAGAACGCGTCTGTGGGTGTCTAGCCCCAATGGGGAAGGGAACCCTTTCCCATAGTCCCAACATTTCCATGGTTTCCCCTTGAGGGGAGCATTCTTTGTGTCGCGCTGGGTTTGAAATTCAAAACAGAATGGAGACATAGTCTCTCCCCACTGTGAGGGATGAGATTTTGATCCCCCAAGCTGAGTTAATTGTTTGACGCATTTTTCACAGACAGCGTACTGAATCTCCCTCACTCGGATGTCTCAGTATTATTCCTGCCATACCAGTGTTCAAAATCTCTCACACAGACAAAAGCAAACATTTCTTCTTGAATTGAATGGCTGCTGATATTCAAGCCCCAATGATTCAAGTGGCTCTGTCAGAAGATGACGTATCATTTGTTTTCAGATTTCTTTCTGCATGTCTTCCTCCAAAAAAAAATCACAAATTGAGTGATCACTGTCAGTACTGTTAAATGAACATAACATCGGTGGGAATTCCTGTATATTGCCAGATGAGTGCTGACCAGATATTATGCAGGACGCAGAAAACCCTCATGCAACAAGATAGCCTTAAGTGTGTATGGAGGAAAACTTAATTTAGATCGCAATAACCTGGAACAAGCTGTCGACAAAGGTGCTGGAAATGGAGCTGAATCACGAAGATGATAATGAAATGTCAAGACTGCTTGGGAAAAGAAAGCCAGTGAAGTTACTGAATGACTTCCTGCTGTCCTAGTAAATACAAAAGAGAAAAGAGATATAGAACGTAACTCTATTTCTACATTAGAAGGTGAAAAATCATAGCCACAAAGTTTTTATAACAGCCAACAATATCAGATATACACCATATGAAGCAACAGATGTCTACATTTGAAATCAATGTGCCAATCCCTTAAATACTGCTCAGTTCCATGAGAAACGATCCTTATAATTTTGAACATGAGGAAAGAAGTAAACCTTTTCCAGGGTACAAACTCTATACGTGCCAAACCGAGGGAATACACAAGAAAAATGTCTTTGAGAGGGACAGAGAGCATCTGAGCACCTTTGGAGAGCCTGCTCCCTCCATGGAGTCACTCCAGTTGCTACAAGTGAACAGTCTCCACCCAACACAACCCCCCACCCACGCCTCTCTCTCTCCCCCTCCCAGGATGAGGAATAGAAAGGGGGAGACGTTGCTATGCTCCCAGATGTTGCCCGGAGGGAGGGAGTTTCACTCTGAAATTGACAGGGCTACCTCCGCGTTGAGACGTCCACAATGGGGGAGGGAGGGCACATTGGGAGGGGAGGATACTTTGCAAACTCCTTTCGCTCTCCTCCACGTCAATGTAGTTTGAGTTCAAGCAAAGTACAGGGTATAATTTTAGCTTTACACTCTCAGAAAACCCCCACCTCTGTGAATCCAAAACTTTACTTCCCCCTCCACTCCATGGAAATATCGATTTGAGAGATTCCAGAGTTGGAGTTGCTACCATACCTGCTATAGGGGGTTTGGTAGAAGCTGTTTATTTTAATGAACCATTTCATTTCAACCTCATGCTTGCCATTCAAATACTAATTTTACATAGAGGGTGGTTGATGTGTGGAATGAACCTTCTCAGGAAGCGGTGGATGCGGGTACAATAAAAATACATTTGTTTTAGTACATGAATAGGGAAGGTTTGGAGGGATACAGGCCAACAACAGACAGGAGAGACTGATTTAGTTTGGGATTATGGTTGGCATGGACTGTTTGGACCAAAGGTCCATGACCATGCTGTATGACTCGATGGTAGGTTCATAATTCCTTGAAAGGGGAGTCGCACATAGACAGAATAGTGAAGAAGGTGTTTGATATGCTTGCCTTTATTGGTCAGTGCACTGAGTGCAGGAGTCGGGAGGTCATGTTGCGACTGTAGAAGACATTGGTTCGGCTACGCTTGGAGTATTGCAAGCAATTCTGGTACCAGTGATCCCAACCTGACACACCATAAACCAGAGATAGTGACTGAAATTGACTCTGATACAAAATCAAATCATTAAATCGCTGCAGTGCAGAAAGAGGCCATTTGGCCCATTGAATGCATTGGGTATAGGAGTTGGGAGGTCATGTTGTAGCTGTACAGGACATTGGTTCGCCCACTTTTGGATTATTGCATTCGATTCTGGTCTCCCTACTCTAGGATAGAAACGATGTTGTGAAACTTGAAAGTGTGCAGAAAAGATTGATAAGGATGTCGCCAGGGTTGGAGGGTTTGTGGTATAAGGAGAGCCTGAATAGGATGGGGCTGCTTTCCTGGAGTGTCGGAGGCTGAGGGGTGATCTTATGGACATTTATAAAATCATGAGGGGCATGGATAGGGTAAATAGGCTAGAGGAAGTGGTGGAGGCTGGTACAATTACAACATTTAAAAGGCATCTGGATGGATGTGTGATTAGGAAAGGTTTGGAGGGATATGGGCCAAATGCTGGCAAATGGGACACTAGATTTATATCGGACATCTTGTCAACATGGATGTTGGATCAAAAAGTCTATTTCCGTGCTTTATGTCTCTATGTCTATTTGATAACAGATGCTTTATTTCTGTTGATGTAAATATTGTAAGGGAGAGAGAATTCCTCAAGTAGGGAATGATAAGAATCCTGGGACCCCCGTAATTCTGATTTACTATCTAATGAACACACTTTAAGCACCAAATGTGCATTTATGTCTAATTTTGTTTCATTTTTCTTGTTTTATTCCCAGCTCCGATGACTCTCTCAGTCTGGATGTTTGTCAGGCTGAGAATATTGTAGATTGGGCTTTGATCGACTGAATGTTTTATTGCTCTGGAAGGTGTAAAAGGGGCTCAAAGTTTCAGCAGAAAGGCAGCTGAGCTGAGAACAGACAACATCTTCCACTGTGTGAAGCGGGAGAAAAGGACAGAGAAATCAGGACCTGAAATCCGAGCTGACACCAGAGTACCATGTTATTAGTGCTTTGATTAGCAGTGCCAACCCTCTACCTTTACCTCGCTTCCTATTCAACTTGAATGCCACGTACCCCCTCAATATTCAGATCCAATCCTTGTCATCCTGAAGCTACGTCCCTGTAAGGAGTCTCAGATCATAATTATTCTCTTCAATGTGTGCAGTCAATTCATTCAGTTTTGTTACATTGCAGCACACATTCAGACATATAGTCTTCAGTTTCAATTCTTGTGTTCTGTAGAATCCAGTTTTGATTGATTAGATTCGATTCCCTACGGTGTGGAAACAGGCCCTTCGGCCCAACAAGTCCACACCGACACCCTGAAGAGTAACCCTCCCAGACCCATTTCTTTCTGATTAATGAACCTAACACTAGGGAAAATTTAGCATGGTCATTTGACCTGACCTGCATATCTTTGGACTTTTACTTTCCGTGTCCCTTTCTATCATTCTCTGATGTTCATTTCCACATCACGACATTGCTCACCAACCTTGATACGGATTGGCCATTAAAAAATCATGTTCATACATTCGCAGTAACAGAAGCAGGAGTAGGTCATTTGGTCCATTGAGCTACTCCACCATTCATAAAGATCATGGCTCATCTATCCATCGTCTTAGCTCCTCTTACCTGCATTATCCTGACTATCCTAAATTCACCTACCATACAAAATCTCATCGAACTATGTCTTGAATATGGCTGCTTCTACTGCTTCCTTGGGCAGAGAATTCCATAGATTCACCACTCTCTGGGAAAAGCAGTTCCTTCTCCTCGGTCTTAAACCTACTCCACCAAATCTTGTGACCTAGTCTCACTCACCTGCAGAAACGACTAGATAGGGTGGGTCTCGGTGGCATGCTCATCGGATAGGTCAGTGTGGACTTGATGGGATGAATGGCCTGCTTCCACGCTGTAGTGATTCTATGATTTACCGCAGTTGTGTTTGCCATGGACCGCAGCACCAGTACCTCCCACCTTCTACAAATCGAAAGACAAGTCCCACCCTGCCTTCTTGTACGTGTGTTATCTAACTGCTTAATCATTTCTAGTGAATCCCAGCCCACACCTCCCGCTGCTGCCAGTAACCTTTACAAAGCTGATGAGACAATGCTATACCTGCAGTACTGAAAATCGTAAGGCTTCTAACGATACCAGTTACTGATTCACCACTCCCAATGATGGACAGCAATGGAAATACAATGTTGGAGGCTGAAAGAAATGAGCAGTTTAAAACAAAAACCCACCTAACCCTTCACTAGGCTCCCTGCTCAGCACACTTTACTTAAATCACTTCAACTCCACATTGCAACAAATTCCCACTTTCCACCAATATCCTGAATGTCCTCACTCACTCAGTTGCTGTCTCACAAATGAAAGATTTCATTGTAGCTTCCAGTAAGGACAAAACATCTTTGAAAGCTGCTTTGAAAGTCCAGTCTTCACAATGACACTTCTGCTTTCCTTCAGTCCAAATTGTCCGTGCTGACCAGATATTCCAAATTAACATCGTCTCATTTGTCAGCACATAACCCATACCCCTCTCAATTCTCCCTATTACCAGATGCCTTTTGAAATGCTTTAATTATACCAGTCTCCACGACTTCCTCTGGCAGCTCATTCTATACACACAACAACCTCTGCGTGAGAAAGGTGCCTGTAAAGTTCCTTTTAAATATTTCCCCTCTCACCTCAGACCTATGGCCACTAGTTTTGGACTCCCCTACTCTGGGGAAAAGATTTTGGCTATTCATCCTATCCATGCTCCTTATGAACTTCGATAAAGTCACCCCTCAGCCCCCAATGATCCAGAGAAAACAGCCCCAGCCTATTCAGCCTCTCCATATAGATCAAACCCTCCAACTCTGGCAATAGCCTTGTAAATCTTTTCCAAATCCTTACAAAGGTTTGTAACACTTTTCCTGTAGCAGGGAAACCAGAACCGAATACAGTATTCCAAAAGTGGCCTAATCAATGTCCGGTACCGCCGCAACATGACCTCCCAACATCTGTATTGAAATGCACTGACCTATAAAAGCAAATATACCAAACACCTTCTTTTCTATCCTGTCAACCCGCGACTCCACTATGAACCAGCACTCCATGGTATGTTTATTCAACAACACTCCCCATTACATGTGCAGATCCTTCCCTGATCTGCCTTTCCAAAATCCATATTTCAAAATGGGGTCAAGAAACGTATAAGCCGTGATTGAATGGTGGAGCAGATCTGATGGGCTAAATGGCTTAATTTCTGCGCCTATGTCGTTTGGTCTCTTGCTGTATTCTTTCCCTAGTGTGGGTGGTTCAAGATGAGGGAGCAAATTTTGAAGGTGAAGAAAGAAATATTTTAAAAAGGCATGAGGGGCACTTTTCTTTTAAGATAAAGAGTAGTTTTTGTGAGGAATGAATGTCCAGATGAGTTGCTGGATGCAGATACAGTTACAATGTTTAAAAGACATTTGGATAAGTACATGAATAGGAAAGGTTCAGAGGGATATAGGCCAATCATTGGCAGGTGGGACCAGTTTAGTTTCAGAACACCGCCAGCATGGACTAGTTCGACTGAATGGTCTGTTTCTGTGCTGTATGACTCTGTAACTGTTCTGTACTGGTTTTAAAACCATTTTCTTGCCTTCTCCCATAACTTCTTTGTTCTTCAAAGTCACATGAACTCAGCCTTGAATACATTCAATAACCGACCTAACTGCATGTTAGAAACGAAAATCGCTTCTTAATAATCGCTCTAGACAAATTCAGGAAAACAAAGTTTTATTAGCAAGTCTGCAGAGTTGGGCACCCTTCTGAGAAAAGCGCGCCGAGGCTAACAAGGTTTTCTGATTAAATACAGGACAAGTCCCTCCCCTCTGTGGCTCTAAAGAGTCACGAGGTTCACATTCTAAACCGTTCAGTACTTTTCCATTCTGCATCCTTATCATAAAGTCTGTAGCAGATGTCTCCCGAGTTGTTTTTTCTACCCTGTAGTCTTATCAGTCAAGGACTTATTCTTCTCTGTCAGAGTTAGTGGTCCTATCAATCAAGGACTTGTTTTTCTATTCTGTCAATGTGAGTGGTCTTATCAATCAAGGACTTGTTTTTCTACTCTGTCAATGTGAGTGGTCTTATCAATCCGTAGCAGCAGATGTCTCGTCTTTTATTACAGAGAAGCATGTTTTACCCTACCCCTATGGCTCTATTCCACTTAGACTCTGGAGTCATGCACATCTCAATTGTTTCTACCAAAATCGTCTCTCACAATTCCACCCTTTTTTTTTCGGATGTGCATGACAAAGATAAGCCTCCTCCCATCAAAGGCCCGGGAAATCCTTGGTCTTTCGCAGCAACAGCACCTTAAGTTCCTGCGTTCCATGTTGGGGTATCGCCACTGCCTGGAATTGGGAAATATTTTTCTGGATTAAAGATTGAACACAGGTGGTCAGGCAGGGTAAGATGAGTAAAAGCATTACGCCCCCCCCCCCCAGCCACCAGTAACACCGTGCGCCACCAACTACCACCTAAGAGACCATCCCACCATCCGATGCTACCAAGAGGACGCCAGGATTGAACCGGCACATCGGCCAGTTTCCGAATTTTATCGGAAATCTTCAAAACCGCTTTACCATTATCGTCAATTTTCAGACAGCAGTTAGTCAGGTTAAACTTCCCGCACACACCCCCTTCCGAGGCCAACAGATAATCCAAGGCAAGCCGGTTTTGGTATATAGCAGCCCTCATCTGATTCTGCTGCTTAGCCAGCAACTCCAGGGCCAGGGCGGTCTGATTAGTAATGACCTCTACGACTGCTTGGAGCCTGATAATTCGATTTAACATATAGATAGGAGTATGGTATCCCCATGATCCGTCCTGTGCCCATGTAGCAGGCCCGTAGTATTCAATAATACGGGCCGGTGGCCATTCATCCCCCCAATCACCAACTTGGATATCCCTTGTTGGCCTCCGCAGGGAGTCAAATAGTTTAACCCCCAAGTCGTGGCCCTCCTCCGGGGGTAATAAGAAGAACTCTGGTCTAATTAGACCCAGGAAGCATACCCCAGCCCATCCTATGGGCAACTTGGCATATGCCTGATTTCCGCATATCCAGAATAGGCTATCTGGGGCAGGCCCCCCCTGTTTCGCAACTTCGTTCCACACCTCTTTAATCCCAGGGATGCCCTCATAAGGGCCGGTGCCGCTACAATTCCAAAACCGAGAGTCATCACTCAGCCTCACACAATTGCGGTTCTCCTGTTTCGCAATGTACCATGTGATATCCTCAGGCCACCAGACTTGTGTGGTTGCATTCAACACACTCTGACAGGGGCTGATACCCACCTCAACCTTCCCTTTCCCTTCAACACAGAACTGGCCTTCCGGGCTGTTAGTCAGTCTCCACACCTGCCCTTTCCTTTCATTGACATGTGTCCAATTATACTGAAGCAACTCCCATATATCTAAGCTTTGACCAGACCACGGCCATTGTTCAGTCATATGTGGCCCCCCACAAACCCATCAATTGCTAATATTCAACACGGTGGCTATCCTCGACGTAAGATCAATAAACAGGTTCTGTGTTACATCGGGGAGTTTGATCTTTTCTTCTACCTCCTTGTATAAACACGGCACCTTGGAGACAACGACCGTCCTTTGACGGTCGCGCTCTTTCTCTAACTTCCGTTTAATGTTCTGTACTAATGTCTCCCTGACTCTGTCCACATGTTCTTTGAGCAACACAGAGGGTAGCCCCCACTGCCCAGCTTTGTTAACACACACCCAGCGGTCATTGTTAGGGCATCCATGGGCTTTGCCACCGTACCCTTTATTATACACCTGATAATAGGGTTTTCCACCCTCCCAACATTCTTGCCGTGCATTCACATCGTAACACCAATCGTTCACATGGGAGTGAGACACAAATGACCCCGAGTAGATCTGACTCCCAAGCCTCACCGTAGTCCGACATTTGTCACATCTCCCCTCGCCCTTCCCCACATACAGGAGTAAACTGATCAAGATCCCCATCAATACAGTCCAGGTAGAGTTCATTGTCGCTGTCTTTTCAGCTTTACCACCAACGGCCTGTCCCCTGGCCCGCATGTCCAAGTACTCTCTCCTTCTGGCAGAATAGGCCCCTTTATCCTCGATGCGTGGGCCCACCCTTTTTCTTTCGTCCGAACAGCGACTTCAGTTGTTAACAGGACCAGGAACGGTCCTTCCCACTGTGGCTGGAGCTTTTCGGCCTTCCAGGTCTTTACAAGTACCCAATCTCCGGGCTCCACCTTATGCAAGAGGAAGTCGAGCGGCGGAGTCTGAGCCAGGAGACCCTTCCTCCGGAGTTCTGCAAAAGAACGGGATAAGGCCAGTAAATAGTCTCTGACAAATACATCTCCCCCTTGTAGAGTGGGACACCCATCAACCTTACTCCAATATGGTTATCCGAACAGCATCTCATAGGGGGAGACCCCGATATCCCGGCGAGGTGCTGTACGTATTCTCAATAGGGCAATGGGAAGGCACTTTGGCCATGGTAACTTAGTTTCTAACATCAGCTTAGTCAATTGGGTCTTGAGCGTGCCATTCATTCTCTCAACTCGACCCGAGCTCTGGGGATGCCAGGGTGCATGGAATTTCCATTGGATACCCAGGGCAGTACAGATCAAATGGTGTAGCCTAGAAACAAAATGTGTCCCGCAGTCTGAGTCGCTAGATTCCATTATGCCATATCTCGGGATTATGTTCTCTAACAATAGTCGGGCCACGGTTGGTGCATCGGCTTTGGCGGTTGGGAAAGCCTCTACCCAGTGAGTGAAATGGTCTACTATTACTAGCAGATACTTCCATCTCTGTACTGGGGGTAAGTCTGTAAAGTCAATTTGGATCCTCTGGAATGGCCTAATTGCGAGGGGCTGACCACCAGCTGGCATAGAACGCATGGCTTTCTTGTTAATTCGCTGGCAAGTGGGGCATCCAACTATTTCTGTTGGACGATCACCAGGTGCTTTGTGATTTTTAACTTTAAAATTTGTAACAAATTCCTGAACACTGAGCATGCTCCGCGGTGTCAGCAAGTACTGCGCATGACCGCCAGTGTCAGCAAAGCTGGAAATATGTTGCTGGAAAAGCGCAGCAGGTCAGGCAGCATCAAGGGAACAGGAGAATCGACGTTTCGGGCATAAGCCCTTCTTCAGGAATGAGGAAGGTTTGTCCAGCAGGCTAAGATAATAGGTAGGGAGGGGGGACTTGGGGGAGGGGCGTCGGAAATGTGATAGGTGGAAAGAGGTCAAGGTGAGGGTGATAGGTCAGACTGGGGTGGGGGCGGAGAGGTCGGGAAGAAGATCTCAGGTTAGGAAGGCCGTGCTGAATTTGATGGATTTGACTGAGACAGGGTGGCGGGAGGGGAAATGAGGAAACTGGTGAAATCCGAGTTCATCCCTTGTGGTTGGAGGGTTCCTAGCCGGAAGATGAGGCGTTCTTCCTCCAACCGTCGTTTTGTTGTGGTCTGACGATGGAGGAGTCCAAAGACCTGCATATCCTTGGTGGAGTGGGAGGGGGAATTGAAATGTTGAGCTACAGGGTGGTTGGGTTGGTTGGTCCGGGTGTCCCAGAGGTGTTCTCTGAAACGCTCCGCAAGTAGCCGGCCTGTCTCCCCAATATAGAGGAGGCCACATCGGGTGCAGAGGATGCAATAGATGATATGTGTGGAGGTGCAGGTGAATCTGTGGCGGATATGGAAGTTTCCTTTGGGGCCTTGGAGGGAGGTGAGGGAGGGTGTGGGCGCAAGTCTTGCACCTCCTGCGGTTGCAGGGGAAGGTGCCGGGAGTGGAGGTTGGGTTGGTGGGGGTGTGGATCTGACGAGGGAGTCACGGAGGGAGTGGTCTTTACGGAATGCTGATAGGGGAGGGGAGGGCTTCGATCCATCGACCTCTGGGTTATGGGCCCAGCACGCTACCGCTGCACCACTCTGCTCCTACGCCACGCGCCCTCTTCCACAGGTCCCTTCAGCCTTTCGTCGGGCGCGTGGCATGCACATTCGAGACTGATGTCAAAGATCTCCACTGCTGTCGTCTCATATGGTGTTGCGCAGACGTATGGAGGCTGTGTAAATATAAACTTTTTCTAACTTCCCACATTCTGTTGGTCGAACTGTGAATTCACTCTGAATAGACGCCATGCGGCCCACCTTCGCTCTGCTGGGTCGACACAGTAAGTGAACGTGGGTCTCTATTCGTATCATTCTCTTGCCTTCTCCATGTAATTCTGCACATTGTTACTTTAAACATGACCACCGAATTCCCGTTTGCGTCTCATGAATCTGCCTCTTTGTCAGTGTCAGTTAGGGCTTTACTGACCCCAACCACTCCCTGTACGAAAGCATTCTTCCTAATGTCACTTTTGGTTCTTTTCCTCGTGACTTTAAAACGCTGCCGAATCGGTGCCGATCCTTTCAGGCGTGGGAGCATTTTGACTACATTACTTTCTCTGTCTCGACGTCGCATGACTTGGAAAGCTTCAATCGGGCCAGATTTTGAAACTTCTGTTCTCCGAAGAGAGCTGTCCCAAATTTCCAATCGACCCTCATCGCTGACAGCCCTCAAACACCGCACCACTCACGTCAACCTATTCAACGGTATCGCCAATCATTTCACTTCGCTGCTTTCTGTCCCATTGGTACGCCAGGGAGCCCAACCTCGTTTAACGAAGGTGCTTTTTGAGAAAATTAAGCAGCCACTTTTGCACGAGCCACGAAACGCGGGCTCGTCAGGGATTTGAACCCGGGATCTCTCGCACGTCTGCGTCGACGAAGACCCAAAGTGAGAATCATACCCCTAGACCAACGAGCCACACCGCTGGGCTTCCTGCGGCCCCGCTCTACCTCTTGAACCAGCTGAGTCTTGCTCAGAGTGAAGTATAGTTGACATTGAACAGGCTGGAGCTGTTTTCTCTGGAACGTCGGAGGCTGAAGGGTGACTTTATGGAGGTTTACAAAATTATGAGGGGCATGGATAGGATAAATAGGCAAAGTCTTTTCCCTGGGGTCGGAGAGTCAAGAACTAGAGGGCATCGATTTCGGGTGAGAGGGAAAAGATATATGATTAGATTGCTTACAGTGTGGAAACAGGCCCTTCGGCCCAACAAGTCCACACCGACCCACCGAAGCGCAACCCACCCATACCCCTACATTTACCCCTTTAACCTAACACTATGGGCAATTTAGCATGGCCAATTCACCTGACCCGCACATCTTTTGGACTGTGGGAGGAAACCGGAGCACCCGGAGGAAACCCACGCAGACACGGGGAGAATGTGCAAACTCCACACAGTCACTCGCCTGAGTCGGGAATTGAACCCGGGTCTCTGGCGCTGTGAGGCTGCAGTGCTAACCACTGTGCCACCGTGCCGCCCACTAAAAGAGACCTAAGGGGCAACTTTTTCACGCAGAGGGTGGTGCGTGCATGGAATGAGCTGCCAGAGAACGTGGCGGAGGCTGGTACAATTGCAACATTTAAGAGGCGTTTGGATGGATATATGAATAGGAAGGGTTTGGAGGGATATGGGCCGGGTGCTGGCTGGCGGGACTAGATTGGGGTGGGATATCTGATCGGCATGGACGGGTTGGACCGAAGGGTCTGTTTCCACGCTGTACATCTCTATGACTCTATGAACAGCTGCTTCTCATTCTGTCTCTCTGCTGCCGTTTGCCCGTCCCCAGGAACCGGGCCCTCTCTACTGGCAGAAAATTAAACCGTTTTCTTTCTCAACTTTTCTCTGACACCGGAGTGACCAGTGACAAGCATTGCCCTCCTCAACATAGGGTACAGAGAACAGGAGAAGACCCCGCAGACCTCCACGAGTGTGTCATCTCAACTGTGCACATTGGGCCTGTGCATCAATGTGAAATATTTACGTCGAAGTTTTTTGGGAAGCAGATGAGAAGGCGAGATGCACAACAGTGCGCCGTGATACGGGAAAGCTGCTAAAGACAACATTGAGTGAATAGGAAAGATGGTTTCCCTTCTGGGTTATGCTCCCATCACGCACCGGCAGACATATCGCTGACAAGCAAATATTAACTCTGTCTAAATTGCCACATTCTGTTTTTACGAACCGTGACTTCACTCAGAAGCACAATTTACCTGCTCCCTCCTGAATATCCTTCCAGGCTCGAACATACCTTCCAGGTGAAGCAGCACTTTACCTGCACATTTGCCGCAACCTAGTCTGCTGCATTCGCTGCTCATAGTGTCGTTTCCCCAACGGAGCATGAAGTATAAACTGGATGACTGCTTCACAGAACATCTCGGTTCTGCCCGCAAAAAAAGGCCCTGAGCTTCTGCTTTCCTGCCACTTTAACACGCCACCCTGTTCCCTGGCCAACATCTCTGTCTCAGGCTTGCAGCAGTGTTCCAGCAAAGCTCAGCTCCAGATGGAAGAACAACGCCTCATATTCCACTTCAAAACCCTACAGCCCTCCGGTCTTCAAGATCGAGTTGCATGACTTTAGGGCCTGAAATCCCCCATGTCTTTGACCCCTACCACACACATACGAGCCCCTTGTTATCACATAGTCTGCTACGACACACTACTTATTGTTAGCCACTAACGGTCTCCATTAACAGTTATTCACCCTCCCACACGGATCGTTATTCACTCCTTTGTCCCTCCTATTGTTCTCTCTCTGAGCTGGCAGGAAAGAGAGCAATGTACACTGGAGACTCTGAGCCAGCTGAAACTTGCTCAGTGTGAAATACATTCCACTTTGCTCCAAGAATTGCAAGCAGCAAAGAGCTTCCAGAACATCTGCTTGTCATTCTGTCCCCGGGATGCGGTTTCTAACATGCGGATCGTCTTGTCATTCACGTCGGAACCGGCGTGGCGAACTACTGCAGGGAAGGCATGAAACCACAAGGTATGCGTTTCAACTTTATCAGCTCATTGGCATCTCAGAGAAGTGGGTTTGCGATTCAGTTCATAGGAAACCGACGAAGAGCAGGAGAAGACCACTCAGACCGCCAAAAGCACGTTACTTGAACAGTGGGAATTCAGACTCTCGTTTTCAAGGCAACATACAGAGCAGAGTACCATGACAAAGGAAAGACGCTCAAAGAGACACTGAACAACAGCAGAGGAAGGTTTCGACTTATCGGTCATGGGCCCAGCCCGCTCCCGCTGCGCCACTCTGCTCGCATACACCGCGCCCTCTTCCACAGGTCCCTTCAGCCTTTCGTCGGGCGCGTGGCATGCACGTTCGAGACTGATGTCAAAGATCTCCACTGCTGTTGTCTTATATGGTGTTGCGCAGACGTATGGAGGCTGTGTAAATATAAACGTTTTCTAACTTCCCACATTCTGTTGGTCGAACTGTGATTTCACTCTGAATAGACGCCATGCGGCCCACCTTCGCCATGCGGCCCACATTCTCTTGCCTTCTCCATGTAATTCTGCACATTGTTACTTTAAACATGACCACCGGATTCCCTTTTGCGTCTAATGAATCTGCTTCTTTGTCAGTGTCAGTTAGGGATTTACTGACCCCAACCACCACTCCCTGTACGAAAGCGTTCTTCCTAATGTCACTTTTGGGAAGCAAATGAGAAGGTGAGGTGCACAACAGTGCGCCGTTATACGGGAAAGCTGCTAAAGCCGACATTGAGTGAATAGGAAAGAGCTGGCGGGAAAGAGAGCAATGTACACTGGAGACTCTGAGCCAGCTGAAACTTGCTCAGTGTGAAATACATTCCACTTTGCTCCAAGAATTGCAAGCAGCAAGGAGTTTCCAGAACATCTGCTTGTCATTCTGTCCCCGGGATGCGGTTTCTGACATGCGGATCGTCTTGTCATTCACGTCCGAAACGGCGATTTGAACCCGGGATCTCTCTCAGATGACAAGCAACATGAGTTTGACTGGGACAACACTACTATTATAGGACAAGCCAAAACAGAGAACAGCCAGGGAATTCCGAGAGGCATGGCACTCATCCACAGATTCTATCAACAAGCACATCGACCTGGACCCAATATACCGGCCACTGCAGCGGACATCTGGAACTGACAACCGGAAGCGGCAGGTACAAACCACTATAAATGCCGGAGGAAACATCACAGAAGCGTTTCACAGGAGGCTCCCAAGCACTGAGGATGTCACCTAGACAGGGGACGAAACGTCTGCAACACAAATTCCCAGCTCGGCGAACAGAATCACAACAAAGTTTATGCTTGCAGGAACTGAGTGACATAAACAGGATGCTCTCAAATTTCGACAGGAATTACACTTCCGTATAAGATTTGCGGAAAGCTTTGTAGTTCGGCTGCCGATGGTCGTAGCTCGCCGTGCTGGGAAGTTGATTTGCAGGCGTTACATCCTCTGTCTTGGTGACATCTTCAGTGCTTTGGAGCCTCCTGTGAACTGCTGTACTGTGTCTTCTGGAATGTATTTGGTTCTGTTTCTGCTGCTTTTGTTTGACTGTTCTGGTTGTTCGTTGCAGTGATTGGCATATGTCAATGTGTTTATTGGTGGAGTTCCTGGATGAGTGCTGTGTTTGTTGAATTTCTCTGGCTGTCCTCTGTTTAGTTGTACTATCTCCGTTGTGCTGTCCCAGTCGATTTTATCGTCCTTGTCATCTGTGTTTGTGTGGGTACCAGAGACAGTGTTTAATGGGTAGATGTTGTTCATGGCTACAGATTGCTAGTTGTCTGCCTGTTTGTCCTGTACTGTATAGTTTTCGTGCAGCCTTTGAACTATATTCGTTTTCCACATGATATGGTTGAGTCTTTTGTTCTGGTGAGTTGTTGTCTGAGCGTGGCTGTCAGTTTATGGGCTGTCATGAATCCGAGTGGTCGGAGATGTCTGGCTGTAAGTTCTGTGAGGTTTATTATATAAGGTAAAGTGGTGAGTGTGTTGGGTCGTGGCAGATCCTTGTCCCGTTGTTTGTCTGCTCGGCCCTTGTGGATGAAGTTGCGGGCTTATCCGTTCCTGGTGAAGCCTCTGTAGACGTGTTCTTCTTCCTTTCACAGGTCGGCAGTGCTGCAGTGTGTAGTCACCCTTTTGAACAGCGTCCTAATGCAGCTTCTCTTGTCTGTGTTTTGATGGTTGTAGTTCAGGGTCTGGTCTGGGGGTGTGGCTTTTCTGTACACTTTTGGAGCACATCCCCCGTTCTGTGTCCTTTCTCCCATAAACCGTCAGTTTCCAGTTTCCTGTCACTTCAACCTCCCACTGTGTTCCCATGACAACATTTCAGTCTCTGATTTGCTGCAGTGCTCCCACAAGGCACAGCGCGAGCTGGAAGAGCGAAACCTCATTTTCTCCTGAGAGACCGCGCTGCCTTCAGGACCCAACGCCGAGTTCAATCATTTTAGAACCTGTCCACCTTCTTCCACGGTCTTTACCCGCCCACTCATTCCATCAGTTCCGAAGACGGATCGTTGGGCTCAAAACATTATCTCTCCTTTCTCTCCACAGATGGACGAGACCTGCTGGTTTTGTTCATTTGAAAATGAACAAAATGAGCAGGGAGACAGAATGAGAAGCACTGTTCTGGAAACTCTTTTGCTGCTTGCAATTCTGAGAACAATGGCGAATGTATTTCACACTGAGCAAGTCTCAGCTGGTTCAGGAGGTGCTGGAGCCAGCGGCCTGTGGCTCGTTGGTCTAGGGGTATGATTCTCGCATTGGGTCTTCTAACGGGCAGACTTGCGAGAGATCCTGGCTTTCTTGACTTGTGCAAAAATGCCCGATTAAACTTCTCAAAAAGCTCCTTCGTTAAACGAGGCTGGGCTCCCTGGAGTACGAATGGGGAAGGAAGCGGAGAAGTGAAATGATTGGAGATAGCGTTGAACAGGTTGACCTGAGTGGTCCCGTGTTTGAGGAAGGTCAGCCATGAAGGTAGTTTGGAAAATTGGGACAGCTCTCCTCGGAGAACAGAAGTTTGAAATCCGGCGTGGCAAGTTTTCCAAGTCATGAGGGGACTAGAGATTGGAAATAATGTCGTGAAAGTGTTCCGACGCCTGAAAGGATCGAGAACGATTCGGCAGCGTTTAAAATTCATGAGAAAAAGAAGTAAAAGTGACCTTCGGAAGAACGTTTCCGTACAAGGAGTGGTTAGGGTCAGTAAATCCCTGTCTGACAGTGATAAAGGGGCAGATTCAATGGACACAAAATTGAATTCGGTGGTCATGTTCGACCAACAGAATGTTCATATTAACACAGCCTCCACACCTCTGCGCAGCAGTATATTACATAACAGCAGTGGAGATCTTTGATATGAGTCTGGAACGTGCATGCCAGGTGCCTGTCGAAAAGCTGAAGGGTTCTGAGAAAACGCACGGCATGCGAAATACAGAGTGGTGCAACGAAAGCGTGCGGGCCCCACAACCCAGAGGCCCATAGCTCGAAAACATCCTCTATTGCTATTGCTCAAACTCTCCTTGAGCAGCTTTCCTTTGTCGTGAGTCTCTGTTCTATATCTTTCCTTTGCATCTGCTCCCCATAACTTCGAGTGTCTGAGTGACATGTATCGTACTGATAGACTCGCCAAATTCACGCAGGCGAAGTGACTCGCTTCTGGAGGTCTGAGCGGTCTTCTCCTGTTCTCCCTCGAGTTCCTTTGAAGTGAATTGTAAAACCACTTTTCTGAGATGTCAATGAGCTGATAAAGTTGAAACACATGCCTTACGTTTTTGTCCATTCCCTGCAGTAATTCGCCATGCCGGTTCGGACGTGAATGATAAGACGGTCGGCATGTCAGAAACCGCATTACGACTCAGACACATTCCCCCACGATTAGGACAGATCACCGATTGTGAATAACTTCAGAGAGAGGCCAGTGACAGAGAATCGCCGTGGACTCGATGGGCTGAACGGCTTCTGTCTGCGCGAGAATGATGCTACGTGTTTATGCCGTCCCACTGCCTGTCTCTGGGACAGAGAGGCTGAGGGGGCAAAACTGGTTCATTTTTAACCGTCCCTTCCGTGTTGGACTGCCTGCAGTCCCTCAGCTCAGGGCCGTGGGGATGACTCTCAGTGAGTGAAGGTTCCTTTCGGATTCTCTTCATCTGGGACACTTGGGGCTCAGATGGTTAACTGCTGCGCGGTCGCAGCAAAGAGAGCGATGCCCCCTTTGCAAAAGACTTTCCAAAGATTGCTGCGTGAAGACGAACTCTGAACACCAAGAAGGCTGCACAACAATGTGAATTTACCTGGGCGAAGAGTCTTCGGTGTCTATTTCTCTCTGTCCCACAAACGCATTCGTGTAACTGATACCTCTCACCCCAAGGATTTCAGAGAGAGAGAGAGAGAGAGATAGCAGAAGAGCGAATGCACTCTGCCCTCCCCCCAGCCTACACCCCCACCCCCCAGAACAACGTGCAAGTAGAAATAAAATGGTTTAATTATCCAACAGTGGAGGTAGTCCAGTTCCTGGGGATGAGACAAATATCAGCGCCCCGGGGACAGAATGACAAGCAGATGTTCTGGAAACGCTTTGCTGCTTGCAATTGTTGGAGCAATGTGGAATGTACTTCACACTGAGCAAGTTTCAGCTGGCTCAGAGTCTCCGATGTACATTGCTGTGTTTGCCGCCAGCTCAGAGAGAGAACAATAGGAAGGACGTAGGAGTGAATAACGATCCGCGTGAGAGGGCGAATAACTGTTGATGGAGACTGTTAGCGGCTAACAATACGTAGTGTGTCATAGCAGACGAGGTGGTAACAAGGAGTCGTTTGTGTGGGAGGGGTCAAGGACATGGGGGAGTTCAGGCCCTAAAGTTATGGAACTCGATATTGAAGACCGGAGGGCTGTAAGGTCACCAAGTGGAAAATGAGGTGTCGTTCTTTCATCTGGAGCTAGAACACTGCTGCAAGCCTGAGACAGAGATGTTGGCCAGGGAACAGGGTGATGTGTTAAAGTGGCAGGCAACCGCAAGGTCAGGGCCTTTTTTCCGCGGGCAGAACCGGGATGTTCTGCGAAGCAGTCACCCAGTTTATGCTTCATGCTACATTGGGGAAATGACACTGTGAGCAGCGAATGCAGTGGAATGAAATAGCAGCAGGGAGACTGGATGAGAAGCAGCTGTTCGGGAAACTCTTTGCCGCTTGCAATCCTCAGAGCAATCTCAAATGTATTTCATACTGAGCAAGTCTCAGGTCGCTCAAGAGGCGTGGGGAGTTGAGTGCGTGTTTGCTGTCTGGCTCGTTGGTCGAGGCGAATGATTCTCGCTTAAGGTCTTTTACTGCACCGACTTGCGAGAGGTCCCGTGTTCAAATCCCGCATGTGCCCGCCTTTCTTAACTTGACGTGTACAAAAATGCGTGGTTAATTTTCTCAAAAAACACCTTCGTGAAACGAGGTTCGGCTCCCTAGAGTACCAATGGGACAGAGAACAGGGAAGTGAAATGGTTGGAGATAGCGTTGAACAAGTTGACGTGAGTGGTGCTGTGTTTGAGGAATGTCCGCAATGAATGTAGATTGAAAAATTGGGACAGCTCTCCTCGGAGAACCGAAGCTTTCCAAGTCATGAGGGACCTAGAAACAGGAAATAATGTTGTGAAAATGCTCCCACACATGAAAGGATCCACAACGATTCGGCAGAATTTTAAAGTCACGAGGAAAAGAAGTAAAAGTGACACGAGGAAGAACGTTTTCGTACAGGGAGTGGTTAGGGTCAGTAAGTCCCTGTCTGACACTGACAAAGAGGAAGGAATTCGGTTTTCGTGTTCGACGTAACAATGTGCAGACTTGCCAGGTTTGGAGAATTTGAGCTACAGGGAGAGGCTGAACAGGCTGGGGCTGTTTTCCCTGGAGCGTCAGAGGCTGTGGGGTGACCTTATAGAAGTTTACAAAATTTTGAGGTGCGTGGATAGGGTAAATAGGCTACCCCTGGGGTGGGGGAGTCCAGAACTAGAGGGCATAGGTTTAGGGTGAGAGGGGAAAGATATAAAAGAGACCTCAAGGGCAACCTTTTCACGTACGTGTATGGAATGAGCTGCCAGAGGAAGTGGTGGAGGCTGGTACAATTGCAGCATTTAAAAGGCATTTTGATGGGTGTATGAATAGGAAGGGTTTGGAGGGATATGGGCCGGGCGCTGGCAGGTGGGACGAGATTGGATCGGGCTATCTGGTTAGCATGGACGGGATGGACCGAAGGGTGTGTTTCCATGCTGTACATCTCTTATGAGTCTATGTCTCTCAGCCAAGAGAATGATACGAATGGAGACACTCGTTTACTTCCTATGTCGAACCAACAGAGCAAAGGTGGGCCGCATGGCTTCCATCTGCGCTGTGATACATGTTGTGATTCAGAGTGAAATCACAGTTCGACCAACAGAATATGAGAATTTCGACACAGCCTCCACACATGCGCACAACAGCATATGACACGTGCGCGCAGCAACATCTTTGACATCATTCCCGAACGTGCATGTCACGCACCAGAGGAAAAGCTGAATTCTTCTCTGGATGTGCTTTGGTGCAGCGGGAGAGTGCAGTTGATGGAGCATAACCATCCCCTGCAATTCGCTTAATGTCACCTTTCGCAACTTTCCCGTACAACGGTGCTCTGCTCTTTCCCTTGCCTTTCCTTTACCTTGCTTCCCAAAACTTCGGGTATCTGAACTAAATATGTCATTTCGATACACGAGTCAAATTTACACAGTTGCGGTGGCACGCTTGTGGAGCTGTGAGTTGTCTTGTCCTGGTCTCTGTCGGTGTGTTCTGATCTCAAGTGTGAAACCTCTTCTCTCAGATGGCAATGAACTGAAGTTGAAACACGTGACTTGCTGTTTTTGTCCACTTCCCGCAGGAAAGAAACTAATGCCCGTGTAACAAAAGACTTTCTGCAGGATTGCTGTGTCAAGACAAATTCTGCACACCAAGCAGGCTGCACAAAAATGCACTCATACCAATTTACCTGAGGGAAGAGTCTCCGGTGTCAATTTCTCTTTGTCCTGGCAGCACAGCATCTCTCTGTCTCTCCCTTAACAGGACCTTTGGAACAAGTTCAAAGTTGCCCATTTCTTACGCATTACTGTAACTGACGTCTCCTACCCCAAATGATAGAGAGAGAGAGAGAGAGCAGAAGAGCGAATGGACTCTGTCTTCCACCAGTGCAGCTTGCAAGTAGAAACAAAATGTTTCAATTATCCACCAGTGGAGAGAGCCCGGTCCCTGGGGTCGGGACAAACAGCAGCGTCCTGGGAGCAGGGAGACAGATTGAGAAACAGATGTTCTTGAAACTCTTTGCTGCTTGTAATTCTGGGAGCAATGTACAATGTATTCCGTACTGAGCAATCTCAGCTGTTTCAGGACTTCGCTGCACCCTTGGCAGGTTGTTCTTGTTCTCGGGGTATGATTCCACCTTTGGGTCTTCTAGCATAAGCAGACGTGCGAGAGTTACTGGGTAGTTTTATTTCTCACATTGGGGGAGCTGAGCATTTACCCAAACAATGGGCACACCACCTCTCTGACACAGGGCTCACAAATCAAACTGATGGCAAAGCTTCACGCGTGTGATCGAAAGTTTCCAGAAAGAAGACTTAACTCAACAGATTCCCGGAATGAGCTCACGCTTTTCTTGATTTGGATTAGGCGAAGTTAATTTCAGTGAGTTTGATATGACGTGAACGCTCAACCTTCGGATCGGGAGTCAAACGCGCTTACGTTGCGCTACAAGCTCACAAGGCCCGACGCGCTTCTATTCACGGTTAAGGGAAGCGATCGCACTACAATGATTTTACGTTATGAGTAACAACGGAGATCAACAGTTCATGTCTGTTCTGTCTCTCCCCCCTCTCCTTGTGTCTCTCGAAACAATTTCCAACTCTACCTCAACAAAAAGCTGAAAGAACTGCGGACGCTGTTTATCAGAAACAAGAAAAACAGGAGTTGCCGGTGACTCTTCCACAGAACTGATAGTGATGGGGAAAATGTCGGTTAATATGCGAAAAATATTGTGGGAGGAAGGCGGATGCAGTAAATGATAGATCAGGACAGAGCCCAAAGAGAGGGAAGAAGTGTTGGACAGGAAAGGGAGTTGATAACAATCTGCGTGGGAGGGTGAATAACTGTTTTTGGGGACTATTCGTGTCTAAGAAAGGCAGTGTGTAATCACAGACTATGTGATAACAAGGTGAAAACAATGACTGCAGATGCTGGAAACCTGTATTCCTGATGAAGGGCTATTGCCTGAAACGTTGACTTTACTGCTCCTTGGATGCTGCCTGAACTGCTGTGCTTTTCCAGCACCACTAATCCAGTATGTGATAACAAGGCTTGGTGTGTGTGGTAGGGACGAGGATATTATGGAGTTCAGGCCCTAGAATTATTGAATTCGATATTGGGACCGGAGGGATGTAAGGTCCCCAAGTGTAATATTTGGTGCTCTTCGTTCTGCCGGTGCGGAGCTTTGCTGGAACAATACAGCAAACCTGAGACAGAGATGTTGGCCAGGGAACAGGGTGGGGTGTGGAATTGGCAGGCAATTGGAAATTCAGGGTCTTGTTTGCGGGCAGAACGTAGATGTTCTGCGAAGCAGTCACCCAGTTTACGCTTCGTTTCCCCCATTGTAGATGAGACCACATTGTGAGCAGCAAATGCAGTAGACTGGGTTGTGGGAAGTGCAGGTAAAGTGCCGCTTCACCTGGAAGGTAAGTTTGAGCCCTTGGATAGTGCAGAGGGAGCAGATAAATGGGCTGGTGTCACACATTCGGCAGTTGCAGGGGAAAGTGCCGTTGGACTATTGGGGTGGGAATGGGGTTAGGGTTGATGGGAGTGAAGGAAAAGTGGACCCAAGGTATAACTCCTGCCCATTTACCTATCTGCCAAATAGAGGAATTTGTTAAGTGTGTATAAGGACATTTTCTAATTCACAATGTGGATGTATATACTAGAGATGGTGCAAAACCTAAGAGCCAACAACCACAATTTTATTAACATTAGAATAGTGATTGAAAATAATATATCAGATCTAAAAGTTGAAGTTCTAAATTGCAGGAAGATTCAGGTATTAGGCAACATCTTTCAAAAGCTGATGGGGGCAGATGTTCGCAGGTTCAGGGACTGCTGGAAAATGGGAAGCCTTCAGATATGAGATAACAAGTGTCCAGATACAGTATATTCCTGTTAGGGTGAAAGGAAAGGCTGGTAGGTTGGGGAATGCTGGACGACTAGAGAAAATGAGATTTTGGTTAAGAAAAACAAGGAAGCATATGTCAGGTATAGACAGATGGATCGAGTGAATCCTTAGAGGAAAAAGGCAATACGAGCATACTTAAGAGAGAAGTCATGAGGGAAAAAAGGGGACATGAGATAGCTTTGGCAAATAGAATTCAGGAGAATCCAAAGGGTTTTTATAAATACATTAAGGACAAAAGGGTAGCAAGGGAGAGAATAGGGCCCCTCAAAGATCAGCAAGGCGGATTATGTGTGGAGCTGCAGTAGATGGAGGAGATGCTGAACGAATATTTTGCGTCAGTTTTTACTGTGGAGAAGGGCATGGAAGATATAGACTGTGGGGAAATAGATGGTGACATATTGGAAAATGTCCACATTACAGAGGAGGAGGTGAAGGATGTCTTGAAATGCATAAAAGTGGGTACATCCCCAATACCTTATCAGGTGTACCCTAGAACTCTGTGGAAAGCTACGGAAAGCATTGTTGGGCCCCTTGCTGAGATATTTGTATCATAGATAGTCACAGGTGAGGTGCCGGAGGACTGGAGGGTAGCTAACGTGATGCCACTATTTAAGAAAGTGGTAAGGAAAAGCCAGGGAATGAAAGACCAGTAAGCTTAACATCCGCGGTAGACTAGTTGTTGGAGAGAATCTGGGAGATAAGATTTACGTGCATTTGGAAAAGAAAGAATTGGTTAGCGATAGTCAACATGGCTTTGTGCGTGGGAAATCATGTCTCACGAACTTGATTGAGTTTTCTGAAGAAGGAGTTTGATTCAGATAAATGCGAGGTGCTGCATTTTGGGAAAGCAAATCTTAACAGGACCTATACACTTAATGGTAAGGTCCGAGGGAGAGTTGCTGAACAGAGACCTTGGAGTGCAGGTTCATAGCTCCTTGAAAGTGGAGTCACAGGTAGATAGGAAAATGAAGAAGGCATTTGGTATGCTTTCGTTTATTGGTCAGAGTATTGATTACAGGAGTTGGGAGGTCATGTTGCGGCTGTACAGGACATTGGTTAGGCCACTGCTGGAATATTGCATGCAATTCTGGGCTCCTTCCTATCGGAAAGATGTTGTGAAACTTGAAAGGGTTCAGAAAAGATTTACAAGAATGTTGGAGGATTTGAGCTATAGGGAGAGGCTGAACAGGCTGGGGCTGTTTTCCCTGGAGCGTCGGAGGCTGAGGGATGACCTAATAGAGGTTAACATAATTATGAGGGGCATGGATAGGGTAAATACACAAAGTCTTTTCCCTGGGGTGGTGGAGTAGAGAACTAGAGGGCATAGGTTTAGGGTGAGAGGGGAAAAATATAAAAGGGACCTAAGGGGCAACGTTTTCACACAGAGGGTGGTACGTGTATGGAATGAGCTGCCAGAGGAAGTGGTGGAGGCTGGTACAATTGCAACATTTAAAAGGCATTTGGATGGGTATATGAGTAGGAATGGTTTGGAGGGATATGGGCCAGGTGCTGGCAAGTGGGACTAGATTGGGTTGGGATATCTGGTTGGCATGGATGGGCTGGAACAAAGGGTCTGCTTGCCTGCTCTACACCTCTATGACTCTAAGTAAGAAAGTGGATTGATGAAGGCAGAGTAGTGGACGTGATCTGTATGGACTTCAGTAAGGTGGTCAACAAGGTTCCTCATGGGAGACGGGTGGGAAAGTTTTGATCTCGTGGCATACAGGGAGAACTAGCCATTTGGATACAGAACTGGCCCGAAGGCAGAAGACAGAGGGTGGTGATGGAGGGTTGCTTTTCAGACTGGAGGCCTGTGATCACTGGTATGTAATAAGTATCGGTGCTGGGTCCACTACTTTTTGTCATTTATACAATTGATTTGGATCTAAACATTGGAGGTGTAGTTACCAAGTTTGTAGATGACACCAAAATTGGAGGTGTAGTGGATGCAAAGAAGATTACCTCAGATTACAACGGGATTTTGATCAGATGGGCCAATGAGCTGAGTGGCAGATTGAGGTTAATTTAGATAAATGTGGGGTGCTGCATTTTGGAAAAGCAAATCAGAACAGGTCTTTTACACTTATTGGTAAGGTCCCCGGGAGTGTTGCTGAACAAAGAAACCTTGGAGTGCAAGTTGATAGCTCCTTAAAAGTAGAGTTGCATGCAGATAGGATAGTGAAGTAGGCGTTTGTTATGCTTTGCTTTATTGTTCAGAGTATCGAGTAAAGATATTGAGAGCTCATGTTGCCACTGTACAGAACATTGGTCAGGCCACTTTTGGAATATTGCATGTAATTTTGGTCTGCTTCCTATCGGAAAGATGTTGTGAAACTGGAAAGGGTTCAGAAAAGACTTACAAGGATGTTGCCAGGGTTGGAGGATTTGTCCTAAATGGCCTACTCCTCCTGTTACTATGAATCTGTATCCCTGCATTCCCCAAGGGAGGAGGGTTCCCATGGCACAGAGGAGGTTTTCTAGCCTAAAATTAAAGCCATTGCTTTGCTTGAACTCAAACTGCTTGACTTGGAGGAGAGTAGGAGTTTGCAAAGTGCCCTCCCCTCCACAAATGCCTCAACTGCGGGACAGCTGCTCGGCCCGCCCTCCATTGTTGACGTCACAACGGGGATGCAGCCCTGTCCGTTTCAGAGTGAAACTCCCTCCCTCTGGGCAACATCTGGGAGCAAAACAATGTCACCCCCTTTCCATTCCCCATCCTCCGCAAGTGGGGCAGGGGGCGGGAGGGGGAGGTGGGGTGTATTTTCCTTGTGTATTTCCTCAGTTTGGCACGTTTACAGTTTGCACCCTGGAAAAGGTTGCTTCTTTCTTCATGTTCACAATTAAAAGGTTAATTTCTCATGGAACTGAGCAGCATTTAAAGGATTGGCGCATTGATATAAAATGTAGAGGTATGTTGCTTCATTTGGTGTATGTCTGATATTGTTGGCTGCTGTAAAAGTTTCTTTGCAATTATTATTCACCTTCTAATGTAGTAATGGGGTCACGTCCTTTTTTTGTCACCATTTTTTATTTAATCCGACAGCAGGAAGTCATTCAGCAACTTTACTGCCTTTCTTTTCTCAAGCAGCCTTGACATTTCATTTTCCTATCCTTGATTCAGCTCCATTTCCAGTACCTTTTTAGGCAGTTTTTTTCCATGTTATTGTCGCCGAAATGAAGTTTTCCTCCATACACACTTAAGGCTATCTGGCTACATGAGGGATTTCAGGTTTCTGTGTGCTGAGTAATATGTGATCAGCAGGCATCTGGCAATCTACAGGAATGGCCACCTTTGTTATGTTCATTTAGCTGTACTGACAGTGATCACTTATTTTGTTTTTTTTTTGCAGGAAGATGTGCAGAAAGAAATCTGAAAGCAAATGATGCATCAACGTCTGACAGAGCCACTTGATTCATTGGGACTTGAATATCAGCAGCCATTCCAATCAAGAAGGCATGTTTCCCTTTGTTTGTTTGAGAGATTTTGGACACTGGTGCGGCAGGAATAATACTGAGACACCGAGTGAGGGAGATTCAGTGCGCTGACTGTGAAAAGTGTTTTAAACCAGTTACTCAGCTTGGGGGAATCAAAGTCTCACCCTCACGGTGGGAAAGATTATGTCCCCGTTCTGATTGTAATTTCAAACCCAGAGCAACCAAGGTAAAGCTCCCCCAATGGGGAAACCGTGGAAATGTGGGGTCTGAGGGAAAGGATTCCCTTCCCCATCCCTGCTGGAAACCCACAGACGCATTCACACCGGGAGAGGCCATTCACCAGCTCAGTGTGTAGGAAGGGGTTCAGTCGGATCTGCCATCTGCAGACGCACGAGTGGGTCCACAAGGGAGAGAAGCCATTCACGTGCCCCATGTACGGGCGGGGTTTCACTCAGTCAGCTGCACTGCTGACCCACCAGCGGCTCCACCCTGGAGAGAGGCCGTTCACCTGCTGTAAGTGCCGGAAGGGATTCACCTGCTCCTCCCACCTGGGGAGGCACCAGTGAGTTCACGCGCCATCACAGGGGGAGGGAAGGAGCGGTGGCCGAGTGCCAAGTGCTTATGCACGAAACGGCGATTCTCCTGCCCCTTGGATGCTGCCTGACCTGCTGTGCTTTTCCAGCACCACACTCAACTGTGATTTCCATAACCTGCAGTTCTCACTTTCTCCTCGAGGGCAAGGTGGGACTTGTCTTTTATTCACTCATTCACTCCTTACAGCCTGTCTTTTGTTGTGCAAATACATCAATGCAAGTTTCAGAAAGATTTCTGCAGCTTTTTAAAAATAAATTAACATTCTTCCACACTTTAACGAAGCTTCTGAATATATGATTTGAGTTTTCTCAATTTTAAAAATCAGCTACTTCCCACATTCCCTGTTTCCCAGGTAGAGTCATCATCAACCATTTTCTCTCTCTCTCCTTAGAAGGGCTTCATACAGCGATCAAAGAGGGCTGAGGCAGGAGAAAGGATGGGGGGCGGTCGCTGGTGGTGGTGGAGAAGGGAGAGAAATGGACAGGGGTCAGACTGGGGTTCAGAGGGTTGGGGGATAGAATAGGGGGCGCAGTGTGAGGAGAGAGAAAGGGCAGGGGGCAGTGGGTGGGGAGAAAATGGACAGGGGGGCAGAATGTGAAGAGAGAGACAGCGCTGACAGGGTGTCAGTGTCCCACGAACTGGAACGCACTCCTCCCACAGCAGACTTGGGGCAATCATTTCTCAATATACGCGTGGCTTAGGTAGCGCAACTATATCATCCCACATTCACACCGACCTTCCCAACAGCATCCCACTTCGACTCACACGATTACGCTACAGCCCTGCAGTTCCCCATGGCTATTTCCTGATGAAGGGTTTTGCCCGAAACGTCGAGTCTCCTGCTCCTCGGATGCTGCCTGACCTGTTGTGCTTTTCCAGCTCCACACTCTCGACCCTAATCTCCAGCATCTGCAGTCCTCACTTTCGCCCTGTAAGGGGTGAATGTTCTATTCCTAGTCTTTTAGATCTTTTAAAATCTTTCCCCCACACCCTAAACCTTTACCCTCTAGTTTTGGAATACCTCTATCCTGGGGAAAAGACAGAAACGTTGAGCAGCCAGTCAAAATGCAAAAGAAATAAAATGTCGAGGCACAGGGAAAAAACATTTCGGCAAAAAAAATTGGCTTCGGCATTTTTCTCTCGTATTCGCATTTGGACACTTGAACCTTGGAGGACCGGAAGGAATCTGGTCCTCCTGCCAATCAGAGCCGGCCATTGTCGAAATGCGGAGGTTGGACATTGAGCTCTGTACATGCTGCTGCTCTTTTCTCTCTGCATAAGGTTAAACTTCACCCCAGACTGTAACTTCCTTCCTCTGTCTAACATTTGTGAGTACAACAGTGTTTTTCTCACCACTTTTTCATTCTGGGGTTAATTGTTGACTTGCAGCAACTGAAAGAGTGAATCAAGGGAGGGCCAAACTCTGGAAAAGTTGATCCAGGTCTGTGTCTCAGTTTGCAAACACATGGCAAATGCAGTATCACAATGTGAAGTTCTAGTCTTTGCAGTGAAAAAATAAACGCAGAAAGGAGGTGCATTGTTTATGTAGTGATATGTTGAGATGTGGCGAAAGTGAGATGCTGGAGATCAGAGTTGAAAAGTGTGGCGCTGGAAAAGCACAGCAGGTAAGGCAGCAACTGAGGAGGAGGAGGAGGAGGAGGAGGAGAGTCGACATTTCGGGCATGAGCCTACATCAGGAATGATGTGTGGATGGACAATGGGGCCTCAGTAGCCTTCGAAACCAGTCAGTGCCAGTTGTCAGACAGGTGCAGCCAGCAATGAGCAAAGCAAGTGGTATATCAGCAGGAGGAATTGAATTCAGAAGTGGGGATGTCTTCCTGCAGTTAGGTCGGTCATGGAGTGTATTCCAGGTTGAGTTCATTTGACTTTGAAGAACAAAGGAGTTATGGGGAAAGACAAGAAAATGGTTTTAAGACCAGTACAGAACAGTTACAGAGTCATACAGCACAGAAACAGACCACTCAGTCGAACTAGTCCATGCTGACTGTGTTCTGAAACTAAACTGGTCCCACCTGCCAATGATTGGCCTATATCCCTCTGAACCTTTCCTATTCATGGACTTATCCAAATGTCTTTTAAACATTGTAACTGTACCTGCATCCAGCAACTCCTCTGGACATTGATTCCTCACACGAACTACTCTTTGTCTTAAAAAAAGGTGCCCCTCATGTCTTTATAAAATATTTATTTTCTCATCTTCAAAATTTGCTCCCTAATCTTGAAACCCCACACTAGGGAAAGAATACCTGCCGTTCACCTCATCTATACCCCTCATGATTTTATAATCCTCTCTAAGGTCACCTCTCAACCTCCAATGCTCCAGTGAAAAAAGTCCCAGCCTATCCACCTAGATGCAGGTATATTAATATCCAGTTATGAATATACTGTTCAATGCTGGTGCTAGCTGGAAAGACCAAATGACCTATTCCTGCTCCCAATTCTCTCACTCTGTGTCCAGGATAGCAAGAGACCAAATGACACAGGAGCAGAAATTAGGCCATTCAGCTGATCAGATCTGCTCCACCATTCAACCATGGATGATACATTTTGAAATTTGGATTTTGGAAAGGTAGATCAGGGCAGGATCTACACATTTAATGGGGAATGTTGTTGAATAAAGATACCTTGGAGTGTTGGTTCATAGTTTCTTGAAAGTGGAGTCACAGGTAGACAGGTTTAGTATACTTGCTTTTATAGGTCAGTGCATTTCAGTACAGACGTTGGGAGGTCATGTTGCGGCTGTACCGGACATTGATTAGGCCTCTTTTGGAATACTGCATTCAGTCTGGTTTCCCTGCTACAGGAAAAGTGTTGCGAACCTTTGCAAGGATTTGGAAAAGATTTACAAGAATATTGCCAGAGTTGGAGGGTTTGACCTATATGGAGAGGCTGAATAGGCTGGGGCTGTTTTCTCTGGATCATTGGGGCTGAGGTGTGACTTTATAGAAGTTCATAAGGAGCATGGATAGGGTGAATAACCAAAATCTTTTCCCCAGAGTAGGGGAGTCCAAAACTAGAGGTCATAGGTCTGAGGTGAGAGGGGAAATATTTAAAAGGAACTTTACAGGCACCGTTCTTACGCAGAGGTTGTTGTGTGTATGGAATGAGCTACCAGAGGAAGTGGTGGAGGCTGGTATAATTACAGCATTTTAAAAGGCATCTGGTAATAGGGAGAATTGAAAGGGATATGGGCAAATTGCTGGCAAATGGGACTATGTTAATTTGGGATATCTGGTCAGCATGGACAATTTGGACTGAGGGAAAACAGAAGTGTTGACATTGTATTTCCAATGCTGTCCATCAGTGGGAGCGGTGAATCAGTAACTGGTATCGTTAGAAACCTTATGATTTTCAGTACTGCAGGTATTGCATTGTCTCATCAGCTTGTAAAGGTTACTGGCAGCAGCGAGAGGCGTGGGCTGTATTCACTAGAAATCATTAAGCAGTTAGATAACACACATACAAGAGAACAGGGCAGGACTTGTCTTTCGATTTGCAAAAGGTGGGAGGTTCTGGGTGCTGTGGTCTGGGGCAAGCACAACTGTGGTAAATCTTGGAATCCCTATAGCGTGGAAGCAGACCATTCATCCCATCAAGTCCACACTGACCTATCCAAACAGCAAGCCACCCAGATCCACTCTATCTAGTCGTTTCTGCAGGTGGGTGAGACTGGGTAACAAGATTAAGGGTACGTTTAAGATAGAGGAGGAGGAACTCGAGAGTGGTGAATCTATGGAATTCTTTGCCCAAGGAAGCAATAGAAGCAGGCATATTCAAGACACAGTTCGATGGGATTTTGTATGGTAGGTGAATTTAGGGTAGTCAGGATGATGCAGGTAAAGAGGAGCTGAGATGATGGATAGATCAGAGATGATCTTAAAGAATGGCAGAGTAGGCTCGATGGGCCAAGTGGCTTACTCCTTCTTCTATTGCTGTGAATGTATAAACCTGCATTTCTCATGGGCAATCCGAATCAAGGCAGGTGAGCAATGTAGTGATGTGGAAAATGAACATCAGAGAATGATAGAAAGGGACACGGAGAGTAAATGTCCCAGCAATCAAAACTGGATTCTACAAATCACAAAAATTGAACCTGAAGACTGTATGGCTGAATGTGTGCTGCATTGTAACAAAAGTGAATGAATTGACTGCACACGTTGAAGAGAATATGATCTGAGACTCCTTCCAGAGACATGGCTTCAGGAATGACAAGGATTGGATTCTGAATATCGAGGGGGTACATGACATTCAAGTCAAATGGGAAGCTAGGTAAATGTAGAGGGTGGCCACTGCTAATCAAAGCTCTGATAACATGGTAGTCTGGTGTCAGCTCGGATTTCAGGTCCTGATTTCTCTGTTCTCCGGTTGGTCTCCCTGTTCCCACAGAGTAAGGTGTCATCTGTCCTCAGCTCAGCTGGCTTTCTGCTGAAATTTTGAGCCCCTTTTACACCTTCCAGAACAATAAAAGTCGATCAAGGCCCAATCTCCCAGCCTGTCAACCATCCAGACCGCGAGAGTCATCATAGTGAGAACGTCTATAGTCTGAAAACTTGTCTTTAAACATTAGACTAAATGTAATGCTGAATTATAGAACACTAAAAAATAGACAGGCAGCAAGGCTCAGAAAAGGGGGGCATCTTAAAGAATGAAAAAGATAGGGACACCTGGGCTTACCAAGTGATAACAGGATGCTGTAAGACAATTAAGAACGTTTGCCTCAGCATCGGTGAATCTGTATGAACAGGACACCAAGTGATAACATTCACAGCCATTCCCTTGTGAAATTAATGACAGTGTTTGATTCTGACCCTGAAACGAAACTTGGTACTATCAAAAACTTTGTAATTAACGGTCAGTTGCTGTCAATTATAATGGATTCTTATACCCCTTGCAAGCAGGGCAGTCACAGAGAAAATAAATCTTTGCTGTTACAAAACCCTGACTTGAGAGTTCAAAAGGACACTAGAGAGAATCACTATTTTAGTGCTGAGACTGTTGAATCCAGTAGAAAATTAATTCTTAGTGCTTAGCTGCTATGGATTGAATTTAATTGCATTTTGAGACTTTTTGATGATTTTGAGTAGCCAATTCTGGTTATGAAATGCAAACTCTGTAAAAAGAAATATTGATAAAGCTTTAACTTACTTGCTGTTTTTACAGACCTTACAGACTGCCCCACTGTCAATTCTAACATTCAGATCTGATGTCTTATTTGAATCACAAACTTGAAAAGAAGGCATGTTTAATTCAAGACTAATCATTTTAAATACAACCTTGCAGTAACATTTCAGCCTCAGGTACAGAACAATTTTGTGCTTAAGATAAAAAGCAGGAATCTGCTCCCAGCTTAAAATTATTCTAAACCTAACATTGAAGAGATTCTGACACAATCTGTCAGGAAGCCATTTTATGGTAAAAAGTTTGCCCTCCTTGCTAAAAAGCCATTTTGTAAAACAATTGTATCAGACATGCGAGATGTGCAAGGTTACCTTATGACATCTCCCACTTAATTTAGACTGGTACTTCTTTATAGGAACTTATCTCGTCACCAGACGCCTAACTCGGTTGGATTTGTTTTTCCCACCTGATGGATAGCTCAAGGCCTTTAGGAGTGACCAGTCAAGCACACACAGATCTGTCAATTAACTTCTCTTCATTGCAAATTATTGTCTTTCACTGTTATCTGTCTAATTAAGAACATGCAATGTTTTTTGTAAACTTTTGTCTAAAGGAAGCCACTTTGTATCAGTACATTGGAGTAGCCTGCTGGGGCACTTGAAGAGCTGGTACCCTACTCTCCTAGGAGGAGAAAGTAAGGTCTGCAGATGCTGGAGATCAGAGCTGAAAATGTGTTGCTGTAAAAGCGCAGCAGGTCAGGCAGCATCCAGGGAACAGGAGAATCGACGTTTCGGGCATTCCTGAAGAAGGGCTTATGCCCGAAACGTCGATTCTCCTGTTCCCTGGATGCTGCCTGACCTGCTGCGCTTTTCCAGCAACACATTTTCAACCCTACTCTCCTAGGTTATTAGAACCTAGTTAGTTTAGCATATAGGTGTCAGTGTTACGTTGTAACAGTGATGCTACTAGTGAATAAAGGGGATGACTAAAATTAAACTAAACTGTCTGTAAGAGGTTTTTATTCCAAACTTCCAAAGAGTACGATCTTTCAGACGAACCAAGAAAGAGAGGCTTACGGGTCTGAGTCCATAAGGGCTTCCCTAGGCCATGTCAAATCTGTACTTTAAAAATAGCAGGGAATAAATCAAGAAAAATGAAACAAAATTAAACATAAATGCACATTTGGTGCTCGTGCTTAAAGGTTGTTCATTAGATAGTAAACCAGAATTGGGGTCTCCCAGGCGTCTTATCATGCCCTACTTGTGGAATTCCCACTCCCTTACATCTAAGTATTAGTACCCAGCTATGATTTATAACAATATTTTCAACGACAGAAATAAAACATCTGTTATAAAATAGACATAGAAATATACAACACCGAAATAGACTTTTTGATCCAACACATCCATGCTATCCTATATAAATCTGGTGACCCATTTGCCAGCATTTGGCACATATCCCTCCAAACCCTTCCTATTCACACACCCATCCAGATGCCTTTTAAATGTTGTAATTGTACCGGCCTCTACCACCACTCTGGCCTATTTACTCTATCCACCCTTCAGGATTGTATGAACCTCTATCCGGTCACCCTCAGCCTCCGACACTCCAGGGGCAACAGCCCCTTCCTATTCAGCCTCTCTTTATACCACAAATCCACCAACACTGGCAACATCCTTATCAATCTGTCCTGCATCCTTTCAAGTTTTACAATATCCTTCCTGTCCTATAGCAGGGAAACCAGAATCGAATGCAATATTTCAAAAGTGGCCTAACCAGTGTCCGACACAGCTGCAGCGTGACCTCCCAACTCCTACACCCAATGCATTCAATGGGCCAAATGGCCTTTTTATGCACTGCAGGGATTTTATGATTGCTTCATATGGTGTATATCTGATATTCACTGTTATACAAGCTGCATGGCTATGATTTTTCACCTTCTAATATAATAATGGAATTACATCCTGTATTTCTTGTAATCATTTTTATTTAATAGGTCAGCAGGAAGTCATTCAGCAACTTTTCTGGCTTCCTTTTCTGAAGCAGCCTTGACATTTCATTTTCAAAACCTTGACTCAGCTCCATTTCCAGCACCTTTATAGGAAGGTTGTTCCAGGTCATTGTCACCTTAATGAAGTTTTCCTCTTAATGTATACTTCATGCTACCTGGCTGCGTGAGGGTTTTTGGGTTTTTGTGTCATGGATAATATATGATCAGCAGGCATCTGGCAATCTACAGAAATTGTCACCGATGTTATGTTCATTTGACTGTACTGACCGTGATCACTTATTTTGTGATTTTATTTGCAGGAAGACATGGGGAAAGAAATCTGAAACCAAAAGATACATCAACTTCTGACAGAGCCACTTGATTCACTGGGACTTTAATATCAGCAGCCATTCACATAGAGAAGAAATGTATCCTTTTGTGTGCTTGAGAGATTTTGGACACTGGTGCGGCAGGAAGAATACTGAGACACCTGAGTGAGGGAAATCCAGTGCGCTGACTGTGGAAGTTGCTTCATACCATTTACTCAGCTTTGAGGATCAAAATCTTACCACTCACGGTGGGGAGAGACTGTGTACCCTTTCTGTTTGTAATTTGAAACACAGAGTGACACAAGGAAAGTTTCCCCCCCATGTGGAAATGTTGGTACTGTGGGAGAAGATTCCCTTTCCTATCGATGCTGGAAACCTACAGACGCGTTCACATGGAGGAAAGGGGAGAGGCTGTTCACCCTGCGGACAGGGATTTAGTGAGATGGGCCATCTGCAGAAGCACCAGCGTGTTCATGTGGAAGAGAAGCCATTCAAGTGCTCCATGTGTGGGAGGGAGTTCACTCGGTCATCTACACTGCTGGCCCACCAGCAGGTTCAAACCGGAGAGAGGCCATTCACTTGCTCTCTGTGCGGGAAGGGTTTCACCCGCTCCTCCCACCTGCAGAGACACCAGTGAGTTCACATCCCATCGCAGGGGGATTGAAGGAGCTTCGGCCGAGTGCCATTATCGACTGCATTAATAACCCAGTTCTGGGGACTCCCGGGTTTGAATAGCAGATGGTGGAATTGGAATTCAGTCAAAAATCTGGAGGTCAGAACCTCATGATGAGAAAAACATCCCTATCTGATTCACTCATGTTTTAGGGAAGGAAACTGCTGTTGTTGGAAAGGATTCACTCAGTCGTCCCAGCTGCATCCTTTACCTGGTCTGGTCTACACGTGACTCCAGATCCACAGCAGTGTGGTTGACGCTTGACAGCCCCTCGGTAAATGAGCAGGGAGAATCTTACTTGGATACAGGGTATGGGTTGCAATTGCTGAGTGAAGCAATACTACCTCCAGGTTAAGGCTGTTCCAAGGATCCAATTACAAAGGGACAACTCAGTTGACCAACAGTGAAGAACGTGGGGTGCAGGGGAGTGTGTACGCTTTGACCTTGAGCAGTTAAAAATACAAATAAGCTACTCTTTCTATGCCTTTTTGCTGGGGAGATCTGAAGCTGTAACAAAGTGGGTCACAATAAAAGTTAGGCAGCATGAGAGGAGCAGGAAAATCGACGTTCCAGGCAAAAGCCATTCATCAGGAATCTGATTCCTGATGAAGGGCTTTTGCCCGAAATGTCGATTTTCATGCTCCTTAGATGCTGCCTGACTTGCTATGCTTTTCTAGCACCACTCTAATCCAAACTCTGATCTCTAGCATCTGCAATCCTCACTTTTGCCACAATAAAGGTTACCTGAACTTACCGAAGGACTCAGACATGGAAGGCTATGAGATCCAACAGGTTTTTTTTTGAAAGCTGCTCGTTTCTTTCAATCTCCAGTGCGAGGTTTCTAATGCCATATATTAGAAGGAGCAGTCAATGTGTAGCTCGTATTATTCGAAATTGTTCATTTTTCAGGACTGCAGGTTCATCATTTCCTCAGCATTGTAAAGTTTACTGGCACCAGTGGGAGTTGTGGGCTGTTTTCATTAGAAACAAAGTTAAAAATCACACAATACCAAGTTATAGTCCAACAGGTTTATTTGGAAGTACTAGCTTTTGGAGCGCTGCTCCTTCATTGGGTAGCTGTGGAGCAGGATCATAAGACACAGTATTTGTAGCAAAAGGACATTGAATGATATATTGAACGAACCTAGATTGCTTTGAAGTGTTTCATGTTTAGAATGGGTTTCAGATTTCAGTTCATTAATATATAAATTCCAGAACTTCTTTAAAGTCACAGTCTCGAGATAACTGAAGGTTTTATAAAAAGAGGTGACATCTCAGCTCAGTCAATGCATGAAAGGTGTGAGGTTTGAGCCTATCTTGAGCCAGACTGGTTCTATTTCCAAAGTAGGAATTTATAAAATATTACATGGAGTGATTGCCTGCAGATTGTGCACTTTTTGAGCAAAATAGAATGTATCTACAAATATATTTCTGCAAATGCAAATTCACCCCATAGTCTTATGTCTTTCTTTCCTGCACAGGACCTCCAACCAACATTATACACCAGATATATTGATGATCTGTCTTCCTCTGGACCCATGGCGAGGAGTCACTGAACTAATGACACTGATATTAACAAGTTTCATCCCACCATCACACTCACCATGGACTACTCTTTAGTATCTGTCTCATTTTTGGACACATGCGTCTCGATAGAAATAGAATCAGTCTGACGTAACATTGGGACACAGACAGACTTTAACTTAACACCTTCAATGCATTATCTGATTGAGATGACACCTATTGTTAAAACCTATCTTGAGAACATAACTTTTAAAAAGTTTTGGGATTTACATACGAAGGAATCGAAACTAGCATGGTCATTCTAAAAGATGATAGAGGTAAGCTAAATTTGTTTAATATTACATTCCATGACTCTGCAATCCTGTTGCTAAAGAGTCTGTGTATTATGATTCTGCTCCACAACCACCCGATGAAGAAGCAGCGCTTCGAAAGCTAGTGATTCCAAATAAATTGGAAATAAATAAATAAACGGTTGGACTATAACTTGGCATTGTGTGATTTTTAACTTTGAAAATCTGTCAGTAATAACCAGCATCTGCATACTGCGCATGCTACTCGGTGTCAGCAACTTCGCTTGTTGGTCATGCGACACGGGGAAACGCCCCACGATCTTGTTTTGGTGAGCCAATGGGACGCTCTGGAGGACCGGATGGGGACTGGTCCTCCTGCCAATCACAGCAAACCTATAGACTGGATGCGGAAGTCGGACTATGTGCTTCTTAGGTTGGTACTGCTTCTCTCTCTCTGAATTAAGATTGAGCTTCAGCCCAGACTGCAACTTTCTTCCTCTGTCTAACATCTGTGAGTACAGTGTTCTCTTTTCTCACACCATTTTCCATTCCGGGGTTCAGCTGTTGACTTGCAGACATTGAAGCGAAATGGAGTGAATCCAGGGAGGGGACAGATTCTGGGAAAGTTAGTTCAGTTCTATGTCTCAATTGAAAAACACAGGGTAAATGCAGGAACCTTTTATCAGAAATGATGTGCAGATGTACAGATGTAGATGTCATTCTACACCAATCAGTGCCAGTTGTCAGACAGATGCAGCAAGCAAGGCAAGTGGTGTATTAGCAAGAGGAATTGAGCTGAGAGGTGGGGATGCCTTCCTGCAATTAGGGCGTCATTGAATACGTCCAAGGCTGAGTTCATCTGATTTTTGAACAACAAAGAAGTGGATGGTTATGGGGGAAAGCAAAAAAATGGTTTTAAGACCAGTATAGATTGGTTACAGAAACAGACCCTTCAGTCCAACTAGTCCATGATGATCAATTATCATAATCTCGTCCTATTTACCAGCACTTGGTCCATAAGCCTTTAAACCTTTCCTATTTATAGACCAATCCAGACACCTTTTAAATGCTGTAATTATACCAGCCTCCACCACTTCCTCTGGCTGGTCATTCCATACACGCACCACTCTCTTGTGAAAAAGCTCCCCTATTATGTCTTTCCCCTCTCACCCTGAACTTTTAGTTCTGGACACCCCACCTCACAGAGAAGACATTGTCTATTTGCCCTATCCATGCCCTTCTGTAAGGTCACCCCTCAGCCTCTGACACTCCAAGGAAAACACCCTCAGCCTGTTTAGCCTCACCCAAGAGCTCAAATCTTTCAAACCTGGTAACATCCTGGTGAATCTTTTCTGAACCCTTTCAAGTTTCACAACATCCTTCTGATGGCAAGAAGATCAGAGTTGCACACAATATTTCAAATGTGGCCTCACCAATGTCCTGTACAGATGCAACATCACCTCCCAACTCCTTACTCAATGCTCTAACCAATAACGGACAGCATACCAAATACTGCCTTCACTATCCTATCTATCTGCGACTTTACCTTCAAGGAACTATGAACTGCACTCCAAGGTTTCTTTGTTCAGCAACATTCCCCAGGACCTCACCATAAAGTGTATAAGTCCTGCACTGATTTGTTTTTCCAAAATGCAGCACCTCGCATTTATCTGAATTCAACTTCATCATTCATGTACTTATCCTAATGTCTTTTAAATGTTCTAACTGTACCTGTGTCCACCCCTTCGTCTGGACATGCATTTCACACACAAACCACTTTGTGTTTTTAAAAATAAGTGCCCGTTATGCCTTTTTAAAATCTTTCTCCGCTCACCTTCAAATTTGCTGCCTAATCTTGAACCCCCACCAAGGGAAAAGATATCCGCCATTCACCTTATCTATACCCCTCATGATTTTATAATCCTCGATAAGGTCACCTCTCAACCTCCTCTGCTCCAGTGGAAATATTTCCAGCCTATCCACCTAGATGTAGGTATCTGCATATCCACTTATGTTGGTGCAGGCTCGACAGGCTAAACAGTCTGTTCCTGCTCCCAATTCTTTCTCTGTGTCCAGAAAAGCAAGAGACCATAAAACACAGGAGAATAAATTAGGTGTCTCAGCCCATTGGGGCTGCTCTGCCATTAAATCATGGCTGGTAAGTTTCTCAATCCCATTTTCCCACTTCCTCCCCGTAACCCTCGATTTCCCCCTTGATACTCAAGAACCTATCTACATCCATCTTAAATATACTCAGTGACTAGCGTCCACAGCCTTCTGTAGCAGTCACTTCCACATGTTCACCACTCTCTGGCTGAAATGATTTCTCTTTATCTTTGTTCTAAAAGGTTTTCCTTTTATTCTAATGCTGTGCCCTCAGGTGCTAGTCTCTCCTACCAATGGAACCATTTTCCCCATGTGCACTCTGTCCAGGCCATTCAGTGTTCTGTCTGTATCAACTAGATTCCACCCCCTGCCCCCCGTCCCGAGTGTGGGCCTGTTGATCAGCATGAACCAGACCCTTCAGGTTGAGGTACAGTAGGAATTACGTTCAGCAAAGTCAGAACGGAGGGAGTGTGGGTTGGATGGAGATTTTTCAGCTTTTCTGGGCTGAGAGAGGAAAGAAAGTTCAATATAAATTAGAATTGATAGGATGGGCTGATGGGCCAAGGAGTGGTAGAATGAGTTTAATTTAGATAAATGAGGTGTTGCATTTTGTAAGACAAATCAGGGCAGGACTTACACAGTTAATGGGGAATGTTGCTAAACAAAGAGACCTTGCAGGTTCTAGTTCCTTGAAAGGGGAATTGCAGGGAGACAGGATAGTGAAGAAGGCATTTGGTACGCTCTCCTTTACTGGTCAGAGCATTGAATATAGGAGGTGGGAGGTCATTGTCATGGCCGCACAGGACATTGGTTAGGCCACTTTTGGAATAGTGTGTGCAATTCTGGGCCCCTCCTATGGAACAATGTTGTGAAACTTGAAAGAGTTCAGGAAAAATTTACAAGGATGTTGGCAGAGCTGGAGGGTTAGAGCTATAGGGAGATGCTGAATAGGCCAGGGATAATTTCTCTGCAGCATCGGAGGCTGAGGGGTGACCTTACAGAATTTTATAAGGGGTATGGATAGGGTGAATAGCCAAAATCTTTTCCCCATGGCAGGCGAATCCAAAACCGGAAGGCATAGGTTTCATGTGAGAGGGGAAAGATTTAAAACGGACCTGAGGGGCAACTTTTTCACACAGAGGGTAATGCATGTTTGGAATGAGCTGCCAGAGGAAGTGGTGGAGGCTGCTACAATTACAACATTTAAAAGGCATCTGGATGGGTACATGAATAAGAAGGGTTTAGAGGGATACGGGCCAAATGCTGGCAAATGGGACTAGATTAATTTAGGATATCTGGCCGGCATGGATGAGTTGGACTGAGGGCTCAGTTTCTGTGCTGTATGACTCTAATCATCTTCCGTGAAAGCAGAAGTGTGATTGTGAAGACTGAATTTTGAGAGCAGCTTTCAAAGATGTTTTGCCTTTACTGGAAGCAGAAGAAGTTACAATGAAATCTTTCAATTGTGAGAAAGCAACTGAGTACATGGGTACGTCTAGGATTTCGGTGGAAATTGGGAATTCATTGCACTGTGGGGATGAAGTGGTTTAAGGTTTACCAGCAGTAAGTAAAGTGGGCTGAGCGGGGAGCCTAGTGAAGGGTTAGGTGGATTTTTGAGTTAAACTGCTCATTTCATTCAGCCTTCAACATTGTATTTCCAATGCTGTGCATCAGAAGGAGCAGTGAGTCAGTAACTGGTATCGTTAGAAGCCTTACGGGTTTCAGTACTGCAGGTATTGCATTGTTTCATCAGCATTGTATTGCTCTTTGGAGGGTTGGTGTGGACTTGTTGGGCCGAAGGGCATATTTCCACATTGTAAGTAATCTAATCTAATCATTACTGGCAGCAGTGAGAGGTGTGGGCGATATTCACGAGAAATGATAAAGCAGTTAAATAATACACATACGAGAGGGCAGAATGGGACTTGTCTTTTAATTTGAAGAAGCTGGGAGGTTCTGGGAGCTGTGATCCAAGGCAAAAATAAGTGCGGTAAATCATAGAAGTCCTACAGTGTGGAAGTAGGCTGTTCAGCCCCTCAAGTCCACGTTGGTCCCTCCGAAATGCTTCCCCCTCACCCCGCCCCCACCCCACCAGCACCACCACCAACCAATCCAGTAACTTCTGGTGGGTAAGATTAGGACTAGAGGTCATGGCCTCGAGATTAGAGGGAATCGGTTTAAGACACAGATGAGGAGGAACTGCTTTTCCCGGAAAGTAGTGACTCCATGAAATTCTCTGCCTATGGAACCTGTTGAGACAGCTTCACTAAGAATATTCAAGACACAGTTGAGTAGGTATTTGCATGGTGGGGAATGAAGGGTAGTTGGGAAAATGCAGGTAGGAGGAGCTGAGACGATGGATAGATCAGTTATGATCTTAATGAATGGCACAGCAGGCTTGAGAGGCCAAATGGCCGACTCCTGCTTCAATTACTATGAAACTATAACCCTGCATTTCCCATAGCTAACCTGCACATCCCTGGGCAATTTAGCATGGCCAGTCCAAATCAAGGCAGGTGAACAATGTAGTGATGTGAAAATGAACATCAGAGTATGATAGAAAGGGACAAGGAGAGTAAATGTCCCAGCAATCAAAGTTGGATTCTAAAGATCACAAATATTGAACCTGAAGACTGTATGGCTGAATGTGTGCTGCATCATAACAAAAGTGAATGAATAGACTGCACACATCGAACAGAATAATTTTGATCTGAGACTCCTTACAGAGACATGGCTTCAGGGTGCCAAGGATTGGATCCTGAATATTGAAGGGGTACGTGGCATTCTAGTCAAATGAGAAACTAGGTAAAGGTAGAGGCACTGCCAATCAAAGCACTGATCACAGGGTAGTCTGGTGTCAGCTCAGATTTCAGGTCCTGATTTCTCTGCCGTCTGTTGATCTCCCTGTTTCCACAGAGTAAAGTGTCAATCTGTTCTCAGCTCTGCAGGATTTCTGCTGAAGCCTTGACACCCCCCCCCCCCCCCCCCCCCCCACCTTTTACACCTTCTGGAACAATAAAACATTCAGTCAATCATGACCCAACTCACAATCTCCCAGCCTGTCAACCATCCAGACAAAGAGAATCATCGTAGCAGGGAATAAAACAAGAAAAGTGAAACAAAATTGAGAATAAATAGGTGCTTGTACTTAATGTTTGCTCGTTAGGTCGTAAACCAGAAATCGGTGTCTCCCAGGGTTCTTATAGTGCCCTAATTGAGGAATTCTCGCTCCCTTACATCTATGCCAGGTGCTGGCAGGTGGGACTAGATTGTGTTGGGATGTCTAGTCGGCATGGACAGGTTGGACCGAAGGGTCTGTTTCTATGCTGTACATCTCTATGACTCTAAGTATTACCACCCAGGCACGAATGATAAAAATATTTGCATCAACAGAAATAAAGCATCTGTTATCAAATAGACATAGAAACACACAGCACGGAAATAGACTGCGATCCAACACATCCTTGCAGACAAGGTATCCTATGTAAATTTAGGCCCATTTGCCAGCATTTGGCCTTTATCCCTCCAAACCTTCCTATTCACATACCCATTTGGATGCCTTTTAAATGTAATTGTACTGACCACTTCCTCTGGCAGCTCAGTGCATAAAGGCACCACCCTCTGTGTGAAAACATTGACCCTTAGGTCACTTTTAAATCTTTCCCCTCCCACCTTAAACCTATGACCTCTGGTTTTGGACACCCCCACCCTGGGGAAGTATGCTTCCCTATTTATTCTATTCATGCCCCTCATGATTTTATAAACATTGACAAGGTTATCCCTCGGCCTCTGATGCACCAAGGAAACAGCCTCTCTTTATACCACAAACCCTCCAACCTTGGCGACATCCTTATCAATATGTCCTGCATCCTTTCAGGTTTCACAACATCCTTCCTACCCTGTAGCAGGGAGACCAGAATCGAATACAATATTCCAAAAGTAGCCTAACCAATGTCCTGTACAGCTGCATCATGACCTCCCAATTCCTATACCCAATGCATTCAATGGACCAAATAGCCTTTTTGTGCACTGCAGGGGTTTTATGATTTTATTCTGTGACCCAGTCAATTTTAGTCATTATCTCTAGTGCATGACGTGTCAGGGTGGGATCACTGGTACCAGAATTGCATGCAATACTACAAAAGTGGCCTAACCAATGTCCTGTGAAGTGTACCAAACACCACCTTCACTGTCCTGTCTACCTGTGACTAAAAGCCTGCCATAGAGTCATACAGCATGGAAACAGACCTTCAGTCCAACCAGTCCATGCCAACCATAATCCCACATTAAACCAGTCTCTCTTGCGTGCTCTTGGACTGTATCCCTCTAAACCTTTCCTTTTCATGTACTGAAACAAATGTCTTTTAATTCTATCGGCATCCACCACTTTCTCAGGAAGTTCATTCCACACACGAACCACCCTCTGTGTAAAATTAGTATTTGAGTAGCAAGGATGGAAAGGTTCAGAAAAGCTTTACAAGGATGTTTCCAGGGTTGGAGGGTTTGAGCTACAGGGAGAGGCTGAATAGATTTCTTTCCCTGGAGTGTTGGAGGCTGAGGGGTGATCTTACTGTAAATTCATGAGGGGCATGGATAGAATAACTATACAAGGTCTCTTTCCTGGGGTAGGGGGGGTCCAGAAGTAGAGGGCAGAGGTTGAGAATGAGAGGGGAACGATGTAAAGTTCCATGCAGAGGGTGGTGCATGTATTGAATGAGTTGTCAGAGGAAGTGGTGGAGGCTGGTACAATGACAACATTTACAAGGCCTCTGGATGGGTGTTTGAATAGGAAAGGTCGAGAGAGAGATGGACTGGTAAATGCAGCAAGATAAATTTTGGATATCTGGTCAGCATGGGCAAGTTGGACCGAAGGGTCTGTTTCCATGCTGTACATCTCCATGACATTGAGGTTGAATAAGTCCTGATCTGATTTGCATTTCCAAAATGCAGCACCTCACATTTATCTGAATTAAACTCCATCTGCCACTCCTCAGCCCAAGATCCTATTTTAATCAGAGGCAACCTTCTTCGCTGTCCACTGAATCTCCAATTTTGGTGTCATCTGCAAACTTATTAACTATACCTGCTATGTTCACATCCAAATCATTTATATAAATGACAAAAAGTCGTGGATTCAGCACCGATCGTTGTGGCACCACTGGTCACAGGCTCCAGACTGAAAAGGAACTCTCCACCACCATCCTCTTTCTTTTACCTTCAAGCCAGTTCAGTATCCGGTTGACTAGTTCTCCCTGTATTTCATAAGATCTTACCTTGCTAATGAGTCTTCCATGAGGAACTTTGTTTGATTGATTTCCTAAGCACAAAGCCATGATGACTATCCCTAATTAGTCCTTGCCTTTCCAAACACATGTAAATCCTGTTTCTCAGGATTCCCTCCAACAACTTGCCTATCACTGATGTCCGGCTCGCTGGTCTATAGTTCCCTGGCTTTTCCTTACCACCGTTCTTAAATAGTGGCACCACGTTAGCCACTCCAGTCTTCCGACACCTCACCTCTGACTATCGATGATACAAATATCTCAGCAAGGGGCCCAAGAGTCACTTACCTAGCTTCTGAGGATTTATCCACTTTTATGTGTTTCAAGACATCCAGCTCTACCTCCTCTGTAATGTGGACATTTTTCAAGACGTCACCATCTATGTCCCCACATTCTATATCTTCCATGTCCTCCTTCACAGTAAACACTGATGCAAAATACTCATTTAGTATTTCCCTCATCTACTCCGGCTCCACACGTAGGCTGCCTTGTTGATCTTTGAGGGGCCCTATTCTCTCCCAATTACCCTTTTGTCCTTAATTTATATAAACCCTTCTAATTCTCCTTAACCCTATTTGCCAAAGCTATCTCATGTCCCTTTTTGCCTCCTGATTTCCCTCTGAAGCATACTCCTACCACCTTTATACTCTTCTAAGGATTCATTCGATTTGTCCTGTCCATACTTGTCATATGCTTCCTTCTTGTTAGCCTACTCCTCAATTTCTCTAGTCATCCAGCATTCCCTACACCTACTAGCCTTTTCTTTCACCCTAACAGGAACGTACTGTCTCTGGACTTTTATTATCTCATATCTGAAGGCTTCCCATTTTTCAGCCATCCTGTGAACATCTGCCTCCCAAACAACTTTTGAAAGTTTTTGCCTAATACCATCAAAATTAGCCTTCCTCCAATATAGAACTTCAACTTTTAGATCCGGTCTGTCCCTTTCCCAAAGTGGTCCAGCACTAACACCTCAGTCACCTGCCCTGCCTTACTTGCTAAAAGTCGGTCAGGTTTTGCACCTTCTCTGGTAGGAACATCCACATACTGCCTCAGAAAATTGTCTTGTCCACGCTTAACAAATTCCTCTTGATCTAAACCCTGAACGCTGGCAGTCCTAGTCAATGTTTGGAAAGTTAAAATCCCCTACCATAACCATCCTATTATTCTTACAGATAACTGAAATCTCCTTACAAATTTGTATCTCAATTTCCTGCTGATTATTAGAGGTTTATATTACAATCCCAATAAGGTGATCATCCCTTTCTTATTTCTCAGTTCCACCCAAATAATTCCCCTGGATGTATTCCCAGGAATATCCTCCCTAAGTCCAGCTGTAATACTATCCCTTATCAAAACACCACTCCGCACCTCTCTTGTCCCCCCTGTATCTTTCCTATGGCATTTGTATCCTGGAACATTGAGCTGTCCATCCCTGAGCCACATTTCTGTAATTGCTATGATGTCCCAGTCCCATGTTTCTGACCATGAACCCTGATTTCATCTGCCTTCCCTGTTAGGTCTCTTGCGTTGATGTAAATGCAGTATAACTTCAGTCCTACGTTGTTCTCTGCATTATTCCTTCCTGCCCTGACTGTTTGATTCACTCCCTTTCCCAACGGTACGAATCTCGGGTTAATCTCTTTCCTCACTATTTCCCTGGGACCTATCCCTCACCTTACTCATTCAGCAACTTTCCTGGCTTTCTTTCTGCAAGCAATCTTGACATTTTATTTTCATATCTTGATCCAGCACCTTTGTAGGCAGCTTGTTCTAGGTCATTGTCCCCTAAATGAAGTTTTCCTCCATACACACTTAAGGCTATCTGGCTGCATGAGGGTTTTCAGGTTTCTGTGACCTGGATAATGTGATCAGCAGGCACCTGGCAATCTACAGGAATTGCCATCAATGTATCTTTACTTAACTGTACTGACCGTGATCACTTATTTTGTGAGTTTATTTTTGCAGGAAGACATGCGGAAAGAAATTTGAAAGCAATTGATACATCAACTTCTGGCAGAGCTCATTGATTCATTGGAACTTGAATATCAGCAGCCATTCAAGTTGAGAGGAAATGTTTGCTTTGGTCTGCTTGAGAGGTTTTGGACACTAGTGTGGCAGGAAGAATACTAAGTGAGGGAGATTCAGTGTGCTGACTGTGAAAAAGTGCTTCAAACCATTTCCTCAGCTTGGGGGAATCAAAAACACACCCCTCACGGTGGGGACAGACTGTGTACCCGTTCTGTTTGTAATTTCAAACCCAGAGTGACACAAGGAACACTCTCCCCATGGGGAAACCGTGGAAATGTGGGGACTGTGGGAAAGGATTCCCTTCCCCCGCAGTGCTAGAAATTCACAGACGCGTTCACACCGGGGAGAAGCCGTTCATCTGCTCAGTGTGTGGGAAGGGATTCGCAAATTCTTCCAACCTGCGGGCGCACCAGTGGGTCCACACGGGAGAGAAGCCGTTCACGTGCTTGGTGTGCGGGAAGGGGTTCACGCATTCATCTGCACTGCTGACCCACCAGCGGGTCCACACTGGGGAGAGGCCGTTCGGTTGCTCAGAGTGCGGGAAGGCTTTCCGTCGTGTGAGCAACTTGAGGAAGCATGAACGGCTCCACACGGGGGAGAGGCCGTTCACCTGCCCAGAGTGTGGGAAAGGATTCATTGATTCTTCCAGCCTGCTGAACCACCAGCGGATCCACACAGGGGAAAGACCATTCACCTGCTCTGTGTGTGGGAAAGGATTCAATCATTTGAGCAATTTGCGGCAGCATAAGCGGGTCCACACAGGGGAGAGGCCATTCACCTGCCCTGAGTGTGGGAAGGGATTTACCAATTCTTCCCACCTGCTGACCCACCAGCGGATCCACACTGGGGAGAGGCCATTCACCTGCTCCAAATGCAGGAAGGGCTTCACCTGCTCCTCCTACTTCCAGAGACATCAACGAGTTCACGTGCCATCACAGAGAAATTGAAGGAATGACGGATAAGTACCATTTTCGACTAGACAATCAACCCAGTTCTGGGGTCTCCCAGGTTTGAATCCCACCATGGTAGATGGTGCATTTGAAATCTGGAGTTCAGAATCAAATGATGAAACCATTTTCAGGGGAAGAAAACTCCCATCTTATTCACTCAAGTCCTTTTTAGAGAATGAAGCTACCTTTGCAGGAAAGGATTCACTGTCATCCCAGTTGCATCCTTTACCCGGTCTGGCCTACCCGTGACTCCACACCCACAGCAGTGTGGTTGACTCATGATTGCACCTCCCTCCTGCAAATGAGCTGGAGAAACTAACTTGTATACAGAGTGTAGGCTGAAACTGCTGAGTGAGGCAATACTTCCTCCAGGTGAAGGCTGTTCCAAGGATCCAGTTACAAAGGGATAATTTGGTGCTGACCAATAGTAAAGAAAGTGGGGGATGGGGAGTGTGTGCGCTTTGACCTTGAACTGTTTTTTTAAAAAACGCTACTTTTCGTGCACCTTTTTTCTGGGAAAAATTGAAACTGTAATGAAGCAGGGTTGCAATAAAGGTTACCAGAATTCACCGTCAGACTCAGACTCTCATTGAAAGCTGAGAGATTCAACAAGTTTTTGTTTTAAAGCTACTCATTTCTTTCAACCTCCAGCACTAAGTTTCCAATGTCCTGGATCAGAAGTGAACGAGTGGCAGAATTGTGAGAAATTATAAATTTTTCAGGAGTTTGGGTTCATTGTTTCATCAGCATTGTAAGGGTTACTGGCAGCAGTGGGAGATGTGGGCTGTATTCACTAGAAACAAAGATTAAAAGTCTCACAACACCAGGTTATAGTTCAACAGGTTTATTTGGAAGTACTGGCTTTTGGAGCACCGCTCCTTCATCGGGTAGCTGTGGAGCAGGATCATAAGACAGAATTAAAATTAAAACTGTTAAGTTTTTCATCTCTGCAGGTACTGCATCATTTCATCAGCATTGTAAAGGTTACTGCCTGCAGCAGAAAGTGTGGGCTGTGTTCACGAGAAACAAAGGTAAAAATCAGACAAACGTATTGGAACATAACCTGGTATTATTTGGAAGGACTAGCTTTCGAAGTGCTGCTCCTTCATCAGGTAGCTGTGGAGCAGGATCACAAGACATTGTAATTTTTTGGTACAAATTCTGTGTCATACAACTGAATTGAACAAATCTAGATTGCTGTCAAGTCTTTCATCTTTTAGAATGGGTTGCAGGTTTCAGTTCATTAATATGTAAATCCCAGAACTACTTATAAGGAACGTTCTCGATGTAATTTGAAGGTGACATTTCAGCTCAGAGAATGTATTTAAGGTGTGAGGTTAGAGCCTGCCTGTCTCCTAATGTTGAGTCAGACTGGTTCTACTTCCAAATAAAAAATGGATTGACTGCCTGCAGATTGTGTGCTTTGAGCAAAATTGAATGTATCTGCTATCTCACACCTCCACACACACATGGGTGCTGGGGAAAAAAATAAGTGAGGGGATTTTAAAAAAAGTTTAACCAAGAGATTTAGTCACCTCAGTAAAAGAAAATGCCAATCTCCTCCGTTGAGGACTGACTCTCAGCTGGCTGGCTACAGCCAGCATACTGGGAGCAGGAGAAGAAGAGGAGAGGCATTCAAAGTTTGGGAGAAGATTTGTAGCTCGGGTGCTCGTTGTTGTGGTTCTGTTCGCCGAGCTGGGAATTTGTGTTGCAGACGTTTCGTCCCCTAACCAGGTGACATCCTCAGTGCTTGAGAGCCTCCTGTGAAGCGCTTCTGTGATGTTTTCTCCGGCATTTATAGTGATTTGTATCTGTCCACTGCAGCAGACAGCTGGAACTGACAACCGGAAGCGGCAAATACAAACCACTATAAATGCCGGAGGAAAGATCACAGAAGCACTTCACAGGAGGCTCCCAGGCACTGAGGATGTCACGTAGACAGGGGACGAAACGGCTGCAACACAAATTACCAGCTCGGCAAACAGAACCACAACGAGGGGAGGCATTTTGACCTCAGAATAATTTTTTTCAAAGTTCTAGCTCAAAGGTAGAAGACAGAGAGTGGTGGTGGAGGGGTGCTTTTCAGACAGGAGGCCTGTGACCAGTGTGTGCCACGAGGATCGGTGCTGGGTCCATTACTTTTCATCATTTATATAAGTGGTTTGGCTATGAACATAGGTAGAGTAAGTTTGCAGAGGACACCAAAATTGGAGGTATAGTGGACAGCGAAGAAGTTTACTTCTGATTAAAACAGGATCTTGATGAGATGGGCCAATGGGCTGTGGAGTGGCAGATGGAGTTTAATTCAGATAAATGCGAAGTGCTGCATTTTTGAAAAACCAATCAGAGCAGGACTTATACACTTAATGGTAAGGTCCTAGGGAGTGTTGCTGAACAAAGAGACTTTGGAGTACAGATTCATAATTCCTTCAGAGTTGCAGGTAGATAGGACAGTGAAGATGATGTTTGGTACGATTTCCTTGATTTCCTTTCCCAATAAATCAAGTGGCTCCATGAGGTTGATGTAACATTTGGTTCTTTCCTCATGTCTTCCTGCAACGAAATTCACAAAATAAGTGATCACTGTCAGTACAGTGAAATAAATATAATGTGGGCGGCAAGGTGGTTAGCACTGCTACCTCACAGCGCCAGAGACCCGGGTTCAATTCCCGCCTTAGGCGACTGACTGTATGGAGTTTGCACATTCTCCCCGTGTCTGTGTGGGTTTCCTCCAGGTGCTCCGGTTTCCTCCCACAGTCCAAAAATGTGCAGGTTAGGTGAATTGGCCATGCTAAATTGCCTGTAGTGTTAGGTGTAGGGGTAAATGTAGGAGAATAGGCCTGGGTGGGTTGCGCTTTGGTGGGTCGGTGTGGACTTGTTGGGCTGAAGGGCCTGTTTCCACACTAAGTAATCTAAAAAAAATGACAACTCCTGTAGATTACCAGATGCCTGCTGATCACATATTATCTAGGACACATCAGCCAGCCAGATAGCCTTAAGTGTGTATTGAGGAAAACTTCATTTGGTTCCAATGACTTGGAAATGAAACTGAATAAGGATATGAAAATGAAACATCATAGAGTCATACAGATGTACAGCACAGAAACAGACCTTTCAGTCCAACCTGTCCATGCCGACCAAATATCCCAACCCAATCTAGTCCCACTTGCCAGCTCTCGGCCCATATCCCTCCAAACCCTTCCTATTCATATACCCATCCAGATGCCTTTTAAATGTTGCAATTGTACTAGCCCCCACCACTTCCTCTGGCAGCTCATTCCATACACGTACCGGAGTGAAAAAGCTGCCTCTTAGGGTCCTTTTCCATATTTCCCCTCTCACCCTAAACCTATGCCCTCTAGTTCTGGACTCCCCGACCCCAGGGAAAAGACTTTGTCTGTTCATCCTTCCATGCCACTCATGATTTTATAAACCTCTATAAGGTCACCCCTCAGCCTCCGACGCTCCAGGGAAAACAGCCCCAGTCTGTTCAGCCTCTCCCATAGCTCAAATCCTTCAACCCTGGCAACATCCTTGTAAATCTTTTCTGAATCCTTTCAAGTTTCACGACACCTTTCCGATAGGAAGGAGACCAGAACTGCACGCAATGTTTCAACAGTGGCCTAACCAATGTCCTGTATAGCAGCAACATGACCTCCCAACTCCTGTACTCTGACCAATAAAGGAAAGCAGACCAAACGCCGCCTTCACTATCCTATCTACCTGTGACTCCACTTTCAAGGAGCTATGAACCTGCACTCCAAGGTGTCTTTGTTCAGCAACACTCTCTGGGACCTTACCATTAAGTGTATAAGTCCTGCTAAGATTTGCTTTCCCAAAATGCAGCAACTCACATTTATCTAAATTAAACTCCACTGCTTGATAAAATAAAGCCAGTAAAGTTGCTGAATGACTTCCTGCTCACCTATTAAATAAAATTGATGACAAGAAATACAGCATGTAATTCCATTACTATATTAGGTAAAAGATCATAGCCATGCAGCTTGTACAACAGTGAATATCAGACTTACACCATATTTATATTTAATATAAATCTACATATTATATCAATTAAAGTCATAAAACACCTGCAGTGCAGAAAGAGGCCATTTGACCCACTGAGTGCATTGGGTATAGGAGTTGGAAGGTCAAGTTGCAGCTGTTCAAGACATTGGTTAGGCCACCTTTGGAATGTTGCATTTGATTCTGGTCTCCCTCCGAAAGGATAGGAAGACATCGTGAAACTCCAATAGATTGATAAGGATGTCGCCAGGGTTTGAGGGTTTGTGGTATAAAATGAGACTGAATAGGACGGGGATGTTGCCCTTGGGCCGTCAGAAGCAGAGGGTGAACTGATCGAGATTTATCAAATCATGAGTGGCACGGATAGGGGAAATAGGTAACATCTTTGCCCCAGGGTGGGGGAGTCTGAAACCAGAGGGCATTGGTTTAGGGTGAGAGGGCAAAGATTTAAAAGCGACCTAAGGCTGGGAGATTGTGGAATGGGCCTTGATCGACTGAATGTTTTATTGTTCCAGAAGGTGTTAGGGCTGGGGGGTGGGGGTGGGGGTGAAGGTCAGAGCTTCAGCAGAGCTGAGAACAGCTGACATCTTCCTCTGTGGGAACAGGGAGATCAACAGAGGACGAGAAATCAGGACCTTAAATCCAAGCTGACACCACACTACCATGTTATCAGTGCTTTGATGAGCAGTGCCAACTCTCTACCTTTACCTAGCTTCCCATTTGACTTGAATGGCACCCCCTCAATATTCAGGATCTAATCCTTGTCATCCTGAAGCCACATCGCTGTAAAGAGTCTCCGATCATAATTATTCTCTTCAACGTGTGCAGTCAATTCATTCAGTTTTGTGACAATGCAGCACACATTCAGACACACTCTTTAGTTTCAAGTTTTGTGATTTTTAGAATCCAATTTTGAGTGCTGGTACATTTATCCTCCTTGTCCCTTTCTATCATTCTCTGACGTTCATTATTCACATCACTACAATGCTCACAAGCCTCAATTTAGATTGGCCATGCTAAATTGCCCATTGTGTCCAGGGATGTGCAGATTAGATGGGTTAGCCATGGAAAATGTAGGGTTATAGTTTCATAGTAATAGAAGCAGCAGTAGGCCATTTGGCCCATTGAACCTTCTCTGCCATTCATTAAAATCATGGCTGATCGATTCATTGTCTCAGCTCCTATCTGCATGATCCCGACTACCCTTAATTTCCCTATTATGTAAAAACCCATCCAGCTGTGTCTTGAATATACTTAATGAAGCTGCCTCTACTGCTTCCTTGGGCAGAGAATTCCAAAGATTCAGTACTCTCCCGGAAAAACAGTTTCTCCTCATCTCTGTCCGAATTCTACTCCCCCTCATATTGAGGCCAATACCCCTAGTCCAGGTCTCACCCACCAGCAGAAATGACTGGATAGGGTGGGAGGGGGATCTGTGAGAAACGTTCTTCGGAGGGAATGGCGTAAACTTGATTGTCGGAACGGCCAACATAAACTCCCGCTTTTTAAACTCAATCCCTTTCGTAATGATGGACAAAATTCTATTTGCCGTCTTAATTACTCGTTGCACCTGCAGACCAACCCTCTGATTCATGTCCAAGGACACCCAGGTCCCTCTGCACAGCAGCATGCTGCAACTTCTCACCATTAAGTCATAGTCCTTTTTACTGCTATTCCCATGAAAATGGATGACTTCACATTTATTAACATTGTTTTCCATCTGCCAGACCTTTGCCCACTCACTCAAAATATCTATGTTCCTCTGCAAAGTTTCACAGTCCTCTGCAAACTTTGACCTGTGACCCATTGTCCCCAACTCCAAATCATTCTTATAAATTGTGAATAACAATAATGCAACCAATGGATCAGATCAAAGCTCTGCAGTCCTACCCTATCCAGTAGTGAATGGTGGTGGACAATTAACAAACTCATTGGAGGAGGTGGCTCCACCAATATCCCCATCCTCAATGATGGAAGAGCCCAGCAGATCAGCACAAAAAAACCAGGCTGAAGCACTCACAGCAATCTTCAGCCAGAAGTACCAAGTGGATGATCCATCTTGGCCTCCTCCAGTGATCTCCAGCATCACAGATACTTGTCTTCAGACAATTCCAGAAGTTTATAAAATGATGAGCGGCACAGATAGGGTGAATAGCCAAGGTCTTTTCCTGTTCTGACTGCCCATAACTGAGCAGGACACAGATAACTAGCCGTGATTAATGCAGCGGAACATAGTTGACAGGAGTTAGACATCTTGGGAAAAATGTTTGCTTAAGATAGTTCTGACAAGTAAAACGATAATAACTCTGTCGACTCTTTAATTATTTAATCAATCTGTTCTGATATTTAGATTAGGTTGCTGAACAAAGAAACCTTGGAGTGCAGGTTCATAGCTCCTTGAAAGTGGAGTCACAGGTACGTAGGATAGTGAAGAAGGCATTTGGTATGCTTTCCTATATTGGTCAGAGTATTGAGTACAGGGGTTTCGAGGTCGTGTTGCGGCTGTACAGGACATTGGTTAGGCCACTGTTGGAATATCGTGTGCAATTCTGGTCTCCTTCCTATCAGAAAGATGTTGTGAACCTTGAAAGGGTTCAGAAAAGATTTACAAGGATGTTGCCAGTGTTGGAGGATTTGAGCTATCGGAAGAGGCTGAACAGGCTGGGGCTGCTTTCCCTGGAGCGTCGGAGGCTGAGGGGTGACCTTATAGAGGTTTACAAAATTATGAGGGGCATGGATAGGATAAACAGACAAAGTGTTTTCCCTGGGGTCGGGGAGTCAAGAACTAGAGGGCATAGGTTTAGGGTAAGAGGGGAAGATATTAAAGAGACCTAAGGGACAACCTTTTCACGCAGAGGGTGGTACGTGTATGGAATGAGCTGCCAGAAGATGTGGTGGAGGCTGGTACAATTGCAACATTTACGAGGCATTTGGATGGGTATATGAATAGGAATGGTTCGGAGGGATATGGGCCGGGTGCTGGCAGGTGGGACTAGATTGGGTTGGGATATCTGGTCGGCATGGACAGGTTGGACCAAAGGGTCTGTTTCTGTGCTGTACATCTCTATGACTCTAAGATCCTTCAAGTATTTATAGATATAGGTCCTTTAGTAGTTACAGATCTACCTGCACAACAAAAAAAAACATTAAAGCATTAGAAGAAAAGATTCCAACCAGTTTCAGATAGTGAAAGCAGCCCCATATCATACGGAGAGGAACGAATCATTGATACAGAAATTAGCAGACATTGGAATGTGAGGTGAATGAATACATCATAAGACACCCAAGGATAAAGATAGAGGTGACTGGTAAACATGGGAAGCAACAACTTATTAGCTAAAGAATTCTAACAGTAGGTGTAACCATAAATTTGATGGAACTGATCAAAGATCAATATGCATTTGGATCGTCTTTAATGAGGAATTTAAAAGGTTCCTGAAGCGATGGGCAAGTATCCAATGAATTGGCGGTTGCCACGATGCAGCCAGTAAATGTTACATGAATACAGGATCCAGTGTGAAAAAGCCTCAAGGAGGGAGATCAGAGTCTGGAAACGTCACAAAGGTCCGGGGCCAGACCACAATCCTGTCCATCTCTTTATCATTCAGTGAAATGATTAACTTCATTGGAAATACATTGAGGTCAGCTGAAACTATACAAGATGCTGCACCAAAATCAGAGGGCTGTTTTCCCTGGAACATCGGAGGCTGAGGGGTGACTTTAGAGGTTGATAAAATCATGAGGAGCATGGACAGGGTAAATATACAAGGTCTTTTCCCTGCGGTGGGAAAGTCAGAACTATAGGGCATAGGTAGAGGGTGAAAGAGGAAGGGACCCGAGGAGCAACCTTTTCAAGCAGAGGGTGGTGCGTGTTTGGAATGATCTGCCATAGGAAGTGGTGGAGGCTGGTACAACTGCAGCATTTAAAAGACATCTGGATGGGTATATGAATAAAGGAAGTGCTTATAGGGATATGGGCTAAGTGCTGGCAAATGGGACTAGATTAGGTTAGGATATCTGGTAAGTATGGATGAGTTAGACTGAAGGATCACTTCTGTACTGTATATCTCTATGACTCTAATTGGAACTAGCTGGGTGGGCACCATGGACCAGTTTAGGCCAAAGGGTCTGTTTCCATGCTGTCTTACTCTATGACTCTAAGTGGGCCATGGACTGAAGATTGGCAGATGGAGTTTAATTTAGATCAATGCATTTTGGTGGGTCAAACCAGGGCAGGACATACATTTAAATTGTAAGTGAGCTAGAGGATGCAGGTGCATAGTTCCTTGAACGTGGACTCAGAGGTAGACAGGGCAGTGAAGATGACTTTCAGCACGCTTGCTTTCATTGGTCAGAGCACTGAGCATTGGAGCATCCCATGGAGAGAAATCAGAGTTTACGTTTTGGGTCTGGTGCCCCTCAAAACTGATCCCAAAATGTTAACTGATTTCTCTCCACAGATGCTGCCAGATCTGCTGAGCTTTTCCAGCAACTTCTGTTTTTGTTTCTGATTACCAATGTCCAGTTTCTCAGTATTTATTGAGTTGGGACATTTTGTTGCAGCTTTATAAGATCTTCGTGAGACCACTTTCAGAATACTGCCTTCAGTTCTAGTCACCCTATTATTGAAAGGAAATTATTAAACTAGAAAGGGTGCAGAACAGATTTACTAGGATGCTACCGAGTCTGGAAAAATTGAGTTATAGGGAGAGGTTGGATAGACTGGGATTTTTTTCTCTGGAAACTGAAGGGTACTCTTATAGAGGAAGATGGAGAGTAATAGGGGAATGGGTCTGGGTGAGATACTCTTCAGAAGGCCAGTGTGAATGTTTTGGGCCAAAGGGACTGTTGCCACACTGTAGAGATGCTATAATTCTATGATCCAAAAACCCATCCAGATGCCTTTTAAACGTTGTTATTGTATCTGTCTCAACCACTTTCTCTGGCAGCCAACTCCACATACAAAGAACAAAGAAAATTTACAGCCCAGGAACAGGCCCTTCAGCCCTTCAAGCCTGAGCCGATCAAACCTACAGTGTAAACCTGTTGCCCACTTCCTAAGCATCTGTATCCCTCTGCTCCCCACCTACTCATGCATCTGCCTAGATGCATCTTAAATGAATCTACCATGCCTACCTTTACTACCTCTGCTGGCAATGTGTTCCGGGTGCCCATCACCCTCTGTGTAAAGTACTTGCCGCATGTATCCCCTTTAAACTTTCCACCTCTCACCTTGAAAGCATGACCTTTACCCTGGGAAAAAGCTTATCTCTATCCACCCTGTCTATACATTTCATGATTTTGTAAACCTCAATCAGGTCCCCCCTCAATCTCCTTTTTTTCTAATGAAAACAAACCTAACCTCTCTTCATACCTAGCACCTTCCACACCAGGCAACATCCTCATAAATCTTCTCTGCACTCTGTCCAAAGCGCCCATATCCTTTTGGTAACGTGGCGACCAGAACTGTTGCACCACCCTCTACATGAAGACGTTTCCCCTCAGGTCCTTCCTAAGTCTTTCCCCTCACATCTCAAATCCAACCCCTCTAATCTTCAATTCTCCATCTCTGGGGAAAAGACGACATGGGTAAGGTTGGTCATACGAAGGGAAACCGACTGACACAGCGTGAATTGGAGTTGCTCTGAAAATAAATCTAGACTCTGAAAATAAATCTCCAGTTGCTCCCTCCCCTCTGTAAGGTTGTCAGAATTGTGACAAAGGAAACAGAGATTCGTTGACCGACAGGGAAGGTCGGAACTGAAGAGAAATAAAACTTCAGATGGAATCTTTCAATTCCAGTCACTTTTGAGACAAGAGGCTGGAAGTAAGTGGAAATTGCCAGGGTCTTAATTGCTGGCTGAGTCAGAGTTCGATTCCTCCCTCGGGGCAACTGTCTGTGTGGAGTTTCCAAGTTGTCTCCCAGTGTCTGTGTGGGTTTCCTCTGGTTGCTTCATTCCCTCCCACAATCCAAAGATGTGCTGGTTAGGGTGAATTGATCATGCTTAATTGTCCCATAGTGTTCAGGGATGTGTCGGTGCGGTGCATTAGTCAGGGGTAAATGTAGAGCAATAGGGTAGAAGAATGGGTGTGGGTGGGTTACTCTTCAGAGGCTCAGTATGGATTGTTGGGCTGAGGGCCTGTTTCTGCACTGTAGAGATTCCATGTTTCTTCTACGATTCATACAACTATCGGCCGGATGAAGTGGCCAAGTCCTTACCTCAGAGGGAGCAAGACATTGTCTTGGCATCACCACTTTCTGATGGAAATTAATATGAGAGACTATTTTGGGAGCTGGACATCTGTCAGTTGGACATTGATGAATCTTTGGCTTTGCATTAATGAGATTTACAAGAAGAGGGGTGACCTTATAGAGGTTTACAAAATCATGAGGGGTGTGGGTAGGGTGAATAGTTAAGGATCCCCCCCACCCCCAAGAATGGGGGAGTCCAGAACCATGGGGCATAGGTCCAAGATGAGAGAGAAAAGACACAAACAGGACCCAATGGGCAACCTCCACCCCCAACCCAGAGGGTGGTGCGCACACAGAACGTGCCATTAGAGGAAGTGGCGGAGGCTAGCACAACCACAACATTCAGAACAGACCAATGGGAGCAGCTTGGGTGTGTCCAGCACCCTCGACTACATTTCCTACTTTTATTTTAGATTTTTGCCTTAAGCAGGAGGAGTTGGAAGCTTCAGTGAGTGTCTCTTGGCTGCTACTCTCTCTGAATTTGCTCGTTGGTTTGTTCCTTCTGGAGAACACGATGTGAAAATGTGTGTTGGAATTCGCCTTTTTGCCAAAAAGGGTGTGTTTAAAGGGATGTTACTGTATCGGAATAGTTAGTTAGTAACAGTTACTCTGTGTCTATTAAGTTTCCAGTCTGCAGAATTATCCTAGATTCCTCTCTTTAGCTGTATTTTAATGACAGCCTTTAAGCAAATCATGTTTTGCTTAACGGCCAGCAGCCACATTTCACATATGGCTTTAAAATGAGAAAAAATGAGGGTCACGGCTACCTTCTTAAAGTATTTGTCCGGGGATCCGGTCTGGTCCGTAACAATTGTGCAGTGAGGATTCGATCTGTCTAACTGGTTCAAGCTCCTTCCACAGCCAAGTACACAGGAAGACTCTCACTCAGGTAGTGTTCCTGGGAATACTTCCTCTGATGGTCAGTCGAACACTTTCACACACATCTGTGCGTGTTCTCACACTCCATGCATTTCCAATCGCACTGATGTTTAAAAACCTTTGAAGCCAACAGAATAGATAAATGTTTCACATTTGAGGTCCAGAGACTTGTGATCTTCAGATCATGGCGAGTTGAGTGTCTGTTTCAGACCTGAAATGACTTTTGCTTTCAGACTTCTCTCTGTAGATCCTTCCCTTCTTGTAACCTGTATAAAGAGATTATGAAAGTCAGCGCAGAGATTTAGAACAGACAATTCTGGTTTACACATTCCCAAAACCAAAAGATCTTCCTTTACATTCTGTTATCTTATATACCGTAACATTTTATCAGAGACTAATAGGGATGTGAGCACATGCGTTATCTGGATAGTCAGACCATCGTAACCTGAATGACTCCTCGAGTTGTAAGGCATGGAAACAGACCCTTCGGTTCAACTAGTCCATGCTGAACATAATCCCAAACTAAACTCGTCCCACTTGCCTGCTGCTGACCCAATATCCCCCCCACACCTCTCCTTTTAAATGTTATAATTGTAGCAGCACCACCACTCCCTCTGGCAGTTCATTCCACACATGAACCACTGTGTAAAAGACCTTTGCCACTTCTGTCTCCTCTCACCTTAAAAATGTGCCCCATAGTCTTGAAATCCCCCAGCCTATGGAAAATACACCTCATTCACTTTATCTATACCCCTCAAGATTTTATAAACCTCTACCAGGTCACCTTCAATGTCTGAAGCTCCAGTGAGAAGAGTCCCAACCGATCCATCCTATCCACATAGCTCAAACCCTCCATCCCCAACAACATCTGGTAAATCTCTTTGAAACTCTCCCCACCAGTCAAAGGATCAATGATTTCAAAACTGAATGGGTATTTGAAACAAAAATAAACTTGCAGGGTTACAGGGGGCACAGGTGTTGTTCTTAACTTAAAATATGAAATTAAAACCTTTAGTATCATAATAACCATGGGGCAGCACAATGGCTCAGTGGTTAACACTGCTGCCTCACAGCACCAGGGACCAGGTTCAATTCCAGCCTTGGGCAATGTTCATGTGGGGTGTGAACATTACCCCAGTGTCGGCATCGGTTTCCTCCCACAGTCAAAGAGGTGCAGGTTAGGGTGAATTGGCCGTGCAGAAGTACCCATAGTGTTCAGGGATGTGTAGGTTAGGTGGATTGTCTATGCTAAATTACCAGTGTCCAGGGATAAGCAAGCTCAGGGGATTAGCCATGGAAAATGCAGGGTTGGGGTAGATCTGAGTGGGATGTTCTTTGGAGGGTCAGTGGCAACTTGGTGGACCGAATGGCCTGCTTCCCCATTGTAGGGATTCTACGATTCTAACCCTCTGTCTTGAAATTGAGTCATAGAGGTCTATAGCATGGAAACAGTTCCTATGATGCCTCGTTTTCACAATTAATTTAGTCCCATTCCCTGCATTTAGGCCATATCCCTCCATACCCCTCCCATCCATGTATCTGTCTAAATGTTTCTTCAATGACTGTTTGAATTCGTGTATCGCTGGACATCGAAGTGCATCTGGGAAAATAACAAACAGTGAAATTCACAACTAATCTTGGAGGAACAGTTGGGCGAAGTTCACAGCACAGAATTAGATAAGTTAATTGTTGTTTTAAGTCTGTCTCAAGAGAAAAGCTGCAGTAGTGAGTATAGTGGATTCTTTCTTGATTATGTGTTTTTGGAGACAAGTCTTTTGATTAAACATAAAATATAAGCCATAGCTATTAATTTAACCTGGAGCGGTGTTTGTAGAGGAATAAAACGGTATTATTTTCTGGGTCTGTAGATTGTGAAGGAGCAAAAATGTCCTTTGCAGTGACATATACTTCTTGTCAAATGTGGGAGTTTAAAGAGAGTTTAAGGGTTACTGCGGATAATATCTGCCATAAATTCTGTTGGATGCTAATCTTATCAGATTGAGTGGATCGGTTGGACAGACAGATAGAAGCAATGAGGAATTTGCAACAGCAACAGTATGTGATGGATGGCAGTTATAGGAAGGGGGGAAAGTCTCAGATACAGTCACATAGATGGGTTCACTCCAGGGAGCGTGAGAGAGGTCGGCACCAAGGGCAGGAGTCTTTTGTGGATATATCCATTTCAAACAGGTATGCTGTTTTGGAAAATGTAGGAGGTGATGGATTCTCAGGGGAACGTAGCATGAACAGCCAAGTTTCTGGTATTGAGACGGGCTCTAATGCAATGAGAGATCAATCGTGTTAGGGGATTCTGTAGTCAGAGGTACAGACAGACGTTCTGTGGCCAGTGGAGAAAAAGCAGAATGGTGTGTTGTTTCCCTGGTGCCAGGATCAAGGCTGTCCCAGAGAGGGTGCAGAATGTTCTCACAGGGGAGATGGGCCAGCAGGAGGTCATTGTCCACATTGGAACCAATGACATTGGAAGGGAAAAGGTTGAGACTCTGAAGGGAGATTAGAGAGAGTTAGGCAGAAATTTAAGAAGGAGGCCCTCAAGGGTAGTAATATCTGGATTACTCCCAGTGCTACGAGCTAGTGAGGGCAGGAATAGGAGGATAGAGCAGATTAATGCATGGCTGAGGAGCTGGTGTATGGGAGAAGGATTCACATTTTTGGATCATTGGAATCTCTTTTGGGGTAGAAGTGAGCTGTACAAGAAGGACGGATTGCACCTAAATTGGAAGGGGACTAATATACTGGCAGGGTAATTTGCGAGAACTGCTTGGGAGGATTTAAACTAGCAAGGTGAGGGAGGGAGGGGGGGGGGGACCCAAGGAGATAGTGAGGAAAGAGATCGATCTGAGACGGGTACAGCTGAGAACAGAAGTGAGTCAACAGTCAGGGCAAGCAGGGACAAGGTCGGACTAATAAATTAAACTGCATTTATTTCAATGCAAGGGGCCGAACAGGGAAGGCAGATGAACTCAGGGCATGGTTAGGAACATGGGACTGGGATATCATAGCAATTACAGAAACATGGCTCATGAATGGGCAGGACTGGCAGCTTAATGTTCCAGGATACAAATGCTACAGGAAGGATAGAAAGGGAGGCGAGAGGAGGGGGAGTGGTGTTTTTGATAAGGGATAGCATTACAGCTGTGCTGAGGGAGGATATTCCTGGAAATACATCCAGGGAAGTTATTTGGGTGGAACTGAGAAATAAGAAAGGGATGATCACCTTATTGGGATTGTATTATACAGCCCCCAATAGTCAGAGGGAAATTGAGAAACAAACTTGTAAGGAGATCTCAGCTATCTGTAAGAATAATAGGGTAGTTATGGTAGGGGATTTTAACTTTCCAAACATCGACTGGGACTGCCATAGTGTTAAAGGTTTATATGGAGAGGAATTTCTTAATTGTGTACAAGACAATTTTCTAATTCAGTATGTGGATGTACCTACTAGAGGAGGTGGAAAACTTGACCTACTCTTGGGAAATAAGGCAGGGAAGGTGACTGAGGTTTCAGTGGGGGAGCATTTTGGGGCCACCAACCATAATTCTATTTGTTTTAAAATAGTGATGGAAGAGGATAGACCAGATCTAAAAGTTGAAGTTCTAAATTGGAGAAATGCCAATTTTGACGGTATTAGGCAAGAACTTTCGAAAGCTCATTGGAGGCAGATGTTTGCAGGTAAAGGGACGGCTGGAAAATGGGAATCCAGTGAAAGTATACTCCTGTCAGGGTGAAAGGGAAGGCTGGTAGGTACAGAGAATGCTGGATGACTAAAGAAATTGAGGGTTTGATAAAGAAAAAGAAGGAAAGATATGTCAGGGATAGATAGAGTGAATCCTTAGAAGAGTATAAAGGCAGTAGCAGTATACTTAAAAGGGAAATCAGGAGGGCAAAAAGGGGACACGAGATACCTTTGGCAAATAGAATTAAGGAGAATCCAAAAGGTTTTTACAAATATATTAAGGACAAAATGGTAACTAGGGAGAGAATAGGGCCCCTCAAAGAACAGCAAGGGGGCGTTTGTGTGGAGCCACAAAAAATGGGGGAGATATAAACTGTAGGGAAATAGATGGTGACATCTTGCAAAATGACCCGATTACAGAAGAGGAAATGCTGGATGCCTTGAAACGGTTAAAAGTGGATAAATCCCCAGGACCTGATCAGGTGTACCCAAGAACTCTGTGGGAAGCTAGAGAAGTGATTCCTGGGCCTTTTGCTGGGATATTTGTATCATCGATAGTCACAGGTGAGGTGCCAGAAGACAAGAGGTTGGCAAACGTGGTGCCACTGTTTAAGAAGGGGGGTAAAGACAAACCAGGGAACTATAGACTGGTGAGCCTGACCTCGGTGGTGGGCAAGTTGTTGGAAGGAATCCTAAGGGACAGGAAGTACATGTATTTGGAACGGCAAATACTGATTCGGGATAGTCAACATGGCTTTGTGCTTGGGAAATCAAGTCTCACAAATTTGATTGAGTTTTTTGAAGAAGTAACAAAGAAGATTGATGAGGGCAGAGCAGTAGATGTGGTCTATATGGACTTCAATAATGCGTTCGACAAGGTTCCCCATGGGAGACTGATTAGCAAGGTTAGATCTCATGGAATATAAGGCGAACTAGCCATTTGGATAAGAACTGGCTCAAAAGTAGAAGACAGAGGGTGGTGGTGGAGGGTTGTTTTTCAGACTGGAGGCCTGTGACCAGTGGAGTGCCACAAGGATCGGTGCTGGGCCCTCTACTTTTTGTCATTTACATAAATGATTTGGATGCGAGCATGAGAGGTACAGTTCGTAAGTTTGCAGATGACATCAAAATTGGAGGTGTAGTGGACAGCAAAGAGGGTGACCTCAGATTACAACAGGATCTGGACCAGATGGGCCAATGGGCTGTGACGTGGCAGATGGAGTTTAATTCAGATAAATGCGAGGTGCTGCAATTTGGGAAAGCAAATCTTTGCAGGACTTATACACTTAATGGTAAGATCCTAGGGAATGTTGCTGAACAAAGAGACCTTGGAGTGCAGGTTCATAGTTCCTTGAAAGTGGAGTCGCAGGTAGATAGGATAGTGAAGGCGGCGTTTGGTATGCTTTCCTTTATTGGTCAGAGTATTGAGTACAGGAGTTGGGAGGTCATGTTGCGGCTGTACATGACATTGGTTAGGCCACTGTTGGAATATTGCATGCAATTCTGATCTCCTTCCTATCGGAAAGATGTTGTGAAACTTGAAAGGGTTCAGAAAAGATTTACAAGGATGTTGCCAGGATTGGAGGATCTAAGCTACAGGGAGAGGCTGAACAGGCTGGGGCTGTTTTCCCTGGAGCGTCGGAGGCTGAGGGGTGACCTTATAGAGGTTTACAAAATTATGAGGGGCATGGGTAGGATAAATAGGCAAAGTCTTTTCCCTAGCGTCGGAGAGTCCAGAACTAGAGGGCATAGGTTTAGGGTGAGAGGGGAAAGATATAAAAGAGACCTAAGGGGCAACTTTTTCACGCAGAGAGTGGTACGTGTATGAAATGAGCTACCAGAGGATGTGATGGAAGCTGGTACAATTGCAACATTTAAGAGGCATTTGGATGGGTATATGAATAGGAAGGGTTGGGAGTGATATGGGCCCGGTGCTGGCAAGTGGGACTAGATTGGATTGGGATATCTGGTCAGCATGGACGGGTTGGACCAAAGGGTCTGTTTCCATGACTCTACGACAGAATTGTATTCGCTTCCACCACCACCTCTGCCAATCTGTTCGAGACATTCTCCACTCTCTCCGTGTAAACGTTTGCCCCTCTGGACCCATTTATATCTCTCCTCCACTCACCTTAAACTTATGTCCTCTAAGTTTAGACCCCCACATGGGGAAAAAGCTTTGGCTGTCAACCTTATCTATGCCTCTCGTGATTTTATATCACGTCTCAGTCCCCTGTGCTCCTGGGGAAAAAAGAAGTCCTCGCCTATCCAGCCTCTCCTTATAACAACCTTCCAGCCAAGTAGCATCCCAGTAAATCTTTTCTGCATCCTTTCTACTTAGTAATATCCTTCCAACAGTAGGGTGACTAGAATTGCATGCTGTACTCCTTACCAACATCTTGTACAGCTGCAACAAGATGTCCCAACTCCTATACTCGATGCTCTGACCAATGAAAGCAAGCATGCTGAAAGTCTTCTTCACCTCCCTGTCTACCCATGACTCCACTTTCTAGGACTTCTTCGAGACACTGCAGTGTCACATGCAGTGTCTCGAAGTTTTTGGTTGGAGACACTGCATGTGAAATAGATTCAGTGCTATATTAAAGGCAGAAAAGAATAACAAAAGTATACGATTAGAGAGCCAGGAATTATGTATCGAGATAAGGTACTGAAATAGTCGAGATAAGCACCAACTAATAATGTCTACCAATAAGCATCGAATCTGTTTCACATGCAGTATTCAAACCGAGAGATCTAGGGTGCAGGTTCATAGCTCCTAGAAAGTGGAGTCACAGGTAGACAGGAAAGGCTTTTGGCCCGCTTGCTTTCATCAGTCAGAGCACTGAGCATCGCAGTTGAGATGTCTTGTTGCAGCTTTCACACATACCACACAATAACACAAGACATGACCCTGCCTTCCTCACTGACCGTCCCTTTGAATATCAAATGGAAAATACCCCTTTAACTGTGATGATCAGAAAAGATGGCATCCTTCGAAAAAAAAGTGTTGTACCAACAAATATTGGACAGAGGGAGAAAGTTGCACTTTGAGGTGAAGATCAATCTTCATTGAGAGAGGAGCAGCAGCAGCTTCAGAAGCTCATGGTCCAACTTCTGCTTTTAGACATGGGGAGGGGGTGGGGAACTCTGATTGGTAGGAGGAGCAGGCACCTTCCAGTCCTTCTGGGCTTCCTATTGGTCAATCCCCAGACATGCGCCTCCTTGACCAGGAGATTCACATGTCAACTATCCAATGGGAGACAGCCAGCCTGGAAATATGGGGATTGTACCTGAAACAACCCCACAGAGGCGTGTCACCATGTTACCCTTTATTTACATGTGCAGAAACCTTGACACTGGTCCAGTTTGCTCAGAGTGAAAAGAACCTCTGACATGGCTGTTTCTGTCAGCCAGGGCTCCCCGATTGGACCAGGTTAACAGCCCCAATCAAGGAACTCATATTCTGTGCGATCCACCTAACTGACATTATAATCACCACAGAACCTAGTACTTCTCTTCACCGAACACTGCAATTACTTTACTTTTCAGTTTAATGATCCAACTCTCTTTTGAATGCCATAATTGAATCTAATTCCAACACATACTCTCGCAGACCATTCCAGAGGTCGAAGCATTTTCAATCATTAGATTAGAATTACGTTTTGGATCACACTCAAAAAGATTTCATTTGGACTATTGCTTCCAATCATTTGCAGTAATTTCTTCATACGAACAAATTTACAACTTAGTGGGTTTATTCAAATTTTATAACATATTGGGGTAGTACGGTGCTTAGCACTGCTACCTCACAACGCCAGGGACCCAGGTTCAATTCCAACTTCAGGTGACCGACTGTGTGGAGTTTGGATGTTCTCCCTGTCTACAGGCGTTTCATCCCACAGTCCAAAGATATGGAGGGTGGGTGGACTGACCAGGCTAAATTGCTCCATGATGTGAAGGCTAGGTGGATTAGCCATGGTAAATGCAGGGGCAAGGGGTGATTCTGAATGGGATGCTCTTTGGTGGGTCAGTGCAGACTCAATGTGACAAATGGCCTCTTTCTGCACTGTAGGAATTTTATGCATGTCTGTCTGACGTCTTGCAAATGCACCTTTCTGAAAAGGACAGTTTGCTGTCATGTTCAGTACTGCAGTGTCTATATTTTCCCACATACCTCTAAATTAGTTTTGCATGAAATTCCCCCCATTTCCACTGTATCTTAGCTAGCATTCCCCCTTTCATTCCTTATCAATTTTTCCATTACCGTGACTTATGATCCTTTTCTCTTTATAGATTATTGTAGACTAAGTCTAGTTACCATGTTTACCAAAGTATAAGATGAAAATGCATTTTTTTTTCTGATCCCATACTTAACTATCCCATAAAGCTTGTTAAGGGGGAGGGGGAGGGTGGAATTGAGGAAACTGGTGAAATCTAGACTGATCCCAATTGTTGGATGATCCCATAATGGAAGATGAAGTGTTCTTCCTCCAGGTGTCAGGTGGCTAGAGTTTGGCGATGGAGGCAGCCCAGGACACACATGCCTTACCTGAGTGGGAGGGGTAGTTAAAGTGTTCAGCCACAGGACAGTGGATCATTTACTTCGCTTGTCCCAGAGGTGTTCTCCGAAACGTTCTGCAAGTCCAGTCTCCCTAATGCAAAGGAGACCACGTCAAGCACAACGGACACGTAAATAAATCTTATAAATAATTGTATAAATTTTAGCCTGCCAGAGTTATTTTCTATCAGACTTTAATTAAGTTGGATGACGGGATGAAAGAGTCTGTTGGTCAGACTTGAATCAGCACCCCGAAATGAGACAAAGCCATGAATATCAGTGAACTGCATTTGTTGAAAGCATGAGTTCTTGATTTATTTTCACAACTTACTGGTATTCACATCTGCACATTCAATGTCAAACTCTGACATCAGAAATGAAATTACACCATTAATTTTGTCTTACAATATTCCAACAAACAAATTGATAGCACACAGTGAATACCATGTCCGATTATTGTGAAATTAAATTTGACCAAATAAAATGTAAAATCAAATGGGAGATAACAAATGGGGGAAGGGCAGAAGGCAAGAAATGCAGCATCATAGAAGGTGCTCCTCCACGGAGTGTATTTTACCAACTACAACTGCTCAATATAAGCAAACACTCTGACATGATCCTCCGGTTTTAATGTAAACCATAGCCCCATACAGTAGGTACCATTTAAATAAGTTAATAGATACAAGCCTTGAGCAAATCCAGCCTCCAGCCGGACCCCCCGCTTTTTGGAGCTCGGACCTTCCTCCAGCTCCGGGGGATTGTTGAGCTCCTGGGCTCCGGCCGCCGCCGAAGAAGCCGCGGGCGCCGGCTCTCTCTCCTCCACCGCCGACATTTTTAATTTGTTTTCTCGTTCACCCGGTAACCGTCACCTCCCCCTTCCCGGGCCCCGGGAATTATACAAAAATAAACAATAAACCCCACCGGGGACTGTCTCCTTTTCTTCACAACTTTTGTTTGAAAAGTTCCGGCTTTAATTTGAAATGTATTTTAAAGGTATTTTCTGAGGTAAACGATGCCTGTCTGCCCCCCTCTCTCCGTCAGAAACCGCCCGCTGAGTCGATGAGAAAACCGCAGCCTCGCGCCGCCATCTTTGTTTTTCTTCTTCTTTCCGTCTCCGCGCTCCCTCCAATCAGAGCGCACCTTACTTCACCTGACCAATGGCGGCCGACTTTCGGAGACACGCCCCTTACATGCTGCACGGACTGCAAGTTTTGTGATTGGTGGAGAGGTTCGCAATCGCGGCGTGTCTCCGCCCCTTTCCTCTGAGGGTGTGTCTCCCTGAGGTACATTTGTATGCCTCAAAAATTACCACATTGACTCAACCTAACTCCGAGACTCAATGTTACTGACAGTTTATTTGTGTGTGAACCCGAGGGCCTTATGTGTCTTGTTATAGAGGCGGAGACATACTCAGCAGGGAAACAGACCCCTCAGTCCAACTCGTCTATACTGACCAGAAATCCAAAATTAATCTCGTCTCATGTGTCAGCATTTGGCTCATAAACCCATCCAGATACTTTTAAAATGTTGTAATTGTACCAGCCTCCAACACTTCCTCTGGAAGTTCATGCCACACACGAACCACCTTTGTGTAAAAAATTTGCCCCATGTCTGTTTTTCAAACTCTCTCTCCTCTCACTGTAAAAATGTGTCCCCTGATCTTGAAATCCTCCATCCTTGGGAAGAGGCAACTATCATTAACCCTATCTATTCACCTCGTGGTTTTATAAACATCGCCTCTCAACCTTCTCTGCTCTGGCAGAAAAATATCCCAGCCGATCCAGCCTTAATTCCAATTTGATAATAGTGGCGCAGAGATGATTTCAGCTCTTTGTGTGTCAAGGAGCTCTCAATTGTAAACAATGCCTCTTAAGTTCACCTCATCTTAAAACGAATGGCATAAGCTACTTGTGACCAGATTTGTAAGATATGTTTTGAATGGAGGAGTAAAACTCACAATAAAAGATTAATGCAGTCTTTATTCACAACTCATTATTAAACACACTTTCTCCATTTACAGATGTGATTGAGAGGCTTCTCCGAATGAATCTTTGACTGATAACTGAGTTTGTCAGGATTTTGAGAGTCACTGTAGCTCTGTTGTAGCACAGGGGAGTGTGCTTTCAGACAGACCACATTGTGCAGAAAGTTCTCCCGCATCAGACGAGTAAAGTCGACATGTTTGTAACAAGTTGTGAAACTTGAAAGGGTTCAAAAAACATTTGCAATGATGTTGCCAGTGTTGGAGTGTTTGAGGGAGGAAGAGGCTGAATAGGCTGGGATTATTTTCCCTGGAGCATTGGTTGCTGAGGGCTAAGCTTATAGAGGTTTATAAAATCCACAAAGGGCGTTGATAGCGTAAATAGGCAAGGTAGTTTCCTCAAGGTGGGAGAGTTTAGAACGAGAAGGCGCAGTTTTAGGGTGAAAGGAGAAAAGTTTAAAAGGGATCTCAAAGTGGTAAGTTTCTCACAGAGACGAGAGAGATTGAAAAACAGACATGGGGCAATTCTTTTACACAGAAGTGGTGGACATGGGTACAATTACAACATTTGGATAAGTACGTGAATAGCAAAGGTTTGGAGGGAAAGGGAGAGGCTGAATAGGCTGAGGTTGTCTACCCTGGGGTGTCAGCAGCTGAGGGTTTGCCTTATAGAGGTTTATAAAACCATGAAGGACACGGATAGGGTAAAAAGTCAAGGACATTTCTTGGGTTTGGGGGAGTCCAGAAAAAGAGGGAACAGGTTTTAAGTGAGAGGCGAAAGGGACCTGAGGAGCAACCTTTTCACAGAAGGTGATGTGTGTACAGAATGAGCTGCCAATGAAAGCGGTGAAGGGCTGGTACAATGTCAACATGTAAAAGGCATGCTCATGTGTGTAAGTATATAAAGAGTTTAGAGAGATATAAAGACTCTGCTGCGGCCGCATCTGGAGTATTGTGTGCAGTTTTGGTCGCCATACTATAGGAAGAATGTAGAGACATTGGAACGGGTGCAGAGGAGGTTTACCAGGATGTTGCCTGGTATGGTAGGAAGATCTTATGAGGAAAGGCTGAGGCACTTGGGGCTGTTTTCATTGGAGAAAAGAAGGTTTAGAGGTGACTTGATAGAGGTGTACAAGATGATTAGGGGTTTACATAGGGTTGACCATGAGAACCTTTTCCAAGTATGGAGTCAGCTACTACGAGGGGCATAGCTTTAAATTAAGGGGTGGTAGGTATAGGACAGATGTTAGGGGTAGATTCTTTACTCAACGAGTCGTGAGTTCATGGAATGCCCTGCCAGTAGCAGTGGTGGACTCTCCCTCTTTATGGGCATTTAAACGGGCATTGGATAGGCATATGGAGGATAGTGGGCTAGTGTAGGTTAGGTGGGCTTGGATCGGCGCAACATCGAGGGCCAAAGGGCCTGTACTGTGCTGTATTTTTCTATGTAAATGGGTCAAAATGAGCTGGATGTAGGTTTGCTCGCTGAGCTGGGAGGTTTATTTCCAGAAATGGGCGGCACGGTGGCACAGTTGTTAGCACTGCTGCCTCACAGCACCAGAGACCCGGGTTCAATTCCTGCCTCAGGCGACTGACTGTGTGGAGTTTGCACATTCTCCCCGTGTCTGCGTGGGTTTCCTCCGGGTGCTCCGGTTTCCTCCCACAGTCCAAAGATGTGCAGGTCAGGTGAATTGGCCATGCTAAATTGCCCGTAGTGTTAGGTAAGGGGTAAATGTAGAGGGTATGGGTGGGTTGCGCTTCGGCGGGTCGGTGTGGACTTGTTGGGCTGAAAGGCCTGTTTCCACACTGTAATGTAATCTCATGTAATCTAATCTAATCTAAATTTCGTCACCCTACTAGGTAACATCGTCACTGGGCCTCAGGTGAAGCAATGTACATGAGTCCCACTGAAGATGTTACCTAGTAGGGTGACGAAACGTCTGGAAATGAACCTCGCAGCTCAGTGAGCAAACCTACATCCAGAACCTCAACCCGAGCTACAAATCTCAAAATACACGGAGACAAAATGGGGTTAGCATATCTGATCAGCATGGACAAGTTGGATTGAAGGATCTGTTTCTGTGCTGTGCATCTCTGACTATTACTACTGGATACAGGCCTGGAGCAAGTAGGTGGTACTAGTTTAATGGGGCATCATGGACTGGTTGGAGTCATACTGTTTCCGTACTGTATGATTAAAGAGCATCGAATGGTGATTAATCCCAAAGAGATGATAAAGGTTTCGAGCATCACCTTGGGCGCTTGCGTGTGGACCCCTTCCAGATAACTGAGGGCAATGGAGCACTGTAAGGTTCTGTACATCAGACAGTCAGCCAGCAAGTTCCCACTGGGAGACTAGTCTCAAGAAAGGAAGCAGTTTCCTGTCCCATCAGTTGGATTGTGAATACAGTTTGGAGCAAGTCCTATATTTCTGACAACATAGGTAGACAGGACAGTGAAGAAGACTTTTGGCATACTGGCCTTCATCAGTCAGGGCACTGAGTATAACAGTTGGGAAGCTACGTTGCAGTTATCAAAGACATCGATGAGGCCACACTTGGAGTATTGTGTTCAGTTTTGGTCACCTTACTATAACAAGGATGGTATTAAACTGGAAAGATTGCAGAAGAAATTTACAAGGATATTGCTAGGACTCAAGGGTTTGAGTTATAGGGCGAGGTTTGACAAGTTAGGACTTCCTTCTTTAGAGCATAGGAGACTGAGGGGGGAACCTTATACAAGTGTCCAAGATCATGAGAGGCATGGATAGTGTGAATGCACTCAGTCTTTTTCCTGGAGTTGGGAAACGAGGACTAGAGGACATCAGGTTATGGTTAGAGGGGAAAGAATAACAGGTAACCTGAGGGGTAACTTTTTTTTTAAACGCAGTGTGGTGTGCATATGGAATGAGCTGCCAGTGAAAGTGGTTGAGGCGGGTATATTAACTACATTTAAAAAGAATTTGGACAAATACATGGATAGGAAAGGTTTAGAAGGGTATGGGCCAAGAGTAGGGAAATGGGATTCGTGTTGATGGACGTTTTGGTTGGCGTGGACCAGTTTGGGCTAAAGGGCCTGTCACTGTGCTGTCAGACTCTATGACTCGTGTCTCTTTGTTGCTCTGACAGTTGAGTTTCCAGATGAGCATCTCACTAAATCATGCCAAATAAAATCCGATCTCATTCGTCAACGCTGATGCAGAGGTGCTGGTGTTGGATCGGGCTGGATCAAGGTCAGAAGTCACATGTCATCAGGTGAGAGTCTAACAGGTTTATCTGAAGACACAAGCTTTTGGAGCACTGCTCCTTCCCCACCTCCAGGGAAAAGACATTGTCTATTTACCCTATCCATGCCCCTCATAATTTTGTAATCCTTTATAAGGTCACCCCTCCACGTCTGACACTCCAGGGAAAACAGCCCCAGTCTATTCAGCCTCTCCCTGCAGCTCAAATCCTCCAACCCCCAGCAACATCCTGGTAAATCATGTCTGAGAGAGAAGTCAACGTTTTGGTAGAAGAAGGGCTAATGCTCATTCCTCCATCTTCTGGTGCTGTCTGGCTTGCTGTGTTTTCCCAGCCGACTGCTTGCCGACTTTGGATTCCAAAATCCAACGGGGGGGTGGGGGGGGAGCGGGGGGGAATGCAGTCCAGCACAAAACGAACAAAAAAAGCCCACTGACTCTACCACCGCACCCACTGTCAGAACAGGCAGGAGGTTCAGTCCTGGGGGTGACCCACAGCAGGATCACCGGCGGAATCCAATTGTTGAGAACGCTGGTGCCCCCGCAAGTTGCAGGACACCGTGAACCTCCACCCACACCCTGGGCAGGCAAATGGCCTCTCGCCCGTGTGAATTCGCCGGTGGGCCAGCAAGTCGGAGGAATGGCTGAAGGCCTTCTCGCACTCGGGGCAGCTGAAGGGCCTCTCCCCTGTGTGGACCCGCCTGTGCTTTATGAGGGTTCACTGAAGGCCTTCCTGCACTCGGGGCAGGGGAATGGCCTCTCACCGATGTGGATCCGCTGGTGGGTCAGCAGGTGGGAGGAGCTAGTGAACCTCTTCCCGCACTCAGGGCAGCTGAATGGCCTCTCCCCAGTGTGGACCCGCCAGTGGACCAGTAGGTTGCAGAAGCGGGTGAAGCCATTCCCGCACTCCAGGCAGCCGAAGGGCCTCTCCCCAGTGTGACTGTGTCGATGAGTCTCCAGGGCAGATGGGACACGGAAGCCTTTCCCGCAGTCGCCACACTTCCATGGTTTCTCCATGGGGCGGGATTCCTCATGTTTCTCCGTGGCAAAAGATTCAGCCATACACAAAAGGTGCGTACAGCCCCCTCACCACCGTGATTCCTCTTCCCAGGCCGTATAACTTGTTTCAGACTCCACACTCAGTGTGCTGCAACAGTAGGGTCTCTCATCCAGTCCCATAAATGCTGAAAATGTACTGAAACAAGAACCAAAAAACTTTGCTCCTTCTCACAGAATCACATTCGAAAATTGTTGTGATCCCGATGCATTAAGTGACTGTCAGACATTGATGTGAAAGTAAGGACTGCAGACGCTGGAGAGTCAGAGTCGAAGAGTGGCGGTGCTTGAAAAGCTCAGCAGGTCACACAGCATCCAAGGAGCAGGAGAGCCAATGTTTCAGGCATAAGCCCTTCATCTGTTTATTTTGAAACTTCCGTCTTCAGATTTTCAAATACTCTAAGACACCACAATATTCATCACTGTCAATCTGGGATAGGGAGGTGTGTGTGTGGAGGGGGGGGGGGGGGGGTGGTGGTGGTGGTGGTGGTGGTTGGAATGAGACCTCAAGGTATTGACACCTACATATGGCAAATGTTAATGGCAAGCCAGAGTCAGAGCACAGAAACAGCCCCTTCAGTCCAGCTTGTCCATGCCAACCAGATATCTAATCTAATCTAATCCCATTTGGTCAGCATTGGGCCCACATCCCTATCAACCCTTCCTAATCACAGACCCATCCAGATGTCTTTTAAATGTAATTGGACCAGCATCCACCACTTCCTCTGCCATCTCTTTCCTTGCATGCACCACCTTCTGCGTGAAAAAGTTGCCCCTTAAATTCCTTTCTAACAATACTCGCTCCATCTAAACCTTTCACACAAAGCAGTCCTAGTCTATGTTTGGAAAGTTAAAATTCCCTACCATAGCCACCCTATTATTCTTGCAGATACTTCTTGCAGTTCCTGCTGACTATTACATGGTCTATAATACAATCCCAATGTGATCATACCTTTTTTATCTCCAGGCTTCACCCAAATCACCTTCCTGGATGTACTCCCAGGAATATCCTTCCAGACTACAGCAGGAATACTATACCTTATCAAAAATACAACTCCCACTCCTCTCTTCCCTCACTTTCTATCCTTTTTTCAATGCAAAGGGTATAACTTCTCATTGTGGTACAGAATTTGGCACGTGTTTGCCGATTGAGACACTGACTTGTACCAAATTTTCCAGAATCTGCCCCCTCCCTGGATTCACTACCTTTCCATGCAGTTGCTGCAAATAAACAACTAAAGCCCAGAATGAAAAAAAGTATAAAAAGGGGTGAGAAAAGAGAGTGCTTTACTCATAGATGTTCGATAGAGGAAGGAAGTTGCAGTCTGGGGTAAAGCTCAATCTTCATTCAGAAATAGAAGCAACACCAACAAGTTCAGAATCTCATAATTTTGGATTAGTGGTGCTGGAAGAGCACAGCATTTCAGGCAGCATCCGGGAAGCAGCAAAATCGACGCTCCAGGCAAAAGCCCTTCATCAGGAATAAAGGCAGAGAGCCTGAAGCGTGGAGAGATAAGCTAGAGGAGGGTGGGGATGGGGAGAAAGTTGCATAGAGTACAATAGGTGAGTGGGGGAGGGGATGAAGGTGATAGGTCGGAGGCGGGGAGGAGGGTGGAGTGGATAGGTGGTAAAAGAAGATAGGCAGGTAGGACAAGTCATGGGGACAGTGCTGAGCTGGAAGTTTGGAACTAGGGTGAGATGGGGAAAGGGGAAATGAGGAAACTGTTAAAGACCACATTGATGCCTTGGGGTTGAAGTGTTCTGAGGCGGAAGATGAGGCGTTCTTCTCCAGACGTGCAGCGGTGAAGGAGGCCCAGGACCTCCATGTCCTCGGCAGAGTGGGAGGGGGAGTTGAAATGCTGGGCCACAGGGCGATGTGGTTGATTGGTGCGGGTGTCCCGGAGATGTTCCCTAAAGCGCTCTGCTAGGAGGCGTCCAGTCTCCCCATGTAGAGGAGACCACATTGGGAGCAACTGATGCAATAAATGAGATTAGTGGATGTGCAGGTAAAACTTTGATGGATGTGGAAGGCTCCTTTAGGTCCTTGGATGAAAGTGAGGGAGGAGGTGTGGGCATCGGTTTTGCAGTTCATGCGGTGGCAGGGGAAGGTGCCTGGTTGGGAGGATGGGTTGTAGGGGGGGCGTGGACCTGACCAGGTAGTCACGGAGGGAACGGTCTTTGCGGAAGGCGGAAAGGGGTGGGGAGGGAAATATATCCCTGGTGGTGAGGTCTTTTTGGAGGTGGGGAAATGTCGGCGGTTGATTTGGTTTATACGAAGGTTGGTAGGGTGGAAGGTGAGGACCAGGGGCGTTCTGTCCTTGTTATGGTTGGAGCGGTGGGGTCTGAGGGCAGAGGTGCGGGATGTGGACGAGTTGCGTTAGAGGGCATCTTTAACCATGTGGGAAGGGAAATTGCGATCTCTAAAGAAGAAGGCCATCTGGTGTGGTTCTGTGGTGGAACTGGTCCTCCTGGGAGCAGATATGGCGGAGGTGGAGGATTTGGGAATACTGGATGCCATTTTTGCAAGAGGTAGGGTGGGAAGAGGTGTAATCCAGGTAGCAGTGGGAGTCAGTGGGTTTGTAAAAAATGTCAGTGTCAAGTCGGTCGTCATTAATGGAGATGGAGAGGTCCAGGAAGGGGAGGGATGTGTCAGAGATGGTCCAGGTAAATTTAAAGTCAGGGTTGAATGTGTTGGTGAAGTTGATGAATTGCTCAACCTCCTTGCGGGAGCATGAGGTGGTGCCAATGCAGTCTTCAATGTTGCAGAAGAAGAGGTGGGGAGTGGTGCCGGTGTAATTACAAAAGATCGATTGTTCTATGTAGCCAACAAAGAGACAGGCATAGCTGGGGCGCATACGTGTGCCTATGGCTACCCCTTTGGTCTGGAGGAAGTGGGAGGATTCGAAGGAGAAATTGTTAAGGGTGAGGACCAGTTCGGCCAAACGAATAAGAGTGTCGGTGGAATGGTACTGTTGGGGACGTCGGGAGAGGAAAAAACGGAGGGCTTGGAGGCCCTGGTCATGGCAGATGAAGGTGTAGAGGGATTGGATATCCATGGTGAAGATGAGGCGTTGGGGGCCGTGGAAATGGAAGTCTTGGAGGAGGTGGAGGGCGTGGGTGGTATCTCGAACGTTTGTGGGGAGTTCTTGGACTAGGGTGGATATGGACAGTGTTGAGGTAGGTAGAGATGAGTTCAGTGGGGCAGGAGCATGCTGAGACAATGGGTTGGCCAGGGTGGTCAGGCTTGTGGATCTTGGGAAAGAGGTAGAACCGGGCACACCAGATGGCCTCTTTCTTTGGAGACCCATGTCGTTAAATATGCCCTCCCACGGGGTTAAAGATGCCCTCCAACACATCTTGTCCACATCCCGCACCTCCGTCCTCAGACCCCACCCCTCCAACCGTAACAAGGACAGAACGCCCCTGGTGCTCATCTTCCACCCTACCAACCTTCGCATAAACCAAATCATCCACCGACATTTCCACCACCTCCAAAAAGACCCCACCACCAGGGATATATTTCCCTCCCCACCCCTTTCCGCCTTCCGCAAAGACCGTTCCCTCCGTGACTACCTGGTCAGGTCCACGCTCCCCTACAACCCACCCTCCCATCCTGGTACCTTCCCCTGCCACTGCAGGAATTGCAAAACCTACACCCACACCTCCTCCCTCACCTCCATCCAAGGACCTAAAGGAGCCTTCCACATCCATCAAAGTTTTACCTGCACATCCACTAATATCATTTATTGCATCCGTTGCTCCCAATGCGGTCTCCTCTACATTGGGGAGACTGGACGCCTCCTAGCAGAGCGCTTTAGGGAACATATCCGGGACACCCGCACCAATCAACCACATCGCCCTGTGGCCCAGCATTTCAACTCCCCCTCCCACTCTGCCGAGGACATGGAGGTCCTGGGACTCCTTCACCACTGCTCCCTCACCACCAGACGCCTGGAGGAAGAACGCCTCATCTTCCGCCTCAGAACACTTCAACCCCAAGGCATCAATGTGGACTTCAAAAGTTTCCTCATTTCCCCTTCCCCCACCTCACCCGAGTTCCAAACTTCCAGCTCAGCACTGTCCCCATGACTTGTCCTACCTGCCTATCTTCTTTTCCACTTATCCACTCCACCCTCCTCCCCACCTCCGACCTATCACCTTCATCCCCTCCCCCACTCACCCATTGTACTCTATGCTACTTTCTCCTCACCCCCACACTCCTCGAGCTTATCTCTCCACGCTTCAGGCTCTCTGCCTTTATTCCTGACGAAGGGCTTTTGCCCGAGACGTCGATTTTGCTGCTCCTCGGATCCTGCCTGAATTGCTGTGCTCTTCCAGCACCACTAATCCAGAATCTGGTTTCCAGCAACTGCTGTCATTGTTTTTACCCTCAGAATCTCATCGTCCAACTTCCACATTTCGACAATAGCGGGGCTCTAATTGGCAGGAGGACCAGACTCCTTCCGGTCCTCCAGGGTTCTCCATTGGTCCGTAAAAGATAGTCGCGCGGCTCTTCCGCGGAGAACTATGCGCATGCGCGATACTTTGCTGGCACAAATACACATGCGTAGTGCTTGCTGACACCGAGGAGCATGCGTCGTAAACCCTTTGGAAATTTTACGCCGCCAAATTCTCGCAAATGGGACTTGATTGGGTTAGCATATCTGGTCAGTACGGACAAGTTGGACCGAAGGATCTGTTTCAGTGCTGTGCAACCCCATGACTCTGTGGGATTAGGGTGTCACTGGTTAGACCAGCATTTCTTGCCCGGCGGGAGCGAGGACTGTAAAAAGTTAAACTCACTGCTGCGGGTCTGGAGTCATGTGTGGGGCAGACCAGGTAAAGGATGACATTTACCTTCCCGATAAAAGACATTAGTGAATCAGATGGCCTTTCCCCCCCGAAAGTGATTTCATCGTTAGATTCTAAGCTTCAGACCTCTGACCGGATTAAAATTCCACCATGTGCCACAGCGCGATTCGAACCCGGGAGTCCCCAGAACTGGGTTAATCATCCAGCCAATAATAGCACGAGACTGTCGCTACTTCAATCCCTCTGCGATGACACACGAACTCACCAATGCTTGCGCAGGTAGGAGGAGTCAATGAACTCTTTCCCACACTGAAAACAGGTGAATGGCCTGTCCTTAGTGTGGACCTGCTGGTGGATCAGCAGAGCAGCTAATTGAGCAAACCACCTCCCACACGCAGGGCTGTGAATGCCCTCTCCCCCCAAGTGGACCCGCTGGAGTGTTCACAGGTTGCACACCTGACTGAAGCCTTTCACGCACACAGGGCAGGTGAACAGCCTCTCTCTGGTATGAACCCCCTGGTGCGTCAGTTGGGTGGAAGAATCAATGAATCTCTACCCGCACACAGAGCAGGTGAAGGGCCACTCCCCGTTGTGAAAGCATCTGTGGATTTCAAGTGCCGAAAGGGAAGGGAATCCTTTCCTAACGTCCCCACATTTCCATAGTTTGTTTTTCATTTTTGAGCTTGGGTTCTCCTGGCGTTGCTCTGGGTTTGCCGGCCAGCTGCAATAGCAAACAGAACAGATACACAGTCTCTAGTGGTGTGATGTTGATACCCCAAGCTGAGTAATTCGGTAAAGCGCTTTTCAGTCAATGCCCAGAATCTCCCTCACTTGGGTATCTATTCCACTATGTTCTTCCTGCCACACCAGTGTCCAAGATCTCGGAAGCACACAGAAACAAACATTCATTCTTGATTTAAATGACTGCTGATATTCAAGTTCTAATAAATCACGTGTCTCTGTCAGAAGTTGGTATTACACTTGATTTCAGATTCCTTTCTGCATGTCTTCCACTTGATATCCTTCAGAAAAATTAACAAAGTAAGTGTACTGTTAAATTAACATAGCATAGGCACCAAATTCTTGCAAACTGCCAGATGCCTTCTGATCACATGTTATCCAGGACACCAAAACCTGAAAACTGTCATGCAGCCAGCCAGCCAGCCTTAAGAATCACCTAAGTGAAGCTTTCCTCCATACACAATGACCTGGAACAAGATGCTGTCAAAGATGCTGCAAATGGAGCTGAATCAAGGACATGAAAATGAAATATCAAGGCCGCTTGAGAAAAGAAAGCCATTTAAGTTGCTGAATGACTTCCTTCTATCCTATTAAATGAAAAAGATGACAATAAATATAGAATGTTATTAGGTGAAACATATTAGCCATGAAAGTTTTACAACAGTGAATAATATTAGATATACACAAAATGAAGCAACACATATGTACTTTTTATATCAATGTGCTAATCCCTTAAATGCTGCTCAGTTCTATGAGAAACTACACTTTTAATTGTGTACCTGAGGAAAGAAGCAATCCATTTCTAGGATGCAAATTGTATTCAAATGAATGTGTCAAATTAAGGAAAAAAGTGAAAATACATTTAAGAGGGACAGAGAGCATCTGAGCACCTTTGCAGAGTCTTGTCCCTCCCTAGATTCACTGCAGTTGCCATAAGTGAACAGTTTTCCCCCATCTCTCCCTCCCAAGATGAAGAATGGAAAAGGGGAGACATTGCGTTGCTCCTCGATGTTGCCTAGAGGAGGGAGTTTTACACTGAAACTGAATGAAGATAGAGCTTCACTCCAGACGGCAACTTCCTTCCATTGTCCAACATGTGAGTACGGCACTTTCTGGGGGGAGGGGGGGAAGCTTGTCAGTGTAGATGCCGATAAAATGCTTCCTTGTCAGAGAATCTAGAACTCAATGACGCAGATTATAAATAAGGGCTTTCCCATATCAGGCAGAATGAGGAATTTATTCTCTCTTCTTTATTGCAATGCTCCCACACAGAGAGTAATAGAGACTGGCTCTTTGAATGTATTCAAGGCTGAATTAAACTGAATTTTGAGAGACAGGGAATGAAAGGTTATTGAGTACAGTTAGCAAATGAAGTTAAGGCCACAGCAGGACATGCATGATCTTCTTAATTGGAAAGTAAGCCTGATGAATGGCAGTGGCAAGAGATTTAACACGTTCCATGTGTGAGTGATCCTTCAAACAGTTGTTGAAGCTGGACAGAGACATGGATTCCCACATCATAGTGAAACCGTGGAAATGTGAGGACTGTGGGAAGGAATTCAAAATTCCATCTTTGCTTGAACGTCATTGCCACGGTCACAGCGGGGAGCGGCCGTTCGCCTGCTCCATGTGCAGCAAGGGCTTCATTCATTTATCTAAAATAGTGATCCACCGGCAGAGTTTCACGGGGAAGAGGTCTTTCATCTGCTTTGTGTGGGAAGGAGTTCATTTATTTATCACCCTGGTGACCGACCAGCCGGCTCACACCAGAGAGAGGCCGTTCACCTGCTCTAAGTGCATGAACGGATTCACCCAGTCATTTGCCTTGCTGATCCACCAATAGGTCCATACGAGGGAAGAGACCATCCTCCTGCTCTGTCTGCATGAAGGTATTCATTAATTTGTCTGCCCTGCTTATGCACCTTCGGGTTCACACCAGGGAGAGACTGTTCTCCTGCTCCATGTGCAGGAAGGCGTTTTTTCATTTATCCACCCTGGTGACCCACCAGCAGGTTCACACCGGGGAGAGGTCATTCACTTGGTCCGAGTGTGGGAAGGGATCCATTAACTCCTCTGACCTGCAGACAAACCTGCACATTCACACCAGGGAGAGGCTGTTCACCTGCTTCGTCTGCGGGAAAGGGTTTAGCCATTCATCCATCCTGCTGGCGCACAGGCGCATCCACACTGAGGATAGACCGTTCTCCTGGTCTGTGTATGGTAAGGGATTCACAGATTATTCCAGCTGCAGAGACACCAGCGGGTTCACACTGGGGAAAGGCCTTTCACCTGCTCCGTGTGCGGAAAGGGATTTAGTCAGTCATCCCATCTGCTCAGACACCAATCCAGTCAAGTAGAGCATGTTTGGATTCTTTATGGGTGTGACTTGTATTCGTATTCAAGAGGAAGGGTAGTATTGCTGAGGCGGGACAGACTGCAGGTAGAGTAGGTGGCGGTGCATGGCTGATAGCATGGAGCAGAGGATCCAGAAAGAGAATTGTTGCTGAAAGTTTCGAATTTGTAGTGTGTACTGGGTATCCTGTTCAGGTTCAAACTGCGTTGGGCTGAATGTGGTCCGGGGTCCATCTGAGATCAGATGGTTCCATAGGCAGTTCTGAGGAATAGCTGATTTTGATGAAGGGCTTCTGCCTGAACATCGATCCTGATGAACGGCTTATGCCCAAAACATCGATTCTCCTGCTCCTGGGATGCTGTCTGACCTGCTGTCCTTTTCCAGCAGCGCACTCTCGACT